>NC_142196.1:18039692-19334192 GCF_026936395.1 Plectropomus leopardus
TAAAAAAATAAAACAAAATATATATTATTGCCAGTCGTTTCATATATTTTTAGTGCATTTAAATATTTATTTTATATTGTGTCTTATATTCTATACTTAAAAATATTATACTTAGATATATAATATATAAATAAAACAAATAAATAAATATATCTTATTACAAATAGTTTCATGCATTTTTAGTGTATTCTAATATATTTTTTATATTGTTATTTTCTATATTCAAAAATATTATACTTAAATATTATGCTCAGGCTTTTCTTGTAATCTGTACCAAGATATTTGAATCTATTAATTCATTGTTTTTATTTTTCTTTTCTGTTGCTGTTCCCATTAAATGCATGGAACCCGCTGCTGTAACTGGAGAATTTCTCAAATTTGGGTGAATAAAATACATTATCTATCTATCTTACAATTCATTATTCATATTCTTACTGATACTACATAATTACATTACATGAAAATTACCAGCTGCACAAATGCTCATCTTTTGTATAAAGTTATATAGCCAACTGCATTCATTTGCAGGAAACTTTCTGGGAATATTATTAGAAAACTTGCAAAAGTTTTGCAATACACAACCAATGCACAACAGTTGTGAAAACAAATCCAAGTGCTGAACATTTTATTGACCGAAGTTATTCATTCATCAGACCTTACCTTATGTGCTCCTGGCAGCAGCTCACCTGGAGGCTTCTTCCTGAGGACATAGCTGACTGACGGGGTTTGGATTAGGAAGGTTGGGTTTGACTGACCAAAGCTGAAAAGACGTCAAAGAGCTCTTAGTATGTTAACAAGTAGTCGGACATGATTAGGACACTTTTGTACCCTCAATTGCTCGTTTAGCGTTGCTACGAAATCGTCAAACAAACGTCTAACTAACTTACCTGTACTGTCTGACAGTTAGTGCGACATTTTTTGACACGAGTGACTTGACAGACAGATATTTTTGAAGTCTGTCAACGTTGAATTTGTGTTGCTGTCGAACAAGAGTTGTCAGGTCTTCCATGTTTCAGTTATCAACTGGATTAATCATTTCCAAGCGCGCTGTGGAGACAACTTCCTTTGTTGACAGTATAGACTGTAAAAGTCTGTGGTTGACAGTGGTGGTCGGACGGTTTACGGATGAACACATTGACGTAATATCCTCAAAAATAGTATTTATTGTGATATCTTCTTTAAATTCGTCAGTTAAAAAATATAAGTAAATATGCAAACAGACAAATAGTATGGTTTAATAGAGCTGATATAATCCACTAATAATTTATGATTTTTTTTAAACATTTGTTCTCGTTTTCTACACGGACATGTTTACTTGAACGCACATCCTGACAGCTGATTGGACTTGTGAAGACGTGTACTTTCCGCTCCGATTTAGCCGTCTAAATAGTTCATTTTCTTCATTGTTATCATAAAAATACCATCAATATTGTGTTCGCATTGATTAGCGACATTTGTTTTGGTGATGGCGACGGTGGAGGAACTGAAGCTGCGCGTCAGAGAGTTGGAGAATGAATTGATAAAGTGTAAGCAGAGGCAGTGTGCCGTGGAGGATGCTCAAAACCAGGATCAATACAGACCGAAAATTGACAAAATGAGCGCCGAAGTTGTGGATTCCAACCCGTACAGGTGATTTTTTTTATTTCATTATTTGATCTTTTGGCAGATTTTGACAGGACTGCTTTCAGCGCTGAGAGGCTACGCCTTTTATGACTCACTAATCCCATATGGTGGCACTTCATAGAGCACAACATAATCTCAGCTGTGTTTTCATTGCAGTCGTCTCATGGCTTTAAAGAGAATGGGCATCGTGGATGATTATGAGGTATGATTTTTTATGGTTCTTTTTAAATGTAGTACTTGAGTTTGATCAAACTCTCACATGGGTATCCTTAACCCTTTGAAACATGAGCAAATTGGTTTGATTTCCTTCGAAAACATGGTAAGAAGGCAATGAGCAACTATAAAATAAAATGAAGAAATTAGTAAATGGTTACAAAAAAGAAAATACCTGAAATAAGAAAGAAAATGAAAGCAAAATAATTGAAAACAGGAAATGACCCCCCAAAAGTGCTAAAATAAAGTAATAAATACAACAGTTATAATAATATATTTCTCTAACCTAATCTAAAATATAATTATAATAAACATATAGTTTTCTTGAACCAGTCATTTAATATTTTATGATTCTCCTGCTCTGTTTTTTTAAAAGCCCATGTTAAGGTAATTTCTTGTCACCTTTTACTTTTTCTTTTTTGGCAATTTGCAACATTTCATGCCAAGCTGCTGATTGGCATGAAAAAAAAAAGAAGTCACACCTGAGCCTTTAAATATGTTGACAGAAAATCAGGACATTCACAGTAGCTGTGGTTGGTGTCGGGGGAGTTGGCAGTGTGACGGCTGAAATGCTCACTAGATGTGGCATTGGTAAGGTAATATATTTTTTTTTTATTTCTTCTACATTGCCCCTTACTTGCCAATATTGTTCAGTGGATTTAATAATTGTACTTACCCCAGTCTCATCTATGCTTTTTGTCATCTCAGCTGCTCCTCTTTGACTACGATAAAGTAGAGCTGGCCAATATGAACAGACTGTTCTTCCAGCCTCACCAGGCAGGCCTCAGTAAAGTGGAAGCTGCAGAACACACACTCAGGTATACTATTGAATAACATAATCCACTTTCCCCACTAAATAGATTCCTTTTTGCTTAAATGTGACTCAATTTAACCAACAGAAACATCAACCCAGATGTGACATTTGAGACCCACAACTACAACATCACCACAATGGACAATTTTACACATTTTATGGAGCGAATCAGGTGAAAACTCCTACTCACCGGTCTCTAGTATTAGTCTTCTTTCTCCTCAGTAGTACAGGCCTTCACAGAAAAAAAATCTCTTTCATCTCAGTTATGGAGGGTTGGAAGAGGGGAAGCCGGTGGATTTGCTCCTGAGCTGTGTGGACAACTTTGAGGCGAGAATGGCCATCAATACAGTAAGTGTAGCACAGTCACAAAAAAGCAGAGCTGTGAGTAAATGTTACCTTCTTGCAGATTGTATTCATGTTGTTTGTCACAGGCCTGCAATGAGCTAGGTCAGATCTGGATGGAGTCTGGTGTCAGTGAGAATGCTGTATCGGGACACATCCAGCTCATCATCCCCGGAGAGACGGCGTGCTTTGCTGTATGTCCACACACAACTTTTTTTGAATAATACTTGAACAACATTGCTGGGCGAGAAAAACAATTGTAGTCACATTGTAATACAGTGTCATGTGCTTTGTTAGTGTGCTCCCCCGCTGGTTGTGGCTGCTAACATCGACGAGAAGACCCTAAAAAGAGAGGGTGTGTGTGCCGCCAGCTTACCAACAACAATGGGCGTGGTCGCAGGCCTCCTGGTGCAAAATGTCCTTAAGTAAGTTACTGTTTTATGGCCAGTGGGAAACCCAAAGATGTTAAGCTTTGATTGTATATTACGTTAAAATACTATTGATTAATATGTTTTTCTTTCAGATATCTGTTAAAGTTTGGCACTGTCAGTTATTATCTTGGCTACAACGCCATGCAGGACTTCTTCCCCAGCATGGCCATGAAAGCCAACCCCCAGTGTAACGACCGGCACTGCAGGAGGCAGCAGGAAGAGTACAAGGTGTGTTTGGTTTTCTTGCAAGCATTATAATTTGGGACCTACAAAAAGCCCTGTTATTTGGAAAATACAGACTCTTATATTGTGCTGTACCAGTTGAGAGAGCTAACAGTGTCTATCTGTATGAATATTTGCCTTTAGAAGAAAGAAGCAGAGCGGCCAAAGGTTGAAGTCGTACAGAAAGAGGAGGAGGAGGTCGTCCATGACGACAATGAGTGGGGTGAGCAGCAAACAACTTATTCCAGCCAACAGTGTCAGATTTTTAACAACTTGCCTGGATGTACAACTCAATACGCTGCCTTATGTGCATTAACACTCACCATTGTGCTGTGCAGGTATTGAGCTGGTTTCAGAGGTGACTGATGAGGAGTTACAGGCTGCATCGGGCACTGTGCCTGACCTCCCAGAAGGCATTACTGTGGCTTACACCATTCCAGCTGGGGTTAGTATTCTGTGACACAACGCAGCTTTGAATGGGCTTAAAGGGACATTCAACCCATAATAAAAAAGGCATTTTTTTCCTCTTACCTGTAGTGCTTTTAACCAGTCTAGAGTATTTTGGTGTGAGTTTCCGAGCGGCAGAAATGTCAGCCCTAGAGATATTTTTCTGCCTTCTCTAAAATAAATCTAAAATATAATAACACTAGATGACACCAGTTTGTGGTGCTCAAAGAGCCAAAGGAAAAAAAATATTTGAAAAACTCGCATCAAAACGAGGAAAAAATAAGAGGAAAAATATATATATTTTAAATTGTATTTTTTACATGTTTAGGCTAACTTGAAATACTTGTATGTGCAACAATTGCTGACCTGAAGAATGCAGCATCAGAATTTTTGAAATTATAATAGTAATGTCAATTATAGTTCACTGTTGAAAGATAACTTCAGCTAAGTTCTAATAATGTTGTTTCTCATGTTTGAACCAGGATACATTAAGTGGGGAGACGATGGAGGACACTGAAGAGAGCTTAGAGGACTTGATGGCTCAGATGAGAAAGTTGTAGACAAAAATGTGAAGATGCATCTCTGCTGTTCAGACGAGACATGCCATTTCTCACGTCTATTCCATCTCTCGCTTTGGTAACAAGCATCCTCATAAAAACGCCAATTACCGTAAAGTAAACAAGAGGAATTCTACTAACATCTAAAGAACGGAAATGCATGAAAAGTGCTTCTAATGACATTTCACACAAAAAAATGCATAAGTATTCAAACGTTTAATTCTCTGACTTACTGGAAATACGCTCAGCACTTGGAGAAGAAACCGTCTCTAATGAAATGTCTATGAACCTAAGATAATATCACTGTTAGTGCATTAACATGTATCGCAATGTGTATTTTCTACGGTTTTGATCAGTAAATGAGTGTCCCTGCCTTTTAATGTATACATCCATGATTCAGCTTTAAGGAAACAACTTCTGCAACAGATTTAAACAATCAAATAATGTTTAATTTGTCACAATAAAGTATTTATTAGATCGCATACAATCCTCTCAATATATTGGCTGTGATTTTTTTTTTTTGGATCCTGTACAGCTTTTACAGATTTTAATTACATGAATATGTGATATTATAAAAACATATAAGTAGCCTTTTGTCCTCACTATATTGAGGCAATGAGACAGTAGGTTTCGGTACTTTTGTCAGTACATTTAAAAGAAGACCAATCATTTATTGTTCTTGGACTTGGACACCGAGGCACTAGAATGGTTTTTGGCAAATCCCTTAAAATCCTTTTTTAATGAATAAATGTACAGATTTTTAGTTTTGCATAAACACAGCATAAAATCAGCACCAGAGGTGATGTCTTCTCACGTACCCAGTTTAGAATTTTTTGTGGACACTTAATCTTTGGCTCTACATACTCTCTTTTTGGATTACATACTGTACTTAATACTTAAGAGCGGGTAAACATACATGGCACCACATATAAATACACCAATGTTTTCACAATATGCACATTTGATTGTTGAGACAGTAGCTCTCTAAAATCTTTCAGTCAGATGATCAGGAATGTAAACTTGGCAGCAAATCTGTTTGAGGTCTAAACAGTTTTCGTCAGAGATAACAGCATGATTAGACTGAGTTGTGTTTGATAGTTCAAACTTCATCTACTGAAGAGAAACTTGAGAATCTCTTTTTTAACTGAAATCTTCAGACTATTCATTCAAAATCAAATGTAAAGAATAATTCATTGGGTTTCCTTCATACTTGTAACACTAGTTCAGAAAAATATATATAGTGAAAAAGTGCATAGAGTACTATCTGCTGCACATTGCAAAGTACAGAGTGTGTCTGGTTATCATAACTTAAGTTTTATGAATTATGATATGCCAAACCTTGATGGCATTCCATGCCAACAGATGAGTCTGTACTGCTGTTTTACTGTTGTACACTGGGAGGAATGTCAATAGGAGCAAAGCGTCTGAATTATGGTTGCAGCGGTATGAGATTTTCAAGGTATGATAACAGATATTGTCTCAGAAATATTGTGGCTACATGATATTGCAGTATTACAGAATTATTATTATTATAAATCAGAATGATCCTTTGAGGAAGAGTCATTCATGGTTAAACAAATGTTTTGTTATTGTAATTGAAGCTTGAAACTATTTTTTTATAGAAGTCTCCCTTTTGAAAATAAGCAAATAAAGGTGAGGCTCTCGATCCAGTTGCATTTTTTTCCCTATTATCGCAAGTATACGGTATGACAATTGACAATTTTCATATCACAGTATACCTTGAAACCAGTATACTGCTGCAACCCTAGTCTGAATTAATGATAACTGTAAACCTGAGTTCCATAAAGAGGACAGATTTAACGAAGCTCCTTGCACACATGATAATGTTAGAAATAGTAATAAATACTTGTGGTACATCCACAAGTTTCACAGACTAATTCAGTACACTTTATATTCATACTGACAGGTAAAGTGTATTTGACCAAACCCTTAAATCTCCATTTAAACAACAGTTGCAGTGTGATGACCAGAATGGTTCCCTTATTAAAAATAAACCATGAGGTCTGATGTTTTTGTAATTATATGGTAGTTAGAGCCGTCAACAGCCTGTACTGTTCTGTGTATATAACTGAGTCACCTCGGGGCATGTGGGAGGGGAGCAGGTCCTCGCAGACTGAATGTGTCTCCACTGGAGGAGTGTCGGGACGGGGCGTTCCCACACACCAACGATGGCTCCGCCTCCTTTATCTCCATTGCACGTTTGTAAAGTTCTGCTGCCTTCTCGAAGTCACCCTCTTCATAGCTATTTACAAAAAGGAATTAAAAACGAGTTAGAAAAATTATTTTAAATGTAGTACACCATTCATGACTAAACTGGTTATTAGCCAAATGTTAAATGCAAACTAACGGAAGGGAAGAAAACTCTTTTTTGAGGTAATACAATTATTAACAAAGACTTCTGAGAAAAGTTTTCATGGGGGGAAAAAGCTTTTTATTCTGAATTAACAAGATTACCCAGTTAATTAAAAAAAGAAGATAATTTTGCATTATCTAGTTAATTCATAAAAACAGAACTGTTTTCTGTGAAAACTTACTATATAGCTCTGAGATAAGTTTTTAATTCAGAAAAACTGCAGTTTTTTTCATGAAAAAATTCATCTGAATTCTGATATAATCTCTTTAATTTAGAAAAACGAGCTAAATTTTTTATCACAAAAACGTTTCTCTGAATTCTGAGATAGGAATCTTGAACTTATCTTTGGTTGTACCCTTTTTCTTTTTTCAGATTACAAACTTAACACAGATAGGTAAACATTACATGATGTAAGCATAAATGATATCTTCATGGCATAAAAATATACCAATTTTTCCACAATATACAAATTAGATTTTAGAAACAGTAGCTCTCTAAAAATATTGCTCATTCAGAAAAACAAATCAAATTTTTTTCCATGATAACGTCTCTCATACTTCTGAGATAATTTCGTCAACTCAGCAAAATAGCAGACTTTTTCATGAAAATATTTTTTAAAATCTGAAATAATTATCTCATATGCTTCAGTACAAACTCAACTACTTTACCTTAGCACAGCCAGGTTTTTCAGGGTCTCTCCAACACGTGGGTGTGAGCGCCCTAAACTATCCTCGTACACTTTGAGCGCTCTTTCATAAAGAGGCAGAGCATCGCTGTGCTTCTTCTACAACAGACAAAGAAATTCGCTGTTAGCTGTGATCTACACAGCCTAAAATACAGTTTCACATGCTCATAACAAATAAAATCAAATACCTAATGTCAGAAATATGTGGTATAGACTGAACTCACTAGTTGGCAGTAGATTACAGCCAGGTTGACCAGTGCTGTGGCCACGCTGGGGTGTTTGGGCCCAAAACTTTTTTCCCTGATTTCCAGAGACAGCTCATACAGTGGCACAGCCTTCTCCAGCTTCCCCTGTACAACACACACATCTTTAAATCAGATCTCAGCCGAGGACAAACACACAATGAGTTGTTCAACAGATGCAATGTTAAACTTTCAGTGTCAACACGTGTCTCACTCTGCGTTTATAGAGCATGGCCAGGTGTTTAAGTGTGTATGCCAGTGAGGGGTGATCTGGAGACAAGGCTCTCTTGCGGATGTCTAACGCCCTCTCATACATGTCCTCAGCCGTCTCATACTCCCTCCTCTCTGTATGCAGTGCAGCCAAGTTGTTGAGGGACTGAGCGCAGTCTGGGTGATCTGGGCCGAGGACACGCTGACGCATCTCCAGAGAGCGGGTCAAGAATATTTTGGCTGCACTGGTGGGGGCAAAGAGAAGGATTTTACATATGTTGGTGGACACAAATTAAGACTTAAAGAGTCAGAACGAGCATTTTGAGGGAAACACAAATTATGCATTATGTACAATGCAGAGAGTGATACATGTCTTTGTCTGTGTGCATGACAGCTGCAACACATGTGCCTTACTCCAGGTTGTTTTGGAGATAGTACAGGACGCCCAGCTCATTAAGTGTCTTGGCAGAGTCTGCAGAGTCTTTCCCCAGGGTCAGCTCCTCCAGCTGTAGAGCTCTGCGCCTCAACAAAGTGAAGCCGTACTGAAAAGAGGATTCGACAAAAGGCCTGTACAATATGACGGATGAAGTGAGGATGACCAAGCATGTGGGTATCTCTGAAACATGCTTACCATATGACCTTTCTGGCGAGCGGTCTTCTGTCGGATCTTCACTGACCTCTTCCTGAGTTTCTCTGCTTGTTCGTACCTGATTGTAAAGATGCCAGGTGTAAGCCATTAAATGTGTTTTAAATGGAATCCTGATCTTCACTGAGTGTTATAAGATCATTAACACAGGTGTGATGCCTCTTTGCAAACATTGCCTGGCAGGAACAACCAGTAACAGCGTGCATACCAACACCAAGAGAGAGCCATTTACTTGTTTTGTTTCTGGTAGAGCATGGCGAGGGACTCCAGCTCTCGTGCTACGCTGGCATGTTCAACACCGTAGGCGTTCTCACTTATCTCCAGGGCCTGCTTGTACAGCTGCTCAGCGTTGCCATACTTCTTCCACTGAACATAAACTCCGGCCAGCTGGTGTAGGGAACGAGCTACGCTGGGATGGTCTGGGTCCAAAGCTGTCTCCCTTATCTCAAGGGACCTTTGTAAAGGTGCTACGGCCTTGAAAAACAGACAGAATCAAAAACATGGGCATTGTTAATATTTGCACTTTCTACGGAAGCACAACTCGCTTGAAAAAAAATCTGCCCTGTTTTTCTGAATTAATTAGATTTTTATCTCAGAATTGCGAGAAACATTTTCATGAGGAAAAAAAACAAGAATTGAGATTTTTATTTTATTAACTCAAGAGAAGATAGTACAATTTTTTCATGAAAACTTTTTTCAATATTGTAAAATCATTTATTCAGAAAAACTAGGCAAATATTTTTTTCTCAAATGAATACGTAATGCTTCTGTACTTTCCTAACAAAGAACAGAAAAATATAAAAGGACACTTATTTAGGCTATAAAAGCAAATTAAAGAAAAAAGACACAAAGGAGGCAGAAAACTAATGCATTGTAAACAATAAACATGTTATTTTAGTTATTCAAAGCTACAACTCTTCAATACTATTTAAAATATTGCAACCATGTATACTACCTGACTAGGGAGACCAAGGTCTTTGAGGAAACGTCCCAACGTCTCATACAAGTTTGCCAACTTGGTCATGCTGTCTTCGCTCTCACAGCTCTTCTCATAATGTTTCAGAGAGTCAAAGTACTCAGTAGCCATGGAGCTTTTGTCTTTGCCCACATATTGCCAATAGGCCAGCAGTTCAGAGAAATGACCCCTGAAAAAAAGCACACAACACACACCTTAAGACTAAATCAATGTGACTATTCTATATCGGCTTGTGTGTGTGCATGATTTGTACCTCTTGTAGAGGTTTTGTGAGACGAACAGGTTTAGGAGGCTAAGCTGTAGTTTCGTCCTGTCCTCCTGCTGTTGGAGCAGCCAGGGCAGCTCATCTGCGACACGCCACGTCACACGGTCCTGGCTACACACACACCAACGCACAACCACAATGACATGAGTTGTACTGACAGAAGACTGTGAGTGGTGTTGTTTGAGGGGAAGATAACTACTCTCATGTACCTGAGTTGCTGACTGAAGTACTGTATGAGTTTCTCTCTGTAAGCAGCAGAGCTACTTCCTCCACCCAGGAACTCCAATCTCACAGCTTCCCAAGCCTGAAAAAAAACACATTTACAGACAAAAACTTCATTATTGTCTGTTCATATATTTTTTTGACCTCTAAATTTCATAAATATTTTTAACGACTTTGTCCGTGTGTTGTGTATAATATTCTACTGACCAAAGCCCGGTTACCTGCAGGTGTTGAAACCTGATGAGTCCACAACGGAGCGTTACTATGCAGAGTCTGCTCAGACGGTAAAGCAGAGAGGACAGGACAGGCAACTCCAGCTCGGGGAAAAGATCTAGTACCTCTGATTCGCTCACGCCATTATGGCTGGCACATACAAGGCACAGTATCTAAAAAGAGACAAAGGACAAGCATATATTCCTCTGCTATGTAGAGAAAAACATAAACCCTGAGTGTTTATGTGAGTCCCTGTGAGGCCAAAGTAAATCAGACAGACAATAAATTAAAAAAAATCTCTTTTTTCTTCCTAATCAAAAGGAAATGTGGACAGTATCATAAAGCACAATAAAATAAAGTAGGTTTGCAGAACAAACTTGCTATTAAAACCAATAATCGTGACAAAACTTTTAAGAGAGAAGTTATTTTGTCTGAACACGGGTCACCTCTCTCATGACATGTCGCTCTCTGTCTGTGTTGAGGGAGTTCAGCGTCATCTTGAGTGCCAGACGGTAGAGTGACATGGTGTCCTGACACTGTAGACACTGCTCCAGGCTCTTCTCCAGCGACCAGCGTGATGTGCTGCTGTGTAGTACCACAACACAACATATAAACCAATAAACACAATCTTAAAAATGTAGACATAAACTCAGAGAAGAATTTAGGGGGATCTGTGGCAGAAATGGATTATAATAATTCTAGGTATGTTTTTATTCGTGTATAATCACCTGCAGCTAAGAATCATTTTGGTTTTCATTATCTTAGAAGTCAGAATGAGCTCTTCATATCTACAAAGGGATCGGGTATTCAGTCAGTTGCATCTGCAGCCTAACTGCTCGATACCATTAAATCCTACACACTGCACCTATGAGAGGTGTAGACCAATTTTAACCGAGATAATCCACGTTTAAGGCCAATGTGGAAGCTTCATCAAAAGTTCTTTGAATCAAGTCACATACAACCTTACCAATATATACGTTTTATTGTAATAATGAGAGCAAGTTTTTTGTAGCAAGTGGTAAAAATATTCAAAACATGTAGTTAAGTGAACTGTTTCTGCTTTAAAAGGACAATAAAAAAGGCAGACAGACCTATAAACATATTTCAAACAGTCAAGTAACTGAGTTTGTATCTGATCCTGTGATCTGGTCATGCTGGATGAGAATAAGAGATCATTTTCTTTGATGGTCAACACATCTAGAAGTCTGAGACCAGAAGTGGCTTACCTGATGATCATTCTTGCCAGGAGTGTGACATACAATGCATTGCAGGTAGATGCAGAGCGACAGTGCCTTTCCAGCTTCTTCTCCTGGAAAAAAATAATACAACAACTATGGCCTTCTGTCAAAAAACATACATATAGCTGCTAATGATTCAAAATGTCTCTCCACACTTTCAAATCTCTTAAGACTTTTAAGCCAGGTAATGGTTTGATGATAACTGACCTGGTCCTTGGCAAATTTAAGATCCATGCTCTGGCACTCCACATTAACAACACTCCTGACCTCTCTGGGACTCAGTGGGTCTAAGTGGAGTGTCGGCCATAACCTAAACAGACATGGTCACTGAATTAGAAATGGAAACACTTCAGAGCAAATTTGAAAATGTATACCAATGCAAGTAAAATAAATATTTAGCATTTTGCACCACTACAACACATTTACAGTACATTGACAAAGCTATTTTGACTTCAAGGTGTGTGTGTGTGTGTGTGTGTGTGTGTGTGTGTGTGTGTGTGTGTATCACCTCCAGGCTTGAGGACACGTCTCTACATTGACAGACACCACCACTCTGACATTGACAGGGAGAGGGTCAATCAGCCACTTCATGTGTCTTTCTGCTTGCTGAGAAAAAATGAGAAAAAAACTGTTGAGTTACAAGAGCAATGGTGGGGAAAAAATTGTCAACAGCTTACATCTAATTTTGGTTAAAGCAGAGATGAGACGTACCTGTATTTGGTCAATGGAGTCAATAATGATGATGATGTTTCCTTGATGGCGTGCTGACAGTCTTTCAAGCCAGCGGGGAAACTCCTCTAAGATCTTACTGGGCTCCATGGACAAGCCAGAAATGGACCAGAAGTGCTGCAGCAGCTATGTGACGACAGACAGAAAACACATTCCCACAAATATGAGTGTTTTCACTGTAAGTTTACCTTCAGAAGAGCCACTGCACTGAGAGAGACCCCTTACTTTGACTGTGAGGCGTTTGATAATGAGAACCGGCTCTGAGCTTGTGGAAAGTGGTCGACCAACAAAATGATAAAGGAACAAGGTGTTGGGGGACTGCTTCTGCTGCTGCTCGATCCTGAGAAGGATTAAAGGACAAAGATTAGACAAACTGCACAAAATGTCCTGTTTCATGAAGTCATATTTCACCATTAAAAAGAACTGACCCCCCCTTTCATTATGACTTACAGTATAATATAAAAACAAGATGCATTTTTCTGAAAACATCTTTCACAGAGTAATGTTAAAATTGTTTTGTACCTTTATAATAGGGCTAATATGCTAAGTATAGTAGGGCTGCAACTTACGATTACTTTCAGAGTTGGTTAATCTGATGATTATTTTGTCAATTAATCAATTAGTTGTTTGAGCTATAAAATGTCTGAGAATGCTAAGAAACGTTTATTGGTGTTTCCCAAAGCTCAGGTAAGTGTCCACAAATGTCTTACTTTGTCCACAACCAAAAGATATTCAGTTTGCTGTCATAAAGGAGTAAAGAAACTAAAAAATATTCACATTTAAGAAGCTGGAGTCAAAGAACTTTTACTTTTTTTGCTGAAAAATGAATCCATTAATCTATCAACTTAGTTGCCAATTAATTTAATTACTGACAGTTAACCGATAAATCTTTGCAGCTCTACAGAAAAATGCAAAATTATTAAAACAGGAACTGAAAGTGTTAAATTGGGGGAATAACTTTAATTTCACAATAGTTGTCCAATAGTCTGAGTCCACAAATAAAGGGACAAAACTGAAACTGAATCAATCAGTTCTCACCATTTGGAGAGAAGGAGAGATTTTCCTGAGCCTGGACCACCAGAGACCAGCAGAGGGGGAGTGGGAGGAGGAGCTGCTATCATGTCATTCAAACGGTCTATATACTGAGGAGGACATCAAATACAACTCAACCTTAGAAAGATTAAACAACAAATATCAAAGTGGAAGAGAAGATACAGAAAGCTTAAAAAAAATATTTGCCCTCTACCTTCTGAAAGCCCAACTGGGAGGTGGTGCTGCTACAGGCCTGCTGGTAAGACTCTATCTGTTCCTGCTCATCATGCAGGTCCCACAGCACATCTCCAGAGTCTTCCTCACGTCCCTCCTCCATCCCAGAGTCCTTAGAGTCCACATCAGCTCCTTCAAGACCCAGCAACTCCTACATGGAGAGGGTAGAAGTGGAAGTTAAAAAGCTGTCAGGGACATGAGGGATGGACATACATCACTTAGCAAAAGACTGATGTTGCTGCCAGTCTGTACCTGTTTGATGACTCTCTCCAGTTGAGAAAAGATGAGGTCAGCTCCCTCCTCTGCAGAACCACTATGATCAACCACCTGGGTTAATGTTAAAAACATGCACACACAAGCACTGTGTTACATCTAGCAACCCAGAAAATACAGAATGTCAACTTTCAGAGGCAATAAACGCACAACTTCTGCTTTTTGCTCAGTTAATAGTGTAGTCACACAAAGTGAAACTAATCTGGACAATAACGACTATTTATCAAAAAGCATATGCATATTGTCATGAGAATAAAAGTCATAACCATTTCCAGAATATACATTGGATACTTTATGAAATATGCAATTATCCCCTGTGTCCTGCTTTGCCTTGTTCATTACACAAACCTTGACTTTAGCAGCCTTGTCTGCAGCATTGACCCTTTCTAGCAGTTGCCTGGTGGGGCCAGTCAAACTGCGATCTTCTTCAGTCCTGAGGTAGAGCACCAGTGGATGGCCATCTGGATTCTTCACAAACGCCTCCTCACAATCCTCCACCATAGAGCTGAACACATACATTATAAAAATTCCTTATAAATTAACAATATCAATAATGTGCAGTTTAAGGTACGTGGGATATCCTAGTGAGGAAACGTACTTAGTGACAGTGGATTTGACAAGAAGCACACACACAGAGCTCCTTTCAATCTCCTGCTTGCGCTCCACAGCGTATGAGGCAGCAGTCTCCTCTGGGAAGCAAACATTCAGGTAGAAATGACCTAGACCCTCGCACATTCTTCGTAACGCAGGTGAGTGTTTCTGCAATGAAAACATGAAGCAAAGATTTACAACACAAGGATTTATGTCAGTCTTCTACCAGAATATTTACAGTTTGTTGACTTACATTGCCCATTTAACCAACCTTGATAAAGACATCCAGCTCAGCTTTGGTCTCCTGGGTAAAGATCAGGTAGCAGCGCACTGTATTACTCCATAAGGCTTGGGGAACATGAGGGGAGACCTGAAGCAGACTGGCCACTGCAGCATCCCAGTCATCTGACACAAATACACGCAAATGAAAAAAAAAAAGCAAAACAAACAAAAGAAGAGATAAATGAATACACACTTCAAAAACTATTCATATACAAACAGAAATATACACCTATTTTACTGACTTTAGCTGACTTTGCTCTATAAATAAAATGTATTATTATTATTATTATTAATATTATTATTATTATTATTATTATTATTAACCCCTTGAAACCTGAGCAAATTGGCTTTTTTTTTTCAAAAACGTGTAAGGCAATGAGCAACTAATTACCTAAAATTAGCAAGAATTTATAAGAAAGTTACAAGAAAATTACCTGAAAATTAGCCAACCCAAAAAAGGTAAATTAGAATAAAATAAAAACAAGGGAAGAACTCAAAAGGTGCTAAACAGGTCAATCTAATTAAACTTAAATATATAGTTATAATTAAATAATTATTATTTTTTATCTCTATGTCTTTTTCTCTCTATTGTTTTTACTAATACTAATACTTTCAGCCCATTTCCTCGTCAGCTCTATCAAATTCCCTGCAATTTGCGGGACACTGCATTGCCTTTTTAGCCATGTTTTCCCAAATAGATTTCAAGCAAGTTTTGGTGAGAAATATGTGGCAAAGTGAAGAGGCAACTTGGAGTACTTGGACAGATCTTGAAGTAAATTGTACACCATGTGCATGAAATTCACTGAAACACTTTTTGGATGTTTAAGAGCTAATGAGCTGCTTGTTGGTCAGAGTAGATTTTGGTGCATATCTATGTATTGAATTACGTACTTTTTTTAAATGTAACTTTTAATAAATATCATTATTATTTTATTTCATTTTTATTGTTTTTATGTATATGAGTTACTTGATTTACTGACCATAGGTTACATTGCTTGTATAATAAAAGTTCAATAAAATATTAATGAAAAAAAAGGTTTCAAAGGTTTAAATGCTTGTGAAAGGCATCTGAACGCAACACAAAAAAGTGATGTCGATCCAGCTTTTCAAAGGGCTAAAAAGTATGTAGGAAAGTATTATTTTTCTAGCATCAGAGTAGTATGACCATGGGCATGTTTGGCAACTTCTGCATTGTCTACAGTCAGTATGATCATGTGTTCCTTCTTTCTGAAGACCTGCTGAGGTTCACTTACCTCTGCTCACATTTGCAAAGGGTCCCTCCACATCTATCAAGCTGTGGGCAAACTCCGGTCCCCGGAAGGTCTGTTGCAACTGCATCATGCTACCCATAGAGGGCTCACTTCCCAGCACACCACCAGACCAGTACTCACACTGTGTCCCTGCAGCTTAAGCCGTACAGTGAATATATAATAGGATACTTTTGAAGATTTTATCACATGAAACATTTTGCATTCTCCAGGAAAATGTGTACTAAAAGGATGGATGAATGAATAAAACAAAGAAAAAGGTCCTAACATAGCATGGATTTCTGTTTCTTACCAGTGACCGTGGTTTGATTGTCATCTGAGTCAGAATCATTGGGGTCATAGACTTGGATGCCCTGAGCCTGCAACTGTTGCAATTTGGCCTCCAAGTCCCTCTTGGCCCGCAGGAGATCCTGAATCTCTTTTTCTTTAGTCTCCCGGAAAATCTGGTGGTCATTTAGCCGGTTGTATTAGGGTTATAATAGCGATTTCTGACTAGAATTCTTCACGGTGACACGCTTTGAGGTTTACCTTAAACTGTCGTTTTACTTTGTCCCTGTCGTGCTCAAAGGTGGCAGCTCTCTCCATAGCTTGGTATTTTGCCTCAAGGGCGCTCTCTTTTTCTCTGAGGATTTTCTGGTAGGTCTTCTGCAGAGCCTGTTGTCACACAGAGAATAATGAAGATCCTTATAAGAACTGATACAACATCCACAAACCCTAAAAGTTGCCAGTGGTGAATAAAGTACCTGAAAGCCACTTGAGTAAAAGTACAGATATCTTACCAAAAAATGACTTTGGTAGAAGTTAAAGTCACCTGTTAGAATATTAATTGAGTAAATATATTGAAGTGTCTGATATTTACTGTACTTAAGTGTCAAAAGTAATTTTATGATATCAAATTACAAAAAGAGAAACTCCCACACACTGTCCTGCTTACTGCTGATGTATTTATTGAGTGAAAAAAACGATGTGTGGGTCTAGCAGACCTTCATCAGGTTGAATTATTATCATACTGTGTGCGTGGGAGTTTCTTTGTGTCTTTCCTCCTCCTTTCTCTGACGCACCTGTCAAACATTCAGGCGTGCAAAGATTTTCTTCAGATTTCAATGACATTAAATTACTTAAGTATTGAAAGTAAAAGTAAATAATGTTAATGAGAAAGCAAACAGTCAGAATTTTGAGAATTATAAAGGTTCTTTGTAAAATACAGTACCATAAAAATGAAGCCATACACTTTAAAATATGAGGTCTTTTTTACAGCTTAAAGTATTTGAAGAGCAAAATGCAGTTTTTGCTTCCCTCTGGTTCCTTTAGTCCACCGTCACTCTTTCCTTCCCTAATTTGTAGTGAGCAACTAAGGTTCTTAGGGGAAATGTAGTTGAGTAAAAGCATACATGTTATTCAGGAAATGTAATGGAGTAAAAGTGAAAGTTGACAAAAATATAAAAACTCCAGTAAAGTACAAATACTCCCAAAACACATTGAAGTAATGTAACAAAGTATTAATTTGTTACATTACATCACTGAGTCTTGCAGCCTTTATGGTTGTGCTGTGATAAGCTGATCATCTCAGGATCTCAGTGGTTCAGTTTACCTGCAGCTCAGCCCTCAGCCTCTTGTTCTCCTCATCCAGCTTGGCCTCCTTCTTTTGCATGGATGAAATCTCGTTATTCTTGCTGACACGAAATATTTCATACTCTTTACGGAGTCTTTCGTACTCAGCTGCATACTCCAGATCCACAGAGCCTGTGGATTTGAAACTGGCCCCAATCACTCGAGGGCCTCTGCGGAAAGAACTGCGCAGGAGTCGAGCTTTGGGCTTCACCTCCACTGGGATCTCACAGGCTTCCCCTCCTTCACCTCCATACCCATCCTCAATTACCTCACCTGGGCTGACCAGAGAGGATGCTGTGCCCATTGTGGCAGCCTGTAAAAAATCACTCAGCCTTTTTGGAGATCCATAGCTGCTGCTGTGTGATGACAGACAGGAAAGGGATGCATATTAAAACATTTTGAAGAGTACCTAGGCCAGGGATGTTCAACTTGCTTTGCTTGGGGGCCACTTTTGCAAAATGACAGGAGGCCAGAGGCATCTATGTTTCTAGGATTTTAGGACACTTCTAGGATTTTAGGACATTTCTCTACCTTTAGGACATTTCTCAGATTTCCGTACATTTCTAGGATTGTAGATTTTAAGAGATTTAGATTTTAGGACATTTCTCGGATTTTACGATTTTTTTGTGAATCTTAGGACATTTCTGGGAGATCAGGACATTTCAAGGATTTTAGGGCATTTCACAGATTTTATAATGTTTCTAGGATTTAAGGACATTTTGTGGATTTAAAGACGTTTCTCGAATTTAAGAATTTAGGATATTAGGGGCTCAGCTAGGATCTTTGTCAAAGGGTGTGGATGATACTCCACTGGCACTTTTTGACATTGTTTTTTGGGATTTTGGCATCTTAAGTATACAAGTGCAAAACAATACCCAGAGTGAATCACTTTATTCTTACTGTGAATTAGAAAGTGGTTGACCCGCGGGTACATAAGTTGAATATTAGCGATCTAGGGCAGTGGAAATGTTTGGGACTAGCATTTGTTTTCTCCGCGCTGTATCTCAAACACAAAACAGCTTGTCAATGTATGGTTGCAGCCATAACGCTAACTTTCTACAAAAGCAACAGCTCAGACCACCGTTGTATTTTTAGAGTAGCGCCTCCAGCAGCTAAAAGGCGCCTTAAAGTTTTTGCAGTTATCATTAGCTTGTCTTTTTACTCGGTTAGCTAGCATGACAACTCCGAAATCACTGCTCAACACGCTCGAAGCGATATTTTTTGATGTAGAGACTAAAAGAATGATAGTATAACTTCTGTACCTATTCTAGTTTTCGATAGACTAACGACTAAAACCCCAGGTCTTGGTGAAAACACAGAATCTACATAAACAAACAAGAAAACACTCACCGCCCGCTCCCTCCACAGCTTCTTCCTGGCTGCCTTGGTAACAAGTCGATCATACGGGTGCCCGCACAAGTCAAACTGAGCAAAAGTCAATTCTGTTGAAACACCTGACAGATACTGCAAAGGTCATATTTCGGATAATTTGTGCCATTGAATCTTGTAATAGTTCAAATATTATGCTATTATTATATTATAGTAATAAGTTATTGATAATCGTAGTTTTAGACTTACAGGCTATTTTTCGAGGCAATTTGTGCAGTGGTGAAAAACAACAACATTGTGAATATACTCTGTTACAAGTTAGATCCTGCATTGAAAAATTAATTTAAGCAAAATAATCAGAAAAATGTACCTAACTTAAAGTATTAAAAACTAAAAATTAAAAAGTAGGCCACTCAATGCATAAAAAATCCCCTTTTGCTATTTAATCTAGTATCATATATCATATCATATAATTGTGTAAATGATCATCATATATCATAAAATTAGATTATTATTACTTTAATTAATGCAAAAGTAGGGGTTTATGTTGTGATTGGTTGAGGTTGAGCTCATTTCAAACTATGAATTAATGATGCTTCTGATTAACTTATGTATCATTCTGTTGACTTAAAAAATAATAAAAATAGTGGGGAATGCATTATATCCAAAGCTCAAAGTGACACCTTCACACCATTTTTGTCCAACCAACAGTCTAGAAATACATTAAAACCTTTAAAAATAATTAACAGAATCAAAATAGTTGCCTTTCCAGATGTTGGCTTACTTGTATAAACTATTAGGATGTTCAAATTAATTGTGTGTAAAATTCGTATTTTTTTAAGAATAAATAAATAAAATAAATAAATCAATAAAGCTGTCAGATAATTGTAATGAAGTAGAAATTAGAAAGTTCAATATTTCTAGATGTAGGGTAGCATGAAAAGAGAGGACTCAAGTAAATTACAAGTTGCATATCTCAAATTTGCACTTGAGTACCACTGATTGTGTCATGGGCAATAAATGATCTTGCAGAACTATTTTGAAAGGCCATGGGTCTGTGTTGTAGTAGTGAGTTATATCAAATGTGGCCTTCCAGTGAATAAAAAGGAAGTTTTGCAATTTTGGTTAAAAATAGCCTAACCCTTTGCCACTTTATGTCTTAGATAAGCTGCAAACAAGATTTCTAGGTAGAGGGATATTATCTTAACTTCCTAAAAAGTTAGAGAGTGAAAAGTAGACAGAAAATGGTTCCATTGTTTCAGTTTTTTTCATCAGAAATACTTAAGAGGAAGCTCCATTTTTCAACTGTAATGTTTGGTCACCATAACAAACAGCCCAATCAAGAGAAGTCTTACATTGTGTTACAAAAAATATATATATAAAAATGTTTTTGCTGGTAAATTATCAAATATCCCCGAGACTAACTGGAGTGCCTCTTGACCTACTAAGTCTCTCCAAATAGCAGGTCAATTATGAACAAAACTGACTGATCCCCATTTCTTAGAATATACAATTTAAGAAATTCCCTGGTAAACAGGAAGAATACATAGCCTGTACGGCACAGGTATGAAAAAAATATCTAAACATATATATTTTTTCATACCTGTGCCGTAGATTTAATCAGAGGTCACGGCTGACAAGTCTCATGTCAAGGCCCTTGTCCCAAACTTTGAGTTTCAAGTCCTAAAGTCAAAATTCTTGGTCATCACATGTAATGCTTTTTTCACAACAGAGTAATGATATATGAAATATACCCCCCAAAATAAGGTATTTATTTGTTTAAAAAAATTTGTTGGAAATTTTTGCGTCTCCGTAATATTCAACCTTTATATTTTACATACGGCATTATGCGTTTGTAGTTGACATCTGCATTGTTTTAGTACATGAAGAAGATTATCTTTGGTATCACCTTCTTTCCTGCTGTCGCTCAGTAATGTAATGTTAGTTTTCCATGGCTCTCTTCTGCAGCTTTACTGGATGCTGTTGCATTGGTTCAAACAAATCTGGGGAATTAAGTGTCATCAGTTAGTCGATTCAGGAAATAAAGAGAAATGAATTGACTAGCGGCACATTTTTTTAATGACAAACTATTTAATCTTTGGGCTTGGTGGAAGGTATTAAATATTTTAAAGCCAAAAGGCTCAAATCCAAGTGAAGTCACAAGCCATTGACGTTCAAGTTGAGTTGCAAGTCCTTTTCGATTATGCCAAGTCTAAAGTTGTCAGATTTGAGTTCAAACCTTTGCCTTACATTATTTTGTAACCCTACATTTTTAGAAATCTACGAATGCATTGACTCGAATGCATTCATGTGTGACCACCTCTCTAAAAATGATACAAAGGAGGAGAATTTTATTTTAAAAAAATTTATTGAGTACATGATGTTTGCTGCTTATTGTTCAGTCTCCATTTTTTTACAGAACAGCTGAAGCAGTGTGTTCCTGTATGCACGGTTCAGGAAGAAGTACATCACAGGATCCAGCACACCACTGACACAGGTCAGTGCAGACGTGATCCGATTGGCTCGTCCCAGTGAGTCGCGGCTGGCTGCAGTCACATCGACATGCCTGTGGCTTTCGATGTAGATTACCCTGCTCACATGGTAGGGCACAAAGGCCAACAGGAAGTTCAACAGGATGAGGATGATCATTCTTATTGCTTTGTCTTTCACTGGTCGTTCTCCCTGTTGCTTGACTGACCTCAGTTTCAGCAATATCAGTATGTAGGAGACCATGATGGTTGAAAGGGGAATAACAAATGCCACAATAGTTGAAATTAAAGCACTGGGTGAAGTCTTTTCTAAGTAGAGCTTGTTGCAGATGCCAGTTGAGTTGTTTGTCACGCTCTTTTTAGAGAAAAGTATAGGACTCATGGACACAATAACTACCACCCAAAGTATGCCAACAACTACCTTTGCATTCAAAGCCTTCCTGACTGAGTGTGATTTTATAGGAAAAACCACAGCCAGAAATCTGTCCAGGCTGATGAAACTCATCAAGTATAAGCTGCAATACATGTTAAGGTAAAAGAGGAAGCCTGCTAGTTGACAGAGGACATGTCCGAAAGGCCAGTGGCTGTCAGAAAGGTGGTAAACTATTCGCATAGGCAAAATGAGGATGTAAGAAATGTCTGCAATGGACAAGTGCCTCAGAAAGACCTTAGTCGGAGACATGCAGTCCTGGTGAAAGAAGGCCCACAGCGCCAAGGCATTCCCAGGCACAGCAATGATGAAAATCAGGATGTAAAATGTAGAAAATATCATGTTCTCGTAGTGGGAGTCACTGCTGTAGAAGCCCTGTATCTCCTCCTCAGAGATGTTCATTGTTGTTGTGGAAAGGATCAGCCTGTGGCAACACAGACACAAATACTGTTATGATGATGGCCAGCAGTCTAGCAATTCACAAAAAACAGTATATCATAATGAAACCAAAATCCAGGGTGTGTGTATGACAAGAGATGAGTAGCATGATGTGAGTGATATCAACCCACATGCAACATCATGTGTTAATTTGGGTGGTTAGAAACAGGAAGCGTCATTGCAAGGCGTCGGAGAGCAGTGCAGCAGACACACTGCATATAATCAGCTAATACCAGAAAAAGATTAACCACAGATAAACTAGACATTTTATTTGAGTGAAAAAAAGTTTAGCTATACAACCCAAATGGATTAAACACAAATGGAACTCCCTTTGAGTCCATATCAAAACGTCCCCAGGTTTTAATTATTTTTCTGTGATGCTTAAAAGCTGGTTAAGGAAGAATCAAGAATGAAATGATCAGTTTTAATTTTTATGAAGCATTGTCAGCTACATGAACAACATGTCTGTGGATACAATGTGCATCTTAAGACTATGCATAGAGTAAACAGTAGAAATGTTTGAATCAAGTGGAATATATTTGTGTAATAAAATAACAAAAATACTTGTTATTAATGCAAAATACCATCTGGTGCATATAGTATCACCAAACCATACCAATGTAATTAAACGTACCTACACTTCTCCTTAACCCTGGTTCACTGTTTTGAAATTTAATTTAAAACAAGCAACAAGATTTTCAAAAGATGACGGTGTCACTAAGCACTTCGTCATCTTTCGTCACCGTCATCTTCTGAAAATCTTGTTTCTTGTTCAGTGCTCAGTGACATTAGGTAAATGAATGCTTTGGTTAAATGCCAAATCTTATGAAGTCATGCTACATGCTTAGTAGTTAAAACTAATCTTTGTATTTTACTGTCATATCACATAATCCACTGCAAGATTGTAAGAACACATTTAGGACATGGAGGCCTCATATATAGTATTGTGTAAATGATCATTCGCGTTATTCCTGATATTCTTACCTCAACTGAAGATGAGATGCAGAATCCAGAAATCTTCTGCGTGTTTTCTAACTCAAATCACTTGTGAGCAGAGGAGACAGGTTTAGCTGAAGTGAGAACTGCTATGTTGGTGCGCCTCCACTATATATATCCCCCCCCCCCACACACACACACAGTCACAGAAGAATTAAACAGGAAGCCAAACACAGACCAAATTAAAAACATTAAAGCTCAATGCATTACAAGCATGCAAGTCTTTATTGTTGCTACTCCAACACAGTTTTGTCTTTACCACATTGCTCCTTTATAGTATGATTTAAAGCTTTACAAAAATGAGAGAAAACCAGATATTTACAAAAATCTATCTGTGCAAACATAATTCTTCTTTAACACCACTCTCCTAAAGTATTTGAAAGGCATGCATACAAATAAACTTTGGTATGTTAACAAAACTACTTATTTTCTTAGTAGAAGCATCTATGTACATTGTGGTAGAACTGATTCACTTTATTTTTAGTACAGTTTACATTTAGACAACAATACATGTTAACTTAACAAACCGAGACCAGCAGTACAAACACTGGTCAACACTTCAGCCATCAAACCAACAGGGTGCATGTAAATTACCCTAAATCTCGTGACTGGATTAGGCCTGAAGTGAGTCATTATACAACAACTTTGGCAAATAGGCACACTAAAATGAAAACTTGTAGTCCTTATGATACCAGTTTTACATATCTGTAAAAGAAATTGGCAGTTCATATGGGTGAAAAATAAGAAAATACTCTTAGAAAACAGAAGTTAATAATGAGTTTAAAATGTCTGTATACATTGTGTATACACTCATAAAAGGCATTTACAAGGGCTGCGTTGAATGTCTGGCAACATAAGAAATATAGAAGATTAAATACACTATGGTTATTCAATCTCTGGTTTGAAAAATAAAACAACATTTTTACATGGTACTTTGTGATTGTACATCAACTCTATATTCCCTATTCATAGCTAGAGCAAGAAAAATAGATTTTCAACACCATGAGAGCTTTCCACTTCAACTACAAAGTGGTAAAACTAAATCTTTTTATTTCATTTTTTTTTAGTTCCATTATAAAATATTTTTGTCAGAACATCTGGTACACCTTCAAGAAGAATCAGAATCCAGGTTAAGTATTTTGCAATACAGGAAATTGCAACTAAAACAAATACATAGAAGCGTTGGTGCGAGAATGCCAGTGTCAAATAAAACATGAAGTGGGGGAGTGCATCACTTAATACTTTTACAAAAACGTTCAAAGACAGAAAAAAAAACAAAACAAACAAATAGCAAACCAAAACTATATAAAATTAAAGATGAGCAGCTCTACCTGCATTGCGGTAAAAGCCAGAGGGGCGATAACGGGGCTAGGTTGTGTCCTTAGCTGCTGTGGCTGTTGGGATGCAGGATTTGCCGCTGCTGCCGTTGTGGGACCTGTAGCTGGTGAAGCTGGGGGTGTGTATGGTGCGGATGCTCTTTCCGCCTGGGCCCAAAGGTGTGGGCGACAGAGGGGAGGGGGAGGAGGATGAGGAGGAGGAGGAGGAGGAGAATGAAGAGGAGGAGGAGGAGTGCACTCGACCATTCTGAGTCTGCGAGGAGAACGAGAGAGCTTTACCTGTGTGCTGTGAAGGTGTGGGGAGTTTGAGGGATCCGTTAGACAGGGAGGGGATGTGGGAGGAGGAACCGGAACGAGGAGCGTGAGAGGACAGGATGGAGGACTTTGTCAAAGAGGAGGAGGAGGAAGAGGAGGAGGAGGAGGAGGAGGAAGGGTTAATGGGATTAGTAGCATCTGAGTTTTGTGCAGACTGGGAGCTGCCTTTAGTAGAGCTAGGATAAAAAGCAGGGATTTTAGAGGTGGGTATAGCAGGGGAAGTAGTTTTATGATCCCCTCCCACTCTTTTAGCACTTCCGTTAGCCTGCAAACAGAGATGCCAAAACAGATACTGGTTGTCAAAAAAAGAAATCTGGTCAAATAATACATGTAAAAGTCAAGACGATGTTAAAAAAAACTACAAGTTATGCACACAGAAACACACTAAGACTACAAACATTACTGAGACACAACTAAAAGACACCAATACACATACAAAAGGCCTGTTTTTACTAGGTTTTATGAACTGAGAGACATGTTACCAAGAAACAGAACAGTGCAAAGGTTAGACCGTGCGATGACAGACAGGAGGGGGCGTTCACAGACTGCCCGTGTTAGAGTTAGGCCTCGTTAAGGGGCTGTGTGGGGGGAAAATTCACAAGGCAACGATGCAAAGGAAGGCTGGAGAGAATTAGATAACAGGGTTAAGAGTTTGAAGAGTGGGAGCAGACAGGGGAGATGTGGGCTGGTATTCCACTGAAACTGGGACGATGCAAGATGGTGAGTTGTGGCGTGGTCTCGAGGCTAAAGAAATATATCACCGTGAGGTTAAGAAGCTGTGTTGGGGGTTTGAGCAGAGGTGCATGGTGAGAAGGGAGGAGCATAGCCGAAAAAGTCAGTTAGGTTGGTATTTTAACATAGCCATAAAGCATCCTGGGAATTTGGCGACACTGTTTAGGAACTCAGCTGTGATGGGAACTGGAGATGTGATGACAGATGATGACAGGGCAGGATTCCACTTTTCTTTGCCATTTCTCCGTTTTTTTTTTGTTTGTTTAGTCACCAACACAGTGAAAACCATGAGCAGTGTGGACATGCAAAAGCTTACAGTACAGTGATGTTATGGGGTAACAGTCAAGAGTCAAACATGCCTTCTTGTCAGAGCAGACTCGAGAGAAACATTAACAGATCCACAGTCGTCACCGTGGTGACGTTTTCTTTTTTTTTTTTCTCAAACACACTTGAAATCTCACAGCTTTGGTAGTCTTTTTTCCTCTAATAATACATGCCTCATGTTTTTGATCCCTATATGTTTGATTCCTCTAGTCTCTAGTAAGGCCCTACAGTAAAACTACCTGTCGGAACTGCCTCTGAGCGTCCTGCAGTTTTTGCTGTTTTCCTGCTTTGTCAGTAGTACCCGGCGACTGCCTGGACTTCGCAGACAAAGGGACGGGCATCCGACTAGTAGGGGAAGCGACACTGGTGTTCTGCAAACGAATCCAAACGAAAAACAAAACAAGAAATAAAACAAAAGAAAGAAAAAAACACACACCATAAAGGAAGTATGAAAAATCAAGGCACTAACACCTCAACCATCAACACCAGTGAAAGATCATGCACCCAGTGGGACCATAAACCTTTATACACAGTAGTACATGCAGTCAAGAATAAGAAAGATATCAGAGCTTAATCATCATGACAGTGTTTTTGATGATGAGTTTGCCACTCAGAGGTTTAGCAATGAACTGAAGGAGGAATAACCCAACAAAATGCCACCCCCAATCATGTCACCATGATTTCACAGAGGCAGAAAGCCACGGGGGACATTTCCAACATTTCCAAGCACCTGTGGAGTGGATTAATGGATTTTGTAATTTCAGTGGTTAGAGTTGGAGTGAAGGTAGGTTGTAAACTGAACAAAAGAAGGACCCAAAGCCTCCCGGAGCAACAAGAGCTAAAGAGAGACCTGTTGTACGGTGCTGGGGGCACTGGGGACAGTGGTGGTGGTGGTAGTAGGGAGGACTACAGGGCGAGGAAGGAGCTGCGGTTTAGTCTTCTTCAGCAATGGATTTTTGCTTGATACCTTAGGGGCTGACCCTCGGGAGGTAGGGAGAGAGGAAGACCTCTTCAGCCCCACTCCTTCTGAGCTTTTCCCATTCTCTGCTTTAGCTTCCTCCATGCCGACTGGCTCCTCAGGAGAGCATGGTCCCATCTCGCTGATAGTGGTCTCCAGCTGCTTGATGGTCTGCTCCAAGCTGTCCAGCGTCTTGTAGGTGTTCTTCCGGATCTCATCCGTCCTGTAAAGGGACTCTGAGTTCTGCTTCTTCAGCACGGTCGAGCCCGTTGCCTTGGGAGTGTCTGCTACTGATTTTGAGCGTGCAATTTCAAATCTCTTTGCTTCTTTGTGCTGCCTGATTGTACCATCTGATTCCTCCTCGTCTTCGTACACAACCACCTGTAAAGTCTTCTTGCCCGATTTTGTGCCTGTGCGAATCGCCTGGGTGAGTGCGGCCAGCTGTTTCTTCGGGAACTTAAACTTGAACTTCTTCTTACCATCCTGCTTGGTGTCCCCATTTGACTCCGAGTTCACCCCACTGTCCGTCAGCTCAGACACTGAAGACGAAGATGAAGATGATAAGCTAACGTGGTCTGAAGTGACCTGTGGAGCGTTTTTGCCATCGACTACCTCGATCCCTGCCGCTTTACCCTGCAGCCCAACACTCCTCTCCGTGTCCGACTCCTCGCTCTCCTCCTCAATGCACTCTGCCGCTAGCATCCTGTCCAGTTCCTCCTCGCATTCAAAAATGGTGGACAGGCGCTTGTACGCTGAGCGGATGTCCATGGGCTCGTCAAAAATGATGATGACGGGCTTCTTGTTGAAGCCGTTATCCTGCGGGACCGTGGGATCCGCTATGGTGTTCCCTCGGTTTGCGACGTTTCCTACAGTAACAGTCTGGACGCTTCCTTTCTTGGCATTGACCAGATCCTGGTACTCGCCACAGGACAGAGCCTGGACTTTGGTGTTAGTGATCATGAATGCTATGTTGTCAGGGGGCGGCGGCGCCTCTTCTCCAGGTAAGTCAGGACTAAGACTGGCCTCGTCATTATCCTCCTCACACTTAGCTTTAGATGGTTCAATGTCCTCACAGGGAGCCTTTTTTGGTGGAGCAACACAACTTTTAGTTGCCTCTTTCATGATACTGGTTGTTGTGGTTGCCACAGGTTCAGGTATGATACTCTTACTAGAAGAAACACGTTGTTGGATGACTTTACTGTTCTTTTCAGTGTTAATTTTGTTGAGGATTTTTCCCTTCTCCATTTCTGCGCTGGTCTTCAAGGATTCGGAGCGTTTAATTTGCTTCCTTGGCAGTTTAAACCCTTTCAGTCCCACAGGTTTAGGTGATATAGGTGGGGGTGATTTGGGCGGTGGAGACAGAGGTGGCTGCTGCTGCTGGCTTGGAGAATTGTCATTAGCATTGACATTTGACACCTGTGATGGAGGCTGTGTGGGCTCTCGGTGTTCAGGGGTTTCCTCCGTTCCTGATGGGGGTGGATGTTCTTTGGGAATCTGTCCAGTCACGTAGTATATGACCTGAGAAATGAAGATGCAGCTGTTAAAAACATCACAAAATCTAGAACATGCTTTAAGTATACATGAATATAATGTTAATATAATGTAAATAATAGAAACATACCCCTTGGCTCTGTCGGACAGTAGTGTTCCCATTTTCATCTGTGTCTGGATCTTTTTCTTCTCGAGTGGGCTCTGAGCTCTGCTAGGACAGTGTGTGAGGGAATAATATTACTGTGCAACAGGTGTGTCAGGTGGCTGCGTGTTAAGTATAAATTCACATATATTACAGCAATTGCATTCACGCTGTCAACACTGCACTGGGCGATTACCTTCTTAAATTGTGTCCTACTCAGACTGACTCCAGTTTTCTACTGTGTGATATTAAATCAAAATTCATGCAGGGAAAATGAATAAATATTACTGTTTAAAAGCTAAGACGATAAGCCGCTCTATTTTACAACAGCCAAATGAGCTTGCCTGTTCGCTTTTGCACTTTCACTGTTGATAACACAACTGTCATTTTCATATTTTTTTTTTTATACATTTCAAGGAACTGCCTGTCCTTGTGGTTTCTAGTTATTTTCCTATTAACCTTTAAACATCCGTTTTTCTGCGTTGTTCAGATTGTATTCTGCTGATAGCATGCAAGCGTCTTCTCACGCTACTTTCATTTGGGGCATAATCTTAGCCATTTTTACCTTAAATGAGTCCAGATTTCTTAGTCATTAGTTCAAGGTTCATACATTAGATATATAACTCCATATTCAAGGGTATTTGTTAACATGTACACAATGAAATAAAACACTGCAAGAAAAAAACGGAAACTGCACTTCAAAATAAAAGCTCTGTGCCTGAAAATCAGTCTACTTCAAGATCAAGTGTGTTTTTTTACAAATTCAAGTCATTTGCACTACATTCAGAATGGACCACCGACCCTCTTTTGGACCACGACCCTTCAGTTGGGAACCACTGATTTAGAATAACTACTGATATGCTTCTGAGCTGATAATGTTTTAACTTATCTGTAAACTAGTCAAATTTGTTGCATTTGAACATACCTGTTCTCTTTGTCACATGGAAATCACAACAAATGTGTGTAAGTTTTAACCTAAATGTGAAAACATAGAGTTGTGCTGGTTATTTAGGTGTAAAGCTGGGAAAGCAAACTGAAGTAAAGTTGTGCAAAGACGAAGAGAAACAGAAAAGTAATCCTTTCAGAAAAGTATAAGTGAGGGAGAGTAGCATGCAAAGTGGCCAGACCGACCTCTAGTGAACCAAGTCTGCAAAAACAGGTTGTGTCTGCAAAGTGAGTTTGAACTACGTTTGTTTCTCTCAATTGTCAAAAACTTAAGAAATATTTGTTCTGTTGATTTTGTACGAGGACAAATAATTAAAGAAAGACAGAAGACGATTTAATTGCCTGTAGAATACAGTGCCGAGGTCTTTATTGACAAGTGATACTTAAATGAGTCGCGAAACACATCATTGTCTGGTCCAGGCGCACAAGAGACACAGCATCTTTTCAGAGGCTTCATTTTATGCAGACTTAATCCTGAAGTATTCAAGCTGAGATCCAGCAGAATCAAAGAGGGGAGGAAACTGAGGCAGCAAGGAAAGGAGCTTTTTGGAGGCAGCTGTTACAGGTTTCTCTCGAGCCAAAGCAAGGGTGCAGAAGTTGTAGAAGTGTTAAGACACAGCCATCGATTGTATCAGACAGTGGGCAGAGGCAGGCAGTTAGGTGGGTAGCTGCACGGCGACGTATATTTTACCTTTTTCTCTTTGAGGGGCATTAAGGCCCCTGGTCTTAGCTCTCTGATTTGCGGTTCAATTCGAGGTGTGGGTTCTACCAAATTTTTCACCCCTACATCCTTAACTGTGCACTTCTGGAAAACCTGAGGAGTGGAGACAAGTGAAGGCGAAATGGGAACAAGGATTTTGAGGAAGGAAGGAGTATCTTCACGTTTGTCACGGCTGTAGGACCTGGCACGTGACAAAGTGAAATTAAAAAATCAAGGAGCTTTGGCAGCTGCTCATCCTTTGCCATTTCTGAGAAAGAAAACCACCACAGGAAGAAACGACAGACCCGCTCCCAAAATGTAGAAACAACAGATTGTTCGCATGTTAGAGGGATTGTGTATGTGTCTGAGTGATGGAGTGTACATCTAACCTGGAGCTCTGCCATGATCTTGTCTCCTTCATCCTCCTCTTCTCTGGAAACAGAGGCAGTGATGGGGGGAGGGGTGGCTGGCTTCGGCTTGGTCTCTGGTGGGACCTTGTTGGGTTTGGGTTGGGGACTGGGAGGTGGAGCGTCCTCCTCACCCTCCTGTTAGAATTATTGGATAAAAATGATCTAGTTATCACTTTTCCAACATGCCAGTCAAACTGTTTCACTAATTTGTTCTGCTAGATTTTTTACCAAAACAAGTTGGAGGGAGCATATTACCCCGATTTTAGCTACTCTCCACTGGCACTAAGTATCTTTTAGAGTATTTTTTGAGGTTCTTTTGCTTGCCTTTAAAACCTTTAAAGGTTTTGGACCAGCCTATATTGCAGACTCTCTATCATTCTATACAGTGGTGGAATGTAACCAAGTACATTTACTCAGGTACCGCACTTACATTAAAATTTCAGGTATTTTTGCTTTACTTAAGTTTTATCCTTTTATGCCACTTTACACTTTAAGCCCACCACATTTCAGAGGGAAATATTGTACTTTTTACTTCACTACATTTATCTGAATGCTTCCGTCACTTTACATTTCACAGAAATATGATGTTTTGTAATAAATTAAATTACCAAAGACTTTATACAAATACAGTTGCAATGGCTAGTTGATTAAAAGATCTGTCTGTTGTCAAAAAAATGATTCATTACCAACTATTTTTTATAAATATTTAGTTTTTTTTAAAGAAAAACTATGCCCCAAATGATGGAATAACCTTCCAAAAGCTTTAAGAGAAGCAGGCTCAATAAACATTTTAAAGTGACAGCTGAAAACCTATTTATGTAGTCTGGCTTTTATTTCATGTAATTCTTGTAATTATTAGTTCAATTCTTTCATTTTTACTATTCTTACTGGTCTCTGTGCTTTTTCCCTTAACCTTTATATTTTGTTTATCATCCACTGTCTTTTGATTGCCTTATCTTGTTTTCTTTTTGCTTTTGTGTTGCATTTTTATTGTTGAGCACTTTTAGCTGCATCCCTTGTATGAAGAGTGCTCTATAAATAAAGTTTTTATTATTAATATTATTATTTCTCCTGTCTTCATGCTAAGGTATGCTAGGCTTAGCTGAGCTAATCGCGTCCTGGCTCTTGCTACTTAAATACATAAAAAATGTCAAGACAACCCCTTGTCAGACTCACCTGTGCTGTGACAGACTCCTTCCTGGTGTAGACCACTTCGCCAGAGCGTGTGGTGGTCATGCCTGAGCTCGAGCTGGTGAACGTCTTTCTTGGAGGAGGAGGTGGTGGGGACTTGCTGCATTTTTCAGTGGGAGCTGGCTTGGTGGCAGACTTCGAGGATCTCTCCAGTACAGGTTTGGCAGGTTTCTCCATCACCGGCTTTGGGAGTTTTTCAGGACCCCTGTTGGCTGCTTTGTCAGAGTGAGGCTCAGACTGGGGCTCTTCTGTTATCCAAAAATAGCAAGATGTGAAATTATTTAAGAGGGCAACACCAGCACTCATAAAACTCTACTTTTATATTTTGGGAAAAAACAGACACGCACGCATTTCTGCAAAAAAGCCATCATCATGGTCAACTTACCTGTTGGTGACTGTGGTATGTTGTCTGCTTGTTCCATGGCGGCAGTAGGCGGCAGTGCTGGGTTCTCCTCCACCTCTAGACTGGGAATACCCTTCATCATGTTGGCCTGGGCCTCCTGGAGGATCTTCTCAAACTCTTTTCCATCATAATGGCCCATGTTCTGCCTCCTCTCTTCCCACTCCTTCTCTGCAGCCTACGAGGAGAAAAGAGAGAAAGTTCCTCACAAGTTCACTGAGTCTGACAAAGCTGAGTGATGGAATTTTATTCCTACGACAAAAACAAAAAGTACCTAACAACAGGTGTCCTAAAGTGCAAATTTAATCTATTCAGAATAACTGCTGACATTAACAGGATGTTAATGAGAGAAATTACTAATCACCACAGCTTTACTATGCTGGATAAAAATAAACCAAGACTGAAAGAGAATTATAATTATAAGGCGACTAAACACACCTCTATGGACATAGCTCTGTTTTTGCACTTGTCCTGACTGTTCTGGAGCTCCTCTATGACAAGGCCCTGGGTGGCAGTGCCGTTGCCATTATTCACTGAGTTCCCTTGTGTCTTCTTATGGCGGGCAGGACTCGGCGGATCCGAGGCAGCCCCCTTGGGAGATTCCCGGCCCTGACTCTTGCTCAGGTTGGGACTGGGGACGTGAGAAGGGCTGGGGGTGAGCGGTGGACTGGGCTGGGCTGTCAAGGCTGCGGACTGCTGGGACTGCTGCATGTGGACCGGAGAGCTCTGGACATGATGGATGACCACCGGAGAGGATGGCATCACTTCAGATTTGATGGTGGAGCTCTGGGGCTCCAGTGGGGCTGATGTGGAGCCGGGCTGGACTGATGCTTCTGCTGGGGCTTCTGCTGCTGCTGCTGCTGAAGGGCTGTTGTCCACTGGGACATTAGTAGAAGGATCTGGTCCTTTCTGAGGGCCCTCGGTGGCACATCTGCACAGAGGAGGGAAACAGTATGTGATGTCATGTGAAAACATCTTCAAATGTTTGCTTGCTCAAAACTTGTTATTACTACAGGGTTCCCACACATTTTCATGAACAAAATACTTTCCATGACTTTTTTAATGACCTGCGATTAAATTTCCATTTGCAAAAGCATGCAATTCACTGTGTATATGGCACTTGCTGGACCTATTATGATACTTACTCTACACAAAGGCAGGAAGACTTCCAATAACAAATGCCAACACACTATTTCACACATACATGTAATCTGTCATAAAGGGGAAGGCTTGGCCAGTATTAGACATGGAAAATGAAAAACGGTGTGTTTTCCTTTTAAATCAAGCAAAAAAATCAAGCATCTTGTGGTGCCACTATTGCGCACTGACATATCCATAAATGATATATTGTGTGGCCCTAAGCTGACACATATTAGAGCTATGTTGTGTCAACAGCTAATTTAGAGACAATAAATTCACCTTTATGTTTCATTTTGTGGAAGGTTATTCCCAGAAGATAACTGTGACAATTAATTTCATTATACATGACAAAATTGTATAACATTTTCAAAACCTTCAATGATTTTTACCAATTTCATAATTTTTCCAGGCCTGGAAAATGCTATCACGAAATCCCACGACCCTGTTACTAAACTGAAAGTTTACATTTTATTTTATTAATTCTGACATAAGGGGTAAAAACACCACCAAAAGCTATGATGCAATGTCTCATGGTGACTCTCAGTGTTTGGTGACTGTTTTGGGTAAAAGACGAGAGTCATGGAGGGAGACACAAAGAACAGTCAAGAGTGAACTTGGTATCTGTGACATATTAAAATGGAAATGGGGTGCCACAGTGTCCACCGTATTAATTCACTTATCGGTTCAGTGAAGGCAATGGAAGTAAATCAAGATGGACGCCACACTTGTCTGTCCACACTGAATGACCTCTTCGATAGGATGAAGGCAGGCCTGCCAGTGTAATCAAATGGTACGATCTCGCACATCACAGGCCCCTGTGAGGGGCTCCGCAGAGTGCTTTTTGTTTTCATCTTAAATTCCCTCTCTCGCTCCAGCACCTCTTCTCCTGATCCCCACTTTATCTCCACTGACATTTATTCCTCATCTTTCCTCTACCTTCTCAGACTGCTGAGTGTGTCCGTCAGGCTCTTGACCCTTTTCAGCATGCTGTCCAGTTTATGAGGCTCCTCCTTCAAAAACTTGACAGCTTCCACCTCCACCCGCAGCACTGACCGCATTCTGGTTTGTAGGGCCGGGAACTCTCCTGAGGAGACACACACAGAGACATGCACACTTTTTGCAAACAGCTATTGTTTTAGGATAACCAGTGTTTAAATGTGTGACTGAAGAAGTTTTATATTATCTCTACCTGCATATTATTTCTTATAGTGTGTAAAAGCTGCAGAATAACATTTAGACTGTCATGACACTACAACTCCTCAGTGAAACTCATATTAATAGTGTTCATCGATGACCGGCCATAGCTATAACATGAAATAAATATCACCCGTGAAAAAAGTTATTCAGATATACCTTTAACCCTTTAAAACCTTAGCAAATTGGCTTGATTTTTAAAAAAAATATGGGAAGATGGCTGTGAGAAATAAAAGAAGAAATTACCCAGAAATTAGCAATGAATTAGTGAATAGTACAAGAAAAATACCTTAAATTAGAATTAGTTAAAAACAAATTAAAGAAAAAAAAAAAAAAAACAAAATAAAGAAAAAAAAGCAAGGAAATTACCTGAAAAAGCGCTGAAAAAATACAATAATTCTGCATCATAATTTTAAATGTTTAATAATAATAAATATAAATACAGTTTTTCCCTAGCTTTTTTCGTTTGTGTTCTTGTTGCAGAGAGGCTTCTGACTATGGACACACAAAAAGGTGAAAATGCTAATTGCCCTGACAGTACAATTATGGTTTTATATGAAAGAGTTTGTTTGTCTGGAAAGGAAGAAACAAAGATCATATCATCAGTCAACCAGTTGGTTGGCTGATATGTCTGAGCAATAATTTAATATCAAAGTACTTCATCAAATTTTTAGGAGACGTAATACGATCTGTTTCCGACACCGTTCTCCAAAATACATAATTAAAAACTCACAACACTAGTAACTAAAATCCTTGTTATACACATGTCCACAATTCCACCACTTGTATTCCATAATAGTGGAACCTATTTTAGTGCTTTGAACATCAGTTAAACTATTTTACCACATCTTAACGGATATTTATGCGACATCTCGTGATATATACTGATATTGGAAAATAGCCCACAGAATTACAGCTCTCATCATTACCCAGCCTCACGTCCAATATTTAACAAGTAGCAAAAATGCTACACACAATATTGTATGCAGTAATGAGAATATTGTCTGTTGTCTTACCTTTGAGCCCTGCCAGAGATTCTCCCACCTTCCTCAGAGTCACCGCTCCCTCCTCCACGTCCTTCAGGGTCACTACTCTGTGTGTCGCTGCTGAGTCTTTCTGCAGAGAGCCGACATACTGCTCCAGCTCACTGCAGAGGAAAACAAAATGCTCAACAGAGAGGACAAAACATTTCGAGTTGAGAGTAATAATCCGGTATTCTAACAACAATTCAGTCAGTAAACAGAATATTGAGCACATTTGGTATATTCAACAACAGAAATGAAAAATGAGTGGAAACTCGTGATTAAATGTTTCAATTTATATATGTTATTCAACTTCAGGGTCTATTTTTCTTTAATTCTGGCATGTACCTAGTTAGGCAATATTTAATGAAGAGAGAGACTTTTTCCACTACTAACTGCATGTTTTTTACTCTTAGCGGACACCAGGGGGCAGGACAAAATCATTTATCTGAAAGATCATACAGTGATAGTGATTGGGCAAAGGTGAGAGCTAACTTTTGGACATGATCCATAGAAAAAGAAGAAATTAGATCATATGTAAAGTATGTACAAGGCTTAACACTGTCAAAACACAACACCTGGCACTGCACTTTCCAGTTTACATCAGAATGCTTTGTCTAGATAGTCATCAAAACCACAAATGTTTACACTTTCAGTGAGAGCTTGTTTGTATGAGAGCACTTCCTCACATAGAAAACGCAGCACGCTGCTTCACAGCCACATCAGTGCTCGGGAAAAATGGCTCCTCCGCAGGGAAATGTGCCGAATGATAACATTGTGTGCCGTGTTGGATTGCATGAGAGGGACTAAAATGGTGTTTCATTGTGGCCAGGTACCCCTGAGAAACTCTTTTATAGAACTCCCCTAAAGGGAATGGGAGAGGTAATAACGAGACAGTGTGTTAAATGCCCTGCTATGCCAAGGCCTGTTGGTAATGGGAATGACAATGGGAAATTCCAGCTGAGGACAAAAGAAACAGATTTCACGTTTTTAATCGAGCCTCCCACAGACAAAAACAGATACAATACGTCTCCATAATGTACATCTCTGTGTTTCAGAGTATAAGAGGCAGCCTTGCTCATAAATTGTTGATTCTTTTATGCCGTGTCAGTTTATGAGCTTATTGAAAATTATGTCAATATGAGAGTTAAGGGAAAAGGTGCCTTAAACGTAACACCTTACAATTATTACACAAGTATTCTCTTGCTACGTAAATGTCGACATGAAGTCATCATGTCGGCGTGATGATTATATTCTAAACCAGATTATTGTTGTATAGCATTTTTACAACTTTCATAGATCAAATTCACTAACTATGTAGCTATAAGCAATGTACGAAAACAACTAATGCAACTGGTACGTTTTAATAAAATCACTATGGTTTATACACAATCTAGTGACATGTTTGGGGTCAAATCAACATTAAATTGGTTGCTTGAGTGAAGTCTTGATTTGCCATGAAAACTATATTTAATGTCCCATTTTAGCTGTATTACAACCGCAGCTCACACTGTTACAATTAAGATTATATATATATATATATATATATATATATATATATATATCAGTATTTTTAAATCTCCTCAAAAGCACTTCAGAGATGCTAGGACTGGGAGACAGAACCCATCATTACTATTTTTCCCCAAATTTCCTCTTTAATGTGACAATATTGTAGGAATCAGTATTAGTACTTTGAAAAAATATTAACACAATTCCATTTTTGATCAATAATCATTAGTAAACTAAGTGGATAAAGGCAAGTATTAAAACAAGTAGGGCTGTCTGATAAGTTGAAAAAAGTACATCAATTTATGGTAGTGCAACCTTTAAAATCAGGGAAAAAAAACATGTATTCCATATCATGATATAACAATATCTAAGACAATATATAGTGTCATATCTCCATACAATATAATGTCTTTTTGTTGCCCAGCCTTAGTGGGGGCAGCATTTTATCAGGATGTTTGTTGCCCTGACACCCCTTGGGGGCACCACTGTCCACGAATACCCTAATAGCATTCAACAACATGCTGCAAACAGCATTTGCTCGAGAGGTTGTAATGCACCTTTCATATTTCCTTCAAATACTTAAAATATTGTTATCAACTGAAACTGACGGTATGGGATCACAAGCATGTCACCTAACCCATTTTATGTCAACATCATTAAACTGTCCACTGACAATGACAAACCATCTTTTCAGAAAGTCCTAATTTGTATTTAGGCTATTTCAAGTATTCCTGTCCTTAGACTATGACCAAACTATTTCATGTAGTCCAACTTTGATAATTTAAAGTGCTGAGCCTTCTTGTAGCCACAGAGGTGCAAAATGATACAAAATGTGCCCTTTTTGGTCTCAATAGATTAAATTCTTCTCTTGAGAGGGCAGTGGTTTTCACACCACATTCTCCCACTGGTCTTAAAGCCAAGCAACCCTAATTACCAAGCCTTATTTAAAGTGCCAGCAGCCGTGGTTTGCTGACTCATACCTGGCTGAATACCAAGGGTAACAGAGAGCTTAATCCACTGACTTCCGTCCGTTCACTTCTCAGTCTCCATGAGCTGATATCGCTGTGTTTATGGCAGCACATGTTAACCACTGTTTAGCAAGACAACACTGTTGACCTTGCCTGTAAACATCTAAATAAGAAAGATTCAATACTGCTCCCCATTGGCAAGTGAGTGAATTAACACAAGAGCAGGGCAGTTCCTCCACAGCTGGATCCATTGTTCTCGTCGGCTGTCTCTGAGAGGCAGGCACTGCTTGCCTGTATAAACCTGTGAGCTATAATTTAGAGGGCGTTGGCTCGTCAAAGAGTTTAGGAGTGAATAACCCAGGTAAGCTGATAAAAATGAAGCCTTTTGGGGATTTCCTATAAATGGAAACACCTTGACTGGAGCCGCATGGGTGTGCACTAAATCATCTCTAATACTAACAACAATAAACATTCAGTAATGAATACAAACAACCTTATCTAACCATTTCAGACTATATAAAAACACAGCACCTGTTATGGAAGTGAATTTTGAGCAGCCTTACCCGAGTTGTGTAAGGACACGCTCCTCTAGACCCAAGTACTTGTGCCTGTCCTCTTCTACCAGAGCTCTCTGCCTCTGCACGGGGTCCTCCACACCCCGCATGGCCTCTGCGAGTTTTACACTGATTTCCTGCTCTGCCCGCTTCAGCTGGACTCGTAATGCCTCCTGATTCTGGAGCTGAGGGGATGCACACAGTGGGAATGAGATATTAGATGACCCGAACTAGCAGGCCAGCACAAAAAGCTGTAGTGGATACCAACACACTTGAAATTAATTAAAAGGGGAAAGCGTTCTTGCCTGCAGCTGTCTCATCTGATGGAGTTGCATCCTGAGGTCAGAAACATTCTTTCTGAACTGCAGGAGGTTGACTTTGAGAGGAACTGGGCCCTTATCTGATGGGGCTGCGCTGCTCTTGGGTGCCATGACTGGTGAACCACCTGTATTAGTGGGAAAAAAGTTACAACTTGAAAAATGCAACTAAACAATACAGTAGAAATAGCACTAAAACTGTTGAACAGATACATAAATGTATAAAATTCTTCCCTCAGGGGGAGCAGACAGAGTTGTTCTTTTCCAAACCCTCACACCGTCATACTGTCTGACTTCTCTTGACAAATTATTGGTTATTATTGGTTGCCTGTACATGTCTGTAAAACACATTTTCCCTGGCAACACACTGCTCTGACTTAATGTTCCCTAATGTTTGATTGCCTGAACTCTCCCTCTGTGGTTGTCTTTCCCCCTGCACAATAAGCACACATTTACTGGCACGCATATTGTTGGCTGCACCTCTGAAATGTCTGTCAGCTGATTTCAGCATTTCAGTCACCGCTAGAGACAGAGAAGAGGTTGAAACCATGGAAACCAAGGGAGGTAATATTTGTGGTTTGGGTGAGCAGCCCTAAATGGCCAACAACAATAGGAATTTAATTCCATGCTTTCAAAAATGCCGGTTTGAGCTTTGACTCTAATGACGTTTTTATATTTTCATTGCACATCTAAAAACAGAGGCTGGTCATTCGAGGGAGTGCATTTAATATCAGTTAAATGTTCTGCATACTACAGCCAAAGCATTAATATAGCAGGAATGAGTGTTTCTTGTGTAAAAATATAGTGGAGTAATTGCTTCTTGAGCGCTGCCTCTCTCTGTCTTGTAATCAGAGCATCTCTGTTTATTATTGTAGAAGTCCAGCCATGTGTGCATGTTAGAGCACAAGTCCCTGTGAGTGTTTCTCAAACCCCTGAGAACAGCACATTTATTATACAATTTATTTTATGAGTGAATTTACACACATTTCAAAAATTTATTTTTTTTAAAGCCAATGTGCTCTAAATGTCAAATACAGCTCCTTAAATAAATTGTTCAAATCCACATCTCCTTGGAGTGGGTTGAATTGAAGACTTTAACATTAAAAAGTTTAGGTTTAAATTTCATTTTTGAATGCTGTAAGCACCACAAATGAAATTCCATTTAACTCCATTATATTGGCTTAGAAGCAGAAATATCGCAGACAAATATCTCAAAGTGTGGGCAAATAAAACCAAAACTATGCTTGGCTAGGCACCACCAGAGGTAAGTTATAAAATATTTGTTTTGTAATTTGGAAGAACCAATCATTTTACCTCAGAAACATGAGGTCCATTAAAGAGAGTAGTGTCCCTGCCTGCGAGTTATGCAACAGGTCAGGGAATGTTCACAGTGCACTCTAAGCTCCCTCGACACAGAAACTCACCCTCTGCCGGGGCAGTAAAAGAAAAACCTTTTGTCTTCCTAATCCCAAAACTCCATTCACAACATATTCCTTACTTACTACTTAACAGCTGCCTGGACCTGAATTACAGGTTACAATGTACACTGCTGCTTGTGTTTGGGGCCTTGGGGACAAGATGTCCATCAAAAGAAGTGCAGGCTGTGTAGTGACAATGAAGAAGCATTTGTGGAATTGCCAAAAAAAGTGCAGCTAAATTCTCATGTTTGACGCAGAGGCAGTCTGACGAGATCAAAGCCCACACTGAAACTTTTCTGCTGTTTTGGAGATTCGCTCAAGCACAACATGACAACTAAATCCCTCTGAAAGCTTCACATGAAATGCGTCACAAGACATGAGATTAGCTCTCAAGATACATGAATAGTGTTGTGTTTTCTGCCACTGGTGAGGTTGCAGATCTTTTTTTATCCATCAGAGATCTGGCCACAAACTGCTGCAGAGCTGAGATCGAATCGCTGTATCATCTTGGCAGGCTTGAGAAGTAATAGCATCTTGTTTTAAGTAGTGCTTTGAGGAGCTTGTGTTAGCTCTCGTCTCTTATCTCCTATTAAACTGGATGTACGGGGGAAAGGAGTGTAGGGAAATATGAACCGATGACAAGCAAAGAAGCCTGACTTTGTTTTCCCTCCCTCCAGCACTGCTCATTGCAGACTGTTGACTGACACTGATGTGTGGGCTTGTCTGCACAAGACATTGCGGCGCTAAAACTCTTTAGAGAGAAAAAAAAAGTTAATGAAATAGAGCAGAATAACAATGGCTATGGTTACACCATTATTCCCCTACTATTCCTAATGTGGCAGAATTTGACATTTGATGTGGGTCATATAAACAGCATATTCTGTTTAGATATTCCAAACAAGGCAGTTTACTAAATTTGGCATTTTCCAAATCAGACGTGGGATATTCAGGTTTCATTTGGGTTTTAACGGCATTATTTGGACATGTATACAGTGAATTCAGTGTATGCATCTAAATTTGGGTTTTTACTGCAGTTTGCGACACACAGCCTGTAATCTGTTTATGGTCGGCTCTGTGTTGTCATGGACACATGTACACGAACCAACTTGCAAACAGTTGGTAATACTGGGGTAGAGATGCATGCAGAAAAGCCAACATTTCTGGTTAGAAGAAGAAACACACCTGCTTTCAAACATTACAAAAGCCCTGCATGTCAACAGGTTTTTAAGAAGATGGTTGAAGGAATGAAAGAGGGAAACTGTGTTTGCACTCATAGGAAACTGTGAAAAAAATCCTACATTGATGCAAAGAAGCAAAATCACAAGTGGCTCCAACTGTTTGACTTTTCCATCTTTTGATGCGATAAACAACAGGGCATATTAACCAGAGTATGCACGGCTGCGGTAAACAGGATACACTTTCATTAGCCATGTAAATAGCTTAGCAGGAATAGTGTCTTTTTTGGAATAAGGGCAAAAACTGGACTATTTTGTGCATTTAAACATACTCACTGATACTAACCTGAGCTATGTGCACTGTGGGCTGGAGATGATGTCTTCGGTGGTCTCTCACTGTATCCAGAGAAAAAATTATTAGAGCAGGATTTGGTTGTGAAAATAATCAACATTTGGGGCACTTAAGATATTCAGGTTTGTATTAGTAAGAACAAACACAGCGCAACAAGGTATGATGGGAAAGACTGACAAACCAGAGAGGTTAAAATGATGTTAATGATGTTAACAAGCTTCATCAGTGTTCAACATAGCATAAAACATACAAATTCACTGCAGTCACAGACCTTTAAGACTTAAACTGTCAAGCAAACATTAACACAAGGTCTCCACAGAAAAGATCGAAATGCAAAGAGTTGAAATGCAGCCACATAAATCATACACAGTGGCCATTTAGCTAGAGAGCAAGTGACTTCAATATCAAAGTCAAATCTATTTCCTCTTTACCAGATGCTATTTAACCTGCGTTAAGGGTTCGATATGGCTATTATAAAGGGGATACTTTATCTTTTCGGCTCTGGCTGGATAGTCAGGCTTTTCACTTGAAACTCCATTTCCCCTGATGCCTCGCTCTTTCCTGTATTATGATTGCTTACCTTAGTAGCTCCTTGGTGCCACTAGAGTTTGGCTCCTTTAAAAGTGCATGCTGAACAAGACCAGTCAAGCTGGCAATCTGTTGCTCCATAGCCTTCATTCGCACTCTGCAGAAACATCAGAAAATTCTACTTTCAACACGGAGGCCTATTGGATATTATAGCTGCCACGAGAGCAAATATTAGCTCAGAATGGAAACGGGGAGACTGTAACAGAATAATCAATTGTTTTTAATTACCTGTCCATGAATTATTTTGTTATTTCACTGGATTGTACAGTGGGGAATATTTTTTGCAACTGATTTGCAATTATGTCCTAAGTTATTATTGACTTTGGTCCAAAATAAAAAAGTTCCTGAATTACAACAGTGCAACAACACTTGACTCAGTCTTCCCACAAAAAAATAAAAATAAAACTTGAGTTCAAATGGGATAAACAAGATGGACGACTCAAGAAAGCAGAAAAGGAACGGAGGGTGTTCAAGTTGTATTGTTTTTTAAATAAAACAAGAGGGTGTCACAAGTGGTGGCCGCTCAGAAGAGAATAAAAGGACAATCTCTGCCTCAAGAAAAGCCAAACACCAGAGGAGTGAATAGGGGGACCTTACACTGAGATTGCTTGGTAAGCCTTGAGGTTGGAAAAGAGAACAACTTTTGTTTCAGATGTGATCATTTATCTTGAGGAAGGATACGGGGTCAGCTGAGGACACAGTGAGGGACACGGGGTGGTTTTAGCTGTGCTACAGACAATAGACAGACACAAGGTCTATGCAGACATGGGGCCAAGTCATTGTTTTGCAAGTCACAGGTAAGTATCAATTATTTGCACTGAAGCTCAGAGTAAAGTCCAATGTCAAGACTGTCAAGTCCCAGGTCCTAAACTTAAAGTTTTGAGTCCTAAACAAGTCGTAATGTGATTGATTGAATGCTGTCAGAATGATAGACTGATGCAAACTTAGTAGATCTGTGGACTTAAGAGCCGACTTGCTGGAATGAACAGCATTAATGTTAGCCGATTCACGAAATAAAGGTGTATTTAAATAACATAGGCTACTTTTAAAATCCTAAGACATAAGATTTAATTCCAGGTGAAGTTACAAGTCATTGCTTTGAAGTCCAAGTTGAGTTGCAAATACTAAGCTTTGAGTTTCGAGTCCTAAGCAATTCCTACTGCTCTCTTAAACAAATGTAGTGCAATTTCAACACCAGAAACATTTACAAAAAACATGACTGCTTTATAAAATCTGCATATATTTGTTAAAAGAAAGTTTCTTAAAAGTTACTTAGATATTAGGCTAATGTAGCTCAGCATTAGCTCGCAACCTATGTTAACATTAGCCTCAACTTTGTGCAACTTCAAATATGCACGGTTTGCATACTGCGATTCAGTTTTTTGTTGGCTGCCTGTGATTGAACGAAGTTAACATAATCATATATTATTGATATCCCTTTTTCTAACTGGCGCTCAGTAACTAAGTTCTTATGGTTCTCTCCTGCAAGTTGATTGGATGCTGCTGGATTGGTCTATGGGTCTATGTGAACACAACAGTGCCAAACCTCAGTGTCATACAGCATATTTCAATAGGATAAATTCTATGACAGCTAGAGAGCACTGAGTGTTGGGACAATGTTTATTTTGAAAGTTAAGCACTGTACTTTGACCATTCAAATTCCAACACTCTTTTCCCAGGGCATTTCTAATGGGGGTTTTGGGCTGCCCAGGTGGTCTAGCCTGATATGTTTGACTGATTGGACCATTTTAAATACTTATTCAACCTGGTCAATATTTTCTTTGGTTTTTCTAGGTACGCACATAGCCTCTGTAACCTCCTTTAGTGAAACCACGTTTGTCTGGCTAAGTGGCAAGCATCCCTCTTTCTATGTTTATGTGCTCTCAGTCTGAGTGGACAAACCTAAACCAGGTACCAAAATGTCTGCTGGATTATCCCCACTGAATAGACTCTGCAGAGGATTTGTTGTTAGAACAATACTCGCAGAATAACAGAAAAAATATACAGTGGCTTAGTGGGGTATCCAGATACTATACTGTTTCAATGATGGTAGCTCTGTGTGGGTCTACACGCTGTAATAATCAACACTGTGAGCTCCAAAGTTTGAATAGAGACTGTGAAAACAATGGTCACATAAGCAGAACTGGTTATACACACAAACCAAAGTTATGCATAATCATGTGCATTAGTCTGCTTTTCTTAATTTGCAGATCTTGATGCTCAAGACAGTGACACGGTGGGTTATATTCTTGCTTTCAGTCATGGTGAAATGATGAAACGGTCAGAGCCAGGGATTGACAATCAGCAGCTCATGGTTAGGGTGAAACTGGGATGCAGAGTTAGTCCATGCTCCCATGCAATGTCATATTTTGATGTCATATTTTATGACAGTCTCACCACTGTATCTAACATTCGGTCCCCTTGTGCTTACCGTGTCTGATGATCAGTGGCAGCTGGGATGGGCCCCTGCAGGTGTCCCTGGAGGTCTGAAACTACAGGTGATCCCATGTTGTTCCGTGGCTTGGTCCCTGCCACTTCCTCCTTCCTGAAGGACTGGCGCACAGGTGAGCTTCTCTCCATGGGAACGCCATGAGGTGGCACACCATGAGGAGGACCGCCATGTGGAGGCCCGCCATGGATATCAATCATCCGTACCTCAGCCATCCGGTGAGGGGATGGCGGAGGGGTCTTGGATCCCAAAGTAGGCAGCTGGCTGTTTCTGGACTTCTGCCTGTACAGCGAGGGATGATCCATAGAGTCTGTGGGACTCGGCCCGCCGTAAGAGCTCGTGGATCGGATGGAGGCACGGTGAAATCCCCCTATGCCATGATCTGGACCATCAAGCCCAGCATTGGGATGTGGCCCGTGGGCAGTAGCCATGCCCATTCTTCCCTCTTGGAGCAAATATGGGTCAGCATATAACCCCTCATTTCCCCTGGATAGAGTGTGGCTTTTACCGCCCATGTCCCCATCTGGCTTAACATCCCGCCTCTCCAAGATGGCGCTGGGACAGGGTGAGATAGAGCGGGCCGGAGGGTTGGCATTAGACAACCGGTCCCTTGGGATAGTGGCGTTGGCAGGTGCAGAGCCCTGCCGTGGGCCAAATGGGATTCTGGAGGGGGACGGGGGCATGGAGTGGGGAGTCGGGGGAAGTGCTCCCTGCATTGGGTGGTGTGGTGGGGGACCCATAGGGGGCTGTCTCAGAGGGTGCGGCCCATCGCGAGTGCCATGCACCATCTCACTGTGCATCTGTAAAAAAGCAAAAAATCATAGGTATTTTATTATGCGCTAACAAACATAAAAACTGGTTACTACTTCACATAATTCATAAAAAGTTAAAACAAGCTGAGTTTCAAGATTGGTCAGTAAAACAGACTGCATACTTCTGCCCGCTTGAGAGCTTCAGCTACTGTTTATTTTGTATATATCCTGTATTTCTGGACTGAAGTGCCCTTGAAACAAAAACATTCAGCTAACTCAGTTTACACTGTTGCTTTTCAAAGAAAACAGACTGTCAGCAGTTTCTCCAGAAGCAGAAAATAGTTACTCGCAATGCTACTATCCCCTGGTACACAGAGCAGCATTTCATTCAAAGTCCTCAGTGTTACACCCACAGGCTTCTATAAAACAATATTACTACGCATAAAGATTATTTCTTGGATGAGAAGTCTGTAGTTTTAAGGCGAACTGAATTACTTTTTTCAACTTTAAACAAATCTGTGAATGCTCTCCTGGAGGTAAAACTGGGGCCTCCTTAAAAGAATTTACATGTGTACCTCTGGGGCTAGAAGATGGTTAATTTTCAACAAGACCTGTCTAGCATAGTCTGTTTAAACAGCCAGCTAATCCGAGCCCGACCACCCATAAAGGACCCTTGAAGGCTAACATACAATAAACCTGATATAACAAGAGCGGCTTTCCAGGTTAACAGAAAATACATGAGGGCGGAGGCTGTAGGTGGTAAAACTACGAGCAAAGAGGTGAAAGTCTTGCAGGAACACAGTTGAAGTAGAGGGAAATCTGGTTAATGTGGTGAGCCACATGCTGTGTGAAGTACGACAAGTTTCAATTGTCTTATCACATTTCTTGACAGCTTTGTCAAATCTCTGCATAACTTCCTTGACCTCCATGTTGACGGCTTACTTAAAGCGAGACTGTAACACATTCCTTCTTTTACAATTAAAGAGTTGAAGCCAAGCAGAAAAACAAATGTTTTCACAATTTAATAAACTTATGCCACACTGTCCACAGGTAGTTATTGACATTGAGCTTTATGAGCATACCACTAGGGCTGTAAGGCTGTCTGCTTCCAGATTTAAAAGCAATCCAACACACTGGCTTAGATGTAAACTTTCTCTTACATTACGAGAACAGCCTATCAAATTGGATCTCTAAAAACTTTTGAGGTAAGGAATTTGCCATGCAATTGCTGAATCTGTCTTCATTTTAGATCAACAATGGTAAATTTAAAATGTTTTTCAGGCGTTTCCAGAGGCGAGTCAAACCAGACAGACACAGATTTGCATAAAGTAGACTAAATTCAACTTTATGCAAATGAAGGGCAGATGCCCCGTCTCTTGAAACTCAACGCTACTACTACCAGAATGCATTGCATTACATAAACAATGAATAGGAAATGTGTAAATTACAGACCCTGATGACACATACAATTAGAGATTTTGTTGCTGTAATAGCTTGTTGTACCTAACGGTAGCTAACATTTTATAATTTACCATAATCCTACTAGTCACTTGTGGCCACAAACAAAGTCACATTGTCTGGCTGTTACAGGTATATTGTGGCCATAGACTGGTTTGAGTCAAAACTTTCAAAACTGAGATATAAATATGTACATGTTTTCTATAATCACCTGAAAAGTTACATTGTCTTGCTATCACCAATGTATCATGGGCGTAGACTTGTTTGAGTCAAAAACTTGTGAATTCATAAAGGCAGAATGACTGCAATATCCCAGGTTTATTTCAAGCTTTAGTTCATTTTCCATAGAAGTAAACATTTCCCTGTGCTAGCTAGGGCGACTGAAATATAGTGTGTAAACAGTGATATAACCTGTGGATATGTGATCTGCTGCCGGGTATGATAACACTGAGCTGAGCAGCGTCGCATGCAGGGCCCAATCCAATTCATCTCTCTTCCTGTCTAACCCTCTATTGCTGTCAAACAAACAAGCAATTGTTCCTTCAAGGTATGACTCATGGGTTACACCTACATAAGAAGACAAGTCGAAACCTTGTGCAAAGTTCTTTCACAAACTTCAGGTACAGTTTGTGGCACTGTGCTCTTTCTGTGTTGCCTTTATTTATTTTGTTAAGCGCTGATACAGATTAATATAGCTACGAGAACAATACAGTGGGTGTGAAATAGGTGTGAGTGTGAGTGCGTGTGTGTGTGAACTGGATACCAACAACTGCTCAAAGTGTACAGTAACAAAGGGTTCAGGCTTGGCTGTGATAACAAAGGGGAAAAAAGAAACTTGCTGGCAGTGAAAACACACACAGCTCATAAATATGGCAGCAACAAGTCTGACCAGGCAACAAAACATATAATAGGAAATCTAAGCTGCACAGAGCCCCTGCAGACCGTCATCAAACCCTAATGACTATCCGAGGTGCCTACATGTATAAAAAGAGAAGTTGCCCTATTGTGCAGGAATTTCTCTGGAGCCTTAGACAACACTTCTGACTGCTTTACCAATCCCAGCACAGCCTCATAGGAACAATTTGGGCCAAAAGGCACCACTTGTCAATCCACAAACAGATGTTACACCTTTGGAAGACTGACCGTTCTTAAAATAACCTCACAATACACTGACTTAATAAAGACAGTCTGTATTTGTCTGTACATTTCTGCACTGAGACAAAACAGAGGAGCAAAGAGTTTGAAAATAAACATGAGACCATATGAGGCCGTGTTGAGAAACATTTGGTTTGAGTTTGACTCTCTCTTTGTTTCACCATGCTCTTAAGCTCCCAATAATGAGGGCAGCATGTCTGGTAGGAGCGCACAAAGTCGCCTGGATCTCCTGCCATGTTGGGGATGGAAAGGGTCCCCAAGCTGACTCACAGACTGCAGTTAGTATGTTAACATTGTTAACACAAGGTTTGAAAACTGAGCAAATTGGCTTTATTTCTTTAAAAAACATGGGAAAAAAACAATGAGCACCTTGATAAGAAATGACCACAATATTAGCAAAAACACAATAAAAAATAATAAAAAAGTACAAGAAAATACCTGAAAATTAGCACACAAAGGGAGAAAGATAAAGAAAAATGAAAGTATAAAAACAAAAACAAACAATCTGCGGGGAAATTTCTTTCCAAATTCCCCCTTGCCTTTTTCCCCATGTCTTCAAAAAAAAGAAAGAAAAAGAAATCAAGCCAATTTGCTCAGGTTTCAAAGGGTTAAATAGCTGGTTATATTGCTGTATATGTAGTACTATGCTGCTGTGTACATAATGGTGTTGAAAAGAAGATGGGAGCTCCCTGTTAATTATAATAACTGTGTGTAAAAACCGGAAAAATAAACACTAAAATTAGGTGGGTTGCCCTAAAGAGAACAGATCAGAGGTTAGCCAATAACTAAACCGTCTGTTTACCAAATATCTCCTCCAGCAATGTGTACATAACATCCCTTCTGACAGCCACTATTGACTATATGAGTACAAAGCACTACTTTAGGCAAAATCCCTTACACGATTACTGATAAATATTTCAAGCTGCTTTTTAATTCGATAAAATGTGACAAAAGATTGTATAAACGGAGGGAAACAAGTCTGTTTTCTAACAGTCTGCTGCCTGTTCAGCGTGTCGAGTTACTTATCAGTTACCGTGTACATCTGCCCACCTTAAATCAATTACTGACAGATAAGACTGTTGTTTTCATAACCAGAGACAGCTCTATTTGGCCAGAGACTTAGATCAATAACAGAAGTAACTGCAGATGATGTGATCCGTAGCCGGGGATTCTTGCATGCGAGACAAGAGGACACTCAATAGCCCAAACAGATGTGAAGTGAACCCCCCTGAAAAAGTGTTTGAACAGGTGTACAGCTCATTAAGTTGTAGTATTTGCCCTTTTGCTTTGAGTGCCAGGGTTTCTGTTTCATTATTAAATGGTGTTGCTAAAACGTAGACAGACTTTTTTTTGTCTCTTTCATACATTCTTTAAAAGGCAAACAAAAAAATCTTCAGTCTGAGCTTTACAGCTGCCAAGACTAGAGGCACTGCTTACAACTGGAGTACACGATGTCTGTGTTTGTGTCTGAGTGTTAAAGGGATAGTTCTGTTTTTTGAAGTGGGGTTATACAGGGTATTTATCCATAGTCAGTGTATTACATACAGAAAATGACAGCCAGCACGACGAAGGCCAACACGGAAGCTAAGCACGGCTGTGCATGGGGGTCAGCAACAAAGTGTATTTTAGCAACCTAAAAAATATTGTATTTTTTAAGATGGGTCTTTTTGGGTGAACTTTTCCCTTAAAACTTGCAAATATGTTTGTGGGGAAAGGGCAGCCATCAGAATACATATTTTTGGTTTAATGCAAATGAGATCTAACTACAGGGTTCCTACATCTTAAGGGAAGTTAAATTTAAGACTTTTTAAGACTATTTTAATGCCACTTGAAATGAAACTGAAGACCAACTTTACCAGTAGAATAAAAACATGAACTGACATGAACTATAAAGGATTAGAGAAAAGTTTGCAATAAATGTTTGTAGTAACATAAAAAACAAACACAAAAAAATGTGGTGTTTCTCACACGTGTGCTGCCTTGATTCCTGTTGCAACTTTTTGCATATAATGCACAGAGCCTCGTACACATTGCATTGTACCATGTGCAACGGTAAAGACACTTGGTTAAAGAGCCAATTATCTTCTTTAAACTCCCCTGTGTCATCAAGGGTATAATGTGTTGTTAACTCCTCTATCCTGATTTGTGTGACATTAATGAGAGTATTTGGTAAATTAGTTACAAAAAAAAGATATTACCAATTATTGAGATTTTCGGAAAAAAAAATCAAAACATAAAACTTGTACTTCCCATTTCTTAGCATTTTTAAGACTTTGAGAAGATTGATTTAAGACATTTTAAAACCAATTAAAGCTTTATTTTTAGATTAATTAATTCAATGTCTTTTGAGACTTCTTAAGGATCAGTAGGAACCCTGAACAAATTTCTTTCAAATGTTCAATCCTGTGTCATTCACTAATCTGGCTTCCACGCCCCACAACCAGCTTCGTATCTGTGTCAATTGCTGCTTGGTTAAACAGTGACAGAAGTGTTCATGACAACAATCTACTTGAGCATATCACTACGTCATGCCTGGATTTCACAATGTTTGCACAAGAGCCCTTCTAAAGTCGCCTTGCTTCTCCTCGCTTTATGTATCATCCAGCACAAGTTATATTTTTTAATCCCGCTGATTCAGCAAGTGCCAGTCTTAAACAGGCAATTCTGTAAAGAAAAAAAAATGGGGATGTGAAAAGCTGTTCCACACAATTAATGTTCTTCAGCTGTGGCCAGCTTGCGACCTTTCCCAATCTTAAACTGTTTGCGCTATTAAATTCCTATTTCACTTTTTCAGTTGTATCTTTTTTTGCCATCTTTTTTTCCTCCTCAAATGTCTTTTGTTCACTTCCCCTTGAAGGACCCCATCACAGAAAGCCAGCCGGAGCAACTCTCCTTTCATCGACGGAGAATAAAAACAGTTTCTGCTGCACCTCAAAGTCATCACGCCATCTGAACCGGGACCTCTTACACCATCATCATGTTTGCCTCATCATTCCTTTAAACATTATCAATTTCACTTTACACTTATGTGACACATGCAGTATGTGGCAATGGAATTATAGCTAAGGTTAATGTAATATTTCACAGTATCACATTGGGGCTGCGGCGCCACTTGGAAATCTGCGGCAGGCGGAGAGGAGCAGCGGGTTAGATAGAGGGTCAGGCGGATTAGAGAGGTGGATTTGAGGCGGAACATTTGAGGAAAGGGCTCTTTGGGGCTTTACTTTTGTTACATCAGCAGGAAACAAACATGCAGGAATCAGAACAAGAGAAAGAGATTAGGGCTGATATTGGGGGGAGAGTGAAGTAGGGAAATAGTTGAGATTTGAGTTCAATTGTCCTTTAAGCAAGCTGCATCAGAGCGTTACAGGCGAGGCCCAATCGCAGGCCCCTGAGAGAACAATATGAGACCTCCTCTAAACAGATTAAGAAGAGGCAGGGGGACATTCCTTCCCTTAACAAACAGGATGTGAGAATGAGAAGAATTGGAGGCCAGGCTTACTATTCTATCAACAAGTCTCCCCGCAGCTGCTGCTGTTAACGAGACAATCATTTTCACTGCTGTTAGCGTCGGTGTCAGTGGAGTACTCACCCTGGCATCGCCATTGGTAGGTCTCGGCCCGTGGCTGAACGCCTGTGCTGGGTCTTTGTGGTAGACCTTCAGGCAGGAGTGATCAGTGATGTTCCTGTAAGGGGAAGAAGTGTACCGGGGTAAGAAGGCAGCCCAGATATCACCGTCAGACCGTGGCCGATCCTGCCTCAGCCTGGATCTCAGTCTCTGCGTCAGCCCTGCTAAGGGCACATACCCTGACAGAGGCTCTGACAGATCTCTGTAATTTGACATTTCCTCAAAATCTAACAAAACATCGACTAATACTGTGTTGAAACGTGGCTCGACTACATAATCTGAGAGCTTTCTTTTGCTGGTCTCACTCTCTGACTACTGTGCACCCTAGTTACCTGTACCAACCTTAACGGATCACGAGACTTTTTTTTTTTTTCTGTTTTTACAGCCCTGATAAAGAGTTAGTCACAAAGTACACATTGCACTCCAACAGGAACTCTGGAGAGAAAGGGGGCAAATTTGCTTATATCTTCAATAGTAATGTTTTTTTTCTTAAAAACAGCTAAAACAAAGGCTGTATACCGTCTCAGCACATAAAATCTGTTGTATTATTGATAGGACACGCTGGTGAATACCAAACCAGGAAGGCAGAAGGAAAAGGAAAAAGCAGTGAGCTCTTATATGTGTGTTTGTGTGCTTGTAAATTATACACAGTACACCATACTTTGGAAACTACTCTCTGAAAAAAGCATAAAAAGACCTCAAATAGTAAAAAAAAATAAAGACTCACATTGTTCAAACTTTCTAGAGTCAAACTTTCACCAGAGGAGAGAGGACAACAGGCAGGAATGTCATCCGAGTCTCTCAAGAGTGCTCCATAGTTTGTTTGGGTATACAGAAGACATTTTGCCAAAGGGCTTCCTCTAGAAATAACTTTTTTCCTACTAAGTTTTAACATGATGGAAAAGCGATGCGAGAAGTTTTCCTGGGCAATGACACTTCCTGTGCAGGGGGAGTTTAGACGGGAAGTTTTCAGGGAGGGGAAAAGGAAATGACCTTCAGAGGAAGACTGAAACTATGGACTATTACAAACCTTGGATGCCCTGTTAAACTTAGACTGACAAAACACAATACATGCTGTCCAAGAAGTATTCTGTGTTATACCACACACAAACATATGTTTTTACCTGACATCAGTGAGCTCGTAGTACATATTTCTCATGTCGTCTTTGACGTAGACGGCGACGCTGGGCGACTCCAACATCTTCATGGTGAGCTGCTGCGGGAAGGCACTAACAAACAGAGCTCTGACAGTGTCGATGCTGGTGATCTCATTGGGCATGCGGAACTGTTTGGTCTCGTCTCCGTACTGCAGGTACAGCACACCTGCAGAGAGGAAGAAGGGGAGCACGGTGATAAACCGGAAGTAAACTACTTTAAATTGATGAAAACATTTCCTATGACTCAGACAGGCAACTTGCATGAGTAGTGACTCATTGTTTTGTTTCTCTCGCAGATTATACTCTTAGTTTTTCAGATGCTTCAGAAATGTGGTCCTCCTGTTAGTGTCAATCTGTTAAAAGGACAGTTTGGCCTTAAATCAAAAACAGGTATTTTTTTTCTCTTACATGTGGTATATTTGAAAAATTCAACAGCAATGTCTCTTTCTGCTGGTGATAACGTTATTGGGTGGAGCTCAGTAGAAAGAAAATCAAAGTGCTCACAACAAGGTGTGTGGATTACCTTGAGTAACCTGGTTGTGACCTATGGAAAGAGAAATTGCTCTTGAATTTTTCACAGGTATTTATTTGCACTTTGAGCACCACAAGCTGAGTGCTATCTAGTTCCATTATATTGGAGAGAAAGCAGACTGCTGTATGGCCGATATTTCCAACACTCGCCAACTCACACCAACACACAACACACAACAGGTGAGAAAAGAAAAATGTGTTTTCTGATTTGGGGTTGAACCGGACTTTTAAGTACTGATATAGCAACTGAAATTAGAGACTGATTGCTTAGCAGTGTAGGGTTACTTTTGAAATGCAACAGGTTACAGAAAGTTTGTTACACTCTCATGTGGCTGTTTCAATTACTTCATCAAAGTAATGTAACTTTTTTAAACAAAACTTAAAACAGGGCAATGACGTTTAAAAGAAACATAAGTGCATAAATGTTGCGTTGTCCAAAAATCTGCCAAAAGAAGGCAAAGATGTGAAGCATCAGAATTATTGTTTTATTCAACATGTAAACTTTATACTGAAAAGATTTTTTTTCAGATGTAACCCCTTTGTAATTACCAGCATTTAGATTAGCAACAGCAATTTATTTTTTTTTCTTAGTAACTGTTACAATTACAATTGCTTTGTCATTTAATTAATGTAACAAGTTAAATGTAACTAGTTACTCCCTAACATTGAATGTACTCAGTTAAAGTTGGTCAAAATCTGAATTTAGGCCTTTTTAAAACTTTTGATTGTTTTGGATTAAGGTAAGAAAAGAAACCAAAGCAAAAGCAGGGCTGGTCATACATAAAAAAGCAAGCTTTGCAGTCTGGATAAGCCCCAGACAACCATCAAGGCACGATCTAAATAATATCCACCTCTTCCTGTGCCGTTCCTGACCTGTGAAAACACAGTTGGCACCTTGCCCACATCACAATGTCTGGCCATGCCTGCTCAGTGCCTGGACCACAGCATAAATTTGGCCCTATTTTCCCCTGCTTCACCATATATACTATCTAACCCTACCAGCTAGCATAAAAATCACTTTTGTCCTCCTAAGTTTCTGAACATGTGGATGGTAAACTGTCCTTTAAAGTGACCATTTGTGGGTTAGGGAAACTTTTTTTAACTCTTGAATTAGGATTCAGAATGAATGCTTACCCTAAACTGTTGCCCAAAATACAACAAAGCCTTTGATCTGATATAAAAAAAAATGTTTTGTGGCAAATGGTGTCCTGATTGATTTTCCCTTGCATACTTGTAAGACATGTGATATTATGCTAAACCTGCCACTCAGCCCCTGTTTGTGTCACACGTGTTTGAGAACAGCATGCAGTATTTTCCAGACAAATTACTTGATATTTAGTGAGTGAGTTGGGGCCGAGGCAGGGCTGTGCGCTCGGGGTGGAACCGTGCAAGTTGCGCATCAAAAAGACCAAAGCCTGAACCTCTGAACCCAGGGTGTGGCTTCTGTACTGTGCTTTACAAAAACAGATGTCTCCCCCACAAAATTTATGGACACGCCCACACTGCACTTGTATAAACAATGCCAGGGAAAAGAAAAAAACATGTTTCTATTTCTATTCTCAAATTCATTGCAGATCCAAACAGAATAGAACAGATTTTTTACTATACCGTTACCTGTTGGAACAAAATAACTTTAGTATTGTTTTTAAAATCTTATTTCATACAAATCGCACAAAATGTCAGTTTCATTAAATGCTGAGACAACAGTTGTGATGCACATAAATCCTTCATTTCAATGTCACTTTTACATTTGAGCACCGAAAAAAGCTGGTTTTAAGGAAAGGAGGAATGGTTTTACTTGGTGTAACCCCATAAAAGGACAGAGCCAGTAAAAGCTACCAGATGTTGGTGAAATATTATACAAGATCCAACATGCTCCACGAGACGGGGTGAGACAGAGAGAGGGCAAATCCAGGAAATAAAAATTGCTGAGTCTATCATTGCTCTTTCTGGTCTGTCTGGGTTTCTGGGTAGTAATAACTTAACAAAGTGCCCATTTGCAGAATAACTTCATCCTTCCCCTGAGAGCTGTTATGTTAACAGTCGGCTAGTTCTCATCCAGATGTTGGCAATTAAAGTGAATGAGTTTGATGACAAAGCGCTATTGATTGAGCACGCGCTATGAAGGTTTGAATTCTTTGACATCGGTTTTATTTGCAGCAACAAAGTTGAACAGCTCGAGTCTAACAAAGAGCCGTGTTACATTCCTGAGCGCCTGGTTTCACTCAGGATTGGAAGCAAATGGCCAGTGGGTTTCCTGACCAAATGGGCATAACACTGCAGACTGTCTGAGCTTTCAAATCACCCATTTCTTTACACAAAAGTTTAAACTAAGCGCAACCCTGAAAAAAACTTTCTTTGTCAGTTAATATCCTCAAAAAGTTCGAAATGCAACAAAAAAGGCATAAAAATGCGATATCAAAACCACAAAATGTACATAACCTGAAATACAATACACTTGATGCCACACTCTAGATGAATTCTGATACTCACATTAGGGGTTTTAGGGACTTCCTGCTTTCTGTTAAGTCTTATGATGCTGTGGAAAAGCCCATGCGACAGCTCCTACAGTACAAGCTGAAGACACGAAGCCCCAAATGTCCGTTGGGACCCAGCGAAGTGTGTGCCTGTGTGTTTGTGTGTGTGCGTGAGAGGCTGTGGGAGGGACACTGTAGTTAGTGGTGCCCCTTTTTTTCTCCTCCCCCTTTATCACACCATAACCCCCCGCTGTCATAATGCTTTGTCCTGATGTTTTTGAGAGGGAAAAAGACAGAGCTGGTGCATGTGTGTGTTTGTGCACGCATGTGTTGAAAAGCAAAAAGTGTTGTCAGGTTTTCTTGTGTAGGTTTTGCATTTCTGCTTCTCAAGCAAAGCAAGAGACACTTACTGGCACAAAAAAAGCGTGGAAAACGGCACCCTATAGTTTCATTCATTTTAACTTTGGTCAAAAGGTATGCCGTTCAGAGGCTTTGCTATTATCTCGCATCAGATGCCTTGCTGAGTTGTGAGCTACCTTTGAAGACTATCCTCCTGAAAAATTACAGACTCTACACTTTGTTTGGGAACTTCTACAAACTCCTTCCACTACTTTCTCACCCTAATGCAGCAGTCTAATTCTGCACAACTCACAGCGTTTCTGCATATGGATGCAAATGAAGCGCCATGTGTGTTGATAAGACGACCCATTTCTAATCCTGTCAATAACACGATGGCATATTGTGGATGGATTCCCTAATCTTTCACTACAGAGGGAATGAATTCTAATTAAAACAGAGCTGTGAGCTGAGGTGGAGAAAGAAAGGAGGGAGGAGAGGTGGAGATAGATGGAGTGAGACGAAAGACTTGGACAAGGTGAAACGGTGAGATCTTGGTGCGGTTAGAAGTTACAGAGAGTTTTAAAGTTGTGCCAAGATTATGCTATAAAAGATGCAAAATGTAGGTTATCGAAGAGGATTAAAGTCAACTCACTCTCACCTCATTCTATTCACAAAGTCAATTTAAGATTTGAGTTAGAGCCCTTTTTCTCAGATAGAAAAAATTCTCTGTAGCAGTCTGGGGATTTTGAGAGAACTACAAGACAGCTGAGTGACACATTCTGTGTCCAAAAGAAGCAACAAAACTTAACCCAGATAAGACATTTTCTCAACTGTTTTCTACCCAAAAGATCCATACCTAGTGAGCGGTCCTTTGTCTGGTTGGTTGACCGCACCACGGGCAGGCTAGCACGAACCCGGGTGCCACGGGTGAAGGATGTGGGTGCGTCAGCATCAGACATGGTGTCCAACGAATCCAGGGAGGCCAGGGATAGGTGGTCGACCTGGTCGCCGACGCCGAGCTGCGGACTGGGGCCGTGCTTTGGGCTTCTGCTCTGGAGGGGGAGGCACATAGAAACATGATATGGTAAGGGTTAGACCATGGACACATTAAACACAAAATTATACAGTCCATGCATTTGTTTTTTAGTCTATGACATATGACATAAAGCTTTCTAACTTTCCTGTGAGTATCAAACAAACGCCTTAAAAAGTGTGAGATTTAAGAGGATCTAGTGACATCTAGTGGTGAGGATTGCAGACTGCAACCAGCTGAAACGTCTACCACTTTAAATTCCCTGTTTATTGTTGAGGAGGTTTTTACTGGGAGCTGAATTATCCACAGAGGTCTCTTCCTCCTCAAAATAAGTAAATAAAAAATGGAGCTGGTGATTTAAACCACTAAAAACACAGTACAACACAGTTTAACGTTACAAATCAGTGTTTCTTCTACGCTGGCTACGCTGTTTGGCATGTCACAAACGGAGCATTAGCTCAACATTTGCTAACATATGCTAACCTTTTTTCGCCAGTAACTAATGATCCACATGTTCAGGAGGTTTTAATCGGAAGCTGAATTATCGGCCAAAGTCTTTTCCTCTCAAAAACCAATGACCCATTAATTATAAGTGATAAAAATATTTGATAAAGCAGTTTCATGTTACAAACCAGTGTTTCTCCTACGCTGTTTGGTATGTCGCAGATGGGCCGCTAACCGGGTGCCTGCTAGTATGTGCTCACCTTTTTTCTCTGATAATTCAGGATCCATACATTCACTAGTCTTTTACTGAGAGACAAATTATCTGCAGAAGTTTCTTCCTTTCCAATAAAAAAATAATAACAATAATTTAAATATGGAATAAAGAAGTTTTGCGTTAAAAAATATGTGTTTTTCCGACAGTGCTCATTGCAGAGGGGCTTCGTAGTATGGTGGCTTAAGCGAAAACGCAAATGGCTCTGTTTAGAGACAATGTTTGGTTTGTCTGTTCTGGGCGATCTCCATGGGCAAGGACCTGCTCCCTATGTAGATATAAACAACTCATCCTAAGGTAACAAAAACACAACGATTCTTATTATTAGGATAAACTCAAGAAAAATACTTGTTATATGATATTCAATTTCTGCCAATGTATTCCCCAAAATTCTACAAACTGGACCTTTAAAATATGATGCATTTGGTAGAGTTGCCAAATAACACCGTATCTGCCACTCTTACATTGTTATGAGTCACACACATTCTTTGATAGCTGGAATAAAGCACCCTCGAGCACAACAACTGAATAAAACAAACTGCTGCACTCATGCAATATTGCAGAGAAGTGTTAATACTGTATCTCACTGATACATGCTCGCACATCTCACACTGCTCAGTACTGTCTCACAAACACTTCACAGCAACTAAAAGTTATCGAGCGTGAGTAAGCCTCTAATCACAGGAGTCTCAACTTTTGAATTTTATATGCTCCCACATGAGCCAGGGTATGATATAATAATGACGCTAACAGCGTATAAAAGAAGTTTTCAAACAGTGCATGATGACACCCTGAGGGAGATCAAACAGAAACCCACGGCGCGGGTTCTAAAGACGAAATTCCTTTTTTTTTTACCACAGATTAAGGATCTAGAATTGTGTCATCAAGATTTAAAGATCAGTTGGCTACTCTGTAATCTGATCCGCATGACGTGGCATCCTTGAGCCACAGCTACAATAAGACGATGCCTGATTAGTCTCCAGCTATTGTGCGGCGCTGTAAGGTGATCTGTACCAGCAGGACGAGGTGGGACTAGAACTGAGAGGTCAGTGAACACTGGGCTCTTTATCAAATGCTCTTCTCCGCTGGCAGAAGTGCGGTGCTGTGGAATAATGCACGAGACCGGGTCCACCAGGTTATCTTGAACACACCTGCATGCACGCGCTGCTCTCCCATACACATACAGACAAATAAAGAATTTAAGCCTTATATATTTGGTGCAGTTGACATTTGTGGGAGAACTGGTTAATACTGGCAGCCAAATGAGCTTGGCAGGCACAGACAGGTCAGGCACTAAAAGGTACAGGGGGCACAAGTTTTGGTCACACAGCAGATGTTAGTGAGGATGCAAACATGGCCGCACACGCTGACACGCACACAATGGCACGGTGCAGATAAGATAAAAGGCTGACTAACTCTGTGGGTCAATTGGATTTTCATCAAGTACCTCTGAATGTCAAGCTCAGAGTGAAGGGAGGAGAGCATGGCCTGCAAAGACTGATGGGAGAAAAAAGAGGTGAAGGAGAAAATAAAAAGCAAATGGCTAGGAGATGCCAGTGGGAGGGTGAGATGGAAAATGGTCATCAAACAAAACAGAGGAACCATGGAAACAAATCAATGTCAACAGCAGGCCAAAGAGAAGTAGAGAGAGGTTAGACAAGAACCTAGATGCAGATATATCTTCAACACAATCTGACAGCAGGGAGTATTTATTTATTAGGACTGTCTCGACTTGGCGCTGGAGCGTCAGAAGTGATCAACAGTGAATATTAAAAGCTTCCATCAGGAGGTGGGGGGTCATAATGCTCATAATAATAGGCTCTGAATGCAGAACAACACCTGACAAAGCTGTGAGACAGAAGTGCAGACGCAGCACGCTATAGCTCCACCAACTTTAAGATTTATATTTTTAAAAAAATTATTGCTCCTGTTACAGAGATTAGATGCAGCATTGAATTGACCGTCTCCGGAGTCGCTCTACTCCCAGCAAACAAGTCATTTCACCTTCTGGCCAGTTAGCACAAGCTCACACGGCAGCAGAACAGCAGACTACGGCAGCTAATATTCGAGAGAGTTGTTTAACAGTCCCAACAAAGTTAAAATAACACCGAAACAATTCGACTCTAATGTTAAAACCATCAATAATCAGGTAACTTACTGCCCTGTCACTGTCTGTTGGCGGGCGGACTCATTACAAAGGAACATGTTGTACGTAGCTCTACAGTTAAATAAGATTTTACCTATTTTAAACAGTAATTTTTGTTGTTTTTTAAAGAAAAACTCAACATGTGGCGGTTAATGTTGATATCGTGGCAGCCTCTACAAATAAATACATGCACAGGAAACACTAATTACATTAATTCAGAATTTTATTACTGTCATTTCTTTTATATGAAACAGTCACTTATATTTTTAATCTTTTTTCTATATGTTAATTTTTCATCAGTGACTTTTTCTATTTTATTTTTATGCTTCTCGTCTGTGTGCCAAAACACCAAAGCAAATTCCTTGTATGTGAAAATCTACTTGGCAATAAACCAGCTGCACCTTTTTTTAAACCTTATTTGAGTTTAATGAGTTCTGACACCGATTTCCTCGAAACCCCCCACTTGATAATTTCTATTAATTATATTAATTGCTATCATCAATATTAAACAGTATCTCTAGACCAATTCAAAGCATCACTGTTGTCATCCCTGTGTGATATTTGCTGAGTTACAGTGTGTGAGCGTTTACGGTATGTGACGCATCTTCACATTGACCTGACACAGCAGGCAAAACTGCTGAGCCATCACTCAACTCCTGTAATTCCATTAAAATACGCTTACAGCTGCAGCGCCCAGAGATTAAAAATACATGAATAAAAATGTGCCCTTATACTGTTAATACATGATGATAGTGACCTTTAAAAACAGGGGGGTCACATGGAGTTGACGTGTCACCTGAGACCAGACATGTGTTGGGAAATCCAATCTGAACACTGAATGATTTATGAGCCTATTCAGTGGTGGTGGGTCCAAATGGCCCTCCCACACCGCTCTTCTGTCTTCTCGTATGTTACTGTGTCACCCTTGTGAATGTAGAATCATATTGGCTTCCTCCATCACCTGTAGGTAGTAATTATGTCAGACTGCTCTGGCAGCGTAATCCAATATTTTCTGAGAAAGATGAGCCTGCACTGAAACTTCAACCTGTATAAATATTTACTTAACTATCATGTTTTATGAGTTTACTGCATTAAAAAAATGTTGTGATGTAAATTAATACTGTAGCCACTGGATAGAGCAGAGCTATACAGCTGAAATCAATATAACATACTTTTGAAAAAAAAGAAGAAAGAAAACTAATATTGTTAGTTTTTAATTACGACTGCCTTTGCAGAGCGTAACTTTGTGAAATATCTACGTGAAATGATCATATCATCACAATATGATTCCACTGTAAGTCAATATGCATTCATTTTTTTAATTTTGCCTTGCCCTAGTGTCTGATAAATGTTGAACAAAAACAGACTCCATTTCTTGATGAGTGTTCATGACTATTGTCATTTATCAAATATATGGAGGCAGGCTAGTCTTACGAATATACAAAGCTAAGCTTCCCCTGGCTCCAGCTCCAGCTATGAAAGTGGTATTAACTTCTTGAAACAATTCATAAAACAACCCCACTAATACCACTTTTCCATCAAAAAGAATGCGTGCATGTGGATTTTTTAAACACAGTTAAACCTGCTAAATATAGGCTATGGACTCCTTTGCCATTGCGAGTAGAGCAGAGCTGTGAACACCGCCCTGCAGCAGACAAGTTTTAGTGTTTTTGGTTCGTAACATTCGTCACAGACAGGCCAGACAACAGGTTTGTAAACAGCAGAAAGCAGCATGGGTGGGGTTCTGTGAAAATGTTCCGGTGGTTTCTTCTTATTCTCTTATTTATTCTTATTCTCTTATTAATCTCTGAGTCATTCAGTCTCTCTTTCAAACTCGGTGCAGACAAATTTAGAACAGTGTTTGAGCGCTGCTTTGTTAGAGATGGACGGTAATTAGCAGCAGCCTGTCATTGCATGTCACCAATAAAGGGTATAAAATTAGCGCATGAACCACTGTGTTTTGTTTTTATCACTGACGATCAGAGCCGAGGGCGATTAAAACCTGTGACTACTGCAGAGTCATTTGACGCTGGTGTGAATGCCAGTTGTCACCTTTCCAATTACATTAAAAAGCCACATGTTTGCAGGGGTTAAAAGATTTTTTTGCGCTGTGGGAAAGCAGCTTAAAATGCCTGTGCACCAAAATCACAGGTAAAGCCAGATCCCCATACATTTTAAGGGACAAATTTTCAAAACCTTTCCATTAATTTTTAAGGACTTGTAATAAAAGTTCCCAACACCATTTACAACATCTAAAATGAACAGAATTGTCTAGCGAACTTTACTCCAAATTTTAATTATTTCATTATAAGTAGTCTGCTGACAAGGTGTGGCCGAGCTCACAGAGTCACAGAGTGACACCTGACAGTTTGGTTGGCCCATTGGTTCAATTGTTTGGGGGGAAAAAAAGCTCTTTACCTTCGAACTACCATGCTCTACATTTACTTTTTACTGTAACAATTTCATTACACACAACAAAATTCCATGACTTTTCCAGGTTTTCCATGACCTTGGGGACCCTGACCTATATAACTTTTTCTACTTTTTGTTTAACTTTAACCCTTTGAAACCTGGAGCAACATCACTTCTTGTGCTGCTTTCAGGTGCCTTTCACAAGTATTTAACCCTTTGAAACCTGAGCTCATTGGTGCAATTTATATGAGCAACGTTGTAAGAAATGACGCACAAATTGTAAGACATTGGTAGATTTAGAAAATTATTTTTAAATAAGTTAGGGAAAAATGTCTGGGGAAAAAAGAAAGGGAAACGTATTATGATTTTGTTGCTAATCGTCTTCTGTCTGCGTCTTTGAATGAAATCAAGCCATTTCGCTCAGGCTTCGAAGAGTTAAAGTATGCTAATTAAAAAGTGCTTTCCACTTCTTCCAAATCACAAGGAAATATTTTAATAGACACGATGTGACAGCTGAAGAAGAATTGCACAGGAGAAAAAGATAAAGCGGAAGCAGTCGCATATAAAAGTGCAGGAAATTGCAAATGAGACCTTCTGCCTCCCTGTGGAAAGAGGTAATTAAGTTAAACCACTCCACACCAGTCCACATCTGACAAATGAGGTGTCCCCTTCAAAGGTCAACAGTTTAGTTCAGATGAACTCCTCTTTCTCCCTACCTCCTTCTCTCTCACGAATGCACTCAGAGATCATCATTCTGATTACTGCTACGCCTGATATTGCAGAAATAGAGCCACTTCCTGTCCCAGCAACCACTTTCCGCTTTAGGTTCCAGATGTGAAAACCGCAGGCCGACCGCTGATTAGCACCGTTAAACCTGCCTCAACCCGCTCGCACCTACAGTACATTCCACACCAGTGATTTCCTCCACTTCAGTCAATACTATACAGCCAGTGATTCTGCTTTTTCAGCAGCGGCTCCCTCTGTACGCCACATTTGCTCTGACAGCTGTGATGAATGTGAATCTGAGACAGCGGCATTAGTTTATACACAGGAATATGACAAGTTATAGAGTCATGAAAAGAGCCCTTTGAGAAGGAACGTGTCTAGAAAACAGATCTCGGAAATGTCAAAGAAATCAGAAAATGTCTCCCACAAAGATGGTGCAACGATGAAGGGCTGTAGCCAGTGTTAGTGGGTTGTTATATACCGTTAAAATACAGATATCTATTCTTAATTTTTCCGCACTTTTTCTGTGCCAGTTAGTTTTTGTTTTTGTTTTATACTATACGTTTACACTAATTTCTTGCTGTTTTTTGGGCCACGTGTTATTAAGTTGCTCACTGCCTTCTTCGCATGGGCTTGAAAGAACTCAAACCAATTTGCTCAGGCTTTAAAAGGTTAAAGTAAAAATATGAAGAAAAAAAATCAATGAAATAAAGGTCTGTGAAGTCACTATCCAGGCCTGTCACTTTAACTACTTTTGTTGGACAATATATTGAGTAATAGGCAAGAACAAGAAGAAGCAGCATAATGACCTAGCTGTCCAGGCTCAGACATACCAAACTGACATCAAAGAACTGGTGGCCATAAGGCCGAATGTTGCATCGCCTCTGTATCAGCCAAAAAGTTGCAATAAACACACTGCAAAGACAACAATGACCAACAGGCACATGTTCTGCACCTGCATCAGAGGAAATAACTCTCCATAGCAGTAGACGGTGGTAGTCTATTTTCGTCATTCAAGAAGAGAAAGTCCAACAGGGCTGTTTCAAAATGCTAGTTGCCCATATGTTTCTATATCGGTTATATATATCATGTACTAGCAAACAATAACAAAACTATTTCTGCTAAAGAGCTCAATGACTTTGTTTGGATCTCATGCCCTCTTGACTTTAGCCACACACTCATTTTGTACACTGAACTGAACTGCCAACCAGAGTGATAAAATTCACAGATGGGCTCTGCCATCTTCAACGCTGATTCAACATGCTGAATCAGGGCCAACAGTGTGGGACAGGCTGCAAACAGTAGGGTGATGGATGCCTACTGAAGGCCAAACATTGACCAACGTCCGACCATCAGCTTGGTGTGTCAGGGCCCTTTGCTGAGGACCTAAGGCAACAGGCTGCACACTTGCAACATAGTGAGGCTAAACTCAACCCCTCTCACTGTGCTGTGCTGTCTGTGTACTCCAGAATGATGGAAAAAGGGTAATTATTGCCTGACTGCTTTTTTCAAACCACAACAGTTTGTTTTGCTGCCCCCAAATCTCAATGATCTGTATTATTAAACCACATTAGCTGTTACCACAAGTTACAGTAACAGTGAGTACAGATGTCTCCCGATCAACCAGGACTAAAAATCTTCCATGCTGCCACTTTAAGGTCTCTAAATGTCTTGAACACCACTTGCGGCAGCTTTAAATTAAAAGGATGTCAAGTTTAATACATGTTGGACAAGCGGCAATCAGGCAAATGATAATGCTTGTCAAAAAAAATGATAAAAGAAAGTAAGTAGTTGAAATGTGTGCTGTCTGTGTGTTATATGTTTAAAAGAGAGGGATACAAAGAGAGACTGAGCGCATGCATGAGTGAGTCAGGCCATTGTTCCAGAAAATCTGACCCGAACCCAGGACATCCTGAAAACATTTATGCAACAGTGGTCTGACAACCAGTGTGCTGCCATTGTGAAGAACGCTCAGGTTTGTGTTTGCCAGTCTACATTCCCAAATTAAATGTTCAAATTTTATACACCAGTTCTATTACATGTGTTATTCGATAAATCTGTGTCGGAGCATGCATGCACAGTATGGCTGCTTTTCATTGCAAGCTGTCTTGAATATTACAGAGCCAAGGACAATGCATGATTTCACCAAGCAGAACAGATTATGTTATATCATGCGGCACCTGTCTCAGCTACTGACAGACAGGCTGACATGCGGAGCCGAGACGGAGCGATTAAAGTAAATCGCGATTGTTAAGAATAATGGCAGATCCCACCAGGAGCCTGCTGTGTCACTCATGGAGATTTAAGTATAGACATAGTCTTGAAAAGCTGCCAGTGCATCGTGCATCACACCTGCTGTCTGCCCACACAAAGCCCACTGATTGGTGCCTACGTTCTTATATAATCAACATAGTTGGTGTTATAATAGCTTTCTCATAACATAGCCTGACTTTCACCTTAAAAAAAGAGGGCATTCTTCTGGCATCTCGGCAATCATGTCAATCTTTGTCAGCTTTGGGCTGCATAATTTTCAATATCTGTGAAGTGCTCCACAAGTCAGGCCAAGAAGATAACTTGATGTGATTATCTACAGCCACTACCAGGGTCCGACTACAACAGTGTGTATTCACGCATCATCTCCTACGTAAACACACAGAGTGAACAAACACACAAGTAGCCAGAAAAACAAGTTTCATTCACTCATTCTATACATCTCTCCAGATGCGAAAGAATGTAAACATGACAGTGGAGGTGGAGACTTGTGTGGCTTTAAACACAAACCCCAGTGTTGTGAGCACAGCTTTCCACTTAAGATGCTAATTTGGCTCTTGCTCTGGGGAGCGGAAATAAAGCTAACTGTAATTACCTGCCCTGATCTGTATGGCAAACACATAAACAGAAGAAGAAGGCAGCTCAGCAGACTGTTAACCCCTAACGTGTCTCATTCTGATACGTTATTCCTCTTAGAGCATTCATGTGGTAAGTGTCAAATTTGAGCAAGATGCTTTTAGTATTTGTGTCCCACAGAAATACTGGAGAAATTATATATCTTATCTAGCCTGGGAATGCCTCTGGGCGCCCAAGGAGGTGCTGGTTAATTTGAGTTTTTTTACTTGACATTGCACATCCTTGGATGTGGCTATTATGCATTGCAACACTGATGCTGAAATTATTTATTGTACAGCCGAGTTGATGTTTACAATATGTAAACAGTTAACTTGGAAAAGAAAATACATTTACCATTATGTTATGTTATGTTATGTTAATTTCATCAGACATAAAGAAATTCCATGACTTATCCGACACTTTCACTGATTTTTACTAATTCTATTATTTTTCCAGGCCTGAAAAATAACATGATGAAATTCCATGACTTTTCCAGGTTTTCCATGACTGTGGGAACCCTGTGTGTCCTTGAACAACACACTAAATCAGTACTGTCCTCTCTTTTAGTACTGTCTAAATGATTAAAGTGTTTAACACAGGATAAAAAGTTCAAAAATCAGGCACAAACCCACAAGAGTTTATTAAAAACACCTGTGTGATTCTAAATCTCAGTGCCTCTGCGGCACTGCTCAACTTTGAATCATAAAGCCCCTGTCAATCAAGCAGTCAGCGCTCAGTCCGTATGCTGTCTGTGGACAGACTATCATCCTTTGTCTCCCCTAGCCTTAATGACATTATACCAAAATCCCCTAGTCATCCATTCTCATTCATTGCTACCACATCCCTCTCTCCCTCCCTCTTCTAATGCATTCCTCCTCTAATCCCTCCATCCAAATCCCCAGATGACCTTTCAGAGATGGACTCGCTTGTTAATTGGTGTGTTAAAAGGAGATGACTTTATAGCGTCCACAGTCAAAGCTGATGGTGAAGGTGAAGCTAGAAGTTGTGGGAGTTCAGTGCCCACTATCTACAAGTTTATAATCGCAAGACCAAGCCAGAAATGTGAAAACTATCAACTGTCAGCATCTCATTAATAAAATATTACAAGACGCATAGAATATAATCAAGCACATCTGTCATTCAGGCTGATCACAGCAGACACAATACTGCGCCTGTTGACCCAGCGCACAGAGGAGGCAAGATGCCTATCTCTTCCGCCGCTGACATTTCCAACAACTGAGCTACACCGTCCAATTGATTTCACCCACTCACGCATACATGAGTTAGTCACGGTTATCACCAGCAGACATCGCACCCTCCTCAAAATGAGAGAGGTTACAAAAGTCAACTTTGCGCGACCATCAGATAAATCAGCCAATGGGAGTTTGTGGAGTGGAAAACACTGTCTTGAGTTGCTGCACCAGTTTTAAAAGTGATGTTATAGCATGTATTCATATATATATTGCGCTCATCTAACATTTTAAGCAAAAATACCACTTTCTAAATAATCTTAAAAAGCATGAGTGTTGTATTTACCATTTCAGAGCCGTGGAGATCTCCTTCCAGCAGTGACTTTCATGTAAAGACTGGAAAGAGGGTCACTTCCTCCACTGTTATTTCAGCCCTTGTGGCGCTTGCTCTGTACAACTGCCCCATCCTGCTCCCTTCCCTTTCTGTCTAACTCACAGCGGATGCCCCCCCCCCATCCTATGCACACACCGCCCCATATCCCAAACTATCCAAAAGCACAATACATACACACACGCCGGAAAGCAGGGAAAAGTCATTGTTTGTATGCCTGCGTAATACATTCATGCACCATTCGTGCCAGACAGAGATTGAGTTAGAGAAAATCTGATCCCTGAAACAGCTTAAAAACTCCATAAAGTTTCCATTCAGCGCTAAAAAAGACATTTTATCTTAAAACGGCAGCTCTAACACTAATCCCCATGTCCAATCTCTGCTTCCATCTCACTGCCCTATAGCTGCAGCTGAAGAAGGAGAGATGACACTTGTGTCCTGAGGAGATAAGACCCAGCTCTACCCTCAAGGATCCAGTTTATGCAAGATATTCTCAGCAAGACCTCATCCTACACAACACTCAACACACACCCAATGCATGGACACATGCTCAATCATCCAAATACCAATGCTCAAAGTTTGCTTTCTGAACAAACTGCACTATAATGAATATTAGGATCATTACAAGAAGAGCAATTTGTGTCACTAAGTATTCACGTTTTTTAATGACAAGGTCCTGTGTTTTGGTTTGAGCCACGCTTTTGTAACAAGTCAAGGTGTTACAAAAGATTACAGGTCCAGACTTGGCTGGCAAGACTGGCAGATCATTTACTAGTCTTGCATGCCATGATTTGCACACACCTACAAGTGTGCACACATTAAGTCCCCTCCTCCACCCCTCTCACTCCACATCTCTCTTACCAAACAAATACATGCAAACTATTTGCCGACGGGGCTGCAAAACCATGATCTGTCAGGACTTGTTCTTTAATATCATTTCATCAAGAGCGAAAGCACATATTACATATCTGAAGAGGATCCCAGAATAATAACACAATAAATGTTTGATTAACTCTCTCTCTCTCTCTCTCTCAGACACACACACACACACACACACAATCCTTCTATAGTGAAAGACAAAGAGCACCCATCCATACACACACAGAGGACAAAGTCGTGCTCATATTTCGAAGGGGCCGTTTATTTGACACGTCCTCAGATGAACCTGGTCCGTCTCCAGAGAGCTTCTCTCCTGGACCTTCCAGGTCTAATTTGAGCCTCTCTGGGTGTATATCTGAGAGTGTGTGGATGTGTGTGTGCAGCTCCAAGCCTGTAGTCACCAAAACAAAAAGGTCTTTCTTCTTCCAAGAGAAACTGGAGTCCTGTATCCTCCACATCATGTTGCACACATAAACGCACATATAATCCAATGCGATCACAGGGGCCTAATCTAATGCTGCTAACACTTAACTACATTTTTGCACCTTTATTCAATGGCGTATGTATTAGAAGTCTTTGCTGGTTTTAAATCACAGCGTTTTGTCAAGTGTCAAGTCGCCTTTTTGCTCCTGTGAAACCAGCCCTGATAATGGCTTTGCTATTCATGCCTAATTAACAAGTCACCGAGGACCACATACGCTCCTCCGGTGAGCCTAAGATTTATTATACCAGCTCTCCCAGAGGAGAGTCTCTCTGTATGTCCGTGTTTGTAGAAAAAGAGTCAGATCATCAGCAGTAAACTGAAGTTTTAATTTAGCACAACAAAAATGCTTCCACTGTTTCTGCATTTCCTGAACACATGATCAAGTAAACATTGTTTCTTTGAAGTTACATTATGACTATTTCTATGCTTATCTGTTAGGCTAATTTTGGTTTTTTTTGTGTGTTTCCGACAGAATCAAAATAAATATGTGGTAATCAGCAATCTTTTTGTTTGTTTGTTTGTTTGTTTATTTCTTTGTGTGTGTCCCTTTCTATTATTCTGTGTCCTCTCTCTACGTTCTAAGGTTTCTGCGGTTCTTTGAATGCAGCACCGGGACTGTGTTGATTTTGATTAGTAAGTGAATAATTCACCAGTCGATCCGATCGGAGCAGAGCTGATCAGATTGATGGACGAGAGGGGCAGCTGCTGCAGAGGCAAGTGAAAAAGAACTTTTTAGAACAAGCGCAATGAACAATTAAGTTTCACTTTCATTGAGGATGGTGTTCGGCTTCTTCGTCTGTGCCCAAAGCACACTCCATGCTCTAAGAGTGTGGTGCAATAACCAAAAATATATTCCAGCAGCACACCTGATGAACAGTCCTGCTCCAAAAATAGAAAATCAATATGTGGCATCAGCCGTTGACATTGCAATATTATGGTATTCTAGGTTATTTAGACATCCAAAAGGTATGTTTTCCAATAACGTCATGAATATAGGTGCTCCTCTTTCTATTAAACCCATTGTATTTAGTGCACAGCACGCACCACCAGAGCTCAGACCACCACAAATAAATGAATGTGTGGGAAATCCTGTTTCATATTACTGTCCATTGTTTTTGTTTTTTTTCCTCTCACTGACCGGGAGTAACACACATTTGACCCGTTTTTGACCTCTGACAGACACAATAAGACACACTGCTCACACACAGACTTAGTCCTGAGCGCTCAGCTCGAGATGACTCAGCCAACCACACGTGACAAGTCACGAAACTCTCGCTGTTAAGAAACACCAGCAACCACTGAAGCTTAAGTCACCAGCATGTTTTCTCTGCATCGACCTGACTTGTTTTGTTAGCTACCATGTTAACATCAGTGTAGGAGGAGCTGAGTTGTAGGGGCTATCACATGAGTACTTGTATTTGTAAAACATGAGCCATAGTTGAGGTAGATTATGGTGTCAAGCTGAGGAGGAGGTGCTATGATAAACTGCAGTCCACGCTCTACTTCTGTCAAATAGTCTAATTTATTACTGACTCCATTAGCTGCTGATGTGTTAAATATATACTTTCCCACTGTACACTTACTCACATTCCAGGTGTTCCCTATCATCTCTGTCATGTTGTTTAGTGAAAGAGAATCCTGCCTTCTCAGTCTATCTGTTGAAGATGTATTTTAAACATTTAGAAAAGCAAGTCTGACTTGGAGCCAAGTTGCTGCCATGCCTTTCTCTATCCTACACCCACACTCCACCCCTTTATCTCCTCGGTGAAGGGCCAAGTGGAAATAAAGCACAGGAGATCAAAATAAGGTTTGGGCCAGATGCTTGAAGCTGGTCCTGTCAGTAGTGAAATCGTCCTGGTGTGCCTCTGTGTCTGATTTGCCTTTTGAAGTTAGGCTCATACCTTTGGCCCAAGGTAGAGTCCAGATGTCAGGCTGCATGCAAAGACTTGCAAAAGTGAAAACAAGGGGGAAACACTCCTCTTGCGTGCTCCCCACTTGGTTATTGGGATCATAAAGCTTGGAATCTCTTTGCCAATATATGAAAAAGATGAACAGTGGTGCCAGAAATGGCTATCCATCAAAATGAAAGATTTTCAAACAGAAAATCTGAAGACAGAACATCAGCAACACATAATACACAGGAGAGATTTGAAGCATCAACACAACAGCATGTGCATTCCATCATCCTGACTGGTGACAACATATTTTGTCCATTAGCTTAGCTGCTCATCAAAGTCAATTAGTTTCTCGCCGTAGTCTAATGACTGGCATCATCTTGCTCACAAAAGCATGGAAAGGATGCCAAGATGCCTGTAGCCTTTTCTCTTTCTTTAAGTACCAAACAAGCATAAATCACCAACCAAACAGGTAGAAAAAGCTGGGAACGATGTGACATTTGAGGGTGGAGAGCTTGTAGGCGATTCAGTAACTGACAGTGAACCTAATCTGTTATTAGTTGGCAGTCTGTATACACTGGACATCATTTTTGGTCAAAGTTAGTATATATATTAAAACCTCAGCTGTGCTTTTCCCCAGCACTACATGATGCTGGTGTAGTACTACATATTAGTGCTGCATAAGCAACAACAGCAGCCATTAAAACCTACTGCTGTAAGAGGGGTTTTCAGTCATTATTTCACACCAGAGCACAAGAATGGATGTGCAGATCTGACCATGCATACGCACACGCCTACAAGGAATACCTGGAGATACTGCACTTCTAGTCTTTAAGCAGTCTTAACCAGCAAAAACATGGATAAAAAAATGCTGTCCATTGATTGATGCTGTTTTAAAGACGTATTTAACTTTTGGAAAGATGGTCTTCTTATAAAAATGGGCTATCTATCTAGTATAATTAGCTGCATGATATATGTGTATTTAGGTTTCAGTAGCCACTCCTCAGCTTGAGAAAAAGTATTATCATCTTTGTTATGGTGTTAAAGCTGTTCCAGTTCTCCCAAGAAACCACCATCCCCAAGTGCCCCATAACGACTGCTGTTTGTATAAAGTTTGAGCATCTACATGTTTAGGCAACCCAAAAGGATTAATGGCACCTGTGAATTTGAATTGTGATATGGAGTATTCATATTTTCACAATGGGCTAGTTTTTGTAAATACTGAATATCAGTACCATCTACTGGATTTTAAAATGTATGGCAACTATTCTGTCAAGGCCACATGCACAATCTTGCAATGATAACCAAAGCAAAAAATATTTTGCACATCCAAAATTTAATGAATTCTCCCATGGCACTTGCTACACTCTTCCTCTAAGATTCCCGAAAAACAGGCCAGCAGTTTTTACATAATCCTGCTGACAAACAGCAGCAAAAAATTAACCCGTCTGGTATCTGATGTTATCATGTATTAAAATTGTCCTTAAATTGTCATAAACCAGTTTGCCCTTTTTATAGTATTACAGATTTGTTGATTGGTGGTTTAGTGGGACGACAGCTAATCTGATAAAATAAGTCAAGGAATGCTCCTCAGGCTGCATCTGCTGTGCAGACAAACTGTCTTAATTGTTCTTACAGGAATGTAGGGGAGTAAGGTTAAAAAGGTCTCAGACTTTTCACCTCCATTCTCTGCAAATCTGCCTGAAAAATCTGAACTTTTTAGGATCCTCATAACGACTACCTGCCCGTTAAACCAGAGGAGCAACACTATAACTGAAGATGACTCCTGTTGTTAACTAAAGCCTGAGCTAATACAGCTCTGTTGTGCAGCCGAACACTAAAAAGAGCTCAGACCTGATTAGCTGGTCTGATTAACACACTGGCGTTGCATTTGTGTGTAAAATTTCGTCTGGCTTGACTCATTATCAGCAGCAATCAGAGGCAGGTCCATCAGGGCCTTCTGTCGGAGCGGCTTAACCCTCCCCCACAACACTCGGGATTACACACGGCCTTGGCGCCACTCCACCGACCACTTGTCCTCTCGGTTGGGGAGCTGCACCCCTAAAACCCGAACCCCCGCCACATAACCCCTATTAACTGGCAGGTCAACGCAAGCCCGTCATTAACCTTGCAGTTCTCAGTTGTGTTACCCTCAGTAGCTCTCAAAGTGTCACTTCATGCAGAGGAGGCAGATGCTATTAAAAACAATCCAGCTCCTGGTGGTCAGTGGAGGAGGTCAGATGATTAAAAACAGATGTTTTGCTGCAGACCTGCGGCACACAGTGTCTGATTGTGTGATTTCAAGGTGCAATGACAAAGAGGTGTTTTGTGAAAATATCACATGGGCATAAATGCTTCAGTGGGCAATAATCTGCATCTGTGCTTACAAGTTTATCTCTGTCAGCTCTCGTGATACCGCGTGAAGACTGTGCCAGGAGTGCAAGACAATGAGTGATTCTTTGTGCTGTTTAGTTAAAAACAGGAACAATACTCCCCTGAAACTCCCTCCCTAATCTTTGTTTCTTTGATCATGGTCAGATCTCTTAAAGGGAGGTAATGCAAGCTCAGAGCCAGCGTTATCTAGCCGACCTTGGTACTGAGGAGCAAGAGTGTAGCGCGGCCAGGAGCCCACAGAGAGAAGTATGTGGGGGACCAGCCAAATGTTGCAACGCCTCAATAAGACTCAGAGGGAGAGTTTACACTACATTTACTGTGTATAATGACAAATGGGCGTTATTTATGTGACTTTGTTCAACATGAATTCGTGGGAGGGTGCAGATCTTGTGTACTCTGCCATCTTACGCAGCATGATTAATTAATATTTCATTGATCTGCTTTTGACTTGCTGCCTGACTACAGGTTATGACAAGGGGTCTCTTCTTGTGTGATCCTTTATCAAGGCTTCTTTCACTCTTTTGTTTCCATTAAAAGTTTTCTAATCATGTCTAAATCTAAACCAAAGTACGGAAGAATTATAACATAAAAAGCTTTATTATTGTAATCATATAGCCTACCCCTTTCCCCTTTACGTCTTTAATTCTGTGATACTGAAGGCTTAAGGGCTAAAAGCCTTTTGACATCAGAGATTTATTATTTCAACATGTTAGTAAAGTTTGACTTTGATGGATTAAGAAATCATAACTTTACTTTTTAAGGTACAATACTGCTATTGTGCATGCCAACAAAAACAAACAGCAATGATGTAATACTATTATGTGACAGTTACCTACAATAGATCATGTGTAAATGGAGAGAAAAACGCACTTCTAAAATGCCACGTTTTTTTTTTCTTTTTGTTAAATATGGATGCAAACATGTTATATTGAGTCAATGCATGTGCTTTCAGTTTAAAGAGTTGCACAACATCTTGGCTTTTTGGGATGCACAAACAGCAACATGTTTAACACGTGTGCAATCATTTTCAGATTGTCTACATTGACATGCACAAAATATTCTGCCCTTATTTAGAAAAAGACAACATTCCTACAATCTGTCCAATGAAAATGGACACTCCACTGATGTATATGGCTGTGTTTGACAGGGGTCAATGTCCTTACCCTTTATAAAATAAAAATATGGGAAAGTGAAAAAGCTTGAGCCATTTGTAATTGTGCTTTTTTGCGTTAAAAACTGACTTTTTCAAAGTCTTCATCTGTGGCGAACTCCACAGCCACCATCTTGAAAAGTCTGACGCTGTGACATTTGTGTAAATCCAAAAACCTGTTAACATCTAAGTCTTAAAAAATGTTTAAAAGTAGATGTGTCCTCTTTCCAGCCAGAAATGTGGGCTTCTATTTTGGCCATGCATCTCTACCCCACAGCCATGCAAAATGTCAGCTATAGTTGGTTTGTGTACAATACACGAGCTGTTGCAAATTGCAGTAAAACCCCCAACAAAGACGCATATTTCAAATGCGCCGCACACCCTAATACAGAATAACCAAACAAAATACTTTGTCATATTTGGAATCAAAGTGGAATATCAGAGTGCATGTAAACAACAAATAAATGACAAACAGCTATGAACTGGTAAAAAATGAAATGACTAAGAGCCCATTAAGTTAAAATATCTGGAGAGAAACTTCATCTAACTACACACAGCAATACAAAGTGATACTCAAGTGATAATCAAATCACAGGAAATTGTATTTTGTTATATTGAAAATTGTTTCACCCTAAGCCAGGACTTAAAAAAATCCTTAGCTGTAAATTATTATTTCTTTAAGTCAAATACTCGGCGTATCTGATTATCGCTCCGGCATCAGAAGCAAACGGACTGCCTTCAGAATCGAATTCTCATATTGTTCAATTCTGACTGGTGCACAGAAACAAATGACGTCACAGTTTTTCCAAAACCGCCTACTTACACACCAAAACATATACTGTGAGTGAATTACTGAAAGCACCTCCCAAAAAATGCACTGCAAAACAGTTTACCCCTTCTAACACTCACATGTTACCATAATCTGTGCTCTCATCAACCAGTAGATTATCACAGTTTGGGGTGACAGACCTGTCTGTCAGTCTATCTGTCTGTCTGGGGCCCACAGCTGCCCGAACATGGCCGCTCAACTCTGCAGAGAAACCAGGGGCCCTGCGAGTCACAGCTCATCACACACAGACACTGACACAGAGGCAGAAGGAGGGAATTTAGTGTGTGTATGTGTGTCTGTGATCGGCCAAGCAGTTCAGTTTGTGCTCATCAAAGCCTCTGGGCAGAGAGAGAGAGAGGCGAGAGGATGGGTGGCGGTCAGACCAGTGGGATATTATCTCATCTCCCTTGGTAGGGATCCAGGTCTTTGCAGGCCTGATGAGGAGAGGAGGAAATTAAACCACTCGCTTTTGTTGAGGGTTTAAGGATCACAGAAGGAGACGAGGGAAGAATTGAGGGGTACCTTATATAAGTCTGAGTCAGTCAGTGTGTGTGTGCGTGCGTGCAGTGGGTGGAGAAGGGTCATCTACTTTTCAGACTGAAGCGATATCATCTTCCCAACCTTCGTTTGACCTTGATAAATCTCCGCCTTTGTAACTCAAACCTCCGGGGACAATTCTTTCTCACCTCTGAAGCACGCATTGTTGCCACTGATGTTGTCTTTCCTGTACGGTCGGCACTTTTTGCGTGAGAACCGCAGCAGGTTATTCTCGACTTGATTTGTTTTCTTGATGTTCCCTCAAAGCAGAATACCAGCACATCAAATGACAAATGATTCCAAAAGCTTGTCATATCGTGTCGTTTTATTTCATTTAATTCTCCGTTGTTTGTATTAGCAGTGAATGATTGCATCTCTCTTGACATCCTAAATTAGATTACGTCAAATCCAATCTTCAATCATCTTTTTTCTGTTATCAGCTCTATGTGCATTTGCCAAAAACTTCATGCTCAAACCAGTCTGCTGTGTGACAGCATCTTGTATCTTCTTCCCCAAAGTGATAAATTCAAGAGCCATCGACGCTCAAATCTCACTTGAAATATGTGAATAACATATGAAGTTTTATTCCAAAATCAATGTAAAAGTGTCTTACAAACTGACAACCAACCCAAGAGATCAGTTTATCTCTTGCTTGTCTTATTTCTATGCAGCTGAAGGAGGAACTTCAAAGACTTTTACTGCACAAACTTCAGATTTTCTTTACAGTACTTCTTACAATAAGAAAGCACTGTTAGATGATCCCCTGCTAATAAGGACAGCAAGTTCCAAACAAAATTATCCATGACCCAAGAATGACCCAAAACAGCATTTTCTAAACAAATTCAATTGCAAGCACATATAGATAGTCTTTCTCTTGAAAAAAAATAAAGCAATCCTGAATACATCAAAGGCAATATAATAGAATCTAATGCCAGAAAAAAAGCAAACCTCAAAAGCCCATTTAAATTAGTCAATAAAATAGCACAATCACTGCTTGCTAAGAGTGAGAAAATATATCATAAAAACTGAAAATTCAACAGGAGCCATAAGGTTATACTTAAGTACAACCATGGCAATATTTACTACAGGCAAGGGTGTAGGCTATGTTTCAACATTTGAAACAGGGGGTCTGGGGGTCCTCTGAGAAAATTTTAAGCTTAAAAAACTTAATTTTCTGCATTCTGGTAATATTTCAGGACCCATTTTGTGCCTTTTCTGCATCAATTTATGGTGTAAACTAGGGATGCACGATAATATCGGCACAACATCTGTATCACCAGATATCGGCTTTAAAAATAAAGTATCAGAATCGGCCAACATGCTGATTTTCTGCTGGTATCACAATCCACTAAATGTTTTTTTTATGACAAAATGAACATTCAATAACAGGAAGTATTTTTGTCATTTTGCACAATGAATGAATATTACATACACCAAAAATCATTGTATTTCATGCCCCCATCTGCTGGTTTGCCATAAGGGCATGCATAATATGATGTTAAGTAGGCTACACAAGAGTATTGATCGGTATCTGCCAAATTAGTTGTTTTTATATTGGTATATTGTGGACACACAAAAATATGTCACTCTGGGTCTTTTTATAAACTCAACTGGCACGGAAACACATTTTTAAAGACATAATCGATAAACACATCGATAAAATCTTAGAATCTACAATGACGCCACAGCAAAATCGTGCAGTGGTAATAGCAGAAACCGACAGCGTAACGATCATTTCATACTCTCTATATTGTCTTCAACCAGCATCGATATCATGCAAGATTATCATGATATGCGCCTTAACTTCCGAGCACAACAGATCATTTGTTTTGCGATTACGGCTATGCAATTGCCATCTCCTTAAGATTGTGGGGAGCTGCAGGTAGGTCACACTGTTCATTAAGGATGATTTACTGCTGACAGCCTCACCGCGTCCATCTAACTAAACATCGCTGAAGTGAAGGAGAGACTTTTTCGACCCTTTTTCTCTCTCGATAAAACTCGTGCGCCAAGTTTTGCATCGCCTCTTGGAAGTTTGCAGCACCTGACAGCCCGCTGCTGTGCACTCTGCTGCAGCACACACTCTCCCGAGTGCACTACACTTTGCTTAAAAGCGCAATAATCCATGCATTTTAATGTAATGGCACCCAAAATGGCACGCAGTGCTCGTTTTATATGTCTGGGAATGCACTGGCTGTCTAAAAAACAGCCAATTATCTGATAGTTTCCTACCTTTAATGCCTCCGCCCGCGCGCCGATGTGACAAGTTTATTCCGTCTGTGTGAAAAGTTTATTTCTATTCCTCGGCGGAGCCATGCCTCCAGAAAAGCTTCAGATCCACCGCCTGTTCTGCAGAGCCGCGCTCCTGTACTCACACACAGCTCGCTCACAGCCAGCCAGTTCGCTCCAGCAGGCACCTACACGTAAACTGAACCCCTCCAGCGGTGACATCATGAGTCACTATGGCAACTCTGACTCCACCCCAGTCCGGAGCTGAACTTACCTGTCTGACTACCTCAGCCTCACAACAAACTCTTTCCTCCCTTTCCCCGTGGACTCGACAACAACAGTAGATGCACACAGATTCTTCATAGATAGATAACCTGTTCATAATCTATAAAATAATGCATTTCATAAGAACCCCCAAAACACTCCCACAAGTTGATATTCTTAGAGTAAACACCATCATCCCTGCTGACTTACATTAACTATGCAAATTCTCAGAGTTCAAGGAACTCATGAAAAGAGTTTACTTTACATGTGTGCAGGGCTGTGTGGGCTGGTCTGAAAACAGCACACAAAAATCCCTCTTGCACAATGCCTCGTACCACTGCCTCGAGCTCCCCTGTGGCTCGGTGCCAGTCTCACCATTACCTCGATTGTTTTGGCTACAAAGCCAGCTTGCCCCTCCCTTTTGACTCCTCTGACCCAGAGCAAACAGACAGACAATGACCAGGTGAGCCAAATGTCCTCGCCGTGACTTCCCCTCCGTCGCCTTCCTTCATCAACTACTGGCTTCAGAAAGCATAAGGAGACTCTATAATCAGTAAAAGCTCCAGAACAACTTATAGACATGTATACTTTATACATCATTCTGTAGTCTGGGATACACAAAGCAGCCTGAAGACATAACCAAGTCCAATTACAGTGATCAAAGAAGGGTTTAGAGTGTATAGATGATTCAAATTGTGTGTGGTTCACATGTTTTCTTCTCAAAAACACCACATTACTGTTTCACAGCAGCTGTGGGAGGGAAACGTGACAGGCAGATTTATAGGATAGACTTCGCATTTAACCTGCGGCAAAAAGAGTGGAGGAAATAGTTTTGCAGTAGCTCTTTTTCCTCAGTCTGCAGAGGAAAATAACAATGCCTCCAATGAGACCATATAAGAGAAGGCAAGAGCACCGAGAAGTTCACATGTGATTCTGTCTGTCCAAAAAACAGCATGATTTATCCTGTAATTAACTATACTGTCATTCAAGTTTTATCTTCGTTGTCATGCTAAAGAATTACCAGCAGTTCAACATTTTTTTCTTTATTTGCTTTTTGCCGAGAGTTGGACGAAAACATCAATACCACTCTCCAGTGTAAATAGTAAATATTTAGCTGCTGGTTAGCTTTGCAAAATGACTGAAAACAGGGAACAGCTGGCTAGGCTTTGTCCATAAAGGTAACGAAATCCCTATAGCAGTAAATGAAAAGCTCACTAATTAAATGTTGCATTTTGTTTGTCTAATCGAGATAAAAACTGAAGTGCATAAACGACAAATTACACAATCTACTCAACTCTAGTATTTCCAAAAGGTCAAACTAACTTTTAACTTATTTAAATTGCCAGATGCTGGATACATCTGTATAAAATTTAATTAAACTAGGATATAGAATTATGTTAAATAATATATCAGGAGGTCCTAAATGAATATAAAAAATGTATTTATAGATATTTTTCCGCTCTGGGGGCAGAGAAACTAAAAACACATAACAAACTCTGACACCACTTTATGAGGCTGACATGGAGAGTGTTTTAGTTGCAGATTTACACATCCAGTGGACACTGAGCAACATTAGCGTTTATCCAGAGTCATGTTTCTGCTGTATACATTGTTCATCAGCTAACCGCCAAATATGGCCATATCCACACTGATACATTTTCATTATAAAATGAAGTTTAAAATAAAAACAAGCTCTGTTAACACTACTGATCTAGCATTGTTTCAGATATAATCTCTGTCCATACTAATACTCTTGAAAACATGCCGTATATCACATGACCATTCTCATACACTGCACATGCCGGTGTAAATGCAAAGGAGATTGTCTAATCTCAGGTTGGTTGCTTAGTCACAGAATATACTACAGAGAGAGTGAAAAGTAAGACCAGAGATTTCTTTGCTTGGACTGACGACAATGTGAACTGACGACAAGGTGAACTGTTACTGAAATATATAAATATGAGGTGGTCAAGGTGGCAGAAAACAGATTAGGGGTCGTTGCGAAGCAAATACAGCGACATATTACAGCAGTAACATTACCGGGAGCATTATCCATCACTTAAGGAAGCCATGGCAATAGATATTATGTTTCTATTTGACATGTCATAACTAATAAGACCCCAACAGGAAGCAAACATAGATGTCGGCGACATCATTTTCAAAAGTCTGCCTGCTCAGCCTAAAATGCAACCTTGGAATTTTCTAATTAAAACAGAGTCAGCAGTCTTATCAAAGGTTTTCTTGTATGTCGTTCCAAAAAGCCAAAGAAGGGTGGAAAATTGGGGGTTAACGAAGTAATAGTCATGCATTTTAAAAGAAAGTCTGTGCTGGGCAGGTAACGTACAGACTTTAAAAAAAGAAAAAGTTTAATAGACTTTTTATGATAAAAAAAGCTGCCTCCTGCTGGAACAAAAATGGTTGGCCGGCCGGAAAACAAAAACAACACGCTGCCAGACGCTAAAGCGCTGCAGAGTTAGGTAATGGAAGTGATACCTTTTGCCGCAACTTTAAATAAATTATCTGCAATCTCTTAAGTTAATTAAATTCAAGTCAATTAAAGACTATAATTACAAATCACAATTTGCCTCAGAGGGATTTACAGCATACGTCATCCCTCTGTTCTTGGACACTCACTGTGACTAAGAGGAAACTCCCCCCAAAAAACCTTTAATAGGAGAACAAAAAAAGGTGGAAACCTCTGGAAGAGCGACTGAGGAGGGATCCTAAACAAGACAAGATTTTTAACTCAGATAATGTGATGCAAGACAAACAATAACTTTGCACACCTGAGCCTCTCTCAGCTCACTGACCTGCTCTCGCAGCCTCTCCTGATGGCCCATGATCGCTGAGGCATGATGGGGGTATTTCTGCTTCAGATGCTCTAGGAAGGCCTCCCTCTTCTTGTCCATGTCCGACGGCTGCATAGCCAGGATCTCACGGGAGCCGCGGGCTCCCCCTAACGTGTGCCTTCGAGGGACAGTGCGACTGCCTTTGGCGTCCCCTCTTGAAGAGGACGTCCCATTTGGGGAGGCCTGTCTGCGGCTTAGGTGCTGCACGTCCTCTGGGGAGGTTACCTTCAGGTTGCTTTTGGTTTGTTCTGAAGGGAAACAGAAAGAAAAGGGTCAAAACATGAGCTGTGTTGGTGTTTTGACATTAACTGCAAGTGCGTGAGTGTGTGTTGTGCTTCCATGGGTCATGAAGAGGGCATGTCACTGCAAATTCAATCAGCTAAATGGAAATCATTAGGACCGTAAGCTCCTCTCTTTTACCATAACATGCTCCATGTGACCAAGTAAAGCAAATAACTTCATATGCAAAAGGTTGTTAATATTCTCTCCAGATACTTCTCTGAAATAAACATTGTTGGCCCAGTTCATTATATATTCATGCTGTTTTACATTTCAGCAATAAATCCACAATTTTATGTGACAGACAGAATATTGGTGATGAAAGCAGAGAATTTAAACAGCTGTTCGGGCTTCTTTCCTTAATAAAAAAGCCAAGGATATCCATTAATGTGAGGAGACAGAAATGGAGAAACTCTGAAATGATTTCCAGAGCATCTGTTTATACATCCAGAGTCTGGCAAAAAAATGTGAGTTTGAGAAGAAACGGCTAGATGCAATAAGTTTCATTGAAGGTTGACATTTTAATTCAAAAATATTAAGAGGAAATGTTTTTTTTTTCTATTTTTGATGACTGTGTGACACAGCTGTTCTCCACTGAACACCAGAATGTGTGGTTTATATCTATACTAATATGACATTTCGCATCTTTCTGAATAAGTGATCATTTTTAAAGAAAGCTTGAGCATTACTTAAACAGCTATTGGATATGGTTTCCCTTTTATCACACATGAAACATCTTGAACCTCTTGACTTAAAGGACTTTGTTACCTTCCCCAAAGCCAATTCTGGAAGAGAGTTTTAGAATGTGTTTTCAATATGAGGTGAGTTAACTACAAAAGACAGGATAGAAACAGGGGCAAAATGTCCAGGAAAAAAAGAAAGAAAAAAAAAGCTTTCTTTTCTTTTCTTTATTTTTGAAAGAAATCAAGCCAATTTGCTCAAGTCGCAAAGGGTTAATGGTGTGATATGCTATGAAGTGCAATTTCAGCACTATTATTTTATGATTAAGTTCAGTCGCACTTGTTTTAAAAAAACTTGTTTTCACAAATAAATACTTTTTCTAAAAAAACTTTCAGTAATTGTGTAAATTTAACATATCATTATCGGTTGCTAAAATAGCAAAAATTTTGTTGAAGAACATAATGACTTTTTTAGGACTCAAAAGTCAAATATTTGGTAATGGAACTTGACTTGGACTTGTCAGTCTTTGCTTGAATTGGACCTTGAGACTTCCTTGTAACTTGCAAAACAATAAATTAGTTCTACATCTGTTCTAAAACAAAAACGTGGACGCTCAAGATGAACATTTGATGTTCAGGCAGAAAATAGATTAAATAAATACAGCCTCCTTAGGCAAATAAACATCTTTGCAATCTTATCTTTTGCTAAATCCATCAGGTCCTCAGATATACAGAAACAATCCATCAATCTGAAAGCTACCTCATGAGACTCTATAAGAGGAGAGACAAGAGGAGACAACATAGATGGCAGCAAAGGGAGAGAGCTTCTCGAGTGTGAAAACAGAGGGGAGAGAAGCAATAAAGCGGGCTGATCTGCTGCCTTGTTTTCTAGACAGGAGGTAGAGCTATAATGTGTACCTTTCAGAGGGTAATGGTGGAAAATAAAGGACCTCTTACTGAGTTCAGCTCCTCAACAGTTGAGGATGGATATTTCAAGTGATTTTCTCCTGTTTTGTGGGTGGTTTAATATGGCTTTTCTGCTCTTCTTTGAAGGCTTGAGAGCACGCTGTGAGCCACGGATGAAAAAGGAGTTTCTTGTTTGTTTCTCAAAGACATGTTGGGACGAAAGTAGATTTAACTAGTGCAACAACCTGGGAAAACTCACACTTAGCAGCTGCTGCAGTTGTTAAACTTCTATTTGATGTACTGTGCCATGATAGTCCCTTCAACTACATTTCTCCTTTCTGTCTTCAAATCTACTGTTTTTTTCCATTTTCACCTGCAGATCTCATAATAAGCAGGCCTAATTTTTGCGAAATACTAAGTGGTGTGTGACGATCAAGCCCTCGTCACTAGCACCATCAGCCCAAACCCCCACCCTGCTCAAGTTCACAGTACTCTCATGTACTTCCAATCCTATTTTTAACTCCCAAACACAGTTTCTCCACTGCTAAGCAAATTACACTCAGCAGACAGAATACAGTCAAACCCCACAGATGATCACAATTTATTCGCGGGTGGCATGTCAGAAAGCTCATTACCTTCCCCAAGTGAACGATCTTTGTCTTCATCTGCTATTTCCTCCTCCATGGCACTTTGGATCAACACACACAGTGACGGTGGAAAGAGTGAGGCTGGGAGAATCAACTAACTGCTTGCTTAGAGATTCCAGACGTAGCTCACGTGGAAAAGGGGGCTTGAGATAGGCCCTGCCCTGCAGCCCCAGGATAGACTGGTGGGGGATTTAGAAAGTCAACTGCATTCCAGGACACAGAGCGACTAGCCCCTCGCCCTCAGGCTAAAAGCGCTTCTGCTACCATGGAGTGGTCATAGACTGAATGTAAATGTCTCTGAGAAAGACAGAGTATTGGTAAAGAAGATACTGACAAGAAGAACATTTTCTCCTCTTAAAACCGGACGCTGATACTAACAGGTGTCAGTCAAACCGTCTGACACACTCACATATAAATATACACACACATATACGCACAGTCTGTTCTTTATCAGGACTTTGTCTGCAAGCTGTCTCTTGTTTAACTCTCTATCCCCGCACAGAGGCCCACCAGACACAAGCACGCATCCAAATGTGTCATAACCTACTTCTGAGCCACATCCAAACTGCTCTCAGTGCACGGCAGCCAGCTAATATGTGATCGAGTTATCTGATCAACGCGACACACTAAGACAAGCGTGTGTCCTGCCAGCAGTGTTGTTTCCAATTAGGGACCACACAGGAGACACCCCAGTCTTTATGTTTGTTCCTTCTCTGTGGTTTATTAAAAGCAACACTGTCCTGTTTGCCTGACAGTAAGCAAACATGCTTGCCGGCTTCATATACTGTTCAAACACGTCAGATGCCGGTATATGTGTGTTTATGAAAAAGAGGACAAGGGGGGGAGGGCTGCTAGTCGGCATGAGATCATTTCTTCGCAGCTGCTGATGTAAGTGACCTGATCTAAATGTGCAAGAAGGAGGCACAAACTGACATACCTTAACAAGAAAACGTGAGAGGATCAATGGCCCAGTTTGTGGGCCATGTAATTGAAAGTGGTGGGGCAAGCGCATGAACAAACACAACACCGCAGCTGACGGATGATGTCTAACATATGGAGACAAGTCTGCATCCACCCACTCTCTCCCTGCTTTCACCCGCTCACGTGCTCAGACTCTCAGCCACAATAGGCAGACAGTCAGCAGGCCATGGGAAAAGGATCATGTCATTATACTGTGGAACTGAGTTAACTTTGTGCCGTGCTTCCACTCTTTACAATGTTATTTGTACTTGGGAGCAGAGTACTGATCGATGCAAGGACCCTATTGAAACTGAAGGAATCGTTATTAATTATTTCGTGCAATGAATTGCATTTTTGAGGGGCTAAAGGTGCTTGAAAAGTCATGGAACTTTGCACATGCATCAGAACTGGTGGAAAATGTGATATTTTATGGATCTTGTGCTCAGGTATGATAAAGTGGCTCCCTCTAAACTTTTAACCGTTGCCTTCAATATATGTTTCCCCTAAATGTGCGAAAATTTGGGGCACAAAAGTCTCTTGGAGTGAAATCTTAAGTGAATTTGCCATTTACAGGAATTGCACTTCAATGAACTCCTCCTAGAAATTTAACCTGATCAACTTCAAATTTTGTCTGTGCCATCAAAAGACATAAGAGATTAAATGTTCTTAAAATTTGGAGTTTTGTCAAATGGCTGTGGCTATGGCAAGGTGTCAAATTTCCAAGTTTTGCCATGAAACAGGAAGTGGTTTGTAACTCTGCTGCACTTGGTCAAATGTGCCCAGAAACTTCACATATTGGATAAGAGTCCCAGCCTAAGGACATCTATAGATTCATATTGAGTCATAGTCATAGCCCCACCTACTGACAACAAGAAAAAGCTTATCAAACCTCATCCGATTTACATGAAATTTACATGGTCTGGTCTACACATTATATACCGTAAGATGTCATTAATTACTGTAGGTTCTCTAGTCCTACAGAGTGGACACAGGAAGTGGTGCAACATTTAGAATAAGTCATTTTCAGCACCACGCAGGAAACAAATTCTAAATCATGCATGCAACGTCCAACAGCTGCGTAAATGCACATCCATGTGGAATGGCGTCCTGCTAGTATTGCCATTGTGTATCAAAGTCTGAGGGCCTGTTGATCCTTAATGTTGATTAAATTCAAAGAACCCCTTTGTAAGGAAATAGTGTAATTGACTTTTTTGGCACACAAACTTCACCTAAAGCTGCCTCTCCTGCATAAATTAGTGATTTCCTATGTTTCCCAGAATCATATGCAACAGCCCCCAGGAGAACAGGCTTGAACATGTTGAGCAGATGGTGAGAGCAGCAGCTATAGCATAGTAAAAAATGGTATTGCATCCATTTCTGATAGATTTCACCCTGTAAAATAGCTGAAAGCAGGAAAAGTGAGTCCACTAAAATGAACTTTCTTTACTCTAGTCTTCATGCTACAAAACTTTGAAGGTTCCTTTGAAAATACCTATATTATATATTGACTGACAGGCAGCAACAAAATGAGCCCAAAGCCACCACTAACAATGTTTTATTGTCGAATTTTTGTGCACAGTCATTTGATAAACTGTTTCAGAGGGAATGACATTTGACACATGGCCAACATAAATTTTGATATACTTTCACGTTTTTTTCTTTTGTTTGAACACTTACATTATATGTGAAAATATATAATCCAATGTCAACTGAAAAATATGGTCTGAAATATGAAAGACTTCTAAATACTTTTCATCTTGGCCATGGCAGTTAGTGTCACTGTTTCTGTGTCAAAATTCTTCTGTCAAAAAGCTGCCAACCCTCAGTCACAAATAAAGTGGCTCTTCCAAACCAAAAGTCACACCCTGTGGTCTGAACAACCTGCCTTGCTGCACTTTTACTGTCAGCGTTCCAAGCCAAAAAATGACCTCCTTCAGCAGGGTGTCACAAGGGATGTGCAAGTGAATTGTGTCTCGCTCCAATAGCTTAAGAATGTTGCTCTCTCTTTTACAGCTGCCAGTGTTGAGTAAATGATGGTCCCCTCATTGAAAGACAACGTGGAACACTTGCCCACGAGCACCCAGGTCTTACGAGGAGCGGGGCCTCCTGCTGTTTGCTGTTACTTTCTGGTTGTCACTTATTTATGGAGGAATGTATCCTTGTGCACCCTCCCACTCTCCCCTACTATTACTGTCCCATAACTATGCAGTTAGATACAAAGCCCTGTTGTGTGCAATAAAAGCAGGGCTCACATAGCGATACCCTGAAGCCATGAATGGTAATACACATAACAGCGCTGGTCCACTGTTGAGTATCTGACAGTATTTTTATTATGTAGAAGTTATCGGAGTCGGGATATCTGATGATCCTTTCATGTGGAACTGAGCCTAGTGTACAAATGGATCTTATTTAAATATGATTAGAATAAATTAAGCTTCTAATACACTGCAATAATAACCAGTTTAACATGTCAATTGGACCGAGACATTTAATCTTGTTAGGAAAACGCTGCCAGTGGGCTGAAACAATAATGACCCATTACAAGATTTCTAACTATACTAGTCTGTTGGTCCATCAGTTCAGTCCAAATATCGCCATGAATATTGGATTGCTATGAAATTTAGTATAGTTTATAGTATATTCATAGTTTCTAAACAATGAAACTTTTGTGATGCCCTGACTTTTCGTGCAGTACCACCATGAGGTTGACATTTGTAGTTTTGAACGAAATGTCTTGACAACTATTGGATGGACTGTGGGTGCCATGAGATTGTTCCAATGGTCTATTATTCCAAAATCCCAATAGTCTAAAAATGTCCCATTGGATCAAAAGCCCATTTGTCCGACAGGCCATCATCTCAAAAACAAACCCACATCACTGGGAACATCTACTGCTACAACAACATACACTCTCCCTGTAGTTAGAAAGACTCAGGGCCTGTAATTATTTGGCAATCAGTCTATCTTCATCATATCAATGCAACATGGAACGCTACACAATGCCAACCAGGGAAGAGGGATTGTTGGATTACATTTCTGACTGCGAGGTCTGACAGTATAGCTTCTTGGTGATTCATCAGGCAATTAGGGTTTTAGAATAATAGGCCATCTGAACTATAGGCAGTCCCTGGACTTTGGAGGTGGAAATTACAGTTCAGTTTTCTTACTTGAAGCTTTTCATTCATATCAGTTTAAAGATTTGTTGCTTGTTTTTTTTTTTTTAAAAAAAAGCAAAGCCAACTGCACATTAGCATGTTGATGTTAGCATTTAGTTAGAAGCACTCATGTACAGCCTACAAAGAGCTGCTAGTGTGGCAGTAGACTTGTTTTATAATGACAATGTCCTAAAGTGACATAGATAATATCTTAGGTATAATTAACAGCAACAACAACAATAATATTCATAAAAACATCTTGAAATAACTTAAAAATGTGAAATGCCAAAATCTTATTCAGTTGTTTCAAATCCCAGTTACATCTTAAGACCCAGAACTAGAATGATAGCTAAAAACTGATAATAACTCCTGACATATTTCCCACTCCTCTGCATCTTGTGCCTAAAGAACCTTTGTTTCCCCGTTTGTCGTCCTCCCAGTGTCAGACCGAGACCACCTGATTCTGTGCCCTTCACCTATCACGTTACTTTCTTCCACTCACAGTCAACGCTGCATGCTGAACCTGCCAAGCTACAGTAAAAGGCTAATGTGACAGAGTCCGTGGAGGTGACCTGCTCAAAGCCCACAGAATAAGCAGCTGATTTCTACACCGGCCTGTCACTGATGGCTGATCCGATAGATAAGATAAGCCCTTTCGTGCAGGTAAGTCACACCGGAGTTCCAAATGCCCCCGCAATGCAGCCTGACCACATTTTTCACACCAATTACACACACACACACACACACACACACACACACACACACACACACGGACATTCACACACACGGACATTCATGTACTTACACTCAACTGCAGGAAATATCAGACTTCCTATCTGCGTGTCTGTTTCACTCTTTGCATGGTCAAGTCATAAAAACTACAAGTTTCAGGCATGTCAACACTTTTGAATTTTGCACACAATGGGAAAAACACACCTCGTGTGAAAGTGATTCCTGACAAAAAGAAAGGGGAAGTAGAAACTTTTCATAAATAGGGGGGGATTTCACTACCAGTATAGCTTCAGGCTCACTGCCAAAGAAAATTATTCACATAGAAATCCACCAATCAGAGAGGCCATTGTGAATGAGGCGACCTTTACCCCCAAGTCTTTCCTTGCAATTGGCTGTGGATCAGTGCTGCTTTGTTTTGATTTGGGAGGTTGATTACACAACATTCAGGTCCCAATGTCAAGATCCCTCAAGAACAATAACCTGTTATTTTTTCTCTTTATGCTGTATTTGATCAGAACGGGCGTATATAAATTCAATATGGTTTCAAGTTTTGAGATAATTCAGAAATTCTGTTTTTTTCTCTCGATTTTTTTCATTCTTTCCAAATTACCTGCTCTTACATTTTTCCGTATGACTAAACCACATCCTTTTCCTCTCTCTGTGTTTACATGACCCACTGATTCAAAGGCGAACCCTAAGCTGCGTTGTATTTGGGACACCATGAAATTGTAAACTACAGCACAGTTGACACACTGTTTCTCAACTATGCCCTTTCCGGCTGTTCTCCCCATTAAAACACACAAGTGTCCCCTCCTTCAGAAATAAAATACCATAAAATAAAGCACCACGTATGAATTATACATATGAAGCTGACAAATAAAAAAATCTCATTAGTGGCTTAAAAACGTCACTGTGAATTCAGATGTCAGATTCCTCCCCTGAAGATCTGTACTCTTTTGGCTTGTGAGTACATGACCGGATTTTCCTCTCCTTCTCTTATTTTTGCATTTTCCCCTTATTCTTCCCTCTCTATCTCACACGTAACACGACATCTCCCTGCTGCTGCTGCTGTGCTCCTGTTAATGAACACTGGTCCCCACCTACTCTGGCCACCTGCAAAGACCATTGCAACATCTGTCTCAGCTCAGACACCCACAACTCTGTGGTACATAGACTGATTGCAATGCACCTTTCAATTAGGATGCATGTGTGTATAATAAATGCATGTGAGTGGATACGTACAGTGAGAATATGTGTGTGTGTGTGTGTGTGTGGTCAGATACAAAGGCCTGTCCAGACTTTCCGCTCTGGTGAAGCCTTATAAACAGACAGGGCTGCCAAACTGACAGGCAGCGGGCCAAAAGATATGAGTTACAGACATGTGGTCTAGTGTGCGTGTGTCTGTGTGTGTGTGTCAGCGCTGGGAATAGTAGCACTGATGGTGGGGTGAGCGGATGTGATATCAAAACAGCCAGCAGAGAATCTGACAGCTTCACATTGCAAAATAAAGGTTAAATACATATGTATCACACAGAAGACTCCCAACATATTCAAGTACGGCTCTTTACTGTAGCTGGACTCAGTGAGGCAAATTGATTTCACTGCTGCTTTACCTCCAAGTGGAACTGCTTATTCTGAGTGGGTGAGACTTGTAGATCTTTACCTCAAGTGAATAGTTAATGCCCTTCCAACTGAATGGACTTCGACAAAGTTTGACTAAGTGTTCGTAATCCTGGGTGAAATCTCCATTGACATGTCTGCTAGTCAGTAATCTCGCTCTTTCCTTCCTTACTCTTCTTTTTTTCTGCTGCTGTTGAACAAAAAACAATCTAAGAGGAGCAGACAGAGGCAGCACAGGCCTGATACTTCCCTCTAAGACAGCCAGAAGACAACGCAAACAAACAACTTTTATTGGCCGGCTTCACCCATCAGCACAAACCTCGTGTCTGTCGGCTCCCCCTCTCTGACACACATCAGCACCAGATCAATCTGAATCAACTATCCAGCTTTTCCACATTCAACATGTAGTTTCTGAGATGTATCACACTTTCATCACACCAGGGGGTGCTGTTGAAGATGCATGATGTGCAATGATCTGAGGGGGAAATTCTGTGTATGAGTGTGCTACCGAGAAATGGTGTGTTTGTATGCATCCTCAATGTTGCACAAGGAAACAAGCTCTAGCATATTTCCTTTGTCATTTATTAACTGAGACACTAAGTGCTGCTTAATGAACCGCTATGTTTGTTAGTGTGTCTCTGTGTGCGATTGTGTTTGTGTGTGTGCGTGTGTGCGTGTGTGTGTGTGTGTGTGCGCGCCCACGTGTTTGCCAGTAAACCCCAGCAGTGTGTACACTTCATTAACTCGTGGCCAGAGTAGGTGTAAGTCAACCTAGCCACTGGCTCAGATGTCTGCGGGTCTCCCTTGACAACCGTCTCTGGGCCAACAGTGAGGCCGGTGGCGTCCTGAGGGGGAGGGATGGGGAGATGCTCAGAACAGCTGCAGCTGGGAGGAGGAGGATATCCACCCAGGAGCCAGAGAGGAGGAATGCTGCTTCTCCTCCACCAAGAGAAACTTTTTTGTTTGTTTGTTTGGAATCTGATTCTGTCTGGTACTGACCATTGAATCTTCCCGAGGGATGAGAATCTCCTGAGATCCACCCTGAACTCTCTCCCTGGATAAAAGATAAGAGTGCACCTGACTAGTAAATACTTCACTGCAGTGAATTTACTCACACCAAATCCCCCGTGTGAGTGGCTCATCTGTTTAACAGCCCACCAAGTGTGACTACTGCTGGGTATTATTTGAATGTTTGATAATAGTGCCGATTCCATATCTGAGTTTAAAATGATACTTTTTGCCAAGCCAGTGAGTTGTTATATTAAATGTACTCTAACCACAATGATAAAAGGGACAGAAATAAAAAAATAATAAATAAATACTAAAATTGCTACTTAACAAGGACAGCAATTCAACAGCGCCAAAAATCACAGGCTTCAGCTTAGCTATGATACAAAAACTCAACACTGTAACCTTAATGCAGAGCTGCTGTCTGCATGCAGATTTCAGTTGTTATGGCTAGCATGGATGGATTACTAAACAGGTCAACTGAGTCCAGGCCCCGGGGCCCAGAGTGTCAGGGCCCCCCCCGGCCTTCACTTGAAAAATGTCACTCAAATTAACATGTATCAACCAGGAAGAGACTCAAAAGACCATAAAACACCTTAGACAGACAAAAAATGTACTCATAGAAACACAAGTGACCTCAAGGAGACTTAAACAACCACAAAGAGATGCAAAAGAAACTACAGAGAGACATGCAATTACTGAGAAGTGGCAACACAACTAAAAAAGACACAAATACACCTTGAAGAGACACAAAATTACTTCAAGGAAACACCTAACAACCACAAAGTGATGCAAAGGAACTACAAAGAGACACAAAAGTACTAAGTGATAAAACGACCACCAAAAAAAAAGACTTAAATATACCTTGGGGAGACAACAAATGCCCTTAAAGAGACACCAAATGAACTAAAAAGACAAATATACCACAGAGACCCCAAAAAACACATTACCACCAACAGAAACAAAACCACAAAAGACGCATAAAACATATCTCTGCCCAGTGTCTCTCCAGAGAACCATCATCCCTCCGCTGAACTCTGGCTATGTGATGATAATTTCATGGTGGACATTAGATTCGCCGATTCAGACTTTTACTGCAGACTGTTGCCTGGGTATTGCAACAGGAGCTGCATGAGGTGAGAGAAAGTGGAATTCTCAGGCCTCTCAAACTGTGTGCCTGTTGATAAGATATTTCTTATCTGTTTTGTTAAGTTTTCTCTGTCAACAAATTCAAGTACACCCAGCAGAAATTCACCAGCGATATCAAAATACATACAGAAACACATATGCATCCAGTAAATAAAAGACAGGGCTTACGCTGCATAAACAGGCTTAAAACACCAAAGAAGCACCTGCTCTCATTATCTTGTGATAATTAAATGGAGTAAGACACATTTAGAGACAGACGTTTATGAAGACGCACTTGAGCTATCACAGCAAAGTCCAAAGCAAATTGAAGCAACTTTAGTTCCCTTCACTGCAGCGGGTTAACTATGCGTTCAGTGTGCACATGGCTTCCATTTAAATATGCCTTTCAATATGCCTGCTCTCACACAAGTTTATTAAAAAGTGATTGCGCTGCAATTGACTCTCTTCATAGTGATAAGCAGCTTAGGTCCCACACTTTGCCAGCCAGTCAATCATGTGTTCTTCACTTTCTCCTCTGCATGCTAGAACAATGTAACCAACATGAACCTAAAGCTTAATATTAATTAACAGCTCGGGAATGCACTGAAATGAAATAATACCAAAACAGAATAAGCCATATCGTAAATTCGCTGTTTGATGTTATATGTTTAAAAACAAAAGGTATATTATTTCAAAATGTACCCTGCAAAATCTGATAAGTTGATTTTACTCTGAAAACATCTAGGAAAAATGTAAGTCAGAATAATTATTAGAGTTATTTTTACTTTATATCTTATTGTTAGGTTTACTTAAATGTAGTCATATTTACTTAATTTTGTGAAGTTGTTGCAAGTCAAAAATGCCAAGATTAGTTAAATATATCTTTCAAAGTTTTACTAACCTCAGTAAAGCACATTTGCTGAGCTATATATCTGTATTCTGCCGGTTGCATACTTTTTAGTCACATGTTAAGAAAACAGAACTCACAGATCTCCAAACTTCATCATTAGCAAAATCCTATTTGTCATGATGAAGTTAAGTCAGACTAACTTGGTCAATTGAAGCTGCTAGTACTTAGAAAGAACAAGGTTATTTCACTTGTCATTTTTAAGTCGCAACAACTTCACAAGATTAAGCAAATACAGTTATACATATATATACAGTTTCCAAGATTATTTTAAGTAAGATAAACAGATTTAACAGTGAAGCGTTCAAACCAGGGTTTCAACAGGTATAAGACACTTAAATTTAATGCTTTTTAAGACCTTTTGAAGATAATTTTTAACCAAATTTAACAATGATTTTTGGACAAGTTATTCTTTTTTTTATTCAAGCACTGCACGGAAGTATAAAGTAGTAGTGAGTTAGGTTGATCTAAATTTTGCTGACAGGTAAGTGTAAAGTAAAGTTACATATTAGGTACAGTGGTAAGTTTAAAGGCTTGTAACATAAAAAGGTGCACTTTTTGACAAAGAAAATCAGACATACATAACTTAGAAAAAAAAATAGGAATTAAAAAGAACTCAAAAATTCAAATTTGAGACCATTTAATGACTATTAAGGCCTAATATTTCTAAAATCAAATTCAAGACATTTTAAGACTTTTGAAGGACCTGCAGACACCCTGGCTCAAACACATTAAAACAGTTCACGTTTGTACTCCAGGTGTCTACAACTGTGAGTGTAAAATGGCTGATGAAACCGAGTGGCTCCATAAGGTCCTGCTTTGGCGAGGTGAGTGCTGCTGGAGCTGATAAGTAATGCAGGTGGTAAGGGATGTGAAATAGGCCCTGTTGTGGGAGAGGCACTCTGAATCCTGGGAACACTAGTGCCTCTGTCCCAGTCTTTATCTGTGAAACCTGCTGCGTGCTGTCTGTGTGTCTGCAGCCGTATGGATGTGTGCGTATGTGTGGGTCAGTGGGTGGACTGCATCCAAGCTTAAGGCTCTGTGGAGCAGAAGGGGCTGCGAGGTTGGTGAATGTGAACCGTTGGCCAGGCCTTTTCAGATGGAGAAAATGCATGCATAAACTCTGTGTAGGCTAAGTGCATTCTTTCCCCTCAATGCTCTGTGTACAAATGGGAATGCTATAGATCTGCTGTGGATATACGGTGTGCATACATTTTCAAGAACTGTAAAGGGGGAATCACAAGAATTCAGGTGATCGACTTGAGTTGAAGCAAGAAAGAAAACAACATCAGCTTTATTGGTGTGGTTGCAGTAACGGAAATGTTACTGCTTTCCCATGGGAGAGGGGGAGAAAAAATGAGCTCCTGCAAAGTTTAGTTTCACCACAGAGGGGCCATAACACACAGCCAGGCAGGGATCAGGTCACACAGTGCATGGATGGCAGAGGAGTGTCTGTGTGTGGGCACAATGCTAACTGCACAGCAGTGCCAGTGATTGATTTTACTCTGTGTACATGAAATAGTTACCTGGCATCATATTGCCTCCCGTGTTATTGGCCTCTGTGCTGTAATTAACCCCTCCTCCTTGCTGCACAGCAGGCTAATTTAATGGCCCCAACTATAAAAATTTAAGAGGGAATGCAACAGGCAAGGCAGGGTGTTTGGAGATCTTATTACAGAGACGTCTAAAGTTACAACTTTAAAGCTGTTTTAATCAATGCTTTTGTTTTGTCTTTCCACCCCAAACCATATCACTGCACAGACGGTAGTGTGCATTTACTGCTAGCTTACCCAAGCACCACTGAGCTAGCTAACATTACAGCTCAGCTGAAGAGGACGCCATTAATGTTTACATCTATCATGCTCTGCCACGAGAGCCACTCGTCCATTAGTGGAAGCAGGCTTCCTTCTGCACAATGATACGGTTGGCAGGTGTAATTTGGTATAAAGAAAATAGTTCCTGCATGAGTAACCGAGTCATGAGACATTGCTGTTGAGTTTTTTTCATGTTGTTGTTGTTTTTTATGCTTTGAGCACCACTAGCTGAGTGCCATCTAGTCCCACTATATTCAAGAGAAGGCAGACATCTCTACAGCTGATATCTCCAACACTCGCACCAAATCAACCACAGTAATAAATAGCACTACAGCGAAGGGGGGTAAAATGTGTATTTTTGATTTTGTGGTGAGTAAATAAATGTTCATAATTTGACAGAGTACCAACAAACATATTTTAAACAGGTGTTTGCCAGACAGTCACAAGCACATTTTTTAACAGTGTAGTCTGCATGTAGGGCACTGACATGTCAGCTGTGCAAAGTGATGAAAAGGCCACTGTTACAGTCCTTAAAGACAACAGTTAAAGCAAATTTAAAATTCCCCAGTGGCATGACCTCTCTGGCTTGAAATTGATGCTCAGCGCTGCATGGTCTGTACCAAACATGGTAAAGCAGAAACCGGTCTATTCATGTGGACAGGCACAAAGCAGCTCCTTCAAGTGTTATTAAGCTAGTTAAATTATAATTCCCTTAGGGCTATATTTATGTCTCTCTCCTCTTTGGGAGAGCAAGTCCTGCTTACCCTTTGCTCCATGGCAGAGGCAGGAACTGTCTGAAATATATTTGTTTTAACACAAGCCTAAAAATAACCTCAGGGAAAAAGCACACAAGACACAAAGGCTCCACGATTTGAGAGGGGGGAAAAGACATTTTCAGAGATTCTACTATTTCAGCCTCAGGAGCTGGCCAGACTCTACCGGGCCGAGTTCTCTGATTGGTTATTAATGACATCATCCCCAGGGCCAGCCCCCCCCCCTCGTCCCAGCCCCACGATGTCATCAGTGCTGAAGCATCTCAGTGATGTAATGCAGGGAGGTACTCAAGCAGCACCCCTTCTTTCTTCTCCTGCCCTCCTCTCTTCTCTCCTCCGGCTTCTTCTTTCCCTTTCCTCTCTCCATCTCCATCTTTTCATTACGCCCTTTCCGCTCATCAGCTGCATCCAGATTAAAAAAAATAAAAATCCCCTCCCACCTGTTTATTAGCGCTCAAATACAGGGCACAGAGATGTACAGTTAAGCCCGGAGCTCTTAAATGGCTCCTAAAAAGACGAGGAGAAATGACGAAAGGAGAGCATTTAGATTTTCCTAATCCTGTCTGTGTCCTGCAGCTGTAATTAAAATATGGATCACAGATCATGACCGCATTTTTCCCACAAGGTGTGACTATAGACATGAAAATCCAGGTAGGCATAACGTCATCAAGTTGCAGCTGGATAAAGAGCACGAGCAGCTTCAAGACAACTTACACTACAGATACAAAATCCAACTGTGGCACATAAAGTCCAACATGTGAGTGTTATGTCAGCCCGTTCCCATTTGATTTATTCAGACCATTTCATCTTTTTGGCTAGGCCTTCACATCTGTTTTTTAATCACAATTTGTGAGAGTGTGTGTGTGTGTGTGTATGCGTGTGTCCTGGGCAAACATCCAGAGCTCAAGCGGATTAGCGAGGGGACTCTACCCTGATCAAAGCAGCACAGAATCCAGCTTACTGGGACATACTGTGTAACACATAACCCCCTTGGAAATGATACTGTAGATGCTGCAAACCCCATGCTGTATAGCTCCAATTGCAATGCAGCATAGACTCTTAAAAGGGTAAGAGTTTAACATTTGTTTCTTTCAAAGCCTGTGCAAATTCTGGTCAGAAAAAAACCCCTCTGTCCTAAGGCTGAAATTCAAAGAACCGACACTCACACTAAGAGCTATCATCAAGTGTGAAGTATGCAGCTGCTCCATTGAAACTGGACTCGTTAATAGTCCAAAGAGAATGTACTGGTTGTTTCTGGAAAAAAAAACCAAAAACAGCCAGTAGAGATTCTCCTCCTGACATGGATACATTTTTGGTTCAGAATTTACAACAACATAATCACAAAAACAAAAATTCAGATACAGCAGGAAAAATATTTTCACATGCTGCTCAAAAAGAGAATAAGAATGTCTATAGTGCAGTAGGTTTTTTTGGACACAGTAATTTGTGTTTCACCTGGGCCTTCCAGTTGATATTTTATGTCAACAAATCATAGAAGGGCGATGAGTCATGTTAAAGGAGTTGTTAGAAATCTGTAGTGAATTATAACCTGACTCTCCAGCTCCCCTAAACTCTAAGGAGTGATTCAGTGTCTTTCAGCTCATTGTTTTGATTTTGTGACTAACAACTTTACTGTTTGGTCCCGTCTCACTTCTTCTATCAAAACTGTTTCCAGCAGCAACTTGAAGCTTTGGTGGGAAAAAACTCGGATGAATCCGCTTTTCACTACTTTCCCAGCATACAGGAGATGATATTGGCTAGCTGGCGAAAATAATGGAGAATTTAGCAGCTAAAGAGCCAGACTGTTCTCTCAGGAGTTGGTGGAGACCAAAACAGAGCTAAAGGCAGATGTGGGAGTAAGTCACACATGTGCAAGTCACATGAAAGTCCCAAGTCACTGTGGCAAGAATAAAGCAAGCCAAGTCCCTGCTGTACGTCAAGCGAGACAATGTAAGTCATTGCACCGGTCAAACAAGTCACAAGTCAAATTCTGATGATCCAAATGTTAGTTTTCTAGCTAACGTTGGATCAGGTAACAAGTTAGCTAAAAATGTATATATTCACACACTTCCTTGTAACAGATGAAGATGGATGTCTTGGTGGATATCACTGATTTTTAAGCTGCAGATTTTGCATACAACTGTTCTCTCCTTACAGTTGTCATCGACAACATAATTCCCAATTCAAAAATCTTGTCCATCATTTTGGAAATCAAGTCCTTCTGAGATATCTGTTTCAAGTCTAAGTTAAGACTCAGGACATAAATTACCAAGTCAAAGTCAAGAGAAGTCTCTTATCAGTGTTAGTCAAGCAAATCTCAAGTCATTCATCAGGTAGCCAGAGACAAAACTCAAAATAAAATCTCTTATCATATATCTTATCTCATATCTTCTGGATATGTAAGGAAGCAACTGTTTGCTAAACTTCCACAATATTAAGGTCATAAAGTAAATGTGTTTCCAGCTTGTTGTGCTGCACTCAAGAGGCCAACTACACCTGTAAATTCTGATGAGCATTTGTCATAACTTTTGACATAATAGTCTATACAAGTGCTAGTACAAAGTGAAAACAATCCACAGATTACAGATAAAAACAGTCTTTAGTTACAGCCCCGCTTGCGATTGTTGCACATAATGCCTTGCCGCACATCTGCAAAGAAACTCAACTTTAGAGTTCTGTCACGATTATTGGTCGACTCTAATTGGAGCCCGCTGATACCAAGTAAGACATGCATTATGGATGCACTCCCAGTAAATTCAGATTGAGATAGTGACTGTAATTAAGTCATTCTCCAGCTCCACAGAGAGTCCTCCATCAAACTGTCTGAGCTTGACTGAGAGACCAAATGGGATGTGTCTGAGTCTAATAATAAAAGGCCTCTTCAACCATAGCTGGGATCTGTCAGCCTGAGCAGATACTGAGGAGCTTTTGGTGAAATTCACAGAAAGCCTTAACAGAAGGTAATAGGAATTGATATCTTAATATGTGAACAAACCACGTGAAGCACATTCTCCCTTTGAATGGCTTGTTTCATGATTGGCAGCTCACTGGTCAGACAGGAATGGCTGCACGTGCATACACATGCAGACGGCTAATACCGTACCCCTCGACTTCATACATAGTGAGATGGTTATTTTGTGATGCCTCTGTGGCAAACCACCGTCATCCACCACCTAATGGCTTTAGCATGTGCCTGGCAGCCCATTGGCTCCTGCGGTCTCAGGTCTCAGAGAGCTGAAATGAAGCGGGGCATTGTTGTGTTGCTGCCGGGGAAGGATACACAGTCTTGTGAAAGGAAAACCTGACGGGAAGGAAACCTCGAAAACAAAGCGCTAAGACAAGGTGATAAAGGGCACGAGGGGACGGAACTGTGCGTTGGTGTGAGGGTGAATGTGTGTGTTTCCCCTCTTCCTGCCATTATAAAAACTAATGGAAATGTTCAGAACTTCGTGGAATGTTCTGTGGCCTTGAATTTTAAGGTAGAGCAGAGTGGGATCTTGGGGGAATGGAAACTCTAAGCAAACCAATTACTTGCCATAGTTTCCCCCCATTTATGGGAAATGTAATGATAGACTGGTAAACCCTCTGACTGCCCCATAATATAGATATTATCTGCTTTAAAATATAATGTTGTGAAGGAGCTTTTAAGCCAAAAACTCAGAGGAGAGCCGCGTCACTACTGGGCAGGCTAAAATGGAAAATACCTATTAGAAAGGCCTTATTTCCATTTTCAGCTTATGAGACTGCTAAAATATTACTAAAATGTTTTCACACTAGGGAAATATTTAACTTTTATTAACACTGGCAATGCTAATGAAACCCATTCAAGGTCTTGAGGTGGACAGAAAGGTAAAAGACTTCCTACAACATTGAAAATGTCAGATTTTACAAGATGGCTTTCATTACTCTGAGAAGAGCCTGGGGGAAAATAGCTCACTGGCACATGAGTACAGTCTGGAGCAGAAGACCTAGAGGTTAAAAAAAAGGTTTAAAAAAAAATAATAATAAAAAAACCTCCAATAACTGTGTTATTTACTACAAGGTTAATGATTGTCAACAAATCCAATCAAAAGACCAAAACCAATGATAAAATGGATCACAAACTGATCTTATCAACAATTTATTTAGCCCAAATCTAGTTTTTCACTCTGTCCCATAGATTAGTGGTTCCCCAGCTTTTCTTTAAGGGCTCAACACAACAAGAAGATATAAAAAAACTTGTTGCAATGAAGACTGACTATAACATCGTCTCATATCGCTCATGTATCGGCCAAAAAGTTGCATTTAAACACACCTCAAAGAATGTAGTCAACGGCCAAATAGCACACTGTTCTGCACCTACATGAGAGGAAATATCTCTCTGTAACATCAGACGGCTGCAGTCTGTATTTGTCATTAAAAAAGGGAAAACTGAAGGACCAACAAGAGTGATTCAAAACACTAATAAGCCAGTTAGCACATTAACAATACAACCCCAGTGATGAAAGATAATATTTTGCATGTGCCAGCAAGCAAGCCACTAAAGAGCTCAAGGACAAAAAACAATTAATGATCTTACCTAATATAACAAGTTTGCTTTAATATCGTGCCCTTATGATTTTGTTTGATTTCCTCACTTGAGTTTGTATTCATGGCACAGAGCTGAACTACCAATTGGAGGGATTTCATTCATCGAAGCGCTCTGCGGGTTCAATGGTGATTCAACGTGCTGAATTAGGACAAAAAGGACCGACGAAGGCCAAGAAGTGCCAACGGTGCGGAGCACACTGCAAGAACTAGGGCGGCAGGTGCTCATGAACGGTCCAACATTGACCACCGGCCAGCAGCCGGCCTGGTGTGTCACGGCCCTCTCAAATGAACTCAAGTACCCCTTCATCAACACCAAATGTGTTCATTTGAATTTATCACAACTGGATATTATTTAACACTATTTACAATGTTTTTTATCATACAGTCTTTACAACATTTTGCAATACTGTTACAGTATTTTTTATACTATTACAGAGTCCAGTTAAGATAGTTTGGTCAAGTTTGCATTTGTTCTATAGAGGCAAAAGCTAGATATTGGCCAATTCAACCATTTTGCAATTAATTTGAGGAAACAACTTTACTGATTTTAGTCAACTCTTTCAGCCATTTATCTATTACTTTTACTCAGTTAACTTTTTAAATTGTATATTTATTATTATTGACACATTAAATTTTAGCTAACCATTTAGACTTCAATGCTTGCATTCCAGGTACTTTCATACACTCTAAACTGCAAAACTTATAAAAGTTAAAGTTGAGTAAATACATGGATATATGTTTTATTTATCATTATTTGATTATTATTTTGACATCATATTCTTATCTAAATACTTTCATATTTAGTTGAGCTGTACCACAATATCCCCTGGAAATGTCAGAAGTACTCCTGTCCAAAAGGTTGGAAACCACTGTTATTGAGTTCCATGGTTTAAAAAAAAAATGTCCAGAAACACATACATGAGCCACACACCGGGTCATCTACTTTGAGTCAGTCCATCATATACTATCCTGGCGCCACAGAAACTACCAAGCACACTATCACCACAAATGAAAATGGTATGCAATTTACCAATAAAGTACACAATTTACTCCTGTTTGAGAAACTCTCATCTGCATCTATCATATTCAACCAAATCTTTCATTAAATGCTGAATGGATTTAAAGTTAAGAGGTGTCATTTTTGTATAATCCTACGGACTTAAGTAGAGTCCTCAGAGTAAACAGACTTGATTCTGTGCCTTCACATATCCATACACAGTGGAAAAAATGGTAACTCCTGTATATCTGTCATTACACTGAGCCCGTAATGGTTTTATTTGATACTCTTCTGGGCCTCTTTCCAGTGTTTACATAGTCCAGTCTATTTATCAGTCAGAACAGGAAGGAGCTCTCTAAACAGCCAAAACAGACTGAGTAGAAATAGACAACAGTTTCCTCAAAACTTCCAACTCCAGAGCTCAGGTAGCTGCCGCTGTTCCCAGAATAACCCGGCTTAACGAAAACATCCTGTGTGTCACAGGCTTTACAGAATATTTTCAGAAATAGGACTTAAATAATCTCAACCGTGGCTAAATGAGAATATATTGAGCTTGTTAGGCAGGGGGGCAATTATGACAATATGCCACGATAATGACTCATTACCTAGCGGTCATTTTGGTCAATAAAGGATATAAAAATGCTAACATCTAAGGGAAAAGGGCAGGACATTGCAGGTTGTTAAATAGGGCTCAGGACAGCAGTCTCATCCATATTTATTGGGATTAGGCAGCTTTAATACTCAAATTCAGACTTTTCTTAATTAACAACGCCTTAGAGGACAGTTGAGTTGAGTGCTTTATACGCTTTAAAAGAATGATGTATGCAAACACAGTTTTACCGGTCTGACACATAAGGGCATTTGTGATTTGTAGAGACAAATCATAATTACAGGTGCACTTATACTGCATTTAATCTTCCCTCTAATATCAACCTCATTAGATTTGCCATTTTGCCTAATGATCAATTTGCTCTGAGACGGTTGCAGACAGGTGGACAAAAACATGTGAACATGAACACAAAACATGTCTGTCACCAGACAAAAACAGCTCCGGTACGTTGTTGTGTGTTGTGTGAGGCCCCACGTCAAACCGTATGCCTAAAGGAGTGGATGGATGGGAGAGGCGGGGGGATGTTTACACTGAGAGAAAAGAGCTGGGGGTTAATAGTGACTGAAGAGTGTCAGAACAGTGTCGGCTTGAACCTCTCACGCCTCCGTCTGAGCTGGTGGGTGGGGAACATTTGTCGTACCCCTGTTCTTATCCCTGCCAGAGAGAGAAGAGTCGGCAAAACAAATGACTTCACTGAATAGGTGGAGTCAATGAAGTATGTTAAACTTATGAGCGTCAAGAGGGAGTAAAGACTTATTTCCGGAATGCAAAAAAAAGTTTCCTGGGTCCACCCATTTGTAGGTTTAACCTAAAGTGACTTTTCCCAATATGCTCTTTGCAGCAAGGCCTACAAAAAATCTAATTTTTTGTCTTGGCAAATTCTCCAATAACTCCACCCGCATCCGACATCACAACAGGAAGCATGATTTTCCTCTGTGGATTATCCTTGTCACAGTAAAGCCTACAGAATCGACTGCTGAGGTCTAACATACGCCTCTACCATTGCCCGACAGCACAACAATAAAAGACAACACCAGGAAAACACATTTGCAATATCACTGCTTCCTCTACTTGTTATTTAGAACTCTGCAGGAGAGATTTTCTTGCATCCCAAGATATTTATTTGGAGCTGAATTTGTTCTTTTCTGCTTTAGATTTCATCTTGAAACAATCATTCAATTCCACCCAGACCAGTTTTGAATATCAAATAAAGAGAGCCTGGGAAAACTCAGAGGAGTGACAGTAATGAATCATTATTAGCTGAACTACAAATTGCCACCTTATTAAATCATTTTCTGCTGGTCTGTCACATTTCTCTGTGCAAGTCATTAAAATGTTGACATTAGCGGCCGACTGAAAGTCATTTCACTTGCATCTAAGAGGAATGCAAAAAGCCTATGTGTATAATAGAAATAGCTTATCTTCTGCCTTTTTAAAGGGTGCCAAGATAAGGTGGCATATACTGTACTCTCTTACTGTCATTGCAGGAATAAAAGATTTTCAAAGACTTCCTTCTACTGTTCCATGAAAAATTATTTAGCTCAAAATGAGGTCAATTTACAACGACTAGAAGTCAATTAATATGATAAAGATTTTGTCTGATTACACCTTGCAATCATTTCCACCTCTATTAGACTCAAGTTGTTTTGGCCATGAGGACAGCTTCTGGTCTAAGCTGCTGAAAATCTTCCTAGAGGACGAGATCAGTTTTTCTCTGCTAATTGAGAATATAATTCACCTCAGGAAAAGTCTTAAAAGCTTATTCAACAACACTGTTAAAATGATACCAGCAGTGGACACTTTACTCTGCCATAATGCTGTGAGGTGACCCAGTAAAGGAGGTCATGGTTTATATAAACCTCAAACCAACAAAGGGTCAGTTCCAAGCAGCAACTTCTAGGACTGAAAAATGAAGTCAACACTGAAAAACTGCAGTTCCTCCACTAGCTACTTGAGGCTGGCTCCTAAAGCGAGTCCATCTCCATAGACACTTGTGTTAAAATGCTCAACTTTACAGCAGAAATTAACATGTTCACAGCCTGGTACAAAAATAGTTTGAGTCTCTATAGGTAATGACAACTGTATGGGGGATGAAATTTTCAAATATAACTTATTGTTAACTTTTATTAAGGCTTAAAGTTACTCATATTTAAGGGCAAGTTTGAATAAAAGGCTGTCCACAAGACGCTACAGTCTACAGTATGACCCAAATCCACCCCTTGCTCCAACCTCTGATCTAAATATGGCCACTTCTGGCTCCAAAAAGCCAAGATAGCGATTGTCAACATGCCAAATTTGAGGCTTCCAAACGGAAGTCCACAAACCATGGGGTGATGGTCAGTTCCATGGATAAATAAAAAGAACTGGATACAGCACTGGTGTTAGAGCCCTGTTCATTTCTATGAAAGGTGCTCAGTGGCACATAAAGCCAAAAAAGTTACTTTCCGATAAAATCTGCCAGCCCTTCTGCATCATGGAGCCTATAGTGCAAGTGCATCAGAGACCTTCACCGACCGAGCAGCTAACTTTTGGTCTACACCTTTGCTAACCTGAATAGGGATAAAACTTTCAAAATACTATCATAATGAATGGGTCAAATCCCAGAGTAAAAGAAGTCATTTCACAATGTTAGTCAATGGGAAAAAGTCCTCTGGAACTCCATGGCATCATGTGATGGACCTGCAATTTGTGATTCAGCACTTTGGCCACTATGTCAAATTGGCTTCAAAGCCAGAGACTGTCCCTGGGGTCCTTATCAGTTCACCCAAATTACAAAAAAGAATAAAAGAAAGCACAGCTTCAAGATTAATGCTGACCTTAAAAAATTGTAGTTTGACAAAACTCTTATTCTTTTTATTTTTCGAGCACTTTCAACCGTCATCACTACAGTGACAATTTCTTTCCAGAATCAGTGCCCCTGTTGCTCTGGTTAATTCACATACTCGACAGATGAGTTTTCTTTGGGACATTCTTCTAAAAAAAACAAAATAAAATGAAGAAATTCCATAATTTGTATAGTTTGAGTGAAGCTATTCTTTAATATTGTTTAACTCAAAAGCAAAATACACATTTATTGCATTTTTCCTTCTTTCTGTGCAAGTTTTTCTTTCTGTTTATCTATTTTACAAACAGAAACACGAATGCACTATGAGGAGCTTCATTCAGTGGGAATGTTTTATCACATCCATAACTCAACCACCAATAGGAGCTGAAATGAAAGCTCTGTAATGAGGTTTGATCAAACCCTGAAGCTCAATGAGACGTGGCACAAGTTGGCTCGGGGCCCAATGAGGGATGACAGTGCAGACAGCTTGCAAGAGAAACACCTGGTGGGCCCCCCCACTCCCCCTGGCCTCCGCGCTGCTCGGCCACATGCCACTGGCCCAGGTGTGTTTCCACCGAGCTCAATGTCCCGTGGCAGCCATCAAACTCCACAGCCACAGATTTGCATCAGCTAATACATATGGCCCAGGTTAGTGCTTGATCTCCTGCTCAGATCCAGACATGATTCGTTTATGTCTGGATCCTGACGCAAGAGCGTGGTCCAGTAAGCTAATCAAGTGATCGGCATGTAACCATAGCGTCTCGTAATGGTATCAGACAAACGGACGCACATGGTCAGGAGCTACTGTTTGCCTTTTCTTGTAAAAACACTGCCAGAATCACTGCACCTCATATGCTAGCATTTAGACAAATAGCTCAGCTGAATTAAACTGGCAGCCAAAGCACTGCCTTAGAGTTAATAACAGTTTCCTCTGGTCTTGTGAGAAATTGACAACTTGCTACATCAGCAAAGCACAGAGAAAACTTGTGAGAGACAGTCTAACACTGTCAGAGCACCGGAACAAGTGATGAAGGATGAGGTCCGGGGGCCGTGGAGGGGGTGCAAGGGTGCAAGCTCATTTGTCTTTTTGACGAGGCACTCCTCTCCAAACCAGTTTACCTTCCCTCCCAACGGGGGAGCTGAGGTTGATATACTCATTGCTGAAGGATACACAACAAATCACACCTATCACTGAACACCTGACTACCAAAAAGCAGAGTTATGGAAACTCTACTGTCCTAAACCAGAAGTAAATACAAAAAAATGGCTAATTGGTTGGCTGCTGGAGGGTGTTACTTTGTCACCAGTAAAAAAAGAAAATATTTAACAAAGAAATCTGTATTTTAACAAGTTTTTCTGTCAGGATGTTACGTTTACTAATCATTTAAACTTTTTGATGGTAATTAAAAAAAAAAAAAAACAGAAGAAGACTTTTTATACTGAGATTGACATTTAGGTCCAGGTAAAACAAAATGAGTGATTTTTTTTTATAAACAAATTATAAATGTTACTTGATAAAAATGTGGGAAAAAAAGACTGGGAACTGTGTCCTACTGCATAGAGGAGTTCGACTGATAAACTGTTTTTCATCACCATTTCTGTGTCAAGGATTTTTTGGTTAGACCTAAAAGCCTGCTCGAGGATGCACAGGAGCCATCCTTAGCCCCTCTTCCACACTATTAATATGAAAAACGAGCTGTTACTAGGCTACTACTACTAGCAGCTAACTCACTTGCACAAAATACACACATCCAGTAACACAGTAACATACACACCCCAAGCCAAAGAAAAAGACAGGCGCTGCATGGTGACAGACTCTCTTTAGCAGCTAACTCAGTGGCACAAAGCACACATAGCCTGAGCCAAAAAGCAAGCCGCTGCACAGCTACAGACTCTCGTTAGCAGCTAACTCAGTGGCACAAAGCACACGTGTCCTCAAAGCCAAAGTGCAACCAACAAGCAGCTACAGACTTTCATTAGCAGTTAAATCAGTAGTTAAGTAACATAAAAACCCAGAGCAGAAGTAAGAAAGAGACAGACTATCATTCAACAGCTAATAATCAGAATCAGCATCAGAATCAGAAATATTTTATTTCTGATTTGATAGAGAATTATCGCAAGCAGAAATAAGTACAAGCACAAGCATATAGAAATAAAAATATAACTAAATTTTCTATAACAGTATAATGGAAATACAGTAATAGTAAACAATTCGCACAGTATGTAAATATTTAAAAAATAAAATATGCATAGTATGCTGAGTATGTAAGAAATACAATAATAGACAATTGGCACTAATATGTGAATATTTATATTATAATAGCCTATGGATAATGTGCTATGTGCCTGTAAAGTATGTTAAACATAAATATGGTGCCTTATGCTACATGCTGATTTAGTAGCTTATAGCAGCTAACATTAACACAATGCACATACACACAGCAGCGAGCAGTAACTGCTTGCAGCCAGGTAGCTGATTTTGGCTAAAACGACTGAAATGTAAGTCAGTAACGGATATTCTGTTTGTGTTTATATGACTGTGGCATTTGGCACACTTGTTTATTTATGTATTAGTTAGACTGAAACAGCTAAGAAGGCTTGTGCAATGTCACACACTCGCCGCTCATACACAGGAGGTGAACTGACAGTAAAATATAATATAATGCAACAAGCAGGGAATAGCGTTAATTTTTTTCATGACTTTGAAACCAATTTTATAAACTTTTTTTAAATCAAAATTTCAATTGACACATTTTTCTGTGGTGTGACACACTCATTACACATATTTATTTTTGCTTTACCTGCACTTTAAATGAGATTTATATCAAACACTGCATGTGAATGAATGCGAAATTAACCTTCATTTTTTCCATTTGCTTGTGCTTGGGCAGGCCAGTCTTTTCCAGATGTAAATCTACTCAACAGCGGAAAAAGCTAAAGCAATTCCAGCAGTGCTGGAGAGCTCCAGACAGGAAAAATGGCTTGTTAAGGCAGTTAAAATGCTTAAAATGCTATTTTATTGGCAGTGTGGTGACAAACTAGTGAAATAGTAGTCACTGGTAGGCATAGCTCTCAGATAAAAAGAGATCATTATTTACAACTGTTTACTGCTCTGCTTGCGATGTGAGTAACACAGTGTCTTTGAAGCTGAAAATTGACATTGATGTTCACTTTCAGAGGAGGAATGCAGCATCTCCCCTAGTGGGAAAATTTAACAATCCATTTGATCCAGAGAGCAAACAGCGCCATACATGGCCAAATCTACAGTCAATCTGATCTGCAATCAGCTACTTTCATCTACAAATGTCACCACTCTGTGATGTATAAAAAAGGGGAGATTCAGAGGCGGTGAAAAAGATTAAGAAAAGTTCTAAAGGGTGCTTGAGTCTGAGACGATTCATGTCAGATAGTAGAGGACTGTGTTTTGTTGAAATGACCGAGATGTTTTCAAGTTCAGCCTCTCATGGTCTGACCCTCACCACTCGTCTCCCCCATTAGCTTAATTAGACACAGCCACACACACACATTAGATGGTCCCCCTTTTTTTTTTGCTTCACACACTGAATGGCTGGCTACAGTTCAAGACACCACAAAAACAGCTATGCAAAACAAGCAGCTTTCAGAGGCAGGGGAAACCATCAGCAAACAGCACACACGTTAACAACAGCACGCTGACTGCCATTCAAAAACCAAGAATGTAAAAATGACATCGCGTGCATTAACAACTAGTCTCTTGTCAAGTCACACAAGAATATTTGCTTCGGAATATAGTTTGAACTTAAAGAGGGAAGAGAAAGTGAAGAAAATGGGTGTAGTAAATACTAAGTGTGTGACTGAGCATCTGTCTGTTTTACGTTCACATCTGTGTGAGAAAGCGTGAGTGTGTTATTGTGTGCAGCTACTCACCTAATTCAGTACGTCCTGATAGAAAAAAAAGTCTTGGACACAACCAGTGACACAAACTAACCAATACACCGTCGCAGTCCCAAACTTTTTGCTCTCTCCCGGCAGATCTGCACTCTTCCCCTGCTCCCCCTCCCTGTCTCTCTCTCTCTCTCTCTCTTACTTCAGCACTTCCTGGGCTGCTGTTTATGCTCCAATCAGGCCATCCAAGAAACTGCCGCTGCCCCTCTGCCCCCCTCCTCTCCGTCAACCAACAGCCATTGTTTAGCTGGAGCTTGTCACATGTAGACGTTTATGTGTGTTCCCTCTAAACCAGGAGGGAACCTCTTGCCGCTACAGGAACTGGCACTCCTCAATCAGGAGAAGAAGAGTGAGGAAGGAGCAAACTACGAGCTGAAGACGGAGGATGGGAGCAAAGCTGGTAGGCTGAACATGGAGGGGGCTTCCTGCTTGAGTGTCTCTACTGAGAGAGATACACTTTTTCAGTAGGAAAAGGGGGGTAGTAGTAAGGGTTGGGGGTGTGTCTGGAACTTTCTCTCCAAATCCAACAGCTTGTTGTTACAAACCGCAGCAAGGCTCAGCCCATCGCAGCCCCCAGAGAGCCCCAGAGCTCTGTCTCAAAAAAACAAGGCGCTTTCCCCATAGTCTGCCAAAGGTTTTCACCACGATACCTAAACCCCTTCTCCCAAAGCCCCCAGCCTCTAATTCACTGTTTGACTAAAGCCAAACACAGCCAGGCCAGCTCTTTCCAGGCTTTGAGTGAAATAAAAAAAGGGTGGAGGTGTGATGTGGGGGTGCAGAGTAGCAAGGTGAAAGGTGACGTGTGGGAGGAGACAGGTTGACAGCAGCACACTGAGCTTTTGTTGGTGTTGTTAACAGTTCCATCATCACATGGGGGTGACACCTTGTGAGTTAAGACCATGAGACACTCAGGTGGTTTAACTTGAAACACATGTTTTGCTTTTAAGATAAAGCTTTAGGGAGCAAAAAACATGTTCAAAATTGAAGTGAAGTGGATTAAAATGCTAATACAGACAGTCTAAGGAGAAGCTTAAAGGTCTGGTGTATAAGATTTAGTCAGATATATTGGTAAAAAGTACATATAATATATTATGTTGTTAGAATTGTTGAGTTTTCATCTTAGAAAGAGCCGTTTATATCTTGAGCGAGTCCTCTTCTATAGAGTCTGCAATGTTGTATGTACAGTAGCCCAGTATGGAAAAACAAACAAACACACTACATAGTGCCAAATTTGTTCGTAGTTTTCCTTCATGCTTGGTAAATGGGAGAAGTTTCAGTTATTTACAATCTGCAGCCTCACCTCTAGATGTCACTACATCCTACACAATAGTTCTTAACAAAGGAAAATTCTGGCGTATTGGGCTTTTCTGGCTACTATACCACTGTACTCACCAAACTAATTACTGAGATCTATGAACATAGTGACATTGCTAGTGTAGCAGGAATTGGATGCGCAAACAGCTGAAAAAAAGGTTCTAGATAAGCCAACAGTTAATTTAGTTAATTTGGTGATAAAACTAAAAGTGAGAGCACCTAAAATATTGGAAATAATTCCTAAATATGCAAGAAAACTACACAAACACAGTAAGTTCTGTAGGTCAACATTGAACCAATGTGCATTCACAATTTAGTAATAATTTCACTGTACTGGCTGATATGGAAATGTGACAAAGGAGCACTCCATTGGTTCAGTATTGCGCTTACCATTGGGGTACTTAAAAAGAGGCCAATTAAAAAAAAGAATGGCCAAAATTGAAGCAGCGACAGCCGAGATATCCTCACTTACAGCATAAGTCAATCTCTACTAACAGTGGATCCTACATTTCCCATAATGCTACTTGTAGGCATTTTCCATCTGTCTTAATGCATGGTTAACACCCACATTTTATGAAATCCTGTTTACAATTCAGGCTTTCTATTCTAAATTTTCTAGTTTCCAAGCCCACTTCAAGATCACTTAAATGACATCATCAAGGGTTATTTTTACTGACTTTAAAGAGCACCCTTCAGAGCCACAAAAGACATCATACAACTGTTTTTACATGCTGAGTGGTAGTCCTCATGACAAGTACACTGAACGTGATAAAATTGGTGGAGTATCCCTTTAAATCCTGAAAAACGGTCTGAGTAGTTATATAACTTGCCTGGTCTGACTTCTTTTTAGCGACAAAGCTGCGTTTCAAGAGCTCAACCATTAATTTAGTGACTACAATGTTTTTATTGCAGATCAAAACCACAGAGCTGATTTTTAATAAACTGGGGTTATTTAAACTGGTGCTGCTGTCCTGGAATTAAAGCTTCAAATAAGCAAACCAAACCTTTCTCCTCAACTTTGTTATCCACTCATTTCTTCTCTCCTCCTCTACAACCTATCTTTTCTTCCACTCTGAATACGATTCATTCAGTCACTCCGTCAAGCCACACAGGCAGATTGGAGTGTCTCCGTGCCAGGTTGGACTCAGGAAACATTCATCTTGTTGTTTAGTCTGGGCACCATGTGTTGAAGCTGGGAGGCCGCTCTCCTCTGCAGACCCCTCCTCTTGTGCACACAAGCACAGAAAAGCCCCGCACTGACAGACACAATGTGGACATTCACTTCTGTGGCTCATTGTTCAGGGGCTCAGATGCACAAAACAACGAAACTTCAAAGCAGCGGTTGCCACAAAACAGCACGAACATGAAAAAAGAAAATGCGCACTCCCTCTGCAGCTCAGGTGTGTCAGCATGAAGGCTTTGTGCATCAGCATCCATTTCTTATGCTGCTTTAGTCACATAATAAAGAATGAGAAAGAGATGTTGACTCAGAGCAAAGAGTCTTTTATGGAACAGATAACAGCAGGCAGGTGCAGTGAACTGTATACAGCGCAATATTTATACAGTTGTGCATATGTGAAACTGTATGTGCTCATGAACTCATGATGCCATGTGAAAGTGGAAATGCCTTGACATCACCTGCATGAACAGTATAAACAAGGCACACTTTGACTAATCCCTTAGTGCTAAATCCTTCCATTGCTGAAAGAGACCCAAACAAATGGAGAGGGTGAGACAAAATAAATCAAAACACTTGGGATTTAACAGTGAGGGAGCAGGTGAGGATTACACCAGAAGCCTTTCAGTTTGCACCCTCAGCCTGTGCCAGTCTACTACTGAGGAAGCGATCCTGCAGTCATTCAGTGAATGAGCCACCTGTGCGCCTTGGACGACACCAAACTCGACTGCGCTTGTTTAATGCGACTTGAGTAAAGAGAGAGTGAAATGACAGGCAGTTTGCTTTCAGTAACACGAATGCCAACAGATTCAGGAAAAGAGATTCAGTAGCTTCATGGGATCAAAGACAGTTTTTCAAAAAAAAAAAAAACTTTTTGAAAGACTGGGAGAAAAAAATTGTGCGAGGCACATTGGTGGAATTCAGTAAAGATGAGTCATATCACATAAGAAAAGAGCCGGATGAGTTGCGACAGCTTCTGTTATCCAACATGACAGCTTGTCATATGGCCACTTTAATCCAGCTGTTACATTGTTGCTGGGTGTGCTGAAAAAGACTGTAATGCTGACATGTCTATCGGGATATGCTGCTGAAATCCACATACAGAAAACATTAAGGTTCAGCAGTTATCACAATCTTGATATCATTAAAGGGACAGTTCACCTCAAAGTAAGAAAAATACACATTTTTTTTCTATTACCTGTCGTGCTATTTATTAATCAAGATTGTTTTGGTGTGAGTGGTTGAGCGTTGGACATATCGGAGATAAAGATATCTGCCTTCTCTCCAAAATAGCAGAAATATATTTCTCTCATCTTATGGTTCTCAAAATCCCCCAAAATACTTTTGAAAAACTCGCAATGTCTCTTTAACTGTATATAAGCAGTTATGAATAATTGATATAAAGTAAAACATAATACATCCTCACAGTGTATTATCAGGCATGTATTAACTTTTAATACATTTGTATAAGTTATTCATGGAAGGGTTTCGAAATATTTATACATGCATTAAAAAAACTACTTAATTCTGTTGAGTTTGAAGATTAGTCTTGATCTAAGAAATGGTCTGGTAACAAGAGAAAAAAAAGCTACTCACGAAAAAGATGTGAAGCATAAGTATGTGATATTTTTGTTAAGATCTCCTCTATGTTGTGTGTTCTTTGTACAGTCTTTGGTTTATGCGTTGCATAAAATTAAAGTTTACAAAAAGGGTCAATTTTTAATAGATATTTTTCAGACCATTAAACCACATCTCATGGCCTTGATCAGTGAATGGAGTTTGCTCATTTGATTAAAAAATGCATTATAAATAAAGAAAGGCTAGTTTTTTGGTAGTTTTAACGCTTAAATGTATTTCTGCAGAGTCATTTTCACTTTAGTACTCAGAACCTTGGATCCAGTGTCTCACTGGCTCACATAAGGTTTTGGTTTACAGGGCATCTTACTACCAAAGTGATACAGAGTTTAAAAAAAAAAAAAAGAGACACCAAAGGCCTTGGCTGCCATCCACCCAGATCCCACTCTAGCCCCTGGACCAAGCTGCCTTTTCATATATTTAGCCTCAAATCATCCAAAGCCCTGGTGAGCTGCTGCTCTCTATTTTAAAGCCAGTTTCATAATCTTCAGCAGGGACGCTGGAGAGTTTAGCCGATGGCCACAATGGAGCCACTGGTCTAGTATGATCTCTGAGTCAGCGTCAAACACTCTGAAAGTGCATGAAGAGAAATCTCACTGGAGATTTGATTTAATGACTTTACCCATTTCAGATGAAAGATGATGACGGTGCATATATTATGTAAATATGCACAACACTGTGAGTTACACCCTGTATTTAACCCGTCACAAACACATCTGAGTCTGCAGAGATACCACCGCTCATGCTCGTATCTTGATGTACAGCTGTGTGAATCAAACTGCCATTATGGGTTTCTGTGTAGGAGAAGTTGAACAGATATTGATTAAATAAATTAATAACAGCCTGAAGTAATGAGAATGTGAAGTGAGAGGTGTGAGATCAGAGCTGGGTTGGAGAAGTGAATGTGGCACTATGAGGCCAGTCTGATTGTCCCGTGGCTCGCTGCAACAGTGACAGAAAGGAACAATGAGACATAACTCACCCGGGGAACATAGCACAGAGGGTCAGAGGGGTCACATGACTGTGTTTCCTGTCTGTCTGACTGTTGGGCTCTCCGTCTCTGGATGGGCGCACACACACATGCCTGAATGCAAGTGGCAGCATCCGTGAAGATGTGGTTAGACAGATTACGTCCTTGACAGAATGTGATGTGTATAATACCCACAGAATGATGGTCTTCCAGTCAGACAATCTCAGAGATGTAAAGCAAAAACCATGACAGGCAAGACTGGGTATCAACAAAGGTATCAGAGATGAACAAGTAGAGGCTGAGTGCCAGCTTCAGAGTCAGTTAGGCTGCAGAGCAATCTGAAAATTCAGAGGTCTGAATCCCAAACTGAGCAGAAACACATTAGAAAAGACGTATCTCACTAAAATAAATCAGAAAAGTGCTTTTCTCACTCAACACCTACTTTCAGGACGTCCCAGAGTAAAGCTATCAGTTACTACAAGAATGAAATTAAAGGGAGAACAAAAGGACCCAAAATGCAGATAAAATGCCCTCACACTGCCTGCAACCATCACACACAATGTGCAGTTTTCTAGAATTAGCTTCACTTTTTCACGTTTCACGAAGTGTGAAGAAAAATTTGTTTTTTCACATGCCTCTGTAGGAAACAAACAACCCAAAAATGGAGAGAATTCTTGATGAATTTAAGTCACGAGGGACTCCATTTAACAACAGCAAACCTAAATCAAACATTAACAGATCGAACACAACTCATGCACTATAATCCAAGTCCCATTTATCCACTTGTATGCTCAGTACTTCCAAAACACATGCATTTTCACTAAAACCTGAGTATATAACACACTTAATTATTCATTCACCGTGGAGGCATTTGAGAAAGTCAAAGATTTCAAAGAAAACCAACTGGGAATTATGTGAGACAGCTAGTTGTCAGATCGCAGTGATTTAATCCCAGATTACAAATGCAGAAAATGCCTACTGAATGTCACCAATGTGATCAAATTATATAAACACACAGAAACATTCATGCACACACGCTCACTCATTCATTATGTGAAACAGTAAAGGCTAGCACTACTGTGAAACAACACACTGGTGTTTAAGTCATTATTGGTTCAATGGCCCATATGTCGAGCCTTTGCGGTTCTTACTGTAGTCCTTAAAATCATGGACATCCATTCTTGGCCAACATGTCCACAAAAGCCTATTGTAGGTTACTTGACCACAGAATATTGCAGAGAGCCAAGGTAAACGGATGTCGGATGAACAGTTTGCTGTATGACATAATCTCTGACTGCAGAGTTTGAGAAGCTTTACTGTTGTGCAATTTTTAGATAATTACGATTACTAGATCTAAAATAATACCACACCAGCTAGGTCAAAGTATTAATAGATACTAGACAGTGATGCAAAACCTGAACACTGAAGCCTTTAATCCTCAAGAATCTTACCTCTAACAGCTGGGTCCTGATTCTGTTATGAATACTTACATGCCCTCTGTGCACTTTGGCTTTCCAGCATTTCATGCTTCTATTAACAACTGTGTTTGAAGACTAGAGTGCTTAGTAGGATCATTTCAACTGTCAATAACCCCTCGACAGTGAGCGTGTGTGAAACAGTTGACAATAATGCCAAGCCACCAGCTGGTTTGGGCAGTGAACCCGTCAGGTCAGGCTCGTCTCCGCTCCCACCTGGCTCCACATCTGTCCATCACTTCATCTCTGTCTCTCGTACGCTATTATGTAACACTTTCAAATGATTGCGAGTGCAGCCGAGCAAACAATAACTGTAAAGAAATTTTTGGTGTTGTCATAGAAATGTGATTCCTAATCGGGTTTATAGAGTAATACAAAGCATTTAGCTTAATTGTGTTTCTCATAAGTGCACTTCAATGCCTCCTGGAGCAACATAAGAATTATTGGTCTTACTATAATGCATTAAGAATGGGCAAGAATAATGACACTAAAATATTAATAAGATGTTTTATGCAATGTCCCAAGAAAAATGAACAAATATGCTTTCCCCATAAGCAAGGGTTTTATAGCTCACTGCAGTGCTGCATCTGCCTTTCAAAATATTTATTATGCAAAACATGTCTGCAAGGAATCTGGAGTTAAAGCGGCCCTAAAGATATAAGTAATTTGCCTATCGTTAAAAGCATCCTTTATTGCTACTCTGGAAAATGTTCCAACAATGAATAATTGATGATTGCTGGTTGCACAACAAATTAACTGCCAGCTGTCGCGTTGTGAACTGTGGGTCTCAATCAGCAACTTAGCATACCTTTCTTGACTTCCCGTTGATATGAGACGCTCCCTGCCTGCCTGTCAAAGGATTTCAGGGGATCACACAACAACAAACAAATGTGTTATGAAATAGGCGGCGCTGAGAAGCATTTGGTCCCGATCACAATTAATATTCTGTCTCCAAGAGCATAAAGAGAGCAAGCGAGGAGAGTAAAAAGAAAAATTAGCTTCATGCAGCATTTCTATGGCTCCATATGCTCACAGTGGGAAGCGGTCTATACATCTACAATGAATCTGTGAAATTCACAATAATTCTGCTTTTAGTCTGCTGATATTAACCCATCATTCAACGTCCAACTCTGTAATCTAATTATCAGAATGTCTCATGCCCAAATTACACTTTTTAATCCATTTCAATTATCATTTCCGGCAACAGTTAACTAAATTAACTCGAATTATTCTAAAGTGCATCTACTAATAAGCAGGTTAGTGCAAATTAATGTGAGGAACACATAACGCTCTCATCATGCAGGCATGTGCAGAGGGGTGTTGAAGCACCTGCCCTTTTGCTGCTTGATGTCCAAAGTGCCCTTTTGTTGAGGCTACTTTTTTGACCCATTGCCCTTATCGAGAAGAACATTTAACAACTGATAATAATTTAGCTATAAATAAAATGACCTGGCTGCAGTTAGACAGTTTGAGTCAGCTGATGACCTTTGACCTGCTGCAGGTGAAATGTCATCAATGACCTGCCTTCTGTGGTGACACAGGACAACGCCGAGACTCAGCAGCGACATTTAGATGGTTCATTTATATGTATGATTGATTATCACATCATATTTATAATATCAGCATTATTTTCAAATTATGTATTAATTGTATGATAAAAGTTTAATAGAAGAGTTGACTACTGGTTCCTACTGGGTTCAAGTGAGCCATTATCATGTTTGTGAGCATCCCATTAACCAGCTGCCACTTGAATTTTGATGCTTGTCTATAATGTAATGGGTGCTTAAAGTAGCCAGAAAGCATGAAAAAAGATCTGTATCTCAGCAATATATTTTACGTTTTATATATATGGTAAAACAAAATTATATCACACATCATATGAAATCCAATAGTAGTAGTAATATTATTATTATTATTATTATTAAAACTTCTCCTTCATGGGTTAACTGAAAGGATGACCCTGCCTATGACCAGACAAAGGTTTATATGGTTTTACTGTGCAGTTTTGGAAAAATATAAAGCTAAAGCCACCTGAAATTGCATTATAACATATTCATAATTTCATGTTAAAAAATCCTTTATAGGTTTTTATTAAATTTCAAAAGGATTTCTGTTCAAGGTGACAATGACTTTGTCTCTTTCTATTTTCAGTTATTTTTACTTTGCAGTTTTTGAGAAATTCTAAGTGAAAACCAGCTTGAAAGACATTACAAAATTAATAATTTCCTCTAATCTTCATCTATTTATCATGACCCCTCTGATTTGATCATATGGAGGACAATGACAATTGTATGATGCAGTATGGTGTAACATTCCCATGTTACAATTTGTTTCAATATGAGTTGCTGAAATTGAACAGGCTATTCTATAAATTATGTTGGTTTTAAAATATTGTTCTAACCCTTTTGACCTTCAAGCAACTGCCTCTCTAAACATCTCTGCACGGCCCAGCGATCATCACAACAATCAAAAAACAATGTTGTCGTGAAGTAAAACTATGAATCTCTTATTGGTCAAATGTTGGAGGCAAATTTAGAATTCATCATCTTCAAATTATAATAAAATACTGCTTTTTTTATTGCATGTTTTCCAACGCAAGGAACATTTTTCTGAGTCAACCACTGAGTTAGAGAAAGGTCTGCAGTGGCCGTTCGGAGCCTCGAGGACAAAATAAACTTGGCCAGTACGGAGTGCTGAAACTTTCAGGATGCTCAAACAAAGTTTAGACACACAGTCTGCAGTAAGCTGCACAGGTCAGTGCCATCACCGAATCCCAGCAGCCCAGCATCTGTTCTCAGAAAACAACAAGCCTGCAGGGACAGACACACATCCACACAGTGTCACCAACCACAAACTTCCATGCATCATCTGTCCTGATAGCAAACACCTGTGCATGTGTTAATGTATTAGTGTAGCTATGATATTACCAAGGTGGGACACAGATGAAAGATATTACAAGGCTTTCTTCCCATGCAAAAAAAACCCACACTGCCACGCTTCTAAAATGATGTTTGATTTTTATCCTTGTTTCACCGCCGGTTTTGTAATGCCAGAATGCATCCTGCCTGTTCTGCCTTACATTGTCTTTTTCTTCAGTCTCCTTGGTCATAAGAAATCAAACATTATATAACAGAGGGGATGTTAGATAAGAGTTTCTGATGCCTATCAAAACCCATCTACATTCTTCTGTTGGGCGTCTTGCAAAACTATTGGCTGGGAAAGATCATGACAGATGGTTATTTGGCTGAGTTTAATTCAAGGAGACAATCGAAGCAGAGAAACAAACTCTGCAAATAATGGATGCAAACAATTGACTTTTGCACAGTCAAAATAATCAGATTTAAAATGTATTTTCACTGTTACACTCAGCGCAGTATCAAAAGTATAGCAAAAAGGGATTAAATCTTTTTATCCTGTCACTCGCTTGAATGGTCTATTAAATTTGCTCCCATCCAGCTACCACTGCTCCTAAACTGATAACACATTCACCCCTTTTTTGATTTAATTCTTATGATGAACCGGAATAAGCGTGGCAGGATTGGAGATAAAAGTGAAACCAAAAAAAAAAAATTGGGAGCAAATGCTGTCACAATATTCTGCGTGCATCCCAGTTTTCTGTGAAGTATTAAACCTCCAGCTGTTGACATCAGTTTAGCAGAAATCCCCGTCATTCTCTCCCCGCAGCTCAGGCTAAAATGCTGCGTCAGTCTCATGATGGCTTTAGCTGCCTAGTTGGAAAGCATGTCTTACCAATGACTTCATCATGCAGCCAAACTGTATTATTCCCCTTTAGAAAAATCCCCAGATTTAAGAGAGGATGGGGGTGGAGGCGAGTACATTTGATCCCTGATTGAATGTTTCTAGTATTTAATACTGTAAGAATGTACCAAAGATGCTCAGAGGCACAGGGTGGCTGTCAAACCCATCTCAGCGCTTCAGATTTCAGGGGAAAGTAAGTTGCCAAAAAGTTTCTAGTCTCAGTCTAATTGAACAAGCTGTGCTAGCAGGGATCAAATGAATAAACGTCAAATTAAACTCTGACAAAACCGCATGAGAGGCACAAACCCTCACCGGGACAGAGACTCCAGTGTGGGCATAATGAATCAGGTTCAACCTGAAATCCTATTAGCTGTACAGCTGGGGGCGCTACATGCCAGGAGCCATTGAACTCTGCAATGTGGAGCGGAAGAAACTCACCACACTCTCACTGATGTCAAAGACTTAAGTGTTGTGAGGTGTAATTATGTGAAGTGGTAGGAAACCTGCTCACTATCAAAAGATGAGAGATTCCATATGTGGCCAGGAAGTCTGTTTTATTTCAAGTTGCAATAAGTGCAGAGCAGCAGGAATAAATCTTACCTCTTTTGTATTGAACAGCACACTATGTTTTACATCTCCGCTGTTGCACATCTTGCGCCGACATGTCAACCTACAAAACAGGCAGTCTGAATATCTAAATTCAGGGCTCAGTTGTTCAAAAGATTGAATCTGGTTCAGAGTGATCTGAATTTGAAAATCCCATGTTTTGCAATCAAGGATAAAATCATCCATCTTAATTTTGTGCCGTTTATTCAAAATCACTTTGGATTTGAACACCTTCATCCAGATACAAACCTTTGTTGTAAATGTCATCTAAATGGGACTACATATCCAAATGTAGGATATAAATAAAATGAAGAAAAGCCAATGTGGAGTCACTTGTTTGTTTGTTAAAAACCACTTCTGACTGTGTCATTGTCATTATTATAGGGTGATAGATGAAAGTTAAAATAAAGTATTTTTTGTTTGATGCTGACAACCTTTAGTATGTCTTGTTCAAAACTTTTTTTTATGATAGCTTTGATCCAAAAAAATACAGATTCCAGCAGAGGGGTAGATTCAGGGTGGATATCAGGGACAAAATGCAAATGAAAACTTTACATTGGTCAAATATGTATAGATTTTGCACTTGATTTGTTTCCCTATTACAGTGAAAGAGTAGACAAAGCAGACATAATGCTTTCTATTAAGCCTTTCACTTGAGTAAAACAAAAATGTGTTTTATATGGCTCAAACAGCTGTCAAAATGAAACAAAGTTACTTAATTTTAAACTTTCTTTTATAACTTTATAGTAAATACAATGACAGTAGTCAAAAGTACTTTCTAACAATTGAATCCCTCATGCTGTTTTCTGTTTCTACAAATAAAAACATTTCATGTGACCCCATGCTGGCTATTCCTTACATGGCAAGTAACCTACATTGGGATTTGTACTTTGTACTGTACGATTTTGATCAGCTGTTATCCAGATTTCATATTCGTGAACAACTGGGCCTGAAGCATGATTTCAAAAAAATAAGTTAGAATAAAACTAGCTGTTGCCAGATCAGAGGCACAAGAGGAATAAAAAAGCAAAGTCAGACAAATAATTGAGATAAAACGATAGCACAACACTTCATAATTCAGTACACATGGGACACAGGGGTTCTTAATGGCTTCAGAGCAGGAGCGAGGGTGTTCTCCGTATCTGACAGTCATTATGTTAACTACGACAGGCCGAGACCCTGCTGAGCACTCGACAATTATAGCACAATGTCTCTCTGCTGTGCTGGCAAACGAGGTACATTTAAAATTGTCTCAATTATTTTTGGATAAGGCTGAATTTGCCTGTGCACACAGTTATTAACCAGTAGGATGTTGCAGCATCTGATATCAGTACTGCGCCCTTTAAGAACAAGCACGGTGCACTGCTGCTCCGCTGCTGATTGGGAGCACCATGATATACACCCTAACTCTCTATCTTTCTAATTAATTTATAATGAATGCAACAACTTTGGCTTTAGGCCCTCATTGGTGCAGAGATAGGCATAGATGAGGTCTCACTGTAAACAAACGGTTATTAAAATCCAAATACTATACAATCTATATTTCACTCTGGCAATGAAAAGTCTTTTTGACTTCTCCTTGTTATGAATATTCTTCTCATCACGCTCGCTACTGAAGGCCTGAAGCAGCACAGCTCATAAACATTTACAGACTCCTACAAAAAAAAGCCTCTCTTGACTCCTGGCATCCATTTCTAAAAGCAAAACCACACACAAGCTACTGAGTTTGTGCAGAAACTGGAACAGTTTGTCTTTGCAAATAAATGCAGAGTTTTTTTAAGTGAGCAAACACTGACACACTTCTCCGACAGAGGGGAATGCCTGAGTTATCAGTTTCATATTTAGACAGACACTGAAAACAGGTGGGGCTTCTCTCCCTCATGGCAACAGTTGCTTAGAGTGAATACAATTTATGTGTCTGTCTTGCAAACATGACGCCCTTTGCCAAAAGAGATGCTCATTCACTTGAGCCATTATTCATTATTGCAGCAGGTTTAGCAGCCATAATGTAGAGGCAGAGCTAAGTTGCTGCTGGGTACAGAAAGAGGGGTCGATAAAACCTCCATAACAACCACAAAGGTAACTACAACTGCAGATAAACACGCTTTTAGCATATCACATTCCATGTGCACCGTTATTAAATACACGTTCAAACATGCACCTGTCTGAAGTGCATATTGCACTCTCAGCACTGTAGCTGCAAGTCCGCACACACACTGACACACAGTTGAACCAAAAATGCCACTGATGCAGCCAAGATTTAAAAAAAAAAAAAAAAAGAGAGAGAGAAAAGAAAAATACAAAAGTATGGAGCAGCTTTGTCTGGCAATTTCTCCTCTTGCAACTTTTTAATTTCTCTTCTTCATCTGTCAGCCTCTCCCTCTCCCTGGACGGAGAGAGAGAGAGAAAAAGAGGTCTATACATCAGTGAGATTTAATGCCGCCTCATCCTGCTCAGCACTCGTATCACATGGTGTACATCATCAATAATCTTTACGAGCCACTGCCTTGGCTAAAACACAAGGGTAATGTGTTGCTCCTGCTGGATCCGCAAATTCCCAACCCAGGCGTCTCAGAGCTTATTTTCCATCTTTGTTTTCTGCATGTAAGTGCACCACAACATTAAAACATGGCCACTGAGAATTTAAAAGGCCCCTCCAGCTGAAAAGTGATATTCAAAGAAAGGATGATGGTTAAGAGATCTGTCTCTGGCAGACAGAATAAGGTTAATTTTTGACACACACTGACCTTAAGATGAGAAATGTATCAGATATAAGCTGTTTTTGCATGTGCAGTCCTATAATCGGATCACAGATCAACAAGGTGCATCGTGAGAAATGAAAGTTTCCTTTTATCCTGCTCCTTTGCTGAGCTGTGTGACTGTCAAACCAGATACTGTATGTTCACAGTCTGTTGTCACTTTAGGTGTTGGAAACTGGGACAGATGAGGGCAGTTTTGAAGCAGTAAAAGCTGCTAAAGCGGCACAAAAAGACAACAGGCTAAAGTCGAGAGGAAAATCTAAAAATTACCACGGTGCTTCAGATATGCATGACGCTTCTATTTTTGAATTTACAACCAGCATTTACTGAGCAGAGATTCTGAAACCCTTTCCAAAGTTCAAGGATCAACCGAGAAGTAAACACAGAGTGTGCCCTTCCTGTCCTCAACAATGACATGACTTTTTTTTGTGTTGCTACTTGTTCCTTTTCCTGACCAAAAACCACAACTATGCTTTCAAGTAATGCCCTTAAAAGCTCCAGTTTATGAAAGACAAGAAACAGTTGGATTTATAGTGTTTATGGCCAAGTGGAAGCTCATAAACAGCTGGAGAAAGAATGTGGTGTCACACAAATCTCCGGACACATTTTAGGGTGGGGATTGATATCTCTTTTCATTGTTATCTTTGATATGATTTATATGAGGACATTTAGCCGCAGGGCGTCAGCTAAAGGTCAGTAGGTCTTAAACTTTTGAAACCCAGAACCTCAGAGTTTCACTTTCATGCCTGCCATGGCTTGGGGTAATGAAAACACACCATCAGTCAAAGCAAAAGGAACGAAATTGAAAGCAGCAACAGTGCTGTAATCTCAGTAATGTGATCTTTAGATATTGATACCAGCAATGTAGAAATCACTTATTGTAATATCATGGTGAAACCTGCACTTTGTCTTTATCCCATATTCATCCCTGTACTCATCCACATCACATGTCCGCATCATCTGATAGTGTACAGTAGGAGGTAACTTCCACATGACGAATCATGTGATCCACAGCTACACACCCACACAGAGGTTTATTACTCAGCTATTAAGTTCATTGTCAGCGTTGCTTTATTCAAAGGAACATTTCAACATTTTAGGGACATGCACTTGTTTGTTTTCTTGCAAAGTTAGGTGAAAAGATCGTTACCACTCTTATGTCTGTGCGCAAATGTAGAGCTGGAGCCGGGAGGCAGTTAGCTTAGCATAAAGACTTGAAGCACAGAGCTAGCACAAACAGCTAGTCTGGGGCTACAGGTTCTAACTATTTCAACAGGACCACAACTTTCCGCAGATAAAAGGTTTTAAATTAAATAAAACCCAAGCTGAAAAATACATACAACCAGGCAAACAGTTTCTCTCTGCTTCCAGTTTTTATGCTGACCCAGCAAGTTACAGGCAAGAAAAGTCCATTTTAATACTCTTTTTTTTACTCTCTGTCTTTAAAATAATAGCTAGGAATTATTTAACTTTGTATATTTTATTACAATTTCTATAAACATTACAACAGCATCACAGCAACACATTGTCATACATGTTTCATTTTGCCGTCCTGCCGTTACATTTCTAGTTGCCCCCAAAAGTAATGGAATTTCAACACAGTAATTTAAACACTGTGTTAACTAAGTTAACCTGACTTTAGCTTCACTGTTTTGTTTGCACCATAAAGTCACTGGAAAAAGTTAGTAATATTGAATTAGACATTTTGTGGGTTTCCTTTTTGCTTAATACTTTTGTTTGTGTGTGTACTCATTCAACAAATGTAGTTGTGTGTGTTGCCAGCCTGATATTCCACCTGCTTCCAGCTTTTATGCTAACTACATTAATCAACTGCTTCAGCTCCATACCATCGATCTTCTTGTCTAACTCACGGCAAGAAAGTGAATTAGTATGTTTCCCAAAATGCCAAACTACTCCTTCAATTTCAACCTAACCTTGCACTCAGTTTTGGTAGAAAATCTCTCCTAATCTGTATGCTGCATGGACACAAAATATTTGAAGGACCTCAGCCAAATATTCTTCTCTTAAATGATCGCAGATGGGTACCGCCAGCAACACTAAATATTAATGTAATATTAATGAAAACTTCATTCCCCTGAAACAACTTGTCGGTGTGAAAGAAACAAACACAGCGGGAGATTCAATTTGTATCATCTGAACTACGGAGATAAAAGTGTGTGAATATTTAGCAGTTTTTGCGTACGGCCATTTTTGCACATTCACTAATTCCCACGCAGACAGTCAGACACACACACACACACGTACGCACGTGCACACGCACGCACACTCACGCACACGCACGCGCGCACACACACACACACACACACACTACATCACGTTTGCTGCCTGAAGGGCAAAAGGATGTAAGAGGGGAGGTGGAGACATATTGATTTCTCTGTCGAGTCTTTGAGAGTAAACCCTGAGGGAGGCTTTGCATCCGCTTACACCCCTCAGTTGGGTGAATTAACCACATTCGTGCTTTGGGCCAGAACACACACACATATTGCATTTAATTGAAAAAAAAAGTAGTAGTGAGATGTCTCGTTTGAAGGAATTTTCATGGCACATTTGCAGTATTAGCTTTGAAGACTTTGCTGTGTAATCAAGCCAAACTTAAAGGCCACACTGGAAAGTAAAGTAAAGATGTAGACATGTTAACTTCAACAAGTGAAAACCTTGGGAATTAAAGTCAGGGCTGGGAAAACACACAAATTAAGGCTTTAGTTTTATCCTTAATCTGACACAGAGAGAAAGCCTATCCACTCTGCTGTCTGTCTTTGAGCACTGCGCAGCCTCAGGAATCAGGAAGAAGCAACATCGCCCCGAGCTACACCCCCAAAGAAAAACACACCAGAGACAACAGGGGGATTTACAATACACACTCATGACTAGTCACATAACCAAGGCTCTTTCTTCTTGCTCAGTGGCCCGATTATTATCTGTTTCTGTTTGACGGATGAGTCACATCCACTCTTTTTCTGAACGCACACCCCAGGTTCATGAACACACCATTAACTCACCTACTCCTCTTTCCTCTAATGACTCATTGGACTTCTCTACAGGCTTTGGGTACATATTGACAAGCCAAAGACAAAAGTGAGTTGTCTCCCACAGCTGAGAAAACATCAAGGTATTGTCACTTCCTGTCTTGTGGCATTTAGAGGAAAATGTATTTAAAAACTTTTTGAGACTCTCCTAACGGAAATACTATAATAGAGGAACAAAATAATGGTCAAAACCTTTACAAAAATAGATATCTGAGTGGGTTAGAGGAATTGACGTAAATGGATAATAAATACTTTCCCTCTCTGTTCAGACTGATGTTTCCAAATGTTAAAATTCTGCTGTTTTGCTGCTATGTTTTTCAGAGAGTGATCCTCTTTCAGAAAGTGCTGTTACAATGATCGCAATATTGCAATACTGCGATTGATGAGCAGTCGATGGCAGCAGCCGCCACAACTGCTATGTTCACGATTTTTCTCTTTTCATTGGAGCTCTGCATGTTAACTCCCCCGCCAAAATTTTTTTTAAAAGACTGTATAATAACAATGAATAAAATTACATCTCCCTAAATGTGGAGCAAAAACATCTTGATTGCCACCTGGAGGCTGCGGTATAGGTTATAAACCCCGCCCCCTCCATGTTGGTGTGTGGGAAATGGGCCAAACTCAAAATCAAAGCTCAGTTCCTGTCATTTTACACAGTTCTTATCATGCTTATATTTGTTCAGGTGTTCGTTTTTCTGATAAGTTTGGTTTTATTTACTGGTATACAAAGAGTGTCTGACATCACAACTGACAGTTATGTGTGCCAATCAGTGTGCTTGTTGTCAGTATTGCTGCTCAGGATTGGTCTGATGGACGTGTTGGCAGGGACTAAATGATGGGGAGATAGCTCCTGCACAGACTGTGGTTCCACATGATGTGTGATGTGTCTCAGCTTAAAAAATCGCTGCTCCCCTCATTGCACCTCATGCCCTTCTGTGTTCTACCTTTAACAATGAATAAATATTTAATGTTTTAAAACTTTGCTAATTATTGCCTAACAATAAAGCTTATTTACAAAGCATTAAAATCAGGATAAATTAAGCAATTTGCAATAACAACAAAAAAAAGTAAATGCTGGTTATACGACATATCACGCTGTTGAGCCATCCTTAATCACAACAGGGGAAATTCCTTCACTGAGAACGCCCTACTTTCAATTACCACTGAGGAAGTCCTGTAAACTTCTCTTGCAACAGGTGTGAAAAATATGACGTTTTTCCTCAATAATATGCAAAGGAACAAGAGCAGCGTGACATCATAGTGAGTAAATCACATGAATCCATACAGTGACTGTTTGTGATTGCTCAATTCAAAGTGAGCGTGGGGGGGTTTGCTTAAAATCAACCCCCTACTTACACGCTTCAATTTGTCAGCTAAAAAAGGAAGGCCTGGATAATACAAAGGAACTCACTCTCTCAAATTCCCTTTTGGAAGAGTGAAAAGACACTGAACAGTGTGTCAGAAACTTGTAAACCATCCAATTCTGACACAAATATGTACATAAAATGGTAATTAAAATGGATTTCTGAAGAATCAGAATTACATATCCGTTTTAGTCACCCAATTGATGTGGAGGGAAAGTTTTTTGTAGTCTTAATAATACTTGCAGTCTGCCTGATAGTTGTCAAAGAAGAAAAAAAATCAAGAGAAACAACTGGGGGCTTAAAGAGTCACGAGAGGCTGCAATTAATGTAATCCCTACTCTTGGCTCCAGTGTCAAAGAAAAGGGTGATCACATCCCAATCCTCAAACTCATTCCCGTTATACTAAGCTCTTTTTTCAACTTTTTTTTCCGGAAAAAGGAACTGAAGCTGTGAAAAAAGTCTGTCATGGATACACACAACTCAGACTATCAACAGTGAACAAAACTGACACAGTGTGTAGCGCGCATGTAGAAGCATGCATCTCGCCAATGATTCACATCCATATGCTGTTAGTGCTTTTGTCAACAGGTTGAAGAGCACATGTACATTGTTACACCTGGAGCAACACCGAAATGTCTTAATAACCTCCATCACTCGTAAATGAGCTGAAGCAACTCGGTACGCACTGATGTGGCAACAAATCTTGCAAAACAATATCAGACAAGAAACAACACATCACAAACACTGGTGTCTGACTGAGTAAAGAAAAATTCAGACGAAGGTGATGAAGTCCTAAATCACACCGTGTTCTGTTTTTTTTAGTGACTAACCTTCTCAATCACCAAAAGGTGAGGTCATACAAAAATTACTTTATCTCAAGAGCCTCTTGAAACAAATCCCTGCACGATGGGGGCACGGGATCAAAGACCCTCTTGGTTACAAAAGAGGTGAAATACTTTCAAGCTGATCTTGACACAAAGAGTGAAAAGAGTCTGGGAGGCCTGGAGATAGCAAAGATTGATAGGAGAGCAGGAGAGAGGTTAAATTTAAGTCTTTCCAGACCTTTATACTCTGTCTCCAGATGTTTTTATCAACTGATTAGGGGTGGGTGCTATGGCCCTAAAATAAAATCATGATTTTTCAGGGTATTTTTGCAATAATGATATTCTTGATGACAATACAAAATACAGAGGAGCATATTATTAATGTCAAGAACATACGATTGCAAAAATTGCGATTTTTTTTTTTGGAAAGATCCAAAAAGATGGACCTGTAAAATCTGCCATTTCTGTCATGTAATGTTTCCATGAGCACCACCGCTTTGTGTTGCAATGACTTTGATCTGGCTAGCGCCTGCATCTATTTTGGAAGTGTGTAAAAGAAAGACACAACTTACTTTTAATTTAATTTTTTCTCTTCACAGCTGTTTGCAGAATGCATAGCAATGTGGTAATTTATCTATTTGTGACCATGCATCTCAGATAAATGACTGTAATATGATGTGGTGGAAATAATTGAAGTGAGTGTTAGTCACTGACATAAATTCATATATTAATGTAATACATCTTGCAATGTATTTCATAAACAGATATATTAAATATCTGTCAAGGAGGAAGAAGGCTAATAACTCGGCTAGCCTTTTCCCTTTTTATCCTTCAGCCTTTTCTTTTCTTTCTTTTGTTGCTGATTCTGCCCCAGTATCAGCCATAACCAAAATATACCGGTACATATTATATATATAAGGAAGAATCTCCTCCAGCTTCCTTTTAACTGGCAAAGACACTATTCATTGCCAAAGTTTGCACATGGGGACAGGCATTCAGAATAAATACACAGAAGCATTCAATCTTCTTACTGATGTTCTTGTACAGCTATGGAGATCATAGAGAGACAGATCAGTATTAAATTAAGATGCATACCACTTAAAAAAGTAACTAAACTAAAGAGCAGAGGAAAGAGGAAAACTTCTACACTGACTGATAAACTTGATTATTTCTAAAGAGCGCTGATTTGCATTGTGCATGGAAGAAAATCAAAGTGTAAACTATGTGACTAACAGTATGTGGACAAACAGGACCTGTGCACAAAGCCAGCTTCATGAAGACACAGTTTTCAGAGTTAGGTGTTACATGACAGGGCTACACAGAGCCCTGACCTCAACCTCATCAAACACCTACGGAAAGAATTTTGCAATCCATCCCTCATCGGTCAACATCGTTGCCTGACCTCATTAACGCTCGTATTGCTGAATGGGAGCAAGCCACGTTTCACATCTTGTTGAAAGCTTTCTCACAGGGTGGAGGCTGTTAAGATTTTTGAATGAGATGTTCAAAAATCACATATGGGTGTTAACATTTTAGTGTTCATGTAGTGTACAAGAATCCAGAATACAGATGTACATCCAGGATGAGAGATGCCTTAAGGAGTCAGGCAAAATGTTGCTGTACTGTGGTTTGATGCAATGTCACACAGTATCAAAAGAAAGCTGAACTTGAACCTGTACTTGAGACTCGTATTATATCCTCTCTGGACAGAAAATGTCAAACGGATTTTGCTTTCGGTGGAAGCTGCCACTTTAAGGCTGAAATTGGGCCCTTTGGCGAGCAGCAGTCAGCTCTGAAGCTTTCACACAGTGGAAATGTCACCTGTCACACGCACTTATCGTCTGCCAGTGAGGTGTGCATCAGTTCTGTCTGACCCTGTGGGTCTGCGCTTTAGCTGCCGTCATGCCCTGTAACTGGCATTAGCGGGGGAGACGAGGACCTGGCACGGTCTGAACCCCCCTACATTAACCAGCCTTGTTTGTAAACAAGCCATAAGTGAATAGGGAATATGAAGAGCTCCCCATTAGCCTGCAGCGAAAGGGTATTTAATTGTGCTGGCCTATTTAAAATCCAAATACTTAAGCAGCACATGGCTCCATGTAGCCAACAGCAGCTCCCTAAAGTGAAGACCTTGCAAGTGTTATATATCAAAGGGCTGTGGGATCAGTCTAGTTTCTAGCCAGACTGGACTGTTGGAGCACTCCCTCTTCAATGAGGAACTTCAAAGTTACTGTCCATAACAAGAAATCTACAGTTCTCGCCGTCTCGAAAAACGCACACTGAGACAGCGGAGAAATGCAGAGAATTCACACAGTTCATCTATTCTTTTTGATAGTCTGCGTTGCATGTGTGTGTGTATGGGCGGCGATGGCATCTTTCAATAACCGATTCAACTGCTGTCAAAACATGACAGGAAGAAAAGGAACGAGGAGGACAAAAGCACAGAGAGAAACAAAAGTAGAGAGGCTGTTAGCAGAGGAAAGACAAAGAAACGCATGAGAATTGATGAGCGAGGGAGGACGTGAGAAAAGAAGACAAGAGTAGAAAGAATAAAAAATATAGGCTGGATTGCACCTACAAGGATTAACTTTTAAACCAGATTAAATCTTGGCTTAAATTTTAATCCCCATGCAGTAAACTTTCAAACTTGTTTATACTTAAGAAAGATTAAATTTAAACCCATCTTTAAATCTCAGTTTAGCTTTTACTCTAATAATAGATTAAATTAAATTCTGTTGTACTAAAACTTTAAACTCCAATTTCAACTTCGATTCCGGGTTAACTTTAAACCTACAGTTGAGGAGGATTATCTTTTACAATGGCTTCCTTTTTGAGAAGGACTGAGCAAAATAATCAAGTTCCTCAAGAAAGTTGAGTGACAGACTCAACCCAATGGACTTTTTTAAGTTTTTCTAAAAGGAGGAAAAATTTGAGCCTCTCTGCAGAACCATTACAAGCAACTTTTTTAGCTGGCTAGCAACAATGTAACATTTGTTGTTGTGAAAAAGCAGTAACTATTCAAATAGTTACAGCCCTCCTTCACCTATCTTACTTACAAGGTGCAAACAACATGCTGATATTTATCTATTTATTTATTATTTTAATTTCAATGTGACGCTTGTCCCTATTGATTAAACTGAGTTTAAATTCTGCTTAAATGAATAAGCTTGGATTTACTGAGATTGATTACTGAGATTCATTTTTTAATGATGCAACAGAGCTCTGCTTAATTTTAAAACTGGATTCACTCACTTGAAACCAAGTTTTACGAAACTCTGATTAGAGCTTCTTTTAGATTAAATTAGTCCTTGTTAGCAACCAAACCACAGTGTAAAAAGAGGGGTTGGGTCAGTATCCATGCCCTCATACAAAGACATATGTTTCATAAAAAACATAAAATAAAATAAAGTTTAAAAAAAGTCATCTTTACTTAACTCTATCTGTGTTGTTTCAATGCACATTTATGAGCAAATGAACTGTAGGCAGACTGACCCTGACCCCTGAGAAGTGAATCATCTCTGCATAAAGACCCTTTTATTTGTGTAAAGAAGAGAATGGAAGCTGCACAGACGAGAACATCTGGTTTCCAGTACGAACCTGCCCTCTTATAACCCATAACCTGTCTTTACTGCGGGGAGGGACTCACAAGCAGACGCAGCTCAAGACCTGTTGATTTCCCAGCATGCCCTGCTCACATTCCTGACCTCCTTCTGTCACTCTCTTACTTGACTTACCCCTGTTGCTTACATCTACGTCACCCCCACACTCAAACCCCCTCTTACTCTCCCAAATCGCTGTCTTTGAGTACAAACTGAACAGCCAAGTGTGACTGACAGGAAACCTTTTAACAAATGAAAAAAAAAAAATAGATGCTGCATCAACCAGACTCTTAACAGCTGCTAACAGTACATGCAGACATCATCCTCTGAACAATCTTGTTCAAGTTGCCTCAGAGAGTGGGAGATGACTGTGACCTGACAAAACCATGAAAGCTGGTGCCCCGCAGAGTTGGGAATCTGGTGAGAAGGCCAAAAGGGAATGATAAGACCACTTTCCTCGACCTCTTGGCCCCCTTCATTTCTTAATCTGCACCCCACAGAGACTGAGGCAGTGGGATAGTGACAGAGATCCCATGAGCAGTCATTCCTCTCTCCTCTATCAAGGCTGCGTTCACACAGACAAAAGCACTGCGTTGGGAAATTAAGCCTTCTCATTCATTTCAATGAGAGCGATGCATAGGCGCAGCAGGATTACGGATGCAAAAGGCACGGGGGGGAAATGCAGGATCATCCTGCAAAAAATGCTGATAGAGTACCTTTTAAAATACGCATTGCAATTCAGTTTATCATTCTCATGTCAAGACGTAAAACAAAATGACTGCCACTGCGATGCAAAATTTTGTCACAAAGTATAAACTGTGCGATGTTTTTATATCTGATAAATGTCCAAACTCGAAGATGCATTGCTCCAAAAGGACTTCCTGAATCAACTTCTCATTGGTATCTGCAGCAACATGCCCACCCCCCTTAAGCAGACCATTGCATTTTTTAACGCTGTGCTATTTTTGGCCTGAAACCCTGTTAATCGTTGGCTGCTCGACAGGAGCATCCTTTGCCCCGGGGCAGGAGGGAGATCACAGATAACCCAGGACGACCTCATCAATACAGCACACAGTGCAATGAAGTAGCATTAGAGGGGACACAAAAGGAGTAGAAAAAGCTTAATCCACTGCATGCTAAACCGACTGACAAATGATGATGGATGAGCAGAAAGAGAGCAAAGTGAAATCACTTTATGGACTCTTGTATTGATTTAAAATCAAAGATTCTCATGTAAACTGATAAAGTTCCAAAAGATCACTAGAGTTCAGATTATGAAGTTTGGTCCATTACTTACTTTGCACAGAGGCTTGTGGCTGATTTGATGCTTTAGGTGGGCTGATCCTGCTCTTAGGTGGGACCATCTCCATGTTTTGGCCCTTCTCACCTGGACTCTGGCTGGGGGCCTGAGTCTCAGCCGGGGTCTCGCGCTGCTGTTTGTCTTGTGGCGCAGCGGCCTTTAAAGACTTCTGTCTGCTCAGAATACCATCGCTACCTGCCCTCATCAGCTTTTCCCCCACGCTCAGCACGCGGGCTCGACCGGCCGTGCCAGGGCATTCCTTCCTGGGGGAGGGCAGCTTGGATCCGGCCACTATGGACGGGGGCCGGGCCAGCCTGGAGGCTTTGGACATCCTGCAGGTCAGCGGATCAGTAATGCTCCTCAGTCTTTTTCAGCCAGTGTGACTGCAGCCGTGTCCCGTGGACAATCCAGGGTTTCTGAGCTCTCAGTGAGTGTGACTCTGCGGCTCCAGCGTGTTGTGACTGGTGCAGGTAGGCTGCGAGGGCCAGAGGGAGGGCACTTTTGGGAAGCTGAGGGTGAGGGGTGGAGGGTTAAGAGATCCTTGGAAGGTGTTCTCTTCTCCTGGCGTGGCCTCCTGGGATCACCCTCCAAAGCAAACAGTGTGTGTTTGAGTGTGTGTGCGCTAGTAGATTGGTGTGTGTGTGGATAAACCTGTGGAGTGACAGGACGTGCTGTGCCAAATGCAAACAGAAACTCAGGTCTCCAGTGTCAGCGCATTCCGGCTTTTTAATCCCCTCTCTGCTCTCTTTCACACTCTCTCCATCCTTCTCTTTTCTTGTAAATTTCCCGCGCTCCCTCGCTCCTTCACTTGCTCTCATACTATGGTTGTCAACTTCTCTCTCCTACCTCATGCCTAATAATTCTTTTCCATGTTTCTGTCCTCTAGTGCCTCCTCTCTCCTCTTCTCTTTCGCTTCGGTTCACTCGCTCTTCTTTGCTGATGCTCAGCGGGTAACCATTCCAGCGCTCCGGCAGACGGAGACCAGAGAGGGGAAGATTTAGAGACAGCAAGAGAAAAAAAAAAAAAAAAGGGCACGAGAAAGATAGAGAAAGTGCCGGCAGAGGCTTTGCGGAGGAGCCCCTTCTCTTCAGGTGCAGCTGGACAAGCTGTTCCAGATGTGTGTGCAGCGCTTCACGTCATCAGCCGACCGCTCAGAGCCACCCTCTGGTACAATCACCTCGTCCTATTTTCCCCCTTTTTCTCTGTCCGTCTCTTGTCCCCCTACTTCAGACAGCCTCACATGTGATGAGATGTTCGGGGCAACCAGAGGCAGGAATGCACAACACAACAAGCCCTTCACTCGCTGGTGGAATTTACAGAGAATTAAAGAGCGCAAAGGAGGGGAGTGCTACAGCATGTGTGTGTATACAAGAGACACACAGTGGAGCTGTTCTGATCTCCTGCGCCGAAGACATCAGCTGTGACATGAAAAAAAATACAGCAGAAGTTGGCTGGGGGAGAAGATCACAGCTTTTCAGACACTTCCCTTCCCTCTTACTCTCTGTCCAGAAAGAGAAATCCTCAGAAACACTCAATTTCTCTCACCAAGCAAAAACATTTCTTCTCTTTTTGACAAAGTGCTCGGAACAATTGTCTGACCCACAGAAATTTCCTCAGCACACACTGATCATTGCCAGACAAGCACAATAAAGCATGAATCATTGTTAGTAGGGCACACAAAGAGAGCAAAAAAAATAACTTTGAAGCATTGAAGAAAGATTTTATGGCCAAACTGAGTCTGTTTCTTGGTGTAAAAGCACACTTTGCTGACACACAGCGACTCTAGAAAGCAAACCACAGTCCTATAAACTTGTCTAATTCATTAACTCTGCACACAGGTCACCCTATTTTGAGCTCCTAGCCTGTCCTGTGACACTTGTGTAATATGCCCAAGCATGCGAAATGGACATGTGATATAAAATGCACGGGGACGCCATTCCGTGCTTACTGACTAAACACCAGAAAATGGATTACAGTGAGCAAAAGGATCAACCGTGTCCAGGCAACACATTATAAAAGAGCAACAATCCACATGGACGCGACTACAGGCTTAGCGTTACACTGGGACGATTTTTCTCTCTGAACTGGGGAGCTCAGATATCACAAAACGTCCCAGTTAGAAGTCAAAAAAGCCAGATTTAATGTTTCACATGGTGCCATGTTTTATCTACTGCGCTGTTTGGAACCTGCATGGCCTGATTATACACTGTTAGAAGTTTACATAGGGATTTAGCGTGGAAAAACACACTCACATGTGCGCTATCTGCATGGAAGATTTGATCAATTCCTCCATACCAAGCCCCGTGATTGCCTTTTAGACAACTAAGCCCCTCTGAACACGATGACAGCCATCACTGATTGTATAGATATGAATGAAATATTCATCGTATTGCTACATATCTGTATGGCTTTAGATAAAGAGCAAAGCAGATTGACCTACATACTTTCCCAATGAATAGTTCGCTGACAAAATCGGAAGGCTAGAGCTCATGGGAACCGCTGCATGTCTGATGGATTTTTGAAAGAGAGAGAAAAGTAAAGGAGATAGAGACATTTCCATAAGATTAAATATTAGAATTGTGCCAGATTATGTCTGTGCGTCACCAGTTTGGCTGAGTTTTACTATGTTTACAGCATCGTAGTACGGAGGATTACGTCAAACCTAAAAAAGGCTGACCATGAAAAAACACAGACTCCATATAAGTTTCAGTGAGTAAGAGAGTTCTCTCATACTATGGTTTTATGGCTATTTGTGTGTGTGTGTGTGTGTGTGTGTGTGTGTGTGTGTGTGTGTGTGTGTGTGTGTGTGTGTGTGTGTGTGTGTGTGTGTGTGTACATGCTGGGAGTAAATGAAAGCCCTCTGTGTGGATTGGATGCCTCCCAGGTTTTTAAGCCAGTTCTAACTGTACAGTGGGTAAACGGCGGGAACTTGGTTCAAAGGCTTTAAATAACATAGCATTTAGAGATGGATATAATTTGACTTTCCTCATTAAGCCTGTGATTTTGTGCAATGTGATAGATCATAAAGTACGTCCATGTATCAAATAACAAACCCCAAAGTTGGCGTTCTATCCAGGCATGGCATCAATTTGCATTTCAAACTAGAAGTGGAAAACAAACCACCACAAGTATTTCATCTACAAAAAAAAAAAAACTTGTGAAAGATGATTATCTGAGGAGTTGAAATTGGCTCTGACAATAAAGATCTGAATGACAAAACTGCCACACACAGCTGTTTAAGCAGCTATCCCTGGCTAGCACCGTGCTTTCAAGTGCCAAGGAGCAGTATGGGATCAGCGGTTATGGAAATATGATGGTGCAGAAAATCCCACAAGTTCTGGTTAAGCTTATGGCCCATAAGCGTGTGAAGGAGGGGCTGTTGGACGTATCTAAGAAGGATGGCGAGCTCAGCAAGAGTTGTCCGAGTGCCTCTGTGGTATTTCTCTAATTAACTGACTTTTCTGTCTGAGGGTTATTATTAAACTGGGGGGCAGAGGTTACAAATGACTCTCACGAACTGAGCTCAGGCCAGTGGACGTTGGGCTTGCTGTATGTTGTCTTCATGCAGAATCTGCCTTAATTTTTCCAAAATATATATTTCAATGTGCACAAGAGCATTTGCAGTCACTCAAACCTGGAGATATAAAATATATTTAATAAATGTGACCTAGTTTAAAGCTGATGTAATCAATATATTTCCACCAACAACAGGACACTTTTATTGGAATAGGGTTGCTTGTAGTGATGAAGCTAAAGAGAATCATCACCTTTTGAGCTCATTGTTTTGGTTTCTGAGCCCAAAACTTCATTGTTTTCAATGTGATTTCATTCTATTTGTCATATTTCAAGGCTTGGGTAGATGCTGGTAGCCTTTTAAGCTGTATTTTGACACAGAAGTGTTGGCGGTATATCACGGAGCTGACTTATATGACCAAGAAAGAGTTGGTGGTCAGATTGAAGCAACAAAATCACTTGGTTAGGGTTGGGAAAAGATGGTGGTTGAGATTAGTCCTATCAGTTTACTCACATCAGTTGCGTCAATAAATACGAAGGGGTCAGTGCTTGGTGGTTTAGGTTTAGGCAACAAAACTACTTGGTTAGGGTTAGGAAAAGATCGTAAATGACATGACGAATGACTCACATGACAGAAGAACTGAACTTTGACTCTTAGTTTCACACAAGACACAAACACTGGTCTCCCTGGTTAAAGTCCTGTGCTTGCTGGAGCCGTCTACCTCCCACCTGCCGTAAGTGCACTTTTCACGCTATTCATATTAAGTTTGTTACTCTGAATGTTTAAAAACAATGCAAATGGGTTTAAATTGGAGTTGGTTAAAAGTGTCTCCTACACCTAAAAGAGTGCCCCTGGCATCACTATAGTGACACTGTCCAAGTGGCATATTTTGACACCCTGGGAGTGAGACCAAGCTGCTGTTTTTGTCCACTCTCCTCAATCCCACAATTTTGTTTTCAGCAGCAGACATTTTAATCAAAGAAGCTCTAAAAAATGATTGTACACTCCCTGCCCCGCACTAAACAGCAGTCGAGGTTAGCATTTAGCTGACGAACATAGTGGAGCATTTGGTGGAGACCAAAAACAGAGCTGAATAACTAAAGCGAATACTTTCAAGTCCCCATATCGACTTAAAGGGTTTTCAAGATCAGTTATAGCAGGTTCCTCAATAAAATGTGGCCACCAAATGTGGCCACCAACAATGACATATTATGGACTTGTTTGCAAACAGTTGTTATCCAGCATCTGGCAAATACGGAGCAAAATAAGAATGCATTTGGAGTTTCTGGGGGTAAACATTCATAGTTTAATATTCATTCACTTCTTCAACAACTCTTCAGGAAAACATTTGTCTCTTCAGCTGTTAAATGCTCCACTATGTTCATGAGCTAGTTGCTTACTATGTCCATCTGCCGTTTCATGATGGGCAGGTGGTGTACAGTGGGCTTATCAGAGCTTTTTCACTGGAAACATCTGTCTGCTGCAGCTGGATGCAGCACTGATGAGAGTGAACCAAAACAGTTAAGTCAAGAACCATAAGACCGGGGTGGTAATTATCTGTGGATTCATCACCACGAGTGACCGCTTTTGCAAACACATAATTATTTGATTCATTGTTTATATAAAAAAAGGACTAAAGCAGCTTTAACTCCCCAGTGACTATCTCTTTATGCAGCAGAATAAGCACAAAGGCCAAGTTTACACAGAACTAGTGGCAGGCTACAAGGTTGGGGGATTTGGGAAGCAATAGGGGGATGGGTGAGCTGTGTACCTCTCTGCTGAGGATTAAGGTTGAGTATGTTTTCCAAGCCCTCCGGGGATGGTTGTTTCTTTTCCTACATTCCATCTCAGAGCTCCCTCCCAACCATATCATGAGTCATTACTGACTGTAACATTCACTCAATATCAGCCGCTGAATCAGTTACTGAAGCTCTACAGAAATGCACACACGCACAACAGTAGCATTGAGTGTGTGGGGATGGGCGCTGCAGCAGGTTGGGGTCCCTACCACGTGCACAAAACACAGGTTTGAGACCAGGCTGCAACTCTTTCCTGTCATCATCCATTACATATTGAATGTTAGGAAAGAAATGCCATAAAATAATGTACAACTTAGATAGATTTTTGTCAATTTTAACTAGAAAAGCATATCAGTGAGAGGCAAATTTGGTCAAAGTTGCACCCAGGCTACAGTAAAACTTGAGTGTTCCTCAGAATAACAATTTCTCACCCTAGCAAACAATCAATATTTCATCAGAGATTTTTTAGTAGTTCACAGACTCATGAAATGAACATCTGAGTCTCTATCTGGAACACATACTGTATCTTATATTAGTCAACAGCATCAACAAACTGTTCTTTTCCTTTTCAATATGAATCCCTTTACTTTACTCTTTCGTCTTAGCTGCCGCCTGTTCTCGACTCCCGGGCGAGGAAAAGCATTTCAAAGGCGGAAAAAGGAGTCTATAAGACGATGAGACTCGCTGACAGTTGGGACCAATTAGTCCTAACACTCAGCTGCTCCCCGGGGAAAGCCACCCAGCCAGTCACATTATCTGCTGCTTTAGGTCACAGTAAATGCAGCTCTGATCATGGCGGAGGTGGTGGAGGTGCTGCCACTCAGTCAGCAGGTTAGAGGAGACAGTGGAGCAGTGAGGAGAAGTGCTGTCTCTGCCATTATCATCAACTGTCGCTTAAACAACCACGATTGATTGAGGTGTCTACAGTATTGTTGACTCACCTGCGAGCTAAATAAACAGAACAACGTAGCTGGAAGTTTGAAACTTAGCATCATTCCATACTGAAAAAAGAGAATTGTTAACCAATTTAAAATCATTACTTAAATCAGTAACATAAATGAATTAAGTTTTCTCAGGCCGATTTCCAAGTAGTTGTGTTAGTAAGAAGAAGTTTAAGTTTAAGTTAAGGTTAACAATTCTCTTTTTTTAGTGCATTTTTTTTTGTGCTTTGAAATTCAAATATTCATTACAGACAATTAATAAGTTTTGCAAAAACATGCCAGAGGTGTTCCTACATTCATTTTAATATGCTATGCAAATCAGCTTTGAAAGATTTGAAGAATGCTCCCAAGTCAAAGAATTGATAATAGGCTGCCAAAAAGCACAACACTGACAAACTATGTCAGACAATCAAACTAATCTAGACACATTAAGTGAGTGCATGTCTCCGCCAAGGCTGCAATATCCAACAATAGCGAATGTTTAGAAATGTTTAGTCTGTTTCGAGTGACAGATAATAACAGGATGCTAGGATTTTGTTTTATTGAAGTAAGTAGCTCTTAAAAAGAAAATACCATCTCACAGTGTTAACAAATACTTTAAGACATATTACAACACACCAAAAAGTGATCACTTGGGCCTTAGCCCATGGCTTTACTTTCCTCCAAATGTCACTTGAAAAAAATCTATTTTCCAATGTTTGAGCTACTATAGGAAGAAAAAGATGAACAAACACAACAGAGAACTTGCAACCCCTTGGCAGAGGCAATAAGCAAAGATGGATGTTTTTGCAAGGGGAAATGGGAGTTTCATTTCTTGTATCACCTGGATTGTGAGCATTATCAAAGACATCAATGTTGAGAGGCAAGACTGTGCTTCAAAGAAACTGCAGCATCATGAAACTATGGGGTCATTTCTCAAAAATAAGTGGCTGACTATGAGGTAGGAACATGGGCAGATTTTGAGACAATGGACCACTGGATATGCAAAAGGCCCCATCACCTCTCCTACAAGGAGCAGGAAACACAGACATTGTGGTGGGTTTGCTTCTTTTTTGTAGTTTTAAATCTCATTGTAGTCATTTCTCTTTAAAGTACTTTGGCATCTCTTAGGGGTCATTATGCGCCTCTGTCTGGTAGTTACCTGGTATTTTGAGCGACATTTTGCAGCTGAAGGTTCAAAATCAACGAACTACAAAACTGGCTGTATTTTAGCAACCCATCACTGCTTTACATTTTACATTTTTTAAGGCAGCAAACACAGGTGTTTTTAGGTGGCGCATTGCTGTTTGTTCAGGTAGATAGTGCCATGAAAAGCAGCTGTTTTTTACAGACATTGTCGCAGACCCTTTGGGCCCCTTCGTGTCCAGCACCCCTATTCAGTAATGCATCTATGGCTAGGAAACCTATTTAAAACATATATGTAATGGCTTATAATAATTCACAGTGATATAAAACAAATGAAAATTTTCATTAACGAGCCAGAACATGCAGAAAACAGGGGACAGGACACTAGATGCAGGGTCCCCATGAAGTCGCTATACAAATGGAGGAAAAAAGTCTCTGAAAAACTGTCATGTCATCTCATTTTGGTGAGCTCTAGTCCCCAGAAATAAGTAGAACCCCTTCTTAACGTGGACCCATAAGAGGATTATTGCAACAGACGCTGAAATAGAAAATGTTTACCTTAAATGTTCTCATGATTCACATGACATGAGAAAGCAAACAGCTGAAATGATCATAAACAAAGAGTCAGTTTCAAGTTGTTTTACAGCTTTCAGTGAGATGGGTTCTGCATGAAGTCTCACAGTCTGTGTCATCATGAATTGTTCCTCCTTACGTCCTGTCTCTGGGGCCCCCCTGTGGCCTCATGAATCACTCCTGCTCTTTACCCTCAATGGGACGTGTGAGCATTCACTTGCTCAAAACCCCACATACACACTGCTTGGAAACATCTACCTCTAAACTCATATTTTCATCCCCTGAGGCTGTGGCTACGCATTAGGCTCACAGCCCTCGTCCTATCCTTTACGCTTCAGCATTTTAGAAGAGTTTAGCTTCTTATCTGGACAGCCTGTCAAGTGTGTTATTGGAGGCAAACTGAATGCTTCTGCCTAAGGTGTATAAAGAGGAAAAGAGGAGAGACAAGCCACCGCTCCATTCAGACTGATGTAAATAAGAGGCTTCTCCTTTCTCTTTATGGCTTATTGATTTTTAGTTCGATGGCTGGCTGCAGACGGAAACACAGGAAAGAGGGAGGGAGAGATAGAAAGAAAGGCGGAGAGGAGAAGTTACCGAATTCTGAAACAGCAGCATTTTTCTGGGACCCAAAATCATTACTGACTCTTAAGAGAATACCGTGAAAAACACAAACAAAAGCTGCACAGTATGTCTCAAAAATCAGAGCCCCTATAAAACACAATTAAGACAAGTACTGTGATAATTATATTGTCTGGATTTTTATGGTAATGAATAGATGTTTGTTGTGACACGGTGTACTCTGTTAACAAAAACAGCAAAAATCTAAACAAAAGAGGGTGAAATCTTTCTGTCAGATGTGGTGAGAAAACACAATTAACTTTTTCACATGCTGACTGGACAATATTCTAGTATTACAGTGAAGGAATTAAGAAGATGATATTTCCAGAGTCAGGTCTGGGCTGTTTTTGATTTGGCAGTCAAGTGAAAAAGCTGCTTTTGGCACAAACACATAGCCAAAACATTCACCACCAAAATATTTACATCAGCTCAAGGAAAAGAGAAAGGTTAATGTATTCAAATAAATGCTGAAGTTTTTCCATGCATGCGATGAAAGGGAATATCTCCAAGATGAGACGTCTGAAAATCTGTAATTTTATCTCCCACCTGTTCATCTTCAGAAGAGATCAATTTGACATGAACACAAAACACAAACACATTTGAGCATGCATTCATGGCACACAGTAAGGACTTGCAAGATCTTGTTGCTGGCATCATGAAAACAGCTTGAGGAGCTAAAGGAGCCTTTTGGTGACTCATATATTATGGACGAGGAACGATCATGTTCGCTGTGCTGGAACAGCTTCAACCTTGGTTTCCTTCTGCTGTTGGCTCTCTTTAAAATGGGTAAAAAGTAAATGTCCAAAATATACATTATAATGTCCCTGCATGCACTTAATAAAAACATACCCGTGCAGAATTCAAGTCCAGATGCTTCTTAATGAGACAGATGTGATAGGTATCGCATAAAAAATGAGTTTGGGAATACTGAAACTACAGATGAAAATATGATGCAAACAACGTGTTTAAAGGTTTACTATGCAGGGATTGTAAATTTGTAAACAATATTGCCAGCAAAAGTGAAAGCCAACTTAAATTCTCTTTGGATTTTTTTCGGCAGACAACTATGATAACACCAAAAGACAAAATCATCAACACTTTTAAGTGCTATCCATATCATAGCATAAGGTGCTGCATCCTCACACACAGAGGTTCAATTATTTTTCATAGCTTGTTCATAGTTTGTTCAGTAGATCAATACTGATAGGCACAAATGATCTGTGAGCCCAGTTGGTTCGGAGTGAGCTTTTTATGTCTACATACAGAGCATGTCCTCTTCCACGGAGCCACCATGATGTTCTACAGTAGCCCAGAATGGACAAATCAAGCACTCACTTTAGAGAGGACCATTTGCGTTTTCACATCAACTACCTACATGCTTAGCACACAGCAAGTTTCGGTTGGTTGCAATCTGCACTCACACTCACCTGTAGACACCACTGAATCCTACACGAGACCTTTAATCTAAGAGAAACCATCCATCCTGTCTGAAACATGCTGCTCAAGAATCTGCTCACTGAAGGATGTGAAGCTTAATGTGGTCAAGCACAAATTCCCTGCAGTAAATCTGGTGGTATTTCAACCTATAGAAAGTAATGTGTTATACTGATGACTCCCTCTCTGCCATATAAGCTGCACAGTGCCCAAATTTATGCTCAAAACGACTATTTCATTTTTGACCTTTAACATGTCAAAATGCCATTTGTCTAAGCGCTCTCAGGGGGATTGTGAATAATCTGTGTGTGTCTGCGTTTATATCTGCATGTGTGCATGTCTGTGTGTACACGAGCTTGCCAAGAAAGTAGATTTTCGTTGGAGGTTTTCACCGCTTGAGTGTCTAAATCAAACTGACAGCTCTCAAATGACATATTAGCGTCCCCATAAATTTACATACTTTTACCGGTGAGTATCATTCCACTCAACATCACGAATGCACAAATCATTACAATTATATCATGCGTTGTAAATCCAACTAGTTGAGCCATGTGGGACACATGGTGGGAATTTTACAGTGGCAAAATATGTCACTCATAACTCACAGAATATGAAACCTAACAAAAGTTTATCCAAAGCATGACCTCATCCCAAATGCATTCTGTCTATTAAAACCAGTAATTTAAAAACTCACTTTAATCTCTACATCTTTATAGCCAATGTCTGCATAGGCAAGACAGATTAGGCCAGTCAGCCATGCAACGCTCCACAGATCTTCATTAATGTGGAATTTCTTTCATTCCTCGTTGAGCATCTCTTGAGTTCCTCGGCTGCACGGCAGGAGGCTTGGCCAAGTGCTTGGATGGGAAATCACATATGAATATGAATGCTTTTTCCAAACTCCAAGTCATGAGAACGGTTGTAGGGATGAGTTTAAAGCAAGTGACAGTGCCATGTACTTGAGTGGGCGGAAAATAGCTTGTGGGAGGGGGGGGGGTTAGGAACTATTTAGAAAGATAGAAAGACCACCAAAAAGGTAAAGATAGAAAAAAAGAGCAGAACAAACCCAACAGATATTACATTTTATATGCAAAGAGACACAAAATTGCTAAAAAGTGATGCAAAACAGCTGTAAATAGACATAAACTTTTAAAAAAAAAGAACAAAGTAATAATCATTAACAGTTGATGGTGGCTAAATAAAAATGAATGGTGCTCAGACGCAGGTTCCGTAACTGCATCCACTTCAGACTACTGAGAAGCAGACTAACACTTAAAAAGAATCTTGAAAAAATCGTGAAATAACCAAGCTTTGTGTGTGCACTACGAAAAGTGTCAGTAGTGAACGAAAAACAGCTACAAGTGAACTGCAGTGACAGCAAACATCAGCATCCATGTCACAACACAACAGGAAGTCCTCCAACTGCACACATAAATGCAAGCAGGCAGGCACACAGACACACGTGCACAGCCACACAAACACGCGAAGCTTCAGTCAGCAGCACAGATCTGCTGAACCAACAGCACGGGCCACAGCCGGGACAAACACAGGACAGAGATAAGGATCTGACGCAAAGGGACACAAAGTGATGGAGACACAGAGAAGGGCGCATGAGGGCACTAAATATGAAGCTGGAGATAGAGGGGGGGTAAAAATAAATCAGAGCTACCACGCTGTTAATGATGGAGGCAAAGATGCAAGACCATAGATGAAAGACAGTGTTGAAGGAGCTAGTCTGCAAGATATGAAGCCATGCTTTATGGCTCTGGTGGTCTCAAGACAAAAGATATTCTTTAGCTTCACTTCTCTTCATTATGCTATGGCCCAAATGCTCCAACGGGAATAATGAGCTCAAATCTTTATGGCTTTCCTCTATGGCAATAATACGAATTAACAGTCCTGTTCCTCAGCTAGAAATAGCATTGACTTGAGGCTAATTGTAATAAATTGCACAAAAAATAACTGCAGGCAATTGCAGACAGCCCAGCTTATGGGAAACAGAGAGTTATCTCTATTTTTACTGGAGGATAAGGGTATTCTCATGACACAACATCTGCTGTTTATCCACTAAATTTCAGGCCCACGTTGGGAAGAAGAGGGATTCTGTAAGTGTCATTTAGAAGCAAAAGTTTCCACAACTTCTTACTGACAAGAGTAAAAGGTCTCACTTGACAAGAGTCAATCACATCCACCAGGGGCCAGATGCATAAAACTGTCTGTTCATCACTGAAATTGTGTGTACAAACCGAGGCAGAAATGTGCATACGCATTCTTTTCATCAGATTTCCAAAGCAGTGTGTACGCCAGATTCTGTTTTATAAATCTCAAGTTCTCAAGTTTGCACATTCTCACTGTATATTCCTCCAATATAAATAGCAGTTTATGTTTGGGAAAAGGCGTACGCATGTTTTTTGTGTGTACACATTGTTAATGCATCTGGCCCCAAAACTGCTGAGCAACTCCAAAGTGCAATGACACAACTGTGGGTCTGTGTCTCCCTGAGTTAATTCATCAAACGTGTCTTTTCAGCAGGAAAAGCAACCTAATTAGAGCACTGGCACACATTTTTCTGATTGGCTTTCAATTTCAGAACTTGGGTCAGAGGTTGGTCTGGCCCACCCCCTGTCTGAAATCTGCCCTGACCCTTTGCCATGTCACAGGTTTGTGTACACACGTTTCAGTGTTTGTATCCAGTCGGGACTGAGCTGGACCCCCTTTGGTGTGTTTCCTGTGCTGTGCGGTCTCCCTCAGCACACCTCCCGCTTCCCCAAGGTGCTGATGAAAAGACTTCAGAGGCCTGATTCATCTGGGCTAAGGCGTCCTCATTGAACTGATGAACTCACTCAGAGACGCAGAGACGCTCCGGGTGCCGGGGAGGCTGATTAAAGAAAGAAGGGGAGGGAGAGGAAGAAGAGTGGGGGAGAAAGAGAAATGTATAGAAGGGAAGAGGAGAGAGAAAAAAAATCTTCCTCTCTTGAGGTAAAACTGGTCCTTCAATCTCTGCTGCCCCTCTGCTCTGAGTGGAAAAAGGAGGGGGCTTTGGCCAAAAACTCAACAAAAAAAGTCTGATCTTCATTAAGAAGCACAAAGAACATCAAAGACCAACCCCAAACCTCTATCAGTCAGGAGCACCCACAATCCCCGTGATATTAAAACTCCCAGGCGCCATTTAGTGTCAAGTTCTGAGGCAGGCGCAGGGGCTCGGGTGACTCAGGGGTTGAGGGACTTTAAGGTCCCAAAGGTCAATGGAAAGTTTGCGCTAACTTCTCCTCACCTCAGTGATTGGCTGCTGCTGCTGAATAAGCTTTCTGCTGGACGGATAATAACTAGCAGCTGTGGGTAGATAATGGTCACTAACAGCTGTGAGACACTTAAAAGCATTTTAAACTTGAAAACACATGACCTAAAAATGGGAGCTGACTGAACTGGTGCGAAACATTGTTCAGTAATGTAAAACCACTTTTAAACAAATCAGTCTCATAATCTCAACAAACTGAGTTTGATCAACAACTGTTAATTCATATTTGCAGGGCTCACTGGTCAGCTTTGCGTTCCAGTCACATTTATTCTCTCACTTTGAAGCTGAATCAAAGTCAGTTCTTCATGTGCCACATGGTCCTTTCAGCTCCTCCAGTTAAGTTAAGAGCCACTTTCAAACGGTGTTCATGCTAATATAAAGGTAGAGCATCTAAGGCTACTCTCAGTGGCTGTAAAAGTAAGCAGCATGTGCACAGGGAGTGAAGTGCATACTAATCTTTATCATGGTTATGTCTGCTTAAATATTTACCAGAGAAAAGACATGAGACATGACATCCCCTAAATAGTCAACCATAAAATAAGGGATGCTGAGAAATAGAGAAATACATTTACAATGTTTCTCAAAAAACATAATTTGGTGAGTTTACACCAATGTTTGAATATTTAAAATAAGACACAATGAACAAATTATGATACAAAAGTCTAAAAATGATGACTAGAACTTTTAAGTCGTCTTGACTCAATATTGACAATAACTTTAAAGGGGATTCGTTGATTTTTTAAAATATTTTTTGGTCACCTGGGTGCAGTGGAACAAGCAGTTAACACAACACTGATATAATATCACAATATGAAATAGTTATTGTGGCAAAATTGTTAGCAAACAGTTGCTTGTTGACACATATCGCAGGTCAATAAAAAATCTGATATTCATGTAATGGCATATACAATAAATATACCCAAATATTTGACGACTGAAGTATTCTTTTTTTGGGTTAATTTTTTCACTCCCAAAAATCGGTATCATCATCGGCCCCAAAAATCATTGGCCCTCTTCATGACGACAGATGCCCTTCACTTTGCACATTTGAGTCATTGTTTACAAGAAAAAACTGATTGGTGCAGCTTTAAGTTCAAGGTAAAGTTATTTATACTATTAAAAACGTTTTTTCCAGTGCAGGATGATCTAACAGTTTTAATATCTTACATTATATTAAAAAAAATGTTTACCTTTGTGAGAAAACCGTAGAAAGAGAAAGCAGAAACCTGCATTATAAGAAAAGAAAACCGAGTAAATCTCCACTCAGTTTTCTGTAGTTGCACTATTAAAGCCCTCTGCTCACCCTGGAGCTGATTAGCTAAGACTGTCAACTCCCTGTACAAATGTGCTCTTAACCTTTTCTCAAGAGAGGCATCTAGGAAACTATGAAGAGTTCACATCGCATGGCTGTGTCTTAGGGAGACTATAAATGCTGAGTATACATTCCACCCTGGTGGTCTAAAATATACAGCTGGTTAGACTCAGGTCACAACAGCACAGGATGACTGAAGGGGCTGTTTCTATCACGGACGCAGCAGGCATCAAACACACACCGATAGCTCCGCTTTCATCTGGCCGTGCTGGGACATGAACCCAATGGCTTGAGAATTAGCAAAGTGCAAAAACGTTCAATAAACTTCATCAGAGCGCAGGACGCTTACACGCAAATAGACACATGCATCTGTCTGTCATTATCTAAGTTTACAAGCAGTTATGCTGTGGTTCGAAGTGACGGTTCAAACAGAGGACAGCAGACAAAACTCACGCTCTAATTCATCCTAATAACAAACTGAAATGTCAAAAATATCATCTTGCCATTGTTTTATTCATTGTGTTCCAAGATTACTTGCAACATAAGCACTATGAATCAAAATAGAAGACAACAGAAACCACAGAGTGTTTCATCTGGAGGTTGGGAAAGTATCTTTTAGGCTGACTATTAGAGCGATTGAACAAGAGAAGCGGAGAGTAAAGGACCTTGCTGACCTTGCCAAAAAGGTCCGATGATTGCTGCCCCTCTTTAGACAGCCAGGCTCGGCCATTAAATCTCTTACACAACTGCTGGCCTTTGCAGTGGCTCCTGACAGCCAAGTCTGCATCATCCGTGGTGTTTAGCTTCTCATACATAACAGAGAGGCGGCACATCATATTTGATTGTTAAATATCACTGAGTCTCGCCTCCTCCGCCACAGCAGCTGGAAGAGCTCTGATAAGCTAAATGGAAAGGTATGTTAAGCGAAGGGCTGGGGAAGGAGACGATGCGACAAAATCATCGCAGTAATCAATCAAAGTAAGGAACAGACTATGTACATATGATTTTCTACACTGTATCTACACTGTAAAATGTTTAACTGAATATTTCTAATGAATAACTTGCTACTAGTTGCATTAGGGTCACAGTAAGTTACTGTATCATTTGACAGTAATTTATTGTAGAAGATTACAGTTAAATCCTGGAAATAATTAATAGTGTAGAAAGTTGTTGTGTTTATTATCAGGATTTTACAGGATGTAAATGTAATATGGATATAAAGATACTTTGACATTTCCAGGGTTTTTCAGGATTTAAGTGTAATATTTCACAGTTACTGTAAAATGTGATTATTTCCAAGGTTTTACAAGACACAACTGTAAACAATAAATTACTGTAAAAATAATACAGTGATATAGATACAAAGATACAGTGACTATTTACAGAGTTTTACAGGATGCAAATGTAATAAACAGTAAATTATGGGAGAAATGACACTGATATGGACATAAAGATGCTATGATTATTTCCAGGGTTTTATGGGATGCAAGTGTAATTTTTCACAATAAACTACTGCAAAAATGATAGTGATATAGATACACAGTAAAATGTTTCACTGTACATTTACAATAAATTACTAGCTACTTGTTGCATTAGTTTAACAGTAAATTTCTGTAGCATTTTTTATAGTAATCTATTGTGAAATATTAGAGCAACATCCTGTAAAATGCTGGAAATAATTAACAGTGTAATTGGTAACATTTCTGGAAAAAAGAGACCAAATTTCTGTCAGTGCCATGTTCTTTAAATCAAAAAGATTGACCTACAGAGAATGACTGGATTAAAATGTAGGTGGCTCGACATAATAGAAAAGGCTCTTAATTAAAAAATCCTTTGTCTTCAGATTAAAGTTTGGATCAAAGGATCAACAGCCGTTTGCTGATGCCAGCACCACACTTATTGGCATGCTTCAAAGACTTTCCAGGGAGCAAAATGGATTAGTCCAACTTGACCTGAAAATTCACAGGAAGTGCCAAAGAATTTCTTTCACACTGCACCGCCTGTATTCATTTCCTCATTTTCAAATAATGTTGCTGATAAAGTTTTCCATAGGAAGTTTGCTGATAAAGCAATAGGTCGCCGCTTGTTCTGCCACTCATTTTTCTCTGTTATCATCAAAAATAGAAGTTGCGACCACTTGGAACGGATAACTGCTGTGTGACTGCAGCTGAGGGTGTTCTGGAGGAAAACGTGTTGTCGGGTAATCACAGAACTTCTCAGCGTTTTCAAGATGTATGCTTTCCTCCTACAGGCCCCTCGCTGCGACCGCACCCAATCAGTGGCGTCCCATCCTCTTATAAACACCCACTTGTATCCTCGCAATAAACCTCCCATTCATCACATTGACAGCAGCGGCTTGTGGGTATTGACTGGGAGTGGATTCTTTTCCCATCCACAAGCTCACTTATCGAATTAGATACTGAAGCAAAATGTTTGGAATGTTTAATGAGTGGTGTCAGATGGCTTGTTTTTACCTAAGTGAGCGTAAATGACTTTAAATCAGGAGGAGCTTATTAAATACAGTGCGTTACTGGGAAAATGTGTTCAGGCTTGTATGCTTTTGGGTTCTCTATCAGTTATGTTGAAATAATTGTGTCCACGTTTGTACAGATGATGTGTCTGAGCAACCCAAGCTTCACACAAAATATTACTCAATGGCAAACTGACAACACACACACACACACACCTACATACAGTCACAGACATACATGCAGATGTTGTGGTGGTTATACACATTTCTTACAACTTAAAGGAATATTTAGGGAGATGCGCTTTCTTGCCAAGAGCTTCGTCGTCACCATAAGGGTAAAACAAAACATAGCTCTATATAAGACACCAAAACATTGTTTATGGATTAAACAAACAACATAAATGTATTAATTAGTGAGCTTAGAGGGGCTGGCTGGGTAGATTTTGCCACCAAAGTGACGAGAATAAATGTCAGCATTTTAATATTAACAAACGAACTAAACATTTCTTTATGTTTCAGTTTTCAGTTTTATGTTCTAAAAATGCTGTGGATACGTGTGGTTATTCCTAGGCACAACAACCACTTGGTTATGGTTAAGAAAAGTTCATTTTTGGCTCAAAATATGTTTATGGTGGCACAATTATGGCTGGAAATGCTGCAGATGTCCGCCAAAAAACCAACCGCTTTTAGTGGCACAATCGCAACTGGAAACATAGCCAAAGTCTTACTAAGAAAAACTCTTTTGATGGCACAATCCCCACTAGAATGCTGCTGCTGCCATGCTAAAAACAACCACTTTTGGTGGCAAAATTGGCACAAGAAATGCCACAGATGTCTCGCTAGAACAATCACTTTTGGTGGCACAATCGCCACTAAAAATGCCACAGATGTCTCGTAAAAAACAACCATTTTTGCCACTGGAAATCACCACTGGAAATTCTGTTTATGTCTTTCTAAAAAAACAACTGCTTTGAGTGGCACAATCGCTGCTGGAAATATCACAGACGTCTCTGCAGTCTGCAGTGGTCAGCAGTTTGGCAGTCGTCTTGTCAAGGTGTCACGCCATCTACCATCTCCGCCTCCGCCTCCCAATCTGCATATATATATGTAATCCCGGCTATTTCATTTTGGTAATGTTTATATATTTTGTATGAAATGTAGAAAGTTAATTCATCCATGGTTTGCAGAAACTCTAAATGCCAACTCTTTCTTTTGCAAAATGGCCAGTGACAAAGCCAGATGAGCTGTTCAGTTTTCTTTGTGCTAAGCTAAGCTAAAGGGCTGTGGCCTCATATTTACCATGCAGGTATGAAAGTGGCATCAATCTTCTCATCTCATCAAACAAGGTTAAAAGTGTCTTTCACAACGAACAATGAGGACTGCAGACAGAGAAGTTCCTTTGTTTAAGTGTGTGTGTGTGTGTGTGTGTGTGTGTGTTTGCCGACCTCTGTGGCAGTGACCCAGATCTTTTGATTGATTTGTTAAGTCATTAAAATCTCAGCTAGTGAATAAAAGACTTGTCGTCAGCATGGAGTTTAAAGATAAACCTAATTATCAGGTGCCCACACACACACATACACACACAGACACAAACTTAATATTAAGCATCGGCGAACAACTTTACTCACATAAACACTGTCTCATTTTCTCCCCCACATACCTATTTGATATTTTCCTTTGAACATGACCTCGCCGCAACATCAAAGGAGAGGCTATTTGACTTCTCACTCATCTGTGTCCAAGTCAATTTTTTGGTCCCGTTGCACCTCTGAGAAAACAATGTCATCGAGACTGGCATCATGCATCATTAGTGCTCAGGGAGAGCGTGCAGAGAAAGTTATTACACCCTGTGTCCCAACAGCACAGAAATACAGCCAGATTGTCTCTAATCACCAATAAAGGAGCACAGATATTTCAAGAGCGCTGCTCTGGGCGGATGAATGACAACAGTGCAGAGAGCTGTGGCACCCTTTGGGAGTCATCATTTTAACATTGTACATTTCCATCTGTGTATTATCAGGCCTTAGATCCTTCCAGACTTAAGAGGACTATAAACAAGATAGAAGTGTTTGTTTACTCCTCAGCTGATTCCACAGGCGACAATAGACGAAGAGTAGGAAAGACAATGGCGTGGTGTCTAGTGGCGATGTGAGTGAGTTCTAGCTCAGCTTCAGCAGCCAATAAGAAGCTTTAAGAGCCTGGTGCTGAGAGGACCGTGTCAATTGTTGTTGCCGAACAGGTGAACTTCATTATTTCCCTTTTCTTCACATAACAGGTGGTGAAGTTTCGCACTGACATCATGCACTGAGTTCATTCTGCTGCAGTTTTGAGGACACTATAGATACTTCATCACATCTTCTTCAGGAAGGAAGTCAAGAGGGGGAATCAATGAGAACAAAAACTGTATAAAAAAAGAGGAAAACATCTGGTTCCTCTCCACAAAGCACGGGCATCCCGCTGCTGAAGATACAAGAGAAGTCAGGGGAGGACGGATAATTCATGAGGCACACAAAGTTTCATGATGCATAGCCACTCAGTGAGACAGAGATAATGACTCAACCAGGAGTGATTCCAGCCATAAGATACTGCGCTGTATGTTACACTCCTATTGTAAATATGTTGGGGTTTTTTTGTCTTTTCAAAATATCATGTCCCTTTGAGTTCCGTTCTCGAGAACGACCTTTATGTTAAGTCCTTTCTCACAGACGCTGGATGACGGAATAAAATGTCAGAAGTCAGAAAATAGTATGCCATTTGTTTTTTCTTCTTTTTTTTTAAGAGTAGGCCAAAAAGAAACAGAGAGCACTTTCACTTGTGAGTACGTAACATTAAAGCCGGATACAGTGAATAAAGTGGCTGCAAAGATATGAAAAGGTCAGCAGAAAACGGATGAAATGTGAGAGTGCCGGAGATTAAATACACACTAATGTCTTTTAAAAGACGGACCTACAGTACATTAGGCTCTTCTGCAATGTCTGTGAGCCTCTTGATTTCTATTTTCACTCTGACCTTTTCAGCATAACAGTCTTGACAAATTCAAAGACAGAGTATAATAATGTGTCAACTCCAGCTTCATGAAAAAGCTGAAAGAAATATTGGTGAGCTTATTGCATTGAAAATATCTTTGAAAACAAACCTCATGCGGACAAGCTGTGTGATTCCCTACAGTACAGGAAAGTACGCTCAGTATTCAAGCAACAAAAAACAAAGTGGATATCAACTCAAGGTTACTGCCTTATATCAGAGCAACATCCCCATTTAAAGCTAGAAAAACAACCGCATATTACTCTCGGGCACACAAGGCCACAGGGTGCCCTTAAATCTACTCTCTAAGGGGAACTTAAGAGCCCTTAAGGGACAGGCTTTTAATCCGCTGTGAAAACAGCTGTTTAGCGTCTCAGGGGCCTGGCTATTTCCAGAAGGATCATCTCAAGTGCCTATCGAATGTGATCAGCATCTTCAACAGGACAGCATACCCAGCGTGGCATTTCACACCTCATCCGAGTGGACAGGCACTCACTAAAATGATTACATTAATAGCAGTGAGTGAACTATGTATAGAAAATATGTCTTAAGAAATTAAGGCCATGCTTTCTCCTCACCTTCACTACTATTTTGATGTGTTTTCAAAGAGAATTATAAGCTGAAAAGACAGCGCCTGCCCCCGATTTCTAAGGCTTGACACTGGCACAGACGCCACCTGCATTCCTGAGCTGCTGGTAAAGAAGCACGTTCTGTGCGACTCCAACACAGCATTCACCATTTCCAGGAAATCACATAGGGACTGCGAGTATGATAGCACGGAGCCATGTTTATGTTTCTCCTGGACATCCTGACATAAGGGCACTGATATGTGATTACAGCATTTTTAACAAGAGCAAAGTGGAAACTCAGCTCCAAGTATTACAGGGCCAGTTGAGTCAGCAGCATTGCAAAGTGTCTATTTATTATGATAGACTGTTGCTGCGATGGTTTGTTTGGACCCTTTTGTTTTGCTAAGCGTTTTATAATAGACATGTAACAAATTTTGTGTTATTTAAGAGCTGCTCATTATAGTCAGGTCAAACAAGGTATTGCATCCAAATATGCAAACACCATTCATCTTTAATACACCAAAGATACCACCCAGCTGTGTTAACTGAAAGCTGCAATCTGTATCTTTGCTAAAGCTAAAGCAGAGCATGTGATTTCTGCTTGTTGTTATTGTGCTACACATAACATGCGTGCAAATATCTAATTTATGGCTGTGATGAGGTAAGAGGGCACTAGAGTTGTTTACTGGACAGGTGTGACCCGACACTCCCAGTCAACAACACCTCTAAATACCAAACCACATGCTTGGAATTTGAGACATACCACAGTAAATGTGTGGGTTTTGATGTTTAAACATGTTCACAATTATGGTCACATATCTAAGTCAGGTGTCCTTTTATGACATTTTATCTCATGTGCTTAGTATTTGTCATTTGTTTCTGCTTAATCCTTTTATCTGTTACAATAATTCAATTTAAGTCTGCAACTAGCAATTATTTCCATAATCAGGGCTCTCAGGTAGCCTGTGGTCAAATCCATAGACCTTTTGTAAACTTGATTGACACGTCTCCATTTACTCCCACTGCAAAAATGACGCCAAAATATCCTGGATTTGGCTAATGCCATCTTAAACTGGTGAAATCATTTGGAGCCAACATCAGCTAAGTACCATTCTCTGTGGTATCAAGTTACCACCCATACAATTGTTCAACCAATTTCAAGCAGTGCCATTGGTCACGAGCACACACAGAGCTGTCAATCATGACGTAAAACCATTTTTCTAGCATTAAATACCTAATTATAGCCAAACTTATGAAAAAAAAACAAACACTTGAACATACAGTTTATGGTTAAAACGCATAAAATATAACTGCAGCATCTCTGGTTCGACTGCAGGAGATGACTTTGTTCCATGTTATATCAAAGAATTAACAGATGAATTATTTGATCTTGAAGAGAGTGACATATCCACAACAATTTCCTTACAACTCAAGATTACATCTTTAAATTGCATGTTTTGTCTGTTCATAAGTTCATAACACAAATGTATGTCTACTATCACATGAGTAAAAAGACAGAAAATCCTTACAAATAACAAGCTGAGGCTAGCTGAGGTTTAGTAGTTTTGCTCGATAAATAACTGAATAAATTATTTATTAAATCAATGGATGATCAAAATAGTTTGGGGTTCCTTTTATCTGTTGAACAATCCATTCACGAATCGTTGAGGCTGTAATTACAGTGACATCAAATCCAGCCCTAATTGCTGCTAATTACTAATCTTTTAAGCAGTAACATTTCTCATACAAAGAAAATGAATGTATAGCCTATTGAGGGCAAAGTGACGTCCCATCCCACAGTGAAATGACAGCAGAAGCAGATGGCTCTTGAAAGGGAGTCATGGGATGACAGAAAATTTGGACTCACAACAAGTCAATTTGATTAAATTGGCCTGTGGACAAAGAGACATGACAGACTTGAATTAATGGAGAAAGACCAATGGAATGAACTCCACTAACAACATCAGTTAACAAAACTTCTTGGCAGAGAGCTTGAAGCTGTTTCTTCTGAAGATCGACTTGGTGATTGAGTTGGATGTTGAAGTGCTCCACCCTCTCCTCATGAGAATTGTTACCAGACTGATGGGAATAGAGCAGGCGATATCTGCAATTCTGCCATCCAATCAAGGCTGCGTATCCCCCTCCAGAAACGGTTGACATAATCTTCATATATGGCTGGAAACCTGAGACGATAAACATCACAGCTCGGAGTGCAGCTGTCCAGGATGTAAAGCAGCTTACTGAAAGACGTATCATTGTTTTACTCATTGAATGTGCAGCACTACTGTCAGCCATTCTACTGCATGATGAAGCCCATATTTAACTCACTATGAGAACCTTTCATAGACATGTTAGCATTTCCATGTAGCAACAATTAAGACAATGGACACTATTGCTCAGACTTTCTCTCTATAATTTTACAAATTCACCTTAATGCAGTGCAAAAGGAGAAAGGTTAAAGTAATAATCTAGCACATTTATATCTAGTTGCTATGCAACTGGTACAACACAAGATTAAACATATGACCTGTTCATGAAAGCTTTTACGAGGATTTTCCTGGAAAACATCCTTTGGCACAATTATTGTGTTTTTCCTGTCAGCCAGCATTAGCAACTACAAGGAAAAGTTGGTAGCATGGATAGATTACTTAAAAGGCCTACTGGAGACAGGCCCAGGGGCCCAAAGTGTCAGGGGCCACTGAACTTCACAAAATGCCGCTCAAATTAGCATGTACTATCCAGAAAGAGACACAAAAAGACCACAAAGAGACGCAGCTGCAAAGAAACAGAGAGACTCACAACATTTATGAATAGCTACACCTATTAGGAGACACAACACAACACAACACATACAAACAGGTGTAAAACAACTAGAAAGAGACTTATATAGACTACAAAGACACTCAAAATGACTACTAAGAGATGTCAAATGACTACAATGACACTCAAAATGACTACAAAGAAACATAAAACTACTAAACATGCCAAATGACTACAAAGACACACAAAACAACTACAGAGTCTAACATGACTACAAAGAGCATCAAAAAGACTACACTTGGAGACACCACACACAGACCACACAGAGATGCTGTTACAAAGAAACAGAAAGAGGCTCTAAACAACTATGAATAGCTGAACAACCACAAGGATACACGAATAACTGCAGAGAGGTGCCAAACAACTACAAAGAGATCCCAAACAACTACAAAGAGACTCAAAATTACCTCAAAGAGACACAAAACAACTACAAAGAGATTCAAAATAACCACCATGGCTAATTATGAGTACCACAGCTAAAAATGCTGACTTCATCAGTTCTAAAATGACCCTGTGGAAAAGGGATGTCACAGTGCCTTCTGTTGTTTAAGACAGAAGTTATGACCATGTCTCCTAAAAAATGTAGATGTTGCAGATTACTGCTTTAACTCGTGTTATATGAACAAAATTACCATCAGGTCTCCATCAAAGCTGCTTTGACTAACAAACTATTCACATCTGCTATAGTATTCCCTCTAGGTCACAGCAACATCATTAGCAACATCACAGCAGTCTTAAAATGAATGGAGGAGCCACTGTTCTGCTGCTATCCATCCAGGTGCTATTTGTGTTTCACATGTCTAATATGAGAAGTGAGTGGGTATTAAAACTTGACGATGCATCCCTCATAGCATGGGCTGATTACAAGCCACTGGACCCCTTGGCACAGATATGCAAAAGGCCCCACCACCTCTCATCCATAAATGCAAAATACACCAACTTTGTGGTGGTTTTGACTCACTTTATTTTTCTCTCTGTGTCAATTTTGTGCTACTCTTTGTCTCTTTGTAGTCGTTTTGAGTTATTTTGCCTTTTATGGTCTTTTTTGCCTTTGTGGTCATTTTAAATCTATTCCTTGTCAGTACATATTAATGTGAGTGACCTTTTGCAGGTGAAGGTCAGGAGGGCTCCTGACACTTTGGGCCCCTGGGTCTGTGCCTGGTAGGCCTGTTTGGTAAACCATCTGTGCCTGAGTGGACAATATGGCCAGAAACTTGGCCGTGAACCAGGAATGGTTGTGAGGTAGTGGACGTGAGAGTAGTGTGTGCGTGTTTGCTAGTGTGTCCATCAGAGAAAGAGAAGACGCTGAAACTTGACCCCACTGTCACTTGCATCTGGACAGCAGAAGAAACGGATGGGCTGAGTCAGAATGTGCAGTTTGCTGCTGAAGCTGCCATTCTGTCCCTCCATGCACCGACCTGGCATGCCCCGCATACAACCTGAGCTTAACCTGCACACAACATCAGCACTTTTCATCCTGATTCCCACATGTATGTCAGTAACTGACTGTGACAAAACACAAAAGAAACACAACAAACTGCCAGAACAGCTGCCATCACAGCTGATATAAATACATCACAAACTTGCACATGCGCTGTCATGAGTGTGCTGTGGATGCACCTCTGGAGGGCTTTGCAGTAAACTGGCAATTTTCCATTGCATCTTTGCTCACGTGTCTTGTCACTCAACCTGTCACCATGGAGATGAGCTCAGCTTCTCCGTGTCTCATGCTGTAGTGCACACACTGCAGCAGCAGAGGCAGGCACAGCTGACTCTGTCGCGCCTCACATGCAATCACATCTTTAAAGCATCCACTTGTGCGATGAAAGCACGAATGCCCTGAATGCATTGTCTCTATACATATATATATATATACATACATATATATATATATATATATATATGTATATATAAAACCACCACTAATGTGTTACACTCTTCACACTCAAGTGAAGTGATCCTTAAATGCATCTCAAGGTGAGCGTCACCTTTCTGAGACAGCATGAGGAGTGTTACACTCGCTGTGGATAAAAAGTTAGCAGCAGCACGTAAAGGGCAACTGCCACTTCAGATAAGTGTAATAAGTGGGATCACACCACCGATGGGGAGTGCAATGCAGGTGAGAGGTCATCACAACCTCCACAAACCAGTCACGCATAGGGAACACGTGCAATATAACAAGCGACATACATTTTGCATGGCTCACATATTTACATTACATCAAAGACAGAAGACACATGGATGCACGATAATATCGGCATGTCATCGGTATCAGCCGATATTGGCTTTGAAATAAAACATTGCAATCGGCCAACCTGCTGATAGTACAAACCAATTTTTTTTTAATTATTATTGACAAAGTCAACATGTACAAAACATCAATTATAAATTGAAGAGTATTTATCATATTTTGCACACTGAATAAATATTACAGGCACTAAAACACACTGTATTTCATGTCTCTGCCTGCTGGTGGCCCATCAGAATAAAGCTATGATTAATATGATTTTAATTCCATTAAAGAGAGACTTAATTATCACCAGAAGTAGGTGGGAGGAAAAAGTGTATATATCAATATCGGCCAAATAAGTTGTCATATGTTGCCGAATTGGATATCCACAAAAAATCCAATGCATCCCTAATAAGACCGCAATTAAAAGTTTTGCTTGAAAATTGGGAGGCATGATAAAAAACTATTTAAAAAACTTTAATTTGTTACCTATAATACAATGCAAAATTATTTTTGGCAAGCAGAGAGGTATTGTCATGTAATCCAAGGTTTATGAAGCAAAACTGTGTCCCCTCAAGACAGCTGGGCTGCGGTATATAATTACTTGCATTATGGCTGCAATAACCCAATAAGCCGTATATGAAAGAAAAGGGAAAGCACATTCCAACTCTTCTTGACTCATTTTACTACAAAACACTAAATATTAACTAGCGTATGAAATTCTGACAGCTAACAAGCGGACCCCCAAAATAAGACAAAAACTTCACGAGTTTTCCACATACATTAGTGGTGAAATGAACGTCAGATGAGATTATAAAACTCAATATTTTTCCTTACTGTGAATTTTGGGACTTCCTTTGTGCTCACTCGGAGGGAGGTCCGCAAACTGCACCCGGTGCCCCGACATTGTCCGTCCAAAACCTCTCAGGTCAGACCCACGCGACCGCCGACCGTCTTCTCTGTTTCAAAGTATCCGCTAACTTCCGAGCACGCGGGCTGAACTGCGTTGAGGTGAACGCGTCCCCGTGCGTTGTGCGCGTGGGAATCACACACGGACACACTCCACACCGGCGGGGAGCGTCTGTCATTGACTTTCGCTGTGCTCCCTGCGCGCCTCTGAGCTGAGTGTGTGCCAGTACTGCGGTGAAACAGTCCGCTCGGTCCAACTCTCACCTGCCCACTGCTCTGTGCACCAACACTTTCTGCTCCACAGAGAGCCACTATCTCTCCTCCCGCATTCAGAAACATAAAAACTTTTTTTTTTTATCCCTAATGTCCACATGACTGCATGGTTACGTCATCACTGTGAAGGTTTCTGGGGAAAAGATACATAATAAAGTTTCATAGGAAGCTGAATATACTGATGATTTAGGATATAAGAGACTATTGTGGGACCACGTGGGAAATATATTTTCCAGTTACTTTAATCAGGAAGTTGAGACAAAGTTTTACGTTATAATTAGCTCGGCAACTATTAATTAATTCATTAATTAGCAATAGACTTCATTTAAAAATCGTCTCCAAGCTTTAGCCCTATCATAGACCAGGTTTTGTCAGCTACATAGCCTACAGACCGGATTTAGACCATATTTTAAAATCATTTAATGTATTTAAAATACATTATAAACCTGTAAATACCTAAAAAAAAAAAAAAAAAAGTGCTGCGTTTACATTATGAATGTTTTTTTTTTTTTTTGTCAAACAAACACATTACTCTTTTATCTAGGCTAACACTAGACGACGACAAAAGTTTCATTTTTAAACCTTGAAAAATCGACTGATAATAGACATTTACTAAGCGTCTTTTCAACATTAAATTGCTTAGCTGACCATTACTTATTTCCAAAATATTAAACTGAACTCTGTGGAGTCCATTCACTCAATCCAGTAGGTTTTATAATCCCTCATTGTAATCTGTTTTGAAAGAGACACAAATTCCTTTTTATAATAAAGTAACTGTCAAAATGTATATGGGGGGCTATAATGCCATCTAATGGAAGAAAGAAGTAAAGCCTTCGGCAGGCTGATGCATCATAAAGCATGGGAAACCAACAATATTATGCAATTTGACACAGCTGCTGAACAAACTACTGTGTCAGAAATGACACATGCAGTTTCAAAATTGAACCAAAGAGCTGAATCATTTCCTCTCTGGCAAAATCTCAACAGGCTATTATATAAAACTGTAGACCTGCTGATGATCAAAGTTAAAGGTAGCCACTAAAACATGCTATATTCTTTTTTAATCCTCTGAAACCTGGATCAACATCAGTTTTCTTGTGCTGCATTTAGACACCTTTCACACATATTTAAACCTTTAAACCCCGAGCAACTACATATTGCAAGAAATTTGTAGATTAGAAAATATTTTCTAAAATGCCAATAAAAGCGTTAGAAAACTATGTTTTTAATTAACTTAATTTATAATTAAGTATTAATAATAACTTACATAATTATTTAGATTTTAAGCACTTTTTTCAGATCTTTGGTTTTGTTTTTATTGGGTTTTTCCCTAATTTCTTGCAGATTTTTGGGTCATTTCTTCTCAAGTTGCTCTTTGTCTTCTTCACATGATTTTGAAAGAAATCATATTTTCCAAGGTTTCAAAGGGTTAAGTATAACTCTTTTGCTTGCCTGTAGTGTTTAATTTATCTCTCACAAACATTTTCATTATTTGTTGAGGGGTATTTTGTAACGTGCTCTGCTGTTCACAAGTTTGTGATCGCCTCCTAAAAAAGCTTGACTAGGAAGGCTACAGTCAGTTTTTGAGTGGTCTTTCATGCTTTTAGGTTGTAAAAGAGTCCTCTTTACAAATATGTTATTTTGTATGAAGGTTTGCACACAAAACATTCATGTTTTACACATGGAGAATAAAATGCTGTACAATAGTTCTACAATAGACTCACAAGTGAAAGGGGTAGTTTGAATCATTTCACTTTTTGGGGGTCCAAAACTATTGCAAATATGAAATAATGCATTATTCATGTCTGAATTATACAGTTTATATTGAGGCAATATCAATATAGCCATTAGAAGAAAAACATCAACACGTCATTCCAAACTTTTGAATGGCGGTGTGGTGTATGAATCCACTATACAATGCCTTAGTACTAGAAAAAGACACTTCACTTGTGGACATAATCTTTTATAAAAGATTAAAATCAATTTTCTGAATTTTTACATGAAACATTTTTGTATAAATATTTTAAAAAGTACAGTACCTACTCAGCAGACGGACAGAGTCCAGCTGGTTAGCCATATCCCCTTGGAGACCAAAAACAGAGCTGAAAGACAGAAAATATTGGACTTACATTCACCAGAAACAGGACACTAAATTAATGATAATGTTGTTTTGTAACTGCTGAATTTACAAATAAGCAGCTGGTTCCTAACAAATCCATCATATGAACTCAAAGGGGATATTTCAGTGTCGTTACAACAGCTTGTTTCTTCTGCCTCCAACTGTTATAAAATCACTTATAAAAAAACAGCTTGAAACAAAACCACATAAATCCACAAATTACAGTGACAATGTACTTTAGCGCTACACAGTGACATTGAACTCTACGGCTTTCAGCTTCCACATAGCTTTGACACAACACAGGCCCCTTGTGATCGTGTACTGAGACCACAGTCACTTTATACACTATGTCCTGCCGCCTGACCTGACTGGGAGGCCGCAGGCTCCTGAGTCACTGCATGTAATAAATTCCAAACACCACTTTTTATTTCAGACAGCAGGGGGTGAAAGATGAATAGTTAACACATCACTTCATCTAACCAGATAAACAGTGTTTTACTGTATTTTGAAAAAAAGAGTACAATACTGCCAGAATTTGGTAATATTTTTCCACAATTTAGATTTTTGTAGTCGCCAGCATCCTATTATTATTTCACACTGTCAATACCCTAAATTACTTTAACAGTATATTACCCTTAAACGTATTACAGTATTCTAAAGTAGATTGTTATGTTTACAATCTAATATTGGCTCCAAAGAGCATCAAGATGTACAGTGTTTTACTGTATTTTGAAAAAACTGTAGATTACTGTTAGAATTTGGCTGCATTTTTTAAAGCAATTTGTTACAGTGTATGATAATCATCAATTGTCATACAGCAGTATACCTTAAAACTGGCACTATTGCAGCCATACAGGAACTTAAAATATTGCACCCACGAAGATGTTGCTGATGTTATCATTGTGATATTGAATAAAGATTTCTGTGGAAATGTACACAGGACACTTCATATGAGGCGATGAACATAAATTAGACATGAAATCACTCCACATCAGGTTTCTTTAAAGCTTTATTTGAAATAATTTGTCAAAAGCCTTAAAAAGAACTGGAATAACAGAAGAGGAACCTTTGCATTGTTCTAGAAGACAGAAATCAAACTCTCTGGCCTCCTCTGATAGGACGTTTGTGCAAAAGAGAGCAGCTGTACAGATATCAACAGTAGCCATAGAGACAAATGAAGTTGCTCTGTAATTGGCAACGGCCTACAAAGCACAAACATTATAGAAAAATAACAGATCTGCCGATAAAAAGGCAAATAAATACTCAAAGGCACTTCCATATAAAGAAACAGATCAGCAACAGTCATGTCAACATCATCCAAACCATCAAAAAGAACAAGCTCACACACACTTTCAAACACTTTCAGAAACCACTGCCGTATATTTGGCAACGCTGGTATAGAAAAACCAAAGTATGTGCACTGCACGTCCTTTCTCACACAATATAAATCTTATAAAAATAATTTCAAGCATGTAGAAACCAAGCAGAATCTGTGGTTCTGCCTTCTACTGTGTCAGTATGTATCATTTTATTCTCGATATTCAGTGTTTCTTTCACGCAGATCCGTTTTGCTCAATGTACATTTTGGATAAAGACGCAGCCATAGACTTTGCCAGCTCCTCATCTCTTTTCCTCTGCATCTGGGAGTGTCTGCACCAGTCCTCGTAGTCCGGGTTGGGGAGACACTTGTCCAGAAGGACGTCGTAGTGACCGTTACTCAGCCAGCTCAGCCAGATCGCCGCCTTGGAAGCATCCTCCTCCCCGAGATAGTGCACCATGGTGGAGACGGTGGGGCTCTCCAGGCTCCCCCCTGTTGTCAGGTGGATGTTGATGTTCAGCATCTGGCTCATGGCGAGGAGTTCAGGATAGCCGGCCCAGGCACCATCCTGGGCTGCGTTGATCAGGAACTCTCCTACATCCCCTTCGATGATGGGATTGAACTCATCCAAGTGGTCAGCAATGTGGTGCACCGTCTGCTCCCTCAGCTCGCCGTGTCTCGCCTGGTCCCCGTACGTGGCTTTGCACACAGCTCTGTACAGACAGTTGCCATCTGGAATGATGTGGTACCGATATTTGTGCCTCTCCTGGAGGTACTTGTTCTGTTTCTCCACTTCAGCCAAGTACCGGGTCACTTTGTTGTTGATATCTTCTCTCTCTTGGCATCTCTGTGGCGGTGCCTCCTGAAGAACGCTGAGCTCAAAGGCCCGTCTCTCATCTGATGCTGGAGCAGCTTCGCCGGTGCTCACATCCCGAAAATCTTCCTTTATGAGGTCATCGGGCTGGTCTCTGGAAGGATCTAGCTCCTCTTGGTGTAATGGGGCCCATCCATTGCTTCTGAAGGAGGCGTTAGTCACCGAAACTGTATCGTCCTCACTTGAATCTCCAAACACCCTCTTGTTTTCTTCTGTTCTGGGTCTACACATGTTCATACTGTTGAAAATACGATTTTCAACCAGCTCTGGACAGTCAAAAAGCTCATCCGTCCCATTTCTCAGATGATCAATCAAGTCCACAATCACATCAGAGTCATCACAGAGGATACTTTCACTATTATGGGAGACGGGAGAAGGCGGTTTTGTCTTGGACTCCCTCAAAACATGGACAGGGACAGACCTCTCCACCCCATCAGGTCTGCGGATTAATATCTCAGCAGTCGATGTGAAGTAAACTGGCCTTATAGACGGAGCTTCGTAACACGAAAAGGCAGGCATGTTTGCGGAAGAAGCAGTCTCTCTCTCCGGATCCCCGTTGGCTGTTGAAGTTGCGCCTGGTTGTGGAAATCCTGCTTTAGGGGCGTCAGAGGAGCTCGGTGTTGTCCCGTTCACGCGCTCAGATCCGGTCGATAAAGTTATTGTAACTTTGCGAGACGACCTCGGGTAGTGTGTCAGCACACTGTTGTACAGCTGCATTTTGAAGGAGTCCTTTATACTGAACGCCGCAGCCGGGCTCTTACGGAGAGATGACAACAACGTCTAAAAATACGCCCCATGTCATCAACAACAGCGGAGTTGTAGGGGACGTTTCCACGGTCCTCGGTCCTCATATCATTGACACACGGAGACGAGCAGACTGTCCAATTTAGACTTCTTGCGTCATTTGCTGTTGGGGTGCCTCCCTAATTTTAGACTTCGAGCTGAAACAAGACACGGGCTGCTTTAACGGGGTCAAGTCAGACCGCATGACACCAATACGTCTTCCGTCGATATGCTTTCAAAATAAAATTCTTATTGGCGAACTTTTTTTACCGTTTAAAAAACGTGAAAAACTATCCTGCTATAACATGATTTTTGTTGTTTTTTTCTTCTTTTTCTGAACATAATTGTTTCTGTTCTCATCTGCCTGTCCCTTCTTATGTTATAATTGTAATTATATCATATCTGAACCGGGTGCGTGTGTGTGTATATATATATATATATATATATATATATACATATATATATATATATATATGAGAGAGAGAGAGAGAGAGAGAGAGTAATTTATAAAGAAATTTAAATAACTTTTAACTCACTGGCTCTGGCAGGTAGAGAAAGAGGGCCCTCCCTGTCCTGTTCCTCCTCAGGTGTGTATGAACAACTATCCAACATGTCCGGCACATTTTCTGTCCGTGGGCGTTTGAAAACCAAACGTCCATTTTGACATTTCAATTTCCAAACTTAAATTCGTTTAGCTAACTACTAGGTAGTTTTGAGGGCGGCGAGCGGTAAACGTTAACTGGTACGTGGTCGCACGTGAGTGACGTCACGACGCAACGTGACTATTTCTAGTAAGGCCTCTACCGAGAGCGGATGAGTGGTACCAAAATGATAACGAGAATGAGACTATTATTTTGAAGGTAACATCGGCTGATGTCCGGTGTTGTTCACGCTGCTGGTATGCGGCTTGACGCATTTCTCCACTTTCACGTCCCGACTGTGTCAGTGGATCAGTGTTTGACCACAAGTCGACAAATGTAAAACATTTGTCACAGTCACAGCTCTTGAGCGATGATGTGTAAAATAGTAACGTGTTAAAGTAGACACATTTTCTTTTTACTCTGTTTAGTCGAAACAAACCCCCTTGACTCCTGAGCTCATGTATAGAGCAGGCTAGAATTAAAGTTATTTCCAAGCCAAGCTGGATGTTGGCAGATATATTATCGAGGTTTAATAAGAACATTGAACATTTTTTGAATATATACAACATCTCTCCTTTATACGCCATTAAATAAAATATGTAATTTTTATAGCCTATAATTAAAACTGAACTTAACAAAAACTCACAAAAAAGACAAAAATGTAAATAAGTATATTGTATTACATAAATGAATAATGATTTTTTTTTTTAAACTACCAGTGTGCTGTTTTAAAAGGCCTGCCAAATAAATAATGAACTTCTACCAGCACTACAATTGGATCTATTAGTATTATTACAATTACTAACATCATTTTGGATTTTAATTTTGTGGATAATGGATGCTGATTATTATTATTATATAAATAATAGAGTATGACACACAGTGTAAAATAATGGAAGTGGTTGATGTTGACTTACCAGCAGCAGCAGACTGCTACATGCCAAACCTGCTCAGTTTCTATTTTTAACACATTGACTGTTTCAGCTTGATCACTTGAAACAGAATCAGAGTACCAGCATTTTGGAAGAATGTGAGTGCTTAATATAGATATTACCTCAGTGGAGTCAGTCAAAAATGCAGCTGTAGAGAAAAACCTAAACATGAAAAAACAAAAACAAAAAAAATTAATATACACAATTATGTTAGACTGCCGTGGGTTTCCAATTTTAATTTCTAAAAACTGTCAACGCGTACTAAAATATTAGAGAGCTGAGTCCCTCTTGGATAGATCACATAGCCTATAATCTTGAAAATGATAAGAATTTTTCAAAATTTGACATCCTTACCTATTATATATATGTGCATCATTGACATTATTATAGTGATGTGATTGTTTCGCAAAAAGGCCTCCTAACACTTTGTGTAGCGTAATCAAGTAATAAAATATAATATGGGGTGATTTGGTTATGTTTCCAAAGCATTTTACAGGTTACCAAAAACAAGATTTTTTTTTTAATTTAATTTTTTTAAAAAGGCATTGAGCAGCTTGGTAAGACATGTTTCACAGATCACAAGATACTGGTAGATTTATGAATATATATATATTTTTAAATCATAGGAAAAATATCTAGGGAAAAGGGAAAAAAATATATACTATAGCTATAACAACATTAGAACTATATTTAGAATCACCATAATTGTATACTTGAAATTATGGTACAAAAATTATTACTATTTTTAATCACCTTTTTAGGTCATTGACCTGTTTTTGTTTCGTTTTTTAGTTTTTTGTGCTAATTTTCAGGTTATTTCCTTGTACTTTTTTTGGAACAATTGTTATTTCTTGGATAATTTCATCTTAACTTGCTCATTGCCTTCTTACCATGTTTTCGAAAGATTTTAAGCCAATTTGTTTAGGTCTCAAAGGGTTAAAAGGGGGGAAAAAAAGTCATGTTGAGTTGCACAGCAGCCCATTAACCATCAGAGGGAGTCCGATGACCTTATGTCCTGCAAAGTGTTGTTATGTTGACATAAAGTACCACAAATTCACACACGGAGGCGACATTTAGCTTCACTGAGAGACATGGACGCCTGTCTGGAACAAATGCATGCAAAGAGGCGATGCTACAGCAGCTGTCGCAAGGTTGTGCAGCGCATACAAATGAGCGCATTGATCGCTTCCTACGCCGTACTGTTGTCTTTAGTAACCTGAACTGGTGCACTAACCTCCAGCTGGGACGAGCTTGGCTCAACATCCTCCCTGTTTTACACCAACATATATATATTGTTTTTACACATATTCTCATTTTTGTGAGAAATTAGAGCGACACTCATTGCGATAATGTTAATATTTTGGGGGAAAGACGCATAAATGACAAGAAAAACGTCAGTCGGTGTTGCAAAATAATAAGCTGCAACAGTGACGACACTGGAGTGGAGAGAGTGCATGAACACATCCGCTATTACTAAACACAATATGGGTCACTTGTGGTTACACACGATAATATGCTTATATGATGAGCTCACAAGTGCATTTATAGACAGCAACTAAATGCCACAGATTATTCCGCACGGTGTGAGGATAAAACAAATTGCGCCAAACTTAGTGCCAAATACCACACAAACCACAATGTGCAAAAATAAATAAATAAATAAATAAATAAATCCTGTAGAAGTAATGTTGTGATATTTCATCGAGGTTGTTATTTACATGAGATGTTACCACGAGGTCCGCAGTGCTCTACGCGAGCCTGTTGTTGTCACTCTGACCGCGCGCTCAAATCAACGCCTCCCCGCGCTTTATGATTTAATAAACAAGGTGTTGTTGTTTATTTTGGCTTTTGTTAGGGGGGGGGGGGTCTGCAGCAGTATTAGCTTTGCGAGACTGTATCCATGTCAGTGGAACAAGCCATGCTGATGTCAGAGATTTTTCCTCTGCCCTCCGCGGTGGGAGGATCTCTGTGCGTTGAGTCACGCAGCTGTCAAAGATAGCTGTCACCCAGTTTCAGGATCAAACACACAGTCAATGAGAAAAGGGCTTTGAGCCGAAGGGACGCGGAGATCTCAGGTAACCCCCTTTACATCTACCGATAAGGACGAGCAGAGAAACAATCCAAAAAAGGGGGAGGAAGAATAAGTTTTGATGAATAAGGATTTTTCGGGTATTCGGATACACGCTGGGAATATCTGGAGAAAAGAAACACAACACAAAGACAATTTTCTTCTGCGCTTGACGAGGGAAAAGTGGGCATTTTCGCACGGAGATGAAGACGAAAAAAGGTATGTTGGATTGCTTTTCAGATAAATAAAGTCAAAATGAGTTTAGATGAGCGGAGACAGAGCGATTAACAGAGCGATTTCCCCTCATATGCAAACCATGCAGTCTATTGTTTCCTTTCCAGACATGACAGGGGGCTTTTTCTGCCATGTGCTGGCGCGATGTCAAAAGTCGATATAGCTAGGGTTTAACAAAAAAATGTGTTGTTTCGAAATACGTTTTAATCGAGTTAAACACACAATAATACATAACTGTTTCGCCATGTGTGTTGTTTGTTTCTTGTCACAGTCTAATTCCGCTAACTTTACATCTGGTATAAAACGTCAAAACCCAACGAAAAGAGGGTTTCTTTTAGTTTGAAAACACGCTAACTGAAGTGACGGACGCTACATTTGTGTCGAAGTTTGACAAAAGTTTGGCGACTATTGTGAGCTGAAGTTACATTTTCACAACCGCGAAGTCTCAACCAAAACACACACTTAGCACATTTTATCCATCAAACACGAGCGGAAACACGCTCAGCACCTTTTGAATGTATCAAAATCCAAATGTAGGCTAATGTTCATCCTGACCTCATTGTGGGAAGTTGCTGCTGCCTTGTTACATTCATGGACCTCGTGGTGCAGCGCGCACACACACAATAGAAACCCCCTTACAAGTTGTTTAAACTTACAAAACCAGCGTCTTAATGGCTCTAAAACCCATTTCCTGCCTTCTATGTTCAGCTAAGATATTTCAGAGGGAGTTAAGTTTATGGCGAACTCACTGTTTGTATGTAGAAACTTTTGAATTGCATACAAAGAACCACGCAGCCCTAGATTCTTTTGTTTAGTCTGGAGACGCTGATTTGCAACAGGTCTCCCCTCCCCCTTCCCCTCTCTCCAGCCTACGTAATTACCTCATCCTGTTGGCCGCACAGACTTGGGAACTTTCTTACTCCTTTCCCACTACTTTGCCTCAGAGTGGGCAGTATTGGGGAGTGGATTAAATATCCTCTGAAACTTAAATCAGCATTTTCTTAATGGAGTCTGGGCTGCCTGCTCAGAAAGCTGCATGTCTTTGTGTAAACAGTGACCTAAACATCATAACAGCATAAAAAAAGTACTTTTGTGTATGCGACTTGTGTCAAATGGACCCCACTTTTTACACAATTTAACATATGCTTAAAAAAAACTAATTTCTGACTAAAAATCTGATTTAAGTTTAACAGCAGGTTTGTTTTCCCTTCATTCTGTGTAATTCAAAGGCCCAAATCCTGTTTGATCATGATTGACTTTGATTAGACATGCCTAAAAACACCAACTTAAATAAGAAAGCAGCCCTCTAATCTTCACAAATACACTGCTGCCTCTCTTCAAAACAAAATCTCCCTTTATACCGGGATTGTTCTTGTGGTCGGCACAGTGTACTTTAAACATCCAAGCATGCAAGGTGTGCTGCCCGTCTGTGCAATAGACCTGGTTTGTATTTGTTGAGGCAGGTTTTATAACTGACACAGCATCAGACCAGCCTTTGTGACGTCCCCCGCCCCTCCATCCCTCCCTCCCCCCTCCTCCTCTCACTCCACACACCCTCCCTCACTCCTTATATGAATCACATGGCTGAACTTGACAGCTTGCTTCTGACACATCAGCTGCCTCCCAGACAGCTTGTGTTTGGTGAACGGCTGCGGCAGAGCGGCTGACGACGGGGTGGCTGACATAAGAGGGTGCATATTCTTTTGTCCTGTCCTCACACACTCTTGCACTCGCCTGCGCAGGTTTGATGATGCTGTCGGGGAGTGAGACGGATGATGAGGACAGCGTGGACGCCCCTCTGGATCTGTCGTCCAGCTCTGGGAGCAACGGGAAGAGGAAACGGCGGGGTAATCTGCCCAAGGAGTCCGTTCAGATCCTCAGGGACTGGCTGTATGAACACCGTTACAACGCGTACCCCTCTGAGCAGGAGAAAGCACTCCTGTCCAAGCAGACTCAGCTCTCTACACTACAGGTACGGACACGGATATGACAGAAAAGATTAAATTACTTAACCTTTTTTCCACTATTAAACCGTCAGAGTGTAAACAGACCATTTTTAAAGTCAAGAGGAAGCAAGCGTGAGCTTGACTGAATCATTTCCTGCCTAGATGACAAACAAAACATGACACATAAACAGTGAATTGAAGGTCATCCAAACCAGCTTGATGTTGCAACATTAAAGTCTGAGACAACGTGAGTAAACTCACTCCCTGAGCTGAGGGCTTGGCTGAGGCACTTGGACAGGAATTTCCCTCCCTCCAGCCCCTTTCCATCCCAGCTGTCTGGGAACAATGCAGAGTCATTTACATGGTTAGAGCTGCAAGTCTCCCTGAGCCAGTTACGACTAGCCTGGAGGAGGGAGGGAAAAAAGAGGAGAGATGACTGTGATTAGTGCTGTGACAAAGGAGATTACTTTTTATTAAAGACTATTTATAAATACAGGGTCAAGAATTCCAAACTTTTTTTGCTGAAATGTAATGTTTTGTTGCTCATACTTTGACATCACAATCTTTGGTCTGCTTTTTCATGTCTGCATGACACACAGAAGATGCCAATAATGTGAAATCCACAGCCTTTTGTGTGAAATAGTGTGTGCTGTTTGCTTTTTTTCGTTTTGATTTCTCTGTTGAAAACACATGTGCAATCTGCACCTGGGGATAAGTGTACCCGCAGATTTTCTTTTAAATTGCATGGCAGAACGGAAGTGAGGCAGTTTTCTCAAAGCATGGTTTTTTGTTGTTGTCTTCTCCAGGTGTGCAACTGGTTCATAAACGCCCGGCGGCGACTTCTTCCAGAGATGCTGAGAAAAGACGGCAAAGACCCGAACCAGTTTACCATCTCCAGAAAAGGCAGCAAAGCAGGCGACAGCTTCTCTGACAGCTCTCAGTCCCCAAAACACAGCAGTCCTGCAGCCGTTACAGAGGAGAGCTACGACAAACGTGTTCTCCACCCTTCCAGCTTCGAGCCCACCATGCCCGGTGTCCTGAGGAAGGCGGCGTCTCCCTCCATACCTTCTCCAACCTCCTTGTCTCCTTCTCCGGGTCTCCTGCCCACCCGCCCTTCTGTCATCTGTCACACCACTGTCACCACAGCAATGCAGGCCAGCCCGACAGCCGCCCACCCCTCTGTGCCAGGAATGAACTGCGACAGGGCGGCAGAGCTGCTGCAGGCTGCGCAGGTCCAGGCGCTGCTCAGGTGCCAGGATGAAGGGCCCGGCAGCCAGCAGCTCCCCACCACTACCACCATCCTCAGCAGCGCCGGCATGGAGGGCAACCTGAGCCCCCGCAGCGGGCTCTTCAACACCCCTCCCCCCACCCCTCCAGACCTCACACAAGACTTCAGCGGCTTCCAGCTCCTGGTGGACGTGGCCCTCAAACGGGCTGCAGAGATGGAGCTGCAAGCCAAACAGCTGGTCTCCTAAAAGTGACAGAAGAAGAAGAGTGAACAGAGACTGACTTTGTGTCTCGACTGTGGACCTCCCCCTGAGTTCAGTGACTCATCTGCACGCAACAGAGAACAAATCCACACGAAAGCCTGATCATTTCTATTTTTGGTATACCAATCAAATTGATGAGGATGTTTTTTTTATTGAGAAAAAAAAACTGTATCAAGGTGCCTTGGCTGTAAGTTGTTTATTCATTTCACATACATGCGTATGTATCTACATGTGTATCTTATTTGCACACAGGGACCAAAAATGTTATCAGAGAAATGCTGCCTGTCTTATGTCTTTTCATTATACTGTTTATCATTTTAGAGAAGAGGTAGAGTCGGCCCTCCTTTCAGAGACCGATCAGATTGTTCGCGTCCACACACGTTTACTGCTAAACATTTCAGAGATCAGTTCATGATTGGTCTGCCTCGTTTGTTTGCACACTAAAGGCAGAGGAAGGTCATCTCAGTGTCTTAAACATACTTTGCTCTCAACATCTATGACAAACTTATTCACTACTGTAGTAAATGTTATGTGTTTTCATGAGTATAAGTATAGTTTTGATTTTGTAATTTTACTTTTAGCTATTTTAAAAGAAAAAAAAACCCTCTTTGCTTTTGTTTTTTTTTTTTTTTACTTTTTTTTCCCCCACCAAGGGATATTTCAGATGACCAATGTAGCAGGTTCTTAGTCTGAGCCTTCATCCCATCACTCAGCGAAAACGACGGCCAGTGGACTGGAAAATTAAACACTACAGATGTCTTTTCTGAATGTGCTGTTTTACGACCCGACAAAAACGGCATTTTTGAAATCACCAAAAAAAAAAAAAAAGAAGCATTTTCATGTATAATAGGACCATGTGTATAGTTAATGTGACATGATGCCCAATGATGTGATTTCTTTTCATACTGTGCAATGTTTGTGGCAAATAGGGGTCACATGGGATTCAAATAAAGTTTTGTTTTTCTACATCTCAGAATTGATCATTTGGTATTTTCCCCTGCTGCAGGTCCCTCGGATCACGCGCATTTATACAGGCTGTGTTCTTGTAAATCCCACTGAACTTTCTGAAGATTACTGATTCATCCCTTAAGGATGAGGAGAGCATATTGAGTCAGAACGTTCAGTAAATAAAAGGAGAGAGAGCAGGAGGACAGAAATAGTATAGCGCTCATGTCTTTTCACAGGCTACCGTTAGGCATTCAGAGACATTCCTGTGTGTGAGAGGTTTACAACAGCTCCTGCCAATTAGCATAATCCTGCATAAATTAACACGAGCAAACGGCAGACGTCAACAGTTTCTTGCCAGCGGGGCTTTATGTGTGCCTGCATCTCAATAGAGTCAATGTAAGTCAGCTTACAACTGAGTGCGCTGGCTCGTTCAAGGCTAGGAGGACAGCTGTTCCCTTCTGGTCCTGCTAAAGCTTCTCTATTGGCCTCAATAGGATTTGTTGTCTATATTTACAGAGACAGCCACCCTTTCATTTATTACATGATCTTCTCTAAAGCTCAACAACAATCTATTTTTCCGATTTGAAAGGAATAAAAAAAAACCTCGCTGACGTTGCTTTTAGTTTCATTAAGAAAAACAATCAGAACTACATCTTCACTAATCAGCGAGCTCGAATAGGCTGTTTGATCTAAAAGGAAATGGCGAGGTAATCACTTAAAGGAATACTTCATCCCCCAAATAACAATTGGTATATCAGTTACTCACCCTGCGTTTTGTGAAATTTCTGAAGAAATTGTGTTTTTAGCACGTCTTCACGGTGAATGAGTAATCCAAAAACGGAGAAAATCTGTGATGAATGGAAGTCATAGGGGTCCACGTTTTATAACAGCATTATTATGTAAAACATCTGTTTTCAAATAAATTCTCACACCTCTCTCAACACAGAATAATACAAGTCTATTTTTTTCAGTTGTATGCTCAGTGCTTCCCAAACAAACAGCCCTCTCCAAAGGGAACTGAATAAAAAGTGAAACTTGAATTCGGCTAAGTCACTCTGCTTACGAGAAACTGTGAGCATATGTGTCAACACACATTTACTGTTGTTAAACACAAACCCCAAAGACTTCACTTCATCAAGACTTTTTTCTGCGTTTGGATTCTTTCACGGTGGGGGCTTGCGAGAAAAACAAAGTTTTCTTCTCAAATTAAACGTACCACGGGGTAAGTGACTGATGTACATATGATCATTTGGGGAGTTAAGTATTCCTTTAAATAATTATCATTTTATTGGTTAGTAAGTGGCTGGAACATTGCACCTTAAGTCATCAACAAATGTTACAAATGTATTGCAAGTTTTCCACCTTTTGTCAAATGCAGTGACAGCTCATGCGGTGGAGGTTAGTTTGAAACTTGGGGATGTAATCACTCATAAGAGTTTAAACAGACCTCCAGGCACACAGTGGGCAGTTGTAGCCAACCATGGTGGGCCTTTAGAAAGGTAGACTGACCCTGGGCCAGGCTTTATACAAAGAAGACACCCATTTCCGCAACCCCCTCTTTCACCCCCACCCTCTCCTGAACTCTGGCCACCGAGGTCAGCATGCCTCCCCTCAGCATGACTGATGTGTGAATGACGAATCACTCGATTCTGCATGTACAGGAGCGTCGGGGCTAAGCCAAGGCCAAAAGTGCTGTCTAATTATGGGGACCCGCCCCTGCGGAAGGGGAATGCCCTAAAAACACACCATGCTGGCCTTGTAATCTGCTTAATTATATTCCAATTGAAAACACATGTGGAGGCAGGAAAAAAAAATGAACGCAACATTATTATGGCAATGATATATATTTTTTAATGCCGATAAGAGCTCATACACGTGCCATAACATCAACAGTGTAATAACATTAATTACAAAATGTATATCTGCTTAATATGTTATTTGATTGGGTTTTTTAGTTTACATTTACATAGGGAAACATTCATTTATGTACAAATGTTTATTTGATCTCTTAATATAACTACATCACAAGCTTCAGAATTGCTGGAGTGTCTTTTGAATTAAGTAATTAATCACAATCCAACATTCTGGTTTCTAACTCCCTGCTATACCAGGAGTGATATATTGATATGTTAATATAATAAACATAAATAAGAAGTCAATTATTTGACAGACAATTCAATTCAAATACAAGTTCCAAAGTAAAAAATACTAAAATGAGCTTCTTCTACATAAAATGGCATTAAGTTTGAACTATTGTTACTTTTATGCATCCTCTCTAAACTTCATATCAACCAACTAAAGGAAATACAAATCAAACTGTACGGTTACTTCATCACTTGAGTTCCTTCACAAACATCTCTCAGCCAAAACTTATGTTCAACAGGGACAAATAGCAGGAATATATCCTTACCTACAGTTATCCAATGGCACAAAATGTTGTCAGATCAATACAGAGAGTCGGACTACACACCAAAGTCCTGCTCTCATCAAAACAATGATGTGACGGTAAACTGGCTCAGGATTGTCTCCACATTCAAGCAGCTGACAGAAATACCTTGTTACATTGAAGTAAGTAGGGCGGAGATGCTCAAACAGGAACATCACTCAAAAGATGGCATGGATACTACTCCCTTGTTCAAGATCATGGCCTCTCCTGGTGACATGGGGTTATATACAAGTAGTGATGAAGCCATGGGTCACATAAAGTCACATGAAGTCAGTCGCACTCTCTCACACACATGCACTCACGCACGCACACTTCTTCCCCTGAGACTGCTGTTGTGCTCGACTATCATATTAGAAATTAAGGCTGATCACTGAAACAGAAAAGACGAAAAACGGTGCCTGTCATGCTAAAGAATCAACATAAATAAAACACAGTATAAGGGCCTTGTTGTCAGTGCATAATAATAATCACAATGTCAATAAACAGTCATTGTTCTCCTAATCAATAAATTAAACATGAATACAAAATATTACAAATCGGATTTTTTTAGTATGACCTTCAAATAATTGCTTCATTTGGAGGCAGAGATAGTGCACACACAGTGAGGAGAAAATAGTCCCTTATCAGTCCTTTAGTCTCAATACTGTCGATAAACCTCTCTTGTCTAAAAATGACATAATAAAATATAGTACAACTACCAGTATTGTACCAAATATCAGTATTTTAGCATCGCCTGTAACACCGAAGAGTTTCAACTCAACATGAGAAAGGATTAAACCTGTTTAAAAAAGACAAGAATATCAGTAATCGTGTGTCAGCATGCACGTCATGTTGTTATACTGTATGTTCTTTATACAAACGTGTTTTGCTCAGTTTAAAATGAGTCAAGATGGGCGGCTTGTTTACAGTTTGTTGATACTGCTACCTTAATCTTCAATTACAGCTAGGACCCTTTAGACCTAGAAAAATAGGAAGCACTTTTGAGATGAACATTTGAATACAAACACACACACACGCTCTTTGCCTCACTTACACACACGCAGATTAGGTTTGTGGCATTTTCTGAACAGTGATTCTTTCAATTGCACTCTCTGCAGAACCACAAAATCAGCTCCCGGCTCGACAGCCAGTTTAGCTCACCTGGAGGAGCAACATCTGACCTCTTGACCTTTCCTACGAGGGTCGGCCTCTCGCTGCTGGAAAGACCTATTTCCAGACAGAGGACGGATTGTGTCGCTAACTGACACTATAGTTTCCTTGTCTGGTCTTTTCAACGCAATTTTTAGAAGACTGATGTCATTATACAAATCAGAAACTTCCCAGCGTGTAGTGTTTTTAGAATCAGATCATGGGATTTTATACAAATATAAAAATATGAGTCATTCGGTCTGACCTCTCAATTTGATTTGACACCTTTGATCTGAGCAGATCAAATGCATCACTTGTGTGCATGTATACACACACACAGTCCACATGCACGTGCATGCTCCCTCCCTGTTATCCTCTGATTCTCGGCACATGAAACATAATAACGTGAAGCATCACTGCTGTGCTACACCTGGCTTACTTTGTAATATTAGGCCACTTTAAAAAAAAGGATTTATAAGATACTCGTGAGGGGCGGGTGGGGGTTTAGGAGGAAGAGGGTACTGCTACATCAAAGCTGGGAGAAGGAAATGAGGGAGGGTGGGTTAATAAATAAATAAATAAATACTGAAAATGTACATTTCCTGTTTTTCTTCCATTGTGACTGACCCCACAGTGATCTGGGAAGTCCGCAAAAAATGTGGTTATTTTATGTTAGCACCCTAGTCTTACCATTCAGTGCTTTAGTGTGTATTGGGCATGTGTGTGGGTACATGCATTTGTCTCATAGTCTGGTCTGAGCCTCCGGGATATAGATCTCAATACTGTCTGCACTCTCGGTAGCAGAGCTCTGCCGAACTGACGCGGCACGTTTGGCAGCTAGCAGGCGTTTGCGAGCCTCCAGACGCTGGCGCTCAGAGCTCTCCAGCGAGCGGTCCCTAGCCAGGGAAGGGTGGTGGCCCTTCAGGGGCTTCTTTGGCACGGGAGGGGGCATCCTTCTCTCCTGGACAGGAATGATAAATAGTCTTAATGACACTATTGACCACTGAGTCCTCATGGCAAGCTGCAGCTAAACACAGTAAGGAGCAACACAACTGCAGCCAGCTGGCGTAAGGGTTAGAGAGAGCGGCGGAGCTGTTGTCGGCATAATGTCAGAGCATGCAGTTTTTGAATGAGGTTATGGTTTACAGTGGCAGCCATTTGTGTGGGGTAAGAGAGCACGGTGGTGGCCATTGCGTGAGGTAAAAGTGACCATTGGAGACGGACAGGCCCCAACGGTGCATGGCAGGTACAGTAGCTTCTCAAAAGCAGCTCACTGTCGACAACAAGACAGAACAAACACAAATACAAGTGGTGACGTCAGGCAGGCAACGTGACAGTATGAAACACATATCTGCATGCTAAAACAAAGCTTAGCTGTGAATCTGTACAAATTTAAAGTACACAGTAATGACAGCAGATAGCATGCGAGTTAGTAGAGCATTCCCAAACAGAATTAAGGTGAGATGAATTTGATATTTGTGTGCCTGCACCTGAATTTCTGGTGGGGTCAGAGGTTTCCAGTTGTTGGCTTTGAGTTGGTGGAGTTCATCAAACTTCAGGCTAATGTTCTCGATAGACAGCTGGAGCATGTCCCAGAAACCTGCCAGGTCCTGGGAGATGGGCCGTGGGTGTGCATTTGGGTTCTGATAACACACAAAAATTTCATATAAACACAGGCACATTCACATGAACACCTTCTTACAAACACATTTTATTTATATGTGCATTACATTATTATTTTTGGAAAAGTGATGATTCATTTTTCACAGCAACTAAATTGATCACAGAATTGGCCCTAACGTGAGCCAAATGCATATTGATGCACAAATTATTTTGGAATTGGAATGACACATTTTTTATATAAATCAGGCACCACACTGTAAATATGTGGGAGTGCTGGGCTTGTATACAAAATATGCCTTTGACTTCTTCATTACACTTTATTTTAAATCATACATCGACTGTGGTTAAACCAATCTACCTGTAAAATACCCATCAGTATAAGTTACATAAACACTATTTAACAGTGATTAATTTGTTACGCTCTCCTACAGAGGCAAAATTTCTCTGTTTCCAAACGTCAGGTCTTCATGGCTACGTTTACATGCACACTAATATCCCATTATTATTCCAAATATGACAATCATGTAAACTCCACATTGTGTTTAGATATTTTGAATTATTCCTTTTTCCAAATTTAGTAGTTTCCAATTAAGACATATGCGGTATTATTCGGGTTTAAATAGCATTATTTGGGAAAGTATTCAGCACATTTGGAACATGTGTCTCAATTGGGGTTTTTACCGCAGTTTGCAACAAGCGGCCTCTTGCCTGTCTACGGTTAGCTGTGTGCATTATCATATTTTTGTTGCATAAAAACCAGCTTGGCAAAAGTTTTCAAGGTTGGTGTAGAGATGCATGGCTAAAAGTAAAGGCAGCATTTCTGGTTGAAAGAAGATACACACCTTCTTTTAAATATTATGAAAGACTTGGATATTAAGTTTTTGGATACTTGCAAATATCAAAACATTGACAATTTTAAGAAGGTGGTTGAAGGAATGAAAGAAGGAGGCTGTGTTCGCACTGTTGAACAAATCCGCCACTGGTCGGAAACTTTGAAAGAACCTATTTTGAGGCAAAGAAGCAAAATGACAAGCTGCTCCAGCCACTCCACTTTTCTATATTTAATTTAATTTTCAATTTTACTGATAATTTTTACAGAGACGGCGTAGAATTAAAAGTAATTTCGCCAGAGTTAGTTAGCAGCTAATTTGCATCTGTTGTCCCTGGGCAGGTAGACAAAAAAACAAACACACAAAACAGCATGTCGCCTGCACTACCTAAAACATGAGAATACATAAAAGTCCATTATACAAACATTTCACCACATAAAACATACATAACAATACATAATACATACAAGTCCATCAAAATAACATCAGTATGACAGACAGTATACAAGGTAATCATTGGTGATGACACTTTTGGCCAAATTTTGACGTGATAAATGACATGTCAGGGCGCATTAATTGGAGAATGCTTGGTGGCATGTAAATGGGGGTGTGAGTGGAATATTAATGTTCATTTGCCCTGTTAACAGCTTCGTAGGAATATTGTCATTTTCAGAATAAAAAAAATGAAAATTTTGTGAATGTTAACGCAGTTATGGTTATATAATGTGCACATTGTGCAATGCAGGTAACTGTAATATTTGAATATGCATATTTGAAAAAATCAGTGTGAATATCTGCACAAGAAAAGGCTCTTTGCTGCTTCAATTCATAGATATATGTATATTGTTACTAGCATCTAAAATTCTTGTTTGTGAGGTTCTTGTTTCTACAGCAAGTTTTATTTTTTTGGATGTGAAAGACAGTAAGGGTGTGCAGATGCACACTCTACACTAGATGCATAGTAAATGAGCGCTGGCCTGGCCTGTCAGGATGATTTGTGCAGGATGATGTCAGTGTTGGGGGGTGGGGACGGAGGCGGCTGGGGAAGCATGCAGAGGATGAGGTGACACATACCAGATTCTCCTCACACAGCTCCCGGAACTGCTGGAACTTCTGGGACATCAGCAGCTGGGCACTCCCCACTGCACTGCGTATTTTCCCTAGGACTGCAGAAAGACACAGACGCACATGCATGCACACACACACACACACACACACAGACACGCACACAATTCACAATGCAATTACTCACAGAACCGCATACTGCAGGCATGTTGCAGCACTAACAGAGATGGTGCATTTAACACAGAAAAGGATACGCCAGAATCCTCTTCCATCTCAGAAACTAAAGTCATTTAGGGTAGTGAAATAATAACTGGATTGCACTAAAATTCCAAATCAAAAGAAATGCAAAAATGGCAACCCTATATGGACATACAATTAAAAACGCCATGTTTACATCACATAATAAATGTTTCAGCTGCTGATATGTATCAAAAATTAAAATCATCATGCATGTGGTCCTAAAAGAATGTGTTTTTAAATTTGTCTCACAATGCCTGTTTGTCAGAATGATACAGGAGATAAACAAGGTTGTTCTGCACAACCTGACTCCCAATGTCAGTCCTATTGACTCACATATCCCAATGGAGAGGAAATGTCAGTGCATACATTTGTCAACATGAAGAAAAAATGGGATCAGACACTGAGAGAGGGGGAGTAATGAATCTGCACTACAGATACAACGTCTTCAGCTCCCTCAGGATGTGCGTGTACATGTGTGTGTGCGCACATGGCAGCGTGGGATCTGGGAAAACATAACCTTGAGACAGCCCTCCTGCTCAGCACGTTCTGTGAGAGAATAACTTGCCTGGAACCATAACACCATGCTGGCTGCATAAACAATGACATTTTCGGTAAGACATGAAATCAGCTGCGCAGTCAGGACAGGTAGAGATACAGTGCCTGCTGCCTGAGGCTTGTTTGCTCAGTCTTGTGTGTGCATGTGCAGAAAACATATTTAGAAGTGTGTGTATACAGACATGCTCTGCAGAGTGTGTGTGTGTTACGTCAAGATCAAATAGTTGCCTGGAGGAGCGCTGAGAGAAATCCCTTCACTGTGTTTGTGAGACTTCATTATACAGTGTGTCTAAAGGACAGATGTGTGGCTGGGGCCAGCAGCGGCATATTGATAAGTATGCACGGTATGTCTGTGGAGGCCAGAGGGCCTGAGACAGGAACAAGCAGCTATTGTGGTCCAATACCATGAATACCAGCTCCGTCCAAATCAGAGAGGAGCAGAGAGGATGAAAAACAGACCTGGTATCAGTGTCTTGTGTCTCCACATTTACTCTCAATGACTCAACTCACTCTCATCAGGTAGCTCATTCTCCGCCTCATCATGCTCCATCTGTCGACACCAGCCCTCCATACGCTCCGTCTCGGCCTGCAGCAACTTGAGGAACCAGCGGCCGTCTCGGGGGCACACCGATCGTCCGACAGCCTCCAGAGCCTCCACCTCTGGCTCGGCCACGCTGTCCATCCACGGGTCTGGAGGAGGCAGGATGGAAGGGTCAAACCCCACCTCCCCGTAGTCGTCAGCAGCACAAGCATGGTAATGGTTCCCGGAGCCCTGGATGCTGACGGTAGAAGAGGCAGCGTCACGGGAGTGTTGGCGTGGCATGGTGGCACAGTGACGTGGCAGCAGCTCTGGGGCATCTGTTGGGTCATCAAGGTCAGCCTGTACCGCCGTGGTTACACTGTTGGAGCGGGTCATCCTGCGATAACTGGAAGAGGAAGCAAAGAAGATCTTATTTTATGCAATTGATTATACTAAATTTGTGCAGTAATACCACATTAGTGTCTGTATTTTAGCACTAATTATGATAATATTGTTTACACACAGTTCTTGGAGGTGATCCCAGTATGAAAAATTGAAAATGATCACAGCAATCTCATCACTGATAGCAATGAATAGCTTTTGTAGTTTGGAACGTCTTTTGTGTGTGTGTTTTGTCACCTGGCCCATTCAGGAGCAACAGAGTGTGCAGCCGTCTGTCACGCCACAAGCCCTGCTCTGGGGTTGATACACACACACACACAGACAGACAGACAGACAGACACACACACACACACACACACACACCTGGGACCCCTCTCTACAGCTGGGTGTGCCATGTCATATTTGGCTCAGAGGCTTCGTGCCGCCGTCAGGCAGCCTTTGCCAAGTCCCTCCACACTATGTGCAACAGCAGACGCACACACTTGTGTGCAGAGATTAAATCAACACACACACAAATTTGGCTACGTTCTATAGAGCAGCTCACCACCCCAGTAATGAATGGGACGCCGGAGAGACGAGGGTGTTGAGGGGGGAAACCTGCCAGCTAACTGTGCAGTGATTGGAGCAGCCAGCAGTCTAATCACTGCAAGATTACAACTCAAAGTGGTACATGACTCAAAGCACATCTTTTATTAACACAGACAAAAATACACCAGGGTGCAAACAAGAGATGCACTTTGATGAGCATAAATAAGGCCCCACACGGACAGGGACTCCAAAGATACAGTGAATAAATGTGCAAACTTACAAATGCAAACTTAAATCCTGGTATATAAGCATGCAAGCTTATCCTGCTGTTAGATATCTTAAATAAGAGCACTGTAAAATCTGACAAGTTGATTTTACTTTAAAAAATCTGGATTAATTGCATTATTAATGGCATATTTTCAATGCCATTATTTTGCATTTCAAAACAGTAATGAAGTCTATATTTACAAGATAAAGTCATCCTAACAGATTATCTTGATTAGGAGTCAAATGACTGCAAAAAACTGCATGGGACATACATCTGTAAAGGGGACACTCATGGGTACCCATAGAATTCATTTTCATTACGATATCTTGAGGTCAGAGGAGAGAATGACCATGCCATTTTTCCATCACCTAAATGTATCTTAACTTTTGAGTGTCATTCTACCCCCTTAGAGAAGCTAGCATGAAATGGTTGGTACACTGGATTTCTATTGTCTTCTAATTTTGGATGACAAGAGTATCATCACTCAAGCTCCAAAACTCAGCCAAGTACAGCCTCTTAAAAGATGGGAATGTTGGCAAGCGATTAACGCAATTTAACAAAAAATAAGCAGTTATGTACAAACTTTAATCGCATCATGATTAAGGTGTCAACGCTGACAGCCATAATGTTTAAAGTTATCTTAAAGTTTAGTTGTATTTACTTAATTTTGAGAAGTTGTTGTGAGAAGAAGAAAACATGAGAAGTTGAAAAAAAAATCCATCTTTTCAAGTTTTAGCAAGTTCAGTGGGCTAAACCACGTTTACTGTGATCTATATATCTGGTTTATATATCTGTATTCCACTGACTCCAAACTCCTGATCTCCTAACTTCATCTTTGGCACAATCCTCTTCATCATGACCAAGTTAAGTCAGACTAACTTGGTTTACAGAAGTTGCTAACACTAAGAAAGAACAAGGTCATTTCAATTGTCATTTTTAAGTTGAAACTATCTTAAAAAAATAAGTAAATACAGCTAGTATTTAAGTAAACTTTAATTAGATATAAGGTAACCATAAATTAAGATTAACAGTTATATTTACTTTCCTTTTTCAAGGCAATCGGTTTCCAAGATTATTTTAAGCGAGATCAACTTGTCAGATTTTACAGTGTAAGAAGAAACAACTTTGCCAAGCCAGAAAAAAGACTGATTTGCTAGACTGCTAGCTGTACTCTGATCCAAACATGCCCTACAGTCCTCTCACACATGAACCCCAGCTTGACCTGCCTGCAGCTCGACACACACAAATGATCATAGCTCCATCACGTCTGCCTTGGCCCGTCTCCGGACGCACACTCCTCCTCGAAGCTACCCATTCATCTCTCACCTCCCCTTTTCTCATTCATCTCCCCTCTTCCATGAACAGAAAAAGAGAGCGCAAGAACAAGGGAGTGGCCTCGGCTAGATCAAACACAACGTGTATGTGCTTCATGTGTACGTGCAAGCAGCCCGTGAGTGTGAAGAGCAGTTAAAGAGTAACTCCTCCGAGCAGGTGTTCAGTTCTAATGACCTCAGCCTGCTTTCTATCAGCCTGCTAACAACTTCCTGCAGGGGCAGAGACGGGCAAGGCCAAACACAGCCCAGACAGAAAGACAGACATATCTATAGACAGGAGGCAAAAGAACAAGGAAGGTGCTTTTAAAGAGAAAAGTCAGTGTGAGGGAGAAAAGATCAGGAAGGTATGCAAGAGAAAAAAGGGCAGAAAGTCCATGTTCTCATAACATTCATGTGGTTAACATGACGGAAAGTTGTAAATCACAACAGAGGTGGAGTCCTGCATTCCATATGCTACCGCTTTTAAAGCGCCTCTTAACCTCTAGGTTTCTGCTAGGGAGTTCCCAATCAAGTTTTCTTGCCCCAGAACCAAATCCAAGTCATTTGATATTCAGTATCTGCAGATACCAAGTACCAATATAATACTGGATAATGCAGCTGCACAGTGCACACTTTAAGTACTTTAAAGTTATTAATCAACCCAGTGTATATGCTTGACAGGTTAATAGCTCAATGCAATGAAATACAAGAAAAAAAGTCTGCATCCAAATAGTTCGTTAAGTTTTTTTTCTTATTATTTTTACAATAAACTCAAAATGTTTTTATGTGAATCTCATCACAATTCAACTTAGGGCAAAATTTGTTTTTTCAACAAAATAAAATAAATTAAAATGTGTCTTCAGGAATTGCTCTCAAAAACACTTATATAATACGTAATAAAAGTGCAGAGCACTGTACATGAGTACTACAATGACAATTCCACTTCAAAGTAGTGTTTTAGCTGAACTTAAACATTCCAAAATAAAAGTCAGTCACAATTCCACTTATTACAGCATTATAGTAAAAACTAGTTCACTAAAAATGAACAACAAAAATTTCAGTTCCCCTTAAAGTAGTGTAGCAGCTTAAGCTGAACATAAAAATCCATTTCTACTCTTTGGAGTTGCAGTATTACAAAAAAAACCTGAATATCTGTCGCAAAAATGGTGCTCTCTGTATTAAATCTTAATAATTTTCCTCTCATTTGCACAGAACGTGGCTCAAACCACAAACCTGAGGAAATATTGAAGCTCCTATAAACAAAAACAGCCTAATGCCTTACCTACCCATAGAAAGAAACACCAGATCAAGCACAGAGAGATATGTAGGATAACAGAAAACACAACACTACACTGCCACACATGCTATATTTTTTGCTGTTTATTTTCTGCCAGTAATAACAAACCTTCAGTCAATTAGGACAAAAATAAAAAGGCAGGGGGGTCTAGCTGCCGCTTAACTTGCCTTTTCAAGATGGTTGTTCATATGGTTTAGTAACTAGGACCATAAGCCCTGTGACTGCAAAACCATCTGGTGACCACCAACCCCAGACCCTAAACCTACAAGGCCCTAAAAATTCTTTCTCATTTATACTTCAATTTATTATTATTTTTTTTTGCATGTTCGTGATCAGATACTTGCAGTTTTCTTCATTTGATAAGCACAGTGTCTTACACCTATAGAAAAAAAACCCTTTAAAGTGGATTTTTGAGGGAATAAATATGAAACATGAATCGAAATCAATGTTATTTTTGATAAAAATACATGTTATCCAAAGTTATTTTGTACTTTTATCATGTTTGTGATCATACACTTGCAGTTTTTTTTTCATTTTTTTAAGCACAGTGTCTTACACATATAGAAAAGACTCTTTCAAAGTTGTTTTTTGAGGGAATGAATATGATACATGACTAAAAATCAATGTTATTTTCCAAAGTTTCTGTACATAAAGAAGTCTGTGTACACAAGCATGTTGCTGGTTGTGTTCATCTCCTTGCTCTTTTCCACTCCCTCTCATTTAATCCCAGTTCAAACAGCGAGGTGAGGTTATGACCTGCGACTGCTGCATATAAACACACAGACTCTCTCTCTCTCTCTCTCTCTCTCTCACACACACACACACACACACACACAGACACAAATGAGGCAGTTTAAGCACTGGAGCAAGGCTGTAGGAGTTTGGCACTCTCACTGTCTGGGAATCTAACGTAGGGGGCAGAATGCCCAGACCTCCCAGGTACACACACACACATATACACATGCATGGACCAACACACACACATGCATGCCAACAGGTAAACAATCAAAAATGCACCAACAAAAACACCCTTCCTCCTACTCCAAACATTAACCAGGGTAATGCACAAGCTGCAGTGCTGCATAACATCTACGCCTCAGCAGACGAGAAGGTGTCTGGGTGAGTTAATATTTGACTTGGCAACTCCAGGAACTCAGAGCTTGGTCAGTCAGCTGAGACCGCCCCTTTCAGAAAGCCCCTCACATTCCCTGACACTGTGGAAGTGTGTGTTTTAAAGTGCTGGACTCAGCCCTCGCTGTGACCTTTGATTAAAGGTGATGTCGCTTTGAATTCCTGAAGCATGCCTTGGCTACGGCACGAAACCAGCACCACGGCTATATTTGTCAACTTCCCTCACTAAACAGAAGGTCACTGTTTTGACAGGATGAACGAAAGCAGACAAAGAAGCCATAAATGCCTGCGTGTCCAACCAGAGGCCTCGATAAACCCGCTGCAATGCGAGATACTGAAACAGTGTGCACACTAGGCTGCTTCTCCTCAAACTGTTGCAGAATGAGGCTGGAGCTGACAGCACAGCAGTCTCTCAGTGCTCTCAGAACTAAACAAACCCAATAAAACTCCCTCCCTTTTTCTCCCTCCCACACAAACAGACTCAAAGTAGCCTGAATCACAATGACTGGAGCAACAGATGGCTGTCAACTCACCCCCTCCACCTTCCCAGCTCCCTGCACCACATCCTCTGGCCCAGCTGTCACTTGGGGCCCCCTTACTGAGGGTGCTCTGACGCCAACCTCCCCTGATCTGGAGACAGCTGCTGTAGGAAAGCCAGTGCAGGGGGGCAAAAGCTTGCACTGCACACTACAAACCTCTCTCTGTCTCTACAAGTCCTCTTCCTGGTCATGTTATCTCTGCCTCATCCCTCCAATCAGACTTATCCAGTTTCACTTTTACAGCCTCCTGCTCTTTCTCTTTCTGTCTCTCTACTCACCATCGCTCATCCTCCACCTGAATTCCTATCGACTGGAATTTAGACTGCTCCTCCGTCTGCCCTCCTTCTTCTGGGTCCACCTAAGAGGAGGGGAGAAACTGTCAAACTGCAGGCCAAAGTTTTATGTCAGATCATAAGCAGGAACTCATCCACAAACCTGGATCCCTATGGAGAGGCACTTGCGGAGCGCTTCCCTCTGCGCCTTGCTGTCCGCGGAGACGTGCGCGACGGCAGAGGTGGTGGCGGTGGCAGTGATGGTGATGGTGCTGTTGGTGACGTGCTGGCTGGCGGGGCCGTGCACCTGAGCGTTAGCCGCTTCTATGGCTGCCGTCAGGGCCTTCATGCTGTCGATGCTCTCCGTGGAGTTGGACAGGCCTGGCTGGGAGCTGATGCCCGTCCGTGCCCCGGAACCCCCGTCCATGTAGGCGTCCTGAGCCGACTCGGTGCTGCTCTGTGCCGTGATGGATATGAAAGGTTTGGACGGGGTGGTCCGTGGTGGGACTGGGGGAGGTGTCTTCTTGTAGGTGGTGATGCATGATGACACTGCAGGGAGGAGACAGAGAAAGAAAGTATGAACGAAAATACACATCTAGCTGCTAGCTTCTTTTAAAATCCAACGCAGTGGGTCGCACATATAACACGTTGTCAAAACGTCACACCTGTCCCGCCTGTGGGACCGTCCTGCCGGCTTTCCCTTTCACGGAAGTTGATACAGTGCTGTTACTACCTCTACTGCCGGCTGAAAAGCAAAACAACTCTGTCTCCCCATTTTGCATTCGTACCTTGTTTACAGCACATTAAGGGGACATGACGGCACAATATTCCCACCTTGAATAGGCAGTGCAAAAGCAGCTCGGGTTATCTCAGTTCTCTGTATTACAAACTGGAGGTGGGGGGTTTCTGTAATACGTGTGCATTTAGGAGGCAGATTTGAGTGGCATTGTGGGAAATGTAGGATATAGTGTTTTTGAAATGAGAGCCATAATAGAGACTAAAACTCAGGATATCTCAGCCTCTGCTACAACAATTTCAACTATTCTCATTCCCATAGTTTCAACCACAAGTAAGTAATAAAATAAGTAATATATCAATATTACTAATTATCACAAAATCCAGCGACTACTGCACTACAATATGAATTGTAGACATTTGTGAATGAAAGTATGAAAATACAGCATGCTAGCATGTTATACAACACAGAAAGTATGATTTTGAGGATATTAAAATTTTAATATTATAAAACATAAATTAATCACTGCCCGAAGGAAAAATGACTTTGGTGACAGCTGACACCTTGAAAGTTTCCCCAGAGGTCTCAGGTCTCTGTGTTGGAGTCAAAATGGACAGTAGATTAGGGGCAAGTTTAACAAATCAGAGCCCCGTCTACTAATAGGATTAGTATTTTAGCCACTTGACCCACTGATCTAGATGGTTAAGCCCTCTGCGCACTTACTGTACACATCCAGAACACTTTGATGGTGCTGGATATAGCCCTGTGAGCTTGTGTGACTCGCTGTTGTTAGCACGCAAGTTAAGAGATAATTATCAAAAAAAGCCCAGATGTTAAATGACAATGTCGAGGACAGAGAGCTCAGGGAAGTGCAAACACTTTGTATTAAATCCAAGCAAATAGATATTAAAAAGCATCATAGTGATGCTCAGTAACACTCTCCCTCTTTCTGTCAGTGCTCTTAGGTTACAGCTACAGGTTGTGCACAGACAATGGAGCTTCTCACACGCACCGATTCAGGAGCCTGTGCATAGAAACATGCCAACAGATTTAAAAACATACTCTCATGACAGACAAAAACAGCCACCTCCTAACTACTTTATGCCTTGGAATCTCCTTCCTGGCCGGTGCTATCATCAAAAGTAGGTCGCTCTCTCTCTCTGCTCTGCTGCAAAACTAGGACACAGGGTTTCCTGGATCCCTTTTAATCCCTACAAAAGACAAACATCCTACCGTGGCGAGATGGCTGCTCTGCGAGCGGCAGACAACTGTTGCCAACCACACCCAGCACAAGCAGCCATGTCTAAAACTATTATGTTGTTTGCTTTGTGTCTTGCCATCTCACTGACAGCTACAGAGAGGCTCTAACATATTGGAGGTGAACAGAGGGCTGACTTCATCCTCTTGGTTTGTCAGAGTCATCCGCCGCCCTCCTCCTGCCTCCTGCCTCGTCGGCAGTGATTGGATGATCCCAGACAGAGATTTCGGTCAGGTTTTGACAAGCTGGAAAGTCCTCAGACGGTATGAATGCTGCGTTGAGATGAGATCACAGTTGCTAATACGAGCGCCTTTGATGGCGGGGTAACAACCCACAAGAGAGACAAAAGAAGATGACTTACTGTATTTCCTTTTACAGCCAAATGTGTTTTGAGAGAAACTGTATATGCAGGAATTCCTGCCAAAGACATCTTAGCAGGAATCATCTGAGCATGCCGCGATATGCAGCACTGTCTCAACTTTTAACAGATGTCTAGGGAATATGACTGACATCAGGGCTAATCTTCAGAAAGGTCACAGAGTACAGACTCACAAGGGAACAAAAAATACACAGTGAACATTCACATGCACTCGCACAGAGGGAGAGGGCGAGGTCCTGCCCCTATCAGGCATGGAGGTTCAAAGGATCGAATGTCAGCCCCTTTCAGAGCTTCTATCCCCTGAAGTCATCTAAAAGTCACACTTGTGTGTGTGTGTGTGTGCACATGTTGGATGACTGCATATGTGTGTGTCTGTGTGTGCACGCTCCCATCAGCCCCAGAGAAGGGTTAAAGAACACAGGGTTTTCATCCGCTCAATAAAGCACCGTATGAAACAGGAGACGACGCGCCGTGTCCCACCTAGCTGTCACTGCGAGAGCCAGACATGCTGGAGAATGACAGGGGGGTTTTTGAATGCCGAGACAGGTTAAGTAAACACACTCAGGAGTCGGAACATGCCCACGCACACATGGATGCGCCGCACAGGCCTGCAGACATGCACACGCAGGCGCACAAATAACATTGACACAACCCAGCTCAATGTTTCAACCTCTCCACATCAAGGGAGACCACAGGCTTCCTGCCACTGATATGCTCTCCATTCATCAGGATCCGTTGTCAGCAGTGACTTGGCCCATTCCTGTGACTTATGTGTCATCAAACATTTCGCAAAACAGATTTATGTTCCTGTGTTGGATGGCTTTAGAGCGCATTATTGTTTAATGTATGAGAAAGTTGGCTGGCAGTTGTTGGCAGTGAGAAGAGAACAGCACTGCATACTATATATTTATAAAGCACTTCTTAACAAACTAAGCAAGTATCTAATGTGTCTTGTAACCTAGAGAACAAAGTCAAACTGTCCCAAGATTATTTGATTCTAGGAAATCATCATGTAAATATAGAGACCGGGAAATTGGCTCTTAGATACTATGCATCACACAAGTGGAACAATCTGCAGAACCGTGTAAAATTAGATAACTTAATCTCGTTTAATGAATTTAAATCCCTTTTGACTGACTTAAACAGTGTGAATGCAGGTGTTTCTGGTGAATTTATGTTGTGCTGATATTCTTGTCCTTATATATCGTAACCACTGGATTCTCCTATTGTTTTATAACTTGTTGATGTATACTGTAACATTTTTTTGTGTGCCTCTGTTCATTTTGTGTAATGTAATCAGGGCATCCTTGTAAAAGGGAGCTTGCTCACAGTGGGCCTTCCCCTTTTTAAATAAAGGTTTAATAAAAATAAAAACAACTCTCAAAATAAACTTCTAATTCTTGCCTGTCAGACAATACTCAGGGGAAAGCATCTGACCAAAACAGCTGTCCTGATAAAACAGCAGCCAAGTTTGCACAAAAATGACAAGAAAACCATTTAATCCTCTTGCAGCCATGAAGGCATTAGACAGCCACACTGCCCGAGACCTCCCACACACACAGACAGTCAAGGACGGATTGAAGTAGGAATGTGACGCAGGATTCCATCAGACCCTTAAGAAGGAATGTGGAAAACTCTCTTCACCAATAAACACTGACGAGCATACACACTCACAAAAGGTTTTCATGTCACCCCATAATATCTGGTTAGTGGAGCTTTGATTGCAGAAAAAGAAAGACAATCCATATTGTCTTGTCAACCGAGGACAACTTCCTCACTTAATGGAAAAGGAATTGTGGAATTTCATCTCTCTTCCCTCACAGAGGTGAGCACAGCCTGCTGCGAGCATTGTCATCCCAAAGAGAAGAGTTTGTGAATGACAAAACTCTAGTGGCTCTCTGCCAAATCCCTCTTTTGACAAATACTTCAAAAGTCCCATGCCGACAAGTTGGTGTGAATAGCGGTTCTTCTTGGCAGAGCACTCCCCCACCTCTGGGCCTGATAATATCAAAGAAAGCCCTCTTGCCTCCCCGGAGACAAAGCAAAGTCTCCATTCATTTCTTCAGCCTGCAGAACAAAAACAGACTTGCTAGCCACCTCTGTTTTTGGCTCTGCTGATCACCGTGTCCCATTTGTGTGTCTGCATAGGTGTTTCCTTTGTTTAATCATCATGTTCATGTTACCGGACAGATTGAAGGCAGGCAGCTGCCTTGTAATCTCCAATCTGTGTATCTGTGTGATAGGCCACTTCAAAGAGCAGATGGTTTGGTTTAAGAGGCGAGCTAACAGGAACGGGCTCCCCCACGCGGGGGCCAAGGGCAAATCCACCACCATCCAAACAAATACAAAGGCCCGGAAAGGGGGCGGTCAGTATGGGGGAACATTGACAGCTGAGCCCAGCTGCACTGTGCTTGGGATGAGGGTCCGCCAGAGGGGAGAGGGGAGAGAATTGTGAACAGAGAAGAGGAGCTGAACAAGTCTGAGGAGGAGGAGGAGGATAAGGAGGAGGAGGAGGAGGGTAAATCTGAGAGTTACTGCCCAGCTCTGTCTGCTGCTCTCTGTCCATTTGTCCATCTCCCTCTCTGTTGTACACAAACACGCACACAGACACACACATTCACAGAGAACCAGCTGGAGTCCTTTGTGATGGCGTCACCATGGCGACACATAGCAACATGAAGTTTGCCGGGAGGCTTGGCGCTTTACCAGCAGCGAGCAGAGGAGAGCTTCTGTTGGCCATTTGTTTACCTTGACAGGGTACACTGCAGCTGCACTGATACCCACCTCAACACCAGCCAACAAGAACACACAGCAGGAATAATGGGTCGCAGCTAGCGTAAATTAAAAATCAAATAAACACCAGGATAACAGCACAGAGAGAACAAGTGGGTGCCACTGTGTTGCAAATGAATATCCAATAATGTTCCAGCCCTGAGGCGTGGGCTTTGTGCAGCTGAGCGCTGAACTCTACCAACCAGTTTGTCTTGGATTCTTGTTATAAAAGCTTGTCACTGCGTTTCCGGGACAGTGTCATGAGATGACAATAACCTGGAAGGTTCACACAGGTTGACATTACATTACTGTTGTGAACAACAATGCTGCACTACAAGGCACAGTCAGGATGACTCACGATGGCCTCTACAGGCTCCTACGAGTTACTGAAAAAAATGAAAAGTGTTTTGATGTGTTAAAATCAGGGATGGCAAAAGTATTCAGTCACTCAACTTGTGAAAAGTCCTTTATTAAAAATGTTACTTAAGTAAAAGTAAGTAAATATAATCAGGAAAATGTACTACTAAGCATGAAAAGTAAAAGTACCCCATTCAGAAACATTCAAAACAACAAAAAAAGAAAATGATTTAATTGTTTATTAAAATAATTGCTATAGTACCCAATTTAGGTAAAAAAAAAAACAGTCCAAAAAACTCAAAACTATTCATAAAATTAAAAAAGAAAATAAAGTAAGTGTTTATCAAAATACCTGCCAAAGTACCCAATTCAGATAAATAAAAAAACACACAAAAAGTATTAAAAATCTTGGGGGAAAAAAAAAGAAAAGAAAATAGCTTAAATATTTATAAAAATAGTTTCATTTTCATTTCAATTCATTTTCAGCTAATTAATCATTTCAGTTGTACTTGTATGTACTATTGGGTAGTTTAATTTCTAACAAAACCTTATATTTTCTTCTTCTTTTTTTAATGAAAAAAATCATAATTTATAAAGTAACAAGTAACTTAAGCTTAACATAAATAAAGTGATGTAAAAAGTACAACATTCCCTCTGAAATGCAGTGGAGAAAATACTCAAGTGAAGTACAAGTAATTTAAATTTGTGCTGAAGTACTTGGGTAAATGTACTTAGTTACATTTCACCACAGGTTAAAATAGGCTAACATAACGGGTTTGCTGCTCATCACTTATCAGTGCAAAACACTGCAGAGACACAACAAACCCTGCCTGCACACATCGCATACAATGACCCTTTAAAAAGTCCTCTAACAGCCCTCTCACCTGAAAGTCTCCCAGAGACCCTCATGTCAGTCTGCGCCTCTCAGCCACCAAAGGTCAAAGGTCGCCACAGAGGTTTCTGCTCTCCAGATGCCTGAACTCTCTCAGACACAATAGCTCACTGTGTGCGCCTATAAGAGGTGAAGGTGGCAGTCTGCAAGCGCCCTTTAAAAAGTATATTTAGCATGTGTGGGTGCTTGTCAGGGACGAAGTTCTCAGTGCAAATGGTCGTAAACATCCTGCACTCACTGCAGCATTTTAAGTTTTTGTCTTGAGTTAAACATAAGCGTGCATATCAGCACAAAACATTTGTTAACTATGCCTCCGGTGTCCTCAGACCAACACTGCTATCAACAATGCCGTGTGCTCAGTGTGCCCCTTTTGACAGAAACCCGTGTCAACAGCGGGTAACTGCTCTGGCAGGCTTGTGTCTCCTGAATCACTAGATAAGAGTGTGTTTACAACTGTCAGCCACACAGCTAAATCTGGCAGGCAGCTGCTGGCTGTTAGGCAATACATTCACTTCACTTAACCCACTTTCCTGAGCTTCAAGTTCAAATGGAAAGCCTGGTTACCTGCATTCCTACTTTTATGGCCTGTCGCTCTCTTCGCCCTGTCAATCAGTGACAGGCAGGGAGAGACATGCTGAGCGTTACAAAACTAAACAAAAAAAACAATGTGGCGGTGAAATAAATATCAACAGTTGACCTCCAGTGATCACATTTATTTAGGATCCCTGCTGCCTTGAAGATCTAGTATTTAAAAGTCATGTGGGGGAAGTGACACTTCAAAATATGTATCTGATTGTTTTATATTCCTCTAAAATTTAAAAATTACCAACATTCACTCTAACTGTATCATCAACATTGACACTGTAAATAGAAGCTAGATGATATTTGTCATTCTGTCAGGTATAATCATCCAGGATTTTATATAAACTAGGGAAGTCCCAATCAAATTTTTTGCCCCTGATCCCGATCTGAGTCATTTGATAGTATCTACGACACCAAGTCCTGATTTGATACTTGCTTTTACCTGGATAATACAGCTGCAGAGCGCACGCTTCAGCTACTTTAGAGTTATTCAAATCAATCCATTGTGTATGCTTGACAGGTTAATAGCTCTGCAAAGCAATATACAAAAAAATGTCTGCATACAAACAGTTCCTTAAGTTTTTTTTTCTTTTTATACATGGCTCTTATCACATTTCCATGTAGTGCAGCAATTGTTTTTTTTTTTTTAAATAACCAAGTAAACAAACTATAATGTCTTTAGAAATTGCTCTTAAATCCATTTAATGCAGAATTTGTTTTTTCAACAAAATAAAGTAAACAAAGCAAAATATGTCTTTAAATTGATGTAGCAGCTTGAGTTGAACATGAAAAAAATCATTCTCTCCTTACTGGAGCAGCAGCATTACAATAAACACTGAATATCTGCCAAAAATCATGCTCTCTGTTTATATCACCTGTGTCCCTCACACAGACGTAAACAAAGCATCAGGCTAAAATAAACCAATCCTGAGTGATTAAAAAAATATGTTGATTGGGCCCGATAATGATCCTTCAGATCCGATCTGGACACCCCTAGGATAAATATGTAATCCCAAAGTTCCTCCCTGTACAGTGATGAAGCATGTGAGCTAATCTCCTGAAGACTTTTCCTACATGATGGCAGTTTTCTCATCAGACCGGCCCTGTGACGGCTCCGGGCTGTTCCCATTGTTCTCTGCTGCTCCTTGGCGAGGGCTTTACCCTGACTAGTCAACAACCACATGAAGTGACACATTAGTCTTATGTTTCTGACAAAAAGACCTGCCTGCAGGGCGCTGAAAGAGAGTGCATAGTCACTCAACGAAAGAGGAGAGGGGGAGAGATAAAGAAAGAACAACAGACAGAGAAGTGAGAAAAAAGGAGGAGAGAACGGGGGGATAAGTTTGCTGCGCTGTTTCCTTCAGTTCCTGTACATTCCAGCTGCTATGTGGGGCATAAACCTGAGCATTAGCCCCAGCGCTAAAGCTAACACGCCCACACATCTCACGCATGCTTTCACTACATTCATTTCCCACAGCATTGCTCACCGACTGACTGAGACTTTAAGAGTAGACTTGCTCGCTGTGCGCAGTGACACATCGCGTGTGCCGGCAATGACAGCACAGGCAACTGTAGCAAGTCGTGGCATACCTTAAACCAGAATCATGTAGCTGGGGGAGATCAGTTAGTCATTTAAATGAAACTGGCTTTGTGATTGAGCTGTGACTACGTCTACATAAATCTCAGAATATGGAGCTTGTTAAAATCAAACACACAAAGATTGAGTAAAAGAAGAGTGGGCGGTTTTAAAGGGGTACTTCAACTTAAAATCAAAAACGCATATTTTCCTTCTTACCTGTTATGCTATTTATCTGAGTATCTGAGTGTTTTGGTGTGAGTTGCTGTAAAGATGTCTGCCTTCTCTCAAATATAATGGGACCAGATGGCATAAAAATACATATGAAAAACTCAACAGCAATGTCTCTTTCCAGAAGCCAACCCCATCACTTTGCAGAAGGAAACGTACATCTACTTATGGATGAGACGTTTGTGTTTGTGACAGCACAAGATGTAAACATTAATGTGATGTAGCTGGTAGGTGTAGTTCGGTAGAAATATATAGTTCCTAGATTAAGCTACTCAAAATAAAGCCAGTGAATTAACCATAGACTGTAAAAGTAGTGGATGTAGCTACCGTGACGTCATCCATTGGTTTATGGACTCCCGTTCTGAAGCCTTGAGTTTGGCATACCGGTCATCACCATCTTGTTCCTTTTGGAGCCAGAGGTGAATATATTTGGGCGAGAGGCTGGATCTGACTAAAGAGCCGAGAACACTATCAGACGTGTCACTCAAAGCAGCCTGCATATCTAACTTTAGGCCTTAATAAAATCTAAACAGGTGAATTATATACACATTCAACCTGCACAGTTGTCATTAGGGGGGAAATTAGCTGTGGAGACCAAAATGTTTTTTGTACTATGCTGTAAACATTTTAATTTCTGCTGTAAAGTTGGGCATTAAAACATAGGGTCTCTGGGGATTTACTGACTTTTTGAGCCAGCCTCAATTGGCCATTTGAAGAACTGCTTAAGATTATCTTGAGTAAATTCTTGATAGAGACATTGCTGCTGAGTTTTTCAAATGTAATTTTGGTGCACACCAAAAGTCAAGTGCCATCTATTTCAATTACACTGAAGAGAAGGCAGACATCTCTACAGCAAATATCTCCAACATTCATCAATTCACATCGAAACAATCTAGACTGATAAATAGCACCAGAGGAAATAGGAAACATATGTATTTTTGATTTGGAGGTGAACTGCCCCTTTAATGATGGCATTTTGTGATGCTAAGTGGATAATACAGCCCACTTAGGCCAATGTCTGTTAAACTAAAAATACTCACAACAACACAGCAATGTTACCACCACAGCGCTAAACACAGCTCCCTGATAAAACATGACAGACTGTCCACAAGAACTGGAAGTCCATGGAGTTACGGCCGAGTACCGGAAAACATAACCGCAAGCCTGGGGAGTAATGGACTCCGGGTTAAAAAATAGCAAACACACAGCAAGGCAGCAAGAAAGAAAAGGGGTTGACACACACACACACACACACACACACAGGAATCAGCCTTAAGTGAGTGGGCTGAAACACAATGCCGATGTCATGTCATTACATGAAGGATCACTGCTTGCTGCAGCTGCTATTTACATATAAATGCAGCAGAATGTGGTCAAAAGTTCACTTTTTTCTTTCCATGGTTTGCATGTAACAAGCACTCTGGGGATTAAATCCAAGAGGCAAAACAGAGAGCCATAACTTGATTCATAAAATAACTGGGCACGAAGAGTAACAGGAAAGCTGGCTGCTATTTTTTTTTTTTTTTTTTTTACAAGCGTTTGAGTTTACTCTTCCAGGAATGCTGTGAAACATCAGCGTCGGGTGTTGTTTCACAGTCCTGTTTTTTTTTTCTCTCCTCGCATTCCTTCCTCTTTTCCCCCTGTTTGACGTTCTTTGTCCTGACCACTTGCACATGGAGGGGAAAGGAGACACTGGCGGGCTTAATCCACCGCCAGAGGCATGCTAAAGCCATCTGGGCCCAAAACCAAACGTAAGGCCTTCTGCGTCTCCTATATGAGGGGAGGAACAGGGGGAGGACGGATGGAGAGACGGAAAGTTAAGTTAGAGAAAGAGGAAAATGAGAGGAAAAAAAAGAGAAAAGGTAGGAGGTACAAGAGGGGCTTTGGGGGGGATTTGGAACAAGAACCAGGCTACACTGACGCATACTGTCTTTTGTGGTTTCCAGTCCTGACCCTCTGACCCTATACATCCTGTTGAAGCGGAGGAGGGGGGCGGAGAGAAAGACGAGATGGCAGCTATAGGCACCGGCTGCATGTATGTGCAACTGTGTGCGTCCAGAGAAGCCATGATTGCAGACGGCATGTATCAGGGTTAATATGAATATCAGACTACAGATTTGCGTCTCTCAGGTGTGATTTTTCACACCCCTCTTTCCTCTCTTCCTATGTGTTTACATCCACTCCCTGCAGAATCTTGTGGGGGAGGAACAATAGTCTCCAACATTCCCACTCTCCTGCCGAGAGCACTCGTTTGTCTCCTGCATTCCTTTCCCCATTCATCTCTTTCTCTCTCTCCCCTCCTGGATAGAAAAAAAACTCTTTACACGGGGGAGGGGTCTGAGTGTGCGTCTTAAAAAACCTCTGAGTGGAGTCAGTACCCCTTGAACACATCCTCCCCCCTTTTCCTCCCCGTTTTACTTGGTTAGTGAAGCAGCAAAGCTCAAAGAAAGGGAGGAGAAAGAGGAGATGCATTCTTTCTCTCCCTCTCGCTGTCTCTCAGTGTGCACCGGGGCCGAGTTGTGGCTTATTTTTAATGACTGGTTAAAAAAAATAAAAAAGAGGGAGGGCTGGGTCTCTTCCCCGCCGGCCGCTTACACACAGGCTCACTCACTCAGACACACACACATACACACTCACATTACTGTAGCCGAGTCTGGGACTTTCACAGAGAAGTCTTTAATTTGCACTGAGGCCTGGCCTCCCACACTGCACAGCCCAAACCACCCACTTACAGCCATGCACCATTCCTCAGAGCTACTCCAACATCCTCCCTCCCTCCACTCCTGTACAGTGAAAGCAACATGAACCACGCAATTTAGCTGTCAAGTGAAGTCGAAAAAACTTTCAACATTCTGTCAAGAGAACAGAGCAAAAAGCATGTTTTGACTTTAGGAGGAGATTTAACTCTATATCCCGACCCCCTCTTCTGCTTTTCATTCAGCCACAGCTTTGCGGGCCCTGCCTTGCCCAGCTTTAGCATGCAGGAGCCATGAGGATCATCCTCAGTAAACACTGAGGAAATCCTTTCGGGGCTTTTCCTTTGCTCTTTCCGATGCCAAAACACAGACAGGAAGAGCAAAAAGGGAGGATAGCCCCTACCTGACAGAGTAGCTCCTGTCCACCTGATCAGACAAAATGTGCTGTTTACATCTCGACATTCGGGAAGTAATCCTCAAAGTAAAACCCTTTGAGCAGGAAGCTGGTGCATGTGGTGTTTCTGCAGAGTGTGGGGACAGCAGGGGTCCAATGCCGCAGCCATTCTTTGTGTTTGTTGTAGCCCCGTCAGCTCCTCCCTTAGCCCCTTTCTCAATTCTCCAGTCTTTTTCTCAAACTGAGAGCAGAAGGACAGGAATGAATGACATTCTCTTCCTGTGTCAAAAGATATCCAAACGCCACTCGTCCTCCCTGAAAGCTATAATCAAAGCATTCCGGGCCATAACAAGCTGGGACCAATTAAGTCGTAAGTAAACATGAACACCTAACAGCCACTAACAAAAGCTTTAAGTCCCGCAGATTAATCCTATTGACTCTTATTCCGCTATAGAGCGTGTCCAGGCAGGAAATCACCATCGATTCAGCTCATGGAAACACACAATAATTACACATGATTGATACTATGATGCAGCAATTTCTGCACAAATATTCAGCAAGTGCTTACAGGTGCAATCTGCATGTTGCATCAGAGCATCATGTTAAGCATTATTTGGGCCATACTTCTCCTGACTAAAATAAATTGGACTGGTGACATGCTTCAGAGCAGCTGAAGAGCAGCTGAGGTTATGATGACATCTAGTGAGAGATTTGATATTACAAGTCAGGAATTTTCTCTTTTCATGCTTACATATGGATCACAAGAACATAATACTTAAACGTCTGAAACCTGGAACAGCATCAGTTTATTTGTGCTGCATTCAAACACCTTTCACAAGCTGTATAAGCCTTTGAAACCCAAACAAATTGGTCTGATTTCTCTAAAAAAACAATCAAAACAGAGTCAAAGACCAACTTGGGGAGAATTTAGTAAAAGGTGACGAGAAAATGATGTGAAGATTTGTTTTTACAAAAGGGAGGTAGGATTATTAGAAAATTACAAAGGAAATAAACAAAAAAGAAAAAAAAGAAAGAAAAAGTTCATAAAACAATAGCTATAATTATTATAATTATATATTTACAATTTTGTCACAGAGCAAAAACGTAGACATTTATCTATTTCTTTTGTCATTTAATCACTTTTAGGGGTCATTCTTGCTAATCTTTTGAGCCAGGTCTTGCTATATTGTTCATTATCGTTTCCCTTATATTTTGAAATAAATCAAAATAATTTGCTCAGGTTTCAATGGCTTAAATCAAATTTGAAGTCAGACACTTTCTCAATTTAGATTAAGTTCAGCAGGATGATTTAAGCCAAAATGACATTTTAACAGGTAGTATTAAACAGATTGAAAAACTTTTGAACTAAATCAGTCCCTCTGCATCTGTTAATCTGACGACTGACACCCTTAAACTAACATCGAGCGGTATAAAAGCGATGCTGAGTGTTTTCGCCTCTTGTCAATGAAAGAGCGACAGTGCAAGTTCCCACTGGCTTGCATTCTCAGACAGTCGTGACAGGATGAAGTAATTACTGAGTGGCTGACACACCAGCATGGTTAGGATTTATCTCCTCCAGGAAGAGAGATAGCCAAATCACAGTTTACCCACATCGAGGCTCCCAGTTCGGGCTTGATCCCCGCAGCTGCAAACGGAGAAGCCACACACAGACACTATGACACTCTCATGTGTGCACATGCTCAGAAGCGCCATCAATGTGCAGCTCACAACCACCACAAGTGGTGTGTTTCTCCTCTTTACTCCACATGTATGCAGTGCGTGTACTAGTGTGTCACCACATGTCTCGACCCAGCCCTTGTTTCCTGTCAAACGCACCTACTTGCACCATCAAAGCATGTGGGATGACAGCATTATGCAGGTGTGTGTGTGTGTGAGGGAGCAAGGGAGAGAATCGGAGAGACAGATGACACCGGAGTAGTGTTTAATTTACAGCTTCTCTTTGAATAATAATTCCACCTTGGAGGATGGTGGCTTTGATCCGCTGACACACAGGTGTATTTCACATGCAGCGGCATACGTTGCTAAGGCAGGGCTTTATCTGTCCCTGTAATTAACACCGGAGCATGGAGAACTATCTGTATGTGTGTGTGTGTGTGTGTGTGTGTGTGTGTGTGTGTGAGGAACATGGCAGGAGGGGATGATGGAGCTCAAAGGAGCATTCCTCTTCAATGTAAATCGTTTGATCTCCATGTCTCTCAGGTACATATACATCAAGCAAAGCATGAATGTCACTCGTGATTATCTCACACACTGATCACTCATTTCCTCCCTCTTTTCTGTTATCTTCTTTTGTTTTTTTTGACACGCACATAAACACAGTGGAGCTGCTGATAAGACCCACAGTGTGTCTAAAATAATGTCCAACAGCAATATCACAAGATGAAACTTGTGAGTTGGCCCATATACAGAGAGCCACTGCTGTGTCAAAACATCAGAAGGCAAACCAGGTTTATTGTAAAACTGGGAATACAGCTCCCTCTAGTGGTGATAAACCAAAATTGAAAAGTACAAGGCAAATGTATTACTTTTTTTTTTTACATATTTTAAAAAATGTTTGGTTTTTTTTTAGAATGAGCAGAATTATCACATTTTGCTATTACTATTATTATTATTATTATTATTATTATTATTATTATTATTATTATTATTATTATATTCAATTAAATCTGATTTAACAATGTTACAAATCACTAAATGCTTAAAAATCCACTGATTCATACCCACTGATTTTTTAACTGAGTCAAGACTTAAAACTAACACCTAAGGGGAAGTGAGAATTCATAAACATAAAATGCTCATATTTATCCACGATAGCAGCTTAGCAAGCATCATCCTGTATTTTATTTTGCCTTTCTTACTTTAATGATATTATTGAATAACTGGGGTTTATGTTGCATGCATGCATTTCAAAAAGTTCAACCTAGGTAAAAATACGTAATGCATATTCATGGACAGAAGACAATAACATGTTTATGAGGAGTTGATAAGTAATGACAGCCGCCTCTTTGAGCCTCTATAGTGCGTCAAAGCTAAACATGTAGCTGTTTTAATTAACAACCGAATTTTCACCTGCCCTGTTTACCTTTTTTCTTCTGTCTCTGTTCTGTTTTTGTGTGGATTACTAGAAACCTGGAATTAACTTCACCTACAGCGTAGAGGAATTAGGAGGTGGATGAAAGAGAGAAGTTGAAAGTGAGTTTAAAAAAAAAAGTCAGCGAGTGAGAGAGACAATAAAAAAATGCAGGGACATTTAATGAAAGACATTTGATCCAAAGACACTTTGGTCCGTTTAGTACACCCCAGAGCCAGGGAGACTGTGTTTATGAGTCGCCTGTCATCACATCTCTATCCAAAGCTACTGTAAATGTGGATGCCTCATACCTTCACTGGATGACTGAAGTAAACGAGTCTGCCTTTCCCTTGGCAAGTACTTCATAAACTCAACTTCAACATGATAATTGCTTCTTAAAAGACACGGTGAAAGACAGAAGGGGGCAGCTGAAGTCTTAGCACCTGTTAAAAGTGAGAGTTGCTGAGAAAATACAGTATGACCGGATAAGTGACAGTACATGATCGAGAGACAGAGAAAGTACTCGAGAGACTCACGGGAGTGTGCTTTGGCAATACGGTCTCACTGCAATAACACCTCACTTAAATTAAGTGAGAGATAGAGACGGAGCGATGTAAGTTACAAAGACAGAGAGAGGGGGGATATTGCAAGCTGTGACTGACTCTGTTAGTCCCGACAGTCACACAAGGGGACAACAAACCTGCGACGACTGGATATACTTTACAAAGTGTTATCTACCTCAGCTTCAAACTCATAAACTAAAACATGATGTCAGCAAAGAGCTCACAGCTCTAAGTACACATCCAACACTTCAGACCCGTCAGTTACAGTAAAAGGCTTTTCCAAACATACATTATGACCTGCTGTGTTAGGGGCTTGCACATTAGAAGAGCCATGGCAACTTAACTTGATAATTGGCAATTTTCAGTAATAAAGCAAATGTTGAGGGGTCTTTTTTGTTAAACATTACAAATGAGATAAGATAGTTGGGTCTGAAATCAAGCAAACATAAAACTGCTGCATGGTTACGTTAAAATATTAAGTAAACTAAGATTTTAAGATAATTGTTTTGATCATACCTTCAGCATCACCTTTGGACACTAAGGGACAGTGCGTCAATCCACATTTTCTACATGCATTGTGTCTTTTCAAAATAAACTCCTGTTTTCACAGGAAGTACACGGTTTCAGTTAAATGCACCATTTCTTTTTGTTTTACGCTTACTTCTTTAGGGTTTAGAAAACAAAGCGTGTGTTTAGGTAAGGTAAAAATAAAAAAGCGTCATGGTTTGGCTTAAAAAGATGTTACATAATGTCACACATGTCACACCATATGTCACAAGCATAGTATACAATGCATAGCACCACATTATGTTGTTGATAAAATAACTGTTTCCCACCCACCCTATGCGGACTCTCTCACTCAGCGAGCAGTCAAAAAAGGTTCTTGCTCCATTAAACTCACATAAAATATTTTTTTGGTCCAGAACTAAACCACAAATGCACCTGGTTTATCAACTGGTTGATAGAGATCCACATAACAATGTCAAGCCAGAAGGTAAAATGTTACCAAACACATTCCTCTTTGTACTGAAACAGTTGAATAAGCAGTGATTCTGCTCTTTAAAATGAACTTGCCTGCTGGGAACGGTCATTCTTGAAAGCGTTTACTGCGCTATCAGTTTAAATGTCAATACATTGAAGCAGCTGGCACTTCAAAATATGGTTGTGTAAGTGCGCCCTCGAGAAAACACTTTTTCAGGATGAATTTTGAGCCAGTACTGATGGGATGGAGCAATATGTGAATGAAACTGAGGGAAACTAATGATCCCTCAGGGTGAAGGCGGTACAGAGAAGAAAGAAATGCCATTCAGCAGGGAAAACTGACTGTAAGGTATGAGAACAAAGCAGAAAGTAAGCCAAAAATATAATAAAAACAGCAAAACGAAAAAATCGATTGTATAGAGTGTAGACAATTTAAGCTCATTTTAAATATCGTTTTGATTAAAATGTTACAAAAACTAGTTAAATACAGATGTTGATGACTATTATGTTCTACTAACTTACTCTTCAAGTTTTATTTACAGCTTGATAATTGTGTGCGATTAAGGCCTTCCTGGATGAACAGCTTCACATGATACATAATCCCACACGACTGCGGCCTACTTGGATCACTGGAAGCATAATGTGTGTACAGTATGTGTGTGTCCATTGCATGTTGGGCTCAGGAGGGTCTTGGAGCCTCGTCCCAAAATAGAAAGCGGAAAGCTGGTAGGTGAGCGGGTAGGCAGCATAGCTGGCATCAGTAGCGAGAATGGCATGTGTGCATGACTCACTGAAACACAGATGGACGGTCGGAGGCATGGGGTAAAAGACTGCTCGTCTGTCACACAGTAGGGTGTTAGGGGCCCTCTGTCGACCCTAGCAGGCCTCAAACCGCTAAGTGGCACCAGTGATCTCTTTTCCCATAAGGCCTGTGGGGCTCAGCATCTCTCTCTCCACTGCCCTCTGGATGCTCACTTTAACAAGCACAGAAGATGAACCCCTGTGAACTCCAATTCCCGAGGGGCCTCGGAGTCTGACCTAAATAACTAGACCCTGCAGAGGGTGTGTTGTGATGCTGTGCCAGGCATTGCTCTGTGTGATGCAGGCCACACCTGTCGTCCTCCAGTCAGAGATATGATACCGAAATAGACCAGGAGCTGGAAGGTGTTCAGCGTTTCCTGGGTACCGTGAGTGGAGGGGAAAGCAAACAGCAGGCAGGTTAATTTCAGTATGCTCACATGGTGTCCAGTTTGGAGGTAAAACCAGCTGCAGAGGTGCTGGGAAATGACGTAAAGTTTATCTATTAGCAGTGTCAGTCACAGAGTGTGTATGACTCCACAAATTGGCAAATCTATATATTTTAAATGTAGTTTGTAATTTACATTTGATTGATCCATTTGATGTATTTTTTAAGAATCCAACTAGTTTATATTTAATGTAGACATATCATGACTAAACCCAAATTTATTTATTAAATATAATCTTAGGCTTGTTCATATTTTTATTTTCATTTAATATGAACAACTTCGTCCATTTTCGTGAAGCATGAATAAGCAGAAAGCATGGGACAGGCGCTGATAGTTTAAGGGTCAAGCAACTCACAATAGATATAACTTCCGGTCATTTCTTTCAAAGTAAAAGTCAGTGACGTACTTAAGTTTAAATTATTTTTGCTGTTAAGGTACTAAACTGACATTGTCTTTATGTGGCTTTTGTGTCGAAATCGGACTTAATATGAGGTGCTAAAACTACATGTGTTTAATTGTGAGATTTTGATACCTCCAATTTACTGCTTTTTGGTTGTTTTTTTTAAACACAATAAGCAACTTGGCAAAAAATGTCCCACAAATTGCAAAAAAATGTCTAAAAGCTGAGGGAAAATGCCCCGTAAACTATTGGCTATTCATAATTCTGTTAATGTAATTAAAATTATGTGACAGTAAGGAAATAATTGAATGTATTTATTTATTTTTTGTTAGCTCTTTCATTTTCTTTGTTGATTTGTTTGTTTTTTTATCACTTCTTTTACAGGTAATTTTTTATAACTTTGTACTATTACTTTTGGGGCCATTTCTTGTTAAGCTGCTTAACAAGAAATCTTCTCATATTTTTTTTTTTTTTTATTATTAATTTTTGGTTGGAAAGAAATCAAGCCCATTGCTGTGGTTTTAAAGGGTTAAGCCAAATATCTTATGTCTGAACTCTTGTTTCTTGCCCCTTTGTAGGACAAATCCAACCTTTATTTTGAAGGCACACAAACCCAACTTCCTGCCCCTGCCTGGCTAGACGTGGTGCACCAGAAGAAGCAGCTCGCCATCATCATGTCTCACTCCCAAACCACACAGAAACACAGCAGCAGCGGCTTTTACTCACAAAGACGAATCCAGTAATCACACATGCCGAGCAGCGCGCTGTACAAACACTGAAGGAGCCTCATGAACGCTGCGGGTCCGTCACGCAGAGCCGGCAGGAGGTGGCGGGAGGAGTCCTCTCTGCCTCTTTCCCTTCTTCACTCTGACGATATTGGATCTAATGTCAGGATGTGGACGCGCCTTAATCGCACCCCCCGCCCCGGACAAACACTTTATAGCTCATTCAGCACCGGGCGGGACAGTCCCGGTCACTGGGACAGTCCCGTTCACTGACATCCAGAAAAACGAGACTAATATATCTATAACTTTCCCCTCTGACTCCTGAAGCATCTGTGTTGCTCAGTAGAGATTTTCAACAGAGCTACTGTATTTTCTCTGATATTCGACAATGATCCTACAGCCTGAGACAAGATAAATTTAAGACTTTGAAAGACTTTTTAATTCCGCTTTGAATTAAATTTAAGATTTGCAATTTAAAAAAAATTACATTAGATATATATTAATGTCGCATCTCTGTGAAATGTATCATTTCAAAAATGATTTTAAAAAATAACTGACTACTCAATGATCATCTCTGATCCATTTGTGACTTTATACACATATGTTTGTACCTCTAAATGTCTCTTAAGTTAGTGTTTCCTCTTTTTTGTTCAGCTGTTTTTGTCTATGTCTCGTTATGTTGTGCCTCTTCTCTCCCTTTTAAAAAAGGGAAAATGTATTTAATTTTATTTTTGGTATTTTTACTATTCTATAGGCACCTTCATCTTCTTACCTTTTTAAAATTAGTATTATTATTTTTATTTTCTTTCAAATGGAAACTAATATATTTTTGAATTTGTAATTGTACTATAACATGAGCATCAGTTCATAAAAACAAATCAGTGCAAAAAAAAACTGACTAGGCATTTACTTATTAATAATAGTAATATTAATATTAGTATTAGCAGTAGTAGTAGTATTTCTTTTTTATCACCAGTTCAACCATCTGTTCAACACTTGATGGAAAACAGAAAAAAAAGAAAAGATTTGAGAAAAAAACAATTTACCATTTCTCTCCATAGATTCAGACTCAGGTCATGAATTCTAATTCCCCCAACATTCATTCAAATTGTCAATTATATTTCTTATGAGATAAAATGAAATAATATACAATATAACTTTTTAATCCTGAATTAAATTATATGCCAGAGGTTGCTCATAAATAACATAAGAACAAAAAAGCATAGTTTATATTATTATTTTTGAAAGCTTTTTTTATGTAGTTACAGTTGTGTAAACCTGGTGATGAATACTATATCTTTATTAAAAATGCATTTATGTATTAGTTTCTAAAATACAATTCTAAGATATTTAGTATAACAAACACCAGATCTAGTCTTTAAAAACTACAGATAAAAACAACTGTAGGTAATGTTACAGAGGGTATGACCTCAGCATCCCACTCAGTAACCCTGCTTAATAAACAACTCAACTTATTGTCTGAAAAGCCAGGAGTACACAACATATTAATCTTACTTTTTAAAGTGCTTTTTATTTTTTATGTTGTGTTTGTTGCTGCTCTGTAAATCAATTTCAAGTTGAGGTACTTCCTGAACTCACCCAGTGAGTTGATCTACCTACGAGAAAATTCAAAATTACGTTTAAAAGCGCACAATTATTATTCTGATATATCTGGTCTTTTTGATTTTCAGTACAATATATACAGCTTAAAGTTTCACCAATTAAAGCCACACATGAAAAAGTATCCAGCCAAAAATAAGACGTGATTCATGAACTCAGATAATCTCACGACTGCCACAACAGGTCTGGTAAAGTGACGTGTAGCTGAGCATTTCCATACCCAGGAGGCGGGGATTTAATGCAGGATTACTCTTTGTTATTGCATTTATGGTTATATTGAAGTTTTTACAATGGCTGTTGTTGGGGTTGTGATCTTCTTGTTTGAGTCACTGTGTACTGACATTACATAAAACACTTTATGACACCAATTTAGATCTGCATCTAATCCTTTTTATCTTGTGGTGAAGAAATGAACATGCAGAACCAATCAGCAGATTACACACCAAAAAACAGTAATAACTTGACTGCACTTTATCCACACAGGTGTAGAGGTTATTTGCCTTGGTGACCTTGCACTGAACTCATCACTCTGTTCACGGACACAACAGGCGAGCAGATGGCCAAATCCACAGTAAGTGACTGCAGCAGCATGGAGCAAAGATCCGAGTTCTCGGGAGCTAACGCTACCACAGCGACCTTTCACCTGAGGCCCTCCTCAAAAACCCACTTTGAGAAGGGACCTTCTCCCAAAAAAACAAACAAACACAGGAAACCCTCAAGCAGCTATTTTCTTTGCTTTTCTAACACATGAGTCATCGTGACATATGAAAAACAAATTTCAGGCTTGCTCTTGGAAATCTGCGTGGGCTGGTGAAGGTGTGAGGGGAGATCCGGACAAAACGCTGGGACTTGATTTTGATTCCACCAGACTTTAGTGGTGTGGATCACTGCCACGTAATTTTAGCACACACAGAGGTCCAAAAATATTCATTCTCACACGTTCTCTCAGAACTCTTGGAAAAGTGCCAGTGATGGCAGCGATTGTTGTTAATTGGGTCAAGCTGTCTACTAGTTTTACGTCCACCCACTCACACAGCTACTGTAGGAATAAAGGGCAGAGGTGCGGTGCTGCGTTACACTGAGCCCCTGGGGGCAGTGTTGTACAGCTGTTTCTTTAGCCTGCTCTACTGTAGATACAGCTGGGAATACACAGGAACCCCATGTCATCTCACTACTGTAAGGATTAATTTGATTTTATAAGGTTACTGTTCAAGACTGAATAGAGAATATTGCGGTTTATTCACACAATATCTCAGAAATTCAGTGGGAAATAAAAAAAAGAATAAAGAAAAAAAGATTCTGTACTTTTTCTGATGACGCTTGTTAGCGACTTTTAAAAAGACAAAGCATTTCTGTAAGTAAGGTGAAACTAAAGTTGAATTAACCTCCTGTCGCCTCTTAATTTGAAAGTCCCAGGGGCAAAACAGGTCATTTCGACTCAGAGTGAAATGCAGGGAAACACAGAAATGTTTTTACTGTGTATCTAACTGTTTCTTGCTGAAATAAGCACCAGGCTGGAACGGGAACAAAGTGTGGTATGGTTTAATATGTTTTCTTGGTTTTTCTTCTCTTCACTCGTCTTATTCCCTCTGGTTTTATATAATAATTTGCAGATTTTGTCATAGTCTAAGAATCATAATAACATCCACTGGATTGTTTTGTGACTCATTTGTCGCTTGAAAAATTACATGAAGGAAAAAAAGAGAACAAGATGGCACAGTTTTGTCTTCTTTTGTCGCTTTTGTCTTTTTTTACTTGAATATCTCAGACGTTTTTGAGCACTACCTCAAGAAAATCGTTGTTTTCATTCATTTTAAATCCAAATAACTAATTAAATATGAATTATTGATAATTTTTACTACATTAAATTCTGCTGTTCTCGGCTACTAGAGAAGACAATAAAAGTCATTGCTGTCATTTTATAGCTTTGTTGTAATTATCTTTCGATAAAATTATAAAACTGAATTCCCTAAATGTCAAAAAAAAATTCTGTTCTGTTAATAAGGCAACATGCAGTTTTGCCTGAGTAATTAGCACTACAGCCAGGGCATAATAAATGTATAAATGAGAACTTTGATATATGTTATAAGTGTGATAAGCTGACATGAAATGTGAATTTTCTTGCAGTCTTATTGTTATGAGCTTAATGTTTGTAGTTGGATTCTTCCTAAGTGTTTCTTTACACCTCTTCTTGTTCCTTATGATGGTTTTAAAGTTACATGAAAAACGTGAGACTGAAACTGGAAAACATTTATTCATTTTGTTTCAAAATATGTTCAAAGAGAGAATTTTTGCAAGATACAGATATGAGGGTTGGGAATGTAAAGCACGCTATGATGACAGTGTTGTTAATGGTTTTCTTCTTCTATATTGGGATAGTGTTAATAATTATATATATATGAAGAGCATGAACAGAGTGGTTTAGGTGTGGGAATGGAGCTTTTGGTGGAGAGTTGGTGTATGACCGTGTATAAATGGATTAGAAAAGAACAGGGCTAGGACTTTTTTTGCTTTGAAATGTTAATTTATGTTGCTTTTTTGAAAATCTGTTATATATGTTCTCTATTATGTTTATCTGATTTATTCATTTTCTTTTTCTTTTTTAAATGTTCAGAATAAAGTGTATTCAATTCAAATTCAATTATATGTATTCATTTAGTTAGTTATTACATATTTTAAATATCATTGGATTCCCTGGTTTGTAGCTCGAGAGATAAATTTGTTGTTTACTATTGATGCTTGAAGTGGGATACCTGGCTTGAATGATAAAGAAATATCGGACAAAGCACAGAATGTGAATGCTCCTCCAATCATTATTCATGAGCTTCAGCTACACCACAGATAGAGAAGCGAGCCCAGAGCTGCGTCAGAAAACCAAATGAAGAGGTGGTATTCCACCGAGTGTATGACAAGACCATCAGCAAAATGAGCCACAAGCATGCCTCAAATGCTTACTTAAGGAATGCTTTATTGAGCGCAACGCCTCTGTTCCGGAGCCGCAGGAAATTCACAGCCATTAAATTAAACATTGTCCTGCAAGCCTATTACAGGAGCAAAGGGAGCAAAGCCACTCTTTTCAGCCAATCCCTCAGCACCTCCGAAAAATAGATGCTGGGAAAATGAGGCTGTATAATTGACAGCAGGTCAGTGAGCCAGGGAGACCGAGGGTGAGAGGAAGAGAAACAGAAACTATGGCACATTTCCCAGACTTAAGATCTGTGTGTATACTCTTTCTAATTGAAGGTCAATTCGTCTTCCCAGCGAAACAACAGGTTGATTTACCCACACACACACCTAACTGCTGTTGTGAAACAGCAGGGGATCTAGCTGTTGTGTAAGAGGCCAAGGAAAGGAAAGACAAAGCAGAGTGAAGGGGTGATGAATATGTTAACTGGAGACGACGCAGGGTGGAGGAGCCAGGGCTTAGAGGCAGTAAAATCCTCACATTAACCGATTGCTATGGATTTTCCCAAGCTGTAAAAGAGGATCTGCTCCAGATTTCGTTAAACCGATCCAAAGGAGCTGATGTCTAGGCCAACATGTCTGTCCGATGCAATAGTAATATGTGTGTGTAAGCGACTGCACGTGTGTGTCTGTGCCAGTTTGAGTGGGTGCAGAGGCAGGCAAACCCAGCCACAGCCACTTGACGTTCAAAGAGAAGAGATCAAAGGACGGGCCCGCACTTCGGTCTCCTACCTCAGGATTAAAACGATCATCAATAATAATGGGCTGGGGCAGCGCAGTGGGCAAACTGGAGCGGAGCATGAGCGGAAGCTGATAGGTCTCTCACCTGTTTGTGTGTGTGTGTGTGTGTGTGTGTGTGTGTCTGATATCTTGGTGGTTTGCCGCGGGGACAAGTGGGAGCAGAAACCATAAGCGTAGAGCTGTTTTTCTGGGACTGCTGCCTGAACCATCCCTCGGAAACATCATGCAATATTCACCACAACAACGTCTTCACTTCTCACTTTGGGCTCTCGAAAGATTCCCTGTGAAATGTATGAATGCATGTGTGTACGTGTGCGTTAGTGCATGTGAGCGTCTGCATCCATGTGTCTCCTGCATCGTGGAACAACAGGAAAAAGCTGTGACTGTTTACTTGGCAGGAAGTCGACATGTCATCAGTTATGTGTTTGTTTACGAGCTTATATATGTGAGAGTATGCAAAGACAATGTTTCAAATGTCTTTTAGAAATAAGGGGGATTATGTAATGCATACAATTCAAGCCAATTAACCAACAAATTAGTTTTTAAATTTGTCTGTACTATTATTAGACCTGCCTGTCCTGTTATTTTTCTTATTTTATTCTTCATTTTTCAGTCATTCATTTAATTTTTTTATTATTATTATTATTAATAAATGTTCTTAATTATTATTTCCTTCCCCGTCTTTTGACTGGAAAGCACCCGAATAACATTTGTGTATGATAAGGTGCTATACAAATAAACTTGCCTTGCCTATACAAAAGGGCTATTTTTTTCATGCTGCCAGTCTGTATTTTTAGGAATATTACTGCACCTTTTCTGTTCTGATCCCAAAGCAGACTCAAATTTACATCAATAAGCACAGACAAAATAGTAAGCGAAACTACCATTACTAAATGTATATTCAAAGTAAGATTACCTCATCACCAACTAGAGGTGGGGAAAAATTCAATATTGTATTACAATACTTTTGTGTGGCCATATCGTATCGTTACAGGGACTCCATGTATGAACTTTTCATTATATTAATTATTAATATTACAAATAAAATTTACTTTTGGCAGCCTAAAAGTATCATATAATCGATTGCTTTTTCAGTTCATTAATTAGCTTTTTCAGTTCAACATTGTTTTCCTTTGGGGACATAATGTTTGTTAAAAAAAAAAGGCAACAAACTGCAAATTATCACGATACATTTTATTGCAAAACTTGACATATTGCGAAACATTAAAATCACAATAATATTGTATTGTGATAAACTGCAATTCATTGTCTTTTTTTTTTAAAAACAAACATTATGTCCCCAAAGGAAAAAACAATGTTCTTATATATGATAAGATACAGTTTTCAGTCTTTTCATCTCACTTCAATCATTTTTATTGCAGCAAAGGTTTTCGAGTGAACTGAAAAAGCAATCGATAATCAATCCACACTTTTAGTACAATGCACATTAGTACATATTTCTTTTATTTCTTGTGCACATATTTGTAATTTTTTAAAATATTTATAAAAATATTCTCCTATTTTTTTCACATCTACATGTGTTATGTTATGTTATATCTTGTAGCAGAATGCACATTTTTCTTGCATACTTTTTATTCTATATATCTTTTCTTATATTTTCGGTTCATATAGTATAAGAGCAACTGTAACGTCTTCCGATTCCCCCCTGGCGATCAATGAAGTATTCTGAATCTGAATGTGAGTTAAAACATACTGTGCATGGTCAATATAGCCCTATATCCATTAAATTAGTATCTAATTAACTTCAATGCCTGGCTGGCTGACAGGATCAAAGTGTGTTTGCTTTTTTAGGTACTTTTGTAATATTTAGTGCAGAGTCTGATGTATACAGTAGGAACATTCAGAAGTCATAGTTATGACTTGTTGGTGTGAACACAGTATGCAAAATACCCTATGACATGACAACGGGGGACTGCGTGGTACCTGCACTCACAAGCAAAACAACTACACACCAACACCACATCATGAAATATCTTACATGCCATAATTTTAGTGAGATAAGGACAGTCTAAGCACTGTTATTATTATTTCCACTGGATAAATAAGGCTTTTTATTTTGCATATGGACTTGTTTATCCCATATGCAAAATGTTAACTTCTGTTTTTTTTTCTTTTCTCACACTGGTGCCGTGCCTGCGGTCCATAAATAAATCATATCATATGTTTATTGGATGTGAATGAGGCTGCGACTATGCAGGAGGAGAGCAGGACTGTATTAATTAGCATTACTTTATGTACATACTTTCAGTTGCAGTGTAAGTCGAGTATACATTACTTGTTTACTGCCAGGCACATTTTCTGTACAGCTCCTTGCCTTTTCAACATGCAAAACCCTTTAAAGATAAATATAAAATTATAAACTTAACTTTGAAGCCAAAAAAAAACTGATTTTCAAGGAACGTTAATTAATGTTTTGTGGTGTTAATTAAAGGGTCCGAGACCACCTGTGAGCCCTGTATTTCACACACGTGAATGAACAGCGTGTAAAAGTCTGAAAATGGTAATTATGCTAACTCCCACATGACACGAACGTGGCGGCAGTGCGCGTACTGAAAGAGTGAGACAGGCAAAATGTAGTCAGACTTCTCCTTCCAATCTCCCTCTCTTCCTCTCCTCTTCAATCACAGCCTTTCCCCAGGAGGAGAAAAAAGGAGAGGTAGCTAATTAATTACAGTGACTGACGACTCCGTGGTGAAGATCTAAGGAGGTGATGAATTGTGCAGTCGTACAACTATGACAGTAATCTGCGGCTATCCCCTACCTTCACTACCAACCACGGTGTGAACTGCTCTCCACATTGCCTCATAATATATCACTCGAACCCACTCTCCCTGTCACGATTGTTTGAGCCTCAGCCGCGGTTAATCTCAAGACAGTAAAGGTCCAGGGTCGCAGGAAGTCAACAGCCAATCACAGAGAACTATGCAAGCAATACAAAAGGATCACTCTCTATTGGAAGCAGCCGCATAATGTAGGATTATCAGCAAATACACGCCATTAATATATCTGTACTTCCACTATGCCATTCATCATGTGACAAACTCAGGTGCCAAAAATGGATGTTCATTAAATTGCCAACAGCTGTGAGGCAACTGCTGCAGACATGTGGGCTTCATAACACACATGCACACACTTCTGCTTAGTCACTTTTTACCTGAGAGGCATTTAATATATTTACATCATCAACAAATGATTACAGATCAAGACAGTGTGAGAGACACTAGACTGGAATGAAGAGGAAAAGAGGCCTCTTGTATCGTGCGTAGGAGCACCATTTGTAGCACTACAGAGCAGCTGTCTGGCTTGAAAACCAGAGTTTAGTCCCTACAACATCTCACCTGATAGATGGTCTTCATTATCTTTCCCTTCCTTAGGGGAAGGAACTCCGAACGTTCCTCTCCTGATCTTATCAGTCTCCCTTTATAGATCAATAACTTCCACCACACAATAAAACAATCAACTGAATCCTCTATTGCCTTTAACTGTGCTGTTATCCAGAACTGTCAACAGATGTAAAATAATAAAAATGCAGGGATGCAACTGCATATTTTGACCAATTTTTATTGACTACTGAAATAAATTCTAATTTTGGAGGAACACAGGGAGTCTTAAACAGCATTAAATAAATGTTTGCTGAGAATCAATTTCAAGCACCTTGAATTGATTGAAGTAGTTTTGCCATTCCTCCAATTTGCAGTAAATGTGTTTGATTAGACTGTAACCTTGTCGGCTAGGTTTGGGGAAATGCTGTCTTTTAATTGGCATAATTAAAAAGGAATGGAAGAGAGAGCCAGTGTGCGTCAGGCAGTGGTGACTCAACATGCACAATGTAAGGGAATGACGTTTGGATTTGCAGTGGGAAACATAGAAGCACCCAGTGCTGGGTGCCAGCACCACTCAGCATCAATACTGCATGCAGTAATGCTGGAAAGCCAAGCGCTCCAGACCATGAGGCACACAAGAGGGCTAAAATAAGACCCAGCAGCCAGTGAGCTTTACAGCTCGAATAAGCTCTTATGTGGGAAAAAACAGTTCTGCATTCATCAAATTGTATCTGAGAAGAAAACTGGGTCAGATGGATAATAATGCGGAGGGTTTGGGTCTGCGTTTGCAAAGTGAAATACTCCCCGGTCAGCTAACAGAGGAAACTTTCCTTTGTGAAAAACACTTGACTATTTTTCAACAGAAGAGAAATGAGAGAATTTGATTTGACGGCTCTTGCTCCGAAGTTAAAGATAAATCTCTCTCTGCGCTAACTGCAGTAATAATTCATTTAATTTTGTTGCTGTTAACACTACATACATGCTGCATAACTTAGACTCACAGCACATCTATAATACATACTTTCTATGCACATGTATCAATTTATAATGCGTCATGGATTATGTATATTCACTCATGTTCATGAGTACATGAGTGTGTGTGTTGGGTTCATGTTCCCACCAACCTGTGCTGCTCTGGATGGTTCTGACGGTGGTGGTGGTGCGCGGGGGTGAGTTGGTCCTCCTGATGGCCACCGTAACGCCTCCCTCCTCTTCCTCCTGTGAGCAGCCTTTCTCTATGGCACGCACGTAGCTATGGCTCCGCATGCGGAAGCAGCCGGGCATGGGCAGGTCCAGGGCATCCACCGCCTGCGACTCCATCTCACTGAACACTGACTCACACACTGCCTCGATCTGCCCGTTCACCTCCACCTCGCTCACCTGTGGAAGAGGGGACACACGCAGACATACAGTACATGCACAGACGAAAAAACATACATAGGAGTGGGTGCGCCCGAGCACAGGGGAAAAATCAAAATGCACAGGCGCACCCCAGCATAGTGCAAGACAAAGGGGTAGGGACAATATATTACAGAAGCAAAAGCCAGGGAAGCATCGCTGTGCTGCAAGATTCAATGTTACAGAGCTATTTCACTGATTAAAGTTTCAGAAGGCAGCAGTTTTATGTACAAACACACTTTAATCATAAATTGGTGCTACGGCAGAAGACAGTGTTCTCATACTTTGAGGCAGGCTGATTCACCACATTCGCCAAAAATGAATCCTGTTATTTGATATTGACAGTTGTCTGCTCACAGAGAACTTACAAATGCACGATTGGTCTTTTAGCCTGAGAAACCTCTTCCAGAAAAATGTGCTTTCGACTCAAATCCATTAATAAAAAGCAATCAGAATATGAATTTAAAGTAAACAACATTGTCAGACAAGTGCAATTGGGTCCCCTTTGGTTAGGCATCACAGACGAGTCAAGCTGTTAAACATCAGCATGCTGTGTTCACATTAAGCACATCACATAATGCTGAGTATGTTAATGCATATTTTACTTCCACACTGCCTTGTGAAGCTTTAACTCATATATAAAAATTTACATGTGCATAAAAAGGGGAATAGATTCTCGAAAAATAAAAAAAAGTCCAAGGAGTGCAGAGGGGGAGGAATCACTGTAGGATACAACTTCAAAGGGCCGCACAACCAAGTGAAATACTACAAGTGTTGTTATTAAAGGTGAGAAATAGGAAGTGTTAAAGCTAAGACTACTGGGAGTTGAAATGTGACTCGAGGAAATCTAACTACATCTGCATCATCAGCTATTGCAGTTCGGGTTTCAAAACACGATCTAAAGGGAAGAAAAACGTAGAAAGGTCTTGCTACAGACTTGTGACATGGGTGTGTGATACAGACTGGGTTGTGTGAGGGCAGATAACACAAAGCTACATTCCATTCCTTCGGGTTTCTCTTGTTCAGACAGTCCAAAAATATAAAGTAAAGTGCCCGGTCACCAGAATAAATGTTGGCATTGTACATTTCTGCAAACCCCAGATATGCTATATTTGTAATTTGTATGATGTAGTTCAGATTGCCTGTATGTAAATTAAGCAGGCACATGTCCATCTTTGTTTGTAGTGACAAAATGGGTCTGATTTAATGAGAGTTTGGCATATGTCAAGCCCTGTTTGTAGCAACAAAACGAGTGTTTTTGTATGAGCAGTTCAGGACATGTCCAGCTATGTTTGTATTGACAAAAGCAAGTGATTTTTCACAAATTTTGTACATTTTCAGACTTGTTTGTAGCAACAAAATAGATGTTTTTGAACGGGAGCTTGATAAATGTCCAGCCACAGTTGTAGCAACAAAATGGGTGTTTTTTAACAAGTGTGCGGTACATTTCCAGTCATGTTTGTAGCGACAACAGCACATGTTTTAATGATAGTTCAGTACATGTCCAGCCATGATAGTAGCCACAAGACTAGTGTTTTGTTTTGGATTTTTGAAAGAGAGTTTGGTGTCCAGCCGTGTTTGTGGCGAAAAAAGCTGTTGATTTTTAGCGACAGTTCAGTACACATTCAGCTGTGATTGTAGGGTAAAAACAAGAATTGGGACTTTATTTCACATGCATCCATATTTGTAGTGACATAGTGAAAGTTGGTATTTTAAGACAAGATGTGCTTCTCAACCCTAACCTAGTGGCTTTTTTTTTTACCGAAACCTTAGCACACATTGACCACAATGTTGTCAAAACATAAAATTGAAATTTTCAAAATTTCTCATAAAGAATAAACAAATGTAACATATAGTTGATTTGAAAACATGTACAAGACCAACATTTTTTCTGGCAACTGGGTTGCAGCAAGAAGTAGGAATGGGATGTGGCTGGGGACTACAGCGCTTGGTTTTGTCAGTGAAGACAGCGTACAGTCAGACAGGTGTGAGTACAAAACTGTAAAGCTTGGAATCAGAAAGGTTTGTGGACCTTGATTCATTCCACTGATGTTGAGCTTCTGCTTTGTGTGTGTCAGTTCACACTCAATGCGCATACATGTCAAATATGAGAGTGAGTGAGTGAGATAGAGAGCCTACCAGCACCTCTTTATTCAGTGGCATTTTTGTAGATGCCAGGTCCAGTGTGTCATTCTCCTCTGGGCCTGCTCCCTGCCAGGACTTGAAGGGACGTCTCAAGGGTCCATCATTCAGCCGGTGAGGCAAAGTGTTGCCCCTGGGCTTTGGATGGGAGTACATATCCCCGTTACCCGAGGCGAAAAGGTAAGCTAAGCTCCCCTGTCACTCCAAATAATGTAGAGTATGAAGCCGTGCTCAAAATCCAAAATGACTAACATCTTATTTTGCAGCAGCTGTGACAATAACAGACCTCCCTTGTTGAGTGATTTGAGGCCAATTCTTCAATATTTTCAATAACTATCAAATCCAGGCAAATGCCCATCATCATTTGGAACCAATCCCAATCTCAATTATTCATAAAATTCGTACGGCTGCATTTTAATTCTTGTTTTTCATCTCTTACATAGCAGATGCCAAATTGAAGAGAACATTTTTAGCCCGTCATTTTGCATCACAAAGTATTCCAAGGCAGAAGGAGCATATTAGGGTAAAGGATTGTGGGGGGGGGTTTGCATGGTAATTAGCCAATCTGAATACGCCTGTAATCATCTGAGCGCCAGAAAACAGCACGCAGACGTATACACTAATTGGGAGATTGGGGGTTTTCGTACTTTTCATACTTTGCCGGATGGTGACCTGATTGTTAATTCAGGCCTTAGGAGAGCTACGGATGGGATTTCCTCCCCCCTGCACGACCTTATTGGACATAGCAGTGGAGGTACAGGGGGTGTAGAGGCTGACGGCAGAGAGGCACGGGCCCCTGGGTGCCACTAACCTGGCTGATGGTGCTCATGGCTCTCATGTAGCTCTCGTTTCGCGAACGGAATTTAGGCGAGGCCAGCAGCCCTGCCGGGTCCAAGCTGTCCAGACTCCTATTGATGGAAACCTCACTCACCGCCCGCAGGTAGCTGTGACTCCGGATCTGCAGCTTGGGAGAGTGCTCTGTGGAAATCCTGCCATGAGAGAACGAAGAAGAGAAACGAGGAGGGACATAATAAGAGGAAAAAGTCAAAACAAAGAAAAAGGGAGCTTGGTAAAAAGGTAGGAAGCAAACCAAGATAAAGGAGCAAGACAAACAGACGGAGAGATAAAGTGATGAAAAGAGAGTGAGGGAAGGTATTTGCAAAGTACCTTGCAGTGTGTATGAACCCAAAGATACGGATCAATCCACAAATGCTTCAGGAGACACCTTTATCTAATCAACACGCGCAGTAGTATTGAGACATACTCGCAGTAGCTCAGGTGGTGTGTCCTTGAAGCACCTTGTAAGCACGCTCTAAAACACTTAATGCTGAAAACATTCACATTCTGTGTCAGAGGAGGGAAGAGGAACTGTGTGTGTGTGTGTCTCTGAGGTATACTTCGCCTAACGACTTTCACATAAAAACAGATGTAACGCAGAAACATAATCAACGCAAAAATACACACATACATGCACAAGCACATCCCCATCTCCAAGGAAGATGAGTAGGTGTCTCATTAGCTCTCACCTGCCTCCAATCTGATCACTCAGCATGCATCACGCCTATGTGCCTGTGTGTGTGTAGATGTGAAAAAGTGTGTGTGTGTGTGTGTGTGTAAGTTACATAGCAGTTGGATGCCAGCTAAACAATTCATTAATCAGGGGAAAAGAAACCTAAAAAGCTGACTCGCTTTCCTCTTGATGAACATCGTGGCCTACTAAACCAACTTTCAGAAAACAAAGTGCACAGAGAGAAATGATTAAGAAGTCAGTTCTCAAACTTACTGTGACGACTAAGATCCAACTATCCCCTTTATTTCACACTCTGTCTCTCATGTTCACCTGTGAGTATATAAAAAATATTTCTATACGCACCGACACATACTGTACACATACACATGAAATTCTTATGACTCTCTGCCGGTCAGGTCTGCTTTAATTATGTATTTCCTCCTTAAAATAGAGCGTGTCTACCAAAGCAAAGCAAACTAGATTACTCATTCTTGGATGGTAGAACGGAGGGGACAGGACAGTTGAGACAGAAAGGGTAATGAAAGGACAGATGAGCTACTGAGATGGGAATAAAGGTGATAATTATAGAAGATTAGTTACTAATTTTAAAATACATCCTCATATAACCAAACCGTCCTCGAGGCTTCATAAATACTGACCACAATCTACTTAAAGCTGCAGAAGTCGAGAAGTCACCTGTCGAATGCCCACGTAGATCATTAGTTTACATACAGTAGGACAAGAATGCCTGGTAGCTATCTATTGACTGCCTTGTTTTTTTGTTGACAGGTAACATTACTGACTCAGTAGGCGAGTTTCCATTACAGAGTTGCGCAAAATTTAAGTGTTATTTTTTAGAAATGTCAATAAAAGACAATTGCGAGACGACTGTGTTTCCACTGAGTGATGTTAATCGACTTTTCTCCTGATGTGATGGACTTCTCCTCAATACTTCTCCACAATAACATTCAAAGAGGTATAACGATGGATGTCCAAAAGATAAGCAGGTTTATTTCTATTGCAGCCACTGCACTAGCCGTCATTATTTCCAATCGAAGTCATTGTAGGCGTGCGATAATGGAAAAGCAAATATCGCCTCTTGTATCCTCTGCTGCATCATGCCTGAGGGAGCCAGGTCCTACTGACAAGTGCAGAGCCATAGCATCATGTGACCTATTAAAGCAAAAAAAAAAAAAGTGTTTCCATAGCAGTTTTGCGATATATGGCTTTTTTGAATTGCCTGAAATACCACCTCATGCGAGAGTAAAAACTTTTTTGCAACAAATTGGTAACTTCCATTAGGTGTATTTTTAAATAAGCAATTCAAATTTGTGCTGTTTGAGGGTTAATGGAAGCCCATCTAGTGTTGCCAACTTGGTGGCTTTCTCGATAGGTTTAGTGATTTAAAAACACAACAAAATGGTACATTATGGTATAAGTGTCATTGCTTTCATGCTATTCAAACGATTTGTTGAGTTTTTTTCTACTGAACCATATTCAGCAAAATCAATTTTTCCATTAATGAACGATGACGGCACCAATAAGCAAATAAGCATATGAAGTAATTTGGTGCTAGTACTAGCTACTTTCATTGAAAAGAGTTGGCAAAACTACAGACTCCTGTAGGCAAACTGTCCTGCTCATGAATCGATATAACGCATTCGATTATTGGTGCAATTTCACTCACATTTGTTGTATTCTTACGTAATTAAACCATTTGTTGTGACTCTGATAAAAAAAAGGGGGCAAACTACCAATTGCTTCGTGGTAAATTAATAAAAGTAATTTGCACAAACTTGATTGTCAACATCCATTGATGCTAACAGTGTAATGCTGGTAGTGAAATGTTCAGTGCAAGCTTTCAAGTTGTTTCCCCAAATGAGCGATTATTCATATCTTATATTATTTCACTTCTGCCAATATATCCCCCTGTATCATTTATACTGGACCTTTTTCTCTTTCTTTCTTTCTGCTTTCAGTGGTGACTCAAGCTTGCCAGTTTGTTTTGTCAACACAGTTCATTCATTTTTAGTTTGAGGTTTCCCAGCGTAATGGTCCATAGTAACACTGTGCTTTAAATGCACATTTAAGACAGTGTTTCACAATATTTGCAATTTTCTTTCTGGGGCTCCATACTCCTCTGGGTCAATTGAGAAATGAAAAAGTACATAATTCAACCCAAGGATATAAAAAAACATCAAACTATACATCTTAGACCTCCGAGTTGGCTATGAATCATCCATATCAGCCGCCTGTAGCGTGTGACTGTGCACGGCACACAGAGGAATCAAGCAAGAATCTACCCACACCATTATCTCTATCCACATCTCCACTTGATTTCCCTGTGGGGCTGATTATCGGCAGAGCCAATGATGTCTTTTGTGGCAACTTGAATGGCAGCCCTAGCCTGTAATCAGTACCACCTAAGGGGGGAAGTTCAGCTTGTCCCAGGGTGTCCCTCCATGGAACAAGTGACATTAATGAACACATGTTTCTCTGGCAGTCAGAGATCAGGGCTGGCTAAAGCCGACTGTTGATTTGCACTGCATTACAGACTGTTCATGTACTTTTTTTGTCTGAGTTCTTCCCCATCATCTCACTCTGGCAGAAAAGAAGAGGAGAAGTAAGCGAGAGGACAGTCGCTTCTTTCTGCTTCATCATTTGGGGAGTTTTCTCTGTCCAATTTCCCTATCCTCCATTTCTTTTTACCGTCTCCTCTTCCTGTTAGTCACTGTCTGAATAAAAATCATCAGAGTGATGACTGTGGTTGGAGGGACAGAAAGAAAGAAATGTGATTACTGCAACCCATTATACAGGATGTCTGTTCTCGCTGAGACATAAAAAAAGAAAATAAACACGATAAAATCTAGGCCACGAATAAATGAATTTGCAGCAAAAAGAAAGACGACTGTTAGTGACTGAGGGAGACAAGAAAGGATGTCATTTCTCCTGAGCTTGTTTGTCTGCCAGGAATAATCCCAGCTGTTTAAATGCATGCTTTATCTGAGCGCTGCGTGTTTTAATAAGGAGGAAGGTTAGCACTGTGCGAGAACAGACAAATCTCACAACTTCTCAAGAGCAATTCTTCACTAGTCAAGGACACAATGGTCACAGAATGGGCTCTGAAACATATGGAACAACAAAGCTGATTATTGAATCATCATGGAGTGTAACAGACTTGTGCCAGCTCCCAAAAGCACAGTGTGAAAACAAGACGTCAGCTGCTCCCTCCTCGTTCTCTATCTCCGACCTGCAGCTCTGCAGCTTGGTTTGTTCCACTGGGTTCCATCAGATGATGATGGCAATCCCCGGGCCAAATTCAAGTCATTAGTGGGCCCCAAGCTGCGCCGCTTGCACTTACATAAGGTTGTGTATGTGCGCGCTTGTGTTTGTGCAACCAGTAACAATGACTGAGCACCCACTGGTGTTCCTTTCATCTCTGTATATTACACAGCTAATCAGTCACAGCCCTGTGCTGCAATATAACATGCGTGTCCCCATTTTGTTCAGTTCTTCAAGGTAGTATAATGAAAAATATTTTCTTGGGTATGAGTTAATATTATATTAATACAGTTAGTAATAAAATAGTGAAAGGGCCTATGCCATTATGATGACAAATTTAAGGTTCAATGTATAGGATTTAGGTGGATAAATAGGCAGAAATTGAATATAATATAATAAGGATGTTTTCTTTAAAGTATAATCACCCGAAAATAAGAATTGTTGACTTTTCATCACTTTCGAAAGAGGCATTTCTAAGATTATTTTGGGTTTTTTTTTTGCCTTCATTTGATAGGACAGCTTAAGCGTGGAAGGGGGAGAAAGAGGGGATGACGTGCAGCAAAGGGCCGAGGTCAGAATCGAACCCGTGACCACTGCGGCGAGGATGTAACCTCTGTACATGGAGCACCTGCTCTACCAACTGAATTACTGAGCGCCCCACCGTTCACATTTTCATGTCAGCCACCGTAGTTAGCAGCCCCTCTGCGATGATAGCGGCAGAAAAAACACTGATTTTTTTGTGTGAAACTGCTTTATTACGAGTTTCAGCTGGTCTAAATCACCTCTGCGGATAATTCAACTCCCAGTAAAAACTTGCTAAATATCTACATCTTAAGTTATCAGAGAGCGACGAGCACACATTAGCTGGTGCTGGGCTAGTAGCCCATCAATGCCAGCCGAGCAGCGTCGGAGAGACACTGATTTGTAACATGAAAATGCTTTATTCAATGGTTTTATCACCCGGTCTGTTTGTTCTGGAGAGAAAGAGACTTCTGCAAATAACACGGCTTCTAGTAAAAACCTCCCAAACACTGAAGGAGTCTTAACTGACACTTCACGCTTGGCACACAGAAGTTTCAGCTGGTTGCAATCTGCAATCCTCACCACCAGATGCCACAAAATCCTGCACAGTGCTCCCTTAAGGGACATTTTAGGTTTGTTCCAACTTGTGTCTTTTTAGTTATAGCCATCACTTCTGTTACTTTATTTAAACCAAAAGTGAGCTCACCTGCAATCTCAACCTTTGTTGCACAAAACCTCAGGACAGGTTAGTCTATAAAACAGGACTTAGGATTTTGTACTTTTTACCCATATGATTGGCTCTTGTCCCAGTAGACTTTGTTTGGCAATGTGCAGCACTGCCAAAAATCAGCAATGAATTTGTTCAGTACAATTTTATTACCCATTGACATATGAGTAATATTAATAGAACAAAAAATCAAGTTGAATGATGCAAAATTTTCCAATTAATTTATTATGGATGACACTAATTATTCTCCCAAATTTCTAACTCTAAAATTTGAATAGTACATTCCTTCAGAAAGAGACACGAAGTCAGAAAACTGAGCTCCTTGTGTTAGCTCAAGATAACTTATGTGGACTGAATTGTGAACAATAAAGTCAGCTTGATGTGTTTCAGGACAGAAATTTTCTTGATAGACTCTTATATTGCTGAATACTTTATGAGCTCACACTGTCAGAAACATGCAGCTGAGCAGAGAATGCCTTATGCAACAAGAAACAACTTCATGAAAATCTTTAAATGATGAAGCTCGGCTTTTAACCGCAGCTCTTTCAAAGAGAAAGGGAAAATGTCCTTTGCATGTTCTCAACCCGCAGTGCTTTTCTTGAGAACATGGCATCAATTTTTGAAGAGACTTCAGGACATGAACAGGCATCATGTATTTTCAATTAAGGCTTAGTCTTTTCTGCGTTTGTGTCACAGTAGAGAAACAGAGGCCAGCTATGAAGATAGAAGTGTGTGTCTGAGATATAAACACCGAGCAGGTAATTAAGCTGCGGCCACTGAGAGTCAGGGACTCACACGTAAGCCAGACTGCTGCCAGGCAGACGCTCGAGTAACACTGACTGCCTTCATCTCCTTCTGTTTGTCGACTTCTCTCTTTCATTCCCTTTATCTCTCCCGTCTGTTTCACTGAAAGTGCACAGCATGACCACAGTGAGCACTTGAACATAATGTTCAGAAGCATGTACTGCATACACCCTCGAACATTGTATACAGGCTGGCATACAGTCACGCCACACACAAACATACATAAATACTGAATTGGTTAGTCATTTAGTGATTAGGTAGACTGAAGAAAACTAACAACACTTTTGATTCTTCACAAAAAAATGGCAAACGTGGACTACGCTGAGCTTCTCAAATATGAAGGTCTGCCATTTTATGTAAATGTAAATTTAAATATTTTGTTTATTGGTTTGAAACAACAAGCAATCTGGAGGCTGAGGAAGATCTGCTTGCCTATAAGTACACAGTCATGTGCACATGATGGCTGTCTTGTGTATGCTGCGTCTGTTTGGAGCGTTAGTTGTGCACCTCTTCAGAAATTAACACACAAGTATATGTGAGATGCAATACAGACACAAAAGAGTAGGGGCAGTGTTACACACATACTCACTATAGTCACAAGATGCTTGATTTACGGGCCTTTTACGTGACATTGGTGATGGCGCTGCTGTTTATGTTTCTGCTGTGATCTCAGAATAAACAATACATCACGCAGATCTGGAAAAGTCTGATTTTTTTTGTTGTGCCCTCTAATGTAGTCCTCCAACACGGATAGCACATAAGCAAGTATGTGAACAGCTACACTCACAACGCAGCCTGTTGTGTACACAAACGCGTGGTAGAGACCAGATTGGACAGGGTAATTGGTGAAGAAAATAATTGCTTCAGTCCAAACAAACACTTACTTGAGTGTGGTCATCTCTGTGAGGGACGGCTGTGTGGCCTTCAGGTAGCTGGCTCGCCGTGCCTGGACCTTGGGTGAAGGTTTGGGGCTGCAGTCCGAGTCGCCGCTGTCCTCTTCTGCCATCGCCTTGATGTAGCTGCCGCTGCGCATCCGCCGGCAAGGGATCTCGTCATCCTTCCCCAGTGGAGAAAAACCGCTCCAGTCGTCCTGAGGCACCTGTAGAGACGAGGTGAGATAAGGTAAAGAAGGAGCGAACACAGGTCTCCCTCCAGACATGAGAACTCACACAGATGCACTTAGACATGAATAAAAGTGAGTCTGGAACATTTTCTACCCTGACCTGTTATAGATACCCGCATCACACAGTGTTTTAAAAGATTCAATAGTTACTGTATCAATGCAGGGTCCCACTTGATCATACCATAAGCTTGTGAGTGCCGGAGGCCTTCTTTTGTCTGTCCTGTGATGCATGCGGCATATTAAGAGCAGGGCATTAATTGTTTTGACAAAACGTTGCAGCACCCTGAACTCTGTCTGCTCTCCTGACTTTTCACACACACTAATGAAGGTAAAATAAAAGGAGGCAAAGCTATCTCCCATCTCTAATCTAAAAGAGAGAGAGAGAGAGTCAAAGACAGCAGACGTGGAGAGAGAGGGAAAACAAAGGGGGTTTTGTTCAGCAAAACCACTGCAGTCCCAATGTGAGTGGCTGTTAGGGCACTAGCTCTGAAGTGAAAGAAATGAGATACAGAGCAAAATCATTCAACAGACTGGTGCGTAACTAGGAAACCAAGCAGACTTCAATGTCAGGGGCAACTAGAGACTCTGGCTAACACCTTGGGAAACTCTCAGTCTGTAATGGTGTCAAAATAATTTAATGTTATTTGGAAAGGTCATAAAACCCCACAAGACCCTGCAGTAGTACTAATGGGTTTAATTTCTGAAAGTCTGAATGACAGGGATGAAAAAATAATACCTTTTACATATTTTACTTAAAGCAGCTTTCAGATGTGCAACCATCAGGTGGCTGTAACCAGACCCTCCCCCATACGGATTCAAAAAGTCTGGGACCTTTATCAGGGAGAATAAATTACATACTCACTGAGACTGCAAAAATCTACTTGTTTTGCGATAGGGTCCCGGTATGGCTTGATAAACCCTTTAAAACGGGATTTCTTTCATAAACATGGAAAGAAATCAATGAGCAAGGTATGAAGAAATGACCCCAAAAGACATTTGTTTTCAGGAAAAAAATCAAGAAAATTACCTGAAAATGAGCAAAATAAACAAACAAAACACACACACAACAACAACAAAACTAGCCAATGGGAAAGTACAAAAAAACCCTAAAAAGTGATTAAAAATTATAATAATTCTGTAGAATAATTTTAAATGTGACTATGATAACAAATATAGTTTTCTGGACATTTTTCCTAGCTTTAACAAAAATCAACTATCAACTAGAAAATTAACAAGTAGAACATTTCAAGAAATCAACTAATTTCTTGCTTATCTTTCCCCTTTCCCCATATTTTTGAAAGAAAATCAAACTACTTAATTAGATTAAAGGTTTAAATACTCGTTTAAGTTTTCTGTGTTATCAATCCAGTTTACAACGAGGTTTTATCATCAAGTTGGGCTCTGCTCAACTCTTACTTTTATATTCCCTGCATGCATACATTTAATGTCACAGTGCCTGGGATAAATTTTGCACTTGTACTAATTTTTCAGTACTTTTAAATGTATTTATTTATTTGTTCTGAATGACAGGTTTAGCTATATACTACTGAAGTGGATGTCAATGTTTCTTTTATTTTTATGATTGTGTCATTTTTAAATATAATGTGTGCAAATGTGTTAATTTTCACACCTAAAAATTAGATGTGATTAGATTCCATCATGGGAAGTGAAGCAAATAGCACGTCTTGTTTTAAGGATTCAAACAATGTCTGCAGACTGACTTGTCAGGCTGTTTTTTTTAAAGCCCGTTTTTCCCTTCCGTCTCCCTTTCAAGAAGAAAAAAAAAGCAATGGCTCTTTTAGGCTGGGAGAAATGTTGCTGTACTGCAGTGACAACATCCTTCCTTGATCTGCTCGCTCCGTTTTCCAGGCTGTTAAAATGCAAGGCCACACAGAAGTTTCTCTCTGTCTTTTATGCTCGCTCCTCACTCCCGCTCTCTGCCTTTTACTTTTACCATTCACGCCCTCCTCTTGCCCTTACTTACTCTTTTTTTGTCCTTTTCCTACTGCACACACACACACACACACGCGTACACACACACACACACACACACACACACACACACACACACACACACACACACATATACACTCCTCTTTATTCTCACTTCCTTGTCTCTCCATTTCTCTCTTCTGGCTTATATTTGAAGCTCACCCCGATGTGAGGAAGTGCATGCAATCTGAAACACTTTTATCTTTTAACAGTAGCGGGTGGGTTGATGTTTCTGTGTGTGTGTGTGTGTGTGTTTCTTTGTGTTCTCACCTCTGGCTCTCTCCAATCTCATAGTAGCACCCTAAAAATAAGATATACTCACTCTCACATATAACGCTGCTATGGCCACAACCAGTCCGAATAAATGTATTTCCATGTGGCATTCTGACGTTTTTGCTCTGACATAGATTAGACTGGTGTTTCTGGTCTGCTCTCTTGTGCTTACATATTACAGTAAAACAATAAATGCTGCTTCAAAGTGATGGTACATGAACCAGCACCTTCTCACTCCCAACTTGTCAAAAACCGACGCTTGATCAGCAACCCTCGCGTCAAAATATGAGCAGTAAGAAGCCCCTCCTGCGTCAATTTGCACAGCAACGGCGTGCCAATTTATGCTACATGCAGTGTCTTTTCTAGATAAACGTCCATTTTTACAAGAAATGTAGTTTCTGCCTGTTAAGTGCACGCAGTCTCCAGTGTTTCCCACTGAATTATTATGTTTGTGTGACATTCCAAAAATTGCAAGAAATTAGTAGATTTAGAAAAAATATTAAAAAAGCAAGAGGAAAATGCCTTGGAAATAACAGAGGGGGGAAAAAACTATGCTTATAACTAATTATCATAGTCTTCTTATAGTTTTTACTAATTCTTGCTTATTTTTGGCTTATCTCTTTTTGATGATAGTTGCCCAGTACATCAAAAAAATGCCACTGCCTGATGCGTCTCATACCGCCACTAAAGGGTGCCTTGGTGCATTGCTGTGTGAAACTGAGGGCCACTGATCATACGTTGGTATTTGACAAGTGAGTGTGAGACCAGTTTGCATGAACCTGACCTATAAGAAAACAGATATAAAATCAGCTGTCTGCATTATTCCTCGGATAGAGTAAATGTGGAAGATAAATGCACCATCTGACGCAATGTCACTTTTGACATACTGTGCAGAACATAAGTAATAAACATCCACATGCTCACATATGAATATTTCCATGCATATGGAAACAAACACAGAGGAGCAGATGACATGATGTTTTATGATGAGTACAATCAACACGAGAGTGGCAATTATTTGAGACACAGGGAATGACAGGACACTGCTTTGCCAGTCACACACACACACACACACACACACACACACACACACACACACACACACACACACACACACAAACAGTCATGCAGAAGCACAGAGGCATGGAGGAGCAGCTGGCACGGCTGAATGCATGAAGCATGACATGCAAGAGGTGGGGCTGATGTATCTGTCCTACCTGTAGGAAGTGGCAGGTGCGTCCCTGCTCGGCTTTCACTAGAGCCTTATCTAGGTTGACTGAGGCCTTCTGGTAGACCTCTCTTGCTCTGCTCACTGTCAGAGTAGAAGACCACGAGCTCTTCTTCAGCTGCACTTGGCTATCCAGGGCGCTTACCAGTGGCATACCTCCGCTGCTGCCCCCGGAGCACGTCGAGCACTTCACGTCGTTGTTGCTTCGTGACGTCTTGAGGGAGTGGGCGCTGATGGTGTTATAGGACTCCATGAAGTACTGCGACTGGGATTTGTCCGGGTGGCGCCCCATGGTCATGACCCCTGAAGGCAGGCCTCCACTGCTGCCCCCATGGTGATGGTGGTAGAGGCACATCTCCCTGTCGAGTGTGTCATCTGAGCTCCAGTAGCCTGAGATGGCTGTGCGCATTTTTGGCTCCGACTTGGAACGGTCTTTGCTCTTACTGCGCTTACTGTGCTTCAGGGTGCCAGAAGAGGAGGGCGGGTCATCGGGACTGGATTTGCTGCCGTTCATCCTCCCACTCCCTCCTCCACTGGCCCCCGAGGGCCCCTCCAAGGAGTGCGACTTGGTGAAAAGCTTCTGGACGGAGTGAACAAGGTGGCGGATTCGACCAGGACTGTCACTGCGTTGGTGTTCTACTGCAGTGCGCTTGTACTGCAGTGTGTGGTAGCCTTCACGCCGCACCGGTGCCTGCCGCTCAAACTGCTCTAACAGATTAGAAGGGATGCGGTTGTTGTTGTTTCCACCACCTCCTCCACTTCCCTTACTGCTCCCTGGTGGCCCCGTGTAAGGCACCACAGCGCCACACTCCTCCTTCAGCTCATGATGAGAGCTGTAATGTCTGCGAGGGAAGGTGCAGCTGGCCAGGTCGGGGTAGGCACTGCACTCAGACTGGAAGGAGTTGCGCTGGGTGAGGCAGGGATGGTCAGCAGAATGAGCCTCCCCAGGGTTGAGGAAGTAGGACCGACGATCCGAGTGCCCCAGGGTCATGGAGTCGTAAGAGGGGTCGCAGGTCACTCCATGGTGGTGACTACGGCTGCTGGACAGGCCTTTCATCGTCATCGTGGCAGCGTCGATGTGCACATCCAACTGCTGCCGCGGGAAGTCTGCACAGGCCCCAAAACTGGCTCTACAAAGAAACACACAGCCATGAGGAAGAACAGACAAACAAACAAGAAGAGAGAGACAGAAAAGAGATTTATAAATATCTCATATTTGCATACACTGGATGCACGGCGACTTCATCTGCTTTAATTTGAAGGAGATGCTTTCTGGCACTCCTTCACAGATGAGAAAACTTGATGATGTTGATGAGACTTGGACCTATTCTTTTATTTTTGTCCTTCAAAACTTCAAAAGGAGAGTCTCTATATATAGCAGCCACTTGGCATGTGGTCCCTGACATCCAAATCTGTCCTCAAGCTTCCTCTTCCACTTCTCTGTTCTCTCTCTGAGTTTTCAGTGAACAAGTGACAGGGGATCGAGGAAACAGAGAGAAACAAAGGAAGAAGAGGTATCAAGAAGAGTTCAAATCTATTTCCAGCTTGTGCGTGTGCTATATTTGTTCAAGGGTACTGTTAGAAATGAAGCATCGTTTAAACTCAACAAAAAATCTAATAAGAAATCAGTGAAGGGAATGCAGAAACATCGTCTCTTCTGCAGAGATGATGTAACACATTGAATAGTACTCAAAAAGTGCATTTATTTTTGCTCCACAATACCTGCTCAGTGTGCACACACACACATCCCCCCTACCCACAAACACAACAAATGATCACAGCCAGATCCCACACTTTTTCCTCCATACCTCTAGTTCTCCTCTAAGGGCAAACTAATTGGCCAGTAAAACCCAGCTGACAGCTTCTGGGCCGGCCGAGGCAAGCGGCAATAAACGACCTTTCCTTACATGGTGACATGAAAACAATGGCATCCATCAGGGCCCTTAAACTGCCTTCCTTACCCATCTGGGGCTGCGGCTGGCTAGCTGCTGAACCCACACTGTTTCCAATGGACTGGAGGTGAAGCTAACGAGACAATAATAAGAGCCCACGCACTCTGGTGTAGCTCTGTGACAGCAGTGTGGCCGAGTCTGTGCGGGGAATTCATTACTGCGATTTATAATGCACTACCAAAGGCCACTGTGGTAAATAGAAAAAAAACAAAAAAAGGAAGAGGAGGAGGAGTAGGAGGGGGAAGAGGAAACGATGAGAGGAAATATAACAAGAGAAAATGAGGGAGACAGAGCAGCGTAATGAAATATCATGTCAGTTCTTTACATAACTAGAGGACACAGTGTAGGGCACATGCAGGATGTATTTATGTGTGTATATACAGAGTGAGTCAGATCTGTTATTTTCTTGGACGTGGCTATAAACTGGGTGCTGGATTAATTGAAAAATTGGGGAAATTATTCATGCATCCTGTGTGTATTAAACCAGGGTATCAAATCACTCTGGGGGAGAATTAAGCCAATATATTACACTTGCATTGTTGAAGTAAAAAAAGAAAAAATGTATGGTCAATCCCCAACCCCATCTGCAATATACTCACAAGAGTGAACTCACACAAAGCGCACACTACATGCCACACAGACACGCACAGTGTCCGCTCCGTGCAGGGCACTTAAAAAGTGGGCTGTGTCCAACTAAAGGTATTCATTGCAGTTGACAGAGATCCCTTCTGTTGGCCGCTGAAGCACAGAATGTGACCTAAATAAAAGGCCCTCGCGGTGATCCACAGCAGCGTGTTTGTGGCACAGCTGTCTGCAGCACTGCACTAAAGCTGAAAAGCTGAAGTTGGGTCATGCTGGCTTTCTGCCTGCTAGCCACACATACACACACGCGGACACACAAATACATAGCGTATCTGACAGGCTGCTTATCTATGCTGAATTTTGATGCTGCTAGCTTGTAAAGTGCAGTTTATCAACAAGAAGAGGATCTGCTGGTTCTGCCGTGTCTGTCAGGTACGGACTGCAGTGACATGAGGAAGGCTCATAGACAGCTGTGGTTATGTATTATGCTGTATGTCCATTGTCGCCCACTGACCTAGTTGTGTCTCTACCTGTCTGGTCAAGCCAACCTCAGTATAGTACACTAACTCTGAAATACCCAAACAATATTTCTGTCAAGATCTCGTGCATGTTTTAGTGTTTCAACTGACTCTTTTATAAACAATATATTGATATCATAATGATATTGTGATATGAGACTAAATATAATCTTAGATTTTAAATGTTCCAATATCAGGTTGTCTTTTCCTGGTTTTAAATGCTGCATTACAGGAAATAATGTAATTTTCTAAACTTACCAAACTGCTTTAGCTGTTCTGTAATTTGCCTTTTTATACTTACTCATTATATCCACATTACTAATGTTATAGGTTATGTTCTATTATTATTTTTCCATGGTTTTCTTGGCCTATGCATTTTTATTAGCCTGCATTAAAACAGGTTTCTACACTGTAATTCAGTGAAGTAGGCCTGCTGTTATCATTTTCATAAGTAAAGGTAAAGGTAATTTGCACACCATGAGTGACATTTGAACCTTCCAATCAGTTAAAAGTTAGCACTCCAATCCACAACACCACCTGTCCTCATATGTCATTTACATCAAGACTCTTATTCATATTGCTCTCAGAAGTTCAGTGAATATGTAGCATAGACCAGTAGGCTGTTATTGCAACTGATGAGACTGATTCGTAAAAATAACAACTATCTCCTTGCATGGTAATTGGGATGTGTCACTGCAGCTTAAGTTAAAAGTAATGAGTTTCTGAATAGACATTTTGATCTGGAGAGACATAGGTCATATGAGAGGGGGCTAAAACCTGAGCTCCTCGACTGTAAGTCAGCACCATTAACCATTACACCATTTTCACCACAATTTATACTTAATAAATTATACTTAATTGTATATTTTTTCCCTACTTGCACTTGTGGTCAGTCCGCTGTAATGGATTAAGCCAGGAGGCACTGATGAGATCTGGTCTAGCCTTGCTTTTTCTGTTATCCTGGATTTCTGAATTCTGCTTTTGTGCAATAGCCCCCAGTAGTGCAACAATTCCATAGTCTTTGGTGCTTGAATCCGTTGTTTCCACAACACAAAAAACAACAAGCAAATAAATACAAAACATCAAGGCGACCCAAACAACTTGCTCCTTTTACTTTGTGTGAACAGGCTCCGAAAACCTCTGAGACTTCATTACATTTAAAGTGATTGTGTGCCGAACAGCAAGGTGTGCAAACAAAATGCAGGAGCAGATAAAACGAGGCAGCCTATGAATGTTAATGCCCATTAACACCTGCACTGCATCAGCACAGCGGGCTAAATTCTATTTAGATGCCATGCTTCTTTGGGCTCAGGTAAGATAAATGGAAAATAGATTTTTCCCTCTCTATCATAGTACACGGTAACCAATCTTGGACGCGGCCTCACAGTGGTCAAATCTACTCTTAATTTTCTTTCTTACTCCACCCTGAGCTTTGAGACTTACCAAAGCAAATAAACAGCGGTGCTATGAAAATGCAAAGTAACATCGACTTACTGCATACCATCTTTGTAGGAAGTGGTGAAATCAATACGCCTTAGTGTGAGAAGACTGCTGCAGCTTCTCTTTCTGGAGAAATAAAAGGCTGCTGTACAGATCGTAGTTAGTCTATACTCCTCAATCGACATCAAACGCTGGTTTGTAAGACGGCGCTCAGGGCTTACAGAGCTCCTTTGAGGTCTTCAGAGACCACAAGGCTACAAAAGGTCTCTTCTTCTCGCTCAAACCTGGCAACGACTTTTGCAAAGGTTGAAAACATTACCAGTCTGCTCTCCACGGGGAGTCAAATCACCTCACTGGACATGGCTCATCTTATGTGTGTGTGTTTGTCTGTGTGTTTGTGTGGGGGAACCAGACGAAAGAGAGCAGCACTTTACCTCCATTTTTCAGGTCAAGTGAAGTTTTGCCTTTGATCCTACAAACGCTTGCAGTCCGAGGCTACTGCATGATATTACTGCACAGACAGAGTATGAGGGTTAAGATACTGTAGCCTGCAAACAATGTTTCTCTGTAGAGGATGGCAGTTGGTGATTGTTTATTGCATTGTACCACTTAAATAAGGGGTAACAATGTATTCCTGCGTGCTTAATTATCATTCAGCATTAAATATTTCACTGTGAAAACACAAAAATGCTAATTCAATAACCTGCACATTGCTGCCTTTCTTGATTGATGTGGCCTACTTTCTACAAATCATATGTGCTGGATGAAAAAATATTATACCGTACACTGTGTTCTTATGTTTTTTCATGAGTTATGTACATGCAAATTTTTTTTAATATGGAGCTTTTACCCATCTTCTGGGTCAATATTTGCACACACATGAACTGAAATATTTATTCACTTCAGGTGGTTTCCAGTCATGTAGATGTCTTTCCTGTAATTTTGTCCGTTTTTACGTCATCTTCCTCTGAGGTCTCTGCTGCCACTTAAATATGAGAATTTTGTCTGTTATTCAAAGCATTTAAAGTTGACTTTTCTTTGGAACAGTCCACAGACTTTGGTGCGTTGAGGGTTTTTTATTGGTAGATGGTAAATGGACTTTTGCTTGTATAGCATCTTTCTAGTTTTCTGACCATGAAAAACAGCAGTGCGCACAACTCAAAATTTACAGCCAATTTTGCTTATTTAATATGGGCAAAAAAGAACAGACACAGATGTGTTTCAGTTAAAGAGCCATCATCAGCATGACAACACAATAATGAATGGCAAATTATATAAAGACAGGTGAGGTTCAAACCACAATCAGGATAGAGAATACATAATTAAGTGATAAGATCCATCTGTGAATGAATGAACCATGAAACATTAGCCTCTCATAAATAGGAGGAGTGTCCATAACAATCAAGAAGAACACCATCAGCTGGTGACACCGGCTGAGGTGTGAGTAAAAAGACGCCCAGGACCGAAAACAATAGTGGAACACCATAAATAAGGAGCGTAAACCTCAATTAATACATGACTCAAGTCAGTCCCATGATCACTCCAAGTGCTTTTACACTACATGACTACACCCATTCACACACACATTTACAAACCTGTGGCCGAGGCTATCATACAAGCTGCCACCTGCTTCTCAGTTTTAAATGCACTCACACATTAATGGAACAGCTACTGGGAGCAATTTGGAGTTCAGTATCTTTACCACTGATCTTCTGATTAGTGGACGACCCACTCTAACTCCTGAGCCACAGTCACAAATTTTCTTCAGAAGCAAGCGTGCAAACCATAACCTTATCAGACTGGTCGATAAAAGGGGAAAAAAGATGAGAAACTGGACTTACATAACATACAATATGTTAAAGTTAAATGAAAATAACTGACGATCCGATTCAACCCCAATTTGCACGTCCACAGTGTTTATCCAGATAATATTTATAATAATATAAGTCCCAGAAGCCAGTTTTACACTGCCTGTTAAAGGCAGGTATATCATGCCATTATGCCATCTCATCGTTTTGTATATAATGTCCAATCGCAGAAAGTGGGGACAGGGTCTGTGTAAAAATTAAATCCAGAAAAATGTGACCATGGGTGGGGAGGTGTGATGTTTTGATTATGTTGGCAGCCACACCACGGAAGATTTAATGAGCAGCTATAAGCTATTAATCGCTAATTCAAAGAAAAAGAACAGCTGCCGTAAATGTCTATAAACAGGGAAAACAATGATTTCTCGTCCTCTGAACAGAGAACGAGATCAGCTGCCATATCACAGAGAAGGTAAATGATTGTGAGTGACATGTTATGTCTTTGTTGTTGTTCAGAAAGCACTGCCGATTCATATATGTCACACTAGAGGTAGACGCTGTTGTACATGTCACACCCATCATGTCTCTTTTGATTGCGGTATGCAGTGTCTAATCACACACTGGAGCAGAATGATGTCGCCATCGTTTGGATCTGTGTAAAAAAAGATGGCACTTTGTAGTGTCTCTATAGTACGATCTCTGTGTAAAACAGCTACAGATTACAAATGGTTTCTTCCATTTCTGTATAATAACATGAGGTCCTGCATAAGTAAAATGTCCTATTTTTTCCCGAGTCACAATCTCAGAAATTTCCACATAAAAGTAGCGGAAGCCTCAGCCATGGGTATCTCAAAATCATCTGCATGATGGGATGCCACCAACACGTTTATTACTTTTTGAAAATTGGGTGAACTGACCCTTTAAAAATGAAGAGCAAAAGGATAATTAAGCAGCACGTTCTTGGATAAACAAGATAATCAGCATTAAGCTTTCCTGAGCGGAAGAAGTCAATATAGCGGAAAATAAAAATGATCTAAAATAGTAGTAAATGCTCGGCTAAAGACAGACATAGCATACGAGGTATATTCAGTGATTCTGTGGAGGCACTTTAACAGACACGCACAGCAACTTTGACAAAACTCACTCGTATTTATTAATATTTAAGTACATGAATATTTGACAGTTTTATATCTTGAAAAGAAACGCACACATACACGAGAGCTGCAGCTGGCAGAGACGCAGTAACAGTGACAGAGAGGATGTTTCTCATTGTGAATGTGTGAACAGTACCTTTAAAAAAATACCCAGGAGAATGACATCATTGAACATTTTAAAGACAGCCAGGGGCCGAAAAGCTGTTGAGGGAACTGGTATTTTTTTTGTGTTTCCGGATTATGTAGAAGTGGCTTTTAGGGATGTCAAGAGAGGCTGAGAACCACTAACTTTAATGTCTTACTGTTAAAATGACTCTTAAATGATAGATGACGGTCTCCCTTGACCGTCCTGTCTGGCTGCTGCGAGGCAACATTTTGAGGAAAAACTGCAAATTACTGCTTTTAGTTTATATGATGTGCTTCATAAAATACATGAATGTCTACAAAAGTAATATCGGACATGATAAAAAATGGGAAATTGATGGAAATAAAAATGCTTTCAGTGTTCGTATTTCATGGAGTGGCACATTCACCCTCCAGCAGTGACAGGTTTATACAAAGATGTTTCAAACGGACACCATAGAAGATAGGAAGTCAGTGACTATATCTTCATTGTATCAATAAATGACAGCTTACGCATTGTTTTAGCCATTCCTTGAGGTCATTTTCTTTCTTTTTGAAAATGTATTATCATTATTATTATTTCACTTATTTTTCCGCAAATTTTCTTGTAACTTTTTTATTTCTTGTTAATTATTTTGGCCATTTCTTGCTAAGTAACTCTTCGCATCCCTATGTTTTTGAAAGTAATCAAGCCAATTTGCTCAGGTTTTGAAGGGTTTAAGATCAGAGTACTTCATCCACCACCGTGTCTTCCCAATTCAATTCATATGCAGTTTTTATGTAAAACACTCAGGAAAAAAATGTCTGCTTGGCATCTTATCAAAACATGCTAAATAACCTAATAAATGCATCTTTAAGCAAATGCATCATTAGACCTCGTCGTGAATGCAGTTTCATCCGACACCTAATAGGCATGTTTCTGCACACTGTATCGTCTGCATTATGAGAGCACATGCATCCGTGGATGGATTGATGTTCCCGGTTTCCACAAGACAGCTCCTTTGTCACAACCAAACTAATTAGACTGACTGTCAGGGCTCTCTCTGACAAATGCACTGACTGTGCTGAGTTATAGCTCAGTACCCGCCAAGCACATTCTGGAGACAAATTCTTCAAGTGATGAGGTCTATTTGATCAAGGTAAACAAATTAACAGAGGCATTAAGTCTAGAGAAAGACGGTATGGTTTGTTTCAGGCAGAGCTTTCGTCGAGGCTCATGCTGTTTGTTCACAAATTTCAGCAAGAAAAAAAATGGTGAAAATGCAGCACTGGAGGCAAACAACATGGCATTAGAAAATAAAGTTATGTCAGGAGGTTTGAAAGTGCATTTCTATGTAAAGCTCAGCAACAGTGGTCCAAAATTACAATTTTTTCAGACTTGCTTATTCATCTTTCATTTTGTTTTGTTTCATTCTTATTTCCATGAAAGACCAAAAACATGTCATTTACTGGAAATAACTCCTAGAGTGACATCTTGTGTGATGGATTCATGCAGACACTGCATGTACGAATACATTAGCTGCAATCATCTATTAGAGAAGTTCAGAGTATAAGATCGCATTGCTGAAAAGCCTTTTCCCATTTTTCATAACAATGAATGTACTCATTCATGGATCCCTTGATCTTTGAAGGAATAAGATTGAACTGAGTAGATCTGACACTGTGACACATAACAAAAGGCCACGACTCCACTGAGATGGCTATTGTAGGGCTTAAGGTTGAATCCATCATGGCCATACAGTGGGAGTCAAAGAAGAAAAAGACAGCCCATATCTGTTCACTTTAAAGGGTAGCATTTACTGTTAGATATAATAAAGTTTTTTTTATAAGGCATGTGATCTCTCAGAGGAATTTTTACAGAGATGTGATACCAAAACCCAGAAAAACCAAAGCAATGTATCTCTTTTACCCTGAACAGCACTTGGCGTTCCTTATACCTTCTAGTCTTAATTTAAAATTCAAAAGAAAAATTCATTATTCAAAAGTGGTAAAAAAAAAAAACCAAACACACACACACACACACACACATACATACATATATATATATATATATATATATATATATATATATATATATATTCAAGTCATAATGATCCATTTGAATTCAAAATTCACACTATATGCACAACGGTTTGCTATCTGGTAAGTGTGAAAGTAGTATAAATGAAAAACTGTGGTTAAATAAGGTAGTTTAACATCTCCCTTACACTATGCTTATGTTATAAGCTTAACCCTTTGGACTCTGCAATAGAAATGGTCTTTCTACACTGGTATTTTTGTTTATTGTGATGTCATTTCTTGGAGTATCTTGGAGTAAATATTAACATGTTTTTTCCTTTGTAACTACTTACTAAATAATATTCATATTTTTAGTTACATTTTTAAAGTTTCTCTTTATATCTAATATGAGCAAAAAGCCAATAAACATTCGGACAAAAAAGAGATAAAGCTCAATAAAGCTATCAATAAAAAGCAGGCAAGGAAATTGGACAAGGGAGGACAGTGTCACCATGGAAACAAATGGATTTTCTGGTGGAAAACAATGTGTTTTCACTCCAGCTAATGAGAACTCATATGTAGCGACCACTGTGTGATCATATGTGTGGACAGAAACTGAAGTCACCATTTCTTATGCTTTATGTCTTCATGTATCTGCAGGGCAAACCAGGAAATAGTGAAAAATGACCAAAGCCTGGTTTTATCATCTGTGTTTTAGAAGACAGAAATTTTAACACTAGAAAAAAATTAGTAAAAGACAGTTATTATCTTTGATAAATGTTGTGTAAAAAATAAAATCACTTAGAGGAGTACTACAGAATTTGTGAAGTCATACTCACTGCTCACATACTTTTTTTAACTTGGATTTGTGCCCCGTTAGTTGCACTGAACAGTTGGATGGACTTAAAGAAAAAGCTACAAGTCCAGTGTGAACAAATGGATTGATAACTTAAAATAAAACCTACATACAGAAAAGTCAAGTCACAAAAAAGAGGAGAAATCTGAATAAATGAGTGAGAAACTTGATGAATGATGCTGGAGGCTCTGTTTTGTTGTGGGAGGTATTTTTATGGGATGGTGTTGGGTCTCATTAGAAGAGGGGGTCATTGACAATTAATGCAAACTTATTCTGAGTATGATAAAAACACATTTATCTTGATTAAAGTCTTATCAGGAATAACAATGATCTGTTCTACAGGGCACTGGGGTCACTGAATAGAATGAAAATTATGTAAATCCAGTGCTATGCATTTAGAGACCACAAGACCTTAACTTTCATTAACACTTAAAGAAGATTTTGGTTAAGGTGTCAGTATGCTCAGTGTCAGAACCACATCTGTAACCCCCTCTCTCCGAAAATGTTGGCATTGTACGTGTCTGCAAACCATAAATATATTACATTTGCAAACCACTGTTGGAGACCAACAGACAACAAAACCAGTTGTGATTTAGCGAATCTTTGCAATATTTTCAGCTGACTTTTAGTCACAAAAAGGGGATGATTTTTACAGTGATGTTGCTTTGTCTGCCAAGATTGGGCCCCTGAAGCCAGATATTTTTTAAACCTGATCTTTTTTAACTAAACCAAGTCATTTGGGGGCCAAATCCTGACCACATGTAAGCCATAGCATTGTTCTAATTTTGGCTACTGTTCCTACATAATAACATGCGAGTATATTATCCTGTCCATTATCTACAGAAATGCACAGTGCCAACATGGTCTCTGGCAACTGCGTTGGAGATTCATATTGTCTGTTACTCTGCATATTGTAACAAATAAATCCAAAATAGTAATGCGTATTCTCTTACTGGGTTGTTTTTCAATGTCAGAATTGGGGGGCTGTGTCCACCAAGTTTTGCAACGTTCGGACTTAACCAACAATCTGGCCAGCACACCCCCGGGGTGAAAAAAATGTAAAGTATGACAAGTGCACAATTACTTCCATCACTGTTTCTTTCAAAGAAATACTGCTTGAAAGTGTGGGCTGTTATCCCCATTTCAACAATCATCGTCTCTCTCTACGACAGCAGGTTTTTCAACCCACCTCCTTGAGTGGCAGTTTGGACCAGCTATAAACGCATTTGCGTTCAGACGTGGTCAGATGGCTCGTCAACGAATTCTGGTTCTTTATGTGAATACTTTTAGACAGAGCACCACACCAAGATCATTAAAAGCACAAATTTCTTTTGGAGGAACAGTCTTTCATACCTTCAGCAGAGTTCCAGAGACTTGTTGAGTCAAGGAAAGCGGAAGCTGTTTTGGTGGCTACTTTTGGCCAAGTGCCTTACTAACACACTTGTAAGCCATCTGTACACAAGTAATAGATGGACTTAAAATTCCCAAATTATTCTTTTATTTTTCATGATGTTGCATACCAGTGAGAAAAATTCTAATCATGAGTTTATATGGCATGAATATGAAGTGCTTTAATCATTTTCCTTAATATGCATTTTATCACAATTCCTCTCAAAGTGGGACAGTGCAGCATTCAAAACGCTAACTATTAAAACATCAGGTAAAAAGCATCTGCATATGTTTGGATATGCATATTACCATCGTTGCTCACGCAGAATAATAACCGTTATGTTTATATTCTCTCTTAAGAGCTGTGAAATCTGGGGCGCCTAATCCTGGACTATGCAGCGGTGGAATAGTGCTGTGACGGTGATACCTAAATTGAACCCTGGAGGGTGAGGCTGTATGTGTGTGAGCATCTCTGTGCATGTTCTGCATAACACACAGCAGCCTCATCCATCAGCCGTGGCCATGACCCACATGTGAAAAAGTTGCTAATGCTGCTAATGTCACTGTGAGGCTCACAACTGTGGCATTTCTCTTGTGTTAGCACACTTGTAGCTGATAATAAGACTGCTGCTGCTGCTTCATTACAGCTGCTATTTTGACTCGCAGTTGCTTGTGAGTTGCACAAAAAAGCTGAACATGGACAATTAAACTTTACAAAAAAAAAACCCTGTGTATATTCAGCTGCTTCACTGTGTGTTTTTAATCCTCTGCACACTCACTAATAATATGATGCATCATTGCGCATGGTTTGCAAGGCATTCATGTTGTTTTATGAAAAACATAAGGAGCCACATACCCCGCTGGAATAAGCAGTGTGGTTGTGCGCATTGTACAGTATGCACAGTACAGTCACTTGCCACTGCCAGGCAGCATTAGCATCAAACTGCTGCCAGAGGCGTCCTGAGTGTCAGGTGATTTCAAGCAACTGATTCTACAGTTAATTACATGTCAGGAAACAGAGCTGACCTTAAGTGCGCACAGCTAATGTGTTGATATGCTTTTAGCTGAGGCAGTTTAAATACCTACTTCTGTCCTTTGCCAAACCATTCATTCAACATTTATTAGACAAATGTGCTAAATAAAGATTAAATATTGTATTAACAAAGTGCCAGCGAAGCCTAATACCAAACAATAATTTGTGATTTGCATAAATTCTGTAATGAAATAACTCCCTCCAGCTCAGAAAATAATTAAGCTTGCAGAAAAAAAGTCAACATAAGTGCAAAAAAAAAAGAGGCAGATTTAGCTGTCCGTTTCTTTTGGGCAAACACTTTACATAACGGGCGGACGACTGGCTAAAACCTTTTGATGAGATTACCTCGACTCGAGGCTATCTGCTTAACTCCTGAGGGCGGAGGTCACAGACTGGTTAGGGGACGTACTCGGGTAAAGCGACGAGAAAAAGCAGGATGATTTGTGCCTCTCCTTCACCGTGGGTGGCATGTCACATCGAGGACGCATCAGTGGATGCCTGACAGATCTGGGAGTGAGATCCAACTGAGCAAGAGGGTTGGGGGGAAGGGAGTCTAACCCGCTGTCTTCTCGCATGAGTGCTGGTGGACGCATATCAAATGCGACACACACATACACAAGGAAAGCAATCACAAATACAGATGCAACACCATGCATACACACACTATAAACACATTCACACAGAGACTAGGAGGCAGAATTCCAGCTCCAGCTCTGTGGAGATCTGAGCCTCGATTGAACATGCTGCCTGCACAGAGAGCAGGTGTCGAGCCAGGTGAGCGCTGACGGTTAGCGGCTAGATCCCAGCCGACCTCACATCAAAATCTGGCGACACAGAGAGAGGGCATGAAAATTCCCAACTAAGTGGAATCAGCGAGGCTTATGCCATCAAAATGGACTCAATTATGTCTCCTGTCAACTCAGGTTTAGCCTTCGTCTATCAAAGACTCAAGACTGGGGCCCTGTTGCTAAACTCAGATTACTGAGACTGTTTCCCCTCAGCAGAAATTCAGTGGCTGTTTCCTGTTCCCAGAGCGGGCAGCTGTGGCCATTCAGGATAGAACATCTATAATAAATAACATGGAAGAAAAAAAGAGAAAGACATCAAGAAAGAGACATGAGACGAGAAACTGAGTACTGCACCGCAAAGCTGGTGCAGCATGGAGTTGTTTTTTAGATGCATGTTTATGTCTGCCTCTAATTAACTCTCTCTTTGTTTATGATTCTCTCCGGCTGGACAGAATTATATGAGCCAATATCCTAAAAGCAAAATGACTCAGTTTACGATTTTGCATGCTATTTGTTCTTCCGAAGTCCATTAAATCAGTATTTCTGAGTATCAAAACCTGCTCAAGCTGGAACAAAGAGAGTGGATTTTCAGTGATTTTTCAGGGAAATTCAACTATTTCTTCAATATTAACTCAACAATGTTCAAAAAGTGCTGTTCTTTTTGTGCATGGAGTCAGAAAATTATAAGCAATGCTACACAGCATAATATTGACAGAGATATTATAGCTTTCCACAGAGACCAAAGAGTACACAGATCCAAAGAAAGTCAATGATAGTCATTTTTATAAGTGTTTTAAACACCAATAAGTGACTTGCTTATTGTGAAAGCTTATCTATTCAGCTGAGGGGGAAGAAACTAAATGAGTCTGTCGCAAGTGTGAGGGCGTCTTTCATGCATTTTCAAGGATACTTGAACTTACAATAACTTATTCATGTTAATATGATCATTGAGTCGCAGTTTTTTTACGGTGTGGTAAAAAGCACATTATACAAATGTCTTGCCTCAGCCGCCCCAGCACTGTCAAGTGTTGGAATTAAAAACAAAGCATTGAGGGCGTAAAAGTGATTTGCTGTTGAGTGTTTCGTGAACGACCAAATGAACTGTGAAATGTGTCGCTCATTGAGCAAGTTAAATTAGCTTCCCATTTCATAATTTGCTCAGGTACACACAGATAACAGCCTCCATCTTACTGGTACACTGCAATGACACACATCTAATATTCAGAAAGGTTATGCTATTCAATGTGATGTTATCACGGACGACACTCAAGATGTGAACCACGGTTAAGGAGTCTCATTTTTGCAACAAAGAGATACGATCTTAAATTACTCTTTGAAAGGTAGGGGCAAAAATAATTTAAATTTAGTTTGCAAATGTGTTATTATGAATTAATGAAGTGGGGAGGCTCAAAGATAAGGAAGCTCTAGCTGAGTGTTTCCTTGTGCTCTATATTAAAATATATTAAGGCCTCATTAATAGCTTGATCATGAAAACATTTTGAAACAGTAAAGCATTTATAGAGTTGCTGAAAGCTTGGAAGGATTAATCAATGATGTTCTTGATTTCTCAAAAGGGCCAGTGCCAGACCTAGCACATTTGGGGCCCTAGGCAAGCTCCTGCCCCCCCACCCTGCAAAAATACAATAAGAAGTAATGTTATATATGTATTTCAGATTTAAAGTTAAACAATGCATAGATGTAACTGTGCAGAGTTCTTTTCTAGTTATTATATTTATTACTTTATTAATTATTGTTGTTAATAAGAGCTAATGGGAAATCAGCACAAATAAACAATGAAACTCATCAAAAAGAATATGGCAAGAGCAAATTTGCAAATTTCGTATGTAAAGGGAATAAAAAATAAGCCTTAAGGTGAACTTCATTGCTAGGACCACAGGTGGTACCCCTACTGTAGTCCGACAGTTTTTTTTTATAGGTGGCCACATTTGTTGCCAATAGAAAGATGCACCATATAAGATCACATGAAACTGTAAAGTTTTAGAACTAGTATCATGTACTGCAACCTATTTATGTCAAGGTGCATTCTCGATAAACCTCTTCTTCAGTCGCCTGCAGTGGAAGAAATGAATCACAACACCTTGCCTCTAAGCTCCCGAGCTGAACAAATGTGTTTCTTGCACGCTGACTACAGTAGATTAGCTCAGTCTGGGCAGTTTATTGTTAATCTGGGAGTATCAAAGAGAACGGTATGAGGAGAAGCTCTCACACATCTCCACACTGTTGCCAGAGTGTGTAATGTCCAGCTAGAAGTCAAGGCAAGTTTTGGAGAGCGTTCCAGTCGCCTTTCCTTTCTTTGCTCTCTGTTATATCCCCCAAATCTTTCCTGTCTCCCCACTCTACCTCACCTACAAACCCTCTCCTTTCTCTGATTATTCCTCTTCAATCTTTTCCCTACCTGACCCCGGGTGTCCGTTCTGTTCTGCTGTGATTGCCAGTATCAGCGCCGTGGCTTTCTTCCCACTGGCCAAGATTTACCTCATCTGATCTTTCCTAATTACACTCATTCACCGCCTAATCTCCATAAACACACTCCACGGAAAACCACTTCATGTTGGAAACCCCGAAATGTTCTTTGCACAGGATAACATCTAGATCTCTGTATTTGAAAAAAAATGTTAAGTTGAAGAGTGTGACTGCACAGCAGGAACTCTGCGATACGGCCTCTGCTATCAACCTGTTTATCCCACTGCCTGCTGAATCCTTCCCTCCCTCTTCACCCTGCCCTGCCATACCCAGCATACTGGCTTGGAGTCTGTTCGTAAACCACATTACTTCTTTTCAAATAGCCTTCAATGATGACCCGAGCCAGTGCAATGATACATTTTCAAGTGGTAAGCTGTGCTCGCTGTAAATCCAGCTTTTTGGCAGTGGCAGCAGGCCTTAGGGTTCAGGGTTGGTTCGTCTAGCTGAGCCAGGGATGGGATCCCATGCGTGATTATATATAAACTACTCATGGTAATGACTGTGCACTATTTCCATTCTAATTCAGCTGCAGGAGCTGTAATCATTATGCATATTTTTTTAAATTCTGAAAACAATGGTAAATTCAGGAAAGGGATGTTTTATGTACGTATTTCCTACAACAACTCTATAAATTACATTATAGTTCAGAATAACACCTGAAATCTAAAATGTAAACCTGACAAGTTACCATAAGATTTCAGCTTCAACATACAGTAGGTTTTACATTAGTTAATTTTTTAATTAAATAAATTAAAGGTGCAGTGTGTAGGATTTAAGAGGATACTGGCAGAAATGGAATATAATGAGTATGTTTTCTTTAGTGTATCATCTCCAGAAAATAAAAATTGTTGTGTTTTGTCACCTTAGAATGAGCCGTTTATATAAACAAAACACTGGCTTTTTAAACATGAACTGCGTTATTCAGTGTTTTTACCAAATTACCGGTGCCGTTAGTTTTTGAGAGGAAGAGACCTCTGCGGATAATTCGTCTCATAAAAAAACCCTGAACATCTGGATCTCAAGTTATCCAACAGATCATCCCAACTCTTCAAATACCACCACTTAATCTGTGGACCTCCAAATCTAAATATGATGCACTTGGTACCCTCCAGCATCTGTTTTGGACATTCTGGGATTGTGAGTCAATTTATACTTTTTATACATGTTATGTCTTTTCAAAATACACTTCCATTATTTAATGCTCATTAAATGCCTACAGTCTTTTTCAAAATAAACTTAGAATTTAGGTAAACACTTCCTTTTTTTACAAGGCACATGGTTTAAGTAACTTAAGTATGAGTTGTGAGGGAGATTTGGGTTATCAGAGGGGAAAAAAGCACATATTAGCAGGTGGTGGACTAGCCCGTCTGCGACATGCTGAACAGTGTCGGAGAAACACTGATTTGTTACTTGTTACTGCTTTATTCAGAGTTTTTACCGTTTTTTTAATCACCTGGTCTGTTTGTTTTGGAGAGGAGGAGACCTGTGCAAATAGTACGGCTCCTGTTAAAAACCTCCTGAACAATAAACACTTAGGGAATTCTTACTGGGAGAAGATTCAGCTGGTTGCAATTTGTAATCCTCACCACTAGATGCCACAAAATCTACCTAAATCTAACACGCTGTCCCTTTAGAAAGTTATTAATAAAATGGCTGCATTTGGTGAAAATAACCTGTTGTATGCATGAAATGTTCAATCACAAAGCAAGCACTCTGTTGAATGAATAAGTGTTGTATCAATAATCATTCCTTCGATTGTAGCAAACAGCACAGTCAGCTCGTAGCTTCAGTCTGTGCCTCATGTGTTATCATTACACCGAAGTCACAGAGCAGATTTTTTCCAAAAAATAAATGCCTGGCAACCCAGAATGCTGTTTAGCAGCTGTTGATTAGATATTTTAAGAACCATTACAGACTCCCACAGATGAAAAATAACAAATTTTTAACCCACTTCTCAACTGATGACTTTATAAGCTAATCCAGGCAGCAAGAAAAGATATGTCTTCATTCTTTTTGTAAAAATGAAATATTCATTAACAGAATGGATCACTCATGTGTTATACAGCATCCATCAACAAGTGAAAATAGTAAAATGATGATTCCAATGTCAGATTAGTAAGAATGTTTTCATTTGTGTCCTCTGACAAAAATAACTCCAAATCCTTTGCCCTGCCTTCTGTTTGCCGTCTGCACAGCGTTGCTAGAGTGCTTTGACTTATGCCTGGCACAGTAAACATGTTCAGCACTTTTACTCGCTATTAAGCACTTTTGCACACTTTTTAAACTGTTTATCTCACCACTGCCATCTGCTCTGTCACCAGTTATTATTATACATACAGGAAAAAGCATTTAATCCAAACAGCCTCGGTGAAACCTCCTTTTCATTTTGTCTATTCGTCTCTACATCTTTCCATCATCCTCCTTTTCCCTGCCGTTCGCCCGTCTGTCGCTCTCTGCTCAGCATTTGTCTCTTTCTGTCTTGTTTCTGCTGCCATCAACGGTAGGCTGTCAACCCTGACAGATGTGTTTCCACTAATGGTGCACTAAAAGGTTATAGCTGGCGCACAGAAGGTTGCATTTAAAGGGTCAAAGGTAAATTGTGAGTATGCAGGTGTGAAACTATGAGCGGCCAAATAGAGTTGATATTGCATCATCAATTTTTTTCTTAATGTACTGATTTGCTTAAGTGAATGGCACTCACTGACCCGTGTATCCATAAAAGTTGCATCCCAAGCTACTAACATCAGCACAGTAGGCATTATAATGATGTAGCGGAGAACAAGCATGAAGAGAAGTGTAACTCACCTTCTTTATTGTCTCATCTTCGGCATGTTTTCTCTCCTGTGCTTAATTCCAGGCTCCTCGTCCTCCGTGCGTCCACATTTCTCCACCTTGAAGTGAATAAAAGGACAGTCCATGGTTAAGGATTCATCACAACATATAAAAACACTCCCGCGGTGCCCTGGTGGCTAATGTGCTGGTCCATGTGCTCATGCTGTGCTGTTGCTCCCTGCCCCTTTTCTAGACTCACTTCAGGGTTGCAATTACTGGTGAAATGCTGGGGGATGGTGGACCACACAATTCTTCTCTGGAATCAAAAAAAAAAGAGGAAGAAGAAATATACAAACCCTTCTTGCATTCAACTAAATCCCAGAGGAAAATTGAAAACTTTGATCTTCATTGACCAGAGAGAGTGGATTAAAAGATGGCAGTGTACATAATCAGCTAAGCCGAGTTTTCTTTGGCTGTAAAATCACAACACAAGCATGTTGGTTTTGATCCTAAACCTTTTCTTCTGGGGAGCAACATCTTAGGGAGACGGCATGCAAAGAAGGAGGAGACATATGCAGAACTCATTGCCGGCAAGAAAAATAAAAGATAAGGGGAGGAAATTCATTTTAAGCCTATTTGAGCATCTTTAAATCTAGCTTGTTAAGTCCTTGAGGTGTCTGAGGGTGAAACCAGTCTTTGTCTCAGGGCAATGACTCATCTTCTTTACAATAAAGCAGATCACCAGCACTCTGCTCCCATTTCTTAAAACACGCGGCACTGGCCTGTCATGTTGCTAAGGAATTTTTTCTTCCATAAAAAAGGCTTATGTAAGAAACATCCAGCTTTGAGACATCTTATATAATTACCCCTTGTAATAACCTATCAAACCACATTCATTATTGTGCTTTTGAGGATAAACGAACAATTTGCAAATGAGTTCTCTAGAAAGCATCCATTTCCTGATATCCCGTGAAGGTGATGAAGAGGAGGTGGCAGGTAGTTCAATGTGGGGGCACGGAACAGATGGTGGTCTGTCCAACGCTCGCCAGGTGGAACTTGGTTTAGACAGGCTGCACACGCGCACACACACACACAAACAGGTCAGAGGGGGGGCACTGATACTCCAGGGGGCCTTCGGTTTCTTTTCAACATGACAAAAATGCAAGGATGCCAATAAATCCAAAGTCTGGCAATGTAAAGTTCATGCAAAGTTTGTGCAGAACTGTAACATAACCAAAAACTATCCACATAAACTATCATTTGTTGTTTTTAAAATATATGTTTATGGTTTTTTTGTCAAAAAATGGGAACTAAATCAAGAATCATTGGTCATGATTACATGCACACCAATATTCTCCAATGATTCCAAATATGGCAATATTCTGAATTTGAAACAGGTCATATAATCAGCATATTCCGTTTAAATATTCTGAATTAGGCTGTTTTCCGCATGTAGTATTTTCTGATTAAGACATGTGGGGCATGCTGATGTTAAGTTACAAATCCTTTTTAAAATAATTATTTTCAAATGCACAAATGGAAATCTGATATTCTTTTGGAACTGTAATTACACTATAATTTGAGCATCTGTTAATAAAAACAAATCATTGCAAAAAAAAAAAAAAAAAAAAGTTAAAAATCCCTAAAGGCTTATGAACAGTTTTACAGTGGCTGCCTGAAAGATCTGCTAATTGATTATTTGGCAAACTGCAAGCACAGTCATTCTTGCAAAGGTGAGGTGGCCCTCGTCTCTGTGGCCCATTAAACTGAACATCATACAAAAGCTAAACACTAATGATAATTATACAACTCATGCTAAAGTTTTTTGGTAGAAGAAATATTTGTATTAATAACTCAAAGTTAGACTGTGACTGCTTCAGAGGTTAATTCAGGTTTCTGGCTGTTGAATTATTTAACGTTTCAGTGATCTAAGGCTAACTCTAAGATCTGGTGCTAAATGAGTTCTCAGTTCAGTATTAGAAGGCTCTGTCTGCAACTCAAATGACCTAGAAACCCTCCTTTAAAATGAGCTATTGATATTTTATATTTAGAGTGCCTCTCAGATGCCTGAAGAGTAATAGATAACTTCACTAGATGCAGTTTTACTATGTGAACATTTTGAAGCTAAATATCTCAAAACCGGATTTTCATCCCAAGGTCAATTTAAGCAAATAACAATTTCATACCACACAGCATCCTTTACCGATATTAGTATTGTTGGCATTATAAACATGTAAAAGTACAGAAATATAAATATTATTAAGTATGGCAAAAACGTCTTCAAGTGAACCACTCGTACTTTCAAGTGACAAATGGCGACTTCAGTAAAAACTGAGATTTCATATCTTGTGTGTCCTCTCGTCTGTGTCAATCATGTCACCTCTGCAGGGTCTCAATTTCACACTCTGCTGGGATGCATAACACGCAAATCACTTAAACACAGGTACAGAAACAGAGAGATGGTGGGGAGGGCTGGCCTGTTGAAAAATAGATCAACACATGTATTCATGAATGAGTAAACAACCAAGGGATGAACATAAATGAATACATCAGGTACGTGGTTGGCATGCTAATACAGCGTTCACTGTTTTCGGTACAAGTAAGCAGCATAGGCAAAGCATACTCATTTCGTAGCTTTCAGGCACACCTGATTTTCGACACGAAAATCAGGATTAAACCTCTATCATCATTTCTTGAGTCTATCCAATCTGAGTCAGGGCTTAGAAAGGGTCTTCATTATGATGTAATAATGTGTGTGCATGTGTGTGTGTGTGTGTGTGTGTGTGTGTGTGTGTGTGTGTGTGTGTGTGTGTGTGTGTCTAGATTTGACTTGAGGAAGTTGTTTCAAAGTATCCATCTCCAGGAAGCTTCCTGTAAGTCAACTGCAGCTCTCAGATTCACTATCTGCAATCTGAATAATTCATGAGCGAACAATAAATACCAAAAAAAAGAGAAAAAAAGGAGGTCTGTCAGAGAGGGAATGAGTGTGACCTTCCATGCAAAATAAGTGGAAGTCAGGAGGGCGATATGCAGTGAGAGATAGGTGTAAGACGGGGCTGAAAAATGAAAGGGGCAAAGAAACGGAAACAGAGAAAAGAATGAGAGGGAAATAAAATGAGAGCTGTACAAACAGAAATATTTCCTCTCTCAGAGAGGAAAAACTCCACATGCTGGAGTGTGATACGGAAATAGGTCCTTCGGTATTCATGAATCTCTTAGAGCGCAATCAATGGGGTAAGCGATACATAAAAGATGAGGCCGAGTTTGACCTGTGCACTGAGGGGGAGGGGAAGTGTTCTGCAGAGCCTGGACTGGAGGAGATGACGATTTAGACTCTGTCAGGGCATCCTTTGAAGTTTTGGCAGATGAGGATGGGCTGTGGATCAGCTCGTGGCCCTGCTGCATTAACCCCCCAAGCCCCAGCTATGCTTGCACTGAGTCAGCAGCAGCACCAGCGGGCTGCCTGCCTGGCCAGCATGATGCATAATCTCGACACTGGTGTAGCGCAGATCCGTTACACAAAGCTATTATTCAAACTTAAGCAGTGATTATCTCTAGCTTTATTTTCACAGCAGCATGACTTCACACTAGTCAGCTGCAGATCTGATGCTTATTTTGGGCAAAGATGGAATTTGTGAAACAAGAGCTCATCATAACATCAACTCAGATGTTGGGCAGTTCCTTATCTGCCAGCACACAGAAACACACACATACACACACGGGTAAGACCAAGGACCTTTAACGAGTTGAAGATCAAGATCCAGATTGAAAGTCACTCACGCACACGCTCACAAACAAACTGTTAGCACATTTTTGCCTGATTGTTTGAGGCATGCGGGCACTCTGGTGATAAATAGAGGTGAGTCACGTCAGAAAAGAGGATTAGAGGGGCTGTGAAAAAGCAGAGAATTATTGACGGAAAAGAGGAGGATTTAGATTTAGCTCTGCCAGTCCACAAGAGCCTCTAACCCCTCCCCTCTCCCCACTACATACACACACTTACACCTAAACTGGTGATGACTCAGTGAGACCGTCTCAGGTCACTTTGGACTGACATTGCTCAGGCAACCATAAATCCAAGCTGTGACCCGCTCTGACCTAACTTTTTCTATTAGGGCTTATCCCATCACTGCAGACCCAGTCAGCTATAAACATACAGCAGCATCTCTGGAAAAGCCAGCACAGTGTAATACATAATGGAAGAAGGAATGCATGGACACGGAGCCAGACGTGAACTTGTAGAATTTCATCTATCTGCGGAAAAACATACACTAATCCGACCCAAAATACACCCAAATCTCTGTGTGATTAAAATAATTCCAGATTTTGAATAAATCATGTGTGATTATACTAACCAGGATACAATCTGTCTTGTGCTTTTTTCTGCTGCACCAAAAAAACTTAAAGAAGCTGCTAAAGAGGATGAAAGTGTCAGAGAGCTACCCAGAGAGAGTTTCAAGAAGGAGGCAGAGTGCATAAAAATCTATCTCCGGGCCTTAGGGTTAGACAGAAAAAACTGTTATACTACACAGAGGTAGGATCAACTTTTTGCACTCCTACAACAAAAAGAATGTGAATTGTGTCTGTAGGTGCACTTGTATGCTTGCCTGTGAATGTGCAGTTGTGTGCGTGTTTTCAGGGTTTTTACAAGGGCACTGAGACGTGTACAGTATTTGCAATTGAAATGTGCAGCATGATTCAGAGGTGGGAGGGGGGGCAGACAGCACCCCACCTGGCTGCTTAGACTTCCAAAGGGCACACTTAATAAATTCACAGTGCCATAATGTGAGAACCACACACTGATGACAGGTAGTCATTTATTAAAAAAAGGTGTTTGTGTGTATATATGCGTACAGGCACATAATCACTACAACAGGATTTGACTGGAGTCTTTTGTCATATGTAACATGTTAAGGCTGGCCCCAGTATTTATATTATATAAACATCATGATGATATTTGATGTCATCTTAGATTCTGGATATCGTAAGTCATGTCTTTTCCTATTTTTAAAGGCTGCATTGCAGTAAAGTTATGTAATTTTCTGAACTTACCCATTTAGTAAATATATCCACATTGCTGATGATTTATAAAAAAAATGAAGTTGTGCAAAGCCCCAGTAGTCAATCCTACAATATCACTGTAATATTGATTAAGGTATTTGGTCAATAATATTGTGATATTGGATTTTCTCCACATTGCCCAGTCACACAATGTGCTGGATCAGTTATTTTCCAGTAAGTGCATAGAAAGTTGTAGTGATTTCATAAAGTTCTGATCTGAAAGATGCTAAAATATTAAAAATACATCTCTAGGCTTAAGTATTTAACAACAGATTTAACAAATCTGTTGAGTAGGTTTATTTTGTTTCCTATAAAGGTTTTTGTTTTTCAGTAGTCAAGCTAGCCAAACCTATATATAAAGGTCTAACAGAACCCATCACAGTTCCATAGGGGGAAAAAAACCCTTGATTTTTTGCATTAATTGTCTTGGGCAGTACTAAGCTAAGGATGCAGCAATGGTGCCCTTGCAAAATAGTATCGAGGGAACTTGTTTTTGTAGAATATTTGCACATACCCTGATATTAAAATGGCTAAACTGCCACAAAAGAAACACCACAAGAAACATTAAAATGCGTTTTGGCATATAGGTTGCTGACTCAAAGGTTTGTCGTTTAATGCACAGTGCTAAAAATATGTGTGTAGATAGGTCTGGCTATGCAGACTAGTTTCACGTGCGTGACAGGGATTTTAAAAAAGGTAGCACGCAGTTAGTGTGTTACCATCTGAAATTGGCGGCCAATGACAGGGTTACAGTCTACATCTGTAAGCTTGCCTTTTTTCAGAGAAAATCCTTAAGGGACTCAAGGGTCAAAGTATTGAGAGTGCTTAATGTTATAAAGGTTGTAAACCCTTTCTAAAACAAACTTGTGACTTTTGGCTGTATGCTGTAAAGACACTTGACTTGACCGTTGCTGGCAAATCAAGAAGCGGATGTTGGAGCTTCCATACAAAACCAGCTCCACACCCTCCCCCTCCAGTCAATCACTGCCAATAAATTCTCATCTCTGGGAAACAGTGTGCACAACAATGGAAGCAAAATAGTATAGTATAATTTTTGCTGATGGTGACAGAACTAAGCCCCGTATTGGCATCACTTCAGTGTTAGCAAGTCAGCTAACCGTTGCAAAGAGCAGGGAAGCATACTGAAGATACCAAAAGAGATGTGATACCTTCTGTCATTGTCTTTCTATGAACATTTGTCTTTCTGACATCGTTGTCAGTTTATATTAGAACAGGATATGGGTTATATCCCAGAATACATATGAACAGCAGCCAAAACAATCAGATATGAGCAGCAAATTTGGCACCGAGCATGAAAGCCTGTGGTGTGAATGTAGTGGAAGAGTAAAGCAGACATATGGAGCATTATGTCCAACTGTGTGAATGTTATGGAGTCTAAAAGTGAAATGAATACCAATATGATCTCTATAGAACCATATTAGGAATCAGAGGAACTCTATACAGTTTCTTATCTTACAGTCTGACTCAATAGATGCTGACAGATTAGATAAGCCCTCCTACTGGCTGACTATTGCATTCTGCTTCCTTTCACTCACCCACAGGGTATCTGTTGCCATTTTCAGTGTTAACCGACTTTGACATACAGTTGACCTAGCTCACTAACAAGCTATATGATGATTATGGAAAACTTGACTGAAATTTGCATTCTTCAAGTACACAAGTCAAAACAAACACCAAAGATATAAACCAATCAGCAAAACATTAAAACAACAGAAAAGTGAAGGGAATAACATTGATCATCTTGTTACAATGACAGAAACCTTGAGTCCTTGCATTCATGTGGATGCTACATGACATGTGCTAACCACTCAAACAGTATTGCAAATCAAGTACACCCCCTTATGGCAATGGTGCTCCATGAACACAATGACCCCCCCAGCAAGACAATGCACCATGCCACACAAAAAAAAGAAGGAATCACCTGGGGATCGCAATAAGCCCCTTTTACACAGAGATTGCACTATAAAGGCTGCTACGCTCCAGTGTGTGGTTTTAGACAGCATGCCAGCATTGCGGTATCAAAAGACAACACAACAGCATTGGCCTCTAAGTGTGGCATATAACACACATCTGTTACAGTCTATAAACAAAAACAATAGCATAAAATGAAGTAAAAACAGTCATTTTCCACCTTGGTTATATGGCAATCAATCTTGTCTTCTCCTTGAAGGGTAAAGAGCTCCTGGACCTCATTGTTTTCCCAATTTGTGGACATTTATGGATGATTTTCTGCTAACTTTTCCAATCTCCCGCAGTGTGGTCACATGCATAACACATCATCAAAACGTCAAACCCATGCTGCCCATGATGCCATCCTGCCATCTGTCCCATTTACACAGACATAGTTTCGGAGCAGTTACTAGATCCAATAGTGTCTTAAAAGCGAGACAATTCCATCCTCCATTACGTGGTCATACCTTTTATACAGAATAGGTAAGTGGCATAACTGATCAATGTCTCAATTTTTTGTCAAATTTCTCAGGTCATTCTTGAGCAGTTTTTGCAGTGTAGCATGGTGCTTTGTCCTACTGGGGTATATTAATCTCTTCACCTGTCAGTGGTTTTATTGTTTTGGCTGATCAATGTATGGTCATTTCATATGAGAAAAATTCAGTTTGACTTGGAACAAAATGTTGAATTGAAGAGAAGACAGGTAATCAGTCCCATGCAATAACCTCCTCTATTATATCTCCTGTCAGCTTTGTGCTCTTTCGGCATCCCTGATTGGATTAAGAAATTTAAACAGTGCAGATTGTTGTCTTTATCTAAAATGACAGTGTGTTAAGTCAGACCGTTCTCCTGTAAGAGATGGGTCTCACAATGTGAGATTACCCACCCAGAAATGCCCATCTGTAGTATGTCAGACAGCCTATAATCAAATCCAATCATGTTGGTGCCTAGACGACACACCTTAAATGCATGTGCAAGTGCACACTCTTAGAAACACACATACTATCAACACTTATTCTGAGAGATGATGGGTTAAATCATGATGTGAAAATTCAAGTCAAGGTATATGAGAAAATCAACATATAGGCACTGAAACGTTTCCAATTCGACAGAAAATACAATATAGTCCCATCAACTGAAGTCTATGGGGACACTTGCCTTCAAGGTCTGAGCTTTGAGAGGCGGAAGCTCAGAATGCACTTAATAGACAGCTCTCCACTCCGATGTCTCGTCTATTCAAATCTGTTCTCTTATCTTATTTCTGCTGCTCCCTTTCCAAGCATATTGCTCCCACAACCTTATTTGTGATCTTCACTCTCTTCCACTTTTTTGTTCTCTCTCATGCATAATCTGTGTTCTTTCCTGTCCTCACTTTATTTCCCCCGGAGACAATCTCTCTCTATCTTTCCCTGGCTCCCTTCTCTCACTCCATCGCTCTCCACTGCTCACTCAGAATAACAGCAGCGATCTATCAGAACATTTTCTGTAACCGGAGGGCAATTTTCTAGACCTGGCAGAGCATCAGCCTTTTGCTATACTGTACCAAGACACTGTTGTAATAATAACACCAAGAAATCTGATTAACACAGCATAGTAGTATGTATGCAGCAGCAGCAGAAGGAGCGATAGTAAAGCAGTGACAGTGGAGGCCAGTGATTTCATGCAAATTTACAAGGTTGCCATGGGCTGTGAGTGAGTGACATGGGCTAAGAGGGGAAGGGTGCATGCAAATAGTGGTCTAAGAGAAGGGTGCGCTCAGTGATTAAGTGGAAACACAAGCTTGGGACTCCAATCAGGCCAAATCAATGTGAACTAATCCTGTGCCAATTAAGAAACCGTGGTTCAACGCCCAGGACCTAATTCAATCTATTTCGGAGTTCTTGCTGCGAAAGGATTGATTGAAAGTCCTGGACACCAGCCAGACAAATGAGAGAATGCAGTTATGAGAGATTTTTTTTCTTTTAACAGACACAGCTCTTGGCATTCAAGACTACATTGATCCTAGGTTAGACATAAAGCGTTTCAATGTATCGGCCCCATAGCTTAATGGTCTACAGTACTTTGAAGAGATGATAAATAGGATCAAGCTGGGAAGAGGAAGCGGGAGGGCTGATAATGAGCGAGATGGGGCTGGTGCTGATGAAACTTTTCCTTCGCCCGTATGCGCTTCTTTTATTTCTCTCTCATTTTCCATATTAGAATGATTAATACTCCACATTAAAGTGTCGGTTCAACCCAAAATAATAAAATACATATTTTTCCCATTATCTGTTGTGCTATTTATCAATGTAGATTGATTTGGTGTGAGCTGCAGAGTGTTGGCTATATCGGCTGAAGACATGTCTGCCTTTTTTAAAAATAAAATGGAACTAGATGGCACTGGTGCTAAGTAAAAATCATTGGAAAAACTTAACAGCAATGTCTCTTTCCAGAAATCATGACACGGTTACTCAAGATAATCTAAAGACATTGTTGTGAGCAGCTGGAGGTAGAGATGTTTTTTGTCATTTGATATTGAGCATCTGCTGATAATGAGTCCAGATCTGATACTTGCTGTACAGCACACACTTCAAGTACTTTAAAGTTAATAAAATCAATCTAGTAAATATGCTTGACAATTAAATGCAATGCAAGAGTTAATGTCTACATCTAAACAATTCCAATGTGTTTATTTTAGTTAATTTTTAAAAAAAAATAACAAAAATTAAAATTTAGTAAAAAAAAAAGTAGTCAGACAGCTGAACTTAAACATTCCCAGTCACAACAAATAAAAAAGTCACAATTCCTCTTTTTACTACATTATAGTAAAACTAGTTCACAAAAAAATCCACTTAAGGTGATGTAGCAACTTAAGTTGAACATTAAAAAAATCAGTTTCTACTTATTTCAGTAGCAGCAATACAGTAAAACCTGAACATCAACTGCAAATCATGCCCTCCATTTACAACACCTGTGTGACAACGGCCGTAAACAAAGGATCAGCCTGGGCGCATGCTTTAATCAACCAATCCCAATCGATTAAACAATGCAGTGATCAGGCCCAATATCGAAAACATGCATCTACTCATGGATGAGAGGCTTGAGTTCCTGACAGCGCCAGATGTAAACATTGATGGCACTCTCCTCAGCTAAGCTGTAATGTTAGCTCAGTGGTGTTAGCTGTCCTGCATGCTCGCACGGCTGACGGGTGTATTTTGGTAGAGAGAATATAGTTCCAAAATTAAAGCTGCTCACAACAAGGTCTCTGGATTATCTTGAGTAACCGGGTCATGTATTCTGGAAAGAGAGTTTTTCATATATTTTTTTGTTTGTGCTTTGAGCACCACAAATCCAACACTCAATAATTCAACAAAATATGCCTTTTTGATTTTGGGGTGAACTGTCCATTTTAGAAAAATATGGACTTCATATGCAAAAATATGCAATCCATAGCCCTTTCCACATCCATGTCACTGAATAAACAGTGAGCATTATACTCCTGATGAAGACACAAGCGCAAAGCTCAGAGGGACGTTTAACCCAGACAGACAATGAGGGAGGAAGAGGTAAGAAAGAGATAACAAGTATGTGATTGGACAATTTTCCAAAATATGAACTCTTTCTTTTTGAATATATTTTAGGTAACTGCTGCTGGCATTGTGAGATGAGGGGTTGGATATCATGATGCAGCAATAGTAGGTTGCAAGCAGGAAAGGAACCAAAACCTGATATTTCCCATTAAACGTTTAGATTTTAAGCTCCATAAAAGCAACAAGGCTCATCTATAGCCAGACTAATGTTTTAAGGCTTATCTGCCATTGGGGGAATTAATGGATAAGGCTGGTGATATATTTTTATTATTGGTAACAAATCCCATGAAAAGTCAAGAACCAACAATATATTTGATCCTTCGACAAGTATTGTCAGATATTCCTCTGTGCCATGAACCTGAACTGTTTTATTCATTAAGACGATTAAGATATTAATAATCATTAAAAACACATCAATGAACTGCTGTACTGGTTGACGTTTTCCTTCATTACAGTAAACATAGGCACTGTAGTTTATTTTGAGTCCATCCCTTCTACACCCTCCTGCTGCTGTAAAGACTCACCAGCACATCAAATCCACAGATGGAAACAGACCCAAACAAATGCACTATTTACTATTGTTAATTAACATTTGCTAAAATCTCCAGTGCCCAGCAGTTTTAGTAAATTAATGAGCCTTTTTAAAAGATGAAAGTATATATTGCTTCCCAGTTTTTATATATTTACATTTTCTGTAGGAACAAATGGGCTTGACGCTGAGAGAATTGAGAAACTAATTAATTTTTGGTTTTGTTCTTTCAATTGGATTTGGTTACAATAACAAAAAATATAGAATAGAAATAATATGTGAAGATTTACAGTAGATAATATCTGACTCACTGCCTCTCAAATGTTAACAATTAAAACTAGGATATTGATTTGATAAAAAATAAACAGCAATGTTTGCATATACTTTTTGAAATATATCCATTTGAGTATAGCACAAAGACAATATGTATTGTTCAAACTGATAAACACATTCTGATTCTGAACTTCAACTTGTTCCAAAAAAAGTTGGGATAAGGGCATGTTTACCATGGTGTTACACCGCCTTTTCTTTTAACAACACTCAGTTGGCATTTGTGAACTGAAGACACGAATTGTTCTAAAAGAAAAAATTCTATCTCATTATTCACAAGCGGACCCCAGAAAATCTTCAAGATTTAACAACTGTCTGTGTGGAAGAATGGGGCTAAATACCATCTGAATACTGCAATGCCAGTTTCAAGATGATTCCTGTCTGAAGCAACTAATCTCTCACAAACAAAGGCCTCTCTAAGTATTAAATAAGTTTCCATTGAGCATTCCCAATGCTTTTGTTCTGTGTTGTTCCACTTTCTTGTGCATATTCTATATGGATTTAAATGTTATAATTTACAATAGAGTTATGTTGCATTGAGAATATGTTAAATGAAAAAAAATCATGTGTTTAATGCTTATTTTCCTTACTGTATGTCTAAAAGGATTTGCAAATCATTGCATTCTGTTTTTATGTATGTTTTACAGAGCATCTGGATTTTGAACAGACATTAAATAAGTATTTAATGTCTAAAAGATATTAAAAAGAGATATTAAAGATATTTTTTTAACTCATCATCATAATACTGAATACATATATAATATAAAAGAAAATGTGACATGTGACTAGGCATTTTAATACAAAGTTTGGAATTATTTAACATCTGTATGTCAAACTGCATTTTTGAATGACTGACAGTAATTTTGGCTACATGTCCATATTTTTCAGTTTGGAAATTAGAGTCAGAGATCAATGCATTCATCAGTCAGCCATAGAATTGATTCATGTTGCTGTCCAAGTGAAGGAGAGAACTGTCAATCATCTACTGTGCACATTAAGTGTCTTTTGTGGCGTTGCCAGACCACAAAAACCAAAGTGAACATTAATTGTCGGAAGTTTTGTCAGGCCGAGTTATCCACAGGAACAAGTGCAATACACCATCAAACAACAAAATGTGCCAGAAGCTGCTTACTTAACTGTGTCAAAGTGTTCTATGCTGTATTTTTTCCCTTTAAACTCCAAACTTAAATTGAAACAGAGTGGTTATTTGGAAAACACTAAATCCTTTAAATTAATAAAACTGCTTGCGTAACGCCTACATCCTCTTGGGAAGCATAAACTGATATTTTCTTGACTGGAAATGTTTTTGAGGTTATGTAACTCAAGGTTTTGGTGCTCTTTGAATAAATTAACAGGATTTTGTATGTAAAGAATAAACAACATGTGGCTGACAGAGGCAGAAAAAAGACATACAGCAAATCTACCAATCTGAAGGAAGCAGATATCCCATTACTGAGCCCGTAAGTGTGCTAAGCTCTATCTACAGCGCAGGGCAGCAAGCAGAACCTATCATAACACACACCGTTAAACCCTCACATAGAGCGAAGGAGGGCAGAAGGAGAGGGAGACAACAGCCCTCATGTCATCCACAGCAAGTAAAAGTGGGACTGAATGAGCATCTAGACCACCACTTGGACGCATTACAGCTGAGAGACAGATGCATCGTACAGCTCAGAGGACCAACAAAGGAACAAACAGATTAGGTAAAAGGGAAAAAAAAGAGAACATGCTGGAGACAAAATGAGGATTGTGTGAAATTCACAGGAGAGATGTAGTCCAGATTTTTAGAGAGCCAGACTGTCTATAATCTTTAGCAAAATTGAAAGGAACACAAGACAAATAAAAGAGGATAATAATGAGTGGTTTTCAAGCTCGGGGAATACAACATGCAAGTGCTTTGTTTTTGAGTGTCATGAGACCGGAAGGTGAAGAACTACCTGAACTAAAGCTCTTACAGTATAACTACAATTTGTTTGGCTCAAGTACTCGATGGCATGTAATCACATTTCTGTGAGTGCTTTCCTGTCACTGGCAGGCTGAATACAGTCTAATAAAGCAGACAATGCTCTGGTGCTGTCTTTTTGTTTCTCATTGAGTCTGTCTTTCCCTCATCACACAGGATTAACCTTTACAACTCAAACACACTCGAATCCACTGCTGTAAGAACAAAATAACAGTGCTATAAAACTGACACAAGCATTCAGGGTTTATGGTGTTATCATAAATACATCAGCACTATAACACACAGGTTTAAGAGAAGAGCTGACTCTAACATTATCTTCACACACTGTCTGGACGGCTAAGACAGATTACATTCATTCTTTCTTGAACAATCAAAAAAAGCCACTACTGATGTTTTCTATTATTTTAAGCATTGGTTGTGCTTATTGATTACCTTTTGCAAGAATAGTCCACATAACCAACCAAGATGAAAAATATCAAGAGAGGAGCGAGAGGGAGGATGCACATTAGAGAAGCAGCGGGGGAAACAACACTTACAAAGCCAGCATGTTTTCACATCTAACTGGGTGACTTTAGGGTTTATTTCTACCGAACCAGAGTTGGTGATTGTTGGTAGAGTTGCAAGACAAACCAAAACAGTTTTTGTGAGTTTGATTCTTGTTTCTGTTGACTTTGCACGAAGTGTGTTTCAATGCTCCTTTCAGTGGAGTCTGGTGGCGTTGGCAATAGCGGTGGTTGTTTTGGTTGAACAAAAAGGATCTTACTTCGACAAAATGGTCTATCTCTGTAGGCATCCTTTACGTAACTTTGTTAGACACTTAGAATAAGTGCAGCCCTCTCCCTCAATACTAGACCAATTTCAAAAATTGTTGTCCCCATTAGTCACTTACTCACAAAACATGGAAATATAAAGTCCAAGCTCAAAAATACCAAAGTTACACTTAAGAACTTTTTTCATATTTGCCAAAACTGTCACTTCATTCACCTAGCACTAAATAAGACAGATAATCTGTGAAGAAAGCCACATCACTCTGGTTACTCATTGGCCCTTTAGTGGCTCTACTAGCCTTACTGCATGTGAATGAAAACAACCAATCAGAGCCGAGGAGTCTCTAACACAGCTGTCAATCATGTCAGTCACTGCCCGGGAATCGCGGGCAAACTTTCAAACTAGGCACTGCTGATCAAAGTGACTGACATGACTGACAACCACGTTGTAAACTGATTAGTTGTTTATGGTGCACCACTGTCAATTCTAGCAAATGCCACTAGAGGCTATAGGAAGACGAGGAGGTTAATGTTTTTTTTTGTTTTTTTCAAACAATCTGTCTCATGTACTTCTTTCAGAATGTTTCAGCAAATATGACACAACATTATTTTCATTAACGTTATCAATTGTACACTTTAAAAATGCAGCAAAAGTTTGACGGTGATGTAGAGTTAAACCGCAAAATACAGTTAAACATCCTAAATCTTGATGCTTTTGGGAGCCGTTTTAACATTGAACACCTCACATTCTGTTGCAGCATACTGTAATAAATTAAACGGTAATATAATGTTAAAGTAATTCACTGTATAAATAACTGTAGGATGCTGGCAACTACAGCTGCAAGTAGTTACATAACATAACATAATTTTATGGAAAAAAATGTTACAGTGTAACTTTAATAACCAATTATGACTTCCAGTACATGCAGGCTTACTCGATCTAGTCGACTGATTACATTCCAGTAACTAAAAAGGTCCATTACAGATTGGTTTAATCTTCTCATGAAGACAATAATAATCATGTCTATCATTCAGTAGCTTGTGCAGCATCTCTGGCTCTTACAGTGCAAAGTGAAGTCAGTTTTGAAATGTGCTTTGAGGCTGTGTTGAAACACTCCCATGTTTGATAATATGAGATTAATCAGGGTGCAGTGATGATATGATTTATGAAGACATTAAGGAGGCAAGGTGTTGTGAATAGTGAGGAAGCTGAGGTGGGCTGGTGTGTTGCCGATGGCGACAGTCTCATAGATAAACACAAACAGGGAGAACAATGATTTGATAGCAGATTTGAAGATTACAATCAATCCTGCCATGTAGGGAAAAAAAGGTTTTGACGTAAACACTGCACCACTCTCAAGTAAGCACATTAATAACACATTAGGTTCTGTTCTCTCACTGTCATAAACTGTCATTATTATGCAACATTGTTTGCATAATTTTTCACTGCGCTGCACATGTCCTTGTACAGTAGCTCATTCGCCTCAGGCAACATGTTCATGCTCCTGCTTCATAGTTCTTCTGTAATTCACTTCTTGCACTTTAGTCGGCTCGTGAACCTTAATGTTATTCTGCTCCAATGCACCACTGGACACTCGCCATCCCAGCTGTAACTGCACTGTGAACTGTAACAGCTTGAATAAACATAACGTTACTATAAAGTGTTTAATTTTTTTTCTACTATACTGGATGACAAAGGACATGGACCGTTTATGAGAATAATAATTTTCATTGTTTGCAGGTTTGTCTCATTACAGAAATCTATTCTCTTAATAGTGTAGTTAGTGAATTAGTTTGGATATTGATTTGAATTATTAATTGAATTGAAACAGCTGAAGTCCCCACAGACACACTGCAGCTGTCTCTCTCCAAATACACACTGCATAAAACAATAAATTGATCTCCTGTAATAGGTTTCTTTTTACCTGTTTTCGCCAGCTGTTTGACAGTGTGCTTTTATTTGGCCCTCTGCACCAAATTCCACATTCACTTCACATAGCTCAGGGTTTTGATAATTCTGCAGAGACCCCAGACAACATGGGATATGCTTGTGTAATTCTGATGTTCAACTCTTGCAGAGTCTCATTAGCCTAACCCCCTCTCCCCTCCTGTTTTTGAAATTCACAGAAGCTACCAAACTGTTGACAGCTCCTGAGCATGTGTTGCATCTGACAATTTAACCAGAAAAAAAAGGTTTTATACACACAAACATTAAAAAAAAAAACTATATAAACATTTATTTGTGTGCAGAAGCTGAAACACAGACCTGCAGACTGGCTGAGCTCTCTGAAACAATCCCATAAGGAGCATATAAAGTCATTAGATCAGTGTGTACACACTACATGTTATCTCCCATTAACTTATCACCTAGTGTCTAATTGTTCACAATAGTCTGCGAGTTATATGTTAATGCAGCATGGGATCACACTTACATAACAAGAGGACCTATTGAAACAAAGTATGACTCATCAGAAAGAGCGGAGCTTGAGCCTCTTAAAGAGAATGAATCCGGTTTATGAGGTCTATGTGACATTTATATATTTCTGTGATAGGAAGACTATACCTCTGTGAGACCATAAATCAAGTCTATTACATTATATGGTTATTATATGTGAGTGTTTGCATGCAAAACAGATGCCTATATGGTTCGAATCACAAACACCAGTGTGTTGGTGAATACAAATTAAGCCTATAGGATCATATGACAGAAAAAAAAGGATTAAAAACATCACATCACACACCATATGTATTTTCTTTTCTGCACAGATTTTGTGCTGATCACATGAACTACCAAAATCCATGGCAGCATATTTTCTCCCTTCTGTGTTGTCCCACATACCGGTAAGAGGAGCACTCCTTGATCTCTACCTCAGCTAATCTGAAGAGAAGGTAGTCAGGCTATCAGTGGGGAATTTAAGGGGATTACACATGCTGAACAAAATAAGGCTTAGGCTGAATACTACACAACCTGGTGCGTGTGCACATAAACTCACTGTGTGTGCACAAACGCACACATACACATGCAATATAACTGTAATTGTGTCCACAGAGGGTGGGGTGAATGTCTATGTCTCTGCAGCGATGTCTGTTGTCTCTCTCCAAAAACATTTGAGGGATGATGAGATTTTTTTATTTATTTTTTTTTTTTGCATAACTTGACCTTATGAACTTGTAATTCAACATCTAAATTTGTAACTCTGAGTTCAAACCTTTTATTAAATGCAGTATCTCAAAAAACACTGATGGAACTGTTTAAAAAGGGGTTTTTTTTGTCTTTGGTAGAGAGATAAGAGAACAAGATGAGAGCTGAATTTTAATGTTGCATTTGTGTTGAATGTAGACATGCAACAAAAAGTACGTAATCCTTTAGTCAACAGAAAACACATTGAACTATTTTGATAATCCATTAATTGTTTAAGTCATTTTTAAAGTAAAATTTCAAAGCTTTATCTTGTTTAAGAATACATTAAATGTTCCGAAGTTGGATTTTTCTTGTCTTAACATGGTAGTTAATTGAATATTTTGGGGTTGTGGACTGTTTGAAGATAGGTAATGATTTCACCCTTTGCTCAAGGAAATTGTGAGGGTAATTTTTAATCATTGTCTGATGTCAATTGCACAAATCAATTAATTAATTGTTTAATCAAGATAATTACCAGCAGATTGATAAAAAAACAACTGATAGTTGCAGCCCTTTTTGTATGCACAAAAGCCCACTACTGGAATTTAAAGATTGCATTTGTAGAGGCCTGGAGTAGCTCTCTATAATATCCCAACATAATGTTGATGTGTTTGACTGGATTTAAATTTGATCCCAATACTCTCCCCTCTGCACATGTCCAGCTGTGCCAGAGGAGCTAAGAGAGTCAAGATAAGTCAAGTGGAGGTTTTAGTTGGCAGCCAGCGCAGTGGTTACATCATCGGCGAGGATCTACAGTAAGTGTCATCACCTGCGGAGAATCTGGTGCCGTGAGGCCAGCAGCAGCCAGCAGCTCCACACTGACAGCTAGGAGTCACTCCACCCACTACGACTGCCTCGAATAATGGTACGTCAATCAAAATCAGACACAAAACGGGCCTGTACGCCCACACACAAGCATCCAGCGCCATAAATATACATCAACACATCGCCAAGCAAGCATATGTACAGGATTACTATAAACACCAGCTTAATACACAGCCATGTATGCACAGGAACACGAAGCCATTATGTAAGTAGTTAAACATGCAAATGAATGCTGAGTAAATGTATTCAAACACAAAATGAAACCTCCTGCAATTAATACTTTCAAATACAGAAGTAGTTGAAGAAGCAGTGTGTAAGATTTAGGGAGATTTAGTGGCATCTACAGTGAGGATTGCAGATTTCAACCAGCTGAAACTTCTCCCGGTTAAAATTTCTTCCATTTTAATTGTTCAGGATGTTTTTAACAAGAGCCGAAGTCTTTCCTGACAATTGGAACCTGTGTGTATTTTTTTGTTTTGTTTTCTTTTGTTTTTTGCACTTTAGCCTTTATTAGATAGGACAGATCAGTAGTGTGAAAGGGGAAGAGAGAAGAAACGACATGCAACAAAGGGCCACGAGCGGGAGTCAAACCCGAGGCCGCTGTGGCAAGGACACTGCCTTCAGTCATGGGGCGCCTGCTTTATCCACTCAGCCACCGGACGCCATGGAACCTGTGTTTTTTTACCAGATTTACAGATTGAAAAACACAGTATAAAGCAGTTTCAAATCAGTGTTTCTCCAAAGCTGACAGACCTTTCTTTCTCTGATAACTTAAGATTCAGATGTTCAGAAGGTTTTTTACCAAATTATCCGCAGAAGTCTCATCCTTCCAAAACAAAAACACCCAGTAATTTAAACCAGCAAAAACACAGAATAAAGCAGTTTCACGTTAAAAATGGTTTTCCTACGCTGCTCATCACATAGAGGCTGCTAACTATGTTTGCTGACGTGAAAACGTCATTGGTCCTATCTAGTAACAAAAACAAATTCTTCTTTTCAGGTTTATCCACTAAACAAAAAATACCTAAGGTATTTTATTCCATTTCTGCAAATACACTCCCCTAAATCCTACACACTGGACCTTTAAATACTGGACTGAACTGTCTGTTTCACAAGTGGCTGCAGCTGAAACCAGTGTGATACTGTGAATAGCCACAAAGGACACAAAATACAAAGAAACTGCTGTGTAAACTGCAGCATAAGATGGAAGCAGAGATCATCAGTTACAGTATTTGAGGCAACCTTGAACGAGACATCATAATGTACTAGTTTATGAAACATAACCTCAGAGCTTGAAGATGTCCGTATTATATATAATGTTACCCTGAGAGATACATGTAGCAACAGCAACAGCATTTGTGGCCCAAACATGTCCACCCTCTTTCCTATACTCATACACTGCAGTTAATCATTTTCATTGACGTTTGCTTTGGGGCAATGAGAGGATGATGACGCATCACCACGGTGTGGTCCAGTTTGTTTGCGTATAAATCAATAGAAACATATTGATTGTTAGATATCCTATTACTTTGGCAGTATAGCTGCAGGCAGAGTTTTCACAGGTCATTGCAAAAAAAAAAGGTTAATTTTTTTGATTAGTGCAATGATTAGCCTGAAACAACACAATTGTGATAATCATTTAAAGCCCTCAGTGTCTTCATTAGCTGTACAAATATTCAACTAGTTGATTAATTTTTTGTCTATCATGAGTAAAAAACTATCAGAATTCATATTTGGCAGTGATCAAAGCTTAATTAGATATCTAAATGCCTGGTGTAATTTTCGCAGGACATGTTCCAAGAATTTTTTGCGTGGCTTGCGACCAAAAGCAACATGTTTTTCCATCAAACTGAGAAGTGATAATGCCTTAAAATTGTCTGGCGTTTGGAGATATGAGAGATTCCAAAAAACGCCAACGTTTAAAGGGCGAGTACGGTCGAAATTACTGAATGAATGAGTGAGTTTAGGCCTGAAGGGAATCTATCATTTATCACAGCTGGGTGTAAACGATGATTACAGCATTTACCAAACCGCACACGAGCAGCACTTTAAAATATCTTCTGAAATAAGAATGATTTCCCCTTTTCTCATCTTTTCTTTGACACATTTCCCTTTTTGTACCTGTTCAATTCAGCCAAACATAAATGACTAATGGCTTAATGGTGCACATGGAGCAAAACCACTTTGTTTTAATTTAAGTGACTGCATAAATTACAGCAAGGTAGAATGACTCACGCTTCGGTACATTTTGTTTTGTTGCACCCTTCACATAAAGCAAATGAGCAAGAGAATTGCGTCTGCTAAGTGACACTCCTCCCCACTACACAAGCACACGAACACACTCCTCTTCCCCCCCATACCTCCCTTCCTACACTCCAAATCATTATGACAGTGACTGCTCATCCCGCCGGCTGCCTCCTCGTCAACACTGGCCCAGATTCCATCAGATTATACAAATGACATCATCAAACGTGTGTGTTTTTGAGCATGTCAATGCATGGTTGTATTTTGCTGCTGCAGTATCTATTGCTTTGTGCATTTGAGTATATTTCAGGGAAAAAAAGAAGATAATATAAAAGCATTATCCTACAACAAACAAAAACACTCCTGAACATGACGAACCTTCAGCATCAGGTTTCATCAGTGGCTTTATAGACACAGCTCGCGTGTCTGTCAACACAGGAAGTACATCTGTTGTTCTGCGGGCCACTGAACTTCAACAGCCATATATGCGTATATGCCTCTCCAGTGACAAGACTCAGCTAGAAGAGAGCACCCAGGCACTGTGACATGCAAAGGGTAATCCCACAGTGCAGCAGCAAACCGAGGTATCGTGACTGGTCTGACTTCAGCCATACTGAGGTACCTCCCCCCTGCTGTGGCTATTCATGTATGATGAAAAATATTCAAGGAGGATTTATTATTACTCTTTTGTAGGTTGCAGCCATATAAACATGGAAAACAGATCAGACAACACTGTCTCTGTTCAGTAAAACACAGAATAAAGGTCAAAACCCTTAAATCCAACTCATATTAAAGACCAGTCCAAAATCATGTCAATGTTATTTGACAGATTTATTGTTAATATATATTATTGAAATACAGAAAAGGGGTCTTTGGATATACACCAGGAATATTTGCCTCTAGGCCTCTGAGTGGGTGGGCTGGTGTAAGTCTTTGATTGACAGCTGGAAACAAACTTCTACCAGCTTACAAGGGTAAGAACAGTAAGTGTTATGTCAGCAAAGTATTTAAGAATAAGGATCACATAATTTAGCATCAAAACTGAAACATCCTGGGATTTATTGTCATACTTAAAGTATAGAGTGCTGCTCAAATGTTAATATCATCCTGGTGCCCTCGCAAAAAAAAGCATTTATTGCATAAAATAAGCTCTGTGGCAAACAAACATTTCTGATACTTAATTTTTTTTATTAAGCAAGATAATCTTGTAGAAATGAGTGCCACCTTTATGATTTTTTAAGCATAAATGCAATCACCAGAAGTAAGAAGCAAGCGTTAGGCTATAAACAAACTGCACCATAGTAACATGAATTCAACATCACCATAAAAAGGCCATTAAGCCGTGTTTGGCATGATAATGTTTTAAGACACATGAAAACTTCAAAATTCACGTGTGGTATTTACTGATGTACTTTCATGTTGCAGAATAAAATATGAAAATCTCTTAATCTTTTGTTAACCACAGACTTAGTTTCACCCATCTAACTATCCAATTATTTGCCTGGCTGACTATTGAAGCCTATATTTGGCATTTTGCCGATTATCTGTAGCATGATTTTAATGATCAACGACAAAAATTAATTCATTAAAAAGTGCAAAGGATGTGTCAGCATGACAGAAACCTTTACTTTGCAAAACCCCAGGGAGCTATTTTTTGTTTTAATTTTCGATTGACTTAGTAAAAAAGTTGCAGGGAACTTGCTGTATATGATGTCGAGTTTTGGTTTTGATTAAACATTTGCATTTAAACAAAGTTTTGTGTTAGAGTTTGTTATATTCCAACTTCTAAATATTGACTGAAAGATTTTCATTTTATTGTCAAAGCATATTGGTTCAAAATATCGGTTGTCTGTTACATTAACTACTAATAACTTACCAGTATCGCCCCTGAAAAAACAATATCGGTCAGCCCCTACTAAAAACCCATTCAAAACTATTGATTTTGAGACAAGGTATCCAGGAGTGCTAAAATGCTAACTCATTTCCAGGTTTTAGTATTAATTCCTGCACCACACTATTTACTGAAGCTATGTAGCAAAGTTTTGAGAGCTGGACCACACCACAATGCATTCGGCAAAGCAGGTGAGCTACACAACTCACACATCAGTCATGTTTTCTTTAATTGTTCATCAACATTTTTTTATGGGTTAAGGTCTTTTCTAGTGAAAGATAATTTATGTGCAACAGCTAACTAGCTAAGCTTTATAGCCAAAAGAATTACGTTAGCAGTGTGCTTTTTCACAGCAATGTTTGACAAGAGGATTACTCACACAAGGTGCAACACAAAATTTCTGTCCACACTCGACCACATAAAGGAGACAATAAATAGAAATCTAATTTATATAAAGAGCTGTTTTTTGTGTCATGTTGTCGTTAGTTATCTGGACATTGTCAGACAATAAAAGAACAATGATGGTTTAAAAGCTTTCTTCTATCTACAAAGACGGATAAATTACATCATTCTATATTCACAGACAGGGGGCGTTGTCAACAACATAAAAAAAATTAAAAAGTTTTTCTCAAAGGAGTTCACAGCAGATGGCCACTTCAGTTTCAATTCCTGCTGCGGTGTCTCTGAAAGCTTCTGTAGGTGTCATATAAACACTACAAACTGAACCTCTCCATAAAATGTATGATAATTATGGCCAATAAAGACCGTGAGAAAAGTGTTTGTTGGCATTGTGGCTTCAAGAAGATCTTTTCTCACTTAGCTTATTGGAGCCTGAGAAAATGCCCTGGCTTGTCACAGCTATCCAAAGCTATTGGCTAGTGATGACCCTGACTAAGCCATTTTCTGCTGCCTGTGCACTCCCCTCTCTCTCTCTGCCAGAACCGCCAAGGAGATTTGGGTGTCCTCACAGATGCCAGTATTTCATGCTTTTGACACGCAGGCTTTCTCTGTCTGTCTGCCTGGCAGTGTGGAAAGCGTTTAGGGAAGAGAAAAAAACAGCATCCTCTTCTCAACAACTTGCTAATTACTCTACAAAGGCTTGCTTGCTGTCTTTAATGCATTAGATACATCTCATTCCAAAAAGGGACAATGGCGTTAAATGATTTGCTTTCTGATCTCAAATTAGGGCATGAATAGGTGCCTGTTTGCATTTTCCACTTGTTCTTCTTTTTGATGCAGCAAATAGGAAAACAAGGCAAGAATTTCCGAGAAGAACTTTTCAAAGTTTAATGCAGGCCAGAGCCGTCTTATCCAGACTATAAAGTTCAAAGAAATGCCTGTCTGGATGGAGTCAGGGAAGTAAGTGAGATGGAAATGAATATTCAATTATAGTGGGGATGAAACAACTTGAAGTCCCCAGATCCTCCGAGCGTTGTCAGGTGGGCGAGTGGTTTGATCATTTACATCTTCGCTATGCAATGTTGGACAGTACCTGTATCTGAGCTGATGGTGAACATCACACTCACTCACTCAACCAGGCATCTTTTTCAACAAAAACTGCCAGCTAAGATACAAAAGAGGCTTAGATGAGACAAACACGCTTTCATAATGAGTAGGGATGCACCAATTTATCGGCAGAACATCAGTATTGGCTGATATTCGCCTTTTTGACTGCCATTGGCCTAATAGCAAATAAGATGACATTCACTGATGGCAGTGGCCAATGTTTTTCCATTGTGTCACATCAGTTTTGTGCTGGCTAAAAGGAAGGGCCCCAGACTAACAGAGTCCCATCACGCAGGTACACAGAAAACATGTTTGAGATGAACAGAGATTTCTTGGGAGGCCATCAGGACAAAAAGACAGGGATGCAGGATGTTGGATTTTTTTGCTGATATCCCAATATATAACATCTCATTTGGCCAATAACCAATATTGATATGTACAATTTTTACCCCACCTAACTTGTGATCATCATGTCTCTTCTGTAGTGGAATTCACATCATATTATGCAAACTCTTATCATGATGGCCCACCAGCTGATGGAGAAATAAAATACAATGTATTTCAGTGTATGTAATATTCATTCATTGTGTAAAATAAGAAAAAACACTTCAACTTAGGGTCTGTGTTTTGCAAATGTTCACTTTGTCAATTAAACAATATATATGTCGATTTGTGATATTTGCAGAAATATGCATGTTAGCTGAGTCCGATATTTCATTTTAAGCAAATATCTGCCAATAACAATGATGCGCCAATATTATCGTGCATCCTTGTTAAAGGACACAGTAACCTCACTATCAGCATGTCAGATGACACATCCTATTGTTTCCCTGGTAATGCTACATTGTAAACAACAAATAAGTTTTTAAATTGAGGGAAGCTAGATAACTTTAGCTGTTAGCAGCTGATGACCAGATCTAACTGCTGATGGAGGCTAGACTGAGTTACATTATGATGCATTTAAGCTTTATGAAGTAAAAATGAGTCGTGGGCAAAGTTGGATTGTAATGTTCTTATGTGTTCAAAATAAATTTTGTAAAATATAGATAATATCTATATGATTAAATAAACTAACACAGTCTCTACTAAACAAAGCTTTGATAGGGAGAGCTTGTGTCAGTGTTTGTTACAAAAACCTTTCTGTGAATTTGTAAGCTGTCAGAGCCAGCTATGGAAATAAGCAGATAAAATAGCAGGTGATGCTAAATTAAGCCTCTCTTTTTGCAGGCTGCAAACTTGTGTTTGCTGAGCTTATCGCAGAAACTTGCTCCTCAGATCTTTGTTGCACTGCCACATTCATTAATCTATAAACGTAAGTTCGCTTTGGAATCTGTGCGTGTTGTGTGAGCGAGTGTGTGGGAACAGATGGAGTGCAGCGATACAGATAAAAGAGCATTGTGATATGCATGAAGCATGAGACGCTGTCCGTGGTGCTGAAGTCATCCTGCAAGCTGCACTAACTTGCTCTCAGGGACATTCATTCATCTTTTTCTCTTTCTCTCTCCATCAAACACGTACACACACACAAACCATCACTTAGTTCCAGCCAAAAACATATTTTGATCTCCCTGCAAATCTGCTGTCCTGAATTCAATCCAAAATCACTTCTATTATGTATATCTAGATCATCTATACTAAAAATGGCATGTCCCTGAAAAGGCTCAGCGAGAAAACAGGCCTAAGTGGTGACCTGAAAAAGCAGTGACCAATAACAGGCCGAGAAGCCGGCTAATTCAACAGCAGCCCCCATCACTCAGCCAACGGGGCCAGACTGATGTCTGACCTCCAGCTGTCTGTCCATTTTGTGCTCAATTAGCAAAGAACTCTCTCTACCGCACATGTGCAAAGATCTCAGAGCTTGTGACCTTTTTCTTCCCCGCTAATTAAATTACAATAAATCTAGACACTAAATTTCTCTGTCACAAATGAGTGGGTGTGGAGGTCAAGAGAAGAGCAGAGCCAGGATGGAGACGACATCGATGGAGGGGTCTGCTGATTCACTCCCCTCCTGGTCCATCTGCAGGTAGAAATTGGGAGCAGGGCAATAATCACTGTCACTCAGTTGCCAGGGCAATCTGAGCTTGTAAAGAGCCACAAGAGGAATTAAAAAGCTACTCTAGCAAAAGCGCAGGACTCACATTTTGAGGTTACAATTATTAGAAAAGTCAAACTTTGGAGAGAAAAGACAACATGGTGAGCTTTGCTAAGGCCAATCAACAAAAACAAAGTGCAAGATGGACTAAAACTTCCAAAAAACTGTGTAATACAAAATCATCTTCTAAAAATCATTTTTACCATTTTTTTATAGACGGAAACCAAAAGCAAAAAATGAATGTGATCAATTGTCTTTTTTTGTCCTGTGGGTTGCAAATGACAAGCAGTTAGCTACTGTGTAGGTTGCATGTGCGCCACAATTACAATGATTTACTTACTGTGGCCTATTATGTAGTTTACGGCCATTTTCAAGTCAGCATGAGATTTGTTTTTCATACTGTACAAAATGCAAGAAAATGACCTTGTGAAACTATAAAAATAAGCCCTCTGACAATGCTAACTGTATGAGAGAAAAAAGCATTAAACAGAGGGGCAATCTAGATGATTAGTCATAAATAGGTCCCCTGTCATTATTAGGTTATGAGATTGAGAAGACGGTTTTCCCCTCTCATCTTCTCCCTCCCTCCCACCTCTTCCATGCCTGTCACCTTGGCACCGGTCGTGTTTTGGCTTTGCACCACAGTTTCTCCCTCCTCTGCCTCCCCCCTTTTTCTCTCCCTTCAGCCAGAATGCAACATGGTGATTTATGGCTGAACTTAAAAAACACCACACAAGGTGCTGCGTTTATTTTACACCACCTTATTGACATGTTTTACAGACTCGCGTTCCTGGTCTCGTGTGAATCATGAAAACAATGCTAGTAACAGTTTGTTAGCGGGCTTCTAATCCATGTAGACTTAATTTGACAAATGATTGTCTCCATAAACCAAAAGATAATCCAGGAATTAATGCAAACATGGCATTTCATTTAGTTCCACTCGAAATTATTGTTTCAGATGAATTATTGCTCATAAAATGTGACTGATTAGGAAGCCTTAACTCCAGATAAACTGAATGAAGGTACACACCATCAAATTGTGGAAATTAATAAAGGGATATTTGACATAGATAAAACTACTTTTCAAAAATGACACTTGACAACCATTACTTTCATGACACAAAAATACTGATATCATTGTGCAATTGCCAGAATGAATCATTTTTTAAAACTGCAAACAATATTGAGATAATACTGTCAAAATTCACCCTCTCCATCGAGGACTGAAACCAAAACTGGTAACAATTTCAAGGCCCTGCTACCATCAAGTTGAACACCATATTTGGCCCTTCTTTCACTGTGCAAAAACAACCCCGAGTACCAACACCAAGCATTCACTCATTCACACACTGACACACACATACAGTCACCATCTGTCATGTTGTAACCTCCCCAAGCTCGCTTTCCCTCGCCGTCCTGCCGGGACACATGCTCACTAATGATTCCATAACTTTGTTACCACCTCATTATAGCGGTTAGTAAGCTCCATAGCTAGATTTACAACTTTGTAATGGACTAGCTGTGTGGACTCATCTGCTTGACAGTCATATTGATTCACTGCACCGTGACGAACAGGCCAGTTGAGACTGCGTGGTGGTGCCGCTGACCTCCACCTGCTCTCAAGCTACTGTCGTCATTATGTCCATCTGCCTCTTCGCCTTCTACATCTGATTACATCGCAGGGACGGTGATGGCTCTGCATTTTACTGAAATATGTTGTGCTTTAAATAAACATTTCCGCAGACAAATGAAAGGCTGTCAACTCCACAGCTTTCTGAGTTAAACAGGCTTCAGTCTTCCAGCACACGCTGACTGATGTGTTTCCACACACGCAGCTCTATAGTTTCACACCACCTGGGAAAAAATATCATAGCAAAGTGACTTGCCAGGGAACAAAAACAAAAGCAAAAGCCAGGATTTGAAGACCGAAGAGAGCAGGGAACTTGCGCCAAACTGGCTCAGCAGCAGAATACTCTTAGATGATACAGCGTGAGGAGATGATGCCCAAGTTGTCCTGTGCAGTTGTTACGTAAGCCAAATGTGCATTGTCTTTATACATTTTCAGGAGCTTACTGGAAAGACCTGTGAAAGCAGTCTGTAATGGTTTCAGAGGAGGAAACATTCTCCTATTGCCAAAGGGTTTCCTTTGAATGCAGCCAGAAACATTTCAGCATGTGCAGCTGCTCTTCATGTTTATTTCAACCTACTGGGAAACCTCTCAGGGGGAACGCCATCAAGAAGAAAAGAGCCGATATGGAGCTCAGTAAGGACTAAACTACTCATGCAGGCTGAAGTGACTAGAGGTTGAGGCCCAATCAGATTAGTGGAGGATAGAGTGAGTGTGTTGAAATGGGGCAGGAGGGGTTAACTAGCATTTAAACTAGCCTGGTGACCTTTGGGTTGGGAGATGACCAGTTGGTCTTTGGAGCAGATAATCCCTGGAAAAGCTGGTTTTACCGACTGAACAATGGTCTCCTCCCCCACACACACAGTCAACACTATTACAGCACATACAGTCCTATTTGTTCACATAATGGGGTTTGCCTAAATGAACTGTTTTAATATGTTTGTGGGAGTTCGTGGATTTGCATATGTGCTGTACAGAGCAGCCATAATCATCTTCAGAGGTCAGTACAGATGCTGCTTATCATGTAACATCTTAGCGATGATACAGGGACAAGGATGATAAATCATCACTGCATAATTCATATATTTCACATACTGTAATGCATGTTCCAAAGAGAGGTCGTTATGCTAAAGATAAGTGTGATGAGATACAGTCCTTTTAGCATTAACTCATGTACTCTGTGTGTTTCTTCTGCACAGCACATTAGCCATCTCCTCCTTGTTCTCCCTACTTGCATTGCCTCCTCATTCATTGGCCCTTGTGCCTGATTTAGCCAGTGCCTTGGGCCTGCAGCAACTGGCGGTGGTATAGAGGGCCATGTAAATGTCACCGTCTCAGAGGCTGTGCTCTGCAGAGCGTGAAATGAAATCTGGCAGAGTTTTAGGGCCCTGCCTTCCCTCACATGGACATTCCACAGTGCATGGGCCCTATATAAAACTCAAGTGCATGTTATGATTGCATCTGAACCATCCTGCCTCTTTTCTATATCAATTATTTAAGTGTCAGGTCAAAAGTGTTGCAGTCACTTCCATGTGGGAATATTTTACCAGCATGATTAATAGGTTATTAGTTCAAAAACAGATTATTATTGCTGTCATGTGAAATTGGATTGCTTTGTTAATCCAAACTAATCCTATGGATCATGCAACCATATCAAGATTACTGCATGCTGTATGCATGTACTTCACATAATCAGACAAGCAGACAACATATCTCACTGATATATCTCACCATGCAAATGTCAATCACATGACTTATGTTTTAAAGACAGTGCTGGAATGTAAGTACATTTACTCGAGTACAGTACTTAAACATGAATTCAAGATACTTGTATTTTACTTGATTATTTTATTATTCATGTCATTTTATGCTGTGCATTTTGTGCAGATGTTTGCATTAACAAAAAAGAAGAGTTTATAAAATATGATGTTTGTTATAAATTAAAGTACCAAACAGTTTACACAACTACTGCTGCAACAATTAGTTGATTAATCAATCCGTCAGTTGCCAACTATTAGTTTGGGCCGTTTTATTCTATTCTGTATTATTGGGATTTCTTTTTTCTTCCTTTTTAATATTTTTTAAGTGTGGTGGTGTATTTTTATACTTTGGAGGTTTGGGGTGTTTTTCTACTTTTTGTCTTTTTCTTTAAATTAATTTGCTTTTTTTGGATGTGTTCTTTTTTGAAAATTTTTCTTTTTTGGGTACTTTTGCTTTTCATACTTCTATATTTATTTACTTAAGTACCATTTTCAATGCAGAGCTTTGACTTCCACAGGATGGCATTAGTACTTTTACTTTAGTAAAGGATGCAAACACTTTAACCACCACTGCAAAAAAAAAGCTGATATTCTCTCACAACATTAGGAGGTAGAAGAGCTGCAAGCACTGTGCGCTGGCACAGAAGGACAATGAGTAGTTCAACATTTCACTGCAGGAAAAGTTCCCTTTAGGGTTTCTTCCACCGGGACGACTGGCAGTACGCTTGAGGGGCTCCCTCTCAATTAAAATCAAGAACACGAAGGAGCTTTTCAGCCCTCACCAACGCCATTTTGGATCCATAACAACTGTGTCAAACGGCTCTACCCAGTCAGCTCTGCCTCAGACCATCTCTTGTGGTCTCTCATTGTGAAAGATGGGATCAAAGTACTGAGCATGTAAGGCTTGAGGAGGGGGGAAAAATCCAGTCACTGATGTATCAGAATTGCTGCTCTAACATTCAGACCACACAGGCCATCCCGCTCCTTTCGCTGAACTGACAGAGTGCTGTCAGCGTTCAGATGGGCTTAATAAAAGCCTCATATTATACTCTATTCAACAGTGATGATCAATTAATGGCTGTCATCACAAAATATCTAGCTTTTAAAATACCCATTGTTGAAATCACTCCTCTCTTACTTATCACCACTATTCATCTTCCAGCCCAGCACTTAAAGCCTGGCGCTAGCGGACATTTACAAATAGGCTCTCCTGTTCCATTTAGAGCCGTACCTTTTGCAGCTTATCTTGTGTAACGAGCGCTTAAATAAATCTCCTTGCTTTAAATAAACAGGAGCTGTGCTCACAAAGGCTTTCCTAGATGTTGGGTCACATGACAGTCTGGACCCTTGACAGACACATGGCAGGTTAATGCCAACAACTGTGTATTCGGAGGGGAGAGGCTGTTTTACAAAATGTACAATTTACAACAAATTCTACAAATTATCCAAACTGCAGCTGCTTGGCTTTAAACCAGAAACAACAAGAGATCACATATCACGCCAATTTTATCCTCTCTCCACTGGTTTCCTATTAAATTCCACATCCATTTTAAAATACTGGTGTTGACTTTTAAAACCTTGCATGGTTAAACACCCTGGTACACCGCTGAGCTCCTCCTCCCGTATTCACCTAATCAGCCACTGAGGTCATCTAAACAAAATTACTGGCTGTTCCTAATACCTGCTACATAACCTGAGGTGACCACACTTTTCAAGCTTTTGCACCCAAAAAATTAATTTTTTTTGATGTTGCTTTTATTGTGTATATGTCTTTAATGGAAAGAACTTTTTTTTAATCCAAAGTTGCCATACAAATAAATGTTACTTATTTACTTTTAAAAGATTTAGAGACACATTTAAGAGACACCAATTAATAAGGAGGTAATAGAATTCTAATGAGTTTCAATAAAACTATATTAGCGGATTGCAAAATACTTCACTATTCCCTAAAATTTACAAGAGACATAAAATCTTTCCCTGTGGATCAGTAATGTGTGCTGGCTTTGCGGAACCACACTTGCCTATGAGCTTTAAAATGGCTGAATGTAACTGCGATCACGCGCTCTCTCGCTGTGTGACGGTGCCCGGCGACTCAGAGCGGAGTCAGTGCTGTGGAGATCTTCGTCATGCCCCTGATTCATCGTCATCCTCCTCTCTTGTCACAGCCACTGAAAGGCAGCAGCGCCAGCTGCTGCAGGGCGCTGCAGAAAGCTGTGGCATGGAGGGATGCTGGCAGGTCAAGAGAAGCCCCCTCACTGCTCCACTAAGCCAAACCTCAGCAAAATGACAATGTGAGCAACAAGCTGCTTCACAGTCCGGGGGGAAAATATGATTGGTGGCGGGGAGGCCTTGATGGAAACTGGACTAAAGTGTTTTTTTAAGGTAAAATTTAGAGATTTTCATGAAGTCAAACCTCATTTAAATTGATGGTTGGCATTTTTTTCTATAATAGCCATATATCTCATAATTATAAATACAGGAATAAATCATTTTATATTCTGTTGGGACACATTATTGTTAACACCACTTATCAATGTTTTTAGTAATACATGCAAGAACTGTAAATGAATTTCATTGATCATGTGACTTACCAGAGTCACTTCTTCACGGGTCCTTATGGCGGCTCTTATCAAACATATGGGGGTAAAATGAACAGATATTAACTAACTTGCAGTGAAGAAGAAACTCATGGATGGAAGACAGTGCAGACAGCGTGGGAGGAACACATCATAGAAGCTCTGTCATCCTCCAAGCTGAAAGTCTGGGCCCACTACAGCTTTTACAACACAATGGGACAAACTACATCGATAAAGACTATGCAAAATATAAGAACTGTCTCGTGAAAGGAAAGTACACTGGCAAACAACCAAAGTGCTAGAATAAATGTTGCCATTGTACATTTCTGAAAACCACAATTATACAACATTTTATTATGTTATGGATTTCATCTCAGTTGTCACATACTGTAAAACTTCAACCACAATGCAGTAAACAATGCATAATTCTGGATTTTTGCCTTTTTATTTGTATTTTTTCTTCTTCAGTTACACAGACATCAATAGATAATTCTATTACAATGTATAAAGTATCACAGAGTCACTGTATCGTGATACCATTGCTATTATGTGCACCGTATCGTGATAGTACTGTATTAAGGGTTACTCTGTGATTCCCACCCTGACTCTCCATGTAGTATTTATGAGCCTCGCTGACATTTCACAATGCAGCTGCTTCACATTAAAAGCATTCAACTGCTGAAACTGCTTTTTAATACAAACATCATGTTTTTGTCACTGAGGTTAATGCTGACTGTGACAGCTCATCAAATATGCATCTTCATAATGACACATGATAATTGTCATCATTTCTTGAAGGTGAATCAGTTTTTAAAAATGCAGGAAGTGATGGAAGAAGCATCTGGTTTGGATTGCAAAATCCCTCATCAGTGTTAGGGAGTGGGGAAAATGTCACTTTAATTTGTTATTATAGGATGTGACACCTGTGCTGTGTGGAGGTTAAATAGGTTGACATGACAATGACTGTGGCCCATTCCTGTTTCACCCATCATTCCAATCTAGGCGGCTGAGGTTTGATGATAGCTGTGAAAACATTATGTCTCATGAAATAATTTATCCATCTAGACGCCTCGGGAATAAGACACCTTTTACAAATGTTGTTATGATAACAGAAGCCATTATCCTGTCTAGACAATTGAGTATAAAAAGTATCTATCTGTTCAATAACAAGCAATTTATGTTCTAACATGCTTTCGTCTGGCACTGTGTGGATGAAACAAAAATTGCCTATTATTTGGTTAAAAAATATATATATAAATTCAGTTTAAAATGGACTGCCTACTTAAAATGTACTATGATGAAGAGCAAACACCACTCATGATTACCTTACATTGTTCCATTGATATCACAATCTTTATTGTCTCTTGCTAAAACAGTAAGATCTTGTCAAAAGTCCTCTCAAAAGAGGGATAAGCGCTCTCTCTCATCACTGTCAGTCTCGTAGACAAGCCATCGAGACTTTCCTAAAGCTTCCGTCTGCATGCAAATTAGCCTCTTTGGCTTTACTCTGTACACATGCAAACAGACTGTGGCACAAAGAAATAGTATCAACTCTGCCACTGGCTTTCCAGATCTTAGATCAGCCTACACATGATGTTTGGAATTACAGGAGAAAACCCTGTTTAGAAAAATGTATGATGTTTGTACAAACATTAGCATTTTGCCATTTCAGAGGCAAGATTGCTTTATAATGGATATGTGCCTCTCGTATATGCTAGCAAAATGTTGTTTCATAAAAAAAAGCTATTTGAACAAGAAATATGTCTACTACCCACTCACATGCAGAGCCCTCACAATTGAGGCAATGAGGGGCTTCACTTAGCAGCAAGGAGCTGTTCACTCAAAAAGAATGTGAAATTGTAAGTGAGAAAAGGGAACGTGAACCTTTTATGGAAAATCATTTTAACAGCTTGACTGCTATTTGACTTTTGATGATATTTGATAACCTGATAGAGTTAGAAATAGAAGTGGAGGAACTTAACTTCATTGCATCAATTTGCCATAGCCAGAACCCTCTGAGTCACAGTTAGTTCAGCAGTTCCTTCAAATATATCGTAATGACTGTCAGAGAGAGACAATAGTCATATTATTAAGTAATGTTTTCCACACGATTACACCAGGCTTTACAACTTTAAAAATTAACCTGAAACAAAGAAAAATACAGTATGCACTGATGGATAACGTAACAGGCCTACCTGGCACAGGCTGAGGGGCCCCACTAGCCTTCACCTTTAACTCAAATTAACAAGTCCTGACTAGAGAGAGACGCAAAAAGACCACTAAGACATAAATAAGAACTGCAAAGAGACAATAACTACAACAAGGGACAAAACGACACAAAAAGGACAGAAAATTACCTCAGAAAGACACTAAATGACTACGAAGACACACAAAAACATAAAATGATGCAAAACAAAACCCAAAAAGAGACAAACACCACAATGACTGTAATCCCTTTTACACTGCCTGTTCAAGGCAGGACTTTTATGCCATTATTCCGCCTCGCCGCTCTGTACAAAAGGTACAATCATGGGATAAGACAACAGAGTTGTCTCACCTTAAAGCTGGCAGCAGGGGGTAGTATCAGCGCTGAATCAACGCCTTTTTTAAAGGAACAGCCAACAGGATAGGATGTGTGCCACCCACGACGGGAGATTTAAAAAGCAGCCGGTAGCAGCTGGTAGCAGCTAGCAGCGAACCGAAGATCAGTAGCTAGGGAGATCTGGGAGCTCTTTGAGTAGAGGGCAAGATGAACTACCATTTAATATGGACAGTAGATGATTGTTATTTCCATGTTTTGCTCTTGTTATTGTACAGCGTTGCTGATGCGTACATTATATGTCACATAAGAGACTGACAAGTTTTGTTACATGTTATGCCTCTTTTGCTTTTGGGATGCCGGCATGCTATCTAAAATCACAACCTGGGCCACCTTGGTGCCGCTGTTGTTTAGTTATATGTAAAAATACAAGGCATATTACATTGAAGAACACTAAAGAGATAAAGGTGTATTTTCTTTTTCGTTACGTCTCTGTATCTTTTGCCATCTCTGTCAGAATAGTAGGGCTGTATCACATGATGTATATATTTATTATTTATTTATGTTATTTGTTAAGAGAATGTCAAATATGTATTTCATTTGTTATCATGCCCAGTGTTGCTGTTTGCTGTTTTTTGTGTAACCTGTCTTTCATTGCCCTAATATTTATGTCTTTTAATATTGACAGCAGTTACTGGTTGATGTATACTTGCAAGTTTGTGGAAAATAAATAAAAACTATTGGTTAAAAAAAATAAAAACAAAATACAAGGCAGCATAAAGAAGGGACTCTGTAAAAAGGGCTTGAGTGTCTTGCCCCTGTGTAGGAGACGTGATGGGGCCTTTTGCATATCTAAGCCCAAGGGCCCACTGCCTCATAATCCAACCATGATAGCATGCAGTTTGCACAACAGATAACTGTCTTATCAGGCAGTTGGAAGCAGGTAGATCTTCCCTGAAGTGTATGTATTTTTCATTTGTATGAGTTAGTGTGCTTGCATGTGTACATTTGCAGCATGAGTGCATGTCTACGTGCATAGCCTTCTACAATATATCTGTCTCCATAATGGGAAATAGCATCTATACTTATGAGATTGCAAGCAATCCGATACTAAAGCATGAGTCTGAGTATAATCCATTGTGAGCCACTGATTCCACTATCAAGCCACAAATCTCCTGCGCACAGACACATTGTGGTTAGTATCAGCTCTGCAGGTGACCATACACACCACCATACTTCATTAAAACCATTCAGAGAGAGTTATCTCTGGAATGAGCTTCCCCCGAGAAGATTTGTTTTGTATTTGTTTGTCTATATGTCTCCATTCAGCCCCTCGCCATCAGTGAAGAACATCACAATAGGCTGCTATCAATAAAAGTTTAAACAAGCCAGTCAGCTCGCAGGGAGTTTGTATTTAGAATGGAAACAATGAGAGGATGTGTGCACTATCACCTCGCACACAAGCTCAGTAACAGTTGAAAATTGCTTAGCATTGAGCAGCTGACTCCAGCACAGAAAGGGATATGCATCTGCACTGAGAGAGAGAGGGAGAGCGTGTACAGGCAGTCCTCCCCAGTGTCTGGCTGAAGGCCTCCCCAGTGGATTATGTTACCCAACAATGGCAGTGGCCTTTCACAGTCGGAGCATGCTCCAATAGCTTGGAGGCATACAAACATGCCTCTTTTCCCCTTTCCCTAGCTCTCCCACCAGAATTGACATTGTCCCCCGTCAAATGCAGGTCTACAGTATGTCTTTATATCAACAAATGAGTGCCCTAGTTTCTGGTGAAAGACGAATAAAAAGCATGCTATCACACCAAAGCATTTCAGCAGAGCGTGCTGTGGTATGAATGGCATCACACATGCAAAGGGACCCAGTGTCACTGCATGTCTGTGGAGACAAAAAAAAAAGGTGAGACTGCAGTGTTTGTTTGTCTCTCCTCACTAATGAAAGATGGATAAGACAGAAGGCTTGACAGAACTGTGAGAGATAATGGTACGACATATTGTAAGCGTATGTGTGTGGAGAAACACACACTATTAACACAGAGAGAAAGCCTGAGGCACAGACTGTAGTAAGTCCTGCAGGCATGAAGAAAAGCTGTGATGGTAAACAATGCTCTTCATCAGACATTCAATAGTCGTGTCTTAAAAGCTGATGCACACACACAACTCCCTCGGGAGAATATTGTACATACAGCAAAGTGAGATCATCAGTGCTATGTATTTTGCCAGCTGCAGCACAATATAAGAGAGATGGGTTTGACCTCAAAATGAACTTTATTTGCAAGTTTAAGGGAAACTTTTTCAACCAGTTTTCAATCATAAAAATGTGAATAGTTTGTGTAAATTAACTGTGGTAAACGTCCCTCCATCTTACCAGCAGCCAGATCTCCCTGCTCATCTCTCAGTTAAAATTTGCTGGCTCACGGGCTGTTGCTTAAACTACAGATTGTACTCCTGCATTTTCATATGCCCGCCACCACAGACACAAATAATAGAGAAGTGGATCGAGAGAGATAGACCAGACCCTCTCTCTGATCAAATAAAAACTAAGATTCTATTACGGTATTGCTTTTTCTCTCACCTAAAATGTCTTCAGGAACATGTTTTATTGCACTTTTTGGCTGTAATACAAGAATTTGTGAACAGAAAGTGGGCACCTACTGACTACTACTACTACTGAGATCAAACAGTGAAACTAGGCAGCGCTGATCAAATACATCAAATATAAACCAAGAATCTCTATTTCTCAACTAAAACATTTTCAGAAACATATTTTAGTGCGCTGTTTTACCATGAAACAATAACTTGTGAACAGGAAGTGCGCACCATACTGTTTGATGTAAGCCTATTGTGAATATGGAGGCTGAAAAAACTGAGATCAAATGGTAAAACTAAGCAGCATTGATCGAATATAAACAAAGATTCTGTTTCTGTGTTGCCCATACTTTGCCTAAAATGTTTTAAGAAACATATTTTAGCTTATTGTGTAACTCTGGCCATTTAGCACCAATTTTAATAGTTATTGCATCTTTCTACTGCATATATACACAATTTTTATGAAAAGATTATCTTTCCAGCATTGAATCACATCATGATTATGACCGGCCCTAGTTCATATGGTATTACCCATAACTGACAAAATAACACAAGATCTTATGAAATTATTCCTTTAAATCACAAGTGCTTTTTAAATATAATCTATAGTTTTTATAGTGTATATATACTAAGAGTGATACTATTTTACAGTAAAAAATGAAAACCACGACAGGAACAGGTTTGCCTTTTCAAATGCAGATATTGCAAATGGCACTATTTTTAATTTAATGTGAGTTTTTTTAATGCAGGCATATTTTAAGGGGGGAATTTAAAACACTCAGTCCAAGTACTTGTTCTTTACCCGTTTTCAACAGGCAGCTGTGCTGCCTGTTCGATCTATATTTACGCCCCTGGGGCAGCTAAACGAACATGTTATGGTGCTTACTGACATTTTAAAACTCGACGAGTTATAAGGAATAAATCCTGGGGAGCAGAAAGTGATTTTTTTTTCAGCCTAAAACTCCTCAAAAGGCAGATAATCTCAGAGGAGCGGGATTAGTACATTTATTTTCAGCACTGAGTCTATCATCATTTAGGACTGAGTAACAATCAGCCCGGGTACACTGAAGCCTGTTTTATGGGCAGCGGCACACATACTTCTCCGGTAGTCTGCAGTGAATCCCAGGCTTTGTAAAGAAATTCAGCTCTCTCTGAACCTCACAGTTTGGGGCAAAAAGACATAAGGTTCACCACTGGTTTCCCCAAGGTAGCACACAGCTTGTTCTCCTTACTAAGAAAAATCCACGGGAGAAAAGACGAAGAAATTAAATTGGCTTGCTGACGGCTCCCGTACCACCAATCTCAGCAGCTAAGTGCGGCAGAGAGTGCACAGGCTGAGATTACAGGACTAGTGCTGGAGTGCTTGAAGAGTCCCCTCAAGCCAAACTGCTAAGTCTTATTGGTGCGAGAGAGAAGCCTCAGAAACAGAAGATATCCTGCTCTCCTAAGTGAACCGCCGAAAAGCAACAAGACGTTGTGGGACCTGATGGGGCTCTGCTCAGTCGAACAGTGCGGTGTAATTAAAATTCAACAAAGAAAAGAACACAGCCTGGAACTACAGCACATCAGAGGATACTGCTATAGCTGACTCATCATCGCTGTCATCCACAACCATCATTACGACACGATTGTGACTTCTGGCCTTCTTTAATAAAACCTGAGGGGGACAAGTTATGAGTAACAGCTATGTCATCACTGTGCATTGCAAAACCTTCTCTGCCGTCATCATCCCTTATTTTTATTGTAAAGCCTTGGGGTGTTAGAAAGCAATATTTGTGCCACCACTAGTTTTAGCCTCCTTCTGCCCCTCAGGTTGCTCAAATCTGATGGTCCTTTCATAATTTCATTTTAATTTCAGGCTTCCATGGCTTCAAAGAAAAACCCAAAACAGAACACACAAACAAGGCCATTTGGACCGTCTGCGATGACACGTTTACATCCAGACAGCATTTTCTGCATAATTACATGGCAAAGCAAGACTTGCTGGTTATGGAGGAAGAAGTGTGAAAAATATACAGAGATTTTTAAATATTCAACAGCCCTTATCTCCCCTCGAAAGCGTCTTTAATATTCCACAGGCGGAGTGTGCAAAGCAAGCGGCTGGAGCAGTGTTTACAGGTATTTGTATTTGAGCAGATCTGTTTTATAACTTAACTGGTGCCGCTTAGTTCAACAACAGCACAATAAAAACAGGAGCGGAGCTTACCCTCTACTAATTGACATGGAAATAAAAAGAGGCAGTCACAAAAGACCTTCAAAACGGTGCATTCTTATAGTCTTATCACCTGTGAGGTGGCTGAGATATATGAAAATGATACAGGGGGAAGCCACCACACCTGATACCAACATCAAGACAAAAAGGAAGCTAATGAAGCTTAGGTGCAAGGTTGAGAGTTCAGCACCGAGTCCATCATTATTTGACAGGCAGAGGAAAGCCAGCTAATGATCACTCCATCTCCACAGTCGTATGAAGCCACTGCAGTCAGTCATATGAGCGAGATTTGCAGGAGGGTCTCTGATGGGGGGGATGGGAAATAGGGGGAGGAGAAGCTGGGGCCTTACGTTTAACAAGGAAAGTGTGCATGTTTAAGGTAGTGACACAGGCACCGAGGGAAGATCAACAGATTGTGGGACTGTTCCCTGCTTCTTTGAGATAAAAAACCATGCGCTTAGAAAAAATGTCTGCCTTGCAATGCCTTTCACTTGGCAAGAAGATAAAGAGTGAGAGGGAAATCATGAAATATGCCTCTCATCCTGCAGCACATTACCTCAAATCTGTGAAATCTGTGTGGCCAGCAGCTTTAAGTCAATATTTCTGTATTATTTAATTGCTTAATTCATTTAGGTAGCGTACTAATAGCTTCTTTATACTTGATTGGCCTTTTAGCCTTGATCCCTTCCCTGTCGTCCTTGAGTCTTGCCTTATCTCAGCTGGAGTCGGAATAACAATTGCTTTTATTTCAATTGGCTCAGCGCCCCCTCCACACACACAACAATAATTACAGAGTGTCTCCTAATGGCATATAATTTTCATCTACACTAGGAGCCATTAACACAGCTTTATTCTAGTAGATGAACTAGTTGTGCATTTACATCAGAGAAGTGATCCATTCAAATTGCAGCTGGAGTTAGTCTGGAGAGTAATTTACAGATGTAATGTTCGTTTATGCCGACTGGATTTCACAGGCTACTACTTGTGGCAGTGTTTTAATGAGTGGAATCACACATTCAGTCTGGAGCAGTGGTGTGTGTGCAGACCACATGCAAAACAAAGCCAATTTGAAAGGAGAGAGAGGCTGGAATAAAGCAGATTGACTTGACTATAGGAATAAGGAACCCATTACTACACCCTGAGGTGTCTGGATAGTCTAAACTGCAAGCATGATGTGGTCAGTGGACACCTCGAAGCTTTGGCCACAGAGTGACATGATGGCACATGTTCTGCTGGCCATTACTGTATCCTCATCCCACAAGTGTCAGCAGTCTGTTCAGCTTTTTCTTCTGCTTCCTAGATGTGTAATTTCTGCAGAAGAAGCAAAATTCTGCATCTTCTCCTCATATTAAAATGCCAAAGACGCAATTGCAGACGCGGTTGTTCCGTCAAGGCGCACGGATTGGGTGATTGGGTATTTTACCCTTGCCTCATTATCACTTACGGCAAGTGGTAAGGACGGCTGTTAACCTGCCGCAGACAGGGACAAAATGCAGTCTAACAACTTTGTCAAAACCAATTACCTAAATTCTCTCAGTGTTCCCGTTTATGAGAAAGTTGTGAAATGCATACAATTAATGCAGACAATCAGGCACAATCAGAACACATGGAGACCAGCACGTCCAGAGACTTCACGTTCAAGGTAAAAAAGTGGTTGACAAAACATGTTTTAAAAAAGGAGATGCGTGTAATCTAAGTGATGACAAGTGCAAACAAATTCTCACCGCAGCATGAATGAAACGAGACAAACAATTTGCGCATTTGCCCCCTACCTTGTCAACGCAGGCCGTCCGAGGATCGCCTCGAGAGTAATCCTCTGAATTTCGCTGGAATTGCCTCTTTGCCTTGAGACAGTAACAAGTCGGGATTTATCATATAGGACGTCACTTGGATGGTAAGGTCCCATACACTGTAGTATCTTCCTGTATCGCTCCGTCTGCGGGCTGCAGAGGCATCACTGAACGTATGAAACAGCGCTTCACATGAACGGAGGGAGGGAAAGTCCGGCATGGAGTCCGTCTAATACCTGGATTCTTCAGCGGTCATTAAACCTCGACACACAAAAACATTTAAGAGCTAATTAATGACTTCAGCTAAAAAAATTAGTGGTTATAATAATAGCAGTTAACGTAAAGTGGTGCTATTATAATTGGCGGTGTTTTTGCTGCTAAATTAGCTTGTAAGAAGGTGTAAATAAAGTGTATCATGAAGAGTGACGACTCCAGGTGTATTCAATTTATCACTAATTAAGCTAAATCAGGTGCTAGAGGTTGAGGCTAAAGGCTAATCTTAGGTTTTCTAGGCTACATGTTTCATAACTCAGTCGCAAATTCAAATAACAAAATATTTTATCTGTTATTTTATCAGTCACACAAAGATATTATACTGGCCTATATTATATTTACAGTGGTGTATATGACGTAATTAAAAAACAAATCCACTTACTTGCTTTTGACCGAGATTTTAGCCACTTGAACAAAACCCATCTGCTTAGGGAGAAAGTTCTGGAAAAGACAAGTAAATAGACCTCGAGTTATGATGAATTTTCTTTTGTTTGTTTTTTTTTTTTTATTCAAAGGCCTATATATTTTAAGAAATAAACATTCTTTATATATTTTATGTTTTTCTAAGTATTGACTTTTAAAAAGCTATTTATGTAGAAATACATTGTGTTAACTTTTATTGTATTTATTTATTTTATTTCATTTTTTTATGTATTTTACTCTGTCCTGTGCTGTATAGCTTTAAACTGTTTTTTTAATTGTCTGTCATTTTAAATTTCTGTACTGCACTTTATTTGTTTTGAAAAGTGCCATATAAATAAAGTTTATTTTTACTGGTATTGGCAGTAGTACTAGAAGTAGTAGTAGTATATAATTTAGTTATTGTTCATTTAACAGGGACGATGAATAATATTGTACCAGATATAGCTAAAAGCTAAAAATTTCATTCACTTCTGTAATGTTTATTAGTGTTCTGGTTAGGACACATACATAGATGTAGATTTGGGGGGATACGGGGCACAAGTCCCCCTCAATATTTAGAAGTTGTGCATTAAAAAACATTTAAGTAGCAGAGGACTTTTATTTTGACAAGATTAACACCATAAATTTATGCAGAAAAAAATAACCAGAATGCAGGAAAATAAGAGTTTGAAGATAAAAACCTTTCTGGCAGAGCACCCACAAACCCCCAAATGTTAAAATGAAACCTGAACCCTTGGGCAAATGTTCAGATTTAATTACCATGTGTTGTATTCATTACCAAAAAAGCCTACAAAATAAGACATACTGTATAATGGAGCATTGTGACATCGGTGTTATGGAGAACCAGATCCTTCGTTGCACTTTTTATCATCCAAATCACACATTTTGTGTGCTCTCAAACATTCACACAAGAAAAGACAGACAGTTGTGCAGCACCGTGCACACAGGCACATCACACAGACTTCTCCCATCACTCCCTGTCTATCTCTCTAACAGTGATAGTGATGAATGACTGGAGGCTACTCTGCTGGGAGACAGCAAGAACCAGCAAACCAGCCTCAGCTCTGTGCCTGCCGGGCAGCCTGGATCTAATAACAAGGCTGCATACTTCAATGGCATAACCCTGGCAACAGCAGCAACTTAATGCAGGCTACTAGGCTGTGTTAGTATGGACATTAGGCAACCAAGCTTTTAACAATTTTGCATTTAGAATAGCAGTTTGGATGTGACCCTGCATACAGAAATTCTGTATTGAGACATTATCTGGGGATTTACTGAAGCCTGAAGCCTTTTCATCAACCAGCAATCAACAATTTATTGGTGGCAGTCAGTCAATAAAGGCATTCCCTGAAAGTGTCAGTGAAATCAATATTCCCCCCGTGACAGCCCGAAGAGAGATGGAGAGGCAGAGAAAAATAACCAGTGGTATAATGAGTGGCCACACTTGCACTGTATGCAAATGAAATTAACCGTGTTGCCAGCAGAGCAATAGGAATAAACAGAGGTGAACTGGATTTGTACAATTCACATGTGCTAAATGTTGACCATTTTCACTCCCCCTTTGACTTGTCGACATAACGGCTTAATCCCGACTGATCCCAGTGTAATGACTGATTTTTCTTGGGGGAAAAACGGAGCTGTCACTGGAGGCTGACTGCAGTAAATCTTCAGGAGCTAGAACAACAAGCGCTGCTCTCCATAGGCGTAAACAAACAGAGCATGCACATGTTCAGTGTCCTTAAGGTTATTATGTTCAAATTCAGGATGGTTTTTCTGTGTGTGGTGGCTTTAAGGGAACTTGTGCTGGTGCAGCATGTCCCTCAGGAGGCATGTGTGATCTTATTTGCGTCACAGCATCTTGCAAGTACAGTACACCCATGACGCTAGGCTGCACATCAAAGTGTGTGAAATAGCTTGGCTCTATCAGAATTTGTCTTGAGGCTGAGAAACAGAAAAATACACAAACGCCCTGGTTGGAAATAAATAAAACCCAGTGATCCCTGAGGCTAGTCAACAAAGCAATTCAACAAGATTACACTTTAATTTATTTTAAAACATAATAACTGCGTACACTATATATTTCAAATCCATGTGAACTACAGTGTTTGATCACCAGTGACTGTCACTGTATGCATTTTGTCAGACCACATAAAGATCAAGTCTGTGGGCGGATCCAGTCCATATTTTCCATCTCTCTCTAGCTCAGCGTGCAACAGCCAGCTATTTATCAATAATTCATACCAAAGGAGGTAGTTGCAAACATATGAGAGATGACACAGAGAGTGCAAAGTAACTGTTAGATTATTTGTTGCCACAATAACCATTAAATCATACTCGGACCATTTGTCACAGCCTCAAACTGTTCAGCTTTCGCATAACTCCAACAAGGAGCCATTATACTGCTTTTCTTGCTTGTTATATATTCATCTTTACAAGTCAATGTCAGCACTAATACATTTTGCAATGTGCTCTACATGCATTGACTCTGTCAACAGAGTAATCTTGTGTTTTATAATTACACTGTAATTTATTTGATTAATGAAATTTATGATGCCGACAAATGAAGCACACGGCATATTAATGTAAATTATTAATCACTCTACATCATTATAAATTCTGCTGATGCTGCCATGGCAATGACAGCCTTGTAACAGTGAAAAGCTTAATGAGTGCTTTACAGATTTATATCAGAACTTGTGGACATGAATGCTGCATGTGGAATCTTGGTTGAATAATAAAAGCAATCTGAATTGCATAACATCTCCAAAACATCATTTTTTAAAAATTTGTGGCAGCATATTGATTGCAACAGCAGTAGGCAGCAGATGTCACATAGTTTCAGCTTTCCATCTTTTCCTTAACTGCCACTCAAGCTTCTTCTGCCGCGTCCCACAGAACAATTTCAGACTTGAGAGATTAGCAGATCTCAGGCGTGGCTGGATGAAATCAGTTTCACTGGATGGGAGACCATGAGCACGTTCCCACCCAGCATTTTCGATCGATGCTCATGAAATGGCCCAGAGGGACGTCTGTAAACCTTTGATGTTCCCTTAAAGACTCAATCGCTTTTTCCGACTTGATTTAATTCAGGCCTCTTTGTCTCACAGCAAATTAATTCCAGCCTGAAAAGTGACGTGTAAACATCTAATTTGAACCTTGCAGTACTTATGTAAATTTTTTTTGATGCAAAGGCCAGATGGTGCAAGCATGATGGTCTTAAGATAAGGAACATGTTGCATTTTCTAATTGCTCAGTTAATGTTGCACATCCTTTAGCAGAAGAAAATCAGAGCTCGTTACATGTGCTCATGCACATATCTGAACCTTCTTAACCGCGATATTCACATGAAAGAGTCGAGCTAATGAGCAGAACTGGAAGATTTGCTCATATTCTGTAGGCACTATAGGCAACACAAACGCCACTTATGTTGTTTACTATATACTTAGCATTCTTCCATCCAGCCATCCAAACACTAGTAGAAGTACTAAGAATAGAAATGGCATTGAAGCTGAATAATTCAGACGCAGGGGGTGGAATACACAACGAGTTTTTTCGTGAGGCCTTAAAAAAAAAAAAAAAAAAAAACGCCTTAGAAAAGCTGATATCACAACAGCCTATTGCCTGCACTGAAGAATCTCTTTGTGTGTGTTTGCATGTGGACACAGTCACTTCTGTGTGTGTGTGAGTGTGTGTACTGGTCGTAAAAGGGCCAAGGGACACTTTACACAAGGATGAACTAACCATATCATCGTCCTCAATGGGTCGAGTTCATTTAGATGCACTTAGTGGTTTTATAGCTGAATAGCTGATGAGTGATAAAGTTTCGAGAATCACACATCAGTAAAACAAAAATCTACAATTGATAAAAGCTGTTTCGGCTCATTCATGGGTCTACAAGGTCCACTTTCCATTTGCTTTACATGAAGTACAGTGTAAAAGTCTGTTCTTTAACGTGAACGCTGTGGACCGTGCAGACTGGAATGGGTGGAAACAGCTCTGCTCACCCAGTGGGGTTTAGAACATCTAACTCTTCATATTCCCGAGCAGAACAAGCAGCACTTACGCCTTCTTTTTCTCACATAGACACATAACTATTATTTGTTTTTTATCGGTGCCTGCTGAATTGAATCAAACTGAAAATGTATAATTATTCTCCAAAGAATCGCTGCAATAACATACCATGGTGAAACTTTTGATTTACAGCTCTTCCAAACTGTGGACTGCGGCCGAAACCTGGACCCATGACCAAGTTCTGATAAATTAATGAGATTGAAAGATAATTTTTATATAGCATTGCTTTTCTCAGTCACAGCTATTGAACAAGATTCAGTTAACATTCACTCAATTGGCTTAAACCTGATTTTTTTTATGTGCATAGACAGTTCGCTGAGAGAACAACCTGTAAGACTCCTGTGAGAGAGATGCAACATGGAGCATGAAGCACCTAACCTTGCTACTTTCTGGCTAAACACTGTGTCTGAGACTGTTTTCCCTGCTCTAAGATAGGTAACACTACACACCTTGACCATGTTTGGATCGACTTCAACAGCTGTGAGTCAGCTTTGTCTGCTATGAACATTATGAAAACCAAGGACCGTTCCAGTCTTAACAGTGACCAACTACACGCGTGCATGAGAATGGCGCTCCATTTAAGCCAAGATTCAAACTACAGGCATGGTGGTTACAAGTCCCATTGCTCTCTTTAGGAAAATAAGTAGATAAATATGTTTTAAAAAAATAAAAATAAAAAATAAAGTGAAAAGTTTTCTTTTACATGAAATGTAGGGGGCTTACCTTCATTGTTCTGGGACTTATTTTATTAATAGTAAAGATTTTTCAAAATTTATGATCATCTTAACTCATGTAAATTGTCTCTGAGTGCCATGAAAAGAGACCTATAATAAAATATAATATGATCATTAAAGATATCTATTTGTTTTATTTGTATACAATAGCTAAGTTTAGTTAGGTAGGTAAATATGTAGATACGTGTGGTGAGGGTTAAGTGTGTGCTGGAGAATACATACTTAAATTTTTATAACACATATAATTAAGTATGGGAGTAGTACATGTTTATAGAAGACAAAAGAAATCTATGTATAACTTATAATGTATAAAATTAATGGCTAAAAAATTAAAATTAAATTAAATTATATTTTGCAGGACATAATTGGTTACACATGATATATATTTATATGTTTGTTTATATGTTTTATATGATATGTATGTTTAAGTATGTATATGTATAGTATATACATGTATATACGTGTGTGTATGTATGTCTGCGTGTATATATATTTCTTATCTATTTATTTATGTATTGATCAATTAAATTCAAATAAGGAAGCACATGCAGTAGCTAATGAATAATGGGGGGGTTATATAAAATGATTAGATTAGATAAATTCACACTTTTTCTTCATGACTTTTTTCTTATGCACTATTCTTTTGTTGTTTTGTATTTTTATGGTCTTTTAAAAAAGTACATTGTCAAAAAAAAGATTTCAATCAATCAAGTTTGAGGCGTCTTTATGGTTAAAGTAACAATTTGAAAATTGACAAAAAATGATACAATTCGTTTTACTTGACAGATGTAGGGAGAGGCTAGGATGCAATTTAGACATTATGAGGTTCAGACCATTACTGGATTCAAATGTAAGCAACTGGACCTCTTTGAATTTTAATTGAATGCATCTGAACCAAGCTGTCATCCAGTACAACATTTCTATTGTTTATCAGGAAGCAAATTAAAAGCAATTTGGGGTAAAGCTTTCAGCTCAGAATTGCTATGACAGGAGGACACACAGCTGTCGAGGAACACAAACTAGCTGCTGCACAAATTGCAGCGCTGACTCTTAGTTGTGGGGATGGTCTCACTAATGAGCAATGTGCAACCTTGACTAAGCATGCATTCCAGCAGGCTTTTATTATAGCAGAGCCTTGAATTTCTGTGAGAGAGCTCACGCCCCTGAGAGCGAGCTGTTTATATTGGCACTACAGCTATGTGTTGTTACTTTCTGTCACTGCGTTGTCATTCTGCACTGTAGCTGCCATGTCCTTCTGGTAGAGACAGGCAGGAGCAATTCCTGCATGAACTGTTCACTGGCAGGTAGAAGGTGCTGAGAGAACCAAATGACGACTACATTATTTTTGCTTCACTGCTCTGCTTTCTCTTCGCTTTTCTTGCTCTTTGCCCTCTCCTTCCCTCTCTCTCGTCTTTTTTACACTGCCTTTTGTTTTCCGTGGACACTTAATTCACTAAACCCCACCTGAAGTGGCAGGAGTCAGAAGGGCTCCTCTTGTATTCACTAAAGAGTGTCACCTTGGAAGAGAGTCAGCTAGCGTCACATTCATCATGACATCTTTCTACTCTCAAAAAAAAAAGTCAAATGCAAGAGCAGCTCTTAAACTTTGCAAGTTTCAAATTGGAGATGAAACAGACTGTCAATTTAGTCACATTTTCAAGTTCATAATAAGGTAATGAATTAATTTTGTAATAAAAGGCTGTCACAATGTTCTAGCCGCCAGCCATTGCAATTAATTTCATTAAAGCTGAATAAATTAAAGAAATATATCTGAAAACCAGTCCAGTTCAAAGAAGAAAATGTCGGCATTGTGCGTTTCTGCAAAACACAGATATGTTATATTTCTACCTTTTATATGTATCATGTCAATGTTTCGGAAGTGATGTAGTTTCGGATTACATGTTTATGAGCTGTGATTAGGAGAAGGGCCAGACACCTCGGCAAGATGGCTGCCAGGCTGCTGACCTCTGTTTTGGACCAACAAATAACAAAACCGGTTGTTTTCCGCAAGACGTTGGTGGCAATTTCAGCCGTGATTGTGATGTCAATGCAAGGTGTTTTTCAGCAAGACACCAACAGTTTTCTGGCAATCAATATGCCATCAAAACTGTTATCGGCATCATTTCCAGCTGTGATTGTAAAGGCAAAACCTGGTCTACAAAGCAAACCATGTCTTTTCCTCCATAACCAAACAATTTTGTGCCTTAAACATAATCACACCATGATCACAGCATTGTTGAGACCTTAATGTTTCAACATATCTGCTACATAATAACGTGCAAATGTAACAAATCTGTGGTTTGCACAAATGTAGAATGCCAATATGTATTCTAGTGACTGGGTTATTGCAGAAAATAATTGTGTAAAAGGGAAAACTGCGTATTTCTGTACTGACAGTACTTTCATTAGACCATATTACGCTGCAGCCACAGGATATGTGGGAAACATTTCTTTTTTTTCCCTGGAAAAAAAAAATGGGTTTATTATTTTGACCCCTGCTATGCTTATTACACTCAACAGCAACCAAACTGCAGCCATATTTCTGGCCGGTGTCACGATGGATGCTGGGGAATGCTGTGAATCACTAACTGCAGTAGAATTAAACATGTCCTCGTAATTACAAAATGACGGAAATTGATGTTACAATATCAGATAACCTGACAATGGAATTTTGCTAAAGTTAGTTCCACTGGAAAAAAATGTCTTTGTGAGAAACAAAACTATGCAAACCTTCCCTGCAATCAAACAACTCCACATTTGAGACTCTAACAATTCCACTAAACCACCGTGTATTCTGCTGCTGGGAGTTTGGAGCTATGACACTATTGCGTTCAGAGATGAAAGAGCGGGGTGAGGGTGGGGGGTATGAAAGGAAATCATGGAGGCTGGAAAGAAAGAAAGCTGAGTGAATGAGAGACATGCTGCTGCGGGCAGACATGTGCTGTTAAATGTTACTTTGCTGAGGGGAAGCTTTGTGGCTGAAATGTCATGGAGACGGCATTACTCTATATCCAAAGGTAACCACAGTTACCGCATGTGTACCTTAATGAGAAACATTCTTTTGTAATAGTACAATTAATCATTTCACAGACCAGAGGCGCCACGCTACGGCACAGCACACCTCGTCTTGTTTCTCGTGACATCAGTCTCTCTGCAGCCACAGCTTGTCATACACTTATCATATTTCTGAGGTCACCATTTTGTCTCCTGCATATTAAACATTATATTTACCTCTACTTAACTTTTTGTTTTGCTCATTTTTTCATCATTCGTAGTGCAAGCTGGGTAATTTCAGAAGATACAGTTTGAGATCCCCATACAAAGCTGAACCTGATGGATGGTGCCGTGTGAGTTTCAGATCAACGACGTGTGAGAACTCAGAGTGGAAGTGCGTGACAGGAATGGAATTTTAAAATCAGCTGCATGTGTGAACAAAAGTGCATATGACTGCATACGTACAGCTGGTGACATTATGGGAAAAACCGACAAAGCGTCATAGGCGATGGACCACCAGAAGTTACCAGAACAACTTCAGTGCTCCCTTGCAGAGATTCTTCAAATCTCTGATATTCTATTCAACGCCAGTCTTCTGAATTATATTCTCTAATTTGGTGTTTTGATAATGATGGTGGAGACTGATGTCTACCACAGTGGTTCTGAAATTCTAAAAAAAATCAAATTAAAAATAAATAAAATTAAATAAAGTGTCAACTTCCAACCTATGAAATCAACTAGTAATTGACAAGTCAAACTTGGAGTTGGTCAGAGTTAATCAGATGGGACCATAGAAAGCTTCTTATGCACATTGATGCTTTCATCTAAGTCTTCCACTGTGAGTCGCACACATAAACACACAACGTCACACCCGTGCTTTCTGGCGAGACCACTCTGTCCACCCTTTCTGCAAATGGACATTATATACAAAACGGCGAGGCAGCATAATGGTACGATATAGACTTGAAATGCAGCTATAGACTGTGGTCGCTCAAGCTGTGGTGCCTAAGGGGTCCTAGTCTTAAATATGCATTACTAACCCGAGCAAATTGGCTTGTTTTGGGGTTTTCTAAAAAACATGGGAAGGAAGCATTGAGCAACTTAAGAAGAAATTACCCAGAAGAAATTAATGAAGAAAAGTGCAGGAAAATTACCAAATATTATCAAAAAAAAACCAAACAAAAACAAAGGAAAAAGGGGAAAGTATTTTCACAACAGCAAAACTATATCAAAACATCCATTTACAAACTTGCACACAACTAAGAGTATAGTCCAAGTCCCATTAATCCAATCGTATACTCAGTGCTTCTCAAAAAGATTACCTTGACGTCAGACACCCTTCTCTGACTGGGAACTGATTAGCCCGTGAAAATTATTTATGTAAGTAATACTTTATTGTCAAAAACAGTAATTTTACCTCACTGAAAATGGGAGCTGCTGGTCTACCATTCCCGCGATAAGTTAGTTTGTGTTATCAAGCAACTTTGCTATTTTAAAGGGTTAGTTCTGAATTACCAATTCCCATCATTCTCCTTCTCATCAAACCATTCAGTGCCCCCTTTTACAGCATTTGCATTCATTGTTTTTTCTTGAATTTGTCAGTTTTCTGACAGCTCTTCTCATCTTTTCACATACTCTACCAATACTCAAACTATAACTGATTCAGTGTGTTCACAATAACCAGTCTTTATTCACCACATCGCTCAGACTGCATCAGAAGTAAATAAACGGCTCCTTCAACCTTCAAAAGCTTTCCAGGAAAATAAAGTAATATTCCATAATGCCGCTGAACTGTCAAAGCAGCAATAAAAGGCTTTTCATGCTTCATATTAGCACATTTGTCTACAGGTGATTTGTTATTTTTCCCCAGCAGTGAGTTTAAGCAAAAGTGTAATTCTAGGTCTAGTTGACAAGATGTGACTTTGAGCCTCCAAATCCCCAAATTGTGATTAAGTCCAACCTCACCTGGCTTGTCTGAAGGGTGCCGTGATCCCCCACCTCCAGCCTTCACACTCCGCTAGCAGCACCCATGGTTTGACTGACAGGAAAGTAGTGGCACTGGGAAAGGTTGTACAGTCTGTACACATCTTGAAAAAAAAATCCTATGTGTTATGTCCAAACTTGATGTTCAGTGATAATACAACACAGCTGTAGACAGCAGTGGTTACCAGGGTCGTTTGGAGGAATGAAAATATTATTTTGACAGCATCTTACAGACCAAAGTGGTTTCATATGTGGAGATTTATCTCTTGTGATGGCTTGTCTGAGGCAAAGAGGTGGGGAGAGGAAAGAGTAAAATTGGATGTGATCCCTGTGAAACTTCTATCAAAGCTGAGAATACGGTGTCGACTGTCGGTCAAAAGAGGTGATTTATTTTTATTTTCTCAACAAACCCTGTTGTTGTCTTGTAACTTGCTATTTTTGTTCAGTAATGCGTAGGCAAAACATTTTTGAAACTTAAAATCTTTTATTATGAGAAACTGAATATCTTTAAAGTTTCTTTATGTAGCTGACAAAAAATCATTGTTATTAGTGGGTGGGTTTACATTACAGATTTGCTCAAAATTTAAGCAATATTTTCGAAATGTCGATAAAACACAATTGCGAGATGACTGCGTTTTCATGGAGTGATGTTATGCGCTTCTCCAATAATAACATTCCAAGAAGCACAACAATGGATGTTCAAAACATTGCCAGGTTTAGGCAAGCCCCTTATACATGCAAGCTGCCACATATGAAAGATATGAAAGAGTTCATTTGTAGTCTGGAGTTAGCTTTTTACTTCTCGGGATTGCATTTAGGCTTCAAAAATCACAAAAGTGGTGTTCATTTGTGATTATCTTGCTTTACAAAACATGTAAGTATCATAAACATGTCTCTGCCACAGACCTTATTTTCTGCAATAATCCCAAATCCAATGGAAAAAAAAAGACTTTTTAGCAAGGTAACCAGAGTGACACTTAGTCATCCCTAAAGAACTCCATACATGTAAAGAGTTACATGCGGTACCTTTGAATGTTGGGTTCTGCAGACTGAATGGTTTGCAACACTTTCCTAATAATGTCTAAATTATAGTTCTGGGACTCAGAGTGAGTCTCAGTGTCATTCAGAGGCTAATATCCTCCACTCACCTTTATTGTCCTTTGCCATCCTCATTTGTAATCTAGTTGGCACAGCCGCCACTATTGGTCATGGCAGCGTAATTGTGACATTAGGAGTTGGTTCTAGAGGGATCCGCAAATGTCGTCCACAAAATACAGCGTGAAAGTCACATAGCCTGGGCTGTGAGGAGATAAACACTCCAAATACACAGAGCTTGTTAGTCATGGTCCCTAATTACCAAACGGTTCATGTAGGAACGTCCCAATTGTCCAATCTACTCTGCACAAAAACGATGCCAGGGAAGCTGTTGGCATGCATAACTATTGGAAGATCTTTACACTTTATTATTTTTTAAGATTTCAAGCCACAAACTGTTTTTTTTTTTTTTGGTTTATCCGGATCCCTGTCAGTTCAAGGTAATTACTTTTTCTTGCTGACAAAAAATGATGACAGTATTTTGATATTTAACAGTGTTTGGACATAAATCGCTGCAGAAAGCCGATGAGAATTCACTGCCGCCAAAGACCTACATGAGTCATAAAGTGAATCATAATTTGTTACCAAAGTGACAGTGATCCTTTATAATACCCATCATGCACGTATCTCTCATAATGTAAGTGATCAAAGATGGCGGGCGTGTAATTGGATATGATTTCACTTATTAGATGATGAGCAGCCGACAAATTGGGCCTTGTCCTCTGCCAGCAGTGCGGGTCACAGCAATCAGTCAGTGAACTTAAAAGAGTCATCCAGACACAATGTGGGATTACGACGTCAGAAATGAAGCCAAATACTGTTCTGCATGTTTCTGTAAAGTCAACAACAATGTTAAGTGTTCTTTTGGTAAATTTAGCCTCATACACTGGCAAGAGCTTGTTGACTTGATGGTCACCACTAACTGCTGTTCACAAGCATCAATACAAGCTGTTATTTTCTCCCACATGAAGTTATGACTCAACTCTGGTCTAAAATGTGCATACTTTTTGAGTGCATGCCTGTGTATATGATTGCATATTTGTGTGCAAGAGTCCATGAAACCTTTAATCCAAGCTCTCCTGGAGGAGCTCTGCATTAATTATTGCAGAGCGTTAAGTACAATACACCACGAGGGAACATCTGGTGCCGGGTGAGGGAACCAGCGGGAGAGGTTTCCTGTGTCGAGTGCTCCTTTTAGAAAGGTTGAACCTCAGCTGTGCTGCCGTGTCACGACCTGCCTGCCCACAGACTCGAGTCCTCAGAAGCAGAATAATTGGATCATGTGGATAATGGCACACATGGACACAAAATACCTGTTTTTATGTGGCTTATGTGAAATTATTTTGTCCTAGTGTATCATCATTCATGTGCTGACTATATCTTGTAGTGTTGATTACAATCTGAAAAGTAACTAGTAACTAGAGCACAGGTGCCCAAATTCCTTTCCAAATTCCAAATTTTGAAGTTGTGTTCTTGTTTGATTTGATCAAGGTGTACATGGTACATATTGGGGCACAAATTAGGAATATTGATGTGGGCCCCAAATTGGCAGCTTTGAAATATCAATTTAACATCATGGAGTAAACATTATTTACTGCTGAAGTATGGTGGAGTAGAACCATAAACCAGTCAAAAATGCAAATAACTCAGTAAAGCACAAGTAGACAAAAGTATACTAAAGTATAGTACTTGAATACATTTACTTAGTTACTTTAAACCACCGCTAGCAGCAGGACTGGATTATTTAACTGCCCAAAGTGTCAGGGGCCCCCCTGGCCTTCATCTGCAAAATGTCACTCCAATTTCTGTAACATGTACCAACCAGGAAAGGACTCAAAATAACTGCAAAGAGACATAAAACAACTAAAAAAGGAACAAAAATACCCCAAAGAGACACAAAACCACAAAAACAGGCATCATGATTATAAAGAGATGCAGCACAACAAAAGAGGCAAACCCACAAAGTCTGCGTGGTGGTGGCTCCTTTTGCATATCTGTGGCCTGAGGCTAAATGTCTCTTAATCCAGCCATGGCTGGTAGATGTGCAAAGTGTCTCAAAGCAGACAGAGCTCATCAGATAAAAAGCTCTCTGTAGTTGTACCTCCCTTTCATTTTTCCGCATTTACATGTAAATTAAAAGTACAGTTAGTCAATTCCATACACTATCACAAGACCACAAGGCCACGTCATCATGCAATGGTGCCACTGTGTGGAAGAAAGCTGCACGCACAAGATCTGCAGTGACTTTACATAATGGCAAGACAGAATAAATCAACGTGGAATCAACAACGTTTCAGCCGTACACTTTCACTTCAGCTCTATTGTGCAAACATAGAGGGTAAATAATAGACCATTTAGAGCCTTAAAAAATACGGTCAATACTAATTTAAGTAATAACTTCCAGGTCTGCTAGTGCCAGCACCTCATTATTCCTGATTAACATTGATTCCGTATTCATTAAAAGATGATCTTATTGAATTAAATCAGTGAAATAGCTTTGTAGAGAACTGTGGCCTCGTGATCTGAACTCTTGCCATCATCACACCCAATTTATCAGCAAAGTAAAATGCCAGCAAAGGGAAGGAGAGGGGGGGGTGCATATTAAAGTTTCGTGACTAGAAGTGCCTCTCCATCTCAGCTGGGACTATCCAGGCTGATTTCCTGCTGATTTAGATTACTATTGTTTTGTTCTAAAATCTCACTCTCAATTATGTCCTGATTTTCCTTTCACCACCTGGTCTTTACTCTTTACCCTGCTTTAAACCACAGATTGTTTATGACAGGGAAAGATAACAGATGATCGGTGCAGGACAATAAAAAGGGATGACACCATATATAGTTAATTTCACTGTCACTTCCTTCTTCACACATGCAGATACGGGACTATATTTGCTTTGAAAGACGCAGAAAGAGTGAGAGCTTTGATTTATAAAGAGGTGGGTTCAATTGTAGGTTCAGATTTTCATCTAAAAAAGAATAGAAATGTGTTTTTGGTGGGTTTTTTTTTGTCTAAAGCGTCAGTTCTATCCTTTGTGGACTTTTACCCTCAGACCGTCATCATGGCAGACCACAAACCAGCCCGCGTGCTGCTCATGTTTCTTGGATTGTTTGTGTTTTTAGCTGCAATCACGTTGAACACACTATCCGGATTCGGTGCCAGATCAGGTGAATGTTTATGAGTTATACCAGATCGGTTTAATGTTTTGTAAAGTATGATGTGGCATAAATAATAAACAGTGCTTATCTCTGCACAGGTGTTTTCAAGCAGAGAACAGAGGAAGTGACAATCAAGTACACAACACCCATAACTCCTGCTCAGTGGGCTTTCTTTGTCTGGGATTTCATTTATATTTGGGCTTTTGCCATGTTTATATACTTTCTAGTCGGACTTTGCAGAAGGTAGCACCATTAGTCATATTTTCATACATAATTTACTAAAGATGATAATGCTTAATAGCCTCGTCGCACTGCATAACTATGCCTATTTCTTAATACCTTTATCTCATCTTGTTGTGTTATTGCAAATCACTCCACCTAGTCCAGAGGCAATTTAGTCTTCCTCCGTGCAGTCGTTTTCTCTTTACATGTTGCAGATTGCTCTGACTTTATATGAAAGAGTCTGATTATTTCCCTACAGGCGTTATTTGTTTGCCGTGATGTGTTTTCTCTACTTGAATAAAACAATATTATCCTTGCTCCCCGCAGGAGTGCTTATGACTGGCTGTACACCACGCCTGCAGTGCTACCCTATGGATTTCATGTCTCTATCATCATCAATATTTGCATGAACATTACATGGTTGTTTCTGTATGACAGAGAGTAAGTGTGTGAGTTCAGGTTGGACACCCCAACATAATTAATAGCTGTATTTTAATGTTGTTACTGAAAGTTTAAACGTCTGCTTTTCTGTGTGTTCAGGCTGTTTCTGCCGTTGCTGATAATTTCAGTACTAATGACGATCACCGATTACATGATCCTATTTTTCTCCTGTCACGGACTAAAGATCTATGGAGCCTGGTTGAACAAGTATCACACCGTAGACTTGTGGCTCATCAGAATATTGGTAAAATCCTATCATTCCTTTCTTTCAAATGTTTTTTTTTTTTTTGACATCTCTACTTGACTTCAAAAGGAATAACATGTCTTTGGCTTACTGGTATACACTTCCAGTTCATTCTCCTGTGAGGGAGCGGTTGCTTCACCTCAATGGATGATGGCAGATTCAAACAAAACAGTTCAAACAGCACAAATTTAACGTTTGACCGTTATTTTTGCTGATTGTTCTATCTGCTAGCTTATGTCATATTAGACATCAAACGGAGATCATATCAGTTGTTGCCAGATCTCACAAGAGTGTGTTGCTGAGACAGAGACAGGTTTTAAATAAAGTTACATTTCCCCCCCCAATTTCCTGATTCTGAAAAAAATGCCACATTTGTGTCAAAATGTTGGTGAGATGTGCTTGTGAAAAAATGTATCCAATGTTTACTTCGGTGACTATGGGGGTGAAATAATCTGTGGCATTCTGTAGCCATGTTCACTTTTGAAATGGACAGACCCAGGACCTGCTGTAGTGGGCAGGAGCAAAACCACAAAACAGAGAAATGACTCTCTGTGCATTTAATACTAAATACTATTTAGTATGCTAGAAAAAAAGTAGTATGTCCAAAAACATAGTTTGTCAAATGCAAAATGCAAAAAATGACCATGTCCTACTACATCCACAACTTGCAGTATGCTACCCATGGTTTTTTTTTTGGTTACTCTGAACCACAATCCTCTGGGCAGCAGAAGATATGTCACATCAACTGAGCGACAGAGACATGACAGCTCACTGACAGCTATTTGACAACTGACAGAAGCTGCAAAAATAATCAGGAAGATAACCTTTGACAACAGAAGGACACAACTATGAAAATAACAACGACAAAGAATTGCAGATATAATTCTACCTTCATGAATAGACTATAATACTGCATGTTAGAATCTACAATGTGTGCCATTTTAACTTAAAAGTTTAAAACTACATACACAAAAATTACAAATGGCAGTTTGTTGTATGTCAAATGTGATGTTAATTGATAATGTTAAGCTCTGCTGAGTTCCAAATCACATACTTTTTCTTTTTACTTCAAATTTCTCGTTAGAGACATACTATTGCATATGCCATACGACAGTATGTACTTTGTCTGGGCAGCTGCAGTGCATAAGGGAAAAATCAACATAGAAACAGTTGCTTGACTGAAATATTGTTGAAAACTTTTTGTTTAATGCTTTTTTTTAGATTATTTTTTTACAGATTTTGCCATAACTATTACAGGAAAGCTGCAGATTGATAGGAAATGGGTGAGAGAGAATGGGAGTTACATGCAGCAAAGGGCCAAAGGTTGAAATCAAAGGTTTAATTCCTCATGACTTGTTTCGTCTATCATCAGCTTTTGTTCCAGAATTAGAAAAAATGTTGTGTTTTTAAAAGGATCCAATGGAGATAGGAGGTTCAGTCACAAGATTATTTAAATATATTTAATTGACCAATATAATTAATTTATGAAAAAAATGACAATAGTGAAAATAGAGATGCAAAGTTTGCGCCGAAAATGACGATGTTGGCAAAACAATCTCTGTGTAAAAGAGAATATTACGAATCTCCCCTACTGAAAGCAAAAAGACAAAATATGTGATTAGAAACAAAGCCTGAAAAGAGTGCTTCATATTGTACAGACATGAAAGTAGAAACCATTCTCTCATCTATCTCTCCACAAAGTGTCAGCAAGCAGTTTTTTTTAAATGTCAAACTATTCCTTTAAAGTGACATTTTATCACTCAGTTGGTGCCATTCCATATAAGTCCCACAGCACACTGCTGACACACTATAAGGTTAAAGAAGCCAGCCACTGGTCCCAAAGCTGCTGGCTGCTCCGTCACCCATATCTAAATAGGGAATCCTCGCCAAAATGCTCAGTCCTACTGGCTGTGCTGTCTGTGCACAAGGCGACTGTGGTCTGAGATTAGGAGGTTAAAGGCAGTGAGACCACAAAAAAAATAAAAAAATAAACTTGAAATAGGTTTCTAGTCTCTCCTTGCTTTGCGTTTAACATTAAAGAAGAGGTGACAGAAAAGGTCACATGACAGACCAGCATCCTGCAGTAAAGTGTATATAAAGCGAACACAGTCTGCCAAGTTCAGGATTAGGATATTGCCATCTGCCATCTGGTCATAGCTTTCCACGCTTTCAAGTGTTCTTTTATTATGTTTTATTAGGTGCAAAATGGAATGGCGGTATACGCAACATGGGGGACTCTCTCCACTCTCCTGAATTTGACGATATACTTGCAGCATCAGACAGAAACGCCTAGATGCGAGTGTGCAATGCTGTCACTGCTGCTGCTTCTGATGGAGCTGTTAGCCTGGTGAGTCTGACTCCCCGCTGCGTTCTGTCATTTAGCTGTTGGTGTTTTTCTTCCCCTGAGACATCTTTTGTCTCTGTCTCCCTCCGCTCCCAGGTTTCTGTTAGAGAACTTCTACCTTGATGAGCACGTGCGTTATATTGTGACCATCTACCCCGTGGTGATCCTGTGGCTGACAGGCACCCTGAGCAATTCTGACTTTCCTGAAAGTGACATTTATATATTTGCTGGTAAAGTTTGACACTTGACCCGAGGGATATAAGCACCACACACATTTTCCAGTATGATTTTTGCATTGCTCTGTACACTGTGCATTGATTCATGATCATATTCAATTTCCTCTTTCCTCTTTAGCTTTGATCCTGGCTATTTCCTGCGTCATGTTTATAGCACGCATCGCCCTGGTCACATGGAAGCATCACAAACGGCCGCTTTACACTGACAGTGGACCCAGTCGGTCACCAGTAGAAATGGCCTTGACACAAAGAAAACTCTTTCTTTGAATAGTACCTTTGAATTTTTAACAAAGCATTTATTATTCATGTGTAAATACTGCCAAAATTGTTCTACAGCTTTTTAAAGAAATAAATGCATAAATGGAAATAAAAGTCCCAAGTCAAGTCATGGATGTTTTGTCAATGATTGTGATTGTGTTTAAATCATAATATGTTTTTACACTAAATAAATGGTGCGTTGATCAGAAAACTAAGAAAGAGGAGTAATTTAATTAATGGCAAAATAAATGTTTTAAGGCACAAGGATATCAAAACTGTAACAAATAATTGTGAAGCCAAATACTGACAACATATGCATATTCCAACATAGAAATAAGTTGTTGTAAGTAAAGGTCATATAGTCATATAAAACTAAGAAAAGCAGAATATCCTCACATTTCAGCTGCTGGCATATTTGCTTGATAAATGACTTAAACTGCTAATCTGCTATCAGAACTCTTTTTTAATCATTTTTAGATTGACCGCCAAATAAAAACGTCACCTAAACGTGCGTCAAGTGAAACCACCCTGTGTACAAAATGAAAATGGTTCTGCATAACTGTATGAATTAAGGATGTGCAACATTTCCTAATCATGTATTGGAATAAGTAATTTATGATTAACTTTATGAGTAACTTATGTTTCCCTCCAAAAACATATTTGCTGTTTCAAATTAGTTGGGTGTATCTAAGAGTTCTGAACCATAACTACTTGCCTAACCTAAAGCCTAACTCCTGACTGAAAAATCAGCTTTTTCATAATTGGGGACACACGCTTTTGTCCCCAGTTGGACAAGCCATGCCTAGTTGCGTGTTCTTAAGTCTAAAATATGTCCCCAGTGACAGCCCAAGGCAAACCCACACAGCGACACGCCACTATTGATAACAGGGCATTACAGGTGTAATCAAAGATACCATAAAATAGAGCAGTACATGCAGCAATCCAAAGTCCAAAATATTTGAGTGAGGTCACAAATACAGTGCCTCACAGCTCAGTCTTCTGAGCTACAGTCAGACATTACGGTGATGTCTCCCCTCTCAGTGAAAAACAACCATGTAGTGATACATGCTGGGAGCATTGCCCTGGCTGTTATTGCGCAGGCGATCTCAGACGTCTTCTTTCACCTGGCAAAGGACAGCACTGTGCCCAATGGTGAGTGACTCCACATCTACTAAATATTTCAGTAATGTGTAGGTTGGTCATATTAACAACTTGAAAATGTGATGGTTTTAATAAGCTTTCTGAGCTCTTCTCACAGGTTTGTAAAGGGGGTGCTTTAGTGAATGGTAATGCCACATACATATTGATTGCACCAATCCGGTTGACAATTAATTTGAGTGTTGAACTCTTTGAACTCTTTGAACTTTTAAACAGCGCTCTCTTGTACTAAAACGACAAAACAAGTCAATTTCCATTAACTTCCAAAAGGACTTACATGACCGTCCCTAAAACGACATATATTGCTCTAATAATGTTTGAAGCTTTAAATACGCCCTAAAGCCATGAAACGGTCACAGTTCCACTTAAAAACTAGGTGGTTATGTTGAGGAAAAACATCATGGTTTGGCATTTTTTAAGTACTTATGTCACTAACTTAACATGGTGTATGTCATGACATACGTCAAATGTGTCACTAGAATGGCATGCTACGAATACTTGCACACTTGGCTACATTGTTAAAAGAAGTCAATGCTGACTTTGGGACACAAACACCAGTCTCCTGGGTGAAAGCCTGTGTCTGTTTTACCCATCTGCCAAACCTTTATGGGGCATCTTCTATATTCGTACATTACATAGACTTTAATGCTTTTTATGCTACTTCATCTCACCTTCTTCTCTGTTTGTGTAATAATGACTGAAGCCACCAGAGGGCACTGCCTTATAATCTGAGTTGTAGTATGCTGCTTGCACAGCAGACTTGTATGATTGTTTTTGCAGTGAGAGTGGGGTGATATTTTAAGTTATTGAGAAATGCTTTGCAGCCAAGATTTACTGAAAGACCTTTGCCCTGACAGTTTCATTTCATGGCATTTTTGCAAGCTATTGACCTGGATAGAAGCCAATGAAACTGACTAGGCCATATAAACACACAAACACGCGCACACACCTTGCAGTCTAGACTTATAGTCTGTAACATAAAATAGCATGTAGTTTATTACGTTCTTTAAGTAATGTATATCTGAACTGGACAGATAAAGACAACGATAACTGATGTATTATCATATTACTGGCCCAGGTACTATGTATCATTGTCTGTCATATATCCTAACTGCTGATTAGTGATTTCTTTTTTTCTTGGCCTTCAGCTCTGTTTCAGACCTCATCCAGGATTGTGTCCGAGACCTTCCCACTGGAGGTGACTATGGACTGGTGGTCTGACTGTTACTGGATTATGGTGGACTTGTGGTCTATGGCTTGGCTCTTGTATGCAGTGGTCGGCCTTTTCAAAAGGTAGCATGACAGGTGTCTTAAAGACTTTGTAAATGCAGTTCAGGTAAACCATACCTGAACTTCTATTCAGATTCTTAAGTTTTCAGTCTTGCTTTATTTGGCAACACATTAGCCAAAGGTCTTAGACTTCTCAGTGCAGCAAACCTTTGTTAAGATACTATTTTGTCAGAAATACAACAGAACGTTAACTTGCGTATCTGTTTCCAGTGCAACCAAACAAATTAATGAACTTATGAGGTAGGTACGCATACGTAGACAATCCAGTCCAAGGTAGGAATGGCCCCACTAATGATAAAAAATTAACAATTTACTTTACTTTTAGACCTCAAGGTAGAGGGTTATCAAACCTACTCCCAGGCCTAGATTATGTTTCATGTTCCTGGGGTCAACTTTGGACTTGGAAAGACCTGATAATATTGGGACATTTTATAAATATGTTTTTAAATCTTAATGTTCTTCCATATAATTGGTATTTTTGTTTTATCTTGCTTAATGTGATCTAGTCATTAAAGACAACAAGGTTGTGACCTTCAATATATTCCAAAGAAGTAACTAAAGGTCAAAAATTAAAAATATATATATATACAAGGTACTTACAGAATGTAAATACATTAAATGGCTATTGCTGAAAAAAATGCAGATTATAAACAGTGGGGTCTGATTTATTGAAAATCTCAAGGAATGTATATTTACGATGTGGTATCATAGTTAAGACTGTTGTTTTTCAATCTGCAGAAATGTCCTCGGTCCAGAGTCTTGTTATCCAGAAATCCACCCCCCAGTATTTTATTTGATGTGGACCGTGATTAACATTGCAAGGATGTGCAGCATGGTTCTGTGGGACAGACAGTAAGTAACGCCAATGCTTTGTCTAAAGCAATAAAAAAAAATTGTGCGCTCAGAAGCAATAAAAACTGCTGTTGCTTTCTTTAGCGATATACTTGGAGCCATCATGCTAAGGTGCATTCTCCCAGTCCTCAGCTTCCACATGCTCTACATGTCCTACTATAACATCGACAAGCACAAAGACTGGCTAGCCATCAACAACCCTGATGTGATCTCATGGACATGTTACCTGGTGAGACCGCTCATTTACCAAAGAAATATTTGGGGTAGAGTGGGATGTCAAAAATGGAAGCCTGGATAAATTTCTAAGCATTTCTACATAAATATATATGCTTTATCATTTGAGGCAGACCCATAATGGCTTGGCAGTGTTTGCCTGGTGGTCTCTCTTGAATGCTGTAGTGGGTTTTGGTATCTTGCTCAAGTATGGAGCAGGTGTTCCAGACCCTCTGATCAGCACCATTGTCCTCAGCATAGTCTCCTTGTGCGCTATAATCTGGTAAGGACAAAAAAACTTGAGATTTTCTTTAAAGTCCAGTTTTGGAAAGATTTTATTTTTAAGAAATGACCCAAAACGTTGCAGGTTCTTCCTGCAGAGCTTCCATTTAACCAAGTACATGCGCCACACATTCATTGTTTACGCCATCCTCATCCTGGGCCTGGGTGCAATGTTCACCAGAAGCTATCGTGTCCATGACCTCGCTACAAACACCATCTATTGCGGTAAGATGTCACCTTGGAGTGCAGATGCACGTCTAACAATCAAATATGTCTATTTATTGTGTAAGTTTCCCCTACTCTGTCTTATCTCCAGGGGTCCTTATGCTGCTGATGACCGTCATGAACTTGATCCATTTGATCTCTTCATGTTTGCATAAGGATAAGTTGAGCAAACCTGTTGCCATGGAGCCTCGTGTGACATTTGAGGGCTGTGGGAAAGTGTGGCACACAAACCCCATAAATGACGACATCAAGAAAGATTTCGGCAAAATCTGATTTTGTGTGGTGAAACAAAACAATTCAATAAAGTGACTTAAATTATCATGCAAGTATGCACTTTATATGAATTACCAAAAGGGGGCAGCACATACTCACTTCACACTGAGAATGTGGTGTAACAAACTTAGTTTAGTTGTGCCAGAAGATGGCACAGTGGCTTCAATCTGTATGTTGAGCACATAACACATTTCATTATTTTAAAAAAAAGAATATTATTAGTGCGTTTCAAACTATATTTGAAGCCAAATTTGATCTCTGCTCTTGTTCAAAAACATGAACTCTGAATGCACGCTTTAATTCTTACAATAAGCTGTACCAGAGTAATAAAACCATAATAGTTTAGGCTGTTTTTTTCTCGTGATGATGACATTTTCTGGCTTAATAATAAACAAATTTCATGAAAAACCTCTGAACCCTCTTCCACTCCCTCTCTGCATCTCTCTGTGACGTGATACAGCAGAGATAATCACACATGCTCAAGTTTATAAGTGCCCTCTTTCTTGATGTGGCTTAAAGAATGGGATATCAAACATGCTCGATGGCTGTGAGCAGCTTTGATGAGGATGCTGAGCTGAATAGGACCCAACCTCAGATGAAAGCAACGGAGAAAAGAAAAAAAGATACAATTAATGCGTGTACAGATGGGACATGCTGACTGCACAGCTGAGCAAATTGGTCTCCATCTAAAGCATGGTTCTGTATTGGTGGGACAAATAAAGAAATTAAATACAACATGGTCCCTAAAAAAACAAAACGTTGCTTTCCACCATTGTTGCTCAAGTGTTATTTTGGTGTTTACAGGCAGGCATTAGGTTGCAAAACAGCCTTCTATTGTTAGCGGATGTCTGTGATCCTGATCGTAAACTCACATTGGCAATTTGTGCAACTGCCTCATTTGGAGAAAATTCTGCAGAGCGTTATTATCGCCGGCTTCATAATGCAGAACTGATTCACTTTCAGGGCCGTCGCTGCGTTGGAGCACACGGTAAAATCACTAATTACAAATCAGATCACAGTAATTTGGGCTTGTGTATATTTTTGAGGAAGTGATGCTGCTTCCAGAAACATTGATTTATATGGAATATTACACTCAGCAACAATACGTTTGGAAATGCAGGAATTACAGAGCTGTCTGCAGTGATGATATTGTGACTCAGTGAGAACGAAAACCTCTTTGCCATCATAAGAAAATCTGATGGAGAGTTTTATTTTAAGTTAAGTTGAAACCATAATGTAAGCACACACAAATTAGCAAAAAAAAATCACTGGTTCCAGCTTTGCAAATATTTTCAGTTTTTCTTTGTTCTCTATTACAGTAAACTGAATATGTTGGGGTTTTGGACAGATTTTTTAGGACAATATTTGATTAGTGAATAATTGTTTCAGTTATTTTTAAACATAAATACCAAAAATTCAATGGTTCCAGCTCTCTAGTTTTCCTGGTCTTCTTGTAAACAGAGTATGTTTGGGTTTTGGACTGTATTTTGATAGTTAATTAACCCAGTTGAAAGTAAAAATGGTGAACGTTATCTGGTTCGAGTTTCTCAAAAGGGAATATTTTAGTCAACAGAAAGTTTTGGGACTTTCTAGGCAAAACAAGGTTCTGGAGGGCAGAAGTGGGCATCTTTTTTCCATTTTCTGGCATTTAATTGAACACACGATTAAAAGTTAAGTTGAAACAATAAGTCAGTTAACTGATTGGTTTCAAACATGAATATCCTGGATTACTTGATCTTCTGTGATAGCAAACTGAATATCTTTGGATTCTGGAGGGTTTTGGCAGTATTAATGACTGATTAATCATTAAATAATTTTCAAGCACAAACTGCAAAAAATAGCTGGTTCCAACATTTGAAATGTGAGTATTTTCTGGTTTTCTTGGTCTTCCATTGAAGTAATCTGAATATAGGGACTATTTTGATAATCAATTAACAAGTTAAGCCATTTTTATGCAAAAATGGCAAAAGTTAACTGGCTCCATTTTCTCAAAGGGGAAAATTATCATGGGCATGTTATAAGTCATTTTTCTGAACACTTGATTTATCAATTGATCAAGAAAAAGTTGAAAAAACAAGTCAATGAACTAATTACTTGATTGGTTTTAAATGTGAATGGACAGTATTTCGATGATTAATCAATAGTTTTAACGTTAACATTCACTGGTACCAACATATATGTGATATGACATTTATATCGATGTTACCATCAATATGTGAATATGTTAGCGGTTTTGGACTGTATTTTAATAATCTTTTAACAGTCTAAGACACTTGTAAGCAAAAATTGCAAAAGTGGTTTCAGCTTCAAATGTAAATGCTTTCTGGTTTTCTTGATCTTCTGATGGTAAAAATTTAAAATTTGGGGGTTTTGAACTATTTGCTGGGCAAAACAAGACATTTTAAGATGTCATCCCTGGGCTCTGTGTAATTACAGTGGGGATATTAAGTGAGTGTTAAGTGTGCACTCACACATTATTACAGCTGCATTTGTCTTTGTGTTGAAATATAATAACTGTTATTCAGAATACACTTCAAATTATTTTTCCCCCCAACTTCCAGCAGTAAGCAGTTGGATCCGATCGTCTAGTAGTATTTCAACCCCTTTACAACATAATGCACCAGCTTAGTTGATTAAAAATAGCTATGGTTTTATACCACATTGGCTCAGTATTATTACAATGCAGCAGTGAAAAATTCTTCAGCAAGAGCAGCAAATTAGACCCCCCCATACCATTTACCACCCAGTATCAGATTAAACTGGTCCAATCAAATTTCTTTTAAAACTTAATTTCAACTATTCCCTCCCTGGCAAAACAAATAGTTTCATTTTTTATAAATACCTACAACTGTTCAAAGTAATTTAAAGATGTCAGGTGATAGTGTGTGTTAAAGATGGCTGCAAAGTCCATTAAATTGCTTCATGGATGTGACTCCTGCACTGTGGTGTTATCACATTTTCCCTCCAGAGTACTGAGGCCAAATCCTCCCTGTAGTAAAACACTGGGGGGAAAGAGGCAGACGTCAAGGAAGAAACAGAGGTGTTTTACTGTCTGGCGGGCTTGTAATTGTTTCTATACTCTCCAAAGACCTTTTTCTCCATAAGAGAAATAACCTAGATATGCAAATGTGCATTCCCAATTAATTTAATTCATATAATTATGCAGAGAAAAGAGATTGGGGTTGAGAAAAAAAGGAGTCTTACCTTGTGCCAAGTTGTCCTCCCACTCAAGCCCCCTCACTCTGCAGGGTACAGCTAAATTAGCTCGGAATATTGAAGCGCGCTCGACTACGCAGATGAGCATCAATTTTCTCTGACATTTTTGTGAGTGGTCTTAAGCCTTTTGGAATCAACAAACAGCGAGTTGGTGGAAGTAATCAATACAAGTGGAGGTTTTGAACGTAGCGACTAAATGCATAAACATGACCTTGTGACCCCATTTACAGCGCATTTTAATGCTTTTATTTGAAACACAGCTAAGCGCCTGCCTTTATGTTGAGCAAATTTCACTGTGAAATCTGTGTTTGAAGTCTCCCTGAGCACAATTTATGCTTCATCAGCTGCTCTGAAGTACCTTTTAATTAAAAGCTCTATAAAAAAAAATAATTTATTGACTTAAACTGACTGGATAAGTGTTTGTTCTTCACAGCTACTTAAAAAAACATATCGTGTGTGATCAGAATCACAGATATTTTTATTTCTTTGGCTCACTCTATTACCGTTTCAGATGAAAAAATATCAAAATGTCTTCAAAGAGTCCCAGTTGTTGTTCAGAAGATGAAAAAAGAAGATTAAAGTTGTAACCAACTCTGGTTTGTATGACTTGTTTCTCGTTTAACTTATTCCACTCACTCAGGAGAGTTTCATTCCTAAAGACACCGGAAACACCGGTATTAATAACAAAAATATACACGCAAGCATAAAAAAGTCAAACTACATTTTGATTCATTAAGTAACTTTAAGCTGGTCATGCTTTATGCATGGGCGGATTATGAGACAATGGGCCCCTGGGCACAGACATACAAAGGGCCCCATCACCTCTCCTACACACGAGCAAGACACCCAGACTTCTGTGTCTCTCTTTGTGGTTGTATGGTGTCTCTTTTGGTTGTGTTGCTTATTTTTGTAGTTATTTTGTATCTTTTTGCCATTTCTTTGCATCTCTTTGTGGTCTTTTCGAGTCTGTTCCTGCTCTGTACTTACTTTGAGTGGCATTTTGCAAGAGAAAGCCATGGGGCCTCCTGACACTTAGGGCCCTTGGGCCTTTGCCCGGTAGGCCCATTTAGTAATCCACCCATGATTTTGCAGGTTTTTTTTAAAATATCTTTTATGTATAGTTTCAGGGTTTCTTTAAGGCAAGTTAAATTTAAGACATTTTAATGCCACTCTGAATGAAATTTAAGACCAATTTGACAATAACCATAAATGGAGAAAAAAATCTTATTAAAAAAAATTTTACTGATTATTTTGAGATTTCATAATGCAATGTTAGAAAAAAACAGTCCATAAAATCCTAAAAGCCTTATTTTTAGATTAATTAATTTAATGCCTTTTAAGATTTTTGAATCACCCGCGGGAGCCCTGAATTTAGGTAAGAAAATGGCTAATATCTCAGCTGTATATGGTTTAAGGAGTCTAACAACACAGTGAGTATATCATCAATACATTACAGTAAGTAGCCTATACCTTTTATTACAGTAAGTACAGTACATCTTGGACCTAACTAAGATAAACAGATATGAATAAATGCATTTCTTTTGGTATTCAGTATGTGTTAAACATAAAGTGTGCATTTCAAAAACAGCTGATAGGGAAACAACAACATAAACAAGGTTGACATATTGGCATTTGCTGGAAGCAAACAAACTTCAGCAATCCTCAATATTACAACTGTGACACTGTGATGCCAATTAGCTCAGTAAAACAATTAGAATATATGTAAATGCTTTGAGTTAATTAATCCCATGATGCAGTTACACTAATTAGCTGGTAATCCCTGACTCCTATTGCTCCATATTTAAGACAAACCCACTCAGTCCAGATGTGGGGACAGCAGACGCAAAAGAGTGTAATCTGTAGGAATAATTATTACTTTGACTTGATGATTTTTTTAAAGATTGGACTAATTAGTGGTGATGCTTTCTGTCAGTGCAGATGAGCACTGATGTCATCTTCTAGGACAAAGAGAAACCAACAAGGAACTTGTTGATGTTAATCAAAAGATATAGAATTTAATTTACAGTTGTAATTAAGTGGGTAATAATTATAGAGAACATGGTTCTCTGGTGGTCTGTAAATGACTTTAAAAAGATAGACATATTATTCAATGCCACATGTTTAGAACCAGTCTGATTAGCTGAATAGCTGATGTACATGTATACAGATGTTTTGCACATCTGTGATTTCTGCATCAACTGCTTATTATAATGTTACTTACTTGCATGTTTAAGTTAATTTGATGGCTCAAAGTCAGTCTTTCCTGCATTTACTGTGACCCGTTTGCATTTGTTAGTGTGTACAAGTTTGTCAATCCCGTATTGTATAACTGTCTCCTAATGTGTTATCAAAAAATTAACAAAGCCCGTTTCCTTTTACTGCCATCGTACAAGGTGAACAAAGTCATTCTGACTCTGAAATGTAAAATTCAAATGAGGGGCATGTCAAAAACATGCATAAACACAAGTGCCTGCAGAAAAATAACACTGAAGATTGCTTGTGCTTGAAATGCAGCAAAATAAAATAACAAAAGGAGATTGTGAGCGTGAGCCTAGAGTCATGATTGATTCTGAAATATTGAAATGATGTCAGAATACAAGGACTCTTCATGCACAACACAAACAAGTGCTTTCACTTATTTCTGTGTGACTGTTTATGAAAAACAAACAGACCTAAAAATGGGAAGATGAAATGCCTGATTGCCAATAAGAAAGATAATTTTGCTATTTTTGGGACATGTCATGCCAAGTTGCTGATTTTTTTTTTCTCTCTCCTATTTTTGAGAGAAATCAACCCAATTTACTCACATTTTCGAGGTTTAAATGCTTGTGAAAGGCCACCACTGTATCCAGGGAATGACTATAACAGCACTGAAGCATCACCCTCTACCTTTATATAGTAAAGTTGTGACATCACAACTTCCCGGAAGTCCTCACGGCACATTTAAAAACAAAGGTTTCTGAATACGAACTGTATCTATTTCTCTGTGAACTGAGCATTTGGTACGTTTAGAGTAGATAAATAGCACTCATACCTGCTTGGCAATAAAAATACATATGGAAATCTGACTTTTTACAATATGGGACCTTTAAACAACCCTTCATGGACATTCTCTTCCAAATAAATATTAGCATTATAAGTAGATGCCAATCAGTTACTTGAGCTCACAAAATAAGCACTCACTGGTTCAGATTCAGTTATGGTATAAAGCACAATAAAGCAAGCTGCCACACACTTTCTGGCATTTTTGGCCGAATAAGAGGCGTGGAGAAAATGTGACTGTTATCTTTGCATTACTGAGTTTCCACTAAAAGCCGTTCTTACACAGAAACAATTATTCAAATGGGCTGTGTGAGCAAAACAATCATGTATACATCCCTCAAGCCACTAATATAACCATCAACTAGGCAACCCCTTAAAACAATGAAAATAACCTACAGCTAAAGCAGTTCAGCCAATAACACTCACAAGACATGAGTATTTATATTTCCCCACTTTGCAAATCAACAGCATTAGGCATCATAATTCACATGTCTTCAACCAAAGAAAAAAACAAATTAACAGCAGCATGACAGCTGAAAATCAGCAGCCAGCAGAGTCTGTGGGCCACAAGCAAATTCATCAGACAGCAATTTAACAACCTACAGCATAATGTTAGGTTCCTAAGCACACAAGTACTGACTTAACACAGACAAAACAGTTTACCTTGTAAAGCAGTGATAGCTTCTCAGTGGTACCAAACTGCCACAGCAGGGTCAGAAAAACTGCACTTAAGGCTTGAAGTGCTGATGAGAGAAGTTTGTCTGAAAGTTGTGAGTAAACCCTGAAGGCAGACGTCTCCCATGTGTGATGGAAGTACGCCCTCAAGACCAACAAAGGCAACAAACTGAGTACCATGCATGATTTTTACTCCACAAAACTATAATAAAGTGTCATGACTGTGCAGCACTGGCAGCAAGTATTATATATATTATATTATATAAGTATGTATAGGAGTTTACCTGAAGAGTAAGCAAAGAAAAGGAGTAGGCAGAGAAGCTTAAAGCTGCTCTAATCAATATTTTCATATCAACAATGGGTCATCTCTACGTGACGCTCTGATAAACCAACTACTGCCTGCCCACCACCAAACTGGATGCAAATTTGGCAACTGGCTGGTGTTTATAAAGGAGGATTTAACAGTTAAAGAGCCTGATATTTCTCACAGGGGTCGGTTCTGACCGAGAGGCAACCTCCAAACCTGAAAATTAAAGCTAACGCCAAAGTGCCTAAAAACTGCAATACCTCAAATGGCCACTTGAAGCTGGCTCAAGAAGCAAGTCAATCCCCATAGATCCCAGCCTGGTACAAAAAATTGTTTTGGTCTCGAGCTAATTTATGACAACTGCACATGGGTTGAATTCAATACAACTCACCAGTTTTGTCTGTGAGGCTTTACCGCAGTCTATGAGTCCACCTTCTCGTCCAACTATGGTCACTTTTGGCTCCAGAAAACCAAGATAACGATGAGCAAAATGACAAATTCAAGGCTTCAGAACAGGAGTCAACAAACCAATGGATGATGTTAAAGCCATTATTTTTCATACAGTCTATGGTGGAAACCACAACAGAGCAAAAACAAATAGAAAGTGAATACTGATTTACATTCCCAACAGGCAGAAACATGACTCCAAATGAATGCTAATGCTGCTCTTTGTCTGCTAGACGTGTAAACATGTTGACCATATCCACTTTGAAAATTGATAATGTGTTATGGCTTTTTATAGTGCTTGTTTCTGGTTTGATTTTGTCTGGAAATATATTTTGAACATGTAAAAAAGAAAAAAAAGAGAAATGATTATATAAACAATTGGACACAGAGAAAAAAGTAATATTTAAAGAACATAAAAAAATTAAATTAACACTAACAATCAACAACTTGGTTTACATATTTGAAAAGAGTGAGAGGAAGTATAAACTTATTTAATCCCACCCCTTTCCATAAGTCACTGATTTATAACTATCCAGCTTCCTTTTTGATTTTCTAATTCATTTTCCTAAACTTGTCAAAATATAGTATTTATTACCTTTTATCTCTATTATACAAAACTATAAAGTCATTACTGATATAATATCCTTACCAAATGACCCAAATATCAGATATTTGAACAACCTTGCACAAAAGGTGTTTTGGATATAAGTTACAGCAACATGTTGCATGTCCAAAACTCAAATAAGTGCACTGTACCTACACTGTTTTCACAACTGTTCATACTTATGTTATTATATCAACATCATTATGTGTCTGCTCGTTTACTAAATAGAGTTTTTGCCTGTGTAAATAGAGACTGGTTTCTGTTTTTTTTCTTTCAGTTGTAAGTAAAATGCATTGTTGTAATGTCTTATGTGTTAATAAAAAAAGAGTTTTAATGTCAAGAGGAATATTACAACAGCTGGATGAAAGTGGAATCTCTTAATGCGCTGAAGAATATGGTAAGTAGCACTTTGTATAAGCAAATGTTATTTTGAAATTCTGCTGCAAGCTGTGTCAGTGTGGCGAGGTGTTTAATTCAAAATTCTATGTTATGTTAGATCAAATGAAGATAACAATGAAGGATGAACCGAGGTGATGAAACTATAGACATCTAGTGATTTCCAGGATCAAAACCTCAGCTCCAGTCTACAAGTTAAGACTGAGGAAGAAGACACCCTCCTAAATTAGATGTGTCACGACTAACTTCATATTAAGCCTACCAACAGGGCAAAGCAGTGAGCTCTGACACAGAAAATAGGACAGTACACCCTCATTGTTTGGTGTCTGGCAAAGGATCAATTTCAAGTATGTGACTCATTGTACCCCAAAGGTCCAGGGTCTCTGATTGCAGCAAATTACAGATTAAAGGGCCCTTCATACTGTTATTCAAGTGCTCCCAACACACTGGCTGGTGTCTGAGATGATATGTGATTCACATTGGGGTTTGGCGTGTATAAGAATGTGTGTGTATGTTGTCAGGGGGCAGCAGGCTCTATTGCTTCCCAGCACTATTTATTTTTAACGGAGTAAGGTGAGAAGAGGATTGGAGGAAAGCAGCCAAGGCGCCAGACACATGAAAAGGAGGGAAATCAGCATGCCCTGACAGCGAACTGTTCACACATGTCCCTGCTACTGAACACAAAAGATGTTTCAAAAATGAAACAGCCTCGTGGTGTAAATTCAAAAGGGCTTCCTGGCTGCAGCAGAGCAATATTAGATGACTTATTGTAATTCTAAACCATACTTCATTGTTGCACTTGAAAATGCTAATGTCATTTTAAAGAAATATGAAGCCTCAGCCTGTTTTTACCTTGGCCGGTCCCTAGGAGCAGTAGATGGATGGCTCCTCTCAAAGTTTCCCTGGCACATGACCTTGAGTGCTTTATTAATTTCCTTATTTTTTTTAGGGCAATACCTCAGGCTATGCACCTAAAAGATGAGTCAGGGGATCACTTGAGGCAATAGATCTGAAATTAGACAATTTCCAGTTAAAAAGACTTCAACAGTTCATTAACTGTTTCAATTAAAAATTCTCGTTGAAGAATAATTAAATTAAAATGATCAAATTAGCTTTTGTTTCATGTGTAAGCTAGTCTTTTCAATTATTCAAAGGATAGTAGTTATTTAAGGTATTTAGTGACAGGAGTCTGGTTAACATCCAATTATATCAGGATTTTTTTTTCAACATTAAAAAGGCATCTATTCCACTCTGCTGGATTTATGTGTGAATTCAAAGTCAAGTAACAAAGTCAGCTCTTTAAAGGTCCAGTGTGATGGATTTAGTGGTATCTAGCAGTGAGGCTGCAGAAGAGCATTGATGGCCAACATGAAAATGCAAGTGGCCCTATTTAAGACTGATTTATAGTTAAGTGTAGGCCTGTGACATAGCTTTTGCAAGTGACCGTCGCCGCTGTGAGCATTTCTGCTTGTGCGGCAGTGTGCCTGTGTTGCAGTTTCACCTCAAAAATACAAGTTGTCGGTGGGATTTCCTTTAAGTGCTACAGTGTTTGATCGATTCAAAACACATAAAACACACATAGCCAAAAACATGGCTTAACAGCGACAAAATAAACACAAGTATAAAATTTGTCTCCATTATAACTCATTAGGTTCACCAACAAAACAATTGTCTTATAGGCCTACATACAGGCATACAGATGGACATGTTACTCCCCTCATATACAACATGCTAACATTATTAGCATAAGCCTCTGATATTTTACATTGTATAGATTAGCATAGCGGCTGGCAGAGTTTTCCTTTACTCATACGATGCCAGGAACAATAGCAACATTTAACAAAGGTAACGTTACAAAATGCAGCTCCATTATAACTCACAAAGTTCACTGCCGATTGTCTGATACTAGATATGATTTCCCCACACATACAATGCTATGCTCACATTATTAGCATAAGCCTATGACATTTCACATCGCAAAAATTAGCTTCTACTCAAATGATGCCAAATAAACCACACACAGGATTCAAAATGCTGTTTTGTTGGGGCTTTATTGTCAACACAAGTTATTGTTTTTTATCTGTGAAATTAACAAAAGAAAGTAAAAATGGTAAATGGTTTTCAGCTTACAAAAGAATAGAATCAATGCAACGCAGAATTATAAATCCTGATTTGGAGCCAGTATTTGGTTTGTCCAATTTGGGCTGCAGTCAGGCAACATGGCAGATTCCATGGAAGAGGATCTGCTGGTTATGTATATACAAACGGGTCATTCTTAGGTAACGAAAACACAACTCTTCTTGTTTTCAAGGTGATAAACTAAGGAAAATGTAGTTATGAATATTACATAAAATTTCTGCCAATAGATGTCCCAAAATCCTGCACACTGGACCTTTAAAAAGGTAAATGCAGAGATTATCATACAGAATAATCTTATTGTGAAGTCCAGATGCTATGAAAAGTGCTTTACACTAAATGGCATTTATCAACTTGAGTTAACAGCATTATTCACGAAGATGAAAAACTCACCTGGAATAATCAGAATCTCCCCAGAGAGTGTTAATTAGAAAGGGGATTCATTTAAGGATGACACACAGGTGGATTCATGTTTTGACAGACATCTATAATGCCTTTCACTCAGGGAGCTAAGTGACCAAAGATTCACAATTCATGAACTGACTCATTGTGTTTTGAAATGCATTGCACTCAATGTGTCATCTCTGGAAAGGTGTGAATAAGAATGAATAGATCATCTGTATTTGTGGTCACCCAAAATGAGAGGAGAAAAAGGCCAGAAAATCTTTCTCTGACTGATATACAGTGCGCATGTATTTACTCAATCTTATATTTAAAAATCTAAACTGATATCTGTAGCAACCAGAAGGAAAATAGTAATTAAAAGACTTTAATTATTTTACTACTGCAAGCATCTCAGGGTCAGTTTGCTTGTGTGAGACGTCATAGAAAAGTAAGTGCTTGTGTTACGGTCAACATCACTGTCAGTCATACATCAGATAGCTATGCACTAACAATATGACCACTCTTCTTATTTACTCTGAAGGAAAGAAAATCAGAGCCTCGTTCTGTCATTTAAAGCAGCTTGAAATTCTTGTAACACAGCAGGCTGCTAAAGTATTTCCAGTCTTGGCAAGTTCACAGCGCCAGACAGGGTCACAGCAATTTATCAAGATGATTGCTGTACAATAAGGACACCTCTGTCCCTCATATTATGTGCGACGCCTAAAAACCAGCCAAACGTCTCAGGGAAGATGATGAAAGACTATGTATGTCAATAACAACTTAAGAGAGGAAATAAAGAGAATTTTTTTCACATTGAGGTAAGATATATCTAACCGCAAGACAGCCATGCCTTGTGACTCTGTAATAAAGCACAGTGGTGCTAACCATGCAGATGTTTAGCAGGCATAATGCTTACCATGGTTATCATCTTAGGCCCTGTTTACACCTGCACAAAGATCTTTGAGGGGCCAACAAATACCGGACTTTTTTGCGTGACGTGTTCTCTTCCCGTCTAAATGTTATGTTTTTTACCTACACCTTACCATGTGCCTCTTTTGCCTAAACCTAAGCATCCATGCCTGTATATGCTTTTGTTGACGTTGCAGCGTTGGTTGCCATGCACTTTTGTTGCCTAAACATAACCACATGCAGTGTAATCTCACCATGTACTGCTATTTTATTGTTGTTGCTTCCTCTTGTAATTTCACACTTAAAAACAATGCTCTTGGCGTGCTAATTAGTACACACTGTAATCTGTGCTGAAGATGTGGCCCAGGACACACTAGCGTACACACTGCTCAAAGAATGTGGCCGTGTGCGGCCCAAACCACCTCAGTGCGGGTGGTCGGAGTGACTGGATCTCAAGATGCATTGAGGACACATTGGTTGTTTTCACATTTGTACTTACAGCTCTCAACTTGTAATCCAGTCGCCCAAAATGAATGTTAATACTAGGTATAAACAGGGCCTTAGTTTAGCATGTTAGCATGCTAACCTAGGCTGATTAGGTATTGGTGAATTGAAATCTTAACGTGATGATGACGCATTAAATTAATACATCACCAAAGTGATCACAATTCATCCTGAGGGGATAATGAATGTATGTACCAAAGGTTATCGAAATCCATCCAATAATTGTCAATACATTTCACTTATAATATTTTGATTACAGCAAGACTACTCTTCATGTTACTGGGTAAAACTGTGCAAACATAAAGCAGCAAGACACAAAGTTTTGGGGTTTTTTTGCATTTAACAGATTCAGCATGTATGCTAATTTAGAGAAAATGCTTCATTAAACAATTGAAGTTTCTCCTTTATAAATAAACACCTTGTAATCCAATAGAACGACACCATTACACTGCAGCCTCAGTAATTATGACGCTGCAGATTTGCTGCAGTCTTTGGCACGCACACTGTACTTGAGGTCATTGTCACATTGAGTCAACCTTGGCGACTATTTTCTGAGCATACAGCACAGGTTGTAAGAACCGCTCATGTGCAGGAAATTCTGCTCCCCGTGTACTCTGCCAACAGGCCATCAAAGCGGACCTCCTCTGCTCCGTCGCCACAATTTATCGAATCTCTCCCTCTTTTCCTTCATGTGCTGGGCCAGTGCTGCTTGCCTCAGCACATCACAGTCGAACACCTTGCCTGTCTGAACCTACTCCTGCCTCGACAGCTACTGACACACACTGATGTTCTAATTAGGTGTGGGTGGTGCAGTGCAGACAGATATCATTAACTGTCAGGAACGCATGACAGTCGAGCTTGACAGTATCAGCATTGTCAGAAGAACAGACGAAGACTTTGTGAGTCAGGTTCAATAGGTTAAACACTTTATCTTCTACAGCACATTTAGCCTGTCACATTATTTGATGTCACCTTAAGAATTTTGTTGTTTGGAATGAAAAAGTCAAAATTTTAAATACACCTTACACGTCGGCTTCCTTCTGCAGAAAATATTTTAAAAATGACATGGAAAATGAATGGATGTGAACGTGAGTAATGAACTTTCCAAAAGACCCAATAAATCATGACGCTGCTTCAACAGGGCAGTTTAGGTTTTAGCATGTACAACACGTTCCCACATACTCACATGTGACCTTGTGGGATCACAGAGCAAACAGACTGTGCCCTTATATGAATTCCCATGTTCCTCTGTACTTAACATTCAATCACTCATTGCACAATTACTGCAGGCCAAACACACCACTGAATTTATGTGGCAGGTTTACCAGCCACAGCCAAGTCCCTGATTCAAGTCCACACCACATTTTTCTCTCTGGTCATTTCCAGGACCTAGGATGTGAAGTTGTAGTTGCTGACAGTGCTAAATTCTGGTCGTAACAGGAATAATTGATGACTGGCTATTTATGGGGACGAGACCAGCCTGGCCGTACAAGGTCAGAGATGTGATTTACAGCAATGTGCCCAGTGAGAAAACAAGAAAAAAGAACATTTGGCTTCAGAGGACAAAGCAGGGAAAGTGTGATGTTTGCATTTAGAATGATTTGTCAATGTTGCTCCAAAAAGGAGGACACAGTGTGATTTTTCCGGTGGCACAGAGTTAAATGTTAAGCTTGATTAGTCCTCTGATTTTTTTTCTTGTTTTTTCACCCCAAAACAAGACTACACTGCATGAGCTCTTCCAGTGTTTTCATCAAAGCCTTCTGCAGAGTATTTTCATCTAGTCTGCAAACTAAAACGCTAAACAGCTGGAAGCAAAAGTATGTCATCTGTTTTAATAAGGAGCACTTTGCACTGACACTTTAAGTGGGTTGCATTAATGCCTTCATAGCCCTATAATTAGCAAGACACAATTTCACAAAGCAGGTTATTCAGCAGTGACTGCACAAGCAACTGCTAAGCTGATTTGATTTTGTGCGTCAGCATCACCTGTATGCAGGCGTAAAGGGGGGAGAAGGAGGAATAGTAGTGGGGGGAGGGGGTGTGGGTGCAGCAAAAGGGCCCTACAGCTACTCAAATGTTCCCCTTGAGCAGGGGATGATGTGATAAACGCCAAGTGTGCCTATACATGTGTGCAGCAGCATATTTCATGGTTAGTTACCGAAGCACACTCATCCTCCTTCAGCAGATGTTTCAAACAAATCCCATGGATTTGGAGGAAGTGAGCGTTAGTACAAGGGACAATTAGATAAACACTCCTCGAACTCTCCAAGGTTGCCAGAGTAAAGTAAGTGAAAGGTGTGTGTTGTGACATTTAAACTATAGTAGCAGCTTTGAAGCCGAGTAAATGCAGTGTTTCAGCAAGGGACTTAATGCAGGTTGTGCAGCCACAAACAGGCTTTTTTTTTTTTATGATGGTAATGAACAAGCCTCATGGCACTGGCTTTGGTCCGAAGCCACAAAATGTGTATGGGTTCTCATTTATCATCAGTTACTATAGAGATTCATGGTGTGCCTGTGATGCTAAACAGTCAGTTTCTAGCCAGAGCATTGCTCTGTGCTGTTGTTGTAAGGGACAGTTGGATGACAGTCACCTTCACAGTCACTGGTGGACTGGAGAAAAAAACTCTGCAAAAGTGTCATCTTGGATGCCCCTGTGGTAGAGTCAAAAAAAAAAAAAGTGCCCCCCAACAGCGGCCTAATGTGCTTGAAAATGTGTCCTCCAGTGTGCCCTTCTGGATGAGCACATACAGTGCAGTGCACTGAGGAGTATTCTTAATATGGAAAAAACACAATGCAGTGCTCTCAAGAGTGCCCTTAAAACTGGAGAAAATAAGATAAAGTGCCTTCCAGGGTGCCTTTTCCAGTGGTGAAAATGTGATGCAGTGCACTAATTTAAGGTGTCCTTAAAGTGGAGAAAACTAAGGCACTGCACTCTCGGGCGCCCTTCCAGGAGAAAAATCGTGATGTAGTTCAGTATCAGTTGCCCTTACAATGATGAAAATGTAATGCATTGCCCTGTAGTGTACCTTCAAGTGGAGAAAATGAAGAAAACTCAATGCAGTGAAATACAAACTGCCCTTCCGCTGGAGAAAATGTGATGCAGTTCAAAATTTAGGTGCCCTTACAATGGACAAATGTTATGTCATTTAAGTGTAACTTTATTGAAAACTAGCAATTGTTTTGTATATTCTCAACTTCTACATGTTTGACTACGTTGTGTGCTTTTTTCATGTTAATGTCGCTTGTCTCAACTGTTGCACGTACTGTAGCTTCATATTGTGTTTTTTTATTATTACTATTATTTTAGGATGCCTTTCAACATCAGGCAAGGAACAACCAATGAAAACTAGCTTCTGAGCTACCTTGGTTGCAGTCCCCTCTAGCGTGCCCTTCTAGTGGAGAAAATGTGATGCAGTTTGTTATATTTTTAAATTAAAATATACACAAAATTAAACTATCTTAATCTTAACTATTGTTTTGAACCATTTTATCATGACTGCATCACAACTTTCTGCATGCTGGTGCCTTTTTATGTTTTTCACCCCTGCCCCTCAGACAGCCTGAGTCCACCACTGCCAGCCTGACATTATAAAATCTGATAACAATCATAGATGTTCTTTTGTATCAGTCCTCTTGTATCCATCCCTGGTCTTAATATAGCTCCAGGTCTGTTGCCAGTGAAGGTAATTAACATTAATAAGCAAAATAGGTTTGTTTTCAAAATGAAAACATGGTTTGCTAAACGGTCACAGAGTGTTCTGGTCCTGTGTGCAAAGTGTTATTGAAGCATCCGGTGCAGACTATAATGATTTAATTAGATTAATCATCCTAAGAGACTTTCTCAGGTCAGAAAAAAAGGAACTGCCCAGTGGAAATTAAGAATAAAGCCCCATCGGCAGGAAACTTGATTACAAGTTGTTCGGAGCAGCGCTCTTGCCAACACACGAGATTTGCATTACTTTGCGCGAAATATGCATTAATCTGCAGGACGCGGGGGAAATGCCATGGGAGTTTACAAGGATGGCCGCGTGGAAGTATCATCCATCATAAAGCAGCAGGGTCCGTGTCTCCTCAAGCAACCTCTGATCACTGCAGAATAAGGCTAATTAGAAAGAGGGACTGTTTATAAGCAGCACAAACAGTGTGACAATACAGAGGCATCGTCTTCCTCCACACCGCATGCCTCTGAAAAGACAGCTGTTGCTCGCGCCGAGTGCACGCCAAAAACACGCACCAGTCTCCCACATGCCGAGAAAACGCAGTGTTTATCATTTGAATTGGACTCAGTTCCCCCTTCCGACCACTGTGTGGTTCATTCCAGCGGCTCTGTATCCTCAGTGCGAGGTGTGTTTCTGCTGTCATCAACACTGAGCCAGGCGGTTCAATCACTGCGCTGACGCGCCAGCAAAGTGAATTTCGATGGAGAGGTTAAGACCGAGAGGAGATCTTGTCGTGCGGGACTGCTTTATGCCGAACTGTTAATGGGGTGAGTTATTTCTGGATATGAATCGCTGCTGCGAGTTTTATTTTCCAACAAGGAATAGCTTCTTTTTTCGCTAGAATAGGATTAAAAAGTGATGTTGTGTAACAAGTGTCTTGGTTGATAATCATTTATAACCAAAGTCAAGTGCTGACAGGAAACCTCATGGGACATGTGAGCTCTACAGAGAATCCTTAATATCTATATGGTAATGTTATTACTATTTAAGTCTCTTAGAAACTGTGCATTTAAATAAATAATGTGATTTTTTTTCAATGAGTTAGAGGAGCATGCTTTAAATATTCAACATTTTTGCTTTGGAAGCAAACACAAAAAACTAAAATAAAGTGCGAAAGCTGAGGATTGCCACTCAAGTTTAAGATTTACCTCATGCATGCCTTATGATTTTTATATGAACCAAGCCAGAGGACACATCTATACATTCCCTTCCTTTAAGCTGCAAATGTCAGCCCTCTGAAGCCTCACACAAACTCTCTTTGATGAAAATTGTGTAACAAATGAGCGTACAACCATCTCCAAGTGAAGAGCTCCACACAAAGGGAATGACATTCACACTTGCTGTTTTAATCACAAAGTTGTGACAATGTGTTTGGATACAAAGATGAAATGGAATTGAGATGTCAAAGTACCTGAAACTACAGCCAGCAGCCTTCAGTGCTTTGTTGGAAATTGTTTTCATCAGCAGGCTGATAGAGGGGGCAAGAAAACAGAAATATGTGTAGGACTTGCTAATTACTATTCCTGTGCTGAGACAGTTAGGCTCATGTTATTTATGGTGGCCGGAAACAATGGCAGCAAAGCAAACTTCATTTAAAAAGCATGCTAAGTTTGTCTTGCCTTTCGCAGCATCGGGTGTAGTTCTTGCAAAGCCACTTGAAGCTCTGAGAGGATTTTAGTCACTGATTCATTTGCTCATTTTTAAATTATAATGAAATCGATATGTGTAAATATCTCCCTGCTGCAGCTCTGTAAGCACAAAGAAAACTCATCTCTGTTATAACCATCACTGTCACCCTTTTTATCCTCCTTGCATTTAAACGTACACACATAGGATCTCAAAATAGGTAATGAGATGTTAACCACCCCTTGTCCTTGTTCAATTTCTCACAGTTAACTAAAATCCCCACAAGGCTCTCGAGCAAATATGCCCAGTGAACCAGCTGGCACTTGCAAGTCTCAAGACGGCAACTGACCTGAATTGACACTTTACCCACGCAGCTGTCTAAAAACGCTCTAAAGTGTAGACTTAAATGTATTCAAGTGTTATCCTTTGACGTCAGTGAACGCGATTCCTGTCTCCCTGTCTGTCAGCGTCTCCACCCTCACTCCTCTCACACATATACATTTGCATGCATCTTTCTGCCTTGTGTGTCTGCCTTTCAGCGAGTGAGTGACAACTGCTGTTTGAAGGAGGGAACAGGCATGTTTGATTGCCTGTTCCCTTCATAACGGTTGTCCAATTTCATGGCTATTAGGCTTGTTAATAGGCGCAGGGAGAAGAGAGAGAGCGGAGGGCCTATCGGTGGGCTGGGTTGGACCCTTTGATTAGAGGGCATGGCTTGTGATGCTAAGAGACAGTGTCACATGTCACATAAATACATGGGCTGACAGGGACATGGCTCATATTGTTATTACCCATCGGGCCTTATTGATGAGGCTCAGTGATTGATACAAACACACTGACACAACTCACTGGGTGTAAAAACATATATGAATAAAGCGTTAAATGAGGAGTTCTGTTGCATTTTAATTTTTCTCCTGTTGATTTTCTTGCATAAAAATTAACAAGTCCTTGGAAGTTGATTGATTTATTCGTCAGATTAATGCACGGATAATACAGCCAAAAGTAATGTTATTAGAGGCTAAACAGCCACAAGAATATGATCCTGTTGATTAAATCCTGCAATTTATATCCAACTCAATTAGTAGCAATTATTTCAACTGAATCATAAGCATAAGCGACACTTATTATGGACGCTTATACTGCGCCCAGAGGCCGGCAAAAAACCTGAGCAAGTCATACAGATCTCCTCGTTCAGCTACAATGTCACATGCAAAATGAGTGATTATATTCAATATTCAAGATCCAAGAAGTGAAACTCTGCTTTAAAGACTAAAGTAATACACAGGGTCATGGTGAGAATTTTTTTAAAAAGCCTGAGAGGATTGTTAGAAGCAAGAGCAGCTCGTAGGACTAGGTTAAAGCAGGAGTTTAAAATGATTTATAAATAAGAAATTAGAATTAATGACTAAAAATTAACATCTTATGAGGTTGTTAAATCAGGCACAACTGAATATGTTTTCCAAAACGTGGTGCATGAAATCGTTATTGCCTCCAGTTATGCTGAAAATATTGCTTCTGTGAGTCAGATTAATTTTAGTTATCACAAAAATGAATTCTGGATAAAAATGATGGATTTCTAATGTTAATGCCAAATCCTTCTTGATATTTTTCATATAAAGTCCCTAGTTAAAATAGTCACTAAAAATCATACAATATTTCTGTTAATATGCTAGTTGTGAATAAGTTGATCTATTCATTCATACTGTATATAGCAGTTTTAAGTTGTAAAGATCAATACCAAACTTTCCAACATCCCGCTGACAGACATTATTCTTGGTTGCTGATTTAAGATTCATTGTTTCTGCACTGCTGAACATTGTGTAGCGTAGACTTTGCAACTTGCCGAGCCTCTCCTGTGACTGTATTGATAGAGCTGGCATGTCAAATCTTTTCTTTTGTGAATCTGAAACAGAGACAATCCCATGTTAATGCGGAGTGTCTCTCCAACAGACTCTTATTTAAAGTGAAAATAGATGCCGCTCTCTGCAACCACTTAAAACATACAACTCCACAATGTTGAACAGAGGAATCTCTCTCTATTGGATGAGAAAGTGAGATATTCCCAAATGAGTTACAACAAAGACTCCACTTAAAACTGTTCATTTTGCAATAGAGGTCTGACTTTGATGCAAATCAAAGGACAGCAGTGGGATGATGAAACTGAATATTTATGGTCTTTTGCAGACCCCGAGATGTCCCAGAGTACTTTGGAGCCTTTTTAACAGCAGCTGAAATTGCACTTGAAGGTTGTAGGCAGGTTGCTTGACAGCTGTTAGAAACTCAAGTGCTTTTTACTATTGTGAGCAAATCACTAAAGTACCTCTCCTGTGAATGACACAGAGATGTATATTACTGCATTTATGCAATGATGCAAAACCAGTGGCAAATGCTACTATTTTTGTGAGTATAGCATCTTCAACCATTTGCATATGTTGTTGAATTTTCATTGATACAAAGAGATGTGAGTTTTACCTATAACAGTCACATTGAAGCTGTTCCTTCTCCTTTCTCTCCCCACTGCAGAATGCATCAACTTTCTGCAGAAACTGTCTCTGAATTGTCTTGGCCCTTGGCTGCAGGGCCGTGAGCAGTTACCATGACGTATCCCAACACCAGCACACTGACAGCCAATTTCAGTGGAGCTCTGGATGGCCATGACTCCGGGGGAAACATCTACCGGCCTTTTTCCGTTTTCAGCGTGCTCACTCTTACATTACTGGCAATGCTGGTGGTGGCTACCTTTGTGTGGAACTTGCTGGTGCTGGTGACCATCCTGAGGGTGAGGACATTCCACCGGGTGCCCCACAACCTTGTGGCTTCCATGGCCATCTCCGACGTGATGGTGGCCGCCCTGGTGATGCCGCTCAGCCTCGTCCACGAGCTGAACGGCAGGCTGTGGAAACTGGGCCGCGTGCTGTGCCAGGTGTGGATCTCCTTCGACGTGCTCTGCTGCACGGCCAGCATCTGGAACGTGACGGCCATCGCTCTGGACCGCTACTGGTCCATCACCAGGCACCTGGAGTACACGCTCAAGACGCGCAAGAAGATCTCCAATGTGATGATCGCACTCACGTGGCTGCTGTCCTCCATTATTTCCCTGTCGCCTCTTTTCGGCTGGGGGGAGACTTACACAGAGGGGATGAAGTGCCAGGTTAGCCAGGAGCCGTCCTACACGATCTTCTCCACCTTCGGAGCATTTTACCTGCCACTTTGTGTGGTGCTGTTTGTTTACTGGAAGATCTACAAGGCTGCCAAGTTTCGGATTGGCTCCCGCAAGACCAACACAATAACACCCATGGCTGAGGTGATTACTAATTTTTCTTTTTTAAAATAAATGTTCGTAAAATAACCTCTCAGTCCTTATGAGTCATGATATAACTATCCTTGTTCTTAATATTGGGTAGTCTTGTGTACACAGACCTATCTCCACAGCACTGTGTCTGCGCTGTAGAGAAAGGTCTCGAAGTACATATTGTGGTTCTGCTAAAGGGGAAAAACCGCTCTGGGTTGTTTGTATTTCTTTAAACCAATCACAGTCATCTTGGGTGGTGCTAATCCCAGGATGAAGCGACGTGATGAATGTGTGATTCAAAAACTAATGATTCAAATTACTAATAAAACAGACTAGGGTTCAGCCGATATTGGTTTTTCGGGGCTGATACCGATTGTTAGTAGCTAATGATATTTGAAACCGATATGCATTTACAATAAAAAAGAAAATCTTTGCATCAACATTAATAACTTCATTAAATGGATGTAATAAACCACATGTTCGGAGTACACATAAACAGTGTAGGCCAGCAGTTTCCTGGTTAGCACACTTAGTTACTTAGTTATGGGCTACGATGCTGAACTTATTTTCAAGTCCTGACTTCGGAGACTACAGCTTGTGTCTGACCTGAAATTGGAAACTGCCACACAACGGTATGACAAGCACAGGACGTAGCACAGTAGATAAACAAGCAAGACCAACAGGGAGCATTTAGTGTGCAGGGTGACATCCCGGCAACCATCGAAGAGAGGTGGAAGTAAGCAAGGAGATAAGTCATGGAGGAGAGCAAGCCCACGCGGAGGACTAAGTGCTCTGATGCAAGAAGGAAAAGCATCATGTCCCCGGGCAAATGCCCAGCATTGGAATCTGAGTGTAGAAAATGTGGAAAAAGGGGCCATTGGTAGAGAAATTTTTCTCCAAGTTAGTAAACCAAGTCAACACTAGTACAGAGACTGAGGAAAACTTTTACTGAGGAGCAGTAAGTAAGGGAAACCAGGGCTGTGCAGAACATTGGACAGAATAAATAAATACAAGACACACTCCAGTTAGGTTCAGAAATCTCATCACAAAAGGCTGTTGCATTGTAATTCCACAGTCAACGAGACAAAAAATACAGAGCGCCTACATGACAGACACCGCGGCCTGTCAGTGGGCTGTTTTGGGGCCTAAAATATCTGTTGATATTGAACCCATGGTGAGAACCTGCCAAAAAACAAGCATATACAGCTCAATGCTCAACACATAAATGAAAATATGTACAATGAAAAATATATGTTTTCAGTTCAGTTCCCCATCACACGTATTAGCCCAGCAGGCTTAAGTAAAATGACTGATACCACATATGAGAGCACAGAGGCAAACACTACTCTGTGACAGTAAACTATCACTCATGTTAGCTGAAAGTCTGACACCTGCTGTCACCACAACAAACCCGGTTGTTAAGTCACAAAATCCACATTTTAAGGCTTGGCCACAAAATACAAGAGTCCTGGAAAGACTTTTGCAGACAGTGTAACACTGTACATGCCACGTCCAGTCCTTACAGCCCACCAGACTGTGCTGCAAACTCACTAACCCTCCATTAGCATTAATATGATACAGAGCAACACTGACTACTTCTACTGGTGTAAGCCCGGCAGAGCTGATCATGGGACAAAAGATCACAACCAGTCGAAAAATAATCTGGTCCCTAAGTGGCACAATAAAGCCCTTATTAGACGCAGAGATGCAAAGACATGGAGAGGACCAGAATCCATCCTCCGTGAGAGCTGAAACTCCATAAAAACTTGGCTATAAGTGAATTTTACAACCTTTAGGACATAATGATTTAAATAAGGGCTAATAAATGTTTTTTACTGGGAGGTTAATGTACCTCAAACAAATGATTTGCTGATTTACAGATGTCCCTATCACAATCTAAGTCTAAGGAAAAAAAGTCTTGGACCTGGAGATTGTAATTATTTGACTACAATGTCTATATACTTCAAAGTCGAGCGTTGATCCTGTGTCCTGCTCTCTTTATACATCCATTGGTTAAGTGGAACCGGCATTGCCATGTTTCCTTTTGTCAAGCTTGTTGACTTTGCAATGCTAACTAAGAGGGGAGGGATTGGGCAATAGAAAACGCATGTCAGGGCTTTGGTTGTGCATGAAGTGAAAGTCATGCATCTAATAGAAATACACTACAAGGACTGACAGTAACAAAAGATTTTGCAGACCTGTAGCTAGACTGGACCAGGTTGGGCCAATCACAACAGTTTATCTGATGCGGGGCATGTTTGATGTGATGCTTTATGTGATATATGTGATGACAGCAAGCATAAACCTAGCATAAAAAAAGAGAAGCGCTATTTTGGAATCTAAAAAGCAGCCAAGACGGCTGCAGCTGATGTGGAACTCTCTGTTTAAGTACTAAAACGGCAACTCTCGTTCACAGACATATCCATGCTACACCATCACAGCTCATCTCTGCGTGCTGTTTACATTTGTCCGTTGCTCAGTGCTACGTTCCCATTGGTTGTAGGTCTATCCAATTGAGTCCAGGTGCATTTTGATCTACTACCATTGTTGATAACAACCCTTGGAAATTAAAAGAAAAGGTTCTGGTATAATTCGCACATGCAAATTGGTCTTGGTCTTCGGTACATGTAGATGGACTGTCCTTGAAACCAAGCTCGAATAAGCAGGTCCACTGTGATGAGCTGTACATGAGTAAGCAAAGTTGGTTGACAGGACTTAATGTACCGCTCATGTTGAAATGTTTTGCATTTTAATAAATCACATGTTCTGAGTACAAAAAAACCTGTGTCCGCCAGCAGTTTATTTGACACCCGTCTTATATCTAATGATGAATTTTTCTCCTTCCTCTCCTTGTCATCCGACTGATGCCCCTGACCCACAAATATGAGTTGCTGAGCAATTATTTATCATTGTGGCTGATGAGCTATTCAACAGTAATCAGGGAAACATAAGTATCCGATGTATGAGCATACGGACAAATAATTGCAGCAATCCTGCTCATCACCACCAGCTTGTTAATGTGCGTAGGCAGAAGGTAGAAGGCTATAAATACCACCTCTAGCATCTTTAATGGGCCACTGCACCTTCTTGGCTTTGGCGTTTCACTAATCAACAGACAAAAAGGTCTAGATCTATTCCACGGGCATGAGCAAACATTTAAACAGTCAAATTTTCCCTGTGAAAACTGAGTCTGCATTCACTTTTCACCTACCCTTATGGTAGAAAACGCATTTGAAAAGCCCCCAAAACACTTCAGAGATAGAGATTACGGCACTTTTAGAGATCTTAGAGCAGAGAGCTTTTTCTTTTACCTATGAAAGGATTCTTATGATAATTACTCGGCACCTGAACATTGAGAACTTGGCAAATATCCACAGACGGATTCTCAGGAAATACACAGTGAAGCTCTTTTTCTTTTCATTTATGTGATGCGTTTACTTTAAAAATCCCCCAAATCCTCAAGATACCCCTTGGTTATGCAAGTGTGACATCAGTTGGCCTGAAATAGGGAGCTTATGGTCAAGAAGGACCAATCGTCGAATGAATTTGCCGTGTCTTTTATTGCTTAGGTAGAACAACTTTATGTCAAGTTTCATTACACAGGCAATCACTCTTGCTGCTTTAGCAATTAAATCGAATATGTTTTATTAGTCATTTTGCTTTCTGCAGAGATACTCGCAGCTTATGGTTGTATTATACATGTCTCATTATCCAGCTAAAGTTTATTCTCATCATTTCCCAGCGTACATCCAAGAGTTGAGGCACCGAGCCCTGCAAAGTGCCTGCGTGGAGTTGTGATGTGAGCTACGGCATTCACATCTAAGATAATAAACCTCCTGCACTCATCCATCAACAACACCCACTCAAAGACATTAAGACACATACACATGCCACCAGAAATAGAGACTCTTGATAGGTGAGGTGCACAGATACTTGGCCTAGATGCACAAATACTCTACACTACAGCACTAAAAGCCATAAAATGTATCCCTCAGAAAATGGTTACTGTCACTGCAAATATGAAAACTGACTGATTAAACACTGATGAACGGAGTTTCCTGACCTTCAACAGCTCAACTTGTGTTTATTTGTTGAACCCATATACCCTTTTAACATATTATAAAACTATATGAAAAATTCAAAGGGTTTTTCAGTATGTTGAAATCATTAAAGCATACTGATGTTATACCCCTTTAAACTTCCGCCTTCAAATTTGTGGGCAGGTCAGTTTTCTTGACTTAAGACATGGATAACTCTACAGTGGCTAAATGGATTTCTACAATTCAAACTGCATTGGAAACATCTATATCCCTCTGTTCCTTTGTAAACTGAACTGCAAAAGGTACCAATATTACCCGTCTCTCAACGTTAGTGTATATCTAGAGACTTAGGACCCTGCAAACTTGAGATGACCACGTTGTAAGCAATCTTTGGGTTACTGTAATCACATTACATTTGTTATAAATTCAGTAATGATCTTAATGTGCAAAATCAAACAATTACATCATTACTTGTGTCACATAAATTCTTCAGCTGTTTGCATAACGCAAACTAAAGCATCAAATATTCCAACAACAGCAACGTTATCTAGTGCGTCTGTAGGTTCTTCAGCCTCGGCAGTGCTGACTGAATAAAGGAACAGGTTGTCTGACAAATGATTTTGGAGACTCCTGTTCATGAGGTACAAGCACTGGTGATAAACATGTCAAATAACTTGCAGTAATCTATAAATAATCCATGGTTTGGTGAGCTAGAAACTTGACTTGAGTGTGTTTGGCCTGTTAAATGCAGTTCATATGCCATTTAAACATGTATTATTTTCCTTCTAAGTCTGTCATCTAATGGTGAATGGTGTTAGGAAAACCAGTCTCTCATAATATTTTATTTGGCCTATAGATGTATAATTTTGAGGCAATTGAGTTTTGTACTAGACGGGTTTGAGGCCAACCTCTTTTATGTTGTTACATGTAAACATAAGTATTATTTTGAGGCAGTTACAGTCAACTGTCTGCTTTACCATCTTCATTGTCCGGATCCTTGTTTTGTGCTTATATGTGAGCATACATAAGGTTTAACATTATATTATTGTTAACTTGCACTTAGCTACGTGACAGTGCATCTCAAGCAATGCTATGGCTGTGTAACATCGAGAAGTCACTGTTACCGGCTTTTGTTGGTCAAGAAACAGTATTTCCCGAAAAACCACAACTTTTCACTTTTATATCTGCAATCTAATTTAACATGTTTATTAATAAACTTAAGAGGCTTTGGAAAGAGCAAAGGTAGTTTTATGCTAGAATAAGCTAACCATCTACTCTTTTGAGCTACATGTTTAATTTTAGGTCTGAGTTTTTAACGCAGGAGAAGAGTAGGATAACTGCTTCATAAAAACTTAGCTCTCAGGTTGCTGAGAAGGATACATTTTCCATATATTTAATGACAGGAAACAAGATTAAGTGAGTCATTTAAGGTGAGTCTCGCCTCCTTAGTTCGAAGGTAAAGCATAACTTCATCAGTGATCCAATATTTAAAGTCGGATCCTCAGTTAAGTGCCCATTTGAGCTGCTGCACCATCTAATGTTGAGGTGTCTTAAACCATCCACTGAATTTGAAACCTCCATCCCAACAGCACTATGCTTTTAACCTCTGGCCTCTGCTGTAAATGGACTTGCTTCATCCATCTTATCAGGAATAAGCCCTGCTGACCCATATTGATTCAACTACATTTGCTCCAGAGTGAACAACTTTCTCCACCCGGGTGCAGGTTCTTGTTTAAATGTAAACAGAACAGTTTAGTCTGTGTGTTTTACTTCCGACACATTTAGAGAGACGGTTCGTCTTTATAAAAGCTGTTAGGCTGCTGAACGACCCGGGCAACTTCACCTGATAAACAAAAAATAAAGTCAGCCCTGAGCTGCGCTAGGCAACAAATAAGAGAGGAAAAAGTCAGCAGATTAATGTTGGCATTTTCTTTTCTCCTTTTCCCAGCTGCGCAGTTTGTTTGTGAAACGGCACAAAATGGGCTGCTGGAAAATGCAGATTAAGACACTGCTCTGGATTTATGCTCTGTGTCGTGTGTGTGTGAAATGCAAAAATGAGCTTTGGTTTGTTGATCCACCTGTTGATTCACACTTCTTTTCAGCCTATAATCCATCTTTTGTGAGCAGCTAAAATGGCCTGTATTGTTTAAGACTTTTCTAATTCAAATACTAACCAGGTTTGTTGATTGATTAATCAATCAATGGAGTAACTGATTTTTTCTCTCCCTCCCAGGTAAAGGACGAAACACATCAGCCACAGATGGTGTTTACCGTGCGCCACGCCACCGTGACCTTCCAGACAGACGGCGACACATGGCGCGAGCAGAAGGAGAAAAAGGCGGCGCTTATGGTAGGCATTTTGATCGGCGTGTTTGTACTTTGCTGGATCCCCTTCTTCATCACCGAGCTCATCGTCCCGCTGTGCTCCTGTGACATCCCGCCCATCTGGAAGAGCATCTTTCTGTGGCTGGGTTACTCCAACTCCTTCTTTAATCCACTCATATACACCGCCTTTAATAAGAACTACAACAATGCCCTGAGGAACCTCTTCTCCCGGCAGCGCTGAGCCACTCAGCACGCTCGTCAGACACACTACACCAGCATGCACTCCACAGTGATACTCCTCCAGACAGAGAAGGACTGACCTGTCTGTATCCATCACTCAATCATCCTTCAGATGGATGATAACCCAAGACAATGTCTGAAAAACTGTCTTTAGAAATGTGTTGTTTTTATTTATGTTTAGTTTTGTATTTTACCATCTTGAGGTAACCTCACAGCCGGACTGAGGAGGGTTTCAGAGCTACTGTATCTACAAAGAGAGGCATAAATTGGTTGTTTTGCAGTGGAAGTGGATACAATGCTGTCTACATGTTGGTTTCCTTCTGCCATTTCAGGCTTATTTGGGAGGAAACCACATTAACTCCCTCATAAACAGTTCCATCATAATATTGCAAAGCCGCTGGGAATAATTTCAAATAAGAAATGCACAAAAAATCTTTTGGAAATGCACAAAGAACCTCATAAATAATAATAAAGAACAAACTGTGGATTATTTTCTAAACTAGACAACAAAATGCTCATTCTTTGGTGACATTTCAACTAAAAAAATAATAATTTCATTATAGAAAAGCCGGATTATCTGACCTGAAAGCCCTCCAATAAAAAAGACCTCCACCTTACAGCTAGGTAAACGTGAACTCCCTGGCTCCACATGCAATTTATTCATACACACTTCTCGATAAATGTGCAGTGTATCCTCTCAAGCTGACTATCTATACACCAATTCTCTTTGCACATACACCTACACACTCCCATGCCTTTTATAAAACAGGAAAACAGCAGAAAAAGTTATTATTTCCACTATCTCTGAATAGATGCACTGTGGAGAAACTGCAGCCACGAATTATCACATCTCACTCCAGATAAATAAAGTAACCACCATCTACAGAAGATGTGTGAGCCAGTGTAAAGCTATTCAAAGCATTATGGCAACAATAGATTCATGATAGTTCAATAGGAGTTAAATTGGAAAATAAAAAACAGTATTGCTTTATTGTACGAAGAAGCTAAAGCACTGAGAAGATGCATGTTTTAAAGTACGACTCGTGGTGTTATATTATATTACGCAGGTTATGGGAGTCAGAGAGGTGAATGTTAACCAATACAAATATCCCTAATGGACTCAGAACACAAAGCTTCAGTTGATATAATGAAGTTTTTATGTGACTCCCCCGTCTTCTGCACAAATTGCCACTTTCTACTGAAAGTGTTCAACACTATAGAATGAGAAAGTGAGTCTTTATTATGTTGTGTAATGTACTGTAATGTGAGGAATCAAGCATGATAAATTGATCCTCAGCAAGTAGTTGTGCTACATGTACGTGAGCTCCTGTTGGAGAGCAACAAAGTCTCACAAATTGAATAAAGATGATCATTTTTTTTAACAATTGCATCTAACATTGCTGTGCAGTGAAAACCATGTATCTCCAAATTCGGTGATTTTGAATTCTTTAGATGAACTGTAGAATTAAGTGTTAAGTAGTAGCACAAAAGATCTATACAGTCTGCACAGGTTTAAGATTAGTGTCACCAGTGTAGTATCTGACCCTAATGTCTCCATTCTCTGCCTGAGATATTGAGATATGGTACTGAATATTGACCAGAAAAACTTTTTTGCAGTACATTATGATGTCACAGTGAAGTTGACCTTTGACCTTTTGAATATAAAAAGTCATCACTTTTTCATTATACCCTGTTAGACGTGTGTGAAATTTTGTCATGAATAGTGTCTCAATTCTAGAGTGAAAGCCAAAAAAACAGTAGCCTTAATTTTTGACCACTCGTCAGTTCATTCTTAAGTCCAGGTGGACATTTGTGCCAAATTTTAAAAGATTCCCTCAAGGTGTTCTTGATATGTCATATTCATACGAATGACACTGATTCAAGGTCATTTTGACCTTGACCTTTGACAACCAAAATCTAAGTTCATCATTGAGTGCAAGTGGACGCCAAATTAAAAAAAAAAAACACTCAACGTGTTCTTGAGATGTCACGGTCACAAGAATGAGACCAACAAGATCAGTGACCTTAAGCTTTGACCTATGACCACCAAAATCCAATCAGTTCAAAGTGGGTCCAAGTGGACATTTGTGCCAAACTTGGGACGGACGGACGGACGGACAGATGGACAGACGGACTACCCAAAAACATAATGCCTCTTTGCCACAGCTATCTCTTTGCTACTAATAAGCACTGAACACAGATATCAGCTGGTGCAGGTATTTGAACATAAATAACAAATTAAAACGTTATTATGGCACTAGAAAGAAAGTTCGGAGATCACCACAGTTATTACTCATCATCCGGAGGGGGACATGGACGTATGAGCTAATTTCATGGCAATTTCTCTCAAGACATCTCACTGAGAAACATAAATGGTGCTAGTCAGGGGATCACCAAAGTCATTAGGATTCATCTACTGGGTACTGGGTACTTCATGAGTATCATAGCAAGTTTCATATCAACCAATAGTTTTTGAGATATTTAAGATTGAATTAAAGTGGCAGCCTGATCAATTGACATCGCCATCCCCAGAGACATGCCACTAACACGTCAAAACAAACAATTGTATTACATGAAAAACAAGATGTTAAAACTCTGACATTTTTAGCTAAAAAATAAATTACAATTTAGAGATACATAGTGTTCATGACTTTAATATTAGAAAAGAAATTAATGGAATACTATAAAAAATGAACACAGTTTTTATACACTAAGTTAAGACTACAATCTTTACAACAGGACTGTAAGACTGTACCTCATTTCTACCTGACCTCAGCCTTTTACCTTAATTTGTACTTTCACGTTATACTCAACTGTATGTTAAAAAGTCAGACCTCAAAGGACACGAGTAAGAGTGCTTTGTACTTTCATATGTGCTATATTTCTAAGAAAAAGCCTATATACTTAAAAAAAATATAAATAATTCAGACTACATCATCAAGTTAAACAGAAAATATGTCATAATGAAGAACATGAAAAAAATGATCCCACTAATAGTAATGGTGGTTCTAGTAAAAAACAAAAACAAACAAAAAAAACAGTTCTCTGTGGTAAATAATGAAATGCATGGAATATAGAAAGAAACAGAAATCATTATTAGATATGGTCAAAAAAAGTGACAGTAATGGTGTTAACTCTGAGCACTTTTTTCATGTATAAATCGCATGACTTGAGCCAACGGTATTCTGCAGGATTCACTTATTGAAATGTTTTCTCACGGCTCTCCAGATTGCCCGAGGACGGCTGATTATTCACCCGTTGCCCCTCTTAGCTCTTGTTCTGTGTGGTAACCCAGCTCAGGAAATGCAAAGTGTTGCAGAAATGTGTTATTTACCATCCATCTCTGTTTCCATTTTTTATGTTCAAAATTAGTGCGGAAAAAAAACTATTTGGGAAATCCATACTTGTATTCATACCTAAAAAAAAATGGACATAAGCGTAGTGGAATTTTGAATGATACATCATTTGTAATTGTGTCAGTGTTTTTTCAATGTGTGCATGTTTTCTTCCACAGAAGTCTTGGATTATAAAATTGACAATAAACGAGACATGGATTTGTGATACACAGCGTCAAGCTTGGCACCTTGACAAGAAAGCTTATGAAAGAAACAGCTTTTCAGGTTGAGCCACGAGGCATACCGCTAGATATTTGCTAACAGTTGGCTACACACTCGTTCACAAACGAACACACACATGCCTGTGTAGACTAGCACAAAAAGAGAAAGGAAAAAATGACTGAAAATGAGAAAAATTCAGTGTTTAGTTTAAATACTAATTCATTTTTAGGATGATCATAGCCCAACTACTGTGGGTCATTTTATAGGCATTGGCGTATCCTATCTCTCTAAGGTACCACTGCCAGCACACACATTTCAGAGCCAGGAGTGAGCCTGCTCCTGTTCAAAGGAGCACATCCATCCGTGTTTTCAGGGAAGACAGCATGCATGAAAATGCGCCTTGGCTAAACTGACTTAGGATTAGAACCAGATGCCTCTGGCAAGGCAAACCTTTGCTTTAGCCACTGAGTTTTACAGAAATAGATGCACAAGCAGCCTCATGATGACACATGTACAGGGATGGAATACACTCTGTCACCATACTCTAAGCAAAAACATGATAAATGGAATATGTGGCCTAATACAGGCACTTGTGAGACAGCACCTATTATATATTAAAATATTTCTGCATGTGTTTTTCTATATACCACATACCAGTATTTCTTTGAAATCCCAGTCAGTTTGTATGTAAACAAAGATATCCCCAGTGTGCCAACACTAGCCTCTGGTAACAATAAAACAGGCTTTACATAATGGCGAGGTGCATGTGGTGGAGGCATGTAGTGCAGAATGACCAGACAGGACCAGATGTCCCGCACTGCCTTGTCTCTCTTATCTCCAGAACAAAGTGGGCTCAGTCTCATGCTGTCTGAGGCGTCGGCGACTGTGTGACTCTGTTGTTGTTCCACTTGTTATTCTGCGACAGCTCAGTATTATCCAAATAGAAACTGCACAGCAGGACTGTGGAGAGGAGGATCCTAGTGAGCGTATGTATATGTGATCTGAATGAGCGCACCGCTCTCACTTTCTCACCCTGTGCTCGACTCCTTGCCCGCTTTTAATTCAGGTTCTCGGGGCAAAACAGACGTGATTGTAGGAGAATGGAAAATGGAAATTCTAAAATACTCCAGAGAAGATACAAGCTGATAAACCTTTCTTTGCCTCAGGACAGAACTGGGATGGACAGTGGTTGCTGGATTTTTAAAGTTTCTTCTTTCATACTTTAATTCATGAGCACTGCTGAAGTGAAGGGTAGAAGCTATAGCTTCTAAATGTATTTCGAGTCTTGTTTTTCTTTTCTCTAAATATGGTCACGCAAGCTATCCAAAACTGCTCAAACTACTCAAAACATTGCACTGAATCATTGTATCCTCTTACAATGGTTAGTAGGCCTATAGTGTCTTACAGAATGCATAAAACACTCTATGACTGCTAATGAATTAGCACCACATCAGTGATACATGAGGTTATGTAGGTCAGGTTTAGGGAAAGAACCATGGTGATGGAGAACCGTAAAATAATAAAGTTCACTTGGTTTCACACAGTTTCGAACGTGGGTTTCCTCAGGGAAAGTCCTGTGACCATCGCCTGCCTCCGTTCACAGTTTTACTCCGGTCAATGCAATAGTCACAGGATTGAAGACTTAACTGTTATGTAGATTACACACTAATGACTGGCTCATGATTACATGGGTTATATGCAAATTAAGTTGCATTACTTTTCTAAGTATGTGTACAAACATTGCATGAGAACAGCCTGTTTTGATAGACATTAATAATTTCAAATTGCTCACTTAATTTGACAAGATTTTTAAAAAATCTGTGTGTTAGCAACATTTGGTAACTAGCACGATTTCAAAACCACAAAACAGTGGAGACAGAAGAAAAGTCAACAGATCACTCTTTAGGGCAATGGATCTGGAAACCAAGCATGTCTGTTGAAAATGTCATGGCAAACCATCCAATAGTTGTTAAAATGTTTCAATTTTGATCAAAGCGAGGAGGATCAACTAACAGACCAACAGAGACATTGTCATGTCTCAGCCCTGTCTCCAGAAATGATGTTTGTATAAAACTAATTTGAAACAGCAAATATGTTTTTGAGGGAAACATAGTGCAGAGCAAATTACATTTTCTATTAACATAATGAGTAAATGTTGCTTATTTGCATAACTGGCAAAGTCGCAGAAGTGTTGATACTGAACATATCAGCAAAACATCCACAGACAACATATTTCATTTCTGCTATAGGCAATCTTGCACATCAGTATTCACTGTTAATGACTGCAGGATTTTTTTCCCTTCATTATATCTTTTAGTTAACATTTAACTGAAATCATTATCTTTCCCCAGCATACTTTAATTGCCTAAGCCCAGCCACAGACAGGAGAATATATTCCAAAACAGGACTATGGTTACACAGTCCAACACTTTGTATGGTCGGCAACCATCCTGACCACCTCCCTGCAAGTCCAGTGCAGAATTTCAACAGAGTTTCATTAACTCAAAGTGATATATTTTAAACATAATCCAGGGTGCAATTACCTTGTCACCACAATGTAATTATGGATGCAATGTATTATTAAGCAAAGGACATTTCTACGACATGGGGTTGCATGTAGGCTGCACCTTAAACATCATTTCAAGTCTTTTTTTTTTCTGCGTGTACAAAATTTTGGTCCCCACAATCTGCTGCGGAGTGAGTGCTCTTAACTTTAACGCTACTTTTGTTTACTATATGACGTGAATGCCGCTGTCACAGTGAACATTCAGACTTTAAAACTTTGAAAACAAAATAAATCGTATTCTACTGGCACAGTTGAGTCAGGTTTAGCTCTACAATTGCGTGTCTAGAGCCATCCTGCTGTAGCTGAAAAACATACAGTCTAAATGAGGCCAAACATGTTTTATTCCATGTTTAAATCTTTGCTTAATAAGCTTATGAAGAGGGATTATAGCCTGTACATCAAAGCAAATGACAAAAACAATTCAGCTGTTATAAATAGTGTTTTGCAACATGTTTTCCCCAGATACAAAAGAAGACAAAACAAAAAGAAAATGTACCCATAACTTTAAACCAACAGCTCTAGAGTCCATAATAAAACTTAATAAGAAACGGTCTCAAGCTTGTGGTGTGTGAATATAAAATATTTGAATTAAGTTTTCCTTTTCCTCAAAAGAAAAAACAAACCTGAGGGAAACACTGCCATCAAGATTCTTAAGTACAGCTTAGAGTTATCAGTCTTTTGTAGGAATTCGTGAGCATTAATGTGATGTGCTCGCTCTGAACACTGATCCACTGCTTATGTTCTGCTTCCTCTCTCTTCTGACCCCTGCGCTGTCATTCACTGTAATAACTCACTCTGCCAGGACATGAATAGTTAATACAATGTAGGTGGGAAGAATCTCAAACAGATTCAGCAGATGCTGCTGTGCTACAGTCCCACTGATGAATTAAGATAAGCCTATGACATTTTAAACGGAAGCACTCTGGAGTACCTCCATCAGCCTCTGAAGCCTTTCTAAGTAGTAACGCATCCTCTTGTGATAACAGATACAGTATGTGTACGCATAATTTGTTTCCAAAGATCCTCTCCTCGCAACAAAAATATGATTTTTTTATTTGGTTGCGGTGGAGTCAAAGAAAAAAAAACAGTCTTATCTTTGTGTTGTCTGACTGTCTGCATTTCAATTTTACACCCCAGTGGGCTTGGTTAAACCAATGCAGACACTGAGAGAGAACAGAGAGACCTTTGAGAGAGAAGTTTTTTGAAAAAGCACAGACAGATGAGTCTAAATGCTGTTACGCGAGGGCTGGCTCCCGGTGAGATCAGGCAGGTGGCGTTGTAATTTTCGAGATTTCAGGAAATGGCGAGCAAACTAATTCAGGAGGTGATTGCTCAGAGTGGGTAAATGGTAAGCTGTGGGAAGTCTCACCATGTGTTCATCAGGGAGACGAGATACATGCATACAAACAGAGATGAGATGCAGACACAGGAACAGGGAAACAACGACAAAGAGGTTACAGTAGTGATATTCAGTTATTTCATTGCAGAGGCAGAAACAGGTGATTCCCCTGTTTCCTCAGCACTGTAAAGATAAACCAACGAAGCCTCATGCTCTGTTGCTATGGCACCAAGACAGTGAAAGAAAGCTCCGTACATGTCTGTGAAGATTTTCAGTCACCTGGGTTATATAGGATGTGAGCGAGTGCTATGTTAAAAAATGGAGACGTTTGTTTTTCTAAGACTCCAAGAAACATCCTCAATATGTCTGCCCGCCTTCAACTCATTACTCGTATCCATTCAGAAAAAAAACGCAAAGACAAAGTGCTCCCTACTCACTTGTGCATACCTCATTTGTTTTGTGCTTGGCTCGGTTTCCATACTAGAGTCCGGCAAAAGTTCAACAAAAACTGCAACGTTATGCCTGAGTGAAGGCACTTGTCTTGGCAGGCGAGCCAGCCCAAGGGTAGGATCGAGAAAGGGGATGATGTCATGTTTGGCAGAGTTGTGTGGTACTTCGAGAAGGAGCGGCACTATGAATTGTCAGTCCTCCTGCTCATGTTTGCAGCAGATTTAGTCTACGTTGTTGCCCTCCACCTCAGTCAGCTCAGAGGATGTTTGCACGCGTCACTTTGATATCTGATGATGTGCACCGTTTTATCACCGCTCACATTGTACACCCCCAATGTGAAAGCCTCTGGTTTGAATTCCCTTGAAGAAACATTACAATATGAATGAGATCTATGGCGCAGGAACAAAATGTGGTTGATTACCCTGCCTGATGATCAGAACGGCTCCAAGAACAGCGTGACCGTGAGCTCCGGGATTTTATAGTAAAAATCCCCCTGGTCGTGTTTCCCTAACAAGGATTTAGCTCTGCCTTAGAAACCATGTTGACCCAACCTCTGAAACTGGAACAAGAGCCTGCATTACAGCTCATATGTTAGCACCACAATAAGTCCCCCAGGGGAAAAACAGGCTTTGTTTTGCATTCAATTGTTGCTGTGCATTCATATTCAGGAGATGCTTGTGGTACATTGGCAGGCATTAAACCAACTACATGGCCCTAAACACCCCATCACCTCATTGTCAGACAGTGAAAACATGACTTTTTTCTAGTGTTTTCCCAAGATGAGCATCGTTGGAAAACTGCAACATTTTGCCCAGCTTGTTGCTATGGTATTCTGAGGAAGGAATACATCTGTACAAGCTTAACTGATGCCTTTTCTATCATGCGAGTCGTATTAACATCAGTAAATCCTTGATTGAGATCAAGTCTCTCTATGATGCCATCTCACGTCTGGCTTTGGTATGTTTTTTTCAATTAGACAAAAGAAAGTTATATCTTCATTTGATTCGTTTTGCAAATCCACACCAGGGCTTAAAGTATCCAAAAGATGCAAAAATATCTCTGCGTGCCACCGTAGCATTTTCATTAGGTTCTTGGACAAATTGTGCATTGCTGAAATGCCTGCAGTGTTAACCTTTATTGGCCAGCTGATTGCCTGTTAGTTTCCATTTCTGCTGTTTTTGAGAGATTGAAATTGCATGAGGAAATGTTGAATTTGCATATCATTGCTGTCTGCTTAGAAGCACATAACAGCTAAAATGTTAAGTCTCAGTTAATGTAGATGGATGACAGATAAGTAGATGCTCAATAAAACATGTTAACCCTGGGTTTGTATGTGATGAACATGTTGGGGACTCTACCTCATAAAGGATCACCAATTGTTAGAAATATGGTTATCAGAAATAATGAATAATCATTTAAAATAATTATTAATTATGTTAAATTAATGCAACTTAATTTACATTAAATCACCTCATGCAATCAGTCTCATGAAGTACACTAAACAGGAACTCAATTTGGAACTCTGATTAAAAATTAAATTAATAATTATAACCAAAAAAATTACCATACTCATAGTAAAGGGTGAAGGATTTTGAAGCTCTTGACACAGTAGTTGACAATTCATTCACTCTTGTACAATATTAAGCAGACTGCAAGTATGATTCCGACTCCCAACAAACATGTTAACTTTGTTGGGTTAAGTTTCCCATATAAACTTTGGACAATGTCTGGTGAATTAGATATGAACATTGTCTGGAGTTTCCCTTCTACACATGTAGCACACAACACCAGATTGTCTGTGTAAAGCCTCTTTCCCACTGTATAAAAAGCCTGCTCACACCTGGCTTTTTAATGTAATGGCAGAGGCTACAATCGGCATTCACACCCGTTCAAGTGACTCTGCAGAAGTCAAAGGTATTTATTGACTCTTGTTCTGATCAGCAATAATAGAAACACAACACCCGGGTGGATGAAGTGGAAGTTCCAGGCCATTACTGCTTTCTACTGATTATTGTTTACATCTGATTGCTGCTAACTAACCCTGATTTCAAGCACGTTCTTGATCTTGAAGGCAATTCTTAATGCAGAGCGATTTAAACGGCTCTGGTGTCCAACATACACATTGTCTTGGAAATACTCAGTTTGGTTTAGGCGAGGGGTGGCACCTGGGTACCGCATGCAGGAAACATGGCATGAGGAGGAGGTCGTGATAATGTAGCTTTTTACAGATGCAGCTTTGTAGATGGCGGTGGTTTGTGAGGTCATTAATACATTGTCTTCTTTACCTACTAGGGTCCTGTCTTGCTTGAATTATGCAACACTGCCCCCATGATCTCTGGTAGCACTGTTTTTGTCAGAATCCACAAGCTTTCAGAAAACATGCCCAAATATGAACGAAATAAATACAGAGTACAAACAGAAGGGTCTGTCCGTCAACATATACTTTTTTAATGTTGAGCATAAATGAGCACTTAAGGAACTGGCAGGATGAAGTCTGTTTAATGTCTGATCCAGCTGATTCGGACATCTGCGTTCTCACAGCTCCTCCAGGTAATGTCTAGATAATTTCAAGTTTGCAGTGCATGTTCAGGCACTTTAGTGTGGTATTCTTAGGTTATGTCCAGCAAAATCTCATCATAATGTGAGCATCATGTGTATTGATTATCTATGATTACCAGCGACTGAGATACACAAGTGTTTGAAAATATTTGACTGCTGCCAAACTGCTACGCAGTTTGTATTTAGCACCATTGTCTACCCCTGCCTTGGGTTTTTTATAGCCACAGTTGTTCCACGCCAACTCCACTCCACACAGCCCACTTCTCACTTAAAATGTCCTCTTGGGGTGCAGCACTTAGCAACATGTTCTCTCTGCCAGCCCAGGAAGATTCAATACCACCTTATCATGGACGAGATAAGAACTGAACTTGAAATAAATCGCCATTTCTCTGCAGGAAACGTCAAATTAATGCACTGTTCTGTTATTTATTATAAACTGAGAAGATTACCCTTAAAAGGTTTGATCATCCTACACCCAAAGATCTTGAAATTTTAATAATTAGCTTTAAAAATGGAATTAAAAGTGAGATAACAAAAGAGAGACATAGTGGGACTGTATGAGTCCCTGAGGAACCATAATCAAGAAAAGAGTATTATCATATTATGATATAGTAAGCGTGTGAACACTGGTTGGACAATCACTATCCATAGATCTTTTTTGTAGCTTCTCATACATGAGTATTTTCTTTCAGCAGTTTCTAAATGCAGCCTGCAGTGTTCATTTGATTATTGATTATTCAATTAGGCACATCACAATGTGCCGAGTGGGCAGATTCGAGAGGAGTGAGCTGTCCCATTAGCTAAAGCATGTTGACTGTGATCATGGAAATAAGTGTTGCGTGGGCGAGTGTAGCTCTGATCAGTGGAAATAGTATCAAAATTAAAGCAGGTGTGATTATAAAGGAGGATGTAAAGAGGAAAATGTACAGTGCTGGAAAATAAACATCTCTGATGGAAAACGTTTCATAAACATCAACAATGTTCACGCAGTGAATTTTACCAATTTACACTGTCTATCTATATTTGCCAGCATGCTGCAGTCTCTCTCTCTCTCCTTCTTACTGTTGCTACACCTGCCAAGCTTTACTTTTTTGTGTTGCCTATGCAATCTATACTTACAGCAGTGGCAGATTTACCACTCAAAATTTGCAGTTGTTTTTATAAGGACAGTTCATTCCACAATCAAAACTACATCTACATCAAAGCCCTTTGTCATTACAAATTTATCAAATACCTCTGCTTTGTCAGTGCTTTTGACATTGGAGCATGATGCCAAAAAGCACCTTGCACATCCTCATGCAATACAGCTGGACGGCATCAGCTGAGAACTTGGCAAAACAGAATTGGTTGCGTTGTAATTACACGCTGACAGATGGTAGACACAACCGTTCACATGCGCATAACGTCAGGTTGAAACGCCAGTAACAACGTAATATAAGGAGCGCGGGTGCAGCTATGGCACGGGCAGGAGAGTTGGTGGATGGATTTTTTTCTAGTTTTCTGGTAACAATCAACCTCATCTTCCCTTTAAGTATATGGAGCAGCAGGACTACGCCGCAGCTTACGTTAGAGTTAAATGAGTTAAAATGCTGTTTCCAGCTGACTTTTTAATGTTACCAGCTGGCTCAAGAATCTTGTAAAAGGGCACATGATAACAATATATCCTACATGATATTGGCTAATACTAAAAGACTGGGGCTAAGCTGTGCCCTGTTTGTCTGCTTAGCTTACATTGGTCTGCATTTGTAATCTAAATGCTTTCACTTTTATAATAACAAGAGAAAGATTTTTTTGGATGAAGACTTAACACTGTCAAACGTAACGCAATCTTGGTTAACATTAGCTGTTTTTGCAGTAAACTTCCCCAAATCTAATTAAGGGCTGGACAGAGCTCTTAATCTCTGACATCATCCCGGACTGGCTTACACACAACGTGTAACCCTGCAAACTAATTTACTACTGTGGGTAGTAAGCAAGTTAAACAGATGTGCTAACAATTGCAACTAACATCACAGCAAACAAAAACTAGCCCTTTTTACACAGAGATCATAATAAAGGGCCACTACAGAGTTCTTTCTCTCTGGTGCCTTTGTGTTTTTACACAGAACCAAATAACAGCGGCATCATGCCGTTCCAGTGTGTGGTTTTAGATAGCATGCCAGCATCGCAGAGGCAAAAAAGGCATGGGTGTGGGAGATGGACGTGACAAGTAACATAAGCATCGGTAGCGCTTTCGATACAGTAACAACGGCCTAACACAGTAATATATAATTTACCATGGCCACTCATCTCCTCTGCTCAGAGGGAGCTCCCGAATCTTAGTTTCCCAATTTGCACACAATTACATTACGTTATTGTTCCTCCTCTTTGAGTTAGTTGCTCACTTCTGCTAGCTGCTTTTTAAATCTCACGCCGTGGGTCACAGGCATTACACGGCGTAAAAACATCACACTTGTCCCACCTATGTCCCTTTCACATAGACCTCAATTTGGTGCTGTTACTACCTCAAAGCGGAGACAATTATGTTCCCTAACTCCAAAATCGTACCTTTCATACACGTGGTGAGGCTGCAGAATGATGAGGTCGTGCCTAGTTACAGTTACCAAGTTATGATTGGACAATAACTGTTAAGGGGAGTGGTTTGGCAAATGGACAATTGACAAAAGATCAAACATAAATTTATGTTACTGTCATGAATAACGAACACAAAATACAAGTAACAGATGTACTGTGCTGACTGAATGTGGTTTCCTATGTTGGCCACTTGTGCGTGTGTGTTTTAGTGTCTATTTGTGTGTGTGTGCATGTGAGTCATTTGTCATCATCAAAACAGGACTGAGCTGCCAGACAGAGGTCAATCAAATCTTCATCACAGCCCTGTGATTCACAGGAAATGCATGCACAAGGCAACAAAGCATGGACGAGCACATGATGATCTTCAAAGCGGAGCAATCATCGTCTGCCTACTTGCTTTGTGTGCACCGACAACGGTGTGTGAAACCAGATCAAGCCTCATGCTGGGGCTCCAGAGAGATATATGCTAAACCTCCTGGCATGCATTATCGCTTTAGCACACTATGAGCCTCTGGTACTTGTGAATAAGAGATAAACCCGACTGATGAACTCATTATTCTCTCACAAATGTATTACTATGGCTCGCCTCAAATGTACTTCCACTGTATATAATACTAAATGGATATAAACAGGCTATATTAGGATGCTGTCTTTATCATCACAGGCCTAATTACCATTAATGCTTGCACAGATCATGTTTTCCTTCTGTGCATTTTTCACTTCCGCGCCCTACTTGATGGCAGTTCCAACTGACAGTATTGACAGTGGCAGAAATAATCAGAGCAGCCACATCCTCTGCGTCTTTTTCTTTCCCCCTTAATAAGCTCATGCAGAGCATTTGAATGGAATTCCCAGAGATGTCCGTACTTCATGTCGATAATGCAGCTGTCCCCATGAGAGCAACATAAAAGCAGGAATCCTCAAACGCTTCCTCCCCCAACATGCTATCATGCAGACACTTTCCACTCATGGTGAAGGAATCCACCTCACTGACCGATTACCGTTAATGTATCTCTGCAAAAGTGTACATTTCTCAGGCTTCACTCATCTGCTGACACTACTCCCCGAAAAGTTCAACAAAGTGCAACATGGTGTGCTGCACGACTAAAACACCCCAGCTGTGTAGCTTAATTGAGATTCACGATGTAATTTAGAGCTCCATATGTGGATTCATGTGTTTGTCTCCAGAGCCTGCAGCGTTATCAGTCACGGTCACCGGAGTCAGTGTGTGTGTGTGTATGTGTGTGAGATTTCAGGACTTATTATTTATCAGTATTGATTTATTTCTTTAAGGTAGCAGGACAAATGTGACTCCCTGCTGAGCACTGTGGGATGTTAAAAATGTAGAGAGCAGGTGATGTGGGGTCACGAAAATCAGCCTTTTGATAAACTGATGCATTTTCTAGATAGATGGATAGATAGATAGTGCCTGTGTTGTGTGTGTGTGTGTGTGTGTGTATACAGACAAGGTGAAACAAGGTGAATTGCCATGTCACTGACACCCTTTGCTGAAAGGGTTGTCTCACTTCATTTACAGATAATGGCTCCCACATTGCCGCCTTCTCTGTAGCCAGCGATCTTAATTAGCATCCGAGTGCTCCATGTTCCCGCCAATAAATTCCACTTAAATCCAGCGCGCCATCTCATCTGTTACATTTTCTTCTTTTCTTTTTTTATCTTTTTTTTTTACACCTCATGATGGGGGTCCGTAGCATGTGAAAATGTTTGAATGTGTAAAATGCAGAATGAGATATGTGTGTTTTGTGCTGTGTCAGAGACTCACTGCATGACTGCAGTGAAATGCTTTCATCTGACATGCTGGCTCTGTTGAAGCAACTATGATTTATTGAATTGAAGATAAATCTACAACAGTGTTATTTATTGTGTGAGCTTTGAGGTTAAAGTTTTCAAGAACAGAAAAAATTGCCCTCTATGTGTAAAGGGGAAAAAAAATATTGTACAAGTCCAATAATTTCAACAATACTTGAAGCTGAACTTTCAGTATGTCATATGGCCAGTGGGTCAGTCTGTTGATCACGTTGGTACAACCTGAAATTTCTCAACTTCTACTCAATGGACTGGCACAAGATTTTGGACATACATTCATGGTTCCAAGAGGATGTATCCTAAAGCCTTTGATGATCCCTTCACCTTTCCTTTAGCACCACAGTGAAGTTGCCGTTTGTATCTCAACAACTATTGGATGGATCGCCATGACGTTTCCAAGACACTCACCTCTCCCACAGGATGAATTGTAATAACTTTAGATATCCATCAACTTTTCGTCTAACACTATCATCAGCCCAATATGTTTAATACTTTAATATTGTGATTTTTAAACCAAATACCTGCAAAACCTAATGACATTCCACTCAGCTTCAAATGTTTTTTGTTTTTGGTGCTGATTAGCAAATGTCAACATGCTCATTTATTAATTATTTAATCAATAAATCATTATTTTTAAAAAAAAAGCTCACAGCAAATTACTGCATATACTTTGATAACACAGAACAGCAGGTTAAAAGATTCATTAGACTGATCAATTCCATATGTTCGATTATATTCTTACCGACGGATGAACTGATCATCGATTGATTGCTATCATTTCTACACTGGACATTAAACCAGCATTAATATTTCTCAGTGCAAAGCGAGGACGAAAACTTTCATAATGGACAGCGACCGCTCTGCAACGCTTCAGTTTAAAGTTAAGAATAAGATTTAACTTTTTAAATTGCCAACAGAGCTGTAGATGGCAAGAGTTACGTGTCTCCATCTGGCAGGGAGGCCCTCACGTAGTGACGTGGTAATTACCACACAGTGCCTCCAATACGACAGTTTATTTATACAGAGTATGCTTAACAATAGCCCACATATTGGGTACAGGGTGCATAGCGATGCAATTTCAGACGCAAGTAAGCATACTGTTGTTTGAATTTAGTTTAAAGCACTGCAATGCCAAAGTAAAGCCTCAATAAGCTGCAAGCATGGATGTAGATACATCTAATTCTGCGCCGTTAATTGTAACAAATGTTGCAATGTCTCTTCAGTGGTCAGGTATTGTAGATTGTTTAAATAAGAGTGGAGAAGTGAAGATAGAAACTGTTTTGCCCCGAACACAGGAACACATTACAGCGAGTACATTCAGCTGAGGGAGGATTCGCTTCAGAGAGCTGAGGGGGAACATGCAGTAATTTTAAATAATGGGAGTCATATAATTTCAAAAAATAAAATATGCCTCCTTTGTCCAGAGTAAAGGCCAAACAAACGAACTCTGGAAAGAAATTCAGTTTTACTTTCTGCTTTTCCATTATATAAATGAAGAACCAAACTGATAAATGTTTGATGACACAATCTGAAATACAATCATGGTGCTCTGGTTAACATCTGGGATTGTCTGGCCATTTCATATTGGAAATTGTTGGGAAAAAAAATACAGAAATCACAGACCATGAACATGGCAGTATTTCTTTGATACAAAGAGGAATACAGAAAGGATTCACAGTGAGTGTTTTCTAGTTCTTTTCACAAAAAAAAGTCTTTCATTTGGCCTTTCGAAGAAGCTTTTTGCCTCACTGCAAATGGCCTTAGAGTAGTGAGCAGAGCAACACGAGAAAAGATAAAACATTTGAAGATGAAAAGACAGGATACTTCTGATAACTTCCCACAACTGACTCTGATATTGGACGTTTAAAAATACACACTTTCACTGTCAGATTTACAACTTGTCGGAAATGACCAAAAAATTTTGGACACAGAAAAAAACAAAATTCAAGACAAAAATTGCTGCCAAATATATGAAAATATTTGTCGAGATATTGCCTCTGCACCTAAAAATTCAGAAGAGACTGAAGATGCAAAGACATTCACTCCAGAGCAAAGCCAATATCTGTGCCAGCTCTAATGAGGCCGTTTGATGTGATTAACTGCAGGGCAATTATTGATCTTTACCACAAGCTGGTAATGATAATGATACAGCCGACTCACATCTATCATGAGACGCTGGTTATAAGTTGGATTTTATTCCTGCTTATAATATTTTCACAAAAGCTTTTTGAGTTATTCTCCTGGGCGTACAAGTGGAAGCACAGTGAAACAGGTTTTGTGTGTCGTTACACACTACATTATCACAGAGGAAAACATTGCAATAAAAGCTCTAACTTTGCTGACAAAGTAACTCGGCAGGATGTGTTTTAAATTGTTATTCAGGTTTAAGTGTTGTACTTGTAGGTATGTGTGTGCAAATTCTGGAGGCACTGAGGATAGAAATCCCATCTGTATGGCAGTATGACTTCTGTGCTTTCTGACTCAGGGGCACAACATCACACACATGCACACACATGCACACACACACACACACAGCCCTCACCACTGCCACCAGCACAAATACAAAATCCACATAAAGCAAAGACCAGCTCAGAGCCTCCTTGTTGATTTGGCTTTGTTTGGTTCTTCTTCACATCTCCAAAAATCCAAATGTTTATTTGTTTCACAACAGATTTGGATTCAGGTGCCAAAAAAGACATACCTGCTCTGTTTGTGAATGAACACTGGGAGACATTTTCACCTCTTGGTCACCACAATCAATAAAAACAAATCGATTGCCTTTTTTTTTTTTTCTCCATGTCTATTGACCTGAAATAGACCTTTGTCTGAAAAAATCATGAGCAAATGGCATCAAAATCAATCAATGTTTTGTCACATGGAAATTATACAAGGTACAACTCAGGGTTGTATATATAATAATAGTATATATAAAAGTTTGCATTCACAGACCCACAAAAACCTCTGATTTTAGAGAGGGGACACAGAATGATACAAAGACACACCATTGCAGCTGGGGGATGACTGTAGAAGAGTAAAGAGTTACTTTCTACTGTGAAAAAAAAAATCACCAATAATAGTTCCTGAACAAACTTCCTGTTCAAGGAGGAATATGATCTGAAATCAGGGAAAAATTAACATCATTAACCAAAATAACATGTTTCCCTGACATTAGCATGTAGCTACATGCAGCAGTGTATAGTATAAACAATTTGCAGTAGTGTGCCTGGAGCACATGACTATATAAAGAAATCTGCCACCAGCTTTCTGGGAAAGTAGTAAAAAATGCTTAAAACAGACTCACTAATAGCAAAGTTACCTGGAGCTATGTAAGCAGCCACACACTCATCCAGTGACCAACACTAGTGCTCACGGCCGTATTCAACTAATGTTCTTGTCTTTAATAGCCTTGATTATATTTGTCAGATAGTAATTTACATAAACAGAACAACCCTTGTTCCCCCGCAATGTTGAATCCATGGCTACAGCCTTGAGTTATTCAGTTGTGAAGAGGAGGATTTCTACATTTGGATGTTTTTGGTTCAAAACCCTTAAATTTACCCACTCAGACACAACACTGGTCGCAAGTGACTACATTAATGGGTATTAATGCTTACCACAATGTATTTCTTTGTGTGAAAAGTGTTGGTGTACTCCTCTCTAATACTGGCTTGCTGTGCCTGTCTGCTCTCCACCACAATCATCTCAAAAAACACAAGAAAAACCACGCAATAGATGGACTAAAATAGATGGATTCCACAGTGCTGCAGCAAATGAATCAAAGGCAAGCGAGCTTGAGATAATCATAGCAAGGCACTCTGTGGAGAGATCAAAAGTAGAACGTTTCTGCACCTGCCAGCGTCTGGGCGATGTGTGTCGGGGTTGGCTGGCTCACCAGGGGAAACGGGACTACACCTCCTATCCTGAAGGGACCCGAACACGCCAAGACTCATTTCTCAGGTCTTATTTGTAAGCATCTTGTTTTTTGAGGTTAAGGGCGATGTGAGACGCAGAGGGCAACATATGGGAATGAAAATACGTATTATTTGCTGTGGTGATGCTTGAAGTGCTTCGTCCACAGTGTCATGTCTTACATCTCAAACACACAATCATGTGAGTGCAAATGGCGAGATGGAAGGTGTCCTTTCATGTGAACTCTGACATTTTAGCCTGGTTTTGTCTTTTGGGAGTTTCAAACACAAATTAATGATGCCTGGTGTTTGAGGAAGCATTGGCTTTTTTTTTTTTTGCTTTCTTTTCGTCTTATAGCTTCTACTCTGTACAATATTTTTCTTATCCTTAAAAGAAAATCATAACATAAAACAAAAATCTGGTCATTTGATACATTTAACAACATAAAACAAATGAACACAATAAGCTGTTTAATGCAGAGGCTCTTTCTCCGTCCACACAGGTGATTTAATCAGAGCTATGTGGCCTTGGTGGTGCAAACATGATTGATCGACATCTTCCTTTGCTCTCCTGTGATCTTGCACCTTGCAGCACTGTGGTAGCATACACATTTACTATTTCTCTGTATCTCTATCTATATGAAACATCAAAATGCCTGCTATGAAAAAAGTCATTTAAGGTCTTATCAGCCAGAATAAATGCAACATTCGTGCTGTGTCCAACATCATTCCCTTGGTCAGTAGATGATTCTATCGTGAGAAGTGAACGATTTCGAACACTTATGGACTATCATCATTTAGTGTCATTACTGACAGATGGGTGTAGTCTCACATGGCTGTAATTTTCTCATCTATAAAATACAACATAGACAGATACATAGACTGTTAGCAGAAAGAAGACACCACTTTTTTCGTCCCATTGTTGGAGTTATTGAGGACACTAGAATGATAATACTTTACAAGATGCAAATTGTAATATACTGTCAACAAACCTCAGGCAAAACAGAAGCAAAGCCACTGCGGCAAATATCCCAATGCAATTATTTTTGGGGTTGACAGATTATCAGCCTGGCCGATTATGGAGGCCAATACTTTTTTTGCCAGATATCTGTATCTGCATTTTATTTTAATGATCAAGGATAACATTAATCGATTAAAAAGTGCAAGTGTCAGCATGGGAGGAACTTTTACTTTGTTAAACCTCAGGAAGCTATTTTTATTTGTTTATTTAATTTTTTACTTGACTTTATAAAAAAAAGTTACTGGGAACTTGCTGTATTCGATGTTGAAAATTTCAGTTTTGATTAAACATCTGCAAATGGCATTTAAACAGCGTTTTGTGTTTGAGTTTATTTAGTTCAAATTCTAAATATTAATAATAATATAAGATTTTAGTTTTTATTGTAAATGCATATGGTTTACGAGTATCAGTCTCATTAACTACTAATAATTGGTATTGGCCCTGAAACACAAATATCAGTCGACCCCTAATTATTATGCTAATCTTTTGGGTTTTTAATTGATCAGGTTTACATGCTTTAAAATTTAAAAAACATGTTTTTCCCCTCAAGACACTGATTATAAATGACTGCAGAATATATGGCTTTTTAATTTTAATTCTGAACTTGATAATGAAACCATATTTTTCCAACAGGTTATCCTCATTTATAAGGAATGTTTGAAACAAGGTAATTAAGATTTTAATTACTTGCTCTTTGCTCATGTCTTACTAGGCTGCAGCCTAACAATATTAATAACACTACTGATAGAGCACATTTCAAGATCTATGTTACAAAGTGCTTCAAGAAGACAGGTCATAAAATCAAATATTAAATAAATAAATACAAAACAGTTAAAAGGACTATTTAACTATTTATAAAAGGCAACACAAACAAGATGTGCCTTTAGTCATCTATTTTTGGCACACTTAAGTTCCACCACAGTAGACCTATGTCGATAACATCAGCTGTCCCATAATTACAGAGCCGGATTCTCTAAACACCACCGTTTTCTTTTCTCAAGTCCTTATGAATTCTCCTCCACATCTTTCCTTGACCTCATGACATTTTCTATCAAGGTCACGAAAAAAAAAGTTAGGAAAGGAAATTATTTTGACCATCCGACTGCTGCCACAGTCTTTAGAAGGAACATGAATGAAAACACCTGTGTGGGTGGACTATGAGTGTGAAGGGGCTAAATATAGCTCAGATCATCATTTCATTTAGACTTGTTTATTGCTGCGTTCAGGGCGACCTAATCTGACCTTTTTTTTATATCGTGACATTTCAACATGTCAGGAGAGGCACAGGTGTAATAAATAATATGAACAATTTCATTCAGATGACGCAGTTCCAGGACCCCGGTGCTGTTCATGCCCGCTCACTGCCACTGATGACATTAACAAAGCCATTGTTAATGTCATCAGTTTCACCTGTGCTCGTCTTGCTAAAAATGCAGTTGTTTCTTGTTTGTTCAGTGCAATAAGTAACTGTCAAGCAAAATTATATTTTACTACAATGTATAAAAAATTCATTGGTGATTCTTCAACTATCTTTTGTGTCCCTATAAGAGAAAACACAATTCTTATTTTCTATTTTTACCAAACTTAGTCTTTATTTTTATAAAAAATTGACTTTTATGCATGTTTTTTGCTATATTTCCTTTGTCTCTGATGCAGATTTTGGACATTCAACCCTGCTTAATTTTGAATTTTAACATTGATCTAGTCTTAACTTTAAAAGAAAAAGCAAACACATACCCATTTTAATGAGATGTGTAATGTTTTGTAGGATAAATTAGTATTCCAGCTGTTTTCATGTACTGTTTTTACTATGAAAAGTAATCCACCAAAATCGTACATATACCATGTAATCATGAGTCGGTTATTCAAGCATAATGCACATATTTTGGAAGGCTGTGATCACATGACCAATGTGCTTATGAGAGTAAAGAAGGGAGCTGTTGTGAGCAGCCCAGTATCACCCATTAGAAAAATGGTGACAAAAGCAATAAAAACGTAATGTAGAGGCCAATGTGAGTATGCAGTTTAACAATGAACAGATGTGATCATCACGTTTCTGCAGAGCAAACTGACCTCATCAATTACAACAAAATCACACTTAAAAAAAAAAAAAGCACATAACTAATGAATGCAAGGCAGCTCAGTTCACTAAAAGTGTTCATAAAACTTCAGCACAGGATGTCTGTTTACATCCTGCCGGAGCTGACCTCCTTGGCGCTGATGCAAGTCTCAAAACAGCACCGGGCGTGCTTTGAGGTAACACAACTGAAAGTGGAAAGAAATATTCCTGCATCGTATCACTGTCAAACCACCAACTGAGAGGTTTTAATTAGCAGAGCACGAGGATCCTGCAGGATTTCATATTCAATTTTCCACCGACTGTTCTTAAACACAATTTCCCCAATCTGTTAATAACCTTGGAGTTGATTAAAGAGCATAATATTTGTTATATCTCTTTAAGCCATTCAAGCAGTATCAATCATTTCCTCAAACTTTCTTCTCAAGGACCTTGAGAATATGTGCTCCCACATGTGGCACTGATGACATTTCTCAGCCCATTTTTCCCTCTGTTTGCTCAGGATGATTAATGACAGAGTATATACACACACACACACACACACACACACACACAGGCACATAATGTAACTACCTTCTGAGTCCAGGCTGGTACATTTCTCCTCATGTACACTCAGCTACCTCAAGTGAACGTCAAACGTAACACATCTGAGACCCTATTTGACTTGCTTGGATTCGGTTCCACCTTCGGGGCTTTACTAACCAAAAGAGATTCTCCTCGGCTCAACTCACAAGAGCTCGGGTGCTGATGAAAGTCGTGCCCCTTTCAGAGTCTCGCCGTGGTGTGACTGAACTGACCCATCAGTGAAACATAAAGAAAAATGTGACACTCAGTTACAAAATGTTTCATTTTTCACGGCATGAAAATGTAAATGAGCTTCTATAGAGGTCATGTGAGGATTTATGTAAGAGCTTATGGAAAGTACAAAAAATCCTTCTAGATGTTTACAGGTACAATATTCAGCTGACCAATATTACTGGTCATATTGCGATGGGAAATAATCCCACTCAAAGCGTGGTGACGTCAAGCAGACCCACTTGACAGTCAAAGTGGGGTTTTTGATATGTATATTCCCTGAAATTATCACCCTTGTTTGGCTATCTCATGATTTCATTATCTGCAATTAGATGAAAAGAGAACTTTTGTAATAATTGCCTGCAATTATTGGATAGCCGCGGCTTATTAGCATATTGCTTGTTTCATGATCTAAAAGTGGCCTGTAAACAGCCAACTGTAATAGATCTACGAGGAACAATTACCTTTAAAAGGATGATAATGACGCACTAAGTAGAAAACAATTTACCTGCTTCTGAAACAACAGCACTGTTGTCGCTGCATAGCCTTAAGAGAAAAAGACAACACATCTTATTTCCAATGTGGCATATTGAGTAAATAATACAGATTCATGTGACTGAACATAAACTGAAACAATATCGTCCTGACACCTGACAGGAAGAATGCTTTAATATTTAGTTTTAGATCGTGAAGTTTGAGTTGCGAGGAGGATAATGTATCTGCTGATCTGGTTGGAGCTGATCAGAGCGATGGATGAGAGGAGCAGCTGCTACAGAGGTGCTGAATGCAAACTTTTAGCACTGTTGTGGCAGATGTTTTGATGACTGATGAATGAATTTGTGAGAAACCCTGCAATTTAAGTAACTGGGAGGTAGTCGGCATATTACAAATACTAAAACATCAAAGTTTCCCACACATTTGTTTATTTGTGGCGGAACGCAACCATAAAACATCTGCGCCAGAATTACATTTTCAAGTGCTATTGATATATACGTAGTCACTGCGCAACACTCTGGGAGCAGCGAGTGTACTGTTGTCACCAGCATGTTGTTGTCGCTGCAGAACATAAGGCACAGTCAAAGTGAAACTTCATTGTGCTTTGTTTAAAAGTTTGCATTCACTCACTCTGCTCTCTTCGTATCCATTGATCTGATCCGTTCTGACCGAAATAACTGATCAATTATCCACACTGTGACTCAAACTACCGCTGAGGGACATAAATAACTCATGATAACTTTCTCCTGCACGCATTCACGGACCCCCAAAACGTCCCAATTTAGAGAGGCAGCTCAGGATTATTTTATTTTATTATCTCTTTTAAAAAGGGACATTCGCCCACAAGATACCGATCTGAGGCAAACACAGCACATGTCCCTTGTAATAGCATTGGGTCAATCTTCTCCGAAAAAAGTACATTATAGTATGGCACATTTACATTCTGTTTTGTACGTCTAAGAAATGTAATATTACAGGTATTGTTCATGCTTTTTGACTGGTTATACATGGTGTTTCTACATGTGTGCGGATGCATGTGTATGTACAAATAATTAAATAATCTACATTATGGGAGAAAACTTTGAAATAAGACTTCTAAATACTTAACATGATAAAGTTAAGACTGTCATGCATTAAAAAAAACATACATATGAAGAGCAGAAATGCTATATTTAATAATCCAATTATTTATCTCCCTTACTGCCATAAAATGTATTTGCTGCAATTTCCCCCAATTTACAAAAATACAAATAAACAGAGTCTGCACACTAGACAATGCTCCCATAAATATTTAGTTAAATTACCACCAAGGTGACATTTTGAGCTTCACCCTCTTTATCAGACTTAATCCCAAAAAGTTACCTCTGCAGTAAATTAACTAAATATTTATGGGAGCATAGTCTGGTGTGCAGACTGTGCAGTTTTTTCATATTTTGCATGATTTTTTGTCCACCACCTAGTATTTATTGTCTGGATGTCTGTACTTTTGTTAACTGTTTGTACCCCAATTTGAAAAGACATAAGATATGTTGTGTTGGTCACACCATGGTGTGTGTTACAGCACTAAAAAGCCAATAATGTCCTTTACACAGCACATCAGGACCCAAATCAACAGCATGCATTTAAAATAAAGGCCTCGGTGTCATGTCCTCCAAAAAAGAAAATTATGAATTTGTCTCAGGGGAATAAGCAAGGGAAAGGTTAGACCTTAACAATAAGCAGACCATAAGAGTGTGCCTTAAACACATGGCATCCCTGTCAAGTGAAATTCATTCACGGGTAACATACACTCTGGAGTGGAATGGAGAGTCACTTTTCTCTGACCCCTCTGGCCACCAGACGAGCTGTTATCAACAAATACGTCTGTCGCCTCGGTGGACCCTGCTGGAATCTTTAAAATGAGCTGAGGGAGATCTCAGCTCAAAATTGAAAATGTCTGCTTCTACTTACACTGAAGAAATAAACAACTTTTTGGAAAATGAACGTCCCTGAGTGACCTTCTTTGCCTTCCTAATTTGCAATTTATGGCACAGCAGCAAGCATGCCAATGTTTAATTAGCTTGTGAATTAGATGTCTCAGGGAGTTTGCACTAGGTGTCAAATTGAAATTAATGCCAAAGTTTACATTATTCTTTTATGAATGACTGCAAGCTGAAGGACATGTTTCTTTTTTTTGGGGGGGGGGGTTCTGGTGCCATAGCAACACAGTCTTGCATCTATGGAAATCATGAGCAGGAAGTGTGTCACCTGACATAAATCTCCAGTGAGACTACTCACTAAAACTCTACAACAGTTATGTATTTCCTCACCTCCACCCTGAAACATTGACCTTACAGCCTAAAACCTGATCATGTGATTGAAAAAATACTGAAAGCATGCAAGAATGAAAATCCAGTGTCTGACAGTCCTGTGTTGGCTGTTATGTGGACGCCATCTGCTGGTTATTCTTGTGCAAAAAGCTTCATCCATGCTCTCCTCCATTCAACCACTAGGAGGACACTGCACTGCTGCACCTGTCAAACAGGGCAGCTTTTCCATGACTGAAAATGCCATTATTTGATAAAAACTCCACCATAAAACTCCATATATATCCTGCAGTGTTTGTAGCTATGTTTTTCCAGATAAAGTCTTATACGTTGTTTCCTTTTATCTCCCAGATGCAGCTGCGCATGTTCCAGCACTATCACTATTCTGACTTATCAGAGATAATAGATCAGCCATACAGGCAGCCTGCCTCTGACCAATAGTAACCCTGCAATAACCGCAGCCCTATCAGTGAAAAGTACAACAACAACATGTACGTATGGATAAGAACAGTGCAGACATTTATGACTTGTTAAAATGTAATGAAAGGTCAAATGGGTTTGAATAACACCTATAAATGCAATAATTTCCTGGGAAAAGTCATAATACATAAATCACATTACATTAACGCTCAAGAATTGAAGGGATAGCTCAATTTTTTTGAAGTGGGGTTGTTTGCAATACTTATCCATCGACAGTATATTATCTACAGTAGACATCTGTCAGCCTGTCCCCAGTTTGGAAAAGCAGGCTGGAGTCTGACATGCAGTCTAAGCTGTAAAAGGGTCAGCAACAAAACCAACTTAAGCCACCTAAAAAAAATCTGTTTAGCCCTTGGCTTGTCTTTGAAAAAATATACTATATGATTGACACAATGTTGGTTGATCAACATTTATTTTCATTAATCTCACGATGGCGCGACAATCCTACAATTTGTATACATGCACCCAGTAGGAACTGTGCAGGCTAAACTAACAATTTTTCATAAACATACTGTTAATAAGCAAACTAATGTTTAGCTGACCAGATATTTTCTGCATGGTAGCAGACATGGCCACGGCAGAGAAGCATAAAGTGGACAGCGAGAACCTGCTGCTTTCAGGTATTTTCATATTATCTACTCTGGCCCACCAACAAAAAAGTTTTGACACACATGAACTACATGATCTAAGCAGCCATAGAATCAAATTTACAAAATGGCAAGATAAAATTGTTTTGTTTTTGTTTTCTCAATAAAGTCTGGTGGTTTTGACAAGAGCACAGATGGGGATCAGAAGCCTGCCATTAAAGGCTTCCCCAATAGAAACAGCATATACTTAAACTATTGTTTTAGATTGACATCTACTGTATGTAATACACTGAATATACATAACAACCACAGACAGCCCTACTGAAAAAAAATCTGAACTATCCCTTTAAAGCCTTTAAACTAGCTCAAGCTTGAACCCAGTCATCATCATAATGATGGTATAATGATACTATGTCATATTATCCGGCAGCTCATTACCTTTATAGCTTCATTACTCATTAAATCCCTTAAGAGAACATTTTTTTTAACAAGGAATGACAGTAATTATTATGATGTGCAATATATAGTGTTTGTTTATATCGAAGCTATTTTATTTGATTTCATCTCAGTGAAAGTTAAGTGGGATTCCTTTCAGATATGATTCTCTTCTATAAAGCGGCATTCAAAACCATCTTTGAGCACATCTGTTCAAAAGCTGAGTGAGCAGTTTAAACTGCACTCATTCAGCACTCTCTGTCCAAACAAAATGCCCATCTAAAACTAGAAAAGAGTCCTTTTTTTCAGATTTCTTTTCTTTAGAAACCAATATTTGGCTTTTATTCAAGACCCATGATGTCTTTTTGAAACAGTTTGTTAAAGCATATGAATAGAAAAAAAATCTTTTGGGCTTCGTGATAAATCTCAAATATGGTGGCTTCAGAATTGGCCCCCTGCTGTGGACTTACTTGAAAAGCGGCGCCCTGATGCAAGGCTGAAGACATGATTCAAAACAAAAGAAAATCACATGCTTGCAAAGCATCAAGGCTTCATCTGTGTGAAGTGCAGGGCAGGCCAACAAGGACAATGGAAGGACAGATGTTGGGGACACGACGTTCAAATCACCAACAAATCCTGTGACTTTGATGATCACATGATGTCAGTGAGGCTTTGGCTGTCAGATGTGACCGAATCAAACAGCAAAATCAAGGTTTTGGAACGTGCAGCAGCAGGGGGCAATCTTTAAATTCATTTTCTGGTGTGAACTTTTTCGAGAAAATGTTAAAAAATCATCTCTTTAACTATTTTGTATCTACTGTATGACTTACATAAGTTTGATTTGTTTTACTTTGCTGAACTTTCTGTCGAAATACCAAATTCACGCAGGTATTGAAATATATTTAAATCAAAATCCAAACATACTTTTCAAAAGTATGTCAGTCGAAGCAAAGTACAAATGCTGCTGGCTTTTCTGTAAATAACAGGGTCAAGTGGAAATCGTCTGAGAACAGTAAACGAGGCAAGTTTAGTTTTTAACTTTTGCATATTTTTTTCCCACGTTAGCCCTCTTTGGCAACAGAGTGTTCAGCACTTCCCCTGATATGAGGCCCCGATGTTAAACATTAAACTATAGCCAGAGACAGTTCAGCTAGAGGTTGCCTCGGGTAGAGGTGGTGTGATCGACACTAATGCACTTTAAAAGCATGCTTGGCAAACAGACTGGCTGTAAACAAGCTGTGCTCATTCAGTTTAACCTTACAGCTTCAACAGAGGATGCTACATTATTAAAAATGTTGATAAAGGGCAATCCAAGCCTTAAATCAAATTGTACGCAAGTAAAAGACCTGTGACTATAAAGAAAAGAACTTCTGTAAAATGTACCTAATTACATTTTAAAAAATGTAAAAAAGGAATAGTATTGGATATTTTATGATGATATATGACACTTCTGTAAAATTACAGAACATTTTAAGGCTTTGAAATTAATTGCATAAAATACAGATGTAAACACTGGTGGCACAACATCAGCAAAATGACCCGGTAGAATTATTTGTCATAACTAGATGGCACTTTCTCAGGCTGTGCGTACAAGTGATAATAAAGTATAAATATACAACCACCTTCCTCAGTGTATCTTCACTAGACTTAATTAAAAAAGAGACAAAACTCAGACAATAAACAAGAATGACCTCCAATAAATAAAAAGTCTATGGACACCACGGCGGGTGCAACAAATATTATTAAGCTACATGAAGTTAATAGCTTTGTGGAATGAAGAGCAGAATAAAACATCACCCACAGACAACACAAAGCTGCAGAAACAATAACTCCACAAGGGCTGCCGCACAAACACACTTATTACACTGCACAGCACACACAAAAGTACTTAATTGCCAGGCAGGGCGTCGATTAGACGTTCTCATGTGGGGGTTGAGGTCAGTGAGTGTGTTGTTGTGTAACTGCACTCACCTGTTTGAAAGTCATTCTGTGAGTCTTGATCAGTGAGAAGTCCTCCTCAATCTGGATTTAACAAAAAGTGCATTTGATTAGAATTGCAGACTGCACTTTAAGTAAAAGTAATTATTGACTAACCAAAAAAGTACACAGGTTTGTTAGAGTAACCAGAGAAAATGTCAATTGTTCCTTCCATGTGTTAATTTGGGTGTTTAAGGTGCAAGTAGTTTGTTTTCGTTAGTAGTTTTCAGTCTTAATGCTTAGATAAGTTAACTTATGGCTGTAGCTCCATATTTACCTTACACAAACAAGAATGGTGGAAATATGGCCCCTCCACCACACGACCAGTGGATCAAAAACGTGATGCAGAACATCAAGCTGGAAAAATGAGATGCACACCCACACCAGATGACCCTTTTTTCTTCCATGTCTCTTTACATTTCTCTTCATATTTGTACCTTGAGATTATATCTTATGTTAATATCTTGTCTAATAAACTGAAAAATATATAAATAAAGTGTTTAAAAAAAGGAATGAGAATGGTATCATCTTCTCCCATCTAACCAGAGGTGGAAAGAGTATTTGAATATTGTACTCAAGTAAAGTACTCTTACTTTAAAGGATTTTGACTCAAGTAAAAGTACTTGTGTAAAAGGTTTCTGTGGCCTAAGTAAAAGAAAAAATGGTCAGTTAATATTATAGCAGCACAGGGGGCATTTTACAGGTAAACAGGTTCATTTACTTTTGATTTTTTAACTACAACATACTGACAATACCTCTCACTTTTACTAAAGTAGGGTTTTGAATGCACATCTTGTTTAACCCTTAAAAATCTTGAGTAACTTTCCTTTCATTCCTTCCCTCCTGCTTTCAGATGCCTTTCCCAACTATTTAAACATTTGAATTCAAAAATATGGGAAAAATGCTATTAGCAAAATGATAAGAAATGTTCAACAAATTGCGAAATAAAAAGCTAACGAAAAACTACATTTCAGAGATCATAATTACATATTCAAAACTGTTACAGAATTATTATAATTTTTAAGCCTTAAGGTCTTAAGGTCTTTGTTTGTTTGTTTTGTTAACAACACGATACTTCTTGTAATATTTTCTAATTTCTTGGTAATTATGGGGTAGTTTCTTCTTTTGTTGTTCATTGCCTTTTTCGGTGTTTTTAAAAGAAATCAAACCAATTTACTCAGATTTTTAAAGTGTACCCTGAGGACACGACACTGTTTTATTATTTAAAAGGACGAGGGTGGCATCTTACGGGTGCAAATATCTCATCTGCAGAGTGAGTAAAAGTTAGTGAAAGTTATTTGCTGTTCACACCTGTCTGGAAGTCATTCTATGGGCTTTTTGCACCACGAAGTCCTCCTCAATCTCCATGTTCCCGTTCATTTCCAAAGGAAAAATTCATGCAGCCAGTTTAGTTTCTTTGTTTCATTTGTCTCCCATAGTTTTCCAACCAGTTGAGCTGAATACAGCTGCTGTCAACCGGCAGAGAGTCCTTACATGTCCCCCAGGAGGTAAAGCTCCTCGGTGAAATCAGCACTTTAGCGTGTTAGCTTGACTCAGGCTAGTTTGCAGAGCGCGCCCGCCAGCTGAAGCTTTACACTGAGCGATTACTTTAGGTCGCTGTCACCTTCTTTTTACCAAACCGACGCATATTAATGTAAAACACTGCTAGCCACAGTCCAGAACATAGATTTATGTGCGCGAGCAATCTTCGGTTTGCATCCTTCCCCACGCGCTGACACGCATCCGGTGAACGTAAACACGTAAACACGTAAACACACCTGCAGCTTCCTCTCTGATGCTGATTTAGCTTCCTTCTTTTGTCCCTCCTTTGTTGTTGTTTTTTGACGTTTCACGCGACATGCGACTTTTATTTTCTCCTTCTTCTTTTCGTATATCGCATGGACGTTTTATAAATATTTCATTGGCGGTACTTTTGTTTTTATGCAATTTTGCCTGGGTCTTCAACTGGGGGTTTGCGACCCCCATGGAGTCTTCAGAGTTACTGCAGGCGGTCCGCCAAATTATTGTTTGGTGATTTAAGCTTTAAATTAGTTTTTTGTTGTTGTTGTTGTTGTTGTTGTTGTTGTTGTTTTAGTGTCACATTGAGGATTTTTTTTCTTTTTGAGACATCAAGAATAAAGTCGTATTATTTTGAAAAAAAAAGTCGTAATATTACAAGAATAAAGTCGTAGTATTACGGGAAAAAAACCATTATTTTATGAGAATAAACTCATAGTATTAGGAGAATAAAATCGTAATTTTACAAGATAAAAAGGTGTATTTTACGAGAAATACGTCATCATTTTATGAGAATAAAGTTGAAATATTAAATGAATTAAGTTGTAATTTTATGTGAAAAAAGTTATAATTTTTAACAAGAATAAAGTTGTATTTTTATGACAAAGGGGATATTATATTATGGAAATAAACATATTGCCAGCAAACTATAAAATAGGCGAAAGCACAGGCAGCCTCCTTGGTGTCATACCGTGCCACACACAGTCAACAGGTAACCTGTGCTCTGCGAATCTGCAAATAAGTACTATTTTAATAGTCAAGTATTGCACGCACGATAAAAGGGTAATGTTTATACCTGGCACTTGAGAATCTTCTATTTGTAAGCGTAGGCACAGTTTTAAAACACAACACACTTTTATGCAATACTGTATATGTAGTACGGGGTCCCTGCTCCATCTTTCTTTCAGTTAAGGGTCAGTGGCCAAGAAACATTGAAGACCTCTGCAATAATAGATGTGACATGAACTCTAGTGACCTGTAATAAAAATAGTCTACTTATGTAAAAGTAAAAATCACAGATTAAAACACACACACACAAAGATTTTGTTTCAATAATGACAGTAAATTTAATGAAGTATTTCCACCCCTGCATCTAACTCTTGGCAAGAAATTAAATAATATTTTTTCCTAAAATGTTATATATTATAATATTATATTCCTTTAAGTTGAATGCATTTGTGTTACACTATTGCACATGCTATGACCCTTGTTTTCGGGAGCTGATGAGTTTGGTTGAAGACAGGTTTATTAAGCCAGTAGTCATGTACCCAAATCCCTGTAAAGTCACCATTGATGGGGGCTGTCAGAGTGAGCTGTCCTATTAGTCACTGTCTGTGAGGCAGCTCCAGGATTTGTCCAAGGATTACATCACCATTAAAGTCTGTCTCTGCGCCGTTCAGCTTTGGAAGAAACTTGTTCGAATTTACCAAATTTAACAAACACTGTGCAATGCAGCAGAAAAAAATGTGGGGTGAGTTTTAGGAGCATTGTGCAACTTCAAACAGACTGCTCTCACTATCTCTCTCTCACACACACGAATGTACCCTCGAGAGAGGGCTATGATTGGTCGAGAATGACACCTGAGCTAACAGACGGGGATCATTTAGGAGTCTCATTGGCTGTTGAAACTGTGCTGTTCATGGGTTCTTCTAGTGTAGTTGACTTGAATAGAGCTTTTGTGTCAACGTGTCACATTTACAGGCGGGGGGAGCAGAATCACCAACACCTGGTAATCTAAAGCAGTCTAACACAATAGTCCTGTGACAAAATGGTACCTTTGCAGAGCTTATAATATTCAGTTTTGTTTGTGGTGTTGACTCCTCTGTTTACCAGGTTGCATAAAAACCATAAAGTAGCCTAATTATAAATCAGCAGCCCCACTGATACTGCTGTGCTTATCACCTTGGTGCAATTTTCTCGGAAGACAGATAAACTCAAGTGTTTTCTTTTAAAGCTAAATAGCTCTTAAAAGGTCAACGGCAGCAATAAGCTTAGCACACTGGGAAGCTCACACATGATAAGAGCAAGTGGCAGTTTATCATAACAGTTAAGGGTGTGGATCAACTTTAAAAAAAAAAGCAGTTGGACAGTTTAAAAAAAGAGATAATTTGCTCTTTAGCAGAGTTAGATGAGAAAACTGATACCACTTTAATCCCTATCTTCAATATAAAGCTACAGCCAGAAGCCAGTTAGTTTAGTTTAGCACAAATACTGGAAAAAGGGGGAAAAAGCTACCCTGGCTTCCAACTGTGGCTGTTTATAAAAAAATAAAAATAAAAAAAAGCCAGAATATCCTACACTCTGGTATACCTAAACACTAGAATAGGTTGATTTCCACTGACTTCCAAAAAAAATGACTGGCCCCAAAATGGTTTACATGACCCACTTCAGGGTTGCAGTTTAAAACACATCTTTAACGTTATGAATTTGACGCAGTCCTGCTCCAAAACGACATGGTTAGTTTCAGGATAAAAATCCTGGTTAAATTTAATGAGTTAATTAAAAAAAGTACTTTTGTAACCACATACAACACGTTACATATGTCAATAGCTTAGCATACTACACATAAGAACATACCAGGCTATGATGTAAAAAGACGTCAATCAAGCTAAGCTTGACTTCGGGACATGAACAACAGTCCCCTGGGTGAAAGTCTTGTGTTTGTTTGACCCATGCTCCACATCTCCCACCTGCCCATATAAGGGCTTCCTCAATATTTGTGTAACATTCTGCAGACTTTGTTGCTTTTTATGCATCGTCACATCATTTCCTCCTCTGGTCCTGCAATAGTTAATACGGCCACTAGAAGGCCTTGCCTTACAATAACTGTAAGAATGTATCACAAAATGCCGTTTGCAAATTTGACCCATGTGGTTGTTTTCCCAGTGAGAGCGAGTGTGTGCAGTGCAGTAGTTATCAGGAAGTGGAGCTGCAGTATCAAGTTCCCGCCCATACAACCATCCAACCCAATACTGGGGGGGGCGGGATTTGTGACCTACACTGCAGCCAGCCGACAGGGGCTATTGAGATGTTTTGGCTTTTATATAGGGGAGCTTTCATGCCGCCCATCTTTATATAACGTCTACAGGCCCAGACACACCAACTGTCATCAACGAAATAGTTGCAACCAACGCTGACTTATGTTACCTGTGTCTCACAGTGATTTCATTCACTGACAGGCTACACATTTATAAATAATAAATGAATGACATATAATGAATCAGCTGGAAAAAAAAAAACCCAGACGAGTGATTAATGCCAGCGATGTGTGAAACATCACAAAACTAGGGCGACAGACCCTCACTGACGGCCAGACATTGAGCAGATTTGGTGTGTCAGTGCCCTATGGTTTCCCCTTGTTCCCAGTCTCTGTGCTTGCTAAACTAACCATCCACATATTCACCATAAAAACATGACAGTGGAATCAATCCTTTAATTTAACTCCAGGCAAGAAAATGGAATAAGCAGCATATTTCCCAAAATGCTGAACTATATACTTTTGAAACAACCACGCCAAATATAAGTCACAGCCTCTGAGATATAAACATTTTTATCCACTGAACCGCAGAGTTTGTTTGGCTCGTAGCTCTCACTCAGGATGTGTTTATCACCCCTTAAAACCCAACATGTTCTCTCTGTTTTGGCATAATGCACCCAGAAAATAGGCACGTTGTGCAGGAGCAAGTGTTGGATCTGGCTATGAAAAAAAGGTGAGCTGCTCTGAAACAATTCTGGAGCTGAAGAACAAAGGGGCTGGGAGATTGCATCCTGGTGCCACGCCCTCGGGCTGTGGAGTCAGGGCCTTTATGGCACCCTTTGTTAAGCTGCTTGATACACTCTATACCCAGAATACCCTTTCATCTTTTATGGCACAGCGAGAGAGACTGAAAAGGTTTTGTGTATCCAGAGTGCCCAGAATGAATTGAAGCACTGGAGAAAGGAGAGAATTTTAAGCAAACTGTGGATTATTAACCTAGTGATAAAAGGGATGGATGCTGCAATCACTGCTGGTGCATTTAAAATACTCTCTTTATTAATGGGTTAAACATTTCCAAATGCAGCATTTTAGCGCTCATCAAAGAATAAACGCTGGGATTTTTGACACCTGAACTGGATGAAGCTGAAACCGTTTTCATCTTAATCAACTCTCCGAGAGGACGGATTAGGATGTTCCCCTTCATAATTTCACACGGGATTGAGGAAAGAAATTGTCAGGCTGGAGTTTGATAGATCAATTTACCAGCAGGCTTTTCCTTTAGCTATAATTCAATCCCTCCCAGTCTAACAGCATAATCTATGACACGCTTGATCTGCTATTCATTTGAAGTGTCGTAGCATCCTGCTTTATCTATCTGATGTGGCTGAGACCTCCTCGACGCAAGCGCCAGCTCTGCCGGTTGCTAGGAGCTATTTGCTATATGCAGAGTCATTTTCATGGTTATCATGGTGCCGCATTAGCTAATACACAACCTGTAATTTCAGCCTCCACGTAAATGCATGTTACTGTAAATGAATGCTAAATTAGGGATCTAAATTCCAGCAGGATCTCACTATTTTTCACCACTGAACCTTTTTTACTGAAGATCTTTTAAGCGTGCTCTTGCGCTGAAGTCATCTCAGGTCACGCATATCTAACAATACACTTTCTTAGCAGATTAAGATTACACACACTGACACCCCACACACACACCGGCTGCTGTAGGCTTTTATCCTCAGGCACCTGGATTGCAGAGAATTACATAGAGAGAAACGTATTCATTTGGGGGACGTACACACACTCCTTTCCATAGACAAGCCTTCAACACACTCAGTTTGTCCTGAGGCAGAAAGAATACTATTGCTGGATTACTGGGGTGTAGTAGTTTGGGGCCTTGGAGAGCTCTCCGTACCATAGGTGCACCCCTCTCATTTTGACCTCTTTTCACTGTTTGAAAAACTGCAAAGCTCTGGCCATTTATCTGCGTTAACCACATGCACCACTGAAATTAGGATAGAGTGAATATGACTGATGTCATTATCTATGGATTGCAGCAGAGTGAATGTCTCCGACTGTTGGTTTAGGACCACAACTGTGTGTTTGTAAAGAGGTCATGAGCGAGAGTGTTTGCCATTATATCAAAGCGTCCCTTAAAAAAAGCTATGAAATGGTCGAGGAAGAAAAAGAAACCTGTTCAGATGGTTAAAAAGCAGAGTTTCCTCTTTGACAGTCTTCTCATCCAATAAGACATGCTGTATTTGTTCAAGCCTTCTGCACACACCAACACCACACTAAAGCACTCAGAAATGAGACGGGAGGACAAATGCAAACTTTTCAACCCTCAATATACTTTCATGCTTGACTTGTTTGGTACAAAATTGTGAAACAGCTCCAGTGGAGTGCAGCTGTGACATTTATATTTAACCATTCAGTTATCATCACCATTTTAGAAATGGCATTTTGTCATTCTATTCAAGTGGAACCAATTTAAACTCGGCCAATTTGAATGCACTGTCTGGAAAAAGTAATACCTATAAGGTGACTTATACATCCATATGTAATACTAATACTCAGAAACTCATTCTAAAACTGCTCCAGTGGGACTAAAACAGCTCCTTTATCTTTAAATTGTGTGATGACATGCTCAATAACTTGAAAGTCTCTTGAATAAAGTAGCTTCCTCTCCACTAAATTTGCCATCACAGTTTGTGAGTACACGTCTACAGTCCAGCCCAGTCGCAAGAAGAAAATGCTGGAATTGTACATTTTTTGCAAACAACAGATACATTACATTTGTCCCCTTCAACCTTACTGAAGCAACATAGTTCAGATTGCACGTGTATGAGCTGAGTTCTCATCAGGAGAAGAAGCGGTTGGTGCGTAATGTGACACCTAGGTGAGACAGTGGCAGAGCAGCAGATCACTGTTCAAGACAAGTGGTGTTTTTTAAGGACATGTTGTGACTAGGAGTTCACAAATATTGTTTTTTCAGGGCCGATACGGATTATGCTCAGTTAATGAGACCCACAACTAATATTTAGAACCGATACACATTTACAACAAAAATGAATTGGAATATAACAAACTTTCAACATCATATAGAGAAAGTTCCCAGTGCCTCAGTCAAGTGAAAATTAAAATTAAAATGAATAAATACTCCTGAGGTTTTACAAAGTAAAAGTTTCTTCCATGCTGACACTTTTTTGCACTTTTTAATTAAAGGATTTTATCGGCGATCAGCAAAGTAAAACGCCTCTACAGATAATCTGCAAAATACCAAATATTTGCCGCCGATAGCTCGTCGACTCCTAGTTTTGACATTTCTAGCAGTAGTTGTAGTAACAACAATCACGTATTTTCTAAGCCATGGTCGGCACATTTCCAGCAGTGCTTTTGGTGACTATTACTGAGTATTTTTTTAAAGTGACATCGGCACATTTCCAGTGGTGATTGTTGTGACAACAACTGTTTTTTTTGGGTGGGTTAAGATTTTTTGGGCTTTTTTGGGGCCTTTATTGGATAGGACATAGAGTGAGTGGGAAAGTGGGGTAGAGAGAGGGGGCATGATGCAGCAAGGGGCCGAGGCTGGAGTTGAACCTGAAACCGCTGTGACGAGGACTCAGCCTCTGTACATGGGGGCGCCTGCACAACTGGTTATGTTTAAGGACACGTCAGCGCTTTTTTTTGGGGGGGGTGCAACAACATAGTCGGGTACTTTTTAAGGTGAGGTTGGCATATTTCCAGCATTGAGGGTTGTGACAACAACCAGAATATTAAGGCAACATTAGCACATTTCCAACAGTGTTTCCGTTGGCAACAACCCAGTATTTTTTGACGCAACATCTGCACATTGCCGGCAGTGATTGTGGGAAGAACAACTGGATATTTTTTAAGGCAATGTCAGCATTCAACTCAATGGTGAGTGTCGCAACAACTGTGTATTTTTTAAGGTGATGTTGGCACATTTCCAGTGGTGCTTGTGGAGACAAAAGAGTATTTTAAGCCAAAACATGATCTTTTCCTGTTTTTCTTCTGTTTTTGTACCCAAAATTAACCACAGGTCAACTACAGCATTGTCACAACATAAAACGTAAAATTCTAAAATAAAAAACATCAATATAAAGTTACAAGATTTCAGTGCATACAGACTTAATTCTGAATCTTTTTTTGTTCTCTGTGAGTCTTCCTTTGCTATATTACAACATGCTAGAGACACATGAAACTTAGGGTTGTATCATATTCTTGGTTTGCAGAAACGTACAACGACAAACTTTAATTCTGATGTTTGGGTTGTAGCCTACAGTGATTCTAGCAGAGACTCAACAAACAGCTGCGCTTTGAGCTAAAAGCCAACAAGTTAAAAAAAAAAAGTTTAAAAAAAGATAAAAGTTGCAGTTTGGTTAATGCCTTGAAGCTGAACACTTGGTGACAACTAGAAACCAATCCCACATCACACCCTCATTTGTTCCACATCTCATTTTTAGTTCTGCAGTTTAGCACCACGATTGCCTAAAAAAAATAAACACAATACCCTGAGACATCAGCAGCACAGATAATTACACCAAAAAAAATGTTTTAATTAAACTTAATTGAAAATAAATGCTATCTGATTGATATGCTTTCTCTTTTTGTTTACCAAATTTGCTGTAGGTCATGAAGCATCGCTTAATTTCGCAAGCCAATTTGCATGAAAAAAAAGATGATTCATCCATGGCATTACTTTGTACAAAGTGCCAGCAGCTGATATGAAGTAAATATGACTTAGTCTGGGACTTTTTGACGGTTAAATTAACCCCTTGAAACCTGAATCGACATCAATTTTTGGGGGGCCTTTTATAAGCTGTTTAACCCTCTAAAACCTGATTTCTTTTGATTTCTTTCAAAAACATGGAGGGAAAAGCAGAAAGCTACTTGTCAAAAAATGTCCCACAGATTGCAAGAAATTAGTGGAAGGAACAAGAAAATGACTTGAAGATTATTATTTATATTTATTTAGTTAATTTATATTTATTTAGTTAATACTTAAAAAACTAGTCAAATTTTCCAGAAAACTATATTCCTAATTATTCTAATTACCTATTTAAAATAATCATACAAAATATCAATTCAATTTTCAGTAGCTTTTGGGTTTTTTTCTACCTTTTTGTGCTTTTTTTAAAGGTAATTTTCTTTTGACTTTTGACTAATTTCTTGCTAATGTTTGGGCTATGTCTTGTTATGTTGCACTGTGAGTGTCGTATGCACAGATGTATGCTTTTTGGTGCACGTATGCAATGGGTGGGGGGGGTGTTATCGTGCTGTCCTATATGCACCTGGAAGGCTGACTGGGTCACACAAGCTCTTGCAAAACATGTTTCCATGTTGTTGTCAATCCTTGAAAGACTGTCATCCGGACACTGAACTTTTTCCCTCTCACTTTATCTCTGACTGACGTGCAGTTGGCCTACATGCCAAGCCCTGCACACTCCTCCTTGCAAGCCCCACCTCCTCTAACATGACCTAAAATCCAACTTTTTGTAAACAACAAAAAAAGTTGAGCCACATGTCCCACTTCCCAAAGGCTGCCTTTATAAAGGTAGCTGTGCAGGAGATTGGAAGTAGTTTGCGGAGGTGCAGCCTGTTGGAACTGTTGCTTTTTTGGGACAAGATCTGGGAAAGTTTGAGCTTTTATCCGAAAGAGTTCTGCTAGAAGTTTGGTAAACACATATTTTCTTCTCTTATCATGCTCAGTGTTGGGGAGTAAGTTACATGTAACTAGTTACAGTAATTAAATGACAATATAAATGTGATCAGAATTAGTTGCAGTTACTGAGAAAAAATATGCCATTAAATTAGTTACTAATTAAAATGTTGGTGATTTCAGAGGGGTACATGTGAAAGAGATCTTTTCAGTAAACAGTTTATATGTTGAATGAAGCATTAATAACACAATTTAACCACGCAGGAATGCTCTCTTTTAGCATATTTTTGGACAACGGGGTCAGCAAAGCCGTTGAGACGAATTTGAGCATTTATGCACTTCTATTTTTAGATCTTTACAGCTTTATTGCCTTGTTTAAAAACATTAGTTAGAAAAGTAATCAAGCTACATTTCTTTGATGAAGTATTTAAAAATAATCACATGATTTACTGAATTTTAACAGAGTAACTAGTAATCTGTAACCTATTACATTACAAAAATAACCTTCCCAACACTGATTATGGTGCATGTGGATCTCTATAGCAGCTGGTTTCAGTACTGAGTTGTTTATGACTTACTGAGCAACTTTTATTATATTTGCTCCAATGCATCCTTGCTTTTTGTTGCATCTCTTCAAATGCTCTTCATATGTTTTCCTGGCATTCATAGCAGTTCTCTGTTTCCACTTTCACTTCAGCTCTCCAGCAGCAGCCTCCTGGTTTGTGCGTCTGTCCCGGACGAGGGGGCGGTGGGGTGGCGACACGTCATATCAGCCGCCGCGCTCTGATTGGCTGCCGATTCTCACCCGACACAGCTGTGATTGTTTTCTGCAGAGGAAGCTCTTGTCCGTGGTATGAGCTCTGTGCTGTGGAATGGAGCAGCACTGTTTTTTTCTCTCTCTTTGTGTAACGATGATGTGAACAAACAACGTGATTGCAGCTCTTGTTGTTAACGAGCAGGAAAACAAGGAGGGGATCGAGCATTTTGCCGAATGATCAGGAGCAGAGGTCTCTCTTTGGACCAGACACTGAAGACGTCTGGAGATCAAGGTGAGGAACCTTCTCTCACTAGAACTTATTTACTTGTAGCAGAATCCGGAAAACCGAAACTTGCAACAATGTATGTATTCTTGTGCGCTAAATTGTAACAAATTCTCCTCCAGCCCCAAAGTGCCAAATGCCCAGACTAGAGGACCACTGCTGGAGCTGCTCCTGTGCATCAAGTGATTCTAAACACTCATCTGGAGCTAACTGGTTAGCATCCAAAGCTGAAGAAATGATGTCCATCATCACCTCGGTGCTCAGCAATGCCTACGGTTCTCTGCACAACGTCCGGACGGCCAACCTGATCCGCCGGGGTCTGGTCCTCTTCACCGTGGGAGCCTTCCTCGCCCTGGTGCTCAACTTGCTGCAGATACAAAGAAATGTCACCCTGTTTCCCGAGGAGGTGATGACAACTTTGTTTTCATCCGCCTGGTGGATCCCACCGTGCTGCGGCACAGGGGCCGGTGAGTGCACGCTGGTTTGAGACAAAAAAAAATGTGAAAAAGACTTATAAACAGTGGTGAATAAAGTATTCAGGTCCTTTACTTTAGTGAAAGTACTAAGACCACATTATATTAAAAAAAATACAAGTTTAAGTCACGCAAAAAACCCTAAAAACATAATAAACAAAAAGCCAGAAATTATTTTTTAAAGAAGCTGGCAATTAATTTTCTGTCACTCTTTGCAGCTGAAAATCGTATTCTTTAAAGTAATATAATGTAAGCAATATTTCCCTCTGAAATGTAGTTGAGTAAAAGTATAAAGTGGAATGAAAAGAAAATACTCAAGTACCTCAAATTTTTACTTAGTACAGTAGCTACTCGAGTTTCATTACACCACTGGTTATAAACAGTTTTGGAGATAAGCTTGACCTGTGTTATCAGGAGTTTGCTGCTAAGTTTAGGACAAAGGAATGCATTAAGGGGTGGAGTTACAGAGCAGCCACTTCATCCATATAAAGAGAAAAACAAAGCCATTTAAATGCACTTTATGAATCCTTTATGAAGGCTAAACGTCTGCAAATCATGTCTGTGGTGTTTATTAGCATGTCATGGCATACTAAACTTAAAAATACTGCAGTTTTAAACTATTTAAGACAGAAAATGATATTTTCCATTATTAAAACTGCTATTATCTACTGTATGATCATGTTGTAATGAGGCAACAATAGGTTTTGTTGTTGTTGGTAATTATACGAGTCTTCCTTTCCAATGCTGCACAAGTCTTGGTGGTTTTGTCTGGCAGTCAGATACAAAAAAAATAAATAATTGAAACAGATGGTAGCGATTCTCGAGCTCTGATTGGCCGCAACAGCCGGATACGAGGCGAGCTGCGCGCTCATTGGTTCATGTCATAACGGGTGAGGTGAGGGGGTGGTACTATCAGGCCGGGAACCAGGAAGTGGACAGAAAACAGCATCATTTCTCGTCGGCTCCTCCTCGTGCTGCAGGGCAGAAAACAAATGAAAGTGGAGGTGCTGCTTCATGTTTTTGCAGTGTGTTGACATTAGTCTGTGCCAAGTTAATGTCTCTCTGTGGCATTAAAGAGCTTGTTTAAGCTGTGCATTGCGTAAACTATGCGCCTTCAGTATTTAATAGTTAGTTTACATTGAATTAACACGAACCATTATTTTTCCTTTCCACTAATATAGTCATTTTAAAAGACAAAAATGCAATAGCTGGTCATAGTCTCTAAATTGTGAGGAGTTGCTTGACTCTGCCTTTTGTGAGAAAAATTGAATATATTTTTGGGGATATCACCTCTGGCTTTTTACTTCATTGATGGTATGGAATAGGGTGAAATAAACAAGATGGACATTAGATAAAACCAGGAAATACATGAATTACTACAAACATGATTTCTTCCAAAGACAGGGAGAATGCAACAAGCATCTTAACAAGATATTGCCCAAAATTTAGCAAGAAATTAGTGAAAAAGTAACAAGAAAATAAGCAAAAAACACTAAAAACTCTACAACAAAAACACACAAAATTATGTATGTGTATATATATATATATATATATATACATATATATATATATATATATATATATACTTATTTTGTTCTTATCTTCTTTATTTATCAGAGGAGGGGCCTGGCTGAGTTTTTTTTTAATTTTTAATTTATTTATGTCTGACAGAAGCATTCAACCAACAATGTGTTCAAGGACTGTCAGAAAGTTGAAAATCCAACAATAGTTTCTGTTTTTGTAGTTTTTTGTTATGATAACTGGTGTTATTTTGGCTGCATTCTCCCCTCCCCTAAGCCAATATAAAAATCATGTCCCTCCCTAGTGCTAAAAAAATATTTAACATTCCTCCCCCTTTTTGCATCACCCCATCTCCTCTCATAAATGACGAACAGTCCTTAAATGAGACTATAATTATGGAAGCGCGTGCTCAGCAAATAAAATAATCCCACACAGCAGCTCCATGACAGGATTTGCCTGCTGGCGTTTCACAGAATTTCCGCTTATCTCGTGTAATTCGGGTCTGTTTGTTTACTTTTCACAGCCGTGGTCGGCCTGCTGTATCCCTGCCTCGACAGCCATTTGGGGGAGCCGCACAAGTTCAAGAGGGAGTGGGCCAGCGTCATGAGGTGCATCGCTGTGTTCGTCGGCATCAACCACGCCAGTGTTGTATCCTTTCAAGGACCTCCTTTGTATTAATATAGAAGGAGGAGAATGCGCTGTTCTGTCTTAAGTTTGGACAGGATCTAAAGCGTCAGGATGTCCTGTTTTACCATTAAGGAGTGATGGATCCTCTGAAGGTCATGCAAATATTTGAGTAAGAACTAATCCCATGGTTGCGCCATACTGTTTGATTTTTCCTGAACTGCCTGTAACACAGAAACTAGACTTCGACAACAACGTGCAGCTCTCCCTAACGCTGGCAGCCTTGTCCTTGGGCCTGTGGTGGACGTTCGACCGGTCCAGGAGCGGATTCGGTTTGGGCATCACCACTGCCGTCCTGGCTACTGTGTTCACACAGCTGCTGGTCTACAACGGAGTCTACCAGTAAGTTCATTTTCTTTTCCACTTATCCAGGTTTTTTTTATTTTGAGGAAACAAAACTGATGACACGATCGATGATTCATCGCCATTGCTTTGTCATCACTAATTTCTGGTTTTATATAACACGCACAACAAAAACGATGCTGAAGTGTTAGTTATACAGCTTTGAGAATAAACCGCGCCCTGGTGTGAATGAAGCAAGTATTTCGAAGCACTCCCAGCTGTACAATTCCATCAGAAAAGACACGACAGCTTGAAATGTCGAGTTATATTATGGTAAGTCCCCCCGTCTCGAGGAACCCAATTAACAGGCCCTCCTACCGGCTTCAGTGGCAGATCATCAAAAATACACAGTTGTGAAAAGGGACTGTTGTTTAGGAGAGGACGTATAAAAGGCAGCTGCAGCTCATGCTGACTTTACAAGATAGAAACAAAAGAAAGGATGAGCAGAGATGAGTGTATTTTCTAGCATGACAGGTCTTGTTTGTTTTCCACAGATTTGTCTTTGTCATCTTTTAAGATGCCTTTTCTCTTAGTAAGAGTCGAAGTGTCTCTTATTGTGCTTTGATTATCATACAGCATCTTATTTAGCTTTAGAGGGAATTGTGGTTTATTTTAACACCCTTCAAGGAGGTCAGAGGTCACGATCAGCTACAGAACAGCATCACTAAACCTGCTCTACATTATTAATAAAATTGAATTATTTAATTTCTTCCTCTCTTTCAGGTATACGTCTCCAGACTTCTTGTATGTGCGCTCCTGGCTCCCCTGCATATTCTTCTCAGGCGGTGTTACCGTGGGAAACATCGGACGCCAACTTGCCATGGTAAAGTTTGAAACCATTTATTCTTATATCCAAACAACGTGTTCGAGAGGCACCAGTGGAGCTTTAGGTCCCAGTGTTAAAACATTCATCCTGCTATCTGCCGGAGGTGTAGACTCGAGTCAGACACGTCACAAATTTCATGACTTTAGATTTGACTTGACAGAATCAAAGATTTGAAGCCAGACTAGGACTTTAACATCAATCAGTCTTGGCCTCACTTGGACTTTAAGCCTTTTGACTTGAAAATACATCCCTTCCCCCAAGCCCAAAGATTGAAAAGTTATTTAAGGTGTGCCATGAATAAATTCATTTACCTTCATTTCCTGAATCAGCTGAGGTTACCGCTATTAATTTTAGGCAAGTCGACACTTAATTTCCCAGATCTACTTTGTTTGACCCAAGCCGACAGCATATTTGCAAGAAGGAACTGTGAAGAGCTAATGTCATGTTACTGAGCACTAGCTGGGGGGAAAAAATTATACCAAAGTACATTTCATCTCTGTACAAAAACTACTTTGCGGTCAACAAAAATTGAAATTGCAGTATGCAGAACATGAAGGTAGAAAATTACAAATGAAACCTGTTTTTACAAATGAATATAGATTTTAAAAAGCATTCATGATTTCTTTTTAAAATTCAATATTTACTCTTTTGTTTAAATGAGATTACATTCAGCGAAGAATGCATTTTGACTTTTAAGGACTCAAAACCCAAAGTTTAGGACTTGGGAAATTACTTTGGACTTAAGTGCAAATACTTGAGACTCTCTTGTAACTTGCAAAATAATGACTTGGTCCCATCTCTGCAATCTGCTAGATTATTTTCCCTCTCTCAAAAGATTCTGAAAGCCAGTCAGTGATCTCGTAACATTTGCATTTAATATGTATTCGATATTCACTACGTTCATTAGCTTGAAGTTCTGTGTGTAACATCTGAAAGTCAAACAGGGAGAATGTTAAATTTTGGTATTTTCAGTTTCAGTTTTTGGTCGGAACTATTCCTTTAAACAGCTACCAAACCAGTTTCAGTTCTGTAGTTTTTGCAATGGAAATTTCAGGGGGTAAATTAGTGATTCTGTGTGATGTTTTCAGAAATGTTTGGTCTGTCATAGTTGCACAAAATATCCCTTCACATTTCTCAGTATCAGCCTGCAGAACTCCTCTGCGCTCTGTCTAAATTGTAGAACAGACTTCAAAAGACTCCTCTGCACAACACATGCTTTATTCCCAATTTTTTAAGCTGAACCACAACAGCTGATATCATTGTCAAAAAGGTTTAAATTTGTGCAAAGTGCACTGGACGCCCCCCTTCTTTCATAATTATCCCATCAACTCAGCTTTGATGTCTCCATTAAGCCTGTGCCCAGAAGCCTCACCTCATTCTGTCTGTAAAGTAAGAGTCCCGTCACTCCCTCAGTTTGACTCAAGAGAAAGCGTGAAAGCAGATTAAGGGCTGTTGTTTTTCACAGTCGTGGCGGGACACAGAGCCAGTCAGGACTCGGCTGACCAGAGGGTCATTTGCTACTTGTTGTTTTTGTTTGTGATGAGGCCTGAGGAATGTTGGCACAAGTCGGTACTCGTGGTTTTGTTTTTCTCTCTTTCGCTCCAGTGGGTCATTTATGAGAAGGATCAGGAGGAACATGAGACTTTGTTTCCTGAAAGTTTTTTGGAGGTCTTTTATTTTGGGTTAAAGCCATTTACAGTGAAACAATCCGTTTTGGAGCATTACACATGCAGAATGAAGACTAATCTTCACTCTATCTAGTAGTTCTTTTAAGATCTGGTAAAAGGCTAAATGGCTGATCATTTTACTTATTTGAAGTTACAGTCAGCTGTTTAGTTTTTGAATCTGCGAGCAAAGATAGAGGGTCAGAATGTCTCGTGATGGGTAAAATGAGCAATGAGTAAAACCAACATGCATGCAAGCAGTACTTTGTTCCCTTATTGTACAACATGTTCTGTTTCCATTTGGGAAAAAACCTAATCATCCATAAAATGGGAACTGAAAGAAGCATGCTCCTTTCTTTAACTCAAGAAAATTGGCTCGATTTCTTTCAAAAACATGGGAAGAAGGTAATGAGCAAGAGAAAAAAGGACGGTCAAAAACAAACAAGGAAATTACTTGGAAAAAAGTTCTTCAAATATATATATATATTCTGCCACATAATTTTAAATGATAATAATAATAAGGGTTAAACAATTTTTTAAAAATAAAAATAAGTTTTTGGCATATTTTATGAAACTGTCAGTATATTCTGACGGTTGTTCACGAGAAAGATAATCTGTGAAAAAAATCCTGTTCCCCCACTTCCCTGTAGTGCTTCTAACTAACAGCATTTGCAAGAATCCACTGCAGCCAATCATGTCAATCACTGCTTGTAAACTGCGGTCAAACTAGGCCACGCCGATCAACTATCAATCAAGATTTTGTTACTGCATGGCTTATTTCTCAGATGTTTTCAGAAACACATTTTAGTGACTGTTAAACTGCAAAATAAGAGTTTGTAATGTTGTCAAAGCAAACTTTGAAAACATTTGTGGCCTCCTTGGCTCTGATTGGCTGTTTTTTTTCAGACGCAGTGGATTCTTGCGAGTAACTTTAGGAGGAGGCAGATGGTTACGATTTTTTTGTTTTTTTATCCCCCACAGATTATATAGTAGTCTATATACTATAGAGACATTTACTTAAAAGCTACGGATTGCTTAAATACAATCCGGAAACGGTCCACAGAGTTTGATTCCAGCTGCAGTTTTAAGTTTACAGGAAACTGAAACTGCTGTCACAAACACAGCTGCTGTTCACGTACACAGCAGTGATTCATGTCTCAGTAATGAGTCACCTGAGGCTGTTTAAATTTCCCCCAGTCAGTCTCCCTGTTATCACAGCTTAACAATAGACTGATGACATTTCTATATGAGACTTCGCTCACATAATAAAGGCGCTACAACGCAGACACAATAAAGAAGCTCAATTTGAACCACTTTATTTCAGCTGTTAGCAACTTTGTAGCAATTTTTTTCCCGATTGTTGCTTGATTGATTAACACGTTTTTAACAGTGCGCTTCTTTTCTGTCCCCCCCTCAGGGTGGCATCGAGAAACCCCACATGGACTGAACGCACAACAACAGCCGAAGGACAGCCAATGTAAAGATGGACAAGTTATGGGAAGAGGATGGTAACAGGAGAAAAAAAGACTCATTGTTTTGACTTCATCCTTTGTTCTCATAACAAACTGCGGGTACGAAAATCCCCTCATCTAACGTGCCATGTCCTCTGCACCTCCTCGTGGCCAAACAACCTCTCCCTCCCACCTCTGTGCTACTCCTTTAGCATTAAGACTTCCTGCACAGTAGACGGGATGACAGTGTTTGCCTTCTTTTTTCTTTTTTGTTGTTGTTTTTGAAGTGAACTGGTTTTATTTTCATGCTGGAGGTTCGTATCTTTCCTGGAATTTAGGGAGTGGAAGTGTGTTCTTCGGTGCAGATGCATCCTGGTCTTAGCGGAGAAGACTGAATTGTGTGTTTTTTGTTGTTTTTTTTTTAGCCTGAATATATTATGATCATAAAAGGGAAATGTTGTATGAGTGGCCACAAAAAAAATGTCTTCACTCTTACATAGAAATGTATTCAGTGGCCTCAGTTGCATGACTGAGGTGCAGGGGAGATGTATGTTCCCAGTCAAACCAAATTAAGTATTTATTTTGTGAGTTTTGAATGACCCCAAATTAAATGTAGCCAATGTTCGATGATGAATGATGCTTCCCATTTTCGAAGGAATATTTGGGAAGAGTTAGATGAGAAGATTGATGCCACTCTCGTATCCGTACACTGAATATGCAGCGAGAGCCAGCAGCAGGGGAAACATGCTGGTCTGTGTTTATTGTAAAGACATGAGTGTGGGAGCTTTCAGTGGTCTCTTTTTAGGTTAAACTATTCTTTTAAAGGTCCAGTGTGAGGTATTTAGCAGGATGTATCGCCAAAAATTTTCTTAATTGTATAATCACCTACAAATAAGTATTTATGTGTTTTAATTACCTTAGAATGAGACATTTATGTCCACTATGGGAGCGTATCCTTGACCACTAACTCTGCCATGTTTCTACAGTAGCCCAGAATGGACAAACCAAACACTGGCCCACTGAATTTTTGCGAATGGTTTCAGTATTTTTTGTGGATAATTAGGCTCGAAGTAAAATCCTCCTGAATGTCTGGAAATTAAGTTATTAGAGAAAAAAGTTAACATTAGCAAGCGCTGGGGTAATGGTCTGTCTGTGGAAAGCCAAACAGCATTGGAGAAACACTGATTTTTAACTTGAAACTGCTTTATTCAGTGTTTTTTACCCATTTTAATCACCTTGTCTGTTTTGGAGAAGAAGAGACCTCTGCGGATCATTTGCTTCCCAGTAAAAACCTCCCAACCTTAAAACACTAAAGGAAAATCCTAATCAAGAGAAGATTCATCTGGTTGAAATTTGCAATCCTCACCACTAGACGCCACCAAGTCCTACACACTGCTCCTTTAAACTGACCATAAAACACATTCGAGAGGATGGTTTTAAGAATGAAGAAAGACAGGAAATAAGTACAGGAGTGCCAATTAGTTTGTCCTGGCTGATATTCCCCTGAATATATGACAACGTGATAAACTAAAAGTGAAAATGCTAAGTATTTAGGTTGGAAAAGCCTCATATTCACAACCGTCGGCCACTAAAAGATCACATTTATTTTTTGAAAAACTACTCTGAGACCTTCAGTGCTTTGTTTTGTCTGCTTCTGACAAGTTTCAGTCAAACAGAGGACTGTTTAGTAGGGAGACGTCAAAGCATTAGTCTGGATTGAAAAAAAAAATGCTGGTACTGTGTGTGCATATTTAGTGTTTTCTATCAGCAGAGCGGGCAAAGCCACCACAGTGGACCATGTTTTGAAAGAATGTACCATGACTTTATTACAGCTGTTAAATGTCTTTGTGATCGTACATTTCCCACTTCAAATTCAAACCAATAGTTTGGGAACATACAGCGGTTGAAGGAGAGGGCAGGACATTATTACTTAAGATTTGCAATCTGTGATTGCCTGTGTATTATAGAATGTAGTGCTTTTGTCACTATAACAGTTTAGTTTTATCATTTGTACAAACATTGACATTATTGCTTATGTATAATGGCTTTCCTATGTGATCTGACAGGTATTATAACTAGACCTACAGTATGTTAGTTAGCGTTTTGGGGGTCTAGAGGATTAAGTGCAATCAGAGTATACATGAGCCGATTATTCTTTCTTATTTATTTCTTATTATTTCTGACAATGGCTTAAAAAAAAGATAACTTGTTGTAAGTATATGCAGTGTGGATAATTCAAAAAAAGCAATAACATCTTTGTTTGTGTCAGAGATTACATGCCTTCAGAGTCATACCAATGACTCTCACCAGAGAGACGACATGAAAAAATATTGTGTCAAACTGTAAAAAAAAAAAAAAAAAGAAGAAGAAAGAAAGAAAAGAAAAATCTCATTTAGTTGTGTCGTCGAAGGAGACCTGTTTTATTTTTTTAAATATAACTTTGTTGTGGCAGGTTAAATCTGCTCACATTCAGGTGTGTTAAACTGAAGAGGAAGCTTTATTTTTTGAGGTGGTGAAGCACCTTTTTGTTTTTGATGTTTTAGAGTTTCTGTGTTTCTGATATTTCAGCCATGTATCATTTTTGCTACCATGGATTTAAGTGAAAAATAAAAACAACTGATAAGGATATATATGTCTGGTCATTACTCACATATGGGACTGGATTGAAGGATTTAAAACGATTTTTTTGCTGCTACTGTTTTGCTTTTTAAATCTTTCGCAGTGGGTCGCATGCGTAACACGTTGTCATAACGTCACACTCATCCTGCCCATGATCCCCAACTGCCGGCTGTCTCGTTCATACAGACACTGTTTCGGTTGCTGTTACTACCTCCCGTGGCAGCTTAAAGGCGAGAAAACGGTCGTCCTGTTTAAACAGATTAACGGCGTGAAATTTCTGCCTTGAAGAGGCTGGAGCACTAACGTACTCTGTCATTTTTATCCCCCCAAAAAAGGGAAATTAGGGTTCCAAAGAAGAAAAGAAAGAAAGGAAAGGAAAAGAACTGCCTTCATAAAAAACAAAACCCAAAAAGGTGCGTGATAGAGACATAGATCAAGAGAGGAAGGATGGGGAGCCCACAGAGACTGCGAATGCATAGAACCCAGAATTTGGTCGTCCGCCTCTGATGGTACATATAGATACAATCTGAAAAACCAGAAATAACAGAACGAAACACTCTCCAGCTTCCCTTCCAGATATAAACCTGATGAGCTTCAGCCGTTCACTCTGCCTCTGATTACCAGACACCAGCCTAATTACACGTCTCAGCAGCCTCAGTAAAACAATAGCTTCCTGATTATTTTTTTAGGGGGGGTGTCAAACGCAGCCGCAGCTCAATTGCACCGGTGCTTTCTGGGGTGCTGCTGATGGCATTTGTTGTGTCTGCTGTCACGGCCAAGTTGAATAGATGAGGACACTCTTTTGTCCGCCGTCTCTGTCAGTCTCCAGAGCCATTATAATTTCGGCTGCATCTTCCCTCTCCCCTCCATGCCCCTCCCCAAAAAAACCCCTGAAACTACCCCCCACCTCTGCGTGTCACTGGGATCATGAGGAACTGGCCCCCCTTCCCTCCTCTGTCTACCCCCTCTCTGAACACGCCTTTCTGGAGGGCAGACTTCTATTTATACCTAGCGGGGGACTGACAGTTAACCTTTTGCTCTGGGGGAAATTTCTGGGAGTGGGGCCAATATCTGTGAGCTGTTCTCAATGAACCCCTCGTTCTGGGAGGCTCTCTATACATCCATGTATCTGTTCTCTATCTCTCTCTCTAGCTATCTATTTATTTGTCTATCTATCGCTCTCTCGCTGACAGGCCAACGATCCAGCGCCACACGCCACTTCTTCGCTCTCCTTCCTCTTTCAGTCTCCTCCTCTTCTCAGGCCCGAATAATTGGCCAGGCTTCAACCTCCTTTCATTTCCAGCCACAGCAAACTGAAAGACTCCATTAGAGCGCCTCCTTATTGCCAAAAGAACACCCCCCCCTCCTCTCTGTGTCTTCCTCTTCTCTCTCTGTCCTTCCTTCAAGGCGAGAAGACAGGCCCGGGCCCGTCTGATCTATTGATCGGAGCCATCTATAGATTCTCCTGGTAGACTGTTCAATTTCATCTCCTTGCAGCACCTTTATGTTTTGATTATGTCTTTGAGATTGTGGCTATAGAGCCTCTAATTTGTTGCAGCAAGTCAACTGCCAGCAAACATGAAGACAGCCATGTTAACATTTAACAGCTTTTCAAATATAACAGGCTCCACAGAACCTGACCTCTAGGAAAGTTACTAACAAGAGCAAGCAAGCCGCCGGGTCAGTCTGTATAAACTCATGCTGTGCAGCCAAACATTGTTCAGACACGCAGAAGTTTATTTTATTCTCGCGTTGAGACCCAAAAGACAACAAATTGGGATAAAAATGTGCATAAAATGATGTACAAGATCTAGAGTATTTTTTTAAGGATTAGCAAAGCCATAAAAACACAAGAAGTCCTGGGTTTAAAAGTCATATGGCTTTGATGAAGAGACAAAGCAGGCTGATACTGTGAATGTGCTACTGAAGGGCATCATGACTTTCGTGAAATAAATGTGTCTTTTTTGGGGAAATAATTCAGCGTTTCTCCCAGTGGATTTGAGAATTTTCTTGGTATGAGGGTATCACTTAGCTTACTGTTAGTTGAAGCCACACAAGTGCATAAATCATTGATTTGCATGGTTAAATAGTGTTCTGTTAACACAGGAGAAACTTTTTTAATACTCAGCACTGAAATAAAATATGTTTTTCTGAGAGTTAGATTTTTTTTTACATATTCTTTACTGTTTCATTTGCATTTGGTATTTGACACAGTCGGAGAAAAGAAAACATCACAGCATCACTGCAAAGTCTGTATCCCTCTACTGCCATATAAAACTGTTACCATGGGTAAAAATGAAGAAATCCCTTTAGATTTCATGCCCCATGGGTTTAGGAAATAAAGAAAGAAGGGAATAAAGAAAGAAAAGACCAAAAAGTAAGTATAAAAGACAGACCAAAAAGAAATAAAGAAATAAAAGACCAAAAATTAATAAAGAAAAGTAAAAAATCAAAAAATAAAGACCAAGAAAGACCTATAAGATAAACAACAACAAAAAAAAGCAAAAAACAAAAACAAATAAATGAAGACCATAATGTAGGGACCATAAAATTTTAACACAAACTGAAATGATCTGGGACACATGAGATAAAAACACATCATCTTGACATGTTTATAATAACAAATAAATGGTCCCAGACCTCAAAACTATCCCCATAAACACCTTTAAACCAAAGTAACACACACTCACATGAGCAAGTGTCTGTATTTAATTTCACCCACTCTTAAAAAACTTTTTCAAACTCCTATAAAGTTATATTTTCTCACCTTTGGGCCTCTCAGCAGGTTCAGTCTTTCTCTGTGGATGCAGGCGGACCGACTCCCTCTGACTCCTGTCACCCCTCTGCCTGTCACACACATTTAAAAGTCTCTCAGGTGCTTTTACACACACATTTCTTGACAGGTGTTACATGCATACAGGTGGCACAAAGACATGTTGTAGAGCAGATAATGAGAAGATTATTCTAGAAGTAAATGGTGTAGTACACTGCGAGATTACTGAGTAGTGATGGCTTTTGTTACCACCAGATGACAGCATTTATCCTCTCAGCTTGTCTGGACATTATTACCGTGACCTCTGTGGACCCCTAGTGGAGGGACAGGGGACAGCAATGTCTTGCAGGGCTCTGATCTTACAATGCAGAAAAATGTAACCTAAATGCATCCAACTACTTTTATAAAGAGTAAATCTAGATAACACACATCTCCTGGGCATTTAGACAAAACACAGATACATCGAGTTTAATTAATCTAAGATAATAAGCTCTCTCTATTTTTTTTTTTAAAAATGCATGTTTAAGTGTGCAAATATTGCATACAAAAGAGAAAACTTTTCCAAATAATATCAGTGTTTGTGTGTGTTTTTTTTAACACAAATTTTCCTTTAAGCCCCTAAAACCCACTGATGAAAATTCAGATTTAAAAAAAAAAAAAGATAATTTATTAAACAGTGGCAGGAAGATTATTCTTGGAATATTTATCTCACTCTGCAGCGAGCGGGGTCGAGTCACATGCATGATAGAAAAGGTCAATGAAATGGATTGAGTGTGGAGAAAATCATTGCACACTCTTATTTCTCTGCCAAAAGGTCTTCAGTGGCATTAATGTCCTGCTCTCTGTGATATATAATGAAAGATTGAGTGTGTGTGTGCGTTTGTGTGTGAGTGGTCTAGGTCTACTGAGTCTTCATTACACCAGAGCTGGGTCCACTCCTGTCCTCTGCCCTCGCTCATTGCCTCTCCCAGTGCCGGCCAGGAATAATGAATTACAGTGGATGCCATGGGGGGCTGAGTGAGTGGCTCAGAAGTGGACTCCATTTTGGCTCAAATTACCTCTCAGATCCCATTCAAATGGCAGTCTGAGGCTGCTGTCTGCCTTCTCTACGTACTCCTATCTGAGGCTGCAATTATCCCCACACACCTTTTCTTCATTTACTCATTTGTGTAGCTTTTTTTTGTGGCCACTGTTCCACCACTTTGGGGCTAAATCAAAGGAATAAAAGCAGAACATCTACATAAAAACCACACACAGATACAGCATCATCTTTAACTGTGTAAACAACAGCTCACTGTCTCAGTGGGATTTATCAGTTCAGTCAGCACGCTCAGCCTTGTGTGCCATTCCTGTTGATTCCTCTTCTTCCTCCGCAGGACAATAATAAAATGACAGCCTAAACCTCAGGTGATGGCACATTATGCATGCCATCCAAACAAATCCTTCCCAGTGTAAATTAAACACACCCAGTGCATCTTACAGCCCAGATCAGACTCTGTAAATCGACCAGGGTAATAATAAGAACTGAATAAAAGGTAATGGAATAAATCAAGCTGAGCATTTCCATTGCATGATCATATCCTGAGAGGCACACAACAAAAACTCTGCATTTTCGTGCAAAACTCGCAGATAGTGGGCTAAAAATTTACAACCGCAGGTCAATATCCACGCTTGGTTTTCTCTAAATAATAAAAGAATTAAATATTGAGAAGATGTCAATCTGGATTCACCCAATTTGCTCACTGATTAAGATTAGCTTTGGGCTTTAAATAGTGTAAATGAAACACATATTTATCTAAATATCAAATATGGAAAAAAAACATTCAATCATTCAGAATCCTAAAAATTAAAAGCCCCAAACACCTGTTGTAGCAGAAATCCAAACAAACTGACACACCTCAGAAATATGTCACCTCCTTGAATATTGTCAAAGAATGGAAGCCTAATTTGCATAATCCAAATCGTGCTTGCAGCCCTGTTTAGGACGCAATAAAGGTCAATGTTTGTCATGTTTTAATTAGTCTTCATTAGTAGGCGTAAGAGACATTTCTGTGAAGCAACAGGCATGCGGCCTTTTCAGCTCGCTGCAAACTTGGCAGGCTAAATCCATTTGGGAAAGTTATTGCGCCTAAAATGGCCTTTGACAGCCCGCCCACTGATAAGTGACAAATTCACAACATATCCGCGACCGAGGGGGTAAAAACAACTCAGGTGCACGCGGGGTGAAAGGGACTCCGGCGCACATGGCGCTTTCAGGGGAGTCCAGCACTATTTTGGCGAGTTGGAGCGGCGCAGGGCGCGATGCCACACAGGGAGAGGGGTCGAGAAAGCGCTTATGAATGACCTCCGTCCACTATAATTAAAGTTGCAAGCTGGACGCGGAGACATAACATGAATTGTTTCTCTCATTTAGAATGAACTCCGATCTGGAAACGGCAATAAACGAGAGGGGGAAAAACTCGATGGCATTCTGGATCTTTTTAGACAACTTTTACTAAATGTGTAACTTTTAAAACTGGGGTTTGATCACATCTGGCGTGTTGGTTTGACATCTGCACATATAAAACTCACTAAAATAAGCCACAGGTTGTAGGGCTGCAAATTTAAACTACTTTTAAAGTTTAAATTTAAGTTGAATAAGATTGATGTGAAAGACTGAAGATGTTAGTTTTGAATATGGACAAGATAAAAGCAAAAGTTTAAGTATGTAAACTTTACTGTAAATATCTCCTCTATGCTGTGTATCCTATGTATTGTCGTCGTGTTGAATAAATATAAAGTGCTTTTATTTTTGTTTTTTGCTTTTTTAAAAGATGAATAAGATTTGGAAAAAAATCGTTTCAACATTCAGGGGGGACATAAAAATAGGGGGGAGTTGGGGAGGTATTCTGAAAGAAAAATGATGAACATCAAACTTCATTTCATGCATTTTCAGTTTCAGTTTATGCCTTTTTGCACCAATTTGTTGTGTAACTATCTTTAATTTTGTCAAAATAGGTCCTCTGCTACATTTTAGTTTGTAAGGCAAAATTCACTAATGTAGGCTTTCTAACTGTATTTTTACTTGTAGCTCAAAACAAAATGCACAACTGTTTCCACCTGTTCTTCCACGTTTGATTGCAGGACATTTCTTAAAAACAAAAACCTAAAGTATAAAATATCAGACACTTTAGTGTGGTGACCTGGCAAAGAATACCCCTAAATCTCCCAGATATTCCTCTGCCCTATGCGTGCTTAAACCTGCAATAAATTAGTTTACTCTGCAGCAAGTGCTTTCCACCTGTCTCTCTCCCACTTGTTCCTCCTTTCCCATAAACGCACGCAGGAGTCGAGACAGGTGCACGAGGCATTTGGACGATCCAAACACCGTAAAGCATCCTGGATGCCACCGCAAGGGAGCAAAAACTTTAAGTTAGTGAGTGTGGGTCACTTAACATCAGGTGCATTTTCACATTTGCTTTTAGATATGTTTAGAGGCACATTTTCATTCAGAAATGGCCCTTCTCGGCTCCCCCCCATGTTGCATGCATGCCTTTTTGTTCTGCAGGACGGAGAATGTAAACCCATTAACCTCACGGAAATAGCCACCACGTGCAGGTCACTCTGCTGTCACAAGTAAGACGTGGAAAGTCCTGCCGAGCAGCTGGAAAACTATACAATATACTATGAGCCTGACACCAGTTGAGTATCACGAACATAATTTTAAACCTGATTAGGCTTTACTATTCCTTGTGAAGAAATTATAAAGAAAAATAATAATAAGCCTAATGCCTTTTGTGCGTTTATTTTGACATGGAGACAACAGTGAAACATTAGTTTTAAAGTTATAGTGCTCAAAAATAGCAAACTTTACATATCGCACCTCCAAATTGCTCACTGAACCGTCTTTACGTGTCTTATTCTCACGCTAATGTTTATCTCTTAACTCTTTATTTGCTTTTATGAAGTCTTAAAGCAATCATTTAGGATGGGCTGTTTCAAAACTCTCTGAATAAACTGTTTATTCTCTAAGTTTAAATAATTAAAAAATAAAATGAATATTGGAATATTAAGGAATATTATGTAAAGTAATTCACGTTTGGCATGCATTTCCTGGGAGAATTAAAGTACTTTTTTAATTCCTCTTCCCTCCTCTCTTTTGTGTTAAGTTTACTATTAGAGCTTTTATTATTATTATTATTATTTGGATATGTGTACATGTATTATTAGTTTTATTTTTTTTAGTCAAAGCTGGAAAGATATGGGCTTTCCTTGAAGTTTGAAGTCCTGTATTCCCTGTGCCATCCAGGCATTGAACGCAATGATTGCATAAGGGAACGCTGTCATTTCATAACATGTGCTCTCTTTTATTATTTTTGCAAGTTATTTTTCCTACCTGCCCATTTGCACTATTGCATCTTGTTTGTATTTGTGACAAGCCGAAAGCAAATTTTCCCTGAGTTGAACGGTCAAATGTATCCATCTTAAAAAAATCCCTATTGTGCAACTAAGAATTGAGATATTGAACAAACTAATGATCCTAGTATTTTTTTATGTTAACCTCCTCTTTGCACATCTACTCACCAACTTTGTTAAAACTGTATTTTCCACTTGGGCAAAACCAGAGATCAATATTAAATGTGTTACACTTGCCACATATGATGGTCTAGGTTACAAGTTTCCTACCGCTCTACATGCAACACTACAGAAACTTTTTCACGGTTACTTTTGTGTCTCTTATGAGCAATGAGAAAACTTTTTTTCAAATATATATATATATTACCATGCAGTTGTATGTAAATTCAAACAGGCGTGCTGCTGCTTTGCCTCACTTCTTTTTTGACATTTCAAGTAATATTTACTCCTTAAAAAAAAGAAGCAGTGACTACCTACCAAACGTTTTCTTCATATTAGTGAAGCGTTCAAGAGTTTGCTGATGGGAGCTCAGCTGCATTCAATTAGCCTTCATCCAATTTAGCTGAGGCCTTAATTGCGCTCAGGGTGGTGCAGTTGTTTGTGCTAAGCTCTGTTTGAGACTTCTGTGGAGAAATACGAGCCGCTCCTGAAGAACAATCCCAATTCAAATGAGACTTATCTACGCCAGACCGATCAGACGGATTAAGAGTTATTAAAACCTATAAAGGGCTGAAACCAGAAGATTCAGCAGCCCCAAAGTCCGCAGCGAGGCGACTCCAGAGGATTTCTCTGTAAACACAGTCACACCAAGGAAAAAAAATTATATAGACATCATCTACATACGGTGATGTATGATGAATAGATAGTGATGTGAGGGATATTTGGGAGGCGACTCAACAGCAACATACTACAATAAGTGAATAATACTTTGAGATGCACGATGTTTCCCTAACAATTAAAGTTGTGTTTTATGTTATTAGAGGGCAGCTAGGTAGGAGTTCAGCCAAATGAGCTTTTAAGCAATATGTGATCAGGGAAATAAAGCGATAGTAGGCGGAGGTTCGTATATAACGCTGCAAAAATATCTATATTTTGACAAAAATGGCCAAAAAATGTAAACTTCATGAAATAATTACGTTTGTTTTTAATCCAAATCTACGTTTTCTACATTAATTTTGTGTCATCTGCACGTTTCTTATATTCAACACACCACATGTTCTGGGAAATGTCCTGCACAACAAACAGGCTTTGGAAACATGTGGAACTCCCTCACCAAATCCTACACTCTATTTTAGATTTATTTTATTCCAAACTGCTTTGACTTTTTGCAGTGTAGACTATACGCAATTAGGCCCGCTTCTAATCTTCTCTAATTCGGCTGCCATGCTCTTGGCTGACCCGAGATGAAAAAAAAAACAGGGGCCAGCGAGCTTCCAGGGCCCACAAAAGCACAACAAAAAAAATCATACAGGATCATCAAATAGGAGAGACTTGCTTTCAGGTTTTGAAAGGCACAGGAAGCTGGAGGATTTGGTCCCGACCCCTGCATGGTGACAGAGCTGATATCTTTTCGAGACCCCCATTCATCTGGAGGGAGGGATGGTGGCCGGGAGAGGGAGGGAGGGAGTGGGGGTGTTGCTGGGGTGGAGGGGGCTCAGGGTGCATCTGCAGAGGTCCCACCACCCTCTGATCTGTGAGCTGGCACACATCACGGCGTCCATTCACAAATCCTCCTTCTGCGCGTCACCTTTTGTAGTACTCCATAGTACTGAGCGCTGGTGACGTGTAAGACAATCCTACCAAGGAAAATACAGAGGAAAAAAAATAGGTTATAGGAACTCAAGGACAGGGCACATGCGCACAATGCATGCGATTTATTATAGTAGTAGGAGGGGTGTGTATATATGTGTGAGCGTGAAGAGGAGGAGGAGGAGGAGGGAGTGGGGGTATGGAGCTATAAGTGAATATGAAATAGACCCAGTTGCTGGATTTATAGGCTGCATAGAAACAAAATAGGCTTCCAGCCTTGATTTTTTTTAAATGAAATTAAAAACATGGTATATTAACCCTTTAATGCAAACAGATTCCCCAGTGCTTTTTGAAACAAACCAAGGAGAGGAAAACTGAAGCATTCACTTATTTAGCAGAACCTGACAGACATGACATGTGCGATAATCAATATTTCCTGCTTCCCTGAACAAGAACAGAATATATTCATGATAAATAATAATTGTATCCAACCTATGCTTTAAGCATAAGGCAGTTTACACTTTTAAAATAGTTAAAGATAAAATAAACTTATCAGCACGGTGCATTGTATGTTAGCAAATTACAAATAATAGGAATCTAACAAAGATTTGACTCGGGCCTGCTGGCGGCTATTTGCACGTTACGAGACACACTGCTCTGGAGCAAATGATAACAGATAACGCGTAAATATGAAATATTTGTGTTCAACATGTGAAAGGATGGCAAAGCAGGCTTCGATTGTTACACACATTTGAGATAATCAGAAATTAGTTGATAATAGTCACCCTTTTTATGCATATCTACCTTTAACTGCAGATGCAGGTTTTAAAGTCACCTTAGATCAAATCTACACACGCCTATAATAAGGCGACTGAGGCCCTTTTTTAAGCACATGCATGCACTTTTAAACGCCAGTATTACAGACTAATAGGGGTAGTTTTTGATCATGTTACAAGCAAGAAAAATAAAGTATTATTAAAAGTATTATTATGGGTTCATATATCAATTCCACTGCGTCTGCACAAGCTAATATACAGATTTAAAATAAAATAAAAAACAAACAACAACAGCTTTCCTTTAAAATGCGCTTTCCCCAATGCATTATTCAATATTTTGAGACAAAAACAAACATCCAAAGACTAAATATGAAGGGGCTTCACTTTCTAAAGCAAACTAATAGCCGATGAAGAGCAAGACAATAAATCTCCAAAGCAAGCATGGTGCCAAAAAACAACCACACACAATGCTAATAAAACTGACTCACTTCATATAAGTCGATGCCTGACTTTACTTGGGAATGAAAAACTTAAAAACAATATTTTTATATGCAAATCATTTGGCTGCTACAGCACAATATTAACCCTTTATCAACCAGAACAAGCTGTCCTACAATGTGTTTTCATCCGCAAGCAGTAAACGTGCAGCATACAGTCTGACTTATATGTCAAACTACGGAAGCAGAAAGCGATCATGAGAGATTTTCGGCTAAAACAGGACACATTTTACCTCCACACAGCAAAACAAGTCAGTCAAAAACTCAACAGACAATAGTAAATCAAAAGCCCACAACAGTGGGATTACGTGCTTGTACGGTATACACTGCAAAAAAATACACACAGTCTAGTTTTGAGTATTAAAAGCTTGTTTTGATGCTAAAATCTGCAGTGGAGGGAGAAGATTTGTGTTTCACCTATTTTGGAGCATTTTTTTGAGAAGGTGTCCTGTATGTAAAATCCCGATCCGCTGCCATCAATTCGTTTTTTGTTTTAAAACGTGGCTTCAAAATGGAAACAAGTGTAATATATGTCACTTTTTGAGGAAAAATAAGATTCTAATGCTAATTGGAGGCCTGTTTGGGGTGTTAAAATGTGTATTTTTTGCAGTGCGCACGGGCCTTTATTATAATTCAGAGCTTGAAATGGTGTCATTTCCTCCAGACATCCCTGTTTTGCTGTGAGGTTAGAGGCCAAGCCCAGGCGGTAGCGGCCTGTCTGTGCCTCCATTGTCTGCTGCTTATTTAGCGCTCAACATTAATCTGCGCTTCCCCTCACAAGTGAGAAACAATCGCAGCATGAGAGTGGCCTGTCTAATTACATCTTTCACTCCCAACTTTCACTCCAGCAGCCGACGTGAGAGCTTGGAAGGGCCCTTTGTGATGGGGGCCGTGTGAGATGGTGCTCAGGTAGATTTTAGGATATGAATCTTTAAAATGCAGCAATATCTGAATGCTAGAATTAACTTGTAATAGACAAACACCATCCAAAGATCAGCCTAAAGCATGTGATGTGGTATTTTGTGAATCTGTGCGTAAAGGAGTTGCCTACGCGTTTGAACGCAAACCCTAGACGAATATTTTCGGTAATAGGACTTCACTATAATTGCTTTGCAAATTGCACAAAGCCTGTGTTTAACAAGTGAAAAGTCAAGGATAGAATGTTTCCCGCAGGACAATACCAGCCTTGGTTTAAATTACAAAGTCCAGCGTGTCTCTAATGCACATTTAAACAATAGTTTTGAGCAGCAGGTTACTGTAACAACATTCACAGCACCCAAAAGTGCATATTTTTTTAAAGCAAACGTCACCAAAACTCAAATAAATGTGAATAACATTATGTTGCATAGTGTTCGCCCTGTGCTCATTTTAGATATTTGGATCCAAGTTGCTCCCCCAAAAAACTAGAGTAACACACAATGGATGCTTGTTATAATAAAAAAGAAAGCAGCTCTCTGACTTCCTAACTGAATTGTTCAAAGGCTCCTCACTCAGTCTCAGTCTTGCTGCTCCTCTGGTCCTCCTCGGTGCCCCCTTTTCCTTTTTATGCACAGCCCCGGTTCAAACGCCAGCGAAGAACCGGCTGCGCCATCCCTGCAGCCCGGTGGTGTCCTGGGAGGAGAAACAGAAAACTTAGCGCTGGTCAGCAAAGTTACTCAAAGTTTTGTCTTTGGCGCGACTCAGTATCCTGAGCACCGTGCACAAAACAGTTTGTTTGCATCACTGATTTCTTTTAAAGGGATATGGACCCAGTTCTTGGTCGACCGCAGCGTCACGACAGGCGAACATGAGAACATCAAAAATACTTAACACACATCTCTGCGCGTTTTGAAATGAGACAGGGGGAACTCTTTGGCTGTCACGTTTCAGTTTTGATGCGTTTTGTTGCCAATTATGACTCGACTGAAAGCAGCACGTCACATTAGGCACATCCTACCAATAAAGTAGTTAAATTCCATGATAAATCCCAAAAATGTGTTCCTGCTATGGCTTAAAGGAAGATGAATGCTTTCAGATTAATTTAAAATGTTTAAAAAATACAGTTACTCCACCCTCAGCTCGAAACGTGGGCATATAGATATGCAGCTACTCTGTTTTTGCGCATTTAACCTTGGCCCGGACAAGCTGACTTTAAGAAACTCTGAGTCCAACTGACCTCACAGGTACTATCATAACATATAATGCAGATATCGTATAGTGTTATTGGGAATAATAGTGCTTTCTGCGTTGTCTATAAAGGTGTTTTTTCAGATCATGTTGCCTCAAAGATTTGCATGCATGGCTCCCCAAATACATCCACATTAGGCCATTTTACTCTCTATAGAAGGATTTTTGTCTCATTTGCTTTCAAATTAGCAGATTTTTTAGCTGTTAATATGTTCATTTTAAGCTCTGTTGAGTTGTAGGTGTCTTAAAGTGTCTAAAATTAAACTTATTTACGTCTAAGATGCGTTAAAGTGCATCAAAATGTAGTATAAATGCACTATTTCTCGTTTTATCGGGAATCCCTCCCTGCCCTGCAAGCAAGGAACCCCGGGGGTCCCCACAACCCACTTTGACAGCCGACGCTTCAATCTCCCATTGTTTTAATAAACACAAACAATGTGATGCACATCGTGTTTTCTCCTGCAAACTAAAAGTCCAAAAAATTAAGTTACAGATTCATAAACACACATGAATTATTGGGAGTATCTGGGAGCATGCACTGGATTTAAATTAGGCTTCTCCCTCCGTCAGTCCAGGACTCTTTCCCTTTACTAAGGCGAGGATGGGCGTTTGTGGACTGCTCTGGAGTCTGCGTCACGTGGCCTGGTTTCTGCCATCCTATTGGTCCAAGGCACGTGTCTGGGAGGACGGTGGGAAAACGTCACTCGGGGGGCTCGTATTGAAAATAAGAACAAAACTCCAGAGTGAGAGTATTAGAGCATCAGTTTAGGAGCCTCTTTATTTACCCTTAGTTTAGTTTAGGTGTAGGCATTACCGAGCACACTGAAATCGGATAACACTAAATTGGATGGTGCGCAAATGGCACATGTTTTAGCTCTGCCTTATCAGTCGTAACCCGAGATTGAGGGAATATATGTCAAAAAGTATGCTTTTCTCAGAGGACACTACCGCAAGGCTTTGCATGGTGTCCAAGGCACTCACTAATATTTGAGTTTTATTTTTTTATTTATTTCACGCGTGCAGTTTTTTGCAGTTTAATTTCTCAGAAGTTTTTTTTGCGAATTTTATTGCAGCGTTGAGAGCGATAAAGGGGTTAAAGAGAGTAAAGCGGGGAAAGTGAATCAGTATGGAAGAAAATGATCACGGCAACAGAGACGTGGTGGAGCGGCAGGAGTCGGCGGATGAATCAAATAGAGCCATCCTTCCCCTGTTACAGGCGCCGGGGAACCTGCAGATCCCTCACCGGGTCACCAATTTCTTCATCGATAACATCCTGCGGCCGGATTTCGGACGGAAAAAGGACGGGAGCGCAAACCGAGAAGAGAACAGCGTGGCATCGCGGGAGAGCCACAACAGCCCCGACGCCCCTCAGACCGAGCCGGTGGGGAACACGGTGCCGGCGGAGGGGACCTCCACTCCACACACGGTTACCGGGACCAAGAAGCCCGCTATAGCCGCCGAGGAGCCCCTGAAACCCCGCGGGGAGAGCGGAGACCAGTGCCTAAGCTCAGACTCAGACAGTTCCCAAGCCAGCTCAAACCCATCCCAGCCTCAGCCCATGCTGTGGCCAGCCTGGGTCTACTGCACCAGATACTCGGACAGGCCTTCTTCAGGTTGGTGGCACCGTGCATGCGTTTTTCTCTACACCGGATTCTCGGTAACCTGAAATACCCCGTAACACTGACCCCGGATGCCTTGACCGACTTCTCCCGAGTAGAGTAGCGAAGCATGCTGAGTAGCGCAAGCTGAGATTTTTCCAAACATAAATCAATTTTGATTTAAAAAAAATATATATATTTAATGCAAAAATCCCGACGTTGACTATCTGCACGAACAGCATGCCTTTGCACAATGTAGGCAAAAAATAGGCTATGCGTAAAACGAAATAAAAATGTGGCTTTTCGGTGAGAGTGGGTCTATTGGAAATGCAAACGAGAAACAAAAATATTTCATTTATACAGTAAAACTTGAGTGAATCTGCATATTTTAATCTCTCACTAAAATACATCAAAACATTTTTAAAAAGACATTTTTAGCTTTTACGCGCAGATTTTTTTTTCTGCAATAAAATGTCGAATTCAGGCAGTTCTCGTATATTTCCTCGCGTTATGAATATGCTAATACTGGGGTCCTACATGTAGTAAACATCAGCGCATTGGCAGGCTGCATGCACAAAATCTGCAGGTCTGAAAAATAATAATTGGTGTAGCTGTTTTGCTTTGTAGAAGCGTGGGGCGATTTGTGTTTGGGATGAATTAAATATGCATCTGATTTCATAATGGACGCTCCCACAGTTGATAGTTGTGAGTTTTTTTTTAAATTCTTATCTTTAATTAAAAGAAAACACAAGCTGCAGCTCGACAGGTTGCAGTAAAGTTTACATCAGGTGTATTTTTCTTAGAGTCTATGAAAAGTGGAGTACAACTTGTTCTCATGCATTATGTAACGCTGTATGGAGAGTGGCGTAGGCGACTACTACGAGTTGTAGAGCTGCACAGTTTTTATATGGGCTGCTTGAAAAAAAAGACAGACACACACACACACACACACACACACACACACACACACACAGTGAGAAGCTGATTCATCAGTATAAAGGTTCGGCCTGTGTTTCTGTGCTTTCATTAATGTTTTTCACACTGTTTGGAGGAGGGAACCAAACACTAAGCGCAAAGCTGCACTAAATAGGCCTCTGTCCAGATGGAAAATTAACGTGTGTGCTGCTCAAATTCTGTTCACGTTTGCCCATTGAGGAGCTCCTCGAGAGGCCCACAAAAAACAAAAAATGCAAAGTAGCTGCATTGAACTGTATCCTGTATTTCAAAACAGTGGCTGAGTGTCAGTGATGTTTTTCCAAGGGTTGTCCTATTGGTTAATAATTCCTTATTACTACAGACAGTGTCAGTGTGATGTGTATGTGTGTGTGTGTGTGTGTGTGTGTGTGTGTGTGTGTGTGTACATGCACGTATATGTGTGTAAGCGAGGAAGAGGCATAGAAACAGGGAGGGAGGGGAGGTTTTGATTCTTGGATGGGTTTTTTTTCAGTGGACGTGTCAACATTTTACAATCAGTTCTGCTCATTTTTTATAAGTTTGCAGAAAGGTTTAAAGAAACAAATAGTTCTGTGATTTAAAAAACAAACAAAAGGCCAACATAAAGCTTCTTAAGAAAGTCACTCAATGACAATAGATGGCCAAAGAAACAGTTTACTTATTTCTAAATTTAAACTAAAATAAGTAAAAGAAATGTATAAAGTACACTTTAGATACACGTGTATGAACCATTATACATTTTAAAGTAGTAGAATAGTATTCTAGTTTACAATGATTGAGTATTGTAACGGGAAACATTAAAATTAAATATATATATATTTTTTTAATTTCTAAAGTTGTAATTAAGCCGTTTGCCTGATTATTGTCCATGTTTTTATTCTTTACCCATATTCATCACCAATTTTCGATACTGACAAACCAATATATGTGTGTCTGTGTCCCTCCCACACCCCCATGTCCCCCGACACCACAGGGCCAAGATCTCGCAAACCAAAGAAGAAAACGACCAGCAAAGAGGACAAGCGACCACGGACGGCCTTCACAGCAGAGCAGCTGCAAAGACTAAAATCGGAGTTTCAGACAAATCGGTATCTGACCGAGCAGAGGCGGCAGAACCTGGCGCAGGAGCTGGGCCTGAACGAGTCCCAGATCAAGATCTGGTTTCAGAACAAGAGGGCCAAAATCAAGAAGGCCACCGGCGCTAAAAACTCTCTAGCCTTGCACCTGATGGCACAAGGACTGTACAATCACGCCACAGTCTCGTCGAAAGACGAAAAATCAGACAGCGATTGATTTCCAGAGCAGCAGCCTCCTGACGAAAAAGAACCTATAGTAATCTGATAGATTTTTATAGAGATATCACCGCAAAACTACAGGAATATTTAAAGATACCACAGCAGATAAAAGTTCTATTACTATCACTATAATGCTGACCCACTATACACTACAGGATTTTTTTTTTTTTTTGAAAAAAAAAAAAAAAAAAAGCTCATTGGACTGCTCAGAGTCCCTACAGGATTATTTATAGGTCTCTATAGGTTCCTATAGGAGTATTATTTTTCGTTATATAGGAGGTTTTGTCAAGCCTACAATGCAATAATTTCATCGAATAAAGGGCCAGTGTATAGAGTATACCAGCATAAATTGATTAAAAAAAATAAGAGAGATATTTCTGCAATATCACGTCTATAAAAGATGTTGTATAAAGGTATGTTTTCATTGTTTGTCGCCCCCCCCCACCCCGCATCCCCCCCAAAGGAGGTACAAACGCTTACACCCACCATTTTTTCTATAGGCTATCCATGATTGTCATCATTTTACACTGAACTAACTGGCACTTGACGTTTCGATCTGTCAGTGAAAGTGAACAAACTGAAGTCCAAAGAATATTTTTCTGCTGCATCCAGGCTACTGTGAATTTAAATAAATGCTAACACGAGTTTTATTTCCATGCTTGTCGATTTTCTTGGTTGTTTTAATGTAAAAACGGACAGAGGAAATGTGTTATTGTTGGGGTTTTTTGAGTGTCAGTTGCAGAGCTAATTGGGCAGACAATGAATTTTGATACGTTTTTTAAAAAGAAAAATAAAACCACAAGAACAGTTTATTATCATAAGTGACTGAGAGAGGTAGCGCATTTTTTTCTAACACGCCACATAACTAAAAAGTTAGGCCTCGCTTATATGCATGTGGTCGTCTCATGGCCTTTAAACAAACATGTGCGTATTTCCTTCGTTGTACCAATGCATCAGTGCAGCTATTATAGTTTTTAACTAGCAATATAAATCATTTTTTGTAGCTAACTGAATTGAAGGCTATAATGCTGCCTATAAAGTCACAGAACAACTCTGTAGCATAAAGACAATGATGACAACCATTCTGCGCACTCTTGAGTATAGACTATTAAAGCAGGTTATTGGATGTTCTTGTTAAATCTTTCTCTATATACAGTTTTATTACATATCCATTTATCATAAAAGAAGGCAAATCCGTCAGTGACTGTATTACAAATGTTGGAAATCTCTTATCGTTGTTGAAAGGACTTCATATGTGTATTTATATAGATTATATTGAGAAAAAAAAATCTATCCAATGACCAGTGTTGCTTTAGAGTAGATATCTGAGGTGTTTACACTGCTTGTTTATCTTGCAATAACTTCTTTTTGTTTTCCTTTTTTGTGAATGAAAATAGTTTATGGGGCCTTTGCATGAAAGCTGCAATTTGTTGTACTTGGGCAAATAACTGTGTTTATAAACTTTGGTCTTTATCAACGGGGAGTATGATCGAGCTAAGTTTTAGACTGTATCCATACCAAATTGTGGACTTTTTGCCTTTTCAAAGTGTTTTTGTTGTGTATCTGCAAAAAGTGTGTGTGAATTAAAATCCACCAAACAGAAACACACTTTGCCTTAAAGTTCAAGTGTGAACTTTTTATGAAACAGAACTGTGCCGAAATCAGAGAAGCAGTATTACTTCAAATGCAGACTATTCAAGTTTAATGCCTTTATGAAAAACTGCTGGTACGACATTATGAATTTACTCATCAGCGTATATCTATCTATATATGAACATGTTTAAATAAAATTACAACACAGAGTTGTAGAATACAATGCTATTTTTTATTTTATGTTGGGAGTATTCTTTGGTATAAATGTACATAATTTGTATCATGTATTAATTGTGTAATTAACTGCCTCCTGAAAACTGCAAAAGAAGAGTAAATAAACCTTGAAGATTATACACAAGCAGGTCTCTGGCATGTTTATGTGATATCTATTGTCATTAAAACAGGAAAAAAAAAAAAACTGGAGCCTGGCTGAAGCTGCAAATGTGACCTTAAATCAATGCCGAGCTTCTGCAGGCATTAAAATCTAGAAAAACAAATGCATTTCTAGCTAGAAAAGAGAAATATATATATAAAAAAGTTTAAATAAATCCTGCCAGATGTCAAAAATCCACAAATGCAATCACAAACATTATTAATTTGCATAGCATGACAATCCTTTCCATGCAAACACCCACTCATTCTAGGGGCGGTTCTGGATCACATTCATGGAGGATCAAATTCATGGATCCTGAGATTAAAACATTTGCGAAAGCATCCAAACATTATGCAAGGGAAAGCCTTGAACAATTCCCAGGCATGTTTCCTCAACAATGCCTTATCTGCATTTCCATACTTGCACCGCTAGTCTTTGAACGCCATGTCTAACGGCCAGTGACTAGCATTAGAGCGGATAGGGCTGCTCCCAGCACTGTCTCTGTGACGGTCAGTCTTCCTCGCCGCTTTTGAAAAGAGCCTGTGCTTCTATCACAAGGCAGAAATGGGAGTCGAAAGGAGAGAGTGAGGAGAGAGGGGAGGGAGGTGGAGAGAGGGAGAGAAAGAGAGAGAGACACACTGGAGAGAGGGAGAGAGAGCAATGAAGGTCAAAGCCTGTCATGGCTGCAGGTGGCTGGTTTCCCCCCCTCCCGTCCCTCAGTAACCCATTCTCCACACACAGCTTTCTCACTCACTAACTCATACTCTCTCCCTCCCTCACACACACATCTTACTATCACTTGCTTTTATTTTATTCTTGCCTGGCACGCACACATCCACTTCATTCATTTCTCTTCCTCCGCATATGCACATGTTGTTTTGGGCCTTCATTCAACGCATCAATAGGAACCTTCATCAAAAATATTCACCGGTGGAGAAGCTCGCTGAAGTTCAGATAGGGACACCAATGCATGAACAATAGCTGGAGCTGTACGGGTGCATGGGCACATTCTCTTGGAACAAATGTTTTTTTTTGGGTTTTTTTTTTACCGGAGAATGATTTATCTCATCACTAAAAGTGAGATTGAGGTGCAAGTGACCAGATGTGGTCCTTGTTTGGGCCTCTGACTGCTCAAACTTAACCGAAAAGCTTGCATTGCTTGGAAAATGTAATATATGACAGTAAAAGTCATCAGTGATCTGGGTAAATGGTGCTGAGAAATAAACATCTTTTCTGGAACAGGATGGAGTAGTTTTGAAAAACGCCTAGAATAAAAATGATTTTCTGATGACAATTTCCCAAAGTTCTCATGCTGTAAAAATGGAAGTGAGCATCAGGAAAGTATCAATGTCTACCTCTAAACACAAAAGGGCCCCATCCTGCTATGACCTCTCCTACCATCCTCCCCCTCCCCTACTGTGTCATTTACCCACTTTCTAAATGCTTCCTACGGCCAGAGTGGAATCTGCTCAGAGGTGCCTAGGCTTTGTGGCGGAAACATAATTAAAGTGGTGAAAGATGTAAAAGGTGAAGAATGGGGATGACATCAGGCCAATTTCACACTTGGCACTCGAATGGCTAGGTCCAAGCCAGGACTCTTGCCTCGCAACACAGATCAAAGCCCACTGTCACCGCACCAGTGCAGGAAAAAAAGAGGCAAAAGGACACCTAACTATGCTAATCCCCAGGACGAATATATTTTAATCTTGTTAGAATACAAGTTAATGCCGTGGCTCAGTGACTGAACTTTCTGGCAAGAATGAGAGGTGGACAGAATTACTTTTACCTTTTCTACATGAGGTGCCTCTGTCTGGCACCGGATAAACAGCCAGAGTCTGAACAAACTTTCTTTTGGGCAAACTCAGCACATTATCAAGCCGCGTACTGTACAGGCGGCAGATAGCAGTCACAAGCCAGTGAAAAGGCGAGCAACAGTTTTCATTAAGAACAACGATGGAGGAGAAAAAACTCCAGTGGCTGTGTCAGTGACCCCGTCTGAATCCCCACTAGGGCACCTAACATGCAAAGGAAATGAGTATTTTGTGGACCGGTTTGTCCCCTCTCACATTGAGCCCTCCGTTCTCAAAAGCACCTTGGTAACCCTTGATCTCTCATGTATGGAAGTCAGGGCACTGGGGCCTGCAGAAGTTGACTAGGCAGACAATAGCAAGCGGATGCTTTCTGCAAAAGTCACACCCAGGCAACTCTCATTTCACACACCCTGTTTGAGCGACCCTTGAAAAGAGATGCAAGACTTTTTCAATAAAGATTCTTTTTGTTCGCTTAACAGAATTCGGGAAAAACAAGTCTCCATGTGCCTTTTTCCCATGTAGCGACCATATCTGGGTTTCTTTAGTGGATGTTTCCTGCTTAGAGGAACGAATTGCAACGTGGAACCTTTAGCATTAAATGTCACAAAGTTGTTTGTACCATAGTTTGACCAGCAGTACTTCTGGTCTACGCTGACTGAATCACAGATGTGTCACAAAAAAGATTTTTTGGAAGTGGGGGTCTACAAAATGTAGAAACAAGATCACATTATAGGATACATTTCTTCATTAAAAGCTGAAATTAAAGAGCATTTGCACATTGAAAAAATGTGCAAATGTTGATGCAGGTTACATCAATTGTTTCACAAACACTGACTGTTTCATTGACTGCATTCAAAAATGACCTTTACTTCAGCTTTGGTCAAATGAACTGCTGTTACACTTGTAACTCTGCTATAACAGATCCCAACAAGCACTTCTAAAACTGTAAACTAACACTAACTTTCATTATATATGGATATTCTGCCGTTTTCGCAAGTGGAGGCAGATATTCCTCACGAAACAAAACAATAATAACTTAAACATGTGAAATGTCAACAGATTGTAATTGTTTTTTATGTAAACATAATAAAGGCTGCAACAAATTATTATTTTCATTACAGACTTGTTTGTTTACATGTATGATTAGTCGACTGATGATTCATCGTTCAGTCTATCAAATCAGAAAAAATACCAAAAAATACTCATCACAATTTTCCAGAACATGAGGTGACATCTTCTTGTTTGTTTTGTCCATGTAACAGTCAAAATCACAAATATATCAAATTTGTGATGACATAAAAAAAGAGAAAGGCAGCAAATTACTGTGGTTTAGATAATGGCATCTGTAAAAGTTTGGCATTTCTGCTTTATAAATGATTCAAACTTACCGATAATCAGTGTTGTCATAAGTTAATTTTCTGTTGGACTAATCATCTAATTTTTTCAGCCCTAAATAAAACAATAAAAATTGCAATACGACGTTAGACGTTATAAGTTTGTTTAAAATGCATCACACGAAACTTCATTTTCTTTCCTTGAAATTTTGTATATGTTACATTGAAAACATCATAAGAAATGCATGAATAAAATAAACTGATAATATATTGCATCTGTCTTAATCATTTGGATTAGGGAAAAGTTTTATTGAACACTGATTAGCCATTCTGAAACAAATGCAAAGGTAGAGCAATGCCCAAATGTAGATGAGAACTTTCCAAATGTTTCTCATTATAATAACGCAATACCATATCTCTAAAGTTGGATCACCTGCAAGTATTTCATCGCTCAGGGTTGCAATTGATTTGCAGTTGAACACTTAAGATTCTTTGGCTGTTTGGCATCATGTACGATAAATATCCTTATAACAGTTTTCTCAAATTCTTGTATAATTAGAACCAAAAATTTTACAAACGACTACTTTCCTGCTCCCTAAAACTCTGAAAGTGATCAAACTTTAAAAAATAATCAAAATTTTAGCTAAAACAGGTATGCAGCAAAACAAAACCCTCAAAATAAACACACTATAAAAACAAGACCCGCCTTCATAGCCTGACACAGAAAAAAACACTTTTCTCTGACATCCTTTTTTTAAAAGTCTTAAAGTGCATTGGGTGTTTAATACTGTACTGTAATGCACTGAAGTAAACAATGCTGAATATCTACCAAAATCAGTTGCAAGTTCATGTTCTAAAAACACTTAGTACTCTGGAGGAAACAAATGCACGCAAAGGTATCAAAGGTATCAAAGGTATGAGAGCTGTAATGTGATATGCTGCATTATAATTTCATTATTCATAAGTTGAGGGAGTTTATGCATAGAAAAACAGATCTTTTGAACAGAAATAGTAGAGCTGCTTGTGCTTCTTGGTGTATCTCACATTCTTCCTCTATATACTAAATTAAGATGTACAATGTACAGTCATGCCATTTCTGGCCTTTGTTACAGAGTTTGTGTAGCTTGCTGACACAGCTCGACAGGGTCAAGGATACATCTGACTCACCTCAGGCCCCCTGCTCTCCCCGGGGACCGGCCTGTCACTCACTTTGTGGTTACGCATCATAACTGACAGAGGCACAAAGTGAGAGCTCGACGCTGCATCAACAGCAGCAACATCATCACCAAAAAACCATGACATCTTCCTCCTAGTCCACCACCAGCTCTCTACTCTGTGGAGGGAAGGGGAAAAAACACACATTCAAACCAAAAGCCAATAATAAAATGTCATTCAGTGTGAGTAGGAAGACCTAAAAATAGAAGATTTGGACATTTACCTTAAAATTCTCCACTCTGCAGTTCGGATGTGGGGTGCCTTGCAATAGAGTTGTTAAGAAGTGGCAGCAAGACCTGCAAAGGTTTATAATGATTGGGTGTAATTTCTTCATTGAGACTGCATACACACATGTGCGCTCTGTGATCCATTCTAAATGGGTCTCTAGCTCATTGAAACGGCGTTGAGTTGGTGTAGCGTATAGGCTTTAATTGGTATTAAGTAGATGACATAATAAGCACATGCATACAGGCGTTTGACTAAGAGCAAAGGGTTTCAGTGATCATAGCACTTTGTTCTTTCTACATTAAAAATGAATACAGTCACTGAGATACTGTACTAAACCACTTCAGAATACAGATGATGCAATGGCCAATGGTGACGTCCAAATTTAAAGCATATTACAATTTAGGCACATGTACAGTATATGAACATTATAGCTTGTTTTTGTATCTTTATAGATACAACAGAGAAGAAAACCCCCGTGATAATCAGCGAGTGTCCGTTTCCTGTGCCAGACGGATAATTTGGAGAATAAAATGGCAGCCGGCCAGAGACCTGGGTGAAGAGTTCAAAATATGTTAACATTTTCCAATAACGGTCACATTGACTCCAGAAAAGCATATTTAGCATAAATGTTTTTGTACTTGGCTGCATTTGCTTGATGAAAATGCAGTGACGACACTTTCGCTTATTATGTTTGGATGTTTTTTTCAAACACTCAGCCATATAAACGAAAAAGAAATGGCGGCATTTAGTTCTACACATGGACATATTGTGGCTGGAAACAGAGCACCATCAAACTGCTCATTTTGGATAAACCGGCGACAGAAGAGGTTAACCCTCACTGATTTCAGCCCAATCTACCTGTCTAGACTTCTTCAGATTCTACATTGTTCTCAGACGGCCAAATACACCAAAAATAATCATCTCAGTTTGAGTTGGCATACAAGGCGAGCCGCGGCTCAGTCGACCGTGCATTAGCTCACAGTAGTGGGCGTCTCTCCCCTTTCTCCCTCTCACTCATTTTGCTGCATGCTGCCATTTTAACTGTTCCTGAGTGGCAGGCGAGAGGGCGGGGTTGGTAGCAGCGGCCATGATGGTGGAATCACTACACCCACTCCTGAGGAACAGCCTCAACATCAAAGCCAATTCGCACATTGGGTTACGTTGTGGTGCAGGCCAAAACTGGAGACTCTAGGTACAGGACGAAGTGCGTCATGTGATTAATAGATGGAGGATAGGCTAACATTTTGCCGCATGCACGGCGGAACATTTCTGTTACAGAAAACACACACAAATTACGTTATTCTGACAAAGTGAAAACAATTCAAGATATATTCATGCTTATTTTTTTGCAAAAACTTTCTAGACTTCTTTCTAGATCAGATTTGTAAAATTAGCTGGTATAAATTCAAAATATTCAGTATACATTAATACTGTATGCTGCACACAGATTGTGTCCTTGTGTATTGCATTGCAGTTTTCATAATCTTAAATTGATAACATTTTCTAATCTTTTCCATTTAAATATGTATAAGCTCTGCACAAGTACAAATAAAGAGAAAGGTGCATGTGAAAAACGGCTGCATATCTGCTACACAATACCATCATTTATAGCAAAACAAAAATTTAATTTCATAAAGATACACAATTAAATAGAATGCAAAATTACTGTAGGTAGAAAATTGTCTTGGCTCAACAAGATAAAACATAAAAAAACAGTTCAGGATGATGAGTATTACTCAGCAATGTTGCAAAAAAACACGTCAATGTAAGAATATTTTTTGTTTTACCCACAAACTGCCTGTTGAATATAATACTTCAAAAAATAAAACAAAAAAATTCCATGTTTACTTACTGCGCATGAGAAATAAAATGTCCAAAAAATTGTATCAAAATGAAAAAAAAAAATTAGGAACCAAAAAAAGCATGACTTCCTTTAAATGTCGTAAAATTAAAAAACAACTAAATCAGTCCTCCTTCCAAGAGGGTCATCGTGGGATCAGACGAAATAAAGCAAAGAAACAAAGAATTCTCAGGAAAGTAACACTGTCGTTTCAGAGTCAAAAGGAATTTGTCAGCTGCTCTCTGACGTCCTGTAACCTGACGGAAAATGCCACACAAATATAAAAATAAAAAAAGGAAGTTTTGCCAACAAATTCATGCTTGTGGTCCCTCAACGCAGATTGTGTATTATGTGGGTCACATCCGTACCCCCGCCTCATTTCCCCACCCCCAACCCTGAAAATTAAAAAGAAAAAAAATGCCTTCCTTGGATGACCAGAGTGGCTCCTAACCAACTACATTTGAGGTCAAAGTTCATCATGTCCCCTTGGCAACACCAGGGCAACAAGCAACGGTGTCTAGACAGGTCATGGTATCCCCCCCATGCCCAAAGCAACCCACCACCCCCTGGCTCTTTCCGGAAGGAGGTGTCAGCAGCAGCCAAGTGCAGGGTAAACAGGGCGGAGGGGGGGTGGCCTTTGGCCCTCGTGAGGTCGGATCAGCACCTCCACCCTCCACTGATCAAAGATGAGGATCCTCCATGCCAGGGCCTTGGTCAAAGGGGGCAGGGTCGAGAGATGAACTCTGCGTTTCTGTAATCTAGACGTGTCCAGACCCGATTGTCTTCTTTCACAGCCCAAAATGGACCCTTCCGGTGCCGCTGATTACATTAGGGAGGACAGCCTCCTTTCACTGGGGCGCCTGGACAAAAGAGGCGCTTCCGTGCCCCTCGCCATCTGGTCCCAAAATAACAGAAAAGGTCCCAGGAAAAAAAAAAAAAAAAGCCCAGCCAGCCTTAAATGAAAGAACGCTGTTTGAATAGATGGGATGGCTGGACAGATAAGCAAACATACAGTAAAGCCTCACACATTTACGCAGAGATTGGAAGCCAATCTAAATTAGCAAATACAGCAGTGTTCAAGGGCTCTGATGAGCAGGTCTGCAAATCATTGACGGATTTAAGCACAAATGGAATTCTGCTGTGCACCAAATAGAGAACTGTGCCACACATACATCATTATTATTGCAAACTATCAATGCCCAGAGGCTCCTCACGAGTTTAAACTCATCTGTGTTGGACCACTGTGGACACCGTGGAAAGATTTGTGATGGAAATGAGAAGAAAAATACTAATTTATGCGATAGTTTTGAGTTTTTAATACAATACAGTCGATAAAAAGAGGTAAATAATTAAAGACATAATGCATTACACATAACCGTAACTAAAAAAGGCAAAACTTTGAATTCAGTAAATCGGCAATGTTGCAGGTGTGTCCCATTAGGTTGATTACCAATTAACAGCGTCTGCAGCCTCAAATATCCTGCATGCTGCATGTCCGTCACATATTGGTCAATGCCACACTGAGCCCAGTCCACTTTGTCCAAGCTGTGTGTCAGTGTTTTGCACATGGCGTCATGACTTTCACATGTCAAATCATTTTGGGGCTTTTTTTTTAACCGATGCAGCTGCTGTTTGGGCACAGATTATTTGGCCTAATTGCAGCTCATGTTGCCTCGAAAACTCCCAGAAATCCAAGAGCTCATTATTAGACCTCTATTATAGCTGGAAAGGCATCTAACTAGCATTCCACAGTGGCGGATGAAGTATTCAGATCATTTACTTAAGTAGAAGTACTAATATCTACATAACAGATTGAGAAGACATACATTGTGAGAAGCAGGCTAAGTATAATCAGGAACATTTATTAAGTATTAAAAGTTAAACTACCCAATGCAGAAAAATGATCAAAAAACACCCCAGAAATTCTAAATTATTCAAAATAAAATAAAAAACGACATATATTTTTATCACACTGTGAAAATACTCTGTATTATACTGTTAAAAGTACTAAAAGTACTGCATTAAGGTTACTTAAGGTTACAAAAGGTTACTTCAGTAACAGTATAGTAAGGAAAACGTATGTAAAGTATGAAAAGTAAAAGTACCCATTGCAGAAAAATCTAAAATAAAAAACCTCACCCAAAATGTTTATCAAAATAAAGGCAATTAATTTTCTGTCAATCGGCTAATTGATTAATCAACTAATTGTTGCAGCTGTACTTGTATTAACTGTTGAGTACTTTAATTACCAACAAAACGTCATGTTTTATAAACTTTTATTTTTTGATGCAGTAACTAAAGCTTTCAGAAATGTAGTGAAGTAAAGGTACAATATGATGTATTGGAGTAGAAGTCTAAATTGGCATTAAAAGAATAGACTCAAGTAAAGTACAAGTACCTCAAGTTTATACTTGAGTAAATGTACTCAGTTACATTTCACCGCTGGCATTCGATATTATATTACAAACATTTGTATCATTCCTGGCAATCGTGATGAAGTTACTTCAGAGTTAAGATTATTTACTTTATTTTATTATTATATTATTTAAGTGTTTACTGCTATTTTTTCTCTCCTGTGCAGTGTTACTAACGGAGTGACATTAAATTAATACTAGAATAACTACCTAGCATAAGTATAATCAAAGGAGGAGTGGATTTTACTGTTAAAGCTATCAGTCAGCTGGACATCTTTGCTGCCAAAGTTGTGGTATTTTGACATAATCATCTTGATTATGTCAAAGATATCTGACGTGATGAATATAAAGTAGCAAATGTTATCAAGATGGGAATCCAGCTAATTTTAAATTACAGCCTTAAAATTCCTAATCACCAGTCTGGAAGTCTATTTCTGTCTTCTGAAGATCATGTCCAATTTAAAAATCCAGCACGACTTCAGGTTATAATAATGTGGTCTGTTCACTCCTGCAGCCTCTTTGAAAGGTTTACATGTTTAACATGCAGGTACTTCAGGTTAGCTGCACACCGTTAAACTATCACAATATGTATAACTTGGAGCATTTGGAGCACTGTTTTGCTAATGCTGATTATATGCTCTGCTATGCATGGCTTGTTTTTCTCTCACAGTCCACAAGGAAATTTGGTAAATAAACAACCTCATTACTGGCAAAGGTGATGCTGCCCTTGATCTTGAATGGTTTTGTCAGGAGAAAGGTGAATGTGCGGCATTGAGAAGTTAAGTTAGATTGAGTAGCTTGGCCATATGGGACCGGCTTTGTTTGGAAAACTGATTTCACAACAAAGCTGAAAATCTAAATTCGGCTCTTGACTGGCACGAGCCATGCAACAATAATGTGGAAAGAAGTACAAACTTTCCTTACAAAATATATATTTTGGACACATTATATGATTCTAACAACTACAGATGACAGGGATAATAAAGTTGGTCCAACAGATGTGTCTTTTTGTCCACCAATCATGATCGTAAAGAGTGTTTATCTCTTTAAACTGCGTCTTTATGTGCACAAAGCAGGTCTACAGTAAATGTAACCAGCTACAACACATAATTCAGCTTTAAATGAATGTACATGTTCAAGGTTTCAGATAGACCTGTCATCCAAACTTTGAATGTAGATTTGGAGGATTAATGAAATCCAAATTAATAGTATTGCCAGAACAAATTGATGTTTTAATGAATCATAAGATATATGAATAATACTGGTAGAACTAGGACACACAGAGTATCCAAGGTAAAACTTGTGCACCTAAAGACGATTTTTCTCTTATTAGCTTTAAACTGCGGAGAAATTATGTAAAGCTGATTTTAAGTACTGAAATTTCATGTAATTTTAATATCTTCTTAAATTTTGCTTCAGTGTTAAATATACAGTAACCCCGGCCTGACATAGCACATTTTCTACATTTGGTGAATCGTTTGCCCTCTAACTTTTCATTATCTACGGGTCATAATTATCGACCTTTTCTCTTCCTACTTTTCATCATTATAAATCACATCCAGGCCCAAACTTTCACTTGTCTGTTTCTAATCCATGTATAAATAAGTTAAAATCAAAATGAAATGCATGAAATGAAGAAAATAAGCAAAGAACTGTGGTTACACGCTTATAGATGCATATCTGAGTAGCTGAAAATGGTCAAATTGCACAAATAAATAAGCCGATTCATAAAAATAAACTGACTGACAGTCTGCTGGTGTGACTTTTGACAGCTATATCCTGAGAAGGGTGGAAATTACTGCAGACTTCAATGTCTTAAAAGAACTTCTTCACACATGACAACAAGCTCTTCTCATCCCTGCTGAGATGCAGCAACAACCTGAAAGTATTTTACATCTGATTTCTTCATCTGTGTCATTTCTACGAGAGGAGTTCATATAAGAACAATATGGAGAGAATAAACTGAAGCAGGTGAGGAGCTGTGATCTGTCTGTTGTTCTTGAGATAAAGCTCAAGAGAAAAATAAGAGGCTTTTTTCCCCCAAAATACCAAATAAAGTTCCAAACTTCAGAGATGAGGCACAAAACTGCTCTGTAATGCTCAAGACTTGCTGTATTGACTTGCACTCAACAAGGGTTTGACACGCAGAAGCATGGCTCGGACAGTCAGTTGTCAACCATACTGGTTGTTCTTTGTAATGATGCAGCACACTTGCACCTGCTTTGGTTCCTTCAGCACTGGAAGTCAAACCTCTAACACACACACACACACACACACACACACACACACACACACACACACACACACACACACAAACGTGATATGGATGATGTTGCTTTTCTTTGTTCTTTGTTTTCTCAAGAAGTACTTTTTGGCCTTGCAATTATTGATAAAATAAAGAAAAAAAAAACAAACTGCAAACCAGAAGAGAATACAAAGTTCCACGGCAGCTAAAGCCAGACTGTTTGTGGAGGTAAAAAAATAATGCTGCAAGATTACATTTGCACATGTGCACAAATCAGACTTTGAATTTGCACACTATAGGCATCATCTATTATCCACACAGCTGAAATTTATTTAGAAAATCACCTAATGTATCCAGGGTTCCTGCAGCTTAGGGCAAGTTTGATTTATGACTCTTTAAAGACTTTTTAATGCCACTCTGAATGAAATTTTGAGACCAATTTTACAATTGCAAAAAATGGAGAAAAAAATACATGAGCTGATGTCAATTATGTAGGGTTAGGCAAGGTTTTGCATAAAATGTGCATAAAACAAGACTTTTGGGAAAATACCTGCCCTTCATTGGCAGTTTTTTCTTGGTGATTTTGTGTTTCTTACTCCGAATGTGGGATTCGAAAGCCTTGATTCCCAAAACGCTCTCATCCAAACTTGGTAAATATTGCTGCTTGGTCAGTGGACTTTCATGTCTACATATGACAAACAAGGTATCCTCCTGTGTCTGTTGTTCATGTTCCAGGACATGCATTGTATCTTTTCAAAATAAACTTTCATTTTCACAGGAAATGTACTGTTTGTGCTAGTTAGATGCATACAGCTTTTCTTTTAAAAAAAAAAAAAAAAAAAAAACATATCAGGAATATACCTTGTATTTACATTAATTTCCTTGTGCAAGAAAAGCACGTGATTAGGTTAAGAAGAAAAAAAAAAAACATCATGCGGCTCACCATTCATGAGGGAAGTGAACACTGGGCTCATGGGTGAAAGTCCGGGGTTTGTTGACACAAAAGGGTTTTTTTGCATCAGTGTCAGACATAATTATCAAAATTACTGATGAAGCAGCAATATATAATGAGTTGTGAATGAAAACAGGCTGTGATTCCCTGCGTGCTGAGTTTGAAAAACTTTTTGCATAAAAGAGCCTAGTATGCATTGCCTTGTACAAGTGTCAGGCATTCTGCAAAATCTTGGTTAAGAAGCCAATTTTCAAAGAATTGTCGCTTCTTCATGTCATCCATGAGAGAGTGACAGCTAGCTAACAGACAGTGGATCCTCTGACACAAAATATGAGTGTCGTTGGTTCCACTATCCAGACCTGCGTGAGGTCATCGCAAGAGGCATAAACATTATCAATGCTTTAAAAAAATTTACAATGCAACATCAGTAAAAAACTAATCACAAATTTTATCATTTTTTAAGACCTTTGAAGTCTTAAAAAAGATTTAAGACATTTTAAAACCAATTAAGGCCTTATTTTGAAATTCATGAATTCAAAGCCTTTTAAGGATCTACAGAAACCCTGACCTTATTATATCAGTGCAACGCTGGAATTGTAAAACTTGTAAAACTTACTCAGGCGATCTTACAAACAGAAAACTGTTTTATATTCATGAACTACTTTGCCACTTTTTCAAGCAGGTAGTGAGGAGCAAAAAAAAAAAAAAAAAACAATGTAGAGGGAAGAGATTCACAGCCAGAGCCAGAACTGAAGTAAACTCCTCATACAGTTCTGCATATGATCATACACCATGTTCCTGCCCTGCTAAATGTCTATTCCCAAAACATCTCATTGAAATATTTTAGAGCAAATGCAAGAAAACCAGAACCCAGCGGCAGGTCAAGCCTTCACATCTGACAAATACCGTCCAGTGAACCACATATACTAACACGCTCCTAAAAACAAATACTTCCAGAACTTTCTCTCCAAAGCTCTGACTTTCTCAACTTTCCTACAGTCTCAGTGAAGGCAGCAACACTGGAGGGAATTCTCTTCCTATTGCTATTACTGAATGCCTTCTCCACAATCCTGTCTGTCATCTACTGCTAATCTTTTGTTTGTGGGTAAATAAAATCTAAATAACAAAAGCATTACCAAGTCCAACCCACTACTGATTCATGTCTGCTGGGGGTTGCACATAACTGGCAGACACCAGCTCGGTCTCACAACTGTGGGATAAGTGAAGTGAGTGTGACATATAGAGGGCAGGTGGTGCCAGTCAAGTGAAGTACGTGAACGTAGTCCCAATCTGTAGTTTCATAGCTCGATAATTAGTTATTTTTCCATAGCAATCTCCAAATTATGTCATCAGGCCTTACAGAGTACTCATTATTCACTGCAACAAACAAGCTGGAAATAACACTCAATCCTATGGAGACCTCAGAGCTGCGTTCCAGGGAGGGACTCGAGTCGCTGTGTGAAACCAACAAGAACCAACACGACACCTGGCATTTTCCAGCTAAAGTGGGCTGTTGCACACTGCTGAGCACAATGGAGAGACATGCTTCTTAATTGTGCAGGTTTCAGAGTGCCGAGAGAAAAAAAAAAGATCACACATATGGCTGGCCATATAAAGGCTTAAAAACCTGCAGATTTATTTATTAATTTTTAGATAAACGTGTATTTATGGGAAAACAGACAATTTCTAGACATATTAAAAAGAGCAAAAAATATATAACATAAGTCACTGTGGCTTAGCATCAGTTCAAGGATACTAATGTTAATCATGCTCATTTTCAGCAGCTATCTAGTCAGTGTTTGCCTACACTATTTACTTATTTTCAGGCTAATCCAGGAGTATAAAAAATATTTCAGAACATCTGAGAAAATCAAATCACATATAGGCAAAAATGGAAGAATTAAAACTTAATATCAGATGCAAATAGATGCGTACATGTGAAAAAAATATAAAATATAGAATAAACATGTAATTGTAAAGGTGCAGTGGCTCAATTAATGTGCTCATTCCACACTGAATAAAGTTCTTAAATATTGCAAGGGTTAATTTTACTTTTCTAAAAAATCTTTATTCTCATAACATGCCTTGTGAGCACTAATCGTCATTATTTTGATCTTTTAATGTAAATCTCATTGATACTGTGTTGTTGTAATAAACAAGCATAAAATTCTACAAACTACCTTGCTCTAATCTTGTAAAAATGGGGAGGGGAAAATGACAACAAAAAAACTTGAAGGTACACAGACAGCAGCAGGTCAGACCATTCTCTAAATGTAGTCATCATTTTAAGACTGAACGTGGCTCAAAATTACAAAGTTATTGTTAACTTAAATTATTTCCTGTTGAAAGTTTAAGTTTTTGAAAAGAAAAAGTTGTCCTCATGCACATTTATACACTTACAAACACTTTTATAATATACAAACATTAAAAAAAAACCCTGTAATATCAAACAAACTGATCCTAGGATCAAGCTCCAGCATTGCTCAAACCTCACCGTGTTCACCCCAATAATCTACGCCTTTCCTTAATTTCTGATTAAAGCTTCATATTGTACCAAAACAAACAGCAGTCACATCACAACAAATCAAATGATTTCTATGCAACTGGTTTATGAAAATATAAAAAGCTGCGTTTGTGAGAACTTCATTTTGTGAAGTACTTCTAAACTTGCTGAATTATTAATTATTTATCTCTTGCATTATTGTCAGTCACTCACCACTCAAGACTAGATTCAGTTTCAGGCATTTTATGATGAAATAATTTGTTAAAATTAATAAAGAGCAGTTTCTTTTGACATAGAGCCAAGTGGAAAATTATTATTATGTGAGAAAAATATGCAATTTTAGTATACTGTAGTAGGGCACGGCAGTATATTAATATTATGTCAAGATTGCGACATAAGACTAGATATCATCTTAGCTTTTGGATATTATATATTAAGTGTTGTCTTTTCCTGGTTTTAAAGGCTGCATTGCAGTAAAATGTGTATTTTTTTTAATTACCAGAGTGTTTTAGCTGTTTTATTATTTGCCTTTAACCATTTAGACATTATATCCACATTACTGATGATTATTCGTCAAAAATCTCACTGTGTAAATATTTCCTGAAAGCATCAAGAGTCAAACCAACAATATTGTTTTGGGTTAAAAAAAAAAACAAAAACTGAGATATAAGAGATTTTACAAAATCTGGTCCCCTTTAATAAACTTTGTGAATTTTCCATCTGGCCTGGAACTACAGGTGGTCTGTACTTAAATACACTACGATGCATGTGTTTTTGTTTTTTTGTTTTGGGACCCGTCTGTTTCTTTATTTTTCTTCTGTTTTTCTTTACATTTCTGAACATATTTGTACCTTGAGGTTATAGCCTATGTTGTCCTCTGATAAACCTAAAAATCTCTATAAATAAAATGTTAAAATATGCTGAGATATCTATTTTTCTCCATATCGCTTAGCCTTAAATTGTAGATACTGCAATATGAAAGTCCTAATATAGTTCGGTAAAATGGACAACTACTTCTAATTGCTTTGATGAAACAAAACTAATAATGGGTCAGCTAAGAATCAACGAAAATGTTTAATTAAGGTCTAGAAAACAGTAAACACTGATAATTAACATAAATTGTTAAATCAATTAAGGTTTATGGGGTTTGAGGTATAAAGATGAGAGAATATAAACAGAAGGAGTCACTAAGAGAAAGCTCTTGGGAACTGGGGATCACGCAGTGTCTGCACTTGTATATAACTGATATGGGTCCTGACTTAAAGTTAGTGCAAACATGTTAAAGAGGGTAATTAGTTAACAGTTAAAGGCAGTAATCACCCAGTGATGAAGATAAAAGGACTCAAAGGAAAACAAAGTGGAAATGGGCTGGTACCATTCACATCACAGTCGGATTCTGGAGGTCATGTGCTAAGTCCTGTTAAGAGCCTCAAAGGGCAAACGCCAAACACTGGGCACTTTTGTGTGAGTGTTTAGAAACACAGCGAGATTTTAAGCACACAAACATGAAAAATATCAATTTCACATTTGGTTTAACGCTTTCACACTTTGTGTCACTGACACCCAGAGAGAAGGGCTGTGGAAGACAAAACACAGCTCCTGGATAAGGATCATGTTAATGCCTATCAATTAGGATCAAAAAGGGATTAACCGGCATGGTTGCAGCGGTAGGATGGGGGCCCATGCAAAGTCACTGAATACTAGGGGTCACACCCCCGACTTCATTAGGCCTGACCTTTCCACGCCATTGTGTGGCAGGGAAGAGACCCTGCAGTCTGTGTTTCCCTTTTACCCATCTTAGATGGCTTATGGAGAGTCGAATATGAGACATGCAGAAAAGCTGTTAGAGATCAGTGAAATATGAAATATTCACTTTCAAAGTCCAGGGAGACTTATTAGGTTACTGCAACTTGGAGCAGGTGGGTATTTACTCATCAACCCCCAACCTCCCTGCAAAGGAAATCATTTTTTTTCACCTTAGAGAGAAGTGAGATTTACTAATTAGTCATGGTGCAGCCTTCCCTTGCTATGATGTACCGCGGGGTTGACGAACTCTAACTCTGCTTTGGCGTCTTAATTCACAAAAAGGTCAAATGGCAAAGTGGAAGGTGTGTCCAGGTGTGTTAAAATAAGCCCCAATTAGGGAAAAATGCAAGCATACCCTCAAGTCTCACATATCCAACTTGGAAGGAAACTTCCAGTAAAGCTCCTGAACTGGGGCAATTTTAATGCTGTGGTGTGTTAGAGGACTTTTTTACATATTTGTTGCAGAAAAAGAAAGAGAACGGGAAAAAACTTTTATAGACAAACCCCTTGTACGGATACATTTACACAAAATATTCAGTGACATATTGTCAGCACCAACACAAGACCAAGTGCACAACTGTAGAATGTAATAAGGGTGTCAGACACTCATATTTAATGCTTTTTAAGACCTCTCCAAGATCATTTTTTAACCAAATTTAAGACAGATTTCTGGACAAATCATCTGTTTCTTATTCAAGCACTGCAGCTAAATATAAAAGGTAATTATGTATCTGTGCAGAGGTTTTATGCAGTATGGTTAACAACAGATAAGTATAAAGTCAAAAGACAGTATTAGGTTTGGCGCTAGATTTAAAGATTTGTAAGTTTGACCTTGTCTGTTTGCGGCAATTTTCTAACAAATTCAAATTTAAGACTATTTAATTACTTTTAAGGTCTAATATTTAGAAAATTAAATTGAAGATATTTTAAGACTTTTTAAGGACCTGCTGATTGTACCTCTTATTGTAAAAGTGGGCTGTTGCATCATAAAAAGTATTCGCTGCAATTTTATTTTTACACCCAATTATATTTTTACACCTAAGATTCCTCTGACAGCTTGGTAAAAACATGTATAACTTTATTGTCTCTCTTTAGTCAGTATTCAAAGTTAATTAAACAAGTTATACAATTAAAAAAAAGCTAAACATGGGGTACCATGTTACAGTCTGACCAGATGTTTGTGTTCACTCTGGTTAGAACGATTACATTATTGTTCAACTGTGCCATAACTCTGATATCTGAATTTTGATTGAATCGCGATAAAAACATGTAGAAAGAATACAAATATCTGCTGATTTTTTATTATCAGATTTTTTTTGTACTCCTCAATATTACTATCAGGCTATAAAATTCAGAAGTGGTCAAGCTCTAGTAACTATAGGACGTCAAGGACACTATGTACTCTGTGTTCAACGTTTCATACCAAAGCTGAGCAGGGTCTGTCTGGTCTGCATAATGCATCAGCCAAGAGAAGGGTAGATTTAGGTTAAGTGACAGTGAACTGATGTGTCGGTTCACTGTCACTTAACCTAGATCTACCCAAATGGCAACCACTGTGTTTTTTTTTCTTCCCCCAATCAGCTTTTGTGTGAAAAAGGAAAAAAAGACATTAACATATTTTAGCTGACATCTAAGTCCAAACACACACACACATATAAGATGATTTTACTATGCTATTATGACTAATGATACAATCTTCATTAAGTGCAGTGCAGTGTGTTAAATGATTATGTGCAAATGCTTTGTTGAAAAATGATAACTTGGACTGGACTGGACCCCTTTATTTGCGAGCTCTCCATCCAGCAGTATGTGCTGAGAACTCTGTGAAAGTTAAGAGTTAAGCAAAAAAGCAGAAGTTCATCTCAGGCCAAAAGTTTCGTTCCCAGAAAAGTAAGTACTTGTTCAGGCTGCTGTTCAGTTTAAGCAGGCATGCAGCCTCACACCGCCTTCTTTGTACCGTTTATGAGGGGGTTATAGATGAGCACACTCCATTTCAAAGTCACTGGTGGATTTGCAGTCAAATTAAAACAGGAAGTATTGCTGAAGCTGTCAATGCTACGCAGCTGAGTGGGAACGGACATGCTGCATGTGCACATCTCAAAGACTGGCTGGGTCACAAACAGGGGAAAACAAATGCAGGCAAACACACGGCAGTCACACAACACTGCAGTCAGAGAAATCAAGTTATTTACTTACCTTTCACACGGCTCAAAAATAAGTATTTAAACAATCGACATTTACAGTGTAGTCACTGTGCAATTTCATTTGCAATTTCCCCCTCCTAATGAGGATCTAATATTCATGTGACATTGATATTGATGTTGTGGTTGCACCTGAAATCCAAAACCTCAGCACAGTCAGTGAGTGGGGTGTGTTGTGGTTATTTTAATGATAAACAAAGGTCTGCTATCTCGAGGCAAAGATCTCACTGTTGGCCCAAGATCAATTACAAACCTCAGGAATAGTGTTTGAGCAGAGGTGCACCCTATAAACAAGTCTCTCGTGTTATTATTCTAATATTAGGGCATCATGAATACAGTATGAAGGAAACGCACTCAACTGTAACTGATCTGCAGAAATATTAGATTAAAAAAAAAAAAACAATAGGGAATATTATCAAAAGCATTTGCGGTGAACTGAAGTATCAAAAAGAAATCTAATAAAATCAGGGTTTTATTCTAAAGTCTGGACACACTGAAGATAGTTTAGTCTGAGTGTGCATGTACAGCTTGCAAAATGGTGATGTAAACTTGTCAACAGGTTTAATTAAATAAAATTAAAAAAAAGGAAAACACTCAATTTGACGTTAATCCGTAAGTTTGGTGATTCTGACCTGCCTCTAACATGTGCATGCACCCAAAGTGCCTTTTCTCTCTCTCCCTATTTTCATGGCAACAGAGCAGAGGCCCAGCTTAATATGTTACTGACAGCCACTGTTGTGTTACGTGGCATCAGAACAGAGTCTGGCTTTAACACGAGCTCTTAACAGTGGACGAAAACAAGCATTCAAGAGGGCAAAGGTCACCTAAACCTTTCAGTGAGCAGTTCAAGTCAGCAGTAACCTCACAATATACTGTACTTTTAAATTAATGTTGCAATGGGCTGATTTTAAATTTAAAGTGCATTTAGTGGAAATCCCATACAACATTTTAAAAATATATACAGGTTCCTTTAAAGAAAAATAATTTTCAACGTAAGCAAATATAGAAGAGCATTAAATATTGCTTTTTTTTAGTAAGCACAATATCTCACATATATAGTACAATCATTTATTACATTTAATACATCAAGATGTATTTAGTTGTCTTAATACAACAAAACCAGATTTGCAAGATTTACAAACTAAAATAATTGAATAATAATACGTGCATAATATGATCGTTCAAATCGGACATAAAATATCTACTCAACATTTTAATATTGGCTTGCACTCCAGGTGAAATAGCGATGAAATTATTTTGTTTTGTATAATGTTTACAACGTTCGATTCCTTTGAAATAACACAGAATTTTATTTGATGTGTGTATATTCTTTTGATCTCATTTTTTAAAATAAATACACTAAAACAATTTAATTATGTTGAGAACTAGTTATGCTTCTAATATTCAGCTGGCGGAAATTACAATTCACGCGATTAAATCATCAAATGTTTAAAAAAAAAATGTAATTGCTTTTAAAAATAGTTTTTAATTCAAGCACACTGCATTGCACTCATCTTTTCTTTTAGATTGAACTCGGATCATTTTTGCGATGAAAAATATAAATAAACAGAACAACATCTTCGAAGAATTAATATCACTTTATACTGGTAATATTATATTACCATAGTATACTATTGCATGCGTGGAATTTAACATATGCTTCAATATTTTATTTGAGCTTTTATCAACGTGCTTTTTTAGAAATAATAAATATTCCATCAAAAGCATTTGTAGTTTATACAGAATTAAATGAATTATCTAAATTAAATTTTAAATCAAAATGCTCATCCAAATAAAAATTAATCGCGCTGCATTTGACAAAAAGTAAACCTATGAATCATAAAACACAATTCAGTGCAAGCATTTTTCACATGTGACCGTTGTTCAGTATTTTAAAATCTGTTTCACTGAAAAGTTTGTTTACTCCGCAAAAAATGTGCCGTTTCCTAACTGAATTTACACTTTGAGCTCAGATTCTCTTCTCTACAAGCTAGATTATAGTTCATTTCTTTCGCCACTGCCTAAACCTAAAATGGACGCCGCTGGCTTTGAGTTATCGATGGCTAGGACCTGCTAAGGGTCACAGCTGTGCAGTTGTGCTCTTAGGAGGGAAAAGGCAAATGGATCCATGTTTTGGCAGGCTGCCAGGAGACTCCTTAAAATACAGTGAAGGCCTTGATTTAAAATATGCCACACCAATGTCAAAGGGAACTGCGTCATTACGCAGCAGAGGCTGGTGAGATAAACAAGCCGCCGTTTTACAACAGACAATGGCAGGTGCTGCTGTTGCATAGAGCAATGCTTTGAAACAAGCTCAAATTCTACTCTGTATGTGCACAGAAATAACCCAAGAAATCTTTTCATTATAGCTCAGGCAGCATTAGAGCCTAGATGAAAGCCTGTTTTCTACAGACATCATCATGATGTTAGACCTCGTGACTGCACTGTGGGTGGAGACAATGAGCCAATAGAAAAACAGGATGAAGATTCGGAGCCCTTCTTGCATCAGCATTTTCCGGCTAAGCCTCAAGTGAAAGTTACGAGATCCATATCCATGATTATCTTATGAAGAGATCACAAATCAACGTTAATAAAAAATGACTGCAGCTGCTGACGAGTGAATGACAGCACCGAATTTGATTAGCCATTTCTCATCATCATATCATGTAGAATTGGCATTGCGAGCCAGAGCTCAACCTCTGTAAACACTGGTCTGTGCAGCCGACTGATATTTCCCTCAGGCAATCGCATTCACTCACTGCAGCACCTTAAAGCATTCCAGGAATAGCTTTTTCTCAACTTTTAACGTGCCCAAATGTGCGTTAATGAACAGGTCAACACAGATCTTACCATTTGGGCGGACACAGTCCAGCGTCGAAGACATGAAGGCATGACAGGCTGCAAGGAACCATGGCTCTCCTGTGAGAATAAAAGAATAAAAAAACAGCATCAAACAACTGTGTGGCTTGGTAAAAGTCTAGATACACATTATGTTGTCACAGAGAGGGTAAATAAAAACCACAGAGAAACCTAAAGGACAAGCTTCAAATTAAAAAGCGTTTTCATTTTTGTTTTGTAGATTTGGCTTGTAACACATTAAAGCTAAATTTGCAATCATAAAGTAAAAGAAACCCAATAATAAATACTATATTGCATATGTCGTGAGAATTTCTGAGACTATTTGAAAGCAAATAATTTTTAACAGTGTTAATCGTTATCGTTAAAAAAAAAACATGAGCTGTATTTCATAATATTTACATAAAATTACTTATCTAATTCAAACCTTAATAATTAGGAATTGAAATTATTTTAAGAAAGCTGTATTATCTGCACAAGAAGCACACAAATCCACATCCACCTGCAGTTACAAAAAATTACAAATGATCACCAACATCAAATAAATTGCATGCAAAACTGAAAACTAAGATTTTGTGACGCATAACCATCATTTTATGTTTTGAAAACAATATTGAAAGCCAAAACGTCAAAAAGGCATAATCTGATATTATATATATTTAGGAGAACTAAAATAAGAAATTGCAACAAGTTACCCCTGCTTTTCAATTTTCTTACCTTTCTAATTGCAATTCCAATTATTTTTGTCAGACACTGGATCAGGTTTGGGACAGGCCTGCAAAGATACTGCATGCTTTAAGCATTTCTGTATTCTCCGGTGAAAACATAATCAACAAGCACTCAAAAACCATAAAGAATATGACAAGACGAGACTAAAGGAGCTGTCTGACAGCAGACGAGTATGCACTAGCAGGTGATAATGAAGAGATCTGTCCAGGCTGGTCACTGATATGGCAAACAGATAAACATCACAGACTCACTGAGTGAAAGTAACTTGTAATGTCAGAGTGAGGCTGGGAGCACTTTCAGAGGCCAAAGTTAATAGTGACTCACTGAATAAGTGGACTGTGAAGAAGTGCTTTGACTTTTTAAAACACATCTTATTACTTGGTGCAATAAATGACATTTTAAAGCTGTAAGCAGTTAATTTAAAAAGTAAAATTTAACAGATCAATTTGATAGTAGATCGCTATTTATAAAACTGAAACTTGAAAACATTAACATATGAGGCTTATCTTCTATTGTCTTGCATTATGACATTAGGTTTCACTGGCTATTATTATACTGTTTAATTCAGCATAAGGCAACAAAGCTCTACCTGTTAATAGAGACAAAAATTAAACCTGTTACTTACTTTTTACAATCTAGATGTAGTTAGTTCAAAATACAACGATAATCATCATTTAGATGACTGGTTGTTCTGTATAATCACATAAAAAACTTTGTGTCGATTATCATCATTAATACCAAAATATACACAGTTTTTTCAGTTGCTAATTTATAATTTAATTTACGAAAAACATTCATATATATACTTTGACACTGCATAAAATTATTCTAGTGTTCACACTGCCGCATGTTAAATAATGCTGAGTAATTACGGTTAATAGATTTGATTTAATTTCTTTCAAACTGCCTGTTAAGATCAGAAACTACTGCTGACATTTTATAATATGCAGAGACACTTTGGCTGCTCACAGCAAATTTGGGGATACCCTTGAAGCCTTTGGCACTAACTGGCAGTGATGAATCAGACAAAATGGCGACCAAGCGACCCACTAAGAGACAGATTCACAATGCTACAGAAATAAGAAAACTATATCATAACATTCAAACTATCTATTTATTGGGTTGTGTTGACCCCAGGATGGAAACTAGTGATTTAATTATCATCCAATCAACTAAACGCCATAAAATTTAGGTTACAAAAACCCAGTAAAGAGTTAACATTCACTGTCTCCTCTGTGTCCAATAAATGCTGGAGCAGCTGTGGTTTGTTCCACTGAAGTGTAACGTATCATCATGCTTCTAATGTATTCTCCCCTCACATCAAGTCATATACGTCATGGACAACAACAATGCTATAGCAGCCATCTTGCCCCAAAAGAGCAGACACTGGGAGGAGGGAGGAAGGCTCCCTAAGTCATATGACTGCACTGTCTGCCGACAACTGCAGTGACAGAGCAAAAGCGTCTAGACGAGTCTGAGGAAGCAGCAGATCAGGTACACATGCACCGTCCCACAAGACTTACTGACACATCACTTAAGTGAAATGCATATCTACCCTCTTTTCATCGCTGCTAAGTGACGCACAAAAGCTCTGAAATTTGGCTAGGAATTAATACAACAATTAACCTCTTCAAAAGTGAGGTCAAGCATTGTTTGAAATAAATTCTGGTGGATACATTTCCAAACACATCAAATATTCCAGGTTCAGAGAATGTGTAAAAACAACGCACAAAAGATGTAGACTTTTCCATTTAAAGTTATGATGCAGCCAGACTTAAAATTTCATTTAAATATTTTTTTCATCGCTTTAGATTTAAATATAATGTAAAAGAAAATAATGTTTCAATGTACTTTGGAGCTACTTTTGTGAAGTTTGAGGTAAATACTGAAATTGTTTAAGCGTTAAAGTGCAAATTTTTTGAAAATTGTTGGGAGATGTTATCATGACAAATTAATAAATACAATAGTCTGATAAATCCTGTTAAATCTAAGCAGCATCACCCTACATCACTACTACTGTCTCAACCAACCTTTCTGAGCTGGTGCTGGCTGCCTCCTGGATGGTGCACTCCTCTTGAACTCCAGGGCTGATCCCCTGCAGAGCATAAACAAGGGCAGAAAAAGAAAAAAAAACAACATTTCATACGTGATTCATTTTACCTCACCCCAAGGCAAAACACGTTACTTTAGATTAATTATCTGCACATGTGCTTAAAATAACTGTTCGGTGCTTTGTAATCATAAAAAAGTGGTATAGATGAAAGGGTTAAAATGACTATTGATGAGTCCAGAAGACAGGTTTGCCCCCTCAGGTGCCTGCTGAGTAACAGGTAGCTTTAGCACGCGTGGGGTTAATCAACAACCTCACGTGCCTCAAAGGTGCGTCACCTGCGCATCCTCCTGAAGTAGTGTGAATGAGGTCAAGTCTCCAAAACAAAATAGCTACTGTGTGGAATTCGTACGAAATGAGAAAACGCGCCTCATACGTGTTATTTAACGACAATATATAAACGGGGCACTTCGAATTTGTTACAGTATAAAAGAATAATTTTAAATTTTCAGCTAGCTAACCGTTTTTCAACAAAAACGCACAGCTAACGTTCAGAAATAACCAATTTTTTTGGCGAATGAGTAATGCTGCAGTATCCACTGTATGTTAGCCAACTTGCACTCAGGCGCCTGCGTTACCTACCTGTGCATAAAGAGCTGTCTGCTGATAGACTGCAGGAGAAAAAACTTTCACAGCGTTTATCTAAAAAATATTTTTGGCTGAGCGTGGCGTCTCGTGGGCGAAGGCGTTTGAGGAGGAGAGCAAAATTTCCCATTTTCCATCAGGCGGCTTCCTTGTAAATGTGCAAACAGATGTAAAACTCCATCTCCAATTTTATCAATTTCAGACAGACTCCAGACAGTCTCCAAGCGGGTACGTGCCTGCTTGTCTTGCGCGTGCACGCCGAATGGCGCGGGAAGCGGCGATAACAGCTCCGGAGTGACAGCGCGAGCAGCCAATGGTGAAGAGGAGCCGAATCTAGCAACCAATCACAGTAGCTGATAAGTATAAAGCCCTCCCCTCCTCCTCCTCACCCGTGTGTTGACAGTGCACTGAATAAAACAACAGTCTGAGTTAAGCAGTTCATTGCACTGAGATGTGGGTCACTGACTGCAGCCTATTCAGTCATTGCAGATGCATGGTATTATTGTTACAAAGACATCACATATGTATATACATTATACAATTAATGGTATATCAAATAGTCCTTATACATTTAACTAAAAAAAAATTTCATTTTTTATGTTTCTTAAATTACAGCATATCATATAAAAGCATATAACCTAAACAGATACAGATCCGTCTGTACCATTTGTTTTAAATCACCAGAGCCACCAGTTACAATTGCCAGTGATATATGCAGGAGCCATTGTGTGAATAAATCAATAGACTACCTTGTTGCATATACAGTTGACTAAAATGACTGCATTAGTTCAAAAGTTAAAATAGACTTTATGAATATCAACAAATTTTCACTGATGCCTGCTGTGCAAGTGTCTATCTAGCATATTTATTTGCATGAATAGTAAAAATATATATTTCTTTTCAATATATTTTCTAGTTTATGGAATATATATACAAAAAAAATAGAATAAAATATAATAACAGCTGAGAATTGAAACCATAGACAAAACAAATTGTTATTTGTATTGAATGTCCACTGCACAGTGATAGTGCTAAGAAAGATATTGTTTTTTAGTAGGGCAAGTCATAGATAATGGTCTACAGTGTACATATGCTGTACAGCAAGGTGTAGGATTTTTTGTTGGATATCAAAAAAGAATAACAGGAAGTTCTGAATAATAATTGTGCTCTGAATGGAAGCACAACTGACTAATTTTTCAGGGAAAATTATGGGATTCAAACCCCAGTCTCCCACATGCAATTGAAAAAGACATCTACAAATTTCTCAAAAGTAAATCTTCTAAAGCTAATAGTTCTGGCCACATGCATGTTCCTTTGGCCCTCCCCTCATTGTGAATACTGCTACAACTTGGACTATACTCTACATCTAAACACAATAAATAATGATTTTTTAAAAATGAACTGATTAAATCTTTCATTTACAAAATAATCTATTTCAGGCAACACTCCAGCGCTCCGGTATCACTTTCTCAAGACAGTTGCTGACCCTCATGAATTGACAGCAAAAAATGTATTGTTTCGCACAAAACAACTTCCACGTTGGCATTTGAATTAAATTTAAAAGCATACAGACAAGTTTGTTGTAAAGAACCTCTGTCCTTTGGATGGAAAATAACAAGTCTTGTCTCCTTCGGCTTTGCACCCTTTAATTTGCATTGTTATGGAAAACCGCTGGATTTGGATAGGGCACAGAATCATTGAGGTCACCATAATAGAGTGTGACAGCTCCCCTTTTCACATCTATTTGGAAGTAAAATCAAAATTCCTGGGAAAGTGAATCCAGGGAGCATAAATATCTCATACCGTTTTTGAAACAGCTGTTAAGGGCAAATATTTAATAAGATGTGGAATACATATTGGTATGCACCTGCATTCAGTTACTGAGAAAACTGGGTACACAGCCTTGTGCGTGTACAAACAGCATGGAAAATGCAAGTTTGGGCACCTTTAACCTGAAACTTATGGAGCGCTGAAGGCAGCAGCACTGGCCTTTGCCATTTTTATGTTTGGTATATCTTGTGCACTACTATAAATACTAGCCTGATACCTTCAATGCAGCAACAGCTGCACATTGCATACAAGGACGTGTCAGAGAGCATGCATGACCGTGGATAAATTGCATTTCGTATACTTTTAAAGAGAAAAGTCAAACATTTGCCACCTCATCATCTTGTCTGTACAATCCTCAAAGTCCATTAGAATTCACACACTGTCTTTCACTAGGAAAACCCCTTTACGCTTTCTCAAATTAAAAATCTCATGGCTGATCCCCTCCATCGCCCTGGCTTTCAGATATTGACCTTGTGGTGCTACAAAATAGCTTCTTCCTCACTGCGGGACCCCATAATGAGCCAATACAATGAGGCTTCAGTTCACTGCTCACCTCTCTTTGGTGTCTCTCGGGGTCTTTGTTGACGTTTGTCAGCCCAGGAGGAATTTAGGGGCTAGAATTCTGCTGTAGTCTAGCTGCAGACTCGGACAACAACTTTCCCAGACTAAAGCACGAAAGAGGAAAAAACTTGGTCAGAGATAAAAAAGGCTTTGACCTTACAGGGAAGAAAAATCAAAGGAATGACTTGAATAAAGATTAAGCGCCATTTTGAATTGACCAAGAAGCAAAGAGCAGTTTTTAAATTTGACCATTTTTCTAGGGTTTGCATGCAAAGATCTGTGCAAATAAATTTACCTCCAATGGTAAAGAAAGGTGGGGCTGGTTCGTTAGAGCTAAAGAACAACTTGCAGGTCAGACACCCCAGTGAGTCTATGCATATGAAAATGATGTAGACACAAGGTTTTAAAAGAAATAAACATAAATATATACTAGAGAGACACCTGGGATGTTTTTGTGAGGAATTTGTATTTCTGCATAGAGAAAAACCCAACCAGACATGAGGTACTGTGAGGGAGAGCAGCCAAATTAAACAGCTGCAAATATGTATCAAATGCTAGCTCTTACCCAGAAGAGGTTGAAAACGCATATGCCTATGCATATGATGGGCCACAACCTTATGATGAATCTGCTGAGCATTCAAGAATTCAGACCTATGCTAATGTCTTGTAAAACATATAGTATCCTGCATTTACTTTTTAAACGTTCGTTTTCAGGGAAGATTTAGTCTAAATGCAATAACAAAAATTAACCTACAAGTTGCTCTTTATGTTCTGTCCATACAGATGTGTCAAATACATGTCATCTCCATATAACTCCAAACAAAATCGGACTGCTAAAGCAGGTCAGAAACATTGCAGGAACAACCTACAGTACAAATATAAGCTCTGATAAGGCCCAGTCAGCCCTGTATGATGATTATCTCAGTCCCTTACTCTGCAGGCCTGAATAAGGTAAAACAGGTCAGAGAGCAAAGTAATATTGAATGTGCTGTCACATTAACCACCATTTTTTAAATGATTTTTGTAATTATTATCTCATACTGAATTTACTGCCCATGGGCCAAATCCTGCACCTGATAGGGTGTCCAGCTGGCCCTCAACCAGTTTCTAATTCACAATGGATGATTAATACTGGAATTTTAAAATGTACTTTTAATGTAAATTGGTGTCAAAGTGCATAAAAAAGGATCAAAATAGACCTTTTTTTAAATTAAAAAGAATGTGCCAAGAGAGGAATTCAAGTGTTCTCAAATCCTTAATATGCCACTGTGTACACCATGCCTATTTGGAGCTGTTGCAACTGGCCCTGTGGCCCTCTGTCATTTTGCAAAAGTGTCCCCCAGGCAAGGGCAATACTTGAGTGCAAGGTATTTAGCCTGTATTTATCCTGACTGAATTTGCTGGGGATAAAAAGGTTTCCAATTCAGCTTTGCTGTTAATAAAGAACCCCACACGTATATTCATAGCCTACCTGTGGGCCTGTAGGAATGTCTACACTTGGACAGGAATAGTTTTAGTCATCATAGGTGTCAACTTTTGAATCAAGTCTATCAATACTGCACGTGTTTATGGAAGCAACTATTCAAATACAGGCTACAATAAATGTATTTTGCACAATAAACACTTATAACATATTGTGTGTTTACCTGACCTGTCAGTGAGCTCGCTTTTATGCAGCAAACCGATCGGGGGAGCTGGTGTTTCCCACCCACAATGCATCATCGCAGCAAACACAGCTCGGCCATGTTTGTATTCTGGTCGTGAATAGAAATCACTGCCGCATAGGAGCTGTCTTCTAATCAGTCTCGCCTTTTGTACCGTCAATATGGTGAAGAAATACTAAAGATTAAATGCACACTGCAGTCCTGTAGCTAAACTCTAAGCGGGACGCGCCTTCCACCATGGCAGCCAACGCGCAGGGTGAGTAATATTCGCGGCTTTTGTCGACGATGCTAAGTTAGCTACGTAGCTAAGTTAGCTGACATGGCAAGCTAATGTTAAAGGGTTTGAAAATAGTACTATATTTATGGTAGGCCACATACTAGACCTCAGCGACGGGAAACTCCTGCTAAATTGGCTTACCTTAAGCAAATATTTGACCCGTTTAGTGGTACACCGAAATGACGAAGTTGAAGCGAGCTTGGTAGCTTGGCGGCTAACGCTAGCGGTAAGCTATTAACACGATATAGCTTAGCGTAATTAAGCTAGTGACATTTGTGAGAGTTTATATTCGCTGAATGGTATAAGTTAGCCGCGAGCTTGGCGAATTAACTTAGGTCTAAGTCGCAGACTAACGTAAAATTTCAATTTTTCAATCCAAATTTCCGACTAATGTTGTCAGCAGCTGCGTTTGCAAATATTATAAGCTACTTAGCTAACTTAGCTAACTAGCTTATTCGTTACCTCACGCGAGTATAAGTGGTAGACGGGGGGTTCTCACGTGAATGACTAATCGTAAATAATGTTAGCGTGTCGTTTGCTATGTAAAAGTTAGTCATTCGGTGTTAACATCATTAAAATTCTGGTTTACATGAAAAAAATATCCTTCAAAGTGAGTGGTGTATAGGCTTAAATTGAACCTGATGTTAGCCAACGTAGCATCGCTGATATAAGCTATCTGATTCTATTATTCGTTAAGAAAGACCACGCAGATCTTTGGCCAATACTATGTGGCATTTTGTCAACGTTTTAAACTTAATTAAGCCATCGACATAGCTGTCGGTGTTCTGAAATCACGATGGGAAAATCAATATATGACGCAGTTAACACGATGTTTTCAATGGACTTTTGGTGGCTATCAGAATCAATTCAGCGCGTTAGTTATATTCTTGTAGGTAACTTGATGTAGTGAGAAACTAGCACCAGGCATATGAACACATTAGCTCACTAAAAGAGTTGTAAGCAACTATGTCCTATACTTAATAGTATTCTGAATTGTCCCGTGATTCATAACAAATCCGGGCTGTGCTTACACTATACTTTTTTCTCATATTCAAATGCCAAATGAAACAGTCACTGTTAATCACTACAATGTAAAAATTTTAATGTAATCGTTGATTTTGTCTTCAAAATTCATGTATTAGAAAGGGGTATTTTGTAGCTATCTTTATAGTAGGACGACTCAAAAGCCTGTTATGTCTGAGTTGGACTTCAATAATTCAAGAGAGCTGCAAGTGCAGAGACTGCAATAAAATATAAGTATAATAGAAAGCCTTTGATTGTCATCGTTTTGTGCATGATATGAAATTAGAAGTGCGACTCGCGGTTGGTGCATAAGAGTTATATTTCATCCAATATAAAACATAAACCTTGATGCAAAGACCACTTTATAAAAGAGGAAACTGCGAAAGTGCCAGTGTCAACAAGCTGCCCAGGACACATTAGTTATTGCACAAATCCTGTTAGTTATTGCCATTGATAGACTGGAAATGCACATGCCCTTTTCATGCAGGACATTTTGACAGCAACAGCAGAACTGCATAGGTGTAACTAATAAAATTAACAATGGTTGAATTGTAATCAGTTGCTTTAGTGTCCAGTTCCTGGTATTGTGCATGCTGGCTCACTGTAACAGTGTTACAGCTTGAGCTCTCAGAGTACTCCCTGGGGAAACCTGAGCACAATTCCCTCTGCAGGTGTGTGCACACTGTCCACAGCAATTGCTGTGTGCATACTTGTGCAAGCCCAACACTGGTGCATGTGGTTTCTGTTTACAAATCTGCAGCAAGCACACAGCAGAAGATGAAAGCAAGAAAAGCCACATGTGATGGTTCTTTGTTAAAACCTTTTACAGTGGCTTTGTTTCGCTACTCTACAGCTTGTTTGTGTTTTTCTACTTGCTTCCTTGTTCCTTCGTTGGTTATAGGGGTGTAGCGATACATCGACTAGGATCGTTATGTTGATTCAGTGATCAATGACGAAATACTATCAATGCCATAGAAAGCATTGATACATATAGTCATATTTAGGGTATGCCTTTATTTTAAAATTCCCATGGCACGTATGTGTCACCACTTCTGTCAAAGCAGACCTCCTTCCTAAACATTCAATCAATGCTAACCACCTAGTACCAGACAGACAATGGTAAGCACATAAGAAAAATAATGAGGATATGTCCTAATGTCATTTACATCAATCACAGTCCCCTGAACTGAATTAAATCAAAATCATGGCAGACTGCTGCTGATATCAGCAAATATTGTGTCATTGTCCAAAGAATGGATATAATATATTGTGATGAAACTTGGGATTTACAACATGTCTGTTGTACCAAAGAGTCATGGGTACCAAAGATCAACAAGCCAATTAGAGTACAAAATTAGCTCCATCCACCAACCAAATGACGGTAAAATATGCAACTGGCTGCTAGATTTGCTTCACTCACCAGCCAAAAACACAATGGTAATCTATTGAGTGGCTGGTGGCCAAAGACTTAATTTTGCATATAGGAGCTAGGGATGTACAATAATATCTGCACATCATCGGTATCGGCAGATATTGGCTTTAAAATCAGAAGTGGCCAGCATGCTAATTTCTACTGACAGGTACAAAATATCAACCCTAAGCTGAAATATTTTTCTTATTTTGCACAATTGATGAATGTTACGTGCATTGAAAAGCATTGTATTTTATGTCTCCATCTGCTGGTGGGCCATCACGACAAGAGTATGGATAATATGAAGTTAATTTCACTGAAGACAGTCTTGATGATCACAAAAATTAGGTGAAGAATAAGTGGCTATATCGATATCTGTTATTGACCAAATGAGATTCTGCATATAGGCATATTGGATATCAGCAAAAAATCCAGTATCGTGCGTCCCTTCTTTGAGCTAAGTGCACAGATGTCAAAGCCATTGCTATGCAATTGCGGAGGTTTTGGCATGCCTGCATGTGTTTCCAGCATATGACCTGAGAACCATGCAGCATCCTTAATGGGACATTTGAATACAATGAAGCCATTGTTAATGATAGAAGTAACCCTTGTGTTTATCCAACTGACAAGTCAAAAAGTCACAGAGAAGTCAGTGTTCTTGTTAATCCTCCCATTTTTAACCTGTGTGTCTTTACGGGAATTAAGAGTTGCCCTTTGACTGATCTTTTGTCCCAGTATTTGAGCTCCCTTTGGTAGAAACTAAATGCATGGAGCGAAAGGGATTGTTGATGATTTGTATCAGCTGATGATCAAACAGCAGCAGGAGCACCGGTCTCTGCTGTATGCCATACTATTTGTACACATGGCATTAGTGTACTTGCTGCTCAAGTTTTTGATTCAGCTTGTAAGAGGGGCATAACAATATAAATCAACAGCTGTTGAGCAGTGTGCTCATAGTCCCTGTACGTTGTGGCAGCCAATAGTCTTTTGCTCTGTATGTAAAACTGCCTTTCTGTTGCAGATTTTGACTTCGATGAATATGACAAACCTGGTGCTGAGCGGTCACGCAGGAGAAGAGGCGAAGATGATGATCTAGAGAGGTAAATTATCTCCTCATGTTTCTCGACAAGAAGAGAGCAGTAGTGTATGTAATTGATAACTTGCTAAGGTAGTCGAAATCAAGACTAGTTGAATGCAAAACAATACTCCTGATAAATAAAATATTTCCATATTGTAAAAATGTATGACATTAACATTAACTTCTCATGAGTTGAAGATTTTTTTTTAATATAAAGTTAAGTTCTATGCCCTCAGTGTCGATTTTGTCCTGTGATATCAAAAAGTATTGTATTGAAGTTAGAAATGTAAGTACTGTGACAATGCAAAGTAAAATTAGGCACTTAATTATTGCAGAATAACATTTGTTGCAAATAAACATAACACTTTGCACTATTATTTGACTCAGCTTACCTGTTAAAGGCTGTCTTTTCTCCTTAAAAGTGATTTGGAAGAGGAATTGTTGGAGGAGGACTGGCTGACAGGTAAAAAGGTAAGATGAAACAAAATCTCTCTGTTTTGTTTATGTTGATTTATTTGTGCCAAAAAACAGTTGGCTTGTCAGTATGGGTTCTCTCCTTACAAGCAGGAAACGGAAAATAATATCCAAAACATTGGGTGTTGGTAGAACATTTAGAAAATAGAAGGAACAGTGGACTTGTAGCAGGTGGCTCCTCTGCAGGGGGAACTGTTGATGTGAAGCAGGAGGAAGTACAGTGGACAAAAAAGAACTGTGTTGACCTGCCCAGATTGCCTTCACCACATGGGAATAGAGCATCCTTTGGGGTTGGAGGTGGTCCCCTGCCCCCACGCCTTACACACAACTGAGGACGAGTGGAGTATAATTTCAAAAGGGCACATCATAATGACACTTTCTTTTGGTTTCAGAATCCATCAGAAGCATCAGATGAAGAGCTGAATGATGACCTTCTACAAAGTGATGAGGAAGATGTTAATGTGAGGTACGCTTTTTACAAAAGTGCCGTTTCTTCAGTCATAAATTGACAAAGTTAAGCTTCACTTGGCATATTTTACTGTCATGCTTCATTTTTCCTTACTGCAAAATGTTTTGTTTGTTTTCAGCGGTCAGAATGTGAGCCTCAATGCCTCATACAGCCTAGGCACATCCTATCACCAGCAGGACAACTCGCAGGAAGCAGACTACACAGATGACGTTGTGAACCTGGGTGCAGACGGCTGTGAAGAAGGGGATGTAGAGGAGGAGGGGTACCAGCAAGAGGGGGAAGAGGAGTACACGCAGGAATACAGCCAAGACAACACAGGGATGCCTGAAGACCAAATGGATTACACTGGAGAGCTAGCTGAGGGTGACGACGGCTATCAGGATGAAGTGCTAGACATCCAAATCAATGAGCCCTTAGATGGTGAATTTCAAGTGAGTTCTCACATTTGCTTACTCACACGTAAAAGCCTGCAGATGCACACACAAACACACACACACACACACACACACACACACACACACACACACACACACACACACATCCTCCCACTCCCTTTTCTGTCCAACTCTATTGTATCCAAGAGATAATATCAGTTTTCTTGTCTCGCTAAGGGGACAGTCAGGATTGGAAATCTATTCAGGAGAAGGAGATGTCGGTCGGCGTTTTTGGGCAGGAGAGGATTAGATTCATTATCACTTCCTGCCAGTTAATTTCTCCATCTTGCTGACAAAGTTTGTGTTGACAGCTTGTTTGGCATGAGGTAATGCTGTGCTGTCGCCTCCAAATCCCTGTGCCATTGTGACCTTGGGCCCTGTATCTTTGGGGGAGTAAGAAGCTGCTTTGTGTTGCGGAGATGTGCTGCCAATCGGCGGAGGTTAATGTGGGGGGCTTTTATCTCTGGCTTTAGACGGGATCTGATAAAGTCTAATGCAGGTGAAAAGATTATTGACCTTCCTGAGGACACCCCATACAGTTTTCTAATGATTGATGCGAGTTTTCCTTTTATTCGTTTCCCTTCCCTCTTAGCCAGGACTAAGAGGATCAAAGATAAGACCAGATCCATGTGCAAATGTCCGTTATGGTCCATTTACTAAGGTGTGATGGTGTTTGGCACCTGACAGAGATATATTGGTCTACCTCTTTTCTCCAAACAAAGATAAGATGTTGACCTTCTTAGTGAGGGTGTGCTGCACAAGTGGGCACCTATTTTGGATTTTGGGAAATGTCTGCAGGTGTGTATGTGTATTATGTGTAATAACTGTTCACAAGGTCACTAACCTGCCTGGCCTTGACACTTTGCTCGCCATGGTATTCATCGAGTACTGCGTGGAACAGTTTAAAGGATTAAGCTGTTGTGTTCCCTTGGGGCAGCCTGTCCATCCGTCGGGTTTGCTGAGAGTGTTTTTTTTCTCTTCTGCATTAATATGTGCTGCTGTTTGGCAGGTTAATGGAGCGCAACACCAAACACCATAGTGTGACCTACTGTCTGACCTTATTTAGCAATGAGCTTTTGTTAGAGGATGATATCCAGATAAAGTGGTTGAATTACGAGCAACTCTTATACATGTTGTAGGACCTTGTTGGGTTTCTGGAATGACTGAGATGTGTATTTGGAGATGATTGCGTCATGACTTGTACTGTTATTTTCGTATGTAGTGGTGGAAACAGACTTTGTCACCTCCTAGAATATTTATTTCTGTGATGTTTTTGCCATGGAGGCATGAACTGACGTTTCGGCCAATAACGGAGTGATTTGCGAGGAGTCAGTCAATGATATTTTCACCATCATTGAACTGGGGAGGAGTGCTTTTATCCGTGCCTGCATTTCTGTATATCATGTCAAACATTTACATCTCATTGAATTTCAAATGCTGTCAGGAATAGTAATGAAGCCTTGCTCCCACTGTTATGGTAATTATGTTGGGAGGGGGGTTACATGGTGTCTCCCCAAAATCCTCTGCTTAACGTTTTAATGTTTGCCTTTATGCTCTGCATGATTTTTGGCATTTTTTCATAAAAAAGTGAAAGTTCTATCTATATTGCAGATATATCATCATTAAGACCACTTGTATTTATTGCAGTCATTGAAATTAGATGAAATGTGTACATCCATATTTCATAAAATTTGCTCTTGGATGTCAGTTGAACTTATCGATGTATCTCTTATGTTTATATATATATATTTACCACAGCATTGCATAGCATAAATAGATGTTTTCATTTTCAACAGAGACGAAAAGATTGTTGTCTAGCAATGGCTGAAACACTGTTGGTCTTTGCTAAATCTTATTGAAGCGTTGTCCCCTCTTTAACTAATCAATACGTATTGTCCATGTAATCTTTAAAGGATGATGACTACCAAACCTCCTATGATGGTGAGCGTCTGGATAAACATAGAGTCCAACAGGAGGAGGTCCCAGAGGAGGAGCAGCAGGAGATGGGGGGAGGAGAGCAGCAGGAAGATGAGGAGGAGGAAACAGCCAAGGGCTTTGACACAGAGGAGGTATGCAGAGATCCTCCATACGACACTGTATGCTTTTTGTTGTTATGGATTGATGGAAATTTATTTTCAGAATCTGCTATTGAAACAAAGGATGCACTGATCAGGATTATTCAGTCCCAATACTGTACCTCAATGTAAACATTGCTTTTCTAACTTTTTGAAAGTAAGTGTAACAAATAAATATATAGATAGAAATTTACCAACTTGGTCAGAACTTAGCTAAAAAGTAAAATTCCAGTATAAAACAATAGAAATGCATAAAACGAGAGCAAAATGTCATCTGTGGGCATACTGCTAATGCACAATATAGTACGTGCACGTGTAATCAGATGCAAATATAGAACTGAAATGAATAAATGGACCCTGTTGTCACTTATACCTGATCCAGCTATTTGAATCAGCACTGACCTAAACACAATGGCCTAATAATAATATCAATATTGGACTGTTGCATCCCTCGCTGAAACAGCAAAGAGGGTGCAGATTACAATTAATAATTTATTATTTGTTCTCTTCATCATAGCTCAGTCTGTGAACATTGTAGTCTATCATTATATTGTGCATTTAAAACAGTGTAGCTTCATGTATGTTAATCTTGTAAGTTAAGGTTCAAAGACTAATTTGGTAGTTGTTTTTAAATACATGCAGAAGGTTTGAAGAATTATATTCAGTAAAAAATGTTAGTATAACAATTCCCTTTTATGTTTTACGATAGAAATAGTTAAACTATATATTGATCATTGAAATTGTGGCAGATTAAACTTTTTGATCAGCTAATGGATTAATTGGTTAATTAGTTCAGCTTCAGTAGGTTTTGTGATGCACTCAAAACCATGATGAAGTTAAACCCTGACCCAAATTTACACACAGTTGTGACCTTTGTTTTAACTACTCATCATGTCCTCAGGTTGAAAATGAAGCTGGGCCTGAAGAAGAAACAAAGGAGGAATCGGACGAGGAGGATGAGGAAGATGAAGAGTCTGGTCGCATACGGTTCAAATCAGAGAGAAAGGACGGTGCTGTTGTGCGGTTGGCTGATGCAGGCAGTAAAAGGAAGGACATCCCGGAAACACTAGGTACAAACAAGTACTACTCAAAGATGGCTGGGACACACTCTTTAACCCCGTGGGTGCTTTGGGGTACAACATATGAGAGCAATGTAGGCATAGCTGCGATATTGGAGGGTTACAGTGAAGGAGCTAGAAATATAGAGATGGTGTCTACTCAGGGGCTCCTTTGGGTGCGCTTGGCCTGACAGAAGTTTTGGGTACATCCAAACTATTGGCAACCAATATAAATTGACAGTTTGCATATAGAAAGCATTAGATTATGGTCTTTTATTACAGACTTTTTTTTAAACAATTGCAGTATTGTAATTCTGACCCATATCTTGATATTTCATACCAAAATATTCCAACCCAAGGCCGATGATAGACGCCTTAGTGAAACAAATCATCATATGTAGTCATCCTACATATCGTATGATAGTGCACTAGCCCTTCAGCCTTTTGGCAACTGCAGACCATACATCACTGCACATGTGTTGTACCCGAATGATATTATGCTGTAACTTATCCTCTTTTTAACCTCCTTGGGTACAAACAGGCAGCAGTCTCTAGGGCTGGAAAATGAAGCCAACTACAAAGTGCCAAAAACTGCAGTGCCTCTATGGCCATTGATGCTGGCTCCAAAATAGTCAATCCTCCATAGACACCTCCCCCCCCGCCCATGTTAAAATGCTCCGCTTTGGTCTCTATAGCTTATTTCAATGTTCATGACAGCTGAACAGGGGGGGAATATTTATGTAATTGATCCATTTAAATTTTATTAATGTTGTGCTTAAAGTTGTGCATTATTTAGGTTGTAGCTGTTTTTTTCCTTGCTCCATCTGCTCAAAAATAGTCACTTCTGGCTCCAAAAATTCAAAATGCCAAACTCAAGTTTTAAAAAGAGGAATCTACAAACCAATATTTGTTTCCATATTTGTATGCATTTTATGGGTACAGATTATTCCAACAGGACATATGTTATCCTCTGCTCTGTAATAACGAGGGTGAATTTTTAAATATTTTCTCATTTTTAGCCTGTATTTTATACCAAGTTCTCCAGACAGTGAATGTACAAGTGCTCTGTTTTCTTGTTCTGCTGATCATTAGAGCTGTCAGAGAAGGCCAAGCAAGATCTGATGGAGTTTGAGGAACAAGAACGGCAAAAGAGACAAAATCGATATGGAGGCCGAGGCATGCGAGGAGGAATGCGAGGCGGCAGAGGAAGAGGAGGCTTCCCACACTATGGCATGGGGGATTTTAGAGGAAACAGAGGAAGAATGAATGACCAGAGGCCCCCTCTAATGGGAAACATGGGCATGCAGGTAAACCATTCTACACCCATTTACCTGAACACTTTTACTGGGATAATCTTTTGGGCCACACTGAGTAACGCATCACTCAACACTGAACAACTCCTCTTGAAGAGTAGCTAAATAGAGCACAAGAGCTTCACTGGATAAGATGATTTAAAACGACTCTTCACCTTCTTCTATTTGTCACAGTCACAACAAGGCTCAGTGTTTTCGTACTTGACGTGTTTTGTTTGCTGCTGCTCTCCTCACTATCTAAGACCTCCAAAGCTGTGGTCGTTTACGCATGACAAAAGTCAAAACGCTCTGCTTCCCCGTATCTATGTTGATATATGGATTATTGCAAATCATTTGGCAGTAGTCCATTTAGACAGTATTATACAAAATTAAATTTGTTCTCTGCCCAGGATTTAGTTTCTTGTGGGCTTTTATTATTAGATATCACTCCAAGCATTTAATCCTTTGATTTACATGGCTCATCAGTTTGTACAAGACCTTTTGAAGGTCTAGGCGAAAAGTCACTTCGAACCTAAATGAAAACAACCAGTGATGATGATCTTCGGTGGCGGAGTGGAAGGTTGTCAGATTTTGGGGCTGGGCCATGTCTAGTTACCATAATCACTTCCTGTTAATTGTGACGTTAAAGATACCACATTTCCATTTTTCATGTTGTTTTTGATTTAATCACTGTATGAAATTATGTATTTTACCAAGGCTGCGTTCTACAATTGATACAAAAACAAGACTATTGTACATTGATATTAAATTACTAATATACTGTTGTGTTAGATCAGAAAGTCTCAAGGCTGAGTGACATTTCACTCCAGCTCTGTTTTTTATTTGTATTATTTTTTTTAAATTCAATGATATAAGGCTGTAAAATTGAAAACAAAACATTAAGGCTGGAAATGAATATTTATATGATAGATGAATGACATGCCAACACCATGTTGGTGATCATTTACGGTTACAACACTGTATGTTAAACCACTTGAATGATTTGGTCACTGGTTTGTTTATTTATTTGCTTTGTGGCTCAAATGGATAGACTGGACAATTATCAAGAATCCATTTAAAACTTAATTGATAATATAATTATTGTTCATTTATTAGTAGGTGCCACCCTGGATGATATATTCTGATACAAGCAGACTGTTGTATTTTCCTTCCTTTCATTGGCTGTTTCTCACTTATAATATATTTACAGGGTTCAAAAGTTTCACGTAATGAAACATAACAGTGAATTTATTCTCTGTGGCTGGTGATGTTGGGTAGCTCTGCTCTCCGTAGATGCGCGTAGATGCATGAAGTTTTGTTTAGCATCGTGTACGTTTCTTAATTTCCATGTACCGTCTGTCACTCCATATATGCCAGCTTGCTGGAATTATATTTGAATAGCCCATTGAGTACCCAAGGCATGACGTTTGTCTTTAGGCTGAAGCTGAAGTCAGCATCGCCCTGGTTCAAGAAGCTGATGGCATTTTTTCCTTTGGATTTTGTATCATTGCAGAAAATGAGCTCAGTGGTCAGCAAATGTTTGTTACATGTTTTATTCAGCAAGATAATTTTCACAAATGAGCACTACTTTCAGGACTTTTGAAGCCTAAATGCAATTGCCAGAAGTAAAAAGCTAATGTTAGGCTACAAATGAACGACACTACTGTCGCGTTGCCTCTAATAGAAGGCTGTTAAGCCACGTTCGGCTTGATGAGATTCTGTTGTCTCATTTAGCCACTTCTTAGCAACCAATGTTTTTAGTGTCAAAGTTCATGAGAAGGATATTTACTGATTTATTTTATGTTGTAGAACAAAAGGGGACAGTCTATATCTATGCCCCATTCATTGTTTAAATTGTGTATATAGTGAAGTCACAAAGCATTATTTTTTTTCCCAAACAAACAATAACCCGATAGAACTGTCAGCTGTCACTCCCCCGCTCTGGGTAGCTCTTTTGCTTCATGTCTGTGGACTGTCTTTAATTATATAATTAAAAACTGGAGTAAAGTATACTATGCAGTTCTGTTTGTGTTACACATTTTGAATGGTCATGGAGAATTTTTACCAAAGGTCCCTGAAAAGTCATGGAAAATATTTGAAATTTTGTCCGTGAAAATGTTTAGTAACCCTTTTTATAGTGACACCACCAAGGTTACCTTCAGTTTTATGTCACTTTTACAAATTCTCAAAAACACACGCACTTTTAATCTTCAGGGGAGCCTTGCATTAAATTACTTCAGGACCTTCATCTTGCTTGTGAATTGACTTGTTGGGTTGAGTGGTGTGTCATTGCACGGTTGCAAGCAGTGATATCAGAATCTTCCCAGAAAGAAATATGTTTTGACAGGTTGTTTTGGTTTTTCTCCTCCTCTCCTTTTCCCCATCTCTATCCAATTAGCAGCCATCCTCCCGAATGCATCTTCCCCATCAGCCTCATCAGCAGCAACTGCACTCCCAGCAGCAGCACTCTTCACGTCCAAGAGGACCTCCTCCCTTCCAAGAACATGGGCGCCCAATAGTCCAGCAGCCCCTTCAGCCCCTCATTCCCCCGCACATGGCTCACCGCTCCCCACCGCTGCGGCCCCAGATGGAGCCGCCACCACGAATGATGAGCCCCCCGCCACCCAACTTCCCCCAGCATCACCAGCAGCAGCCTCCACAACCCAAAAACATCCACATCAACCCCCATTTCAGAGGGCCCACATCATCCTCTGTGCAAGGTAGGCTAATCCTCTATCACTCCAGTGCTTTTTGTGAGCATTTTTTGCCATTTAACTTTAGTGTCTTTCAATGAATTTCCCCTTGTTTCCAGTGTTTTCTCTGAATTCATCAGTGAGCTGACCCATTAACAGTATTAAAACTGTAATTTTGTGATGCCATTTGTAAAACAGCAGTTCTGCCATCCATGCATTAACAAAAAATGTTGCAAGCAGCTTCAACAAATTACAAGAGGATAGTTAGATCAAGAGTCAAATCATATGATAGCCTGTGAAGAGACTAAATGTGTGAGAGAGAGAGACACACACATAAGGATCGATAAAATTTAAAAGTGTCGTATCTGGTTGACTTTTTTGGATTCAGAGGCCATGTCCAAGCTTATAATATATATGTAAAATTTTTCCATTGTTACCGCAAGCCAGAGGCCCCATGCTACGATATTATCACGATACTTAAGTCACTATACAATACTATTGTGATTTCAAATGTTTTACGATATGTGCAGCATTGCAATGACATATATTGTGATAATTTGCGATTTATTGCCTTCCTTTCAACCGCATATTATATCCCTGATGGAAAACTTCATAAACATCTGTTTTATCTAATAAGTTTTTTAAATTGTTTGTCACACTCAAGGCACTTTTTCTGGAGTAAAGTGTTATCTAGTTGACGAAAAAGCAATTAGTTTTATTATTCAATTTTCTATTTGCAAAAAATGATTATATAGTTCAAAATTCAATACTGGGCTGTGTGTATCGTTATAATATTGACAAGCAAAATATCACAATACATGCTTTATTGTTTTTCTTTTCCCCCCAACCCTACTGCAAACCATTGCAGTATGTGTATAGATGTAATATATACACTGAGCTGCCTCTGTAGTCTTCTGCACAATTAATATATTTTCAAGACTGACATTAAAATCCAAAAGATATCCGGATTTTGTGTTACATTTTACCGTCATTATTTTGGTCTTCAGCTGTCGGTTTAAGACGATATGAGTGTACCCTTTGTCTTGCGCATAGTTGATGTTCCTGTTTATTTGTCTCAAATGTTCTCTCTGCATGAAGATAAAATATGCAATTACCATTATTTCTCTAAGATTCGTGCTCTAAATCTTGAGAATGGAAATCCCAATTTACATTTTATCCAAAATCACGCAGCCCTAGTTAACCAGCAAGATGCTCTCCTGAGGTGCATGTTATGGCTGGCAGTTATCCTTACACTGTCCTGAAAGGTGTCTGGATTAGAATGTCATTTTGTTGTTTGGTTGAATGACAAGTGAATAGCTCTCTCAGCCAGTAATGGGTTTATCCTCCATTTTTCTTCTGGCGGCATCACCATTTCATTTCCTGAGATGGGTTTATCTGGCCTGTCTGTCCAGGCCAAGATTGAAATTTTGTTAGCAAAGCATGTTAGCGCTTATGTGTGTATGTGTCACTGTTTGCAAGAGTGCATGGGGTTTTGGTTTTGCTCCTGAGAGGAAGACGTGTTCTGGAAAATAAGGAATTGCCTGTGGTTATGATTAAGTGTGTGTGTGCATAATATGTTTGTATATATGTCTGCATGTATTTATTTATATATTCATGAAAGTGATGGATTCCAATTCAATGTTTTCCAGTTGTAGATGTTGACATACAATTACAATAACCCTTATTTTGAAGCAGTATGAAAATCCAGTATGTTGAATTATTTTGTGCCAGATCTGGTGAAACAGCAAATGTCTTATTCATTTTTATTTGTTGAGTTTGGTAAATTATTCTCATACATTTGATCTTTTCTTAAGCTCACTGGTCCGTGTCCAGCTGTGTAAAGATGTGAGGAGCGACTCTGATATAAAATTTAACATGTATGTCTGTGTAACAGCCTTTAGCATGGAGGTGCCTAATGGGCTCCTCCCTTTCTACTATCACCACCCTCTCTCTGCCTACTGCCCCTCATTTTCATTTTCTCCCCCTCCTCAATCCACCACCCCCGCCCCCCCTTCCCTTGCTCTCTCTCTCATTGCAGTGCCCTTGATGCCTCCTGCTCAGAGCCAGCCCAGACCTGCTGTGGGTCCTCAGAGGTTCCCTGTGAGTAGCAGCTGCTCCTCTCCCTCCCTTTCGCCACACTTTCTCTCCCTCTCCACGCGGTTAGCGTCCCTTTTTTGTGAGGGCAATATCATTACGGCAATTAGACTGCCTGCCCTGGCCAAATACTGTTAAAGCAAATCTGTAAACACCGATACGTCTGGCTGCACAACTGGAAATGCGTGATAGGGGCTTTAGGCAGTAGACTTTTGGAGGTCGAGGCTTCAGTGGCGGGACTTAGTTAGCAACTCTTCATGGATGGGCTGGGGCTCAGACTAGCCAGCTTGGCACATAATGGAATTGTGAAACCAGGATATACTGCCAGCTAAAATTCACTTTCCACAAGTTTGTGTCCCAAAGGCACGGAGACCTTTTTTGAACGGTATTTGAATTAATGAAACATGCTGGTGGTTTGATGGGGCTTGAGTGAGCCTCTTGCCTTTTTGCACCATATATTCTGAAGGCTGAATTTCACGTCAGAGAAAAGGGATCTTAACTCAGTGATTTCCTGTAAGAAAAGGTCCTTTATTTCACTCACAAAGAACCCATCCGAGGGATGACGGAAATGCCTTTAAAGTAATTACTGCATTGAGGGAAATGGCTCGACAGCAAGTTGGCCAAAGTGCTTTAAGTTACTCCGTCCCTCTAGTTAATGATGCCCAGGCATCAGGTGGTGCTGCTACTGACTGACATCTTCCTGGAAAGTGCATTTTATATGGATTTATGCAAATTAGCCATTGGAAAATAGCTGCATCCAATTGCATTCAAGTGGATTTACAACCCAGTTGCCAAATGAGCTGGGTTTCCACATAGAGTCAAGCTTTTGTCAAGAAAACTGTATTTTTATTTACCTCTTTTCCTACCTTCAATGTCAGATTCAAGCAATTCCTACTCCCTGAGGTCTGTGATTGTGCTAGATATTGATAGCACTGTAGCAGGGAGCTGTTTTGCCTCTTATCAGACAGTAGAAGGTGGGGTTGGAAGGGTATGCAGACAACTGGGCTGATGAATAGCATAGTGTTGGATTCCCCAGCTGTCAATCGCATTTAGGCTGCTGTTGCCAAGGACACAATTTGAAATGCAGGTGACATACCAGCCGGCAACATTCCATTTACCAGTGGGCACCTGATTACTCATGATTATCATACATTATCATCCCATCAAATTTAATTGTTAAAAGACCGGGCAAATGGGGGGTCATAGCCTCTAGTATTACTGCATTAAATTTTTGCTGGTGGAGTCTGGTTTTGAAATATTAATCTCTGCACCAATTAAAGGTAATAGAATATTTAATATGTTGAGATAATAACATTCAGTCTCACCACAAAATAAAGATGCCATCAACCACACTATTTGAAACAGGGCTGTAATTCCTAGTTGTTACCCATATGCACATTTTAGAATTATTTTATTCCTTACTGTGAATGTTTAGGGCTGGGTGAAACATCGAATATACTAGATGTATCATGGCTTGTTCCACATGAGATATATAAAATGACTATAGCATGAAGATTGAGTATAAATATTCAAGTCATTTTTTAAGCCACCAACATGAGACTTTTCGGCGTTTCAGTTCTGTGCCTCTCATAAGGTGGGTTTCCATTACAAATCTGCGCAAAACTCAAGTGATATTTTCTGTCAATAAAACACAATTGCGACATGACTGCGCTTCTATTGAGTGATATTATGCGATTTCTTGCAATGTTACGTGACTGTCCTCTCGCGGAAACATTCCAATAACCATGGCGATGGATGTCCAAAACATTGGCAGGTTTGTTTCTATTGCAACCACTCAATAAGGCCAATCTAATATCGCCATAATTTCTCTGTCTAGTATAAGAGTTAATAAGATCTCGGTCTCCTCCACCATCCACAAATACCGAGTCATGTTTTGTAGAATGTCATGTGACGTTGTTTTTTTATCTTTTTCTTTGGGTTTAATGGCGGTTGGCATCTATAAAGTCGCATTACTGCCACCAGGTGTTATACATCATATGAGCTATAAAAGCAAAAAAAGTGTTTCCATTGCAGTTTTGCGAAATATGTCTTTTTCAAATCACCTGATATATCACCTCATGCGAGTGCCAAAACTTGTTGAGTTTTTTCGAAATTTGACGTGTTTCCATTAGGCGTATTTTGTATTCGCAATTTCAGTTTGCACACTTTGAGGTGTTTAGTGGAAACCCGACTTTAGACACACACAAAGCAGGGCTTTTGCAGCGCTTCAGGCTGTGATTATTTAGTCACCTTTTGTAACCGCTGAGCACCTGTGCGATTTAAAAATCTTTGTTGTATTTGAACTGAAGAGCTATTAGTTTCCACCTTACTAAAACAAAGAATATGCGTCAGTGTCTACAGTTTGGTATTAGCTGTAAGAAGTTAACACAAAACCCAAACACAAAAATGCCTCTTTAAACTCAAATTTCCATTCTAAAGTAAATACTTTGACGTTTGGCCCCTCTCCATTATACTTGTCTTGGTTATCCCATCACTGCTGAGAACTATCCCAGCATCAGTTACATGTTGAGCAGCCCGCAGCCTGTTTATAAAGGATTAAAAGTGAGAGAATGAGTGGTGTTATTTGAGAGGTATTATGGACACCAGAGTCCTCATTGTGCAAACCTGCCTGTCTGACCTTTTAGAACAGTGCAATTGTGCCCTCATTTTGATCCCCTGTCTTTGTAAGCCCCTTTGATTAACTTTCTGTTAAGCAAGTTTTTGGGACTCTGGCCTTCTAGCTTTCTAACACCTATCCTTTCTAAATACCGCCACGCAGCAGTGGAATAAAGATGGATTAAGCCTTGATAGCATCTTAAGTAATTTACAATAGGCTTGGAGGAGGCAAGCAGCCCATTTGTGGAAGTGCCACGTGTTGAATAGCAGGTTAATTTTTCAACAGAGATGGATGTTTAAAAGAATAAAGGAGACAGTTATGAGGGGGATTCGAATTCCAAGGAGGGATTAAAGGGTTGTTATCTAGTTTTCCTTGGAAGATAGATGGAGAGTAGCGTGCATGCACTGAGTAGAAAGCTGTCGAACATACGAAGCGGTTGAAACAAAGGTGAGGGCACTTATCCCCTCCTGAAATCCCCTTTCCTTGTTAGAGACGGGCTTTTAGAGGGTTTATCAACAAAGCCCCAAGTAGCATTAATGCAGGTTTGCTCACAAATTCAGGCCGAAGGGTTTCTTTAATATTGGCATGCATATTGATGTTTACAACTCAAGATTCTGCGTCTTTTTAATGACCCTAGCCTTTCAATTACAAGCACTCCCTGCCCGATGCAATACTCCACAACAAATTCCCATTTTTCATTAGTTTAATTTGTTTGTGATTATTGAGTTCCCAGTATGGCCTATAATTCATGAGTTTTGTGTTTTCTTAGGGACCGGGAGACTTCCAGCAGCACATGTCAGGTAATTTTGGTCAGCCCCAGCGGCCCCCTCATCACATGGAGCCCTTTAGGAATCAGCCACCTCAAGGCCCCCAAGACAGAGAGCCCCTCTTTATGGGAGGTGAGTCCCACACCCAGCTTGGACGAGGGTTACAAAGCTCTCTTGGCATATTTAATCCTATTCGACATCACCTCTGGCGGTATACCTACAGGGTATGCTGCTAGCTTTCTGGTGCTGCTCCATCAGCAGCACTCATGTTAAATGCATGTGTATATATATACATCTGAATGAGACTTGGAAACTGCATTAAACATCTATATTTATGAATTTCATTCACAGTGTTAATGCAGAATTTAATACAACGTTGTTTACCATTTCACCTTGATAGAGTTGTCTGTTTTTGTTTCCCTTGCCATAACATTATACATCTGGAGAGTAAGTTACTACTGTATTGAAATTGGCTCACAAAGCAAAAAAAACCTGACATCTCTGTTGTGTTGTTGTTGTTTGCTCTTCCCTGTGTGGGCACAGAGCACACAGAGTCAACACAATTTCCAGGGCAGCACATGTTTGATCACCAGGGCCCTACTCCTCTTATGAACAACCTCCACCAGCACCAGCAGCAGCAGCAGCTGCCTGGCCAGGGCCAAATGGGTTTTGGCCCCCCAGGACCAGCCTTCAACCAGCCGGGCCAGGGTCCTTTAGGACTTTTTCAGAGAGAACCCCCAAGACCCAACCTCCCTCTCCACCAAGGTCATCAGGGGATGGTCGGCTTGAATCAACAAGGTGGCCCCCCCAACCAGCCCAGACCCTTCATGGGCCCTCGTCAGCCGTTTGGCCAGCAGGGAAACCTTTTCCCCCCTCCACAAGTTCCATTTGGGATGCAGGTACGATTAAGAGTAAGTGATTTTATAACTAATAGATGTATGTGTATTTACGCTGTGCTGTTTCTCTTGTCTTCTATACCTTTAATGAATTTGCTTGCTAAATATTGTTATTTCATCTGAGTATATTATGATGTTTTTTTTGTTGCATCCTCTTTTACCTGTGGCGCTTCTTGTAAAGGAGCCCAGCAAACAGTTCACATGCTTTGTCTGCCATGAATGTATGAATTTTTGTCTGCTTTGCTCTAGATTATTAAAATTGCTGTGGCAAGAGCAATGACTACACTGGAGTACTTTACACATGAATAAACTAAACTAGTTATCATATTCACTGCTACTGGAGCGTAGCAGAGAAAGACTCATGTCTGTTTGGCACTTCCACATTTTGTCAAGAGACATAGACAAGAGCTCCCTCTAGTGATTGAATCAATATTGTTGCAACATGAGATACATACTTGAGGATCCTGGTTGGAGGTTAATTATATTCAGGAATTGCCTGATTTAATGTTGAGAATAGCACTCATAAGAAGTGATATTATTGCTGTTGTAAAAAATGAAATAAAAATGACATCTTGAATTATATGTAACAAGTACTGATTTTGCTGATATGCTCATGTTGTCTTCATTTTCTGATATTTCAGGGCTTAATGCATGGCCCTCCTGTCTCCCAGCTTCCGCATCACGAACCCATGCCATCCCATCAACCCATGCACCAGCAGCAGCAGCATCATAGGCAGGAGTTACCCCATCATCAGCAACATCTAAATGTCAATGAGCCGCGCCCCATGATGCACCATGGCCAGAATCCTTTCCATCAACAGCAGGCGCATGGTAGCCCGAGGCAGATGATGCCCCGCCCTCAGAACCCCCAACAGCGCAACATGTCCAACAGGATGGTGAGAGATTAACATATCAGCTCATCTATTTTCTGCTCAAACTGATGAAAGGCAGTAAAATGGGGTCATTCTAATTACTGTATTCTGTGAGCAACTTTCCTCAAAAAACAAAACAGAAATTAGTGTGTGAGAAATGAATAATCTGACTGCATAAATTAAGATCAGATTGTAAATACAACATTAAATGTTTATATTTTGCCCTTTCTTCAGAACGCACCTGTCTCCAAGCAAATGCAGCAGCGCAACAGCAACCTCCGGGAGCTCCCGGTAGCACCTGGCAACACAAACATGAGCACTGCCCGCCCCGCCGCCAACATTAGGCCTGTTGCTAAGGCAACACTAGGGGCGCGTCCTGGGCCGAACACTCAGCTCGTGCCTGATGGTGGCAGAGGAAGAGGCCAAGTTGCTGCCAAGATCGAATCACAGCCTGGGGGACCAGGCAGGACAGTCAGTGGCAAAGAAATCCCATGCACACCATCCAGCAAGGCACCACAGGTCAGCCTTTTAACACTCGTGGAAAAAAAACAAAGGAATTTAGAAATGTCCTAATGGCACAATAGTAGAATTATTTGGATTAATCTGTATTTTTAATTATATCTTTCTGAAATGGTACTGCAAACCATTGTTCTTTCTTGCCGAATTCCCAGTGACCCAGAAATTGTAATCTCGACAGAGCTTATTAGTGTGCTGAGAAGGACCCCCATTTATTAAAAGCCCAATCATAAGGTTGTTAATGACACCAATCTCATTCAATTGAAGAGACCAGATCAATACTATTGCATTTTTCTCTTGGGTTTTGCCTTTGATTACATCTGAGTGTCATTCCTAGTAATACAGTTGAAATTGGACACAGCGGCACACAGCTCCCTTTCCAGTAAGGGGAAACATGCAGTCATGTTGTAAATTTGTGTTTTGTACCACAGGACCCTGATGAGGACGAGGAGACACGGCAGTACCGACTGAAGATCGAGGAGCAGAAGCGCCTGAGAGAGGAGATCCTGAGGAGAAAGGAAATGCGTCGGCAGATGCAGGCTGGCATCAGAAAGAAGGAGCTGCTGGACAGGCTCAGCTCCCAGGCTCCGACCCAAGCCTCAGCTCCGTCACAGATTCAACCCTCACAACAAAATCAGCCACACCCTGTACAACAGCAAGCACCGCAACCACAGCAGCAACAACAGGAACAAAAACAGCTGCAACAGTTACCGCCACAACAGCAGAGACAGTTGCCTCAGAGAACACAACAATCATTAAATCAATCATTAAAGAATCCTAATCAAGCGACCCCTATCCCTCCAAACGGCAGTGCTCAGATCCCTACACCACGTCCCAATGTCAAGACACGCCTGCAGATGGCGAAAGGTAGCACCCAGCAGCAACAGACTCCTAGGCCTGGTCCGGGCCAGCAATGGGAACCACTCCAACAGAATCAGCAGCAGCTTCAACAACAACAACAACAACAACAGCGAAGGAACAGTGCTGTGAACGCTAACAGACCTGGTGCTTTGATCCAGACCAATCAGGTCCCCCAAAAGAACATACCTGTAACTCCCTCTATGGGCCCTGGCCTGGCTCAGACTCCGACACAAGGACCTAAACTTGGAGCTAAAAGAACTGTGATGCAGCGGGCCAAGAATTCTAGTTTCGAAGGCCAGCAGGTGCCACAAAAAGTCAGAGTCGTCAAACTTTCAGGAACGGTGAGCACGCCAGTTTCATTTTTATCTTTCATATTTTGGTCCGACATTTATATGAACGGATTTTACCCACAAGGGAAACGTCACTTTTGAAATGAAATGCCACTGATTGCCCCCACACTGTCTATTTTGTAATCTAAAAGATGTCTAACCTATTGGAATGACAAGGTGATGTCTGTGTCATTTTGGTAAAATTGATCTGTTAGGAGTTTCCTCTCTTAAGCTTTGGGAACTGGTATTTAAGACACAATGCCTTAATGCACATTTTACCTAGCACAGAAAGGCTGTAGGCATTAAAGAGAACAGTATGACATTTATCTGTAGTGTTGGGGACACCTCATCACTGCTCTTAAAGGTTGATATCCTCTTTTAAGGGCAGAAGAGTATTCTTTTAAAGATAGAGGCCTTGGAGATGGTAAAACAAGAATGACAGTAACACCAACAAGTCTAGAATTACCCACTGCCGGCTATTTTATACTCACTTGATAAGTTACTGCTGTGGCCTTAATTACACATTAATCTTTATTGAAAAACCACAAAGGCATGCATGTTAAACATTCATACTTGTCACTGATGAGACATGTTGGTGGGATGTGATAGTATTTTGAAATAAGCCGCTTTCCGACTCCATCCCAGAGGATCAAGCCACAGAGCCAAAATCGCAGGCTGGCTGCAGATGAAGATAACTGGGTGTCAGTGTGTTAATGGAAACCTGCGCAGAGCTATCTGATGTACCGCATCTTTGGAGAAAAAAGGGGAGCAGGATGTGAGGTGGAGAAAGAGATGGAAACAGAAAGAAGGAGCTAAGGCCTATAGCTGTCGTGAAAAGAAGATTGCCGAGATGCTCCCTCTTCCACATTGTTCTGCTGTCATCAACGGGCGCTTGACAATGTTATCTCCTCCCCTCTCTTTTTTTCTTGCTCTCTCTCTTCCTCTCTGTCATCCCTCGGTTGCTCTTTTCCATCAGCCCATCTCTCAGGTGCGAGGCAACAAAGGGATGCCAATCCAAGACCCTTGTAATTAATCTTTTTTGGTTGAACGGGGGGAGCAACATAATACCTGTGTAAGAAAGTTGCCACTTTTGAGGATTTGGATTTGTATGGCTTAGGCACACAGATAAGAGGCAAATTATATTTTCATCAGGGATAATACAAAGCAGCGCAAGACACAAAAGCTAGGGAGGAGGGGGGTGTGAGGGGGATGGAGTACACATCGAGCTGCTGTCGTTCCAGTGTAATGCAGCTTAGCATTTGATGGGTGCAATCAGGAGCTGTGATTTCTATAGGAGGGATTAATCCATTTACTCTCGACTGGGGACAGGTCAGAGATATCGCCTCTTTTCTTCCCCTGTATTGATCTGTCACATCTCTCTGCAGAGTCGGGGAAGAGACGACCTTCAATTCTTCCCCGCATGTCAACAGAGTTGAGCTGTGACTTCATTTGATAATGAGACCATCACCTTGTTGGGTTGATCTTTATTCCCCGCAGCATGTCTGATAGGGATCCAGTGCCACTTTTCTGGCACTTTTCCCCTTTGCTGTGTAGATAGGGCTTTGCATTTCTCCGTTTTCAATAAACGCTTTGCTTAATGTGAATAGGAGTGTTTGATGCCTGCAGATTGGTGTAAATGAAAGCTTGATTCTTGTGTAAGATGCTGAATTAGTGTTGTCCTCCATCCAGAGTGGAAAGGGGCCAATAGCAGCTGGCAGCCCAGTGCAGCAACAAGGCACCTGGTCAACAATCCCGCTCAACCAAAGGAAGGTGACCATGACAGGGCAGCAGCAACAGGGACCCGGAGGAACACCACATGCTGGCCGAGGGGTCATGAGTAGCCCACAGCAAAATAGGGTAAGTCATACATGAACTCCCGCTTTCTTTTGTGCTTTGGACACGAGCATGCATCTCATCCAATATATATATATTAATAGCGCAGACTGTGAAGTAATGGCAGCTCTGAAATAAAAGAAGCTGAAATGTCTCCTGTAAAGTTGTCCCATGCTGCTGGCGCTACCCTGGCATTCAGTAGACATACCAATCGAGCAGCAGTGGTAATAAGACAGGACAGTATGCCAGGTGCAGGAGTATTGACAAGCTGAAAGCAGTGTAACACGGGGGGCTACACAAGGTCCCCTGGCCTCTCTGCACGCCTGTCACCACCAGGCTGCTGTCACAGTTACCATACTCACTGACGCTGACAGGGTAAGGCAGTCACCATATCGCTTGCATGGCTCCTCTCCCTTTATGCTCCCCCGCCCCCAACACACACACACACACACACGCACGCACACACACGCATATTTCCTCTACCTCCTCTCCTCTCTTTTCGGGGTCTTTCCCTCCCCCTTCTGCTCCTCTGCAGCTCAAGAAACATACCTCTCACTCTCAAGCTCAAATGAAGATATGCCATGCCACATGCATCACGTTCTGACGTTGATGTTCTATGTAGAAATATGATAAGTCAATCATGTGAGAGCTTGGCGTGTCTGAAGGGTGCTAGAGGAAAACACATAGCGTTTTTTAAAATTTCCTTTGTGCTGAGAAACAGTATAGCTCCTCTCCACATGGTTGGATGCAAGATTAAAACATCAACATGCCTGTGTAAGCAGGGAAAGGCTCAGTCTGTGTTACCGCCGCCGTCTTTCTCCTCAACCCTTCCCCGAATTTTTTACCACATGTGGGCGATTTTCTCGCGACGGTGTAGGTTGTTGTGTCGGGCCGGGGCCGAGGTAGAGGGGGTGGTCAGATGGGTCGAGGTCGGCCGATGTCCACGAGACAGAGCCAAAGAGGAGCGGAGAGCGAACGTTGTACCGTGTCCATAGAGGGCCTCTCTTCATCCACAACCGACGGTCAACTGCAGAATCTTCTCAGGTCCATCGGCCCCATTGAGGTAGGTACCACAGCTTGATACTTAAATTTTTTTTGTTTTCAAGTACCCTTTCTTGTTAATTAATTTGTAGATTTAATATTAAAGCATCTATTTTCTGTAAAAAGTATTAAAATTTGTACATACCTTATGCTAAAAACGTAAAATATAGATTTGTACTTTCACCCACCACAGGGGCAGTAATGAAATTTTCGTAGCATGATCCCATAGCGCCCTCTATTGTAGTGATTTGGAACGTAGAGAAAGTGAACGAATGAATGAATTTCCTTGCACCATCCCCCACTCCCTCTTGTGGATCTAGTTGTACTAAATTTGTATTTTAATACTTCTGTTCATCACAGATGTTCAAAATGATGCCCCAGCAGAGGAAAGCAATTGCCAAATTTTCCAGTCCCCAGCATGCAGCAAGTTTTCAAATGAGCTTCCACAGGTAATCAATATTTCTCTCTCTTTTTATCATCTTTTAATCAAACCAATTACATTATTACATTGCTGTGGTTGTAGTCTTTACATTTGTGGTGGTCATGTAATTTAGCTACTGTAGTGATTGTACGAAGAACGTAAGTGTTAATTAGTGTCTTTGCCCATGAGACAACAGCTCAAACATTATCACAATTACTACACAGGCACATGATTGATTTGTCCCACATTGATGTGTCGCTGATTGATGGATGAGGAGCGCAATAGAACCAGGGAGATCTCTTAAAAGAAGTAATTTTCTCCCAACGTGGGAGCCTCTCCGTCACAGCTTCAACATGGCGTAGGAATATTTCCTCAGCTCTTTGGGGTTTCACACAGTCAACGCCTCTGCACAGAAGCATCATTTATCTCTTTTCAACTTGGAACAGTGAACATAAAGACCTTAGCTGCAAAGCATGCCATTGTTTGACTTTGTCTACCAATTGTCCATTGTTGTAAAATGGCACTGGAGAGACACTGGACAGTTAATCCTACTTTGATGTAGTTTGTGAAGAATGTTTTGTGCGTCTAACACGGACACTAAGTAGAGTTCATCATGGGATAATGGTTGCTCCCCTCCTCAGATTCATTATTAAAACTAAACTAAACTCTATCATTCTGGTTTGACCACTCCATAATAGTTTTTTACTATTTGCGGCTCGCTGTCTGGTGCGGATGCAGGAAATGGTTGTGGCAGACTGTGGCCAGCCCATTCTCATAGCAGTCTTTCTCCCCCTCTGTAGATGGCAGTATTTCATCACTAATGGTGCTTTATATTTTCAACTCAAGCCCACTGTCAGGTAGAGATGAGTCTCCAAGCAGTTTTTGGGTGAATGGCACTACCTAGTGGAGAACTTGCATGCAGGCGCAGAGGTGGACAATTTAACATTCGACACATAGCAATGACCGGGACCAAACTGGCATTGGATGTACAATAATAAATGATAATTTTTTTCTAATTTCCCAGTGGTTTTAGGAGTTGTAAATGTTGTGATTTTTGTGTAGTTTTTGCTTTTCAGTTTTAGTGCTGCTTCTGGGACAGATAGTTCAGATCATCTCTCGTTTTGGTTGGTCGTTTGGTGTTGCTCCTCGTTCCAAATGTTATTAGATCTTTTAACTGTTACCTGGAACCCATTTTGGAATAACCCTCTTATGCATTTTGGATGTGTATTTTAGTTGTGTGTCTGATTACGGAGTTGTTAGATTTAGGTTTATAATGTGAGTGTGAATTGAGGGAATGTGTATGTATGTTTTTTGAACGTTTTTTTTACAATTGCAAATTAAAAACATTTTTTGGGAGGCTTAATATTCATCATATATTTGGTCCGTCAGACAGAATTGCTCTCGATTCTTGTCCTGGATACATTTCTGTACATTTTTGTCAGGATATACATTAGGCTTCCTCAGTTCTGGTATAATTGATCCGTGTGACTATCAATTGCCTCATCACTACGCTGCATGGTGTACCTGGAAAAGCACTTTGAACAGTTTTCCTTCACAAGCTGATAATATGGACATTTGGCAGTAGACCAGAAAAGTAAAACAAATTCCCTGTATTACTTTGCCCAAATTGAGTCCCCTAATTACAATAACATCCTTCATATCGAATCAGTCATTGATATCGTACACCCACTTAAAATACATTTCTGTAAGCACAATCTCCATTACATCACTTTAATTTTCTGAGCATGTGCCCTTGTTTGGCAAGTGCTACAACATCACTTAAATCCTTAAATTTTCTAAATAATTAATTTCCATGTCTGGCTTAGTTTTATTTTATGAGACATCATTATTAAACTAAATAGAGCAAGTTAGGCTCATTTGCTTATTCTCATAATTCCATGATTTTTGTCCCTTTTTTGTCTCTGCCGAATTTAAAGTTGTTACGCGAAAACATCTCTTTAAAAATATTTCAACATTATTATCCTTGTTTCCCAGTAATTGAAGTTCAGAAGTGAATCTCGTGTACATTACTAACAGGACTGTGACAAAGGAAGCTGAGGGGGCAACCATTATCTATGTAATAATCATGTACATAAGTAGACCAGAACTTTCTCTCAATATTTATCCAGTTGACTTTTTTTGAGCCATTCTTAACAAATGTTGTATCAAGTTAAACATTTTATATGTAAGGATATGCTGATGTGTCCAGACATAAATCATTTTACTGGTGTTTTGTTTCTAATTTAGAGCTAAAATGAAGAATGACTGGACCACATTTCTGTTTAGAAAAGACAAAAAGTTTAAGGGAAAATAAAAACATGGCCAATATACCGTGAACCTGCAGGTATGTGAAGCCGGTTAAACTTTAGCCCAAAGAGTTGTGGTTGTGTGATATGTCCATGTGTCTGGTGCCTTTACGATGAATAATCTTTCTTATTTGTGCTGCATTTTTATTATTTTATGTATTCTGTAAGTCCGTGGGTAATCAATTTGCAACATATCACATATACTTATTAAACACGTTGTATGGCAAGAAATACTACCTCATATATATTTGGGGGGATGCCACTGAATTTTGGATAGCCAGAAACACGATAATTTTTGTCCTGCCCCTTTAACTGTGATGTCATACTTATGTTCAGCTCCCTACAGCCCTGACATGCAAGAGATAAATCAATAGACGAAGTAAATGTAGCCACATTTTAAAGTATTTAATAACTGGATTTGACTTATATAAAGATAATTTTGAGGGATAACATTGAGATGTTAGTAGATCAACACCTGGCTATGCATCTGGATGACATCACAGATTAAGTTCTTGGTTCTCTGATTTTAAGACTCCAGAAGGAGTTGTTCATTTTCACAAGCACCTATTGGCCTCTGTCCTTAACTGCATGTATGAATCAAATTCATAAATTTAGTGGTATCTCCCTTAATTCAGCAGTTAAATGAAATAACTCAGAATCCACACAGTTTTAAAATAAGCTGCACACACGTTATTCTTGCCAGTAAAGGTTATCAGATTCTCAACATGCTTTAAGTATCAGAAGTATTGGGACAAATGGGGTGTCTTAAATGTCTAAACTCCTAAAATTCCTTCTTTCTTCTTGTAAAACTTGAAGTTTCATGGTTTTAAGTCTTTTTGTATGTTGTACGGTCTTTCTAAACCGACTCCTTTATGTTTTATTCCTTTTTTTTTTTTTTTTTAGTTGAACTGATGTAGAGGTTTTTGTTCCTTAAAGATGTGTATTGAATGTTGGTGTCGTGGTTTACATTTCATTTTTAGTGCTGTGGTAAATCCTGTGGATTTGAAAAAGTACCGGCAATGCCAGTGATAGTTGTATTGCTACAAGACATCTGGTCTTGTAATGACAGAGCAGATTCACATTGAATCTTTTTGTACCTTAATTTTAAGAATTTCGTACATATATGTACCTTGAACTTTTAGACGCGATGTTCTATTTAAAGTAATTTCTTTGAGAAAAAATGGTGCTATTCTATGACCTGATTTACAGCAGGTTATTTAACTAGCACAATTTTCCAATCACATCACCTCATGTGGTTGCAGTAAGGTATTTAATATTTGATTAAGAAAGGCTCATCTGTTTTTATGGGGCTTTCTTGTGTTTGCATAAGCCTTCATTATGGCTGCAGACATCAGAATGTTTATACTAGCTTTGCGTCAAATACGCAATACTAGCAGGGTTGGTTTCTACTTAACACTAACTTACAACTTTTTATCAACAGGTCCATTTGGTGATCCAGGGTACTGAGATTTTGCAGACCAGCTGAAATAATCATTTCATTCTTTGTTTTTCTTCAGGTCACAAGCTGTCATCAGCGTGGGTGCTACCTCTTAAAGCAAAATTAAAAGGACCATGCCAGTGGTTTTGAATGTTTTAGCAAATCAACAAATTTGGCTATAAATGGGTTATAATTTACTAGTGACTGCTTCACAAACGTTACCCAACTTAAAGGCAGGTGTTGGTCTTTGTTCATGGTAGCACTGTATAAAAATACACTTGCTAAAAATAGGCAATCTATCACATTCAACTAGTAGTTGATTTTACTTTTTGTTAAAGTTATTGTTACATCTTAATGTAGTTTATATGATTGGTTCCTTGATGATACATTTAGGTGCTGTTTAAAGCTCCAACATCTGAAATTTGAGTTGGGTAGTTTATAGTTTGTCCCTCTAATGTAATGATCAAGGTTAACTTTGAAAAACCCAGCAGGTCATTTGTAACCCCTTGCTACTAGGGTTGGGCGATATGCTGCGATTGCACTGTACGATGGTAGAAATGTGTCCACTGGTAGAAATTTAGCAGTACAGTTTCTACAGCGGGAGCTCTACGAGGCAGGCTATGTAGCAAATCAAGATTCTCACTCATGATTCTCATGGGTTGAAGATGCACCGGTTTTAAGGTATACTGTGGTATGAAATTAACTTATAATTCTGTGTATATGTGATCTATGGTAATGAAAAAGAATCCAACTGGACAGAGAATTAAAGCTTTTTATAGTACACTGTCAAAAGGGTGGTGGCAGGGGTCGCACATACTTTTTTTTTTTTTTTTTTTAAGTTTAAAAGTGCATTCGTTCAACTAAAAATAATCGATTAAAAGTCATTGTAACTGATGATGATAAGAATTTTACACAGTATACCGTGAAACTGAGATAAATTCTGAGATGGTTACTGTAGCAAATGTTATACTGTTGTAACCCTATTTTTGTGTAATTGCTCAAATCCAGCTGCTTTGTTAAGTTATGTGATTTCAGTAGACATAAAGGTAGAGAGTGAAGTTGTCAAAAAAAGTTTGGTTTTACTACTTTGAGTCTTTTTGTTTTTCAACTCAAGTTTTGTCTCATGTGAGACAGTTGTTTTCTTTTGGTGTGGAAGTCCCAAATAAAAGGAGAAAATAATAAAATGTAGTATGTAAGTATGGTATAGTTATCTCAAACTATTTCTTAATTGAATTTACCGAACAGTTACTATATTGAGATATGTATCATTTCCGTGATACAAGATTACATAGAAGATTTTGGCCATATCGCCCACCCCCTTGTTTTGAAGACTGATTTCTTAAAGGCTTTTCTGACCTGCTGGTATGAAAAATGATTCATTTGCTGCATGTTGTATACAACTTACCACCATATTGAAAGTTTTCAATCAGGTTTTTATTCTAGTTTTCCTCAAGTTGTGCAAAACAACCAAGAAGATATCGTATGCCTGATATAGTGTGCATCTCCAACTTTTTCTTTCTTTAGTTCAGTAGCTGCTCCTTGTTTATTTGAGTTTACGATACACAAGAATCATTTTTTGTACCAGCAGAAAACAAGTGCTGCCAAATGACCCACAGTTTTTATTCGCCTTGTATTTATCTTTGAGGAAATCAGTTGTTTAGATTTGTGACTCCAAAAAAAAAACATTTAGTCTTGAAAGTACTGATTACATGAGAGGTACAAACAGGTTGAGCAAAAGCATTCATAACCATTGGCATGGTCCAACACTTGTGGTGCTCTTTGTTTAAACCCATTGGGTTGTTAAAGATTGTAGTTTTGTTTTGGAAGGCACTTTTGGGGCACATTACCAAAACAGAATGAGCTGTAGTATTCACATTTTTATTTTTCAGCAGCGTGCTGGTGAGAGGAGCCACTGATCAGCTTTAGCCACGATATTGGGATGTCACTTTTGGTGCCTTAACTCACTCGCTAATCACTAAAGGTTCTTTTACAGCCATGCAGTGTCCGGCCTTGGAATGAAGATTTTACTTGAGCTTACTTTCCTCACTAAATAGATGTTGCAGTCATTTGGTCCACCACATTTCCTTCCATTCCTGCTTTTCCTGCCATTGCTGTTTTTCCAACTTGCACGTTTGACAGTTGCTCGTCTTTTCCACGATGCTGCTGCCGTTGTTGAATGAACTTAAGACTTCTGTATCAAGCAGGGTGGCCTACCTGGATTACCATTGTTTGTTAGCCCAATGGATGGAGGTTTCCATCTCTGTGACGACAGCCGGGTTCACAGAGCAGACACGTAACTCTAAAGCCGCATTTATGGCTTTCACTGCACCAAAGGTCATCCCAACTGCTTGACATGCATTGTTTGGTTGGATATTGGAAAAAAAGACACTACAGTGGTTTCTTCATCCTGAACAGTACGGTGCACCACATAATGACTGAAAATCCAATCTTGAGTTTGAAACTGTTGACAATCCATCCTGTCATGTGTTTGTTCACAATTTGATGTATAACATGGAAAAAAATCCCATTTTGTGTTGGAAAACTCTGAAATGAATCATGTTCTGATGCTGTAAAAATTGTGATTTTCTGAAGAATGTTTTTAAATGAAAGTGACTTTTTTTTTTAAGTAATGGAGTATGTTAAATTTGATGCAAGAAAGTGGAGAAAAAAATTAAACCCTTTGATACACTAAGCAATTGCAGAGTTTTTTATTGTCAAACTGAAAGCTTTTGGAAAGTGAGGTCAAAGCTACTTTCTTTCAGATCAAACCCACAAGGTCCTTTGGTTAGAAAGGCAATTGCCTGGACTGGAGTGGGTGTCATCTGAAACAGAGGTTAATAATTTTGTCCAGCTGATGTTCCCTTGAAATGCAGTCATGTCTGCTTGAGTTCCCTCGTCACTGTTTCAATATATATTTTTTGTTGTGAGCAGTTTAACCTTATTCCCTTTTCTACCTGTTCAGGACCCTATGACAGAGTCCTCGTGGTCATAGAAAGTCTAGTCGTAGAATTTCACAATTACATTTTCCAGGCCTGGAAAAGTCATGAAATTTGTCAAAATCTTTGAGAGATTTGGGAATGTCATGGAATTCTGTTGCGTATGCTTAAATTGTTACAATAATCCTCTGTGGACAACCATCTACAAAATGTAACATGACGGCAAATTATTTTCTGTAACTGTCGACTTCACGTATCTTTGATATGTGTCAGTGTGTGACATTGTTGTGTTTACCATCATGTCTGCTTTGTCATTTTCTCCCTGAGTCTATTTCTTCCTTCCTTTACGACATCTCGCTGAAATTATGTTTGAAAAGTCAGGGAAGACTTTGGAGATATGGTCCATGAAAAAGCATCAACTCTGCCTGTGTAGTGTTGTACACAGGGGGAAAGAATAGGGGAAAGTCAGGATTTTTGTAGTAGGAACAATATCTTCCTTCTCTATCCCATTAATTATCTTGCTATCTCTCACTGATCTTGCAAACTCTTCAAGGGTTTTTGTTGGTTTCATGCTGTCTTCGCATAAAACTGAGGACCAGTATCTGATTCATTATTGTGAAAAAGACCAAAATTTGTATTGTAATATAAAAAAGTGCTTTAAGAGATTTTAGATCATGTACAAACTGAGCACCTAGCAAGTCTTTCTTCATAGAAAGCACCAACAGGAAAGTTCATGATGAAAACTCTCTGAATTTATACTAAAAGATTCAAATCAAAGAGTTTTCATTGTCATACATTGTTACTCCATCTAGTAGTCATGATTGTTTCTCTTTGTCTTGATAAAACATGTATAATCATGCATGCATACAAAATCTATCCATCTTTCCATCTTTCCATCCGTTGTGAGTTTATCTGCAAAGTTTACATGTATCTTATGAGTCTGTCTTGAGTAGTTCAGTTCTTTTTTTGTTTATTGAAGGTAAGGAAGGAGGGAGTAGTAAATTTTCAGGACCGGAACTTACCACCTAAGTCTTGAGCTCTCTGCTGGTCGCTGCCACAGAGTAACTGTTGCCTGAAAAGAAAAGTCAGGGAAGAGTTTCTAAATTTTTCCATGAAAATGTGTGGGAACTCTGTTTATGCAGTGTTGTACACAGGCGGAAAAGATCATGAGAAAGTCAAGATTTATGTAGTAGAATAACATTTTCCTTCTTTTCTGTCCCATTAATATCTTTCGACCTCTCAGATTGATCTGGTAACCTCTTCAAGGGTTTTTGTTGGTTTCATGCTGTCTTCACATGAAATTAAACACCAGTATCTGATTCATAATCGTGAAAAAGACCGAAATGTTGAACCTTTTCATCGTAGTGTTTAGATGTAGTAAAAAAAAAAAAAAGTACTGTAAGTGTGAAGAGATTTTAGATCATGTACACTTGAGCACCCAGCAAGTCTTTCTTCATAGAAAGCACCAACAGGCAAGGTCATGATGAGAACTCTCTGAAATAATACTGATTCAAATCGAAGACTTGAAGTTTTCATTATCGTACATTGTTACTCCATTTTGTAGCCATGATTGTTTCTCTTTGCTTTGGTAAAACATGTATAATCATGTTTGCATATGTGTCCATCTTGACGTCTGTCCACCTACTGTTTTTTATCTTGCATTTTGTCCATCCATCTGTCATGTGTGTATCTGCAAAGTCTACATGTATCTAGTGAGTCTGTCTTGAGTAGTTTAGTTCTCATTTTCACTTTATGGACAGTCAAGAGCGAGGAAGTAGAAAAGATTTGCCGTTGTGTTTAGGACCAGAACTTACCACCTGAGTCTCGAGCTCTCTGCTGGTCGTTGCCACAGAGGAGTAAAAGTTGGCTGGAAAGAACGGTGCGCTGCCTTTTGCAGCACTCTTAGAAACGGGGGAGTTTTGTTTTCCAGAATGCCAGACTGTTCATGTTTGCAAATGTCAACATTTGTAAAAGCCGTTGTTGAGCTCCAGCAGACTGAGGGCCCCCAGAGGGATTAGAGGAGGCTCTGTTTACCTGCTCTGAGGAATGCTGCCCTACGCGGACGCTTTTGTATCTGTCAGGGACCCAAGGTCACAGCGCCGGCAGAGATGGGCCCGCTTTGTCCCTCCCCAAAGTTTCCACCTCACAGTATCAACAACAAAACACAATGTGGGCGACCTGGGAGAAGGAAATGGAATTCTTGTTCATGTTGCTACAGTGTTGAGAAAATCCAGTTCAGTGGCCCCTTTTACCTTTGATAAGTCTCGATGAGGGATGACCGTTTTTTGTGATTTTGATTGGAAAATATCAGATTGGCATTATTCATTTATATTTTAATATATTTTGCGAGTTAATTTGCACTTCTGTTCTTACTACATGTGCATTTATTAAGTTTGATGCTTCAGAAACTTAAGTTTGCTTGATGCGCCCATACATCTACACACAAATGAATTTATTTCATAGTTAACCCATTAATATCACTTGCTGCTCCTTTCTGCCTCTGTCAGTCTTCATAGAAAAGTATTTTTAACTCCCAGTTTGAGAAGACTTCCCAGTGTGTCCATGCATTGCCAGTCAGCACTACCAGTGTTTGACCGCATGGTGTCGCACTTGTACAAGTTAAAAACACGCTCAGTGGAAGAAACTGATGCTGTAATCAATTTCAGAAAGATATGCAGCCCTCTAACAGGACATAAATAAATCCCTAAAACCTTATTAAGTACTACACGCTCATTATGAGTCCCTGTTAAAATACTGGAGGATTATAGCGACTTGTGAAGACTGACAAATGTTTTGCAAAAGCTGCGATTTAGACAATGACTGTTTCTTCTTCTTGACCGGACTGTCAGTCACTGATGGAGCAATCTGACCCCAAACCAGCAGACACCGAGGAGCACATTCAGGGCCAACAAACACACTTCTGTTTAATTTGTCTGCAAGTTAGGAGGTATTTGCGGAGGGCAAACCTCGTTAAATTTGACACGGGCTCTCAACATTTCGCAAGCATGCAAAAGGTAGTTCAAAGCGCAATATTTTTTCCATTTTGTAAAAGGTAGCAAACAGGGTAAATTATTTGCCATCTCTCCAAGTAGACTCATTCAGTTACCATGTAAAACAATTATGTTAATTATAACCACCCAAAACATATAATCTGTTCGTTAAAAACACAATTTGACCAAAGTGAAAATATCAATGCAAGCATGTACTTAATTTGGCTGGAAATGCCTCAAAATATCATCCAAATGTTCCCCTTTTTCTGTGAAGTTCACTCAGACAAAGACATATAACAACTGCAAGTTTGAAGATTTTCTTTATCTCATTTTGTAATAAACATATAAATAATAAACTCTAGACATTTTTTGACGCATCGCCCTGTTATGAAAGTTAACTGGTATGGTCTGGCTATATAGACTATCCAAACTTTGCATCTGCCACAGGTCATTTCTATAAAACTATTTCCCTATTACAAAATATGAAAAGAAAAATACATTTTAGTACATTTACAGGAGTTACTTATTAATTTATTTAACGAAACTGTTTCAGTACTACTTTAACTGTTACTGAATTGTCAGAATCTGCATTTAATATTTTTCTCAGAAGAAAACAGAAAAATAGAAACACAACAAAAACAAAAAGAAAAGCAGAGAATGCAGACATGAGGCAGAATATCTGTCCCTCTCCGACAACTTAAACGAACAGTTTCCAAAATAATAAAATTCTTAATAAACCAAGCAGTACAAGATTTTCCAATACTTTCCCAACTACTGTATTTAAATTAAAATATATTCTCATATCTTACACTATTTCAAATAACGAAATGTGATTCGGTAGCGATCTGTCAAAATCTAATTTACAATTCTGTGTATAAAAATATAATTTATGGAACCCCGCGAAGTTTGTTCTTCCCAAAATATAACAGTCAGTTGCACATATATGCACATATGAACATTACAACCTGTCAAAGTTAGCTCCTTTCTACGTGGTCTTCTTTCTCTTTGCGATATTTTTTCTTTTTCATTTTTTTCTTCATTTTTTCTTTCTTTTTCTTTTTTGCATTTGAGATATACAAAAATAGATTATGCACAATTTGCTGCTCACACCGTTTCAGAATCCATTTGTGTGACAGCAGCGAGTTCACATGAGAATAAATTATTCAAAGAGAAACTTTTTAAGGCTCCATTCATTCTTTGAAAGGGGACACATGGAAAAGTCACTGAAATAAATATCCCAACTCCGCTGGGGCCTTTGTCTTGTCTGTTTGTTCGTTCGTTTTTTTTAATTATTATTATTATTTTATTTTTTTTAATCTATTGAATAGTTCGTGTGTCCTACATTTAAAAGTCTCATTCTGCTCCTGGAGTTGAGGTTTCAACTTGGGTATACTGACATCCCAAGTGGATGGATCGAGTGGCTGTCCAAGAGCCATGTTCCTAATTGATAAAGGATCTTGGAGTACCAGTGCACTCCGTCGTTTTGTGCACTGACTCGAGGCTGAGAACTGAAAAGCAACGAGGACACCCAGTGGGCGAGCCTGACGGGTGCCAGGGCCCAGTGCGCCAGCTCGTGGTCTTCAATCACTGCGTAACAGGACGCAAGGACCTGGTCCACCACGACGGTTCCCTGCACGGTTATCGGCGCAAAGGAGCCCTCGTGCTCTTGCGTGTAAATCCGTTTTACGGTCACAGGCTCGAGTCGACTTCGCTCGGCGTCATACACGAACACCGTCTGTCCGGTTTGGACCTGGCTGGCGAAGATCGCCGACATTAGCTCCTCCTCTTCTGTGGTGTTGTGGCCGACGAAGAGGAGGTGCGCGGCTGTGAGGGTGATTTTCTGGCCCGAGTCGGTTTCGATCACGTAGAAGAGCCTCCTGGTCGTCCGGTCTTGGTCTATAAACATGATGAAGTCGGTGTAAATCGGGTTCCCATCGTCATCAGCTGCCAGGACCCTGTCGCCAGTTTGGAGGTCTTTGACCGCCTTCTTGGTACCATCCTGGAGGATGACAGTGGAGGAGCCTGGGAAACAGCCGCCTGACTTTGCTGCCACTGAGTTTTCTGTTAAAGTAAAAGATTGTGTTGTTAAAATACAGTTTAAAATGTTTATCAAGTCTTAGATGGCAGAACCCTTTGTGGTGCTGCAACATTATTTCAAAAAGACATTAAATGCCCTAAAGCAATATTTTACGCTTTTTAAACACTTTTCAAAAATAATAAATCACAGGTGCTTTGAGCCATACAGCTCAGAACCACAGATCCATTCAAAAGCCCATTCAAAACCTCCTTTTTTTGCTTGTATTTGTATTTTTCCTGCCTACACACATCATGGTGGGCCATATGCATTTTGCATAATGATGCCTGTCTGCTCCTCCGAGCCAAATGCGTATTGGCTTGGCCCACGTTGTCTGAGACGAGAAAACTGAAAGCCTTGGCTCATCTATTCTTAATTAAAAAACCCAATAAAGAGCAGGCATTGTTATTCTAAATCAGCTTGTGGATCGAGCTACTCTCAGTAAAGAACACTTACGCCTTTCCCAGCTACTCTTCCCATATTTACTCAGGTGCAGAAACCTCCATGTGACAATTCACACAAATAGGCGACTCACAACTACTATTTACCCAGCGGAGCCACTTTTCCAAGCCTCTCGAGTTGTAGATTTGAATTTAAATGAGGGCCCGGACTCTTAAATGCTTTCTGTTGTGCAACATCAATGTCCCCTCTTTCTACCACCTCTCCCTGCTTTGTTGTCAAGCTTGATGACAATAATTTTGGCCTTGGTGGAGCTCTTCACATACCAGTCTCCAGGATCACACTGTCCTGCACACAGAAAAAAGGGGGTTTCCTACTCAGAATTTGGGGGGCTTTTAATCTTCTTTTAAGATTCCCGAGCATGAAATAAGGTGACAACTGAAAACCAGATTTACCCCAACCAATTCAACATTGTTCAGCCAAATCCTTTTGGTAAAGTCGCATGACCCCTAATGACACGTCGGCCTGGCCCATACTGTGATCTCAAAACGTGTGTGTTGAATGACAAGTAAGGGATTTATCAATAAAGTCTGGGCTCAGAAAAAAAGCGCCACGGTTCATCAATCATTGAGGAAATAGTTTCTGCGCGCCATAGGTGTCCTTTAGCTCAGTGGAGGCCTGTGCGGTTATTTTACACCCCAAAAATTTGCCAAAATGAAATTAAAAACTGAATCTCAACGCTGAGACAAATAAAATCCAAATAAAAACCTCAAACAATTAATTATTTTCGTTTTCCCATTATAAAATCAAATCCAAAATATTACCAAATTACCTAAAAAACGTGACAAATTCCAGCATTTTATTTCGGCTTCCACCGCTGTGCAAAAAAATACAGAGAACAAAATGACTTTCTTTGTCTAGGTCGCACCGAGGAACCTTGTTAGATTATGGTCGTGGTTCCCACCAGGAGACAGTGTGGGGCGATGTAAGATCAAGAAATAAGCTGCATAGGAAATGCTCATAATGCCACAGGCTGGGATACCCACACATCATTCACAGAGACATATTTTATAATGCAAAAATCTGGTCAAAATTAATGGTTATGCTGCATTCTGCATTCTAATTAGACAAATATTGATAAGATAAGATGGGAGGGTTTTTTTATCCCGAGGAAAATCTCTGCAGCAGCTGAAATATAAAGTTGGAATTCAGATTCAAAGAGTGCAATATACAAAAAAAGGCAACATATCAGTAAGGTGCAGTTCACCAGTATAATAAATAACCTTAGCTGCAACATTTATAGTCTCCAGGAAACAAAGAGTTGAGTGCACCTTCTTGGGATTAATCGTTAACTGAATGATAATTTTTGGCTTTGTTGATGGTCATGCAATTTATGGCTTTGCAATACAAACGGATCCACAGATATTCTGATACATTTTCATTGCGTTTCTTCTCTTGTCTCTGTGTCTTGTAGCCTATAAATGTTGCACTAAAGTCGGGATTTTTTAAAAACATCTAATCTAAGTTTCCCTCGCCATTAGCTGAAGGAACTTAAATGTTGCAGGAAAGTTTCCTAAAAGATAACTCAGGACTGCACCTGCTCTTTTAGATCACAATCTGACAGGAAATCCGCACTGGTGATTATTTTCTCCAGCATCCCAGTGCTCCCAGTGCGCATGACAGACTGTCTCTCATCTCGCAGCCATACCTGCTTTAACGGAGCAGTGGATGTGAGCTTTGGATTCATAGTAGACCCAGTCGAATCCGGCTTCCACCGCCAGCCTGGACAGAGTGCCGTATTTGCTCTTGTCTCTGTCCGAGGTGGTGATGTCCACGGCTCTGCCCTCGTAGTGGAGCGACTCCTCGAAGTGGTGTCCGTCTTCGTCCCAGCCCTCGGTGACCCGGAGCTTCACCCCGGGCCACTGATTCATCACCGAGATGGCCAGAGAGTTCAGCTTGTCTTTACATCTCTGCGGGGGGAGAAATGGACCAATTAGTCACCTGTAGCTTGGACACATACACTGTGCCAAGAGCGTAAAATGTGGAAAAGTCTGAATCTAGAACAGCATTTGCCACTAAAATCTTTATTTCGACACCATATCTGCAGCCAGGTGCTCATAATGGCTAAAATATATCCTCTTTTGATAAGAAACATAGAATATTAGACCGCATGCGCCACGTGTGGATATTTTTTTTCATTTTCTACCAAGAAATAGAGCCTCCCAATATACTGTTTGCTTGATCTCAACTGTCAGTTAGATCACGATTCAAACTCGCTGAGGCCTCGCCCACACCTCTCCTCTCCATCCCCACCTGACGCCCCTGATTCCTCCCAGCTGAGCTGAAACACTGGGACTGAACTGCATCTCTGAGTTTACATTTCTCAGTGAGCAGCAGCGTCAGAGGGCACATCTCGGATAAGAAAGCTGCTGATGAAATATTGATAAGGCACCGCATTCGCTTCACTGGCCTATAACATATGGGTCTTTGGTCTTGGAACAGCATCCCTTTCTATCAAAAAGTGTTGAATCGAACACAACATGCATACATTATAAATTCATGAGTTTGTATTAGGCCATGAAATGAGCGAGTCCTTTTGTTGGTTGCAACTTGTCTGTTTTCTTTAAATCAATAATTGATATGCAGATGATATGAAGGTGATCTTCAGGAGCAGCTGGCTGCCTTAAAAATAATCTGGAGTCGCTCCTATAAATAAATCGTCGCACCCCAACCTCTGCGCGCTCTCAATGAAGATGCTTGGCCTTCTCCAAGACAACTATTCTCGACACTCAACCAATATGTCAAATAAAACATCACAAAGAGTCTTTTCAGTGCAACCGCGGAGGGAAACTTTCATTATTCCTCTCCTGCAAAGTCGTGGAAACGTGACATGCCTCCTTAAGTCGAGGTGTTGTGGCTGCTGACTGGCTGCTGACTGACAGACTTGTGAAATATCCAGGGATGGTATGGGCTCACAGAGGAGCGTCTGTGTGTCCTTTTCTCTTTACTGTGTGTCCTAAAGCAAGAATGTTCACACAGTTCCCAAAACTCAAAGAAGAAAAAGGGTCTTCCACATATATCAGTGAGTGTTTTATGAGGATATCACACTTGTAGAATGTGTTGAATTAAGAAAAAAAACGACCCCCCCTCCCCAAAAAAAACCTCCCGCATTCTGAGTGGGATTGTCGGAGTCAAGAGCCGTAAAGCTTAACCTATTTATTAATTCATTAGGTCGTGTGCCGCAAATCAAGCCAAATTCTGCTCAGCCACCGTGAAGCCCAGCAGGGCGCCCTAGACCGACGCTTTGTGCTCGGGGTAAAGTTGTTCAACAGCCTCTCTCTTAATCTTTTCACAAATGATTTGGTTAGAGGAAACACTTATCAGCTACCTGTCAGTGCAAACAACCCGCCAGCACATCTTTTTTTTCCCGACGCGTTTGCACTTTGAGCAGAGTCTACACTGCAAAAAAATTACTATTAGAGCTTTTCTTAAACGTGAAAAGTAGCATTTGTCAGCGTGAATGACATGATTTAACAGAGGCAATCCAGTATTTTGTTTTTTACTGGAGCATCTTATTCTGCTTTACAAGTTGTGTCAAGAAAAAAATCTTGAAGCACAGTTAATTGGAAACACATTGAAATTAAAAGACTATGTATTCTTACAGCCCCACAGGAGAAAATCTCTGTTTATTTTGAGACAAATAATATTTTACGACTGAACATGAAGTTATAATTTGTGGATTAGCTCATGCTGCTATTCCCATGCCCCGTCACTCCAGGAAACTCTATCTGTAAATGTCTTTAAACGCCTCTGTTGGCAACTTTCCTGGGAGTGAGCTGCGTCTTTATAGTGAAGATGCTTGTTGCAGCGCTCCTTCAAGTATCAAATATTATAGTCTTGGCTGGACCTCAGTGAATTGATGGATTAATTCATTTATTGCACAGATCTGAGGGTGCATGCACGTATCTTTTTTCATGTATGAGTATAACATCTATTTTCCAAAGATAACAAGAAAAGTCCACTATATTCATGCGTAAACTTCGTGCGTAAAACCCCACTGTTCATGCGTAAAGCCGTGGAACAGCGCAAAGCCCGTTGGCACAGCGTAAATCCCCATGTGATAATGCTTATGCCACTGGCATCCTTCAAAACAGCCACAGTTCTCCTCTTTTGCATGTCCATATACTAATTTGATGGCTTTATAATGCCACCAGAACATTCTCACCTGTTTTAACTTACTATGGCCGCCCGCTGACCAAAGGTCATAAGTTCAAATTGCGTTTCAGGCCCGGTGAGGGTGCCGAAAAAGCCCTTTCATGTACATGTCACACTTGGAGCCGGTTGTTGTGTTTACTCTTAATGCTTGTATGCTAAATGTAAAGCGTACGATTGACCAGAAGCCATTGACCCTATTTATATATTTGTACACATAAAGTAGCTCCAAAAATGTTATTTTGAGGCCCCTAAATAGGAAAAATTCAGCTACAGATGCGCGATATCGTCACGTTTTATCGGAGGGACTCCCACCTCGTTTGCATGATTTTACACAGATCTGTAAACACAGCTGTTTATACAGCAGGTGGGGTGTTTTACTCAGATTGAAAGCCTTTCAGACATATGTTACCCCATATTCTCAGAAATTAATAAAATCACGAAATCCTTTTTTATGTGCTGGAGACCCTGGAACCTCCTCGAGGATCCGCGTGGGCTCCCCGAACCCCAGTTTGGCCATCACATCCCCACGCGCCTGTAATTTCATGATCTGTGTGTGTATGAAAAGCTATAGGTGTATCGCAGAGGAGATGTGGGGAGGGCTGCGAGGGACGCCGAGACCGCACGCACAGTGAATATTTCATCGTGCTCATGCATGGTGCGAGGCACGGGTTCAGGGACTCCGGCGCGCGCCTTGGCTTCTTCATCACCACCAGCACCGCCACCATCACCACCGGCATTTTATTATTACTGAGCCAATATCATCCAAGCGCTTTTAATAATTCACCAGCATCTGAGTGCTAAAGTCATGCTGAAGAGACGCGGCATTCTGCAGCCTGGAAAGAAAATCAAGGTCTCTGCGATGTATTGTGAGCCTCGTCTTATCTGCACAAAACGAGCTTTGATAACTAACTGCCTACATTAGGATGGAGTATTAGAAAAAAAGATGTCATCATCCTTGCAAGAGAGGCACCATCACCCCCTGTGCGCCTTGCTCCTATAATTGACCCACCCATTTATGAAGTCCTGATAGTGTTCCGAACACTCTCAAAGACATGTCACTGTTTTCATGCACTGATGCACACCAAGCGAAAGGCTAAATTACAGCAGCCTGTTCGAGAAAATGTCTGAATGAGCCACGCCATGCCTGAATAAGCCCGGCTGTTTGAAGCGGTGCGCATCCCCATCTCTCTATATTCAGAATAAAGAAAAAGGCGCTTAAAAGACGCGTAAATACGCAACAAATACTGAATGTCTCCTCGAAATGTGATGTGACATGAATGTGCGCATGTGAAACAACAAATAGAGCCTCACAAAGATACAAATATAGATATGAGGAGAGGGGCACATTAATATTTTAAATACACTGTCACAATCATGAAGGCCGAGTGTCCTGACTGTCCGCCTGCACATCACTTCTCCAGCTGGATTTCTACATTCGCTTCCACCCTGCAGCCTTTGAAAAACTCCCGTTGCTGGTGCATAAAGCGCATCTGCTTTTACAGTGAAGTTAAAAGGCTCAGTGTGAAGAGTTCAGCAGCGGGTAAAACAGACTTCACTTAAGGTGCGCAATCAGTCTGACAAGGAGGTTGTTGCAGTGCGCAGTGATGGTGCGTTAGGAGACGGGCAGTAAGGAGAAAAAAGGTTATTCTGTCTCCTTACCTGAGTCATTAGCCGGTCGGCACCGGTGTTCTCCTCATCCTTGAATATGATGTCTGTGTTATAATTGGGAGTCAGTTCTTTAAATCGCTCGGAGTTTCTCGTGATCTTGCCTTCGTATCTGCCGCTTGCCCCGAGGGTCTTCTCCGCCACGTTGGGGATGAACTGCTTGTACGCAAGAGGTGTCAGCTTCTTCGGGTGTTTTCTCCTGCCGTAGCCCCTGCCCGGTCCGCATCCCATCCCAGAGGACACCAAGGACAAGCAGATGAGACCGACCAATACGATTCTGGTCCAGAGCAGCATTTTTTTTGTCCTTTAAGATCTCAAACGAGTCGCCGCTGCTATCTCTACCGTCTGCCTCTCCCGGCTCTCGCAATGTCCTTGTCTCCTCCTCTACTTCGCCTTCGCCTGGTCTCTACTGTGGCAGGTGCGGAAATGAACGCGTCAGACAAATGGTAATAACGGGGCACATCGAAGGAGGGTTAAAAAAAAGTAGTGAGGGAATTAAAAGCCACGGGATCTCTAGTCGAGCTGCAGCCGCTTGTGTGAGGCGACCGCTTTTACTGCTTTGTATTATAGCACCGATCTATAGCAGGGGAGGGATTTGATTGGCTCGCCTAGACAAACCCTCCTGATGTTATCCCACAAAAAAATCTTAAAAGATTTCTTCCACCTGAGGGTTAGTCTGTGTTGCGGGGAGGAGGGGCTGCTCCATGGGAAAACATCAATTATAAACCGTCTTTTTTTCACCCTCCCATTTTCCAAGATTTCACAGGGAAGGCAGGACAGACAGCAGCACTTGCTCAGAGCTGGGCTCAAATCTGAAGCAGTGGAGTTAAGTGAAGTGATTTCAGTGTGTGTGTGTGTGTGTGTGTGTGTGTGTGTGTGGTAATTGAACTGCGTCTGGGATAACTTTCCGCACATAATGCATTTCCCTGGAGAATAAAACTGCTCGTGAACGTGCATTGCGCACGCCTAAATTGGATGATTTTTCTGTGACCTCGTCACCGAATAAGTGAATGAACATAATGAAGAGTTTACTTAGTGTACGAATTATTAGGTTGGTGGATTTGTATTCGAAATGGCCTCTGATGTATCATTTCCCATGTTGAACAGCACAAATATACGCACGGAAATAACTTTGGAGATGTTTCGCGTCATTTAGGTAACTCGAAGTCTAAAAAAATCTGCAAACGTAACGGGATCTACCTTTTAATTTGGCACTACTCAAATCTACCAAACTTTAGTAAGATTTAAAGAAAAAAAACAACCAACAAACAAACCCTGCACTAATAGTGCATTACGCGCACTGTGCGCCCTCGCTGCGCCCTCCTTTTACGCGTCGGAGGCATTTATTCGTGATTTTTTTTTTTTTTAAATGTAGACCTATATTCATCTCATAACAGTACATATTGTCACTCTTCTGACTTACAACATGAACTACACTATTAAATATGACAGTGGTAAACGGGACAGATTTACAGTACAATACAGAAGAGGCTTTAGAGAGTGTAATCCAGGCCTCTCCAACTCATCTAAAGCCAGCTCTTATTGGAACCGGGTTAAATATTCAGCATGCATCTGTTTTAAGCCAGTTATCTTCCATAAGCTCTGTTACACACTGTCTTCCTTCCAAAGTCCACTTCAATGACAAACTGTATATACCGGTCATAGTTGTGGCTGACATATGTCTTTGCGCCCAACTGTAACTTCCTCTTTACTCTCTCCTTTAAAGAAGAAGGGTGGTAGAGGGGGGCTCCTTGCACTCATGGTAACACCCAACACTTCTCTAATTAATTCTCCACTGGTATTGGATTGGTTTTATTTCAATCACCAACTTTCCTGTTTTCAGCCCAACACACCCAGATTCCTGTGATTAAAGCTAATTAAGAAATACTTTAGTGTTGGTTTTAGTTAACACATAAAACACCACTCTATTGTCATTCAAGTAATATCAGCTCAGACAACAGCAAATATTTCAGATGTTTCAGGAAGGCGAATTATTTGTATGATAACAAACCAACTGTTGGAGTAATTACAGGAAGAGGGGCTGTTTTGGGGCAACTTCAGCTCTCATCACACAGACAGTGTGGCACAGGTGCTCTGAAGTGAGGATAGATATGCCAGCCTTTGGTGTGGCTTTAGTCTCGTTAAACCTCACTCTGGCTGACCTCCAGTCTGGTGTTGTTCAGTCTGTGCCAGGCGTGTGGCACCACAACCAGGGCAGGTGAGACTTCCTGCCGCTCACTGAGACCATGAACATCAAGTCTTGGCCAAAAGATGGTTTATACACTTGGCACGCTGCCGTGTAACACCGACCAAGATACTCTGCTACCGATGATGGATTTCAGTCCACTGAATTCCCTTTGATTTTTGCTGAATGTCATTAAGATGTATTTACTGGACACATTTCAGCAGTAGTTTCTGCAGAGGTGCTGTTCAAACACAGAGCTGACAGCAGTTGTGGTGCCCTGAGGGACACCGGAGGCGCTGTCTGGCCCCAGGTCAGAGTCTTGATTCAGGTGTCACAGCTCTGAGATAAAAACCTCGCATGCCACATAAATGCCTCAAAAACAACAGTGACAGGAAGAAGGTGAGGTAGCAAGAGTCCAGAGGAGCCTCAGTCCTCAGACCCAAAAAAGGATGGGATTATAATAACTATTATTGTGATGATTATAGAGACTTTAAGGGGTTCTTTGTAAACGAACCAAGTGACAAAATGTGATGCTAAGTGAGATGAATAATGCAGAGATTGTGATGAATAATGCAGCCTAAAGAGCAAGGTGCGCTGATGTGACAGACTGGATTTGAACTTGAGTTTCTCCTGCAGAGGAAACCAACCATCTATCAAGACCTGGGGCAAACAGCATTTGCAAACATTATGCTTCATTGTTTGGTTTTGGCCACCTCCAGTGCCAGATGGGTGGAGTTTCCAACTAAAGGCAGTTGAAATCACATCAGACTATTTAGACAATTAATCAAAATAACTCAGGTCAATCTAGCAGGTCAACTTTTGATTAAGACCTTATCTTGATTCTGTCTAAAAACCCTTTAACATTTGAAAACAAACTTGTAATAGCAGCTTATTGTTGTTCTTGACTGATCTCCTCTGTTCAGGGTGAATGCATCCTGGGATGTAAACACACTGGACTGGCCACCAGGCTATCATAGGGTTAACACACAGACAAGAATGATATATATTCACACAGCTATGGACAATTTAGAGTTTTACTTCAACTTCAAAGTAGTCATTTTCAGTTTGCCAAATAAGGTTTAAAAGTATTTTATTAGCCCAACAGCTAAACCACATAGGTGCACATAATGCTGAAATTTAGAGGCCCTGACACACCAAGGCACATCAGCCATTTTTGTTATCATACAGATGATGTGAGGCTGCGCTACGTTCGCCCTTCGTCACCACTAGTTCTGCACCATAAAGCCGATAGCCAATGATGATAAAAGTGTCTGGAGCCCTAGCTTTTCGAGGGTGTCCTGCACCATTGACGCAAGTCCTTTGTTTCTTTTCAACATTGGATTGTGTTGTTAATGTGCTACCATGCTAACTAGTGTCATGAATCTGTCCTTTCGGTCTTCTGGTTTCCCTTTTTAATAATGAATACATGCTGCATTCAAATGCAGCATGTATTCATCACTTTACAGTGATCACAAGAGACCGTATGAATGCCCCCTTTTGTGGTATTCAGAACCTCAAAAGTGGAAAGTTTCTGTGAACTTTAGGTTCACAATTTCTTTTACTACGACTTCCCATCCTGTAAACACGATCTCAAAAGTTCAATTTGTGCACAGTAACAGACAACTGCTGCCTGCTGGTGTTGAGAATTATTTCCTCTCAAGCAGACACAGAATGTACGTTCTGGTTTCGCCATTGGCTGTAGTCTTTGCTGTGTTGTTGGATGCAACTTTTTGGCCGAGACACAGGCGATGCAACAGCTGGCCTTTGTTGCCACTAGTTCTTGAATGTTTTAGGTTTAGTGTGTCCAGGCCTTAAAATAGCATACGCAAACTCAAAGTTTTCACCTGATGACAACATAATCCACACTTTCTGGAAACCTCTCTGTTGTAAAAGCCACCTAAACATTACAAAAAGGCATTTACTAAATGTTCATCTTCCATTCTGTTACTGTTTTTGTTTTTTGCTTTTTTTTACTTTGACCTTGGGTCTGTGTACGAAGGTGACACAGCAAAAAAGGAGCTGATTTTATGAAACAATTCTGCAGGGATTGAGGCCGTTACACAATTCATATTAAGCAGCCTGTTGCATGTGACGGCTAATCCAGCGCAAAGCGTGAAAATAGCCAATGAGTCATCAGTTTGGGCTCCTTCTTTGTCACATCAAAACCTGTGCCCCCCCTTCCAAAAACACACAGTCCTCAAACATACCCTCTATCCAGCCTGAGACGTCTACATTACTCTCTTTCTTTAAAAAGCTACCTCTTCAGCCTGACATTCAAAGGAATTAAGAGATATGCTTCAAATCAGACTAAATCCACACCCATGTTTGATTTCTCGTGCCACAGTCTCGATCAAGCACGAGCGAGATGCAACTAGAAGTGGTTGAGTGGAGTTTTACCAGTGTAAGTCCCCCCAATTACTGCTTTAAAGCCTCCTCCTGTCTGAATGTTTTGTAACATTGTTAGACGGATTAGAACTACAGAATAATCACGCACAAACATATAAGTAGTGTCAGGCTTTCTGTGTTGTTTTCCTTTGCTGCAAATAGGGTTTCCTTTCTTCCAGCCCAACAGAAAGCCAGCCTTACCACAACTCATTGTGGTTTTCTCTTGCAGGTGGGGTCCTCATTCAAACTTATATCCCGTTCTGAACTTTTGACAAACACTTTATAGCACGGACACGTTGCCGTCTATCCCGCGAACATGTGTACTCTTTTGTCAGCATAATAAAGTTTGAATAATCTTCCTCTAAATGGTTTATCTAAGCCGCACGCAGCAAGTATTATGAAGAAGTAAAGAGTCAAAAATCAGATGAACAGATTCAGGTGCCCTGAGGCCTCTCTGTCAAGCACAATGGAAATTTCACAATACAGTATCTGGAATCACAGCCCTCAGCGTGCCCCGGAGTCTGTAAAGGCATTTTATTTGCACTCTCCAGCCGCTCCCAATACTTAAACATTAAACGCCAAGGCTAGACAGGCAAAACCACTTTGAACTGCAGTGCAGGGTGAACTCAGTGGGAGGGGAAGGAGGTGAGTGAGTGGAGAGCGGGGGGCTGGTGTGTGTGTGCGATACTCCACCAGGTGAGTCAGCGCTGGCCGCCGTGCAACACCATCGCAGTCTTAGGCAACGGTGACGGAGAAGGGATGGGCTGAGGGGCTCTTTGACATGTGCATGTGGCTGTTTACTCTCAGACACAACTGAATTGAAAGTTTCTTAGTAGACTCTGTAAAGAACATCTAAATAAGTTGTTGTGTCTGCTACAAAGTACTAGAAGTTTCTTTAATTTACTATTACAGCCAGAATTAGTTAGCTTAGCATAAATACTGGAAACAGCTTGAAACAGATTGTCTGACTGTCTGAAATTTTGTTGTCTTACTGAAGTTGCCAGACAACCAGTTGAGACTCCAGGAAGTCACTTGTCTGGGTCCAGACCTTTGAATCCATCCACTCCACTAAGTTGACTGATTCCTCTGGCATAGTGACATGAAACAGCGTTTTTCTGGTCACACCATATTGTCTTGGAGTAATAATAACAATGACAACTGCTATAGACAAAATAAACGTTGTTCTTAAGGCAGTTCTAAATCGATATGTCCTCTCAATATCCCCCAACATTATAGTGTGTGTTACTTCGCTTCACTGCACTCATAAAACCCCAGCAAAACAAGTATGTTGGCATAGCTATGCATCAGTGTGAATGTAAAATGGCCTTAGATCCAGGCAGATATATTGCTAGTGATTGATTGGTAAAATTGAATGACCCTTCCCCGAAAGAAATGGATTAGAGTGGACGCAATGTCAGACTGAAGATGTGTTAGTGTTCTGATGTTTCTGATTTGTATAATTTTCACACTTTTTTGTGGCTGATATCAGTTTGCTTTCATCCGTAACTGTTCTGGCAGTTTCTGAGGAGAAATGGTAAAGAGTGTATCATTGAAAATTTGTTTTATCTGAACCCTAAAATGTTATTTTGTTGAAGAGATACTAAGTTTGAGGATTCAAAAAAGAGGAAAGAAAGAATGGTCAAATGGTGTGTTGACGCCGAGTTATCTAAACTTTTAGTGTGTAACATGAGCCCAAAAACAGTGGACTTCCCATGTTGCACTTCTATAGCGTCTTTCATTCCCTTTTTGTGTTATATAAATGACCACTTGTTTCAATCTTCATGCTACAAATTTATAACAGTTCGATGGCATTAGCAGGATTATATTGTCAGAATTTAGAGAGCTTCCCTCAGAGCCCCAAAAGTCATTGTTGTCACAGGTTAACGAGTGCTCCGCATTTCGAGTAAACTGAACTTAATGCATAAAATTGGTCAAGCGCCTCTTAAAAACAGCCAAGAAAAATATTGTTGCACAGTTGTCAGACGATGTTGGCAATGAACATTTCTGAAAACCTGGACATTGCATTTGTTCATTTCATACGGCTCACATCAACGTTTCTAAAGTGATGTAGTATATGACCACTGTTTGAGACAGACAAGCAACAAAAATGATTGTGATTTAACAAGTCTTTGCCTTGTTACCAGCTGCTTTTAGGCACTAAACATGGGTGGTTTTTAGTGACTTGTTGCTGTTCTTCCACCAGGGAAAGTTGTTTTGCAGAGACATCGTTGAATTTCCTGCCAGCATAGTGGCACATAAAGCTTTTTTTTTTTTTTTTTTTACCAAACATTGCTGCTTTTCCAGTGGGGAATGTTTCCCCGAAACCGAGATCTTTTCCTAACGATAACCAACCAGCAACAAACCAGTGTTTTTCAGGCGAGATTATTGAATTATCTTATAATTTTAGTTTCATTTTATTCACACTAAAGAGCGGCAAACTTTAGTCCGATATATTGTTACAGTCTCACCCTATAGAGGTAGAATTAAAGTACCACTTGGAAAAACGTGTTGATCAACAAGAAGGAAACAGTTTTCATCATAATACCTGTAGTGACTCAAAGACATAATGTTGTGAAACAGTCTACAACTGACTGATGTAGCAACTTAATCAGCAAATAAACTTCTTAGTGATGAGCAATCTGCTTCAACATGATCTTCTTAGCATTTGCTTTCATTAAAGTAACGACACTGATTGTATCTCTCTAATGAGCCCTGAGTGCTTTAAGTTTGTGCCATTTCACCCCTGGCTACAAAAATGGAGGCTATAATTCGCTTATGAGTAAAATGAGGTGTAGGAACACAACAAACAGCAGCAAAGCTTAATCACACCCCGTTAGCAGGCTACCACACTACCCATGCAAACCACACTAACCACCCGAGTGTCTGGTAGTCTGTTATGATCTGCTAACATGCTGCTCAGGCATTCCTCTCCTCAATCAGCTCTTTCTCATCTGCCTTAATGACATCTGCAAAACATTGTGTCTGTCATCGATCTGACACTCAGCTGTTTATTCGTTCAGTTAGCTTGTTAAATACACATTGCTCACATATTTCACATTTCCACAGTAAGTATTTTTTTTCGGATCTCTAGACGTCATTTCCTGTGCTCTGGCATTACATTTTAATTTTAACACATTTCATGTTGATTTGCTGCAAGATATCCCATTTATCAAAAAGAGGAAGTACAGGCACATTTGTGGTGTCACACTTTGTGTTAAATCAAAGTTGATAGTGATCATTTCCACAGCAACTTATGTCCTTCCCGTTCTATGCGTTCATTCAAACTTTACTAATCCAGGAAACTGCTGTCACTGATTAAAGTTATTGCCTTGAAGGAACAAGGAAGCTAAACAAAAGTGACACTCCCTCATATCTAATCATGAGTTGTTGCTTTGGATGGACAAAGATTTTTGTCAGCTGGATATTTAATGACGTTTCAAAGTGAAAGCGGCGATTAATTTTGTGTTGATTACTGCAGCCTGCATAATAATCAATACACTTTGTGGGTAAGAAACGATAGAGATGAGAAACACAGCCATATAACTGTTTTCCTCTGGCATACTGTACATATTGTGTCTGTTGATTGTACCTAATTTGTGGATTATTCACATCCAGCTACACAAATCAAATGTTATTTTGAAAATGTGCCTGGCTTTGCTGATTAAAGGAGTACTTCCCCTGCAAAATAATAATTTGTGTATCAGTTACTTACCCCATGTTACCTTGAATTTGTGTTGTTTTTCTGTTATGCGTCTATAGTGTTCAGAAATCTAGAAGAGGCAAACATTCTTTATGAATAGAAGTAAACAGGGTCCGTGTTTAACAACAACAAAACTATAAAATAATCTGTTTTCAAACTCGCACATCTCCCAAACACATGCATTTTCACTATTTTCACATTGCAACATAAAATACTTCCACCAACAAGTAGCATGCCCCTAGCAAGCCTGGACACATGAGTGCATTTGAGTGCTGCTTTAACAGAGTTCAAACGCCTGCTTGTGCCCAGATTTGCTTGTCGGCCATACAAAAGACTGTTTGTACTGACGTGTTTTATATCATACATTTTTTGACAATGTATGTGTTTTGGAAGCACTAAGCATACGACTGGATAAACGAGACTTGGATTATACTGCACGAGTTTCGTGAGAGTTGGGACGAGTGTGTTTTTAAATGCAGATCCTGTATACTTCAGTTCATAAGAATTCTGTGTTTGAGGTGGATGCATGCAAGAAAAGCAAAGTTTTCTTTATGAATTCAAGGTGACAATAAAAGTTGAATTAGCAATCACCAAGCCTATGGCTAGCATAACAAAATGATGCATTCTTTATTTTTGAACCAAGCTGTCAGACATTTACATCTTCAGCATTTCATTGTAGTTTGCATTCTGTTAAGATGCAGGATAAGAGAGCATCTGTATGAACATAGGTGTAGATTTACCACCACAAATAAAAACATAAATACTGAAGAATAGATACAAATAGGTGTATAAAAATGTACCCAAAGGCAGGAAGTTAAGTGTTTGGTGCTCAGAATTTTCTGGCAAAGAGCCCTCCTAAACCCCAATTTTATATGAGTAATCCCCAATGTTGAAATTACACCTGTGTCCTTGTGTAGGATAATAACAAGAGTCGTGCACACTGGAGAGATAAAGTTCAATCTCTTAAGACCTTCCCAAAAATATAGAAGACCCTTCCCTTATAAAAAACGAAAAAAAAAGATAACCTTCCCCTTTTTTTTCCTCCCCACTAATGATTTTTGTACTGTTCCTTATCTATGTGAAAGCAAAAGTGATGTATCAATTGAGCTTCAGTCCAAACAGCAGAGGGAAATGGCACACACTTATCCTGTCAGCACGCTCCAAAATCAATTCATGTGATCAGAGTGTAACAGACAGAAAGTGACTCCTGCAGCTGTAGTAATTCACACGAGCAGCAAAACGTCAAAACATGTCAAAATGTGCAAACTGACAAACACTCGACTGCCTCCGAGTGGGAAACTTTGTGGATGTATGCGAGTGTGCATATGAGAGGGCACGTGCATGTACGACTGTAGCAGTGGGAATAACAGGCCAACAGGAGTTAATGAGGCGAGTGACTGACGGAGCAGCCTGCCTGTGTCAACAGAGTATGGAAGTCAGTCTGGTAGAGAGCTAAGTGTCTGAGAGAGCCCAGGTGAGGAGAGGGAGTGAGTCGGGAGCCAGCGTTGATGGGAAATGTCAAACGCTGCTCCGGAGGACGAGTCTGATTAGCACCCAGACTGCACTGCACCTCTCACTTGCACCTTGGCGATGACCCCTGCCTCTCACACACCTTCCTCCACTGACGCCCTGAATAACAAAATCCACCTCAAGACATCTTCATTTTTTTTAACAAGCAGAAACTCCCTGAGAGACTTTAAACACTTCAAATCCCTTTATGACAGCTTTATAAAAAGCTGCCAAACTATCAGCCACTTGGCTCTCATACCTGTTTTTATGATTTGTTTAGCCAGCGTGGCAGTGTGGGGTTAATTGTCTTACGTGGCTTCTGTGTCTGTCCACTGAGAGAAAATGTGGGGTCTTGACCTGCATTAAAACTCCTTTGATGTCTGATTAGTAACAGATTAAACTGACAGATGGACAAGAGAAGGACAGATAGATAGATAGATGAAGACAGATGCAGACATCATAACAGACTTGTGGCATCACTTTTGGGTGTATCCATTTGCAAAACAGACTCACACCTCCTACCACACGACTTATAATGACCTCATAAAAGGGGTAACTGTCTCTCTCTCCTTGGATGGGGCAATATAGCAATATATTATGATACCTCTTTTCGTTTGGTAGATTAAGATGTTGGATGATCAACACTGATGTCACACGTCTGACTTGTATTTAGCCAGGGATGTGGATCATAATCAGCATCAGAAATACTTAATTGATCCCCAGGGTGAAATTGTGGTTCGTTATAGTCGCTCTGATGCCAGCATAGAGAATTATTGCAAGTAGAGATAAGTACAAGCACAAGTGTATGAAAATATGAATCTAAAAATAGAAATACAGTAAGAGTAAACAATTAGCACAGTATGTAAATATTTTTACAAAATTAAGTGCGTATAGTATGCTGAATATGTGAGTATGTGAGAAATACAGTAATAGACAATGAGCACTAATATGTGAATACTTAAATTATGATATGGATCATGTGCTGAGTGTGTAAAGTGTGTAAAGATTCAAATATGTGTGCAAAACTAGAACAATGAACAACAAAAGTGGCATAAGCAAAAATTACAATAAGAATATATCAGTATATACAATGTGTAGCCTACATTCAAGAGTTGGAATATTGCACATTTTAATAATTGCACAGATGATTGCTGTGTTGAAATATTGCACATAGTATTGCAGTTAAGACAGTGATAGAAAGAATTATTGCATCATAAAAACCACATTGCACATTTTAAGTTTAAAAATATGTATTATGTGACGAACCTGGGAGACACTAGGAGGCATTTAGTTATACCACGCCAAACAATTGATTTTTTTGATATTTTAAGTTTGCCTGTGTACTTGCGGTGTGATACAGAGTTGGATCAAACCTGTTCCCCCATAGGTCAGAGAAACAGAACATGATCAAAGGAGACAAACAAGAAGATATCCTGGTCTAGGGTTGCGTCAAAAACTCCACTAAAATAAACAACAAAACATGTCATTTATCCATGTCCTTTAGAGCTACACATAGAGGAGTTTTCTGCTCTGATGCCCCCTATCAGCAGGACGATGTCATTTGCCTTTTTTTAATGCTCAAAAACGACATTGTTGGTTACAGTTAATATTTTGTTAAGGTTAGGTAAACATCTTAGTTTGTGTATATATGACTGCTTTGTTGAAGACGTCAGCTGTCATTTTTGTTGCAACTAACTTTTATTGCATTGTGTATGACCCCCCACTTTTTATATTTGCTTGTGTTTTGTGTCTTTGCAGTATGTTTCTGTATGCGAAGTAACTTTGGAGAGAGCATTTCTCAATTTTATTTGTTAAATGACATTTTTGTCAAAGAAGTATTTGGTTGTATTTTCTTGCACCGGCACTAATTTATTTTATGGCTTCTTGGGGGCAACATGATAAGCTATAAACACAATATTGGCGTATTATTATTATTGGCGACCTCCACTGGCCATTTTAAAAAATAAGGCTAGCAGTGACTCTTCTTTTAGCTCTGTTTTTGGTCTCCGCCAACTCCTGTGGGAAATATCTGGCCCTTCAGTTTCTAAATCCTCCTCTATGTTCATGAGCTCGCATCGCGAACATTGTCTGTCTGCCTTCTGTTGCTGGGCACAGTGCTTTAAGCTTTTTTTGCTGAAAAAATCGAGTGATAATTTCCCATGTATTTGTCATTACAAGTGATCCCTTTCACATTACATGTAATCATTTGATTCATTCTTAATGTAAAACATATTAATTGTTGCAGCTTCAAGTAGCAGTGTGTAATATCATAATATATATAATTACATGATTGTCATTTTTCTTAGTCTTTATGTACAAATTGAAGCCGGTTACATTCTTTCATGTTTCACCAGGGTTCACACAGTCCAGAGAGTCGACTGCTTCTTTTTCTCGATGCGTCTGTGTACAGCTCGGTAAGCCGGGACTAATCCCATCCTGCCACTGCAAATAAAACCCCAAGAACTAAATACATTTCAACACCACAAACAAGAAACTGGAACATTGCTTTAGGTGGGATATATGGAGAAAAAGGGGCTGCATGGGCATGTCAGAACAAGTCCCAAACATCATATTACTTTGTGTTATCAGAGCAGGTCAGACTTTAAGGTTAGCCCAACAGTCAGCCTGGATGTTGTATCAATCGGTCTAAGGTCTAAAAGGAGAAAGAAGCCTGTGTCTGGCTGCTATTGGAGTGAGTGAACTTCTCCCCACTTCCTGTCTGCAGGTGGGAAACTCCTCATCCTTTATCTTTACTGCCTGAGAGAACGGCTGGCCCGTCAGGAGCAGAGGGGAGGAGTTTAGAGGTTGAAAGTTTTTTCTCCTGTGCTACTTCAGGGTGGAGAGGTTTATAAAAGGCTTAGATCACAGGTGAGGGGATCACAGAGGAGACTGTGCAGGTGTTTGAGGAGTGTACTGAAGGCTGTTTTAGTGCCGTGTACATAATGAACATAATATCATATCGTACATTATCTTTCTGCTTTGTGAAGACGTGCTCTATCTGCAGATCAAAAGCACAGGAAATGGACTTGCTCTGAGTGGGGCTGATGGTTACACCTTGCAGTTCAGCCAATCTCACAGAGATTATCTCGCTCAAGCCTCTTATTATTTAATAGTAGCACAGATTGATTATTGTTTAGTGCTGCTCAAATTGATGTTTATGCTTTCTTCTGGCAGAAAAGGTGTTTTCCCACCTTAGATCCTCTTGAGTAACCTCACCTCACACCACTTCTCATAAGAAAATTCTACATTATAGGATATTTTTCAGTAGCTTCGAGCTTTTTTGCCTCTTTTTATGTGTTTTTGTTCAGTTTAGACCCTATATTATCTCACCAAACTATCAGAGGCCGGCTTCCACCGCAGAGTTTTTGGGAAGGTCGGGGCCGGTGTGAGACTTCGCCACATCCTCCGCTTGCGTAGCTCCCTGAAAACTGACAGGACGGTGTGTAAAAGCTCACCCACTCGCTACATTGTCGAGTAAGCTGCCTAAAAGACTGGACCTGGGCACTCAAAAATGTGTTGAATTTACTAACCGGAATGCTTTTTCTGCAAATACAGAAAGTCAGAGACACAGAGAGAAGGGTTCTTGTCCAAACAGGCAATGAGACTTATTAAGAATTGTGTTTAAATGACAGTAAAAGCTCAACAATTGCTTGTTTTTCTGTCATAATATTGTTTATGTGAATTGTCAGAAGACAACGAACATCCAAAAACCATTAGGACACTTATAAGACCTGCATAAAAGGTGGTAAAACTGAGCTGCATTCAGCTTGTTGACTGGTGTTTTCCCTGTCAGTGTGTTTGTCTGGCTGGGTGTCTGGGTCAGGGTTGAAACAACGTGCAGTGTGACGCATAGCAGGCCGATATAGGAAGCAACGCTGCAGATAGATCAGATCTGGCCTCATGGCATTGGTCATGACCTGTTGGACATCTGTGGTCATTTATGCCCTGTGATGTGGATCATGAAGCACCTTGACATCCTCCTGAAATCATTAAAATGACATATGTTTTAGTCTAAAATCTTGGCTATTTTCAGTCTTATCTTATTGTACTTTGTACTTCAGGCTTTGGCTGTAAAAGCCATAAAACATAAATTACATCTTCCTTTATCAGATCATTCTGCATGTAAATTATTTAACAGGAGTTATCAGTTACACAACAAATTAGCATGCTTTGTAGATAGAATTTACAGTCTTTAATTCAATCAATCTCCAAAACATGAATTTTTCTCGGAAAAAGAAAGTTGTTTTTGCATCTGAATGACTTAAATTCATCTAATATAATTGCATTTTTTTAAACTTGAAAAGTACACAGGGTCCTAAAAGTAATGAAAGTCACAAAAGTTACAATTAAAACTTGAAAATCAACAAAACCTGGAGTCAGACAGCTTTCGCACAACAGCAGTGAATAATAATAACATGGAGGTCAGCGCTGTTCTGATCCCTAAGCTATGTTAAGAGCCTTATTTTGCATTGAAAAGACATTTATGGCACTAATGTAAAAGTAGCAAGTGAATAAAAGTGGAGGTAATGGAGGTGGATCGATCTGCAGAGGAAGTTTGCATAAAATCATCTTCTGATAGTCCTGTCATTGTTGAAAAGGTGGTTGTTAACAGCTTCGAGACAGACTTTTAGAGAGGCGACTGCCGCAGTGCTTAAAGCACTTAAAGAGCAGCGAGTGCATCAAAGAAAAAAAGAATAAGAGTGAAAAAGGAGGAAGTGAACAACTTTAATGAGGGTATGATCAGTGTGCAGCCGCCGTTCTTGTCGTGTAGCGAGCAAGGAAGCTGGCAGGGCTGGAATATAGACTTCTCCCCTGCTGCTCGCCATAATTTCCTCCCATAAGAGCACCTTACCTCACTTTTACACCTATATATCACTGCACCTGAAAGAGGGAGAAAGAAAGTGGAATCATCACTAGAAAAGAGAAGCTGTAGGCAAAAAAACCAAGAGAATAGACAATAACAATATATAGAAGCATTGCATTTTCTTAGTGTGCCTGTTATAAAGAACATTAGATCATCATTTTTCACACTTCTTTCACACAGTTTCACAGAGCAAAGTCTTGTTTTTCCTCATGAATGTGGAGGATCAGTGTGTGTGAGAGGATCAACAGATGATTTGGGGGCCAATAGGGGGCACTGGGGGCCTAATCCACAAGTTTGGGAGCAAGCAGTATAGTTGCAGCACCACTACACATGCCTTTCTTTATACTTCCCAACTGTTACACTGAACCTACTTTGAACGCAGAAAGATGAAAACTTCACGACTCTTGTATCATTTGTGGAGAATAATCTGGGGCAAGGCGGCCTTCTGCAATCAATCTTGTGCACTCGGTAAGACCGCGGACATGACTGCTGCTGTATGAACCATCATCAACGAGCCAGTGATGTCTAATCAGTGCTTGATTGGCACCCTGGGTAGAAACGGCCTGTAAATCACTCAGATGTGAAGTGCTGTTTCAAGGGCTCAGTTAGCTCTCTGTAAGAATAGATGCTGCTGGGATCACATGCATTTAACACTGTTCATTTTTCTACATATATGCACTGCACACAAGTGTAGACTTTGGAGGGGAAGCAGAGGACACTTCCCCCTCAGTATTTAAAATATGTGCATCTAACCCCTCAAATAAAAACATTAAAGTAGCAGAGGATTTTCATTTTGACAAAATAAGAGATATTTAACCAGGGGTGTAGCAAAAAATTTTGGGCCCTTTGCATAAGCAATCTTTGTGCCCCCCACCCCCCACCTTCCCTCCCTTGATCCATGTGGGTTTTTTTCTTTTCTTTTTTCCACAGTCCATTTGCTTTCTTTTTCGTCCCTTTCTTTTGTTTTTTTGGGACTCCGATTTCTCTTTCTTGGGGAAATGACATGACAGCGTTGGTTCTCCAACAGCATAAGCAGTCAGTCCCTTGACTGTAGCTGCGTTCAGAGACAAATCCAAATGCAGGGGTGGAGTGAGAGGGGACATCCCTTTTCCACCAAAGTAGCTCTGGTTCTTGAACCAGTTCCATTCAGGATTTTTGGAACCTTGTTGCTATCTAGTGAACAAGACCGAGTGGCAGATTGCACTGATTACCTGCAAATTTTTTTGCTTTTTAACCAAAAAAACAAGCTTGAACCAACCACTGCGCGCTGTTTTAGTTCAGCGATTTCTTACTGTCCTCTCTGTCCTGCCTGTAGGATAAGACACACCCACTGATGTCATCACACTGTGTGCTTCAGGTTAAGAAAAACCTGCTGTTTTTTTTGTTCCAGCTGAGAACCAACTTTTTGAGTTCTGAATCCATTTATTTTTGGCAGAAATGCCCCAAAATTAGGTGATGGTACCAAAACAGAACCCATTCCTGTACCATGTTGGTGGGAAAACGTTGAGAGAGCTTTTATTAGTTTTTTTTCCTCAATACAAAGTTCAGCTCCTTAAACAATTTGTTCAGCCAATCATAATTAAGTAATGGCACAAATTACTTAGAAATGAAAAATTGCGAACAAAACCAAACTTCATTCACTTTTCTAGGGCCTCACCATCCATTGGTGCCTGGGTAATCAGTCCCACTTTCCCCCCACTACTACACCCCTGTATTTATAAAAATTCATCAGAATGCAGGAAATTGTTTGTTGCTTAAAATTTTCTACGCCTTTGGCACTGCGTATGCAGTTTTACCATTTATTTGAAAGAAAATCTGCTCATTATCACACCGTATTCAACAACTTTGAGAAGCCTCCCCACTAATTATAACTCTACTCTGCATCCATGATGTATTCGCTGCATGGAATTATGATAAAGCGCATTGTTGTCACCAATTATCCTGCACAGAGAGACTGACCTGCTCTCCTTCTCCATGAGCTGTGGTTACCAATGGAAACAGTGCAAGGCTAACATTTACCCTCACTCCTTTGTGTGATGTATTGCAGTAAGAAAAAAGATTAACAAAGCACAGTAGCATACTGTGTGTGTATGAGAGAGAGAGAGAGAGAGAGAGAGATGAGGCTCTGCAGAGACTGAACTTTCCCAACTAATGTACCTTGCGAGTCTGGCGGTGACAAAGATAAATTAGCCAAAGAAAGAGCGGGGGACGCTTCAACAGCAACCGACCCTCCGACACCAATTAGCAGATTGATTACGCGCCTGAGAGAAGCGGACGCTTGTCAATCAGCGCCACACAAGGGAAGCGACAGGAAGGAGCTGGCATGGATGTACCTGGAATGTTAAAGGAACAAGAGGCTGCTCCAGGGGATCCATAGAGAGGCACTGATCCATAGGACTGTGTAGCGCTCAACACTGACACACTGAAACAGCAAAGGTGCAAATACCACTATGCCACATGGAAGCCCGAATACCTTCACAGGCTGCAAATACCTGTATAACTGGAGGCACACAGGGCCTGTTGTGATGGCTGGTCATGCACCCGGCTTCCTGTACTTTATGATCTGAGTGGATTACTGCAAACAGTAATTGTGCAAAAGGAGGTCTTTTGTGTGTGCACGTGTGTGTGCATGCATAGATTATTTGCACACATGTATATTCTTGTTCTGCTCATGCACACACACACACACATGCAGGCATATACATCCCCATGTTATCCATCAAGACCCAAGGGGCTGGGCAGTGCTGTCCTCTGGATGGTGACAGTTTTGTTCGCCTTCATTTAGCAAGGACACACCAGCAAGGACATAAAGTAAATAAACGCCAGCCGCTAAATTTAGTGCTGCCTGACACATGCAGAAAGCAAAAGAAGAGAGAGTTTGTTTTAGCTCTGATGCAAGAAGACTGCTGCTGTTTGATGAGGTTCAAACCAAGTTACCTGTCAATAGCAGCAATATCAAGAAGCGCTGCAGCTCAGCTTGATATATAATATTACATATGGAAACACACACACAGGCGAGTCAACCGTTAAAGTCCAGACAGCTCAATCCTCTTCAATGGGGCAGTTAAACTTGGAGAAGATAAGGGCACAATTAGATTTGGCTGAAGGAGGAAAGACCATTAGGTCCTGATTCTCTGCCTCCCCTCAGAATATATGGTCCACAGTCACTCTTAAAAGGATGAGACGATGACATCACCTCCATATTCAGAATACCTACTGCATGAAAGAATGAAAAAAAGGAGAGGAAACAGAAACCAATTTGTTAGATTAAACATTTCTCATGCAGCCGCATGATTTAGAAGGTCTGCTGACCGCAGTCGCACAAGGTTTTACCTCCCCTAAGACACAGCATTCTGTCAATCTGGCCCAGCCAGAATTTCTAATTATAGGCTGCAGACGCAAGAAGGTCAAAAGCTTATTAAAAGTCAAGATTAAAATTCCCAATGCATATTATAAGCTACCTCCTCCCCTGACTAGCAATTATTTGCTAACTCATGCCAGCGGTGAGCAATATTTCTCAGGAGGAACATGTTACATATGAGGTGAATGTGTGTCTGTGGGGGGATAATAGTGTGACAAATGAGAGTGCTGATAGGTGTTTGAATTTGCTGACATCTGGTTACACCTTTGTACCCCCTGATCTCTAAGTCAGAAAAAATGACAGTAGGCCTATAGGTGAAAGAAATTATTTAGCTATTTTCTTGTTTTTTTTGTGGTTTGTCCTCATCTAGTCACAGATGAAGCTTTCCTCCTAAGGAGTAAATCATTCACCCTCTTTATTTGTTTTCATATGTAAGGTTGGCACTGCTTGCAGCCTGCAAGGCAATAGTATATGAATGTTAATATTGGCATTGTAGTCTATGAGTTTAGGAAAAACTGAAAACATCTTTAAAAAAATCTCAAATCTTGATTTTAAGTTTAATATTCAAACCACTCAAAAGTTTCCTACTAAAACATTTAAATTTCTTTTTTTGTTAAAATCTTAATGACTAAATGAGCAACAATCAAACTTCATTAACAGTCAAAACAATAAATCAGCCTTGCAACTTTCATCAACTTTTGATTCAGATGCTGCGAAACTCTGGTTTTGTATGGTGGCTGACAAGGGCAAACTTCCTATAACAGCCCAAAACGTTGCCATAAGAAGAAACATGCTGCATCTTAAGAAACAATGCCAATTCAAAATTACATATGACAGTCCAAAACAAAAACAACGGAAGCATGCTATGGATTTAAAAAAAAAAAGTGCTGTAGAAAGCTCAAACAAATGCAAAAACTGAAAAAAACGCTGCAAATACAGAAATTATGCAAATAAAAAAAAAACAGGTATAAATGCAAAAGAAAGACGCTGCAGAGTCAACACAATGGAAGTACTCCAAGCCTCTAGAGGGAGCTACATAAATCTGTTGCTCTTCCATAATATTGTAAAAGACTACGGTCAAATGTAAAAAAAGAATACATACCTTTTAATTTTGCCTCTGAAATCCACTTTTCTTCCCAAAAACAAACATACTTTTGTTTGGTCTCTTTCTCTCTCTCTCGGGGTAATTTTTCTGTTGCATGTGTTTTCTGAGTTTGTGTGTTTTTGATTTTGTATTGTTTCTGTATTTGCAGCGTGTTTGTTGTTATGTAGCCAATTTGTTTTGGATTTTCAAGTGTTTCTGATTTGGTATTGTTCCTGATGCTGCAGCACATTTCTCCTAATAGGAACGTTTTGGGCTGTTGCAGTGCTTTTGCCTTTCTCTGACACTGTTTATCGGTGCACAGAAATTCATATGACATCATCTTTTCCAAACTAAGCCCCGCCCTCAAACCTATGACAAAAGCTCAAAAGACCCACAACCATAGAAAAATGTCTTGTGTCAAAGTTTGACCACAAAAATAACTTTTGTACATGGAGGATCCCATTTCGTAAACAAGAAGCTGATTGAGAAAACATGTTTTCAGGGTATTTAAAGCATAATTCGGTTGTATTACAATAAATTATTACCATTTGCCTGCGTTTTCTTTTCCAAATAAGTTTAGCTAACAGAAATTTCTGTGAAATCCAGGGAGGGGTGTTGCCAGATCACAACAATTAACATGGAAAAAAAAGGAAGAAACGATGGCTGAAACTATCAAAAAACTGTTGTAATGAACCTGAATAATCCCACATCTTCTGTCCTACAAGGACTTTTTACATGATAAAACAAGTTAACCAGCTACTGCGGTGAAAAAGAAGCTCTTGAACAGCTGTAATGACGTAAAGTTTAAAGGTAGCAGAAGGAATTTTGATTCAAGGCAAATCTCATTTGAAATGGGCAATGAAAAAGAAACTTGTGAAGACCTTCCTTTGTGAGTTCATATAAATATATATATATATATAAATGCCATATTAATATAGTTTTCGAAGTCTTTGCTTGCAGTTTGTCTGAAAGTCTAACCCTGGAGTAGCATGTTTTTGCACCAAGGAAGCAGCCTCCCAGTGTCAAGCGGGGTCATCATAATAAACATCTTTCTCCTTCTTTCTGCTTTACTCACCGTCTTTAAAGAATCCCCCAAAAGATGTGCGGACAGATGCCTCAGTGGACCAGCTAAGCTGTTGCTAGCAGACATGGTCTGTTATGAACCAAGGCCATCTCAGTCAACAGGATCGATCTAACTCGGAAAAAAAGTCTCTCCCCCCTTTTTTTTTTCTTCTCTGGAAAGCTCCCAGCGACATCTAATCACCTCGCTGCTCCGGTATAGATCCGAGTTCACTTTCCATTATAGAGCCTGAATCATAATTGAAAAATTGATTACAGAATAATGACATGACACTTGTTTAATCAACTGACTCTGAGCCAGGCAAATAAACTTCCACGTGGGCATGCACACACTTTCTGGTGTGCGGATAATGAAAGCTGCAAGGTGAAAAGCACTTTATCAAATGAATGGCTGAAGCGCTGCAGACCATAGTTATTATCAGTCCAGGCTGGAGGCTGAGACTCCTGTGAAGACCTGGATGCAGCTCAGAGTAATCTCTAACTGGATTTAATTGCTAGGTGGAGAACGGGTGAGGGGGAGGGGGAGAGATGATTGGGGGGGATTGCCATATTTATGAAAGTAAACGTGATACCTCACTTCCATGCTGCCTCCTCACATGTGGTTTCACAATCTCAGGTCATCTTCCCTGCATCTGCTCCTCATGAAGGCAACTGCTGGGGAATAAAGTATTAATTATGGCTGTGTGGTTGTTGAATGGTGTCTAGGGGTATCAGCGTGGCAGCACATTTTGAGCTTTGCCCTTCATAATTCCTGTATGTTTGAGCTCAGACGCAGGACCGGGCATGTTTACAGTCTGCATTGATGCATTCAGGGTCTTGAGAAAAACCCTGAAGAAAGCCATACATCTGTATTCATGTATTCGTAATATAACAATGACCCTCTCTGTGGCTCCAGAAGGGGATAACACAAGCTATGTGACATCCACACGGTGATCAATTTACTGCGCCAGACAAACATCATCTCTGTATGTTCCTCTGTGATAAAAACGGTCACTTGATATTTCGTGGTTGTCCACATTGCATCATTTATGGCACCTGCAAGGTAAAAACACCCTGCAGCTCACCACAGTTTTGTACATTTCCATTACGGTAATTTTCAAGTCCCAGTTTTTGTTCTGAATTTCCGGGTAGAACTTATCATCTGCAGACTTAACCATACATTGGATTGCCTTGTTTTTAAGTTTTAATTTTAATCTCCTTTTGATGTGTTCTTCCACGGAGGAGAGGGAGCTTAATGCACAGGTATCAGTAGGAATTACAGGAGGGCTCCTGCACACTGTCAGCCACACTTTCTTGTGGCTTACTAAGTAGAGCTGGCTGCTGTCGAAGATGAAGGGCCACTGTGAAGTTTTACATAGATGATCATGCCTGATTTTTTTATGTTCTCTGCTCCAACCTTTGAACACAGGATGTGTTTCAGAGTCGAGTAATTAACTCGGGGCACGGCCATTTTCATCCACAGTCTGTCAAAAAGGCTCAGACGGAAAGTTCCCAAATAATGAAAATGGAAGATCAATACTTTGCAATATTACGTTCCCCGGCTGCATTATTCTTAATGTGTGTGTGGCTCAGTTGCAGTGATTACTTAAATTGTGTAATGAGGTCATCGAAGCAAACTTAATTCAAGCCAAGTTCTAAAACCGTTTTTTTGCTTGGCTCATAATTCAGAAATGCCTCGGTTGAACCCATTGCTCCGCCTTTGCCAAAGAGGAAAGTATATTAAGGATTATAAATTGCAGAAAAACTAAATGACAGAGCACTTTTTGCAATGGAGTAAGTCTGAGTTCGCGGCTGCGTGTGTTTTTGTTTATGTGAGAAATATTCTTCTGAGAATCCACTTATTGGTGTCATTTTAATGTCTTGTCTGTGTCATGGCAGTAAAGTGGGATTTCAGAGCGTCCATCACCTTTTCATTTCCTGCGAGATGCATAAAAGTGGATTAAAGCAGGTGACAGACAGGAACTAGAGTCGGGACGTTGTGTGGAGTCACAGGCTGCTTTTCCCCTCCTGTTCTCCTCTCGTACACCTCTGATGCACAAGTTGTTCCTTTTTGTAGTTTGGTTAAAAACGCTTCTCTGAAGCTGAAGAGAACATTTTAATAAACCCAAACCTAATTTAACAACTTTCTCTGACACAGGCCACCCAAAGGTTTTTCTATTTCTCTCTATCTTGACATTTAATGATATGTAAAAGAACCAAACACATTTGTCACTCCTCAGTTTAGTATTAAACCGTGGTAATGTAATGTAAGCTGCTTTAATTCTACACCAACTTCTACGAGTTTTAATTCTGCAGTGTACAGTGGTATACAAACAGTGTCATTAAACTATCAGTATGATATTATGTGTAAAATGTACTGGCTTTGATAAAATACCCATTTTTCCTCTCACCTGTAGAGCTATTTATCAGTCTAGATTGTTTTGATGTGAGCTGCTGAGTTTTGAAGGCATCAGACGCCTGCCTTCTTTCCAATAAAATGGAATGAGTTGGGACTTAGCTTGTGGTGCTCAAAGTGCAAAAAAAACAAAAAAGAAGAAAAAAAACAACAACTCAACAGTAATTTCTCTTTCCAGAAACATGACCCTATTATTCAAGATCATCTGCAGACCATGTTATGAGCTATTTTATGTAGGAACTATTTTCTCTGTACTAAACAACACTTGCCAACTGTATCACCATGCTAAAGGAGGTGTGCACATACTTGTAAGCTCAGCTGAGAAGGACGCCATTAATGTTCGCAACTTTTGCTGTTACAAGCATGAGCCTGTCCATGAGTAGATGCACGCTTCCCTCTGTGTGGTGATACGGTTGGCTGGTGTTGTTTGGTAGAAAGAAAGTAGTTCACACATGAAACTGCTCACAACAAGGTCTGCAGATTTCTGGAAAGAGACATTGCTGTGGAGTTTTTCGAATGTAATTTTGGCGCCGTGAGCACCACAAGCCCAGTGTCATCTAATTCCATTATATTTGGAGAGAAGGCAGACATATCTACGGCTGATATCTCCAACACTCTTCAACTCAAGCCAACAATCTAAATGTATAAATAACACTACAGGTAAGAGAAAAAACATATTTTTTTGATTTTGGGGTGAAATATCCCTTTAAGGCATTGGTAAAACTGGACATGAATGCAGCTTTAATCCTTATTTCTCTGCATATTTAATCTTTGTGCACAAATGTTGCTCTGAAAGGAAAATAATGCAGAATTTGCAAAATTCACACTGCATCACGAATAGAGCATATCATAGCACGTGAAGTCCTAGATTGATTAGAAATCACTGAAACAAAAGAGCATTTCATAACTGATAAAGATAGCACTCAAAAAGATGTTGTACTCGTATGATGATGCACAATGGGCCAACAATCCTGAACTGGTCAGTATCTGCATATTTCTGCTCCTTATCTGACACTTTATTGGCTAAAACAATCAAGACAAAACTCAAATTTAGCAGAAGTGGACATACTTAAAGCTGCATGCATACTTATCATAGGAATCTAATCTAAACTGGTCAGAAAACTGATCCTCCACTGAACAGGCACTAATTATCTCTGCACATGATTGACTGCTGCTTTATCAGTTCATTGAGCTAACAAGAGGACCTAAGCCACTAATATGATTCAGTGTTTTTTTCTGTGCCTTAACTGAGAGAAATTGAGATACAGTATGATCATTGTGACATCCTCCCATTTTCAAACTCCGTTTCTCAGTGCCAGCGTTGATCAAAGGCTGCGCTCTAGACGAAGCGCTTCACTTAAAAGTAATAAATTTGTCAGGAGGAAAAGCAGACGACATCTCAGTCGGTGTCAGTTTATTAGAGCGTGACAGATGAAGTTATGACTCTGCTTGTATGAGCTGTCAAGTGAGCTAAAACCTTTGCATTAGCAACAGTTTACCTGCTGCTGTAATATGTACAACATGAAATGAGGTTCACTCTCAGCTATAAATGTGAATAATCACAAACAGAAAAGCAAAAACGTGAAGGAACATCTGAGCTGTAACACATGCAGACATGCTGTTTCTATGTTCACTGCTAGCAAGATTTACAGCTAACTTCTGTAGTACTTTGGCTGTTTAGTGCAAATAAACAGACTAGAGAAACTGTCGGCCTCTGATGAACCCTGAACCTCACTTTGAAAAAAATGCTGTCTTCTAGAAAAAACTTTCATCTCAATTAGGCTTATATTTTGATAACAAAGCATGATCGCTGCCAGGATTATGTTCACAGACAGTGTTTTATTGAGTGAAGGAAGTGCTGTATTTTTGCATCATTAGTCGCACGCATGGTTAGTGTTTAGGCAACAAAAGCACAATGGTTAAAGTTTGGAAAAAAATCTCTTTTTTAGTAAACAATTTCCTTGTTACAAAAAAAAATTCAGAAGTAACATTCAATGGCATTTTGTGAAGGCAGCTATATGCTGCGCTAAAAGTGAAGTCCCTAAACATGACTATTAAAATGCTTAATAATGCTTAATTTGCCACAAGCACATATTGTACAGAAACAAAAGAAACACAGTTTCAGCAAAGTTTTTACTGATACATTCAAAACCAACATTTTGTGACTTGGCAAATGTATTAATTAAGACGTTTCCTGATTATGTACAAATATAATTTGTAGGCGACAGGCTTGCTGTGTAATTTGCAGACTGGTAGACTGAGCAGATTTTCCGGCTGCCGACGCTTTTCAGCTGCAGCGATGCCTCCAGTGTCGGTGCAGCCCGAGCATCTCTGCCTCACCGGCAGTGTGGGGTATCAATGATGTAATGCTCATCCAGAGACAAATACAGATATATGATATTACATCATCGGTACCAAACCTGGGTAGAAAGCGCACACACACACTCACACACGTGCATACTGTACACAACCGCACACCCACCCACACACACACACACACACACACACACACACATAGGATAATTAAGCTTTTGCTGCTCAGCCTCTATTGTTGATATTCAGCAGCCTTTCAGAACTTTTGAATGTGGTGCTAATTTGGCAACGACGGTGCCTTTTTATCATTTAGCAGATGCTTTTCAATCATGTGTGATGCTGTGGGGGAAAATGAGTATCTCAGGATAGTCTAGAGGAGTTTGGTAAGTTGGTGGATTTTGGGGGGAAATGAGGAAGCTTTCAATGTGTCTACACTCGGGGTGGGAATGACAAGACCAGGGTGCAGGAAGGAGCAATTATATCCCCTGAAGAGTTGTTTGACAGTTTTATAGTGCAACATCTATTTTCCTCTATCCTCCATATCGACATCTGTCGGGGGAAAAGAGTGCCATTAGTTCCTCTTAAACACATCTCAATAATTAATGTTATGCTTTGGAAAATCACTGAATATGGTGGATAGAAATGTTGTAGTTGGGCCATTGTTTTCACACTGGTCTGAAGAGAGTATCAGCCTCTATTTTCATAACACGCTTAAGGGTATTAAATGTTCTTGACGTGTTCTTACACGTTTAAAATGAGACGCTGACAAAGATAAATGCTACTTATGACATGTGTAAATCATTTAAAAAGCTTTCAGCGCTCAAATGTCTCAGGTGCTCAGATGATGTGGTAAAGTCTGTTTTTTTTTAAAAAAAACTGACAACAAATAGAAAAAAGATCAATAAGATAGGATTTCTTAGGAAAAATTCACAATGAGATATTTTACATCAGTAGCAGGTATTTTTTATTCCTGCAGGCGTAAGCCTGGAAGTGATCATGCATTTGGTCGTGTGTGTGCTCGTAGGTGTGTGAGTGTGTATCTGTCTGCAGACAATCTTGCAAACTACTGGACCAGTCAGCCTAATATTTTGTGTGCACATTTATGACTGTATGCTCAAGAACTCCTAATGATTGCGGCAACTGACGGCTGATTTCTCACTCCTCTTCGCCAGTTGGTAGAAGCTGCACATATTTTCCAAAAATAAGCATGGCTACAAACTCCAAGCATCGTTGGCCCTTGTCGGCCTTTCTTCTGCCCGATTCAGTATATTGATTAAGGCATCAGTGGAACCTGATTGGAGCCTGTCAGTGAATGAAAAAACTGTGACTGGCTGCTCAGCCAAGCACATGTGTGAGAAATGGAAGCGGGGGCGTAAACAAACAGCTAAAATAAAGAGGGAGGAAGGTTGAAAAACACTTCATATATGAGGTAGGATTGTTTTTCTCAAACCTTTGAGCTCTTTAGCAGAAAGGTTTCCTTATGGGTTGTGTTGTTGTTCACTGGCGCACAGTCAATCTGCTTTGCTCTTTAAATATTGGGTTGTGTTGGTAACATGCTAACTGGCTAACTAGCGTCATAGCAGTCTTCTGGTTTCCTGTTTTGAATGACTACTACAGATGACCGCCGTCTGCTGGTATAAAAGGATGTTTCCTCTCACACAGGCGCAGAACAAACCTGCTTGCTGGCTTCTCAGTCTCTAGTTCTCGGATGTCAGCTTGGCATGTCGTGGTCTTTACTGTCTGTTGCAGGCCACATTTTGTCAAAGAAACTGACATCCATAGAAAAGTATCTGCAGATTAATTCAGTGTCTAATATGTCATGATGCACTAAAGTTAGGTATGTTATGAGATGAAATAGTCCACTTTTTTGTTAACTTTGCTGCAATTTGTAGACTTGCAGAATTTGTGGATTTGGTCTTTTTTCCCTGATATCCATGCTTAAACCATATGAAAGTTAGTAGGCAATGGCATCACAGTTAAATGTTCTTTTATTTGTCTGTTTTAATTGTGTTTGTTGTTATTTCCTACTTTATGGTGCTATAGCCTACAGAAAAAAAGTTAATACAGTTCAAAGTCCAGATATGAATGACATGGATCAAAGATTTATGGCTGTGTTTCAGTTATTAGAAATAAATTCCTCATAATTATATCATGTCTATATTTCACATACAGTGCCTGTCAGCAGGTGAAATCATTTTGCTCTGTGCAACGCACTGTGGCTCCATAAAAAATAGAAAAGGCATATATTTTTCTTTTGGTTTTTTTTTCGTTTCTGGGACACAGTCGCAATGTTGAAATTGAAAGTATCATAACAACAGTCAAAAAGCAGCTTTGTTAATATTCCTTTGGTCTCATCCTTTACTATTTTGTCAATTCAAAGATGAGCTTTGGCAAACCATGTTGTTTGTGCAGCACATGTTTTTCTCCTCATATGTACACCTACGTTTCCCACATGCTTATCTGTTCTGGTGCAGAGCTGGAGAAGGAAATGAAGCGCCAGCGCGGCCATATGTAGTTTAATTACACAAGAGATAAGGATGAGTTCCCAGATATTGGAGTCCTGGACAGCAAATATTTACCTCTCCCCGCTAACGAGCCTGCCAAAGTACAATTACAGTCTATTACACTCTTAACTTCGGAGAAATTGCTTGTAACAATATATACAGAGTGTCATTAAGTTTAAAATATGTTCCCAAGAAGATTAAAAACCAATACCAATTTTCTTACTTCATTTTTCAACACAATAATTACCTGCTTTCAAAGTACATTTGCATATGTTATCTTTATTTTATTTTCAAATCCCTCAGTATATCTCTTAAAGTTATTATACATGAACACACTAATTTGTGCTAATGTATCATTTGTTATTAGCACTTATATATTCTGTAAAATGCCAAATCCAGCAGAACTAAATGTTTTATCGGGGGTCATTTTTGGTCACTGAAACTATATCTCCAGTCCATTCAAAATTGCTGATAATATTTCAGCAGTAGACGCAAGCTGTAAATTAAGTAATGATATCATCAGTCAGATCAGTGAGTAAGCAGACAGCATTTCCTTCCAGTCGCCTCGGGTCACACACTCTCGGCCAAGCAGCTTCCTCTCCGCTTAACGTTACGCTGCAGTTAAAATACCGTAGGCCTACATAAATCACACTATCACACTATATTGCACGAAAGGTCTACAGTGTAATTGGAGATGTTATTAATTAACATGTTGGGATTTGGGATCGATAGTGCATTCCTGTAAGATTTGTTAGAGCCTGCAACATACAAGATTTTCACTCCAGCATATTGCAAACCTATAAGACAGAATCTGTCCATCCCATGCTTGACATTGTCTGTTAGAAGACTTTTCACCATTAGACATTCTCCTTTACATTATTAAAAACATATTAGACTCTTAAGTGGATGTTTGCAAGCATTTTATAGAATTTATTAAAAAATTGTAGAAATATTCCACAGAAAAAAATGGCCTTTTTTTAAAAAAAAAATGTGATAAAGAGACAGAGAAGTTCCTCCAATCTTTGTGTTTTAGAAAACTAAACGAACTTAAAAGCAGTCCCTTTAAAATTATCCCACTCACCAGAATGAAATGTTTGCATTGTACTGCAAACAACAGAAATGTTACATTTGTACATTTCATATATATCATATCAACATTTCTAAAGTGACATAGTATAAATTACATGTATATGAGCTTAGTTTCTCATCAGGAGGAACATTTCCATTTGTGTTTGTTGCAACAAAACCATGACTTCTCTTTCCCTATGCGCACACAAAACAATATTATTTACATGCATGCTTAATTGTTATTGTACAGCAGAAGCTTGTAGCTGTGAGGTGAAGTAAAATAAGAATTTTACCATGTTAGGGCTGCAGTTGCACAAATGAGAATTTTGCTGTGCAATTTAGTATGTTGTTCAATAATCTAAAGACTGAGTATATGCACCCAATAGCTACATTTAAGAAATACTGTTGTTGTAATGAATAAGACAAAATTTGGCCTTTAGAACAGCCTAATTTAGAAAAAGGCTAAATTCATCCATGCTGTTGAGATGTATCGATTTTTCTTTGTTGGATTCATCTTGGGGTGATTTTTGCTTCAAGTGACCACATGAAGCTAGTGGCAAAATCTGCTTTAAAAATGGTGTTTGTGGCCATGAAGGCATGCGGCCACGCAACAGCAATATTCAGGTGTTTAGAAGATTGTGCAGTGCAACTCCTGCCTGTTGTTGCCTTTCACATCAAAATCTGTTGAGTCGCGTGTCCTGATGTGGCCCCCTGCACTTCACTGAGCTTCTATTGTCTGCAGAGTTCCCATCAGCAAGCTTAATCCAAAGGTCTGCCACTAATTGGATGTTTATTGAACCAAGAATTGTTCAAATTCATCTCACTGTACTTAAAAATCCAACGGCTGTTGGAGCTGACGCGTCTGGCATCAGCAATCATGTCATGTTCAAAGTTGCCTAAATCACACGTCTTGCCCATTCTCACATTTAGTAGAATAGAAAATAACTGCTGACTCACTGTCTGCAGGATCAAGCTGTGTGTATGAACAGGAAGGTGTCCCTAATAAAGTGGCTTCAGTGTGTACATACAGGAAGGGAACAACTACCTGTGATGACCCACCATATATTTTCCCACAGAATTAAATCCATAACTATACTGCTCTGACGCATAAACTTCCTCATATAGCATAGGCGTCAATGTATTGCAGCTTTTTTAGCCAGTGAGAGTTCTTGTTGCCTCTCACAATTACGTGTGAGTGTCATCACTGTTTAGCTGAATACCCTGTAATATTATTTCTTCTCACCGTGAATTAGGGACTACGAAAATTACAGGCTGGAGGTCTGCCTCGCAGTTTTATGAACTTTAAGTGCTGATATTGATGGAAGGGTAATGGTAGTCCTCGGCCCAGAGTGTAAATAGTATCTAAGGTGATTACTCTTTTATCACATGGGGGGTGGAGGTGGAGAAGCACTTAAAGGAAAAAGATAAAGTGTGGCAGAGGGCTGCAGGCTGAGAACTTGAACGCTGGTTTTGTTTCATTTTGATAGATTATTGGTTTTCATTTTTGGTCCATGATGGAAAAAATACGCAAAGTAGGGTGTAATGCAGACAAAATTGTGAGCTACTCCACTACATTACACAATAAACATAGTGATTCTGTGATTTATTGATTATTTTTGTCTTCCATTCTACAGTGTCAAAATATAACTCGTTTTGCACTCATCATGCAGTTTAATTTTAACATTCTGGTTATATACCACAGATGAAAATACGTCAATCTTGGCTCATTTTGGCACATTTACATTTTAACTGAATTATTGAAATAATAATTGTGCGTGTGTAGTACAAGTGGCTGGAGGTGGCAATCGGTTATTGTTCATTAAAGTGCACTGCAACTGCAAAATAAAACAAAATAGAAAAAATCCAATATATTTAAGTGAGACTAAGACAACAAACAACCTACAAAAAGCAGTTCCTGAGCTGTTCTGTAGTGTTCTGTATCTCCTCTGAGTGCTGTTCATGCGATCTTAAGATCTGGCAGCAGTCCACGATCTGTTCAGCATCGCTCCACAGCTGAGGACTCTCCGTCACAGAGAAGCACAACCCTATCTGAAAGTTGCTCTCCTTTGCTACACCTCCAATCAATCCACCTGGCAGCTCCTCTGTTCGTGGTTAAGCAGCTGTTAAATTATTTTGGTTAATTTATATCTGGAGGCTCTCGTTACGCAGAACTACCTCTCTTGACACCCATGTCAGAGGGTTAAGATTTTTGATTTTCATCAGTGAGTCGTGCCTCCCTCCCTCACGCCTCTTACATTTGGCCTCCTCTCTCGGGGAAGCTGAACATATAGCTGATATCTTTCAATCAAGAGCTCTCCTGTCCTTGCAATCACAGTGTCATTGTTCGTCTCATGTTGTGGAAAGCTCTTTTGACAGAGCGCTGTGATGAATCACCTGGCTAAGGCTTTTGGAAAAGAAGCCTTCAGATCCCATCGCCCTCTTTTTCATAGAGTTGGGGGGAAAAAAACAACATTCAATTCATTTCTCCTGCTCTTTCATGTCTTCTGCTGCTTTTTTTTTCCTTTCTCGTACACACAGTGTTTTAAAAGTTATTCACTGCTCCTCTTTTCTTCTCACTGGGCTTCGCAAAGCAAATATCTGGCGGGTTTAGTTCATAAAGGAAGCGCTTTTACTTGCTTAAGGTGCTGACGGCAAGGCACACTCTGTTATGTTGGAGGCTTAGAAAAACAAAACTTCGCAGGGTAATTCTCAGCCGCCAAATTAAGTGGCAGAGACTTCTAATTCTTCCACCCCTGTGGAAAAACGAATCACTCTTTTGTGCAATAATCTGTATAAATGTTGAGAAACTTGTGCTCTTTTTCAAGTTTGTCGTGAAATTCTGCAGTTTTTTTTCCTTCCTCTTATATCAACTCCTAAAAGTGAAAAGAGGGACAAATATAAACTTGCAGGAGCAGCATGTGAGCACATGATCGGGTCCGGGGTGAGTGTTTTTCAAAAGGCTGAGCACATCATAGAAGAAACCGACTGTGGGAGAAGTGCAAATGACACTCCCTCAAACCAGGCAAAGAGAGTGATTTAGAGCACCTGTGATTCCACTACAGGAGAGCACAATGTGCTTTCAAAGCCTGTCAATGATCACTCATTCGCTGCTATAGGCTGATTAAAAACCGCTGTTACGCACATGCAGCATATGTCAGAATTTAAATCGTGACAGGCGACGGATTAGCAGTAGCATTTTCCCGTGATTAGAAAGCATCTTGTAGCAGCTCTATGAGAGGGGTTGGGTAAAGGTGAGGGATGTCATGCATGGCAGCCAAAGGGAATTTATAGATCTAGACGCATTGTACCTGCCAGCTGCTCAGTGATCACTCCGCCCAATCCTCCAAATGCAGACATAACAAGCTTCCTGAGTGATGGGATACAAACTTTTGGACTGGCCTCCAAAAGCTTAACCTTAACCAAACACTGCGAACTTCAATGACACACAGATCAAACCATATAAATACTGATGTATTTATACATCAAGAAATTCCTGACCACACCAAACACTGAAATGATCTGCCAAACACCTCGGGGCATTGCTTTTTTATAGCTGCTGAGCAATTAAAACACCTTATTGCAGCCCTATACAATGCAGATTAAGATTATAAAGTGTTGTTGATTAATGCTTGGAAAGTGTGCTTAAAAGTACACACAATACAAGATGTGAGACAGTCCGTGAGAGTTTAAAGATCGGAAGTTTTCTTAAGACAGAGTTTAAAACACCATTTTGAAAGAGTCTCTTCCTATTTCTTGCTGCTTGAAATATCTTGAATACAGGGCATGTTTCGACATTTCAACAAAGCTATTTTTTTCATTATTTTTTAAGACGTTCTTTCATGGCGATATTCAATGAAACGGTTTGTACAATTAAGGCACAGAAGCTTCAGCAATGTGAAGTTCGGAGACCTGGACAAACCCTTTGCTGTCTGCAGCGGGGAGGCCTGACACCTGGGCAAACACTGCAGCCCAATGATCTGTCATCAGCTATGGAAACCAGCACCAACCTGGTCGCTTTTGTCAGCGCACAAAAGAAAATGCCTCAAATTAATTTAGCACTCGGCATTCATCTTCTGTTGAGGCTTAAGACCTCATCTAAGCTTGCGAAACAGCAAGGGGCTCATGGGGCTTCATGTAAGAATTTTGGCTCATAGGTGAAGCCAAACACTGCTAAGACGTGACATGTTGACTGTTTAGTGAAGTATGTGTATCCTGTTAATTCAGACAGTTGGTAATACCTGGGATCTACGAAGCCCTCAGATGTACTTCTGTGTGTACCTTCCTTCTCTGATCTCTTTTACTCAGCCTTTCCTCCACAATGCCAGACCTCTTGAGGACATACAAGATAATTGTCCCTCAGCTTGCTCTCTCCCACAGACAACTTCAAACAGAGCTTTGCCAATTCGAGATTATGTTGAGTATTGCAGTGATGACTTCTAAGGCCCTCCATGATGACATGTTGAGGTTTGTGGTGGCCGTCCTGGTGACGCATTGCTCAGACCTGAAGTAAATATTCACACTGTCTGGAATGCAAAGTGATTAATATGGCTTTTGGTGGTCATGTGTCAAAGCTCATCATTTTTCTCTGGAAAATAAACCTGACAACAATTTAAATGGTTGTGAAAGATGAAAAAAATACATACAATATTCAAACCAAACGGCAGAGATCTTTTCAGAGTGCCTGCAAACATTAATATAGTTGTTCTAAAGTCCTCCAAAATCAATCTTACAACCAACTTAACTTTATTTATATTGCACCTGCCATTAAAACAAGCAGCCAAAAGATGGCAAAATTGAAATTAAAAGAATAACACAAGCAACTATACATAAAATTTTGCAAGAATAAAAAATTAAAACAATGAGACAGTAGAATATTTAAAAACAAAATATAATGAACAAACAAAAAATAGAATTAAGCAGGAATAAAATTAAGTAAAAACTCATGATTTAAACTTAAAATTACATAACTTTTTCCAACTGTCTTTTAAATTCAAACAGAAGGGATGAGTGTAATGAACTATCACAGTAAAAAACATTCTTACTAAAGCAAAATATAAAAGAACAAAAATGTATTTGTATCTTAAGTATCAACAGTGCTAAAATCCTGTATATTCTAACAATATCTTGAGTAACAGAGGACATGCAGATGTAATGCATAAATTGCTGCATAAAAATTAAGTGTTTTATGCTAATTTTTTTCTGGCAGAGGTCACAGATGCAAAACAAATAATTCTAATTCTTAAAGTACCTCTATATGAGACATTTACAGCAACTATTTCATTTGCTGAAAACAATTTCTGGTCACAAACTAGAATAAAGTACATTCAGTTCTTTACTGCTGAGAACTGTTGAGAGTGTATTTTGGGGATTATCCAGCGTAGCTGGGACAGTTTGCTGGAAGGAGATTCTGCTGATGAATTATTTTAAATCTCATTTGTCAATGCTATAAGCACCACAAAGTCCAGGCAAAAATATATAATGTAGTTATCTCAAAACCTCTGCAAATTAAAAACCATCTGCATGGATTTTTTTTTTTTTTTTTTTGTAATTTAGGTGAACTGACCCCTTAAATATTTAAACTCTGAATGTATCATTAGCATATGCTGCACGGAGTATTTTCAGGCTTTAAGTACTTAATTGCACATTAACTGCAGCTATGAATACATTTATTGCAGGTATGGCTGCTATAGATTTCCAGAAAGCAAAGCACAAAAGGAGTAACCTGAGTGCCATTTCCATGGTAACACCATGTGGCTTGGCTGCAATCACTGCGGCGTAGCTACGGTTGTCACACAAAGCCATTCAGACAGTCAAATGACGAGAGACCTTGAGAGTAAGACAGAGGGAGAAGCCAGTGTGACAGGGCCTTTTCTTCTTAGTGGTGCATTATAAGGCACACTGCTCAGACTTGATCACACACCAGAGGAACTCATCTTAAGCTCTTTAAACTAGCCAGTAATCCACCAATATGTGCAATGTGACATGAATCTTTTGGCTGGAAAGGAGGGCATGCTACTGCATCGCATTCAGGTCACCTAATTCCTTGTCAGTATTATCCATCCCACATCCATGTTATTATTCTTAACAATACTTGCTTTCAGATCAAGCACTTAAAAGGGAGTTAGTGTATCATCTGGATTTACTTGAATGGCAGGAGAATTTGGCAAACACGTCAACATGCAATGCCAGTTATAACTAAGAAAATATTTTCAACATGACATATTATTTCTTTTAATTTTGCCGTTCATTGCATCACATGCTGCTGCTACTGAATTTAAAGATTAAATGTTAAGTCAAACATGTCAGCCAGGGATCCGTGGTCAGGGTGTTTTAATTGCGATGTACCCCCTTGTTTGTGCCTGAATGCACTCACGAGTGGATTCTCAGCCACAGCTAAGCATGCAGTCTTAAATTGTGACTATAATTAGACAGGAAACATCTGAATACTAAACTTCTTCCTTATAAAATTATTTAAAGGAATGCTTTACCTACTAAATGATCATTTGTGTGTCAGTTACTCACCCTGTATTATACTGAATTTGTGAAGAAAACTTGGTTTTTCTTGCATGCTTCCACGATGAACGAAGAATCCAAAATGAAGAGCCATAATACTATAACAAAAACATCTATTTACAAACTCTCACACAGTATAATCCAAGTCTTGTCTATCCAGTTTTATGTTCAGAACATCCCAAACACATGCATTTTTGCTCAAAACTTACTGCTTATACTAGTAACACCTCTGCATACCACTGAGTTCAGTTCAAACACACATGCTTGCTGAGGTGCACTACTCATTCATGCATGAGATTGTTTATGCAATAATGTTTCAAAAAGTAATGTTTTAGCATTAATGCACATGAATGAAGAATCCAAAAACTGAGAGAATTCTTAATGTATTAAAGTAAAGGGACCACGTTTAACAACAGCAAAATTAAATTGAAAGATCTGTTTACAAACTTGCACAACTCATGCAGAATACTCAAATTATTATTCATCCAGTCATGCATATGCACTTTTGCTAAAATCTTACTATTTAAAACATTTCTGCATAAACAATATTAGAGAAGTGCACCTGTGCAACTCACTGGAATGCACAAGTTGAAATGTGCATGCTTTCCAAAGTGCACTATCTGTATGCGAAGTGTTTTTACTTTTAAGAATTCACCAAGTTTATCATAGAGGCATGCGAGACAAACAAAACTTTCTTCACTTATTCAATGTTGATATGCAAATTATAATTTTTTTTGGGTTAAGTATGCTTGCTGCAAAGTGTAGATTGTCAGTGGGATATGCAGTATTAGCAGTCATCAGCTCCGTAAACACATTTGATTGACATGTTTGTTTACCAATGCAATGTTTAAAAAGATGTCAATATACTTACTAAAACAGATAAATAGATACTTAAGATAAATCCTTTGCTTACTGCTTTGAAATGTAAAATGAAAAAAGTTTTCTCATATATATTTTTTAACATAAACGGTTATGCATTACTTTTGGAAAAGTATGGACAATCTTCAAAAACTCCACTATTTGCACAGAAAGTAAGTAAAAGAAGTAAAAAGAATTATAACGGTTTGCTCGTTCAGCCTCATAGACATGCAACATCCGCAGTGAAAATAGCATCAAAGCATCCAAACAAATTGCCTGTCTTTTAGTAGTATGAATGAACTTATATTAATTCCAACATAACTGCCATCTCGCTATTGAATTTCCTTTGTAAAATACTTTAGTAAAAGCTCAAAAACTATTAGCGTCATTGATAAGAAACTAATTGAGTATTTTAGAATTCATCCCCCCCAGTTTACAAATCCTTCCCAGGTTTCCTTCAGTGTATCCAGAGGATGAACAATATACTTTGTCAGCCCACCAGTCTCATGGCTGGCTTCCCTGCAGGTTTCTTTTCAGCGACAGGTTAGCCACCAGGGCAGATTAAGCCTTCTCCCCTCCCCAATCATCCAGTAATACCAGCAGGCTGTATAAAGCCCATGTTGGGTTTTGCCTGTTGAATGGTGGCTTATGGCAGCTAAAGACCTCTAGAGGGGGAATCCTGAGGGGATTACTCTCACGTTCTCCATGAAGTGGGAAATCAAAACAGTGTTGAGCGTCTGGGGATGATCTCAAACATCCAGCATTCCCCCACATGCACACACACACACACACACACACACACACACACACACACACACACACACACACACACACACACACTCACGTCTACGCTCATTTACAAACATGCACGACTACACACACACACACACACACACACACACACACACACACACATAAACTTTAGGCATATTGGACACTCCCATCCTTCTTCTCCATTGACACCCAGGGTTTTTTTGATACCCAAGTATAGACATCTAACAAGGGCCAACTCCACTCTGAGAGGATTAGTGTAAGTCGGACTGATAATGAAATCATGGGCTGAGTAGCTCTTGGGAGGATTTTATACAAAAGAGGCCTGAATTACTTTGTCTTTTCTTTTTTCAAATCCTTTATTCTCTATGGTGAGAACATTAAGAACAGTATGAATTCTGCAACGCATGTCACCCTGTGGCCCCCCATCCCTCTGTGCAGGGAACCCAAACATTTCCACCGTCCATAAAGAAACTGCTTAGCCTGCTCTCATCAGCAGCGGAACACATCGTCATGGCATTAATCTGCTGTAAGGCCTGCATCCTCTTTCACCGCAAGAATTTCGACTGGGATTACACAGGCGAACAGCGTTCTCTTGCATAAATAGATTATTACAAAAAGAAGGCTGTGCTATGGTAAATAGTCAAGTGTCATCATGAATTTCTTAATTATCATAGAAACGTAATAATCCAGGCTGCTTTCCCTGCTCAGTTCTTTGCAAAAGTTGCTGCTCAGTAGCTTTTTGAATTGTTTGGTATCATATGCTGAAGTTCTTTAAATTTTGCACAGTTCACAGATTTTGGGATGGCATTTCAGAAAATGTGAAGACATTTTTTTAATCCAAGAAGAATTATATTTTATGATTGGTATTACATATGTAAGAAATTAATAACTTTACATCAATCCTTAAGTCGGAAAAGGTTAGGTTATGGTTAGGTGTAATACTTCACAGTAGGGCGGGACTAGATGAAGCATGCTAAAAATCATTTTTTCATGTCATGCGGTGCCATGTGATGCCTTGTCACATTATGCCATGCTATAAAAATGTCATTTTAAATTGATTACGTTTCCATGCAAAAAAATTTCAGTTTTTTTTACTTATTCTGAAATGTTTATTTGCATTGACATATTGTCATGCATCCTCAAATTAATGTGCCCTGACATGTTGTTTATCTCGTCAAAATTTGGAAATGTGGAACTACTGAGGCCTCTTGTGCTTTTTAGTTTTCCTGTATTTCTATAGGATTTCCTACCTGTGGTGGACTTGTTGGAAAAGGCTATTTTTTTGCTACCTCTCTCTTTTATTCCTTCAGTTACCTTCTTGAAAAAGTCAGCGTTGCAATACCTCCGCATATCTAAAAACCTGTTGATATCCAAGTCTTTTATTATGTTTAAAAGACGTTGTGTTTTCTCCTTACAAGTTGGTTTATGTTTATGTATCTAAAACCTGAATAATATTGGAATATACCACTTGTTTTAATCACCCTACATTCAATATAAAGTCTAATTCAGAATATCCAAACAAAATATGCTGCTTACATGATAAATTCTGGATTATTGTCATATTCTGAATAATTGTGAAATAAGTGTGCATGTTAAAGTAGTTATTATGTCATGACATTGGATGTCAATCTAAATTGATGAAAATATCACATTATTTCATTTTATAGTGCACTACTCTACACCATGAAACATTATATCAAATCTTATGTTGCATGATGCTATGTATGATGCTATGTCGTTTTACACTTTCATACTGCGTTTTCAAGCATTACAAGGAACATATTGATTCAGACAATCCATTAGCAGCCAAACTTCATACAGTAAAGCACCATTCACGGACCTGTCCACCCACATCGTCACATCATCAAAGGAGGATTTTCAGTGTAAGGAAGTTATCTTTTCACATTTACAATTGCAGTGAGTCATGCACAAACGCCCTCTCAATTCGCTTTGAGGCAACACAACCATAAACAGCTGTTACTTGTGAAAAAAAGGTTACATTTTTGTTTGCCAAACACTGCGAGACATTTGTCAATGATTTGGGCTTCTTTAGTTCTGGTCAGAGAATAAAGATTTCCTTGAAGCGTCACGTCACAATCCCAGTGAAGCTGACCTGTAGCTTACGCACAAAAAGCTTGGGGAGAAATGTAGGTCAAAAGCTAATTATGTGGTCTGGCAAGTGGGGCTTATATCAAGATATTTCACAAGGACTACTGCAGATCTGCCTGCACATGCTTGCTCAAGACGTGTACCATGTGATCGGTTAGGCTATTATTTGTTTGGGTATGGGATACAGTCACACCTTCACCTCATGAACTTAATGGTCTTCAAAAGCCAAAGTCCAAATGTCAGCGCAAGCTGTCACGATGCTTTTGTTGACTTAAATCAAAGACAGAATACAACCACAGCAATCATATTTGTCAAACCCATCCCTTATGGAGGGTCTCACAGAAGAGCAGTAATTTAGGGATCAGGAAGGGAGAGCCACCTGTTGAGAGACAGAGGGTAAAAGGTATCCACAGGCCTTCCCAGCATGCCTCTGCTCACAGCCAGGAAGTACAGTTTCAGGTCTTAACGTTGCATTCCTCAAGTTGCCTCGACTGTGATCTCACAGGAATGCTGTTCTCAAAGTGTGTGAGATTAATATTTAACACAACATCGGCTGAAATGCTCAACACAGTCTGAGGTTTGTATGGCTGTGTTTTCTTAGGATCTCTGCTGCCACCGTTATCAGGTTCTCCTTCATAACGAAGTATTTATAGGTTGTCTCAAGTGATTGATGCACAGCTGGGTGTGTTGTTGTTGTCCCAGAGTTCATGCAGACTTTTAAGGGCACAGGCATTATTTGCACTGTATGATGTTTGTATTGACTAAGATTATGTGAACATAACTATTTTCAGTACTTCAATATTTAACAAAAAGCACACAGAAAAAAAGAATATATTTAATATCATTATGCTTAGGGTGCCACAATTTTGCAGTTATCCTAACAACTCATTCACCAGAATAAATGTTGGAATAGTGCTTGTTTGCAAACCTTTGATTCTTCACATTGTATTATTATGACGTAGTGGCTATATTAAAACTTGAAAATGTAAAGTTTAAACAATGCTGTGGTTAACATGTGGCTAGGGTTTTGGCATAAAATCTTTGTAATGGTTTGGAAAAGATCATGTCTTTGCTTAAAATTTGTGGTTTTGGGGGCACATCCCCTGCTGGAAAAGCAGTGACTGCTTTTTGTAGTGCTGTCCTGGCAGGAAATTCAGTGAAGTCCTGCTAAAAAAGCAACTATTTTTTTGTGTCCAAAAAGCCACTGGAAGATGCAGCAATGTCTCGCTAAAACGATATCGGTTTTGTTCTTTGTTGGTCTCCATTAGTGGTCTGTACTTGGTGGCACACCATCCACCGTCCCTCCACTTCCTGATAACGGCTCATAGACCACTTTACTTTAGAAACATCAATATTTGTGGTTTGCAAAATATATACAATGCCAATGTTTTCCTCTGATGACTGGGCTGATCCTAAAAAAACAACCCAAACATACAGGAGATGCAAGTTAATCAATGATGATAACATGACAAAGCCACGGAAAAAAAAACTCTTAAGAGGGAAACAAACGTCTTTACATCATTTTACATTTTTTAAATTGAAATTTTAAATGCAGCTGAATGTATATGCTCCATTTGAAAAACTGCCCACTGAAAATCAGCAGTCTAAACAACAAAATGTGAATACTATTTTTGCATTTTATAATAGAAAAGTTTAATAGACACATTGCTTTTTGTTCATAGGTGGAAGGAATCCATTTCAACATTCTTCTGTATAATATAAATGTGTGAAATCAGTATTTGTACTCATGCAAACACCTCAATAGTCCATTAGATCTCCCTTACATAAATGTTGCAGAGACTGTTTTAGACACACGCTACAAGGTACCATATACTTAAATCAGTTGCAACCTGGGTCCTTGTCAGTTGCACATATTGCTATAGCAACAACAGCCTGGCCATTGAGATATGAACAATGTGACAGGGCAAATGGAGCTGACTGAGACTGGAGGCACAGGAGAGATGGGAAACTTCAGCTATAATGAAGATGTATCGGGTGTCTCCTCCAGTTCGGCTGGAGATCATTCAAAACGGCAGTTTCTTCGGTCCTCTTCAAAGTTAGTATGTTCCTCAAATTCAGAGGGAATGATCTAGATTGTCAAACCAAAACCATTTTCACAAAATCATGATTGTTAAATGCAAAATGAAATAACATAGCAAAAACACTGTGCTTAATAATGTACAAACAGTTCAAATTATATACTTTTATTAATTGCATTGTAGTATAAGCACACATTGAGTTTGTGTGCCTGCAATGCAGGTTACTCTCTTTATGCTGTTGCAGGATTATTTCATGCAAAATCATACTGACTCTGTCACAATAAGATTTGCATTTGTGACATATCCACACAAACATATCTGTTTGTGTTAATTATTTCACTCGTAGTAACACACTTTAGCATTACATCCTCTGCTTAATTCCTGTTTAATATTAATGAGGAACAAAATCACACAGGAGGCAGTATTAGCTGCACAATAACATTAGACTACAGGCATCCTGCTGTTGGTGGTCTGATCATCACAATATCATGTAAGCTCAATTTAAATAACAGAAGAGGGACTAAGTGTGTGCACTTCCAGGCAAAAATACTCAGGTGCAAGACAAGATATACTTCACTGCAGGTCACAAAGGAGGTCTGCACACTGTAGGCTCCAAATAAATGTTGTTTTTCTCTTTTCTATAAGGTAACAATTTGATCTGTAAGCCTGAGGAAGATCTTGTAGATCAAAACGCCTTAAAAGAAAAGAGAAAAACCATTTACTTGGAGCCCACAGTGGGCAGACCTGCTTTGTGACCTGCAGATTATTGCAAATACAAAACCTATGTGAGGTAATATAAATGCTGAAAATATACATGTTAGACTTAAAAAAGGGGAAGGAAACCAAAAAGTAGCTTGTAGGTGAAGAATGTGGAGAAACTCAAGAAAAAAACTGTTGGTCAAACATAACTCCCTCAGAGCGATCATTGCACTGATTGGGTGACAAAGATGAAAAAGGCCTTTTCAATAACTCAGACTAATGTTGTGCCTTTGCTCAGACCGGCTGTTGCCCTGGGTGCGTGTGAAATGCTTGGCGTGGACAAAGTAAACCACGGCCGGTGCCCATGCTCCATTGTCCTCAAAGCCTCCTAAAGAGGTCTCTTCACAGGTCCAGCAAACACACTCTCCAGACTCTTGGCATATCTCTGAAGATCCTCCTTTTGTGTGAGGAAACACATTACTCTCTCAAGGAGAGGAACAGGGGAAACAAGGCAGCACTAGTGAAAAGGCTTAAGTATCTCACCCCCCACCGCAGACCGCCTCTTCTCCTTGCCAGATGATAATTGGGACTGAAACACTTTTTTTTGGTCCGAGCCTAATTCAGTGAGTAAATTGCAACATGGGAAAAACATGAATGGGGCCCAAGCTGTGTGGTGACTCAGCCACAGAGACGCTAAGAGTCGCTCTTTGTGGTTGTCTACAAAAGGGAAATGTTCTGTTAATCAGCATTGTTATATAAGTAAGTGTGCTTTCCTTCAAAACTATGTGATTGTGAATGCTCCTGCTGAGGGGGAGCATGAAAAATATTGATAGCGAGGGATGAGTCCTGTAAATATTACAATGTTGGGAAAGTAAACTCACAATTGTAACATCTGTCTCTCCGGTTCATCTGCTCATTTTTGTTTAGAAAAAAGTAGTCAGAAAGTGTGTATGTGAATGCATCAATTGGTCATTTTTCACAGCAGTTTAATTCTTTGCAGTTGGCAAGGAAAACAACTCACAATGCTGACCTGACCAGCTTATACTGAATTGTTTCCGTCTGCTCGTATGAACAAAAAAATGCAAAGCAGATTAAAATTCAACAAGGAATGCAAAAAATGCCTCTTTGCAAGGATCAGCAACCATCTAACTATGCTGCACGAATATTTACTTCACTGACATACAGAGGGTCAACTAACTGATTGATGCACCTCAGAAAAAAGACTATTAGGTCACCAAACAGCTACACAAGCAGTCATATTGAGTTGGATGCAAAGTTGCAGAAGCAGTAGTAGTGTGTGATATTTCCAAAAAAAAGCAACTTCTGTGATTTCTTAAAAGGCCAAATAACAAGTGTAAAAGTCACATAAACTGTAGAGCCACTTTTTTCACAGCCAAAAAACAGGAAGATATAACCATATATAAAAAGCACTAAAAAGAGAGGAAAACAATATAATATTCATATTTCTGTTTAGTTTTTAAAAGGTTGTAATCACCTTAAAATATCTCTTTGCAGTTAAAATAATCAATAATGGTATTGGAGTTCTTTGGGATGGCTGTCATCCATGGTGACTGACTGTCCATGGAAGTAGGTTTATGATGTTCATGATGTGAGGTATGAATCTATCCTTCCAAACATGTGGCTAAACAGACTGAAGAGTTGTCCTCTAAATCAGGATGGCTTTGCATGCCTTTCGTGGCTTTCTTGAACCTTTATGAAAAGGTTTGGACATCTTCACTCCCTGGAAATTAAAATCTGATTGCCCTTTACCCTATATAAAACATGTTGAGATGGGTTGCTTAGCATAAAACCAGTAAAATATGACTTAAAGGAATACTTGACCCAAAAAATTATCTGTCAATCATCTAGTCACCCTGTGCTATATTGAATTCCTGAAGAAAAGTGTTTTTCTTGCACATCTCCACAATGAACAAAGAATCCAAAAACAAAGAACATTTTTGAGGAGTAAAGGTAAAAGAGCCATGTTTAACAACTATTTCAAAAGAGCTACACAACTCATGTCCCAGTCTCATTCATCCAGTTGCATGCTTAGTCCCAAACACATGCATTTTTGCTAAAACCTAACTTAAAACACTATTAATAGAGCATGCATTTGAATTCTGCTCAATGAAATGCATAAGCAGAATTCAAAGGCACCTAGGTGCACTTTATATGTGCTACTCGTATCGTAAAAATCAAGTGTTTGGGAAGAACTGAGCATACCACTGGATAAATGAGACTTTAATTATATTGCAGAAATTGTGTGAGAGTTTGTAAAAGGATGTTGTTTTTGGATTCTTTGTTCACTGTGGAGGCATGTGAGAAAAACAAGTTTTTCTTCAGGAATTCAAAATAAATGATTTACAAATGATCATTTTGTATATGAAGTGTTCCTTTAAATCAAGACCAGATAAAATGTATTTTTGAAGAATATAGGAAAACATTGAAAACAATAGTAATATAAAGTAATTGCCTCTTAAAGGCCATGTAACAAAGCCCAAGCTTTAAACAAACTGTATAAATGGCAAATCTGCAAGAGGAACATTGTCTTTCTGTTCAAAGTCATAGAGTATTTTTGATATGATGTGTTTTTAAAAATACCTATAAAATGCTTAGTTAAAAGTATAGCATGTGTGTACAGTGTGCCAAAATAAATTGAAGCCAAACAAATATTATGCCGAGGAAATTATGAATGAATCAGCCTCCCAACAGTAGCTTCCAACTCCTTAAAATCTTGGGCTGGTCCTGCTTCTACCAGGAAACAGGTTGAAAATAAGAACAAGAATATACAAAAGTATAGCTTCAGGCAATCTCAAGTGATAATTTTCCAAATTGCTAGTCTCCTCTTTCTTCTGTCTCACCGTACAAGTTCAAATCCCTCACTCAGACAGACGACTCTCTCATTACCGCCCTCTCCATACATATGCTGTGAACAGGTAAACAGTAGCAGAATGTGCGTCAAAACTAAGCTGCACTACGTAACAATAGCACAAAAGAGGTTGGATTTGCACCAAATCAGCAGTATTTCTTTAGATTAGAATCATCCCCAAAGCACTTAACCTTGCATTAGATTACATGATTTCATGTTTTAATTTTTACGCAACCGAGTACATTAGAAGAACACGGTGTTCTTGCGGCTCCAGTGAAAGGATCCTGGGAATGTGCTCTGCGTTTCCTGGTGTATTCTGTATATCCACCGCCTGCTAGCAAACCAAGGGACATAAAGGATGATAATCTCCTTGGAATTCCACTGCATTTTCTTATAGAGGCGAGGGGAGTGATGGACAGTGGGGTTGAAAGGTCAACGGGACCAGTTTGCTGAGGCCCATCTGTCGGCTCCTGCTCTATTTACGCACCATCTCAGGAGTGAAAGGCGAGCGTCTCAAGAGCTATCCTGTTCTCATAACACTACCACAGCGCTTCATATTGGCGGAGGAGACACAGAGGGGAGCTTGTGGTGGTCTGCGCCCAGCTACCAGCAGTGTTCCCCCTGCTATTCATCATCTGCTTGTCCGACGGGACTCGCAGACAAAACCTAATAAGCACAAGAGGGCCTTCAATTTAGAGATTTGGCGCTTGCAGCCTTGATGCTGCAGGTTGCAAGACATTTTTAGCAAATGCGGGCTGAAAATACATAAAAGCCTTACATTTTTTTTACTGTAAAAGGTTATTTTGAGCCAAATCATGTCAAAACAGGTGTATTTATAGACTGTGTTAAGTAACAGTTTTGACACATCTATAGAAACACGTGACAGAGATAAAAATAACGATAAAACAGACAGTAAACACAAACGCCAAGAAACAGAATGTGTGCTGTGTGCCCAACAGCATACAGTATAATTACAAATATCACAATCAAAATGGGATTAACACTATAAAATATAATGTGGTGGTTGCAATTAGAGTGCAAGCTTCCCATTAGCTTCATATCAGATTGTTTATCAGTTTGTTTCTGTTGTTTTTTTTGCCACATATCAAAGTAAACCCGCATTCATATTCCATCGCAGAAAGGAAAGAATTCATGCTTTTAAAATGATTCACACCTGGAGGCTTGCCGGGTCTAAAATACTCTAAGTAAGTGCTTCATACCTACCATTTTGACTCAAGTCGTTTCATTCACAAAATCTATGATTATACGTTTTAATAACACCGTGCCACTGGATGAGAGAAAGGATGGCTGACTGAATATCAAATGGTGATATATACAAAATGAGATGGTTATCCCAGCCATTTGAAACTATGATACTGTATTTAGAGTGCATTTTGCCTTAACTTGTAAAAATTACAGCCCTGCCTATGTATTTAAGAGGAGCTGACTACAGTCGGAAGGCAATATATGAACAAGCCATGACCACATTAAACAGCACTTTAATATTTGACTTCAAAGTGGAAGAGTGAGAGCACCAGGAGCTAGCACCGACAGCGAAAACAATAATTTCATACATCATTATAAATATTAGTTAAAATTCAAATCTACTTTTCAGTGGAATTTTATGATTTTTGCCTTGTGTAATGAGAGGTTTGGATGATGACTGTGTGAGAAAAAGTCCTGTCCTATTTCTCATAAGAGTGAAAGGTCCAGTGTGCAGGATTTAATGGGATATACTGGCAGAAATTAGAAGTTATTGTAGACAAGCCTTGTGATTTGGTGGATTCATCTGGTATTATTTGGTATTATTACCACTTTATGGTAATAAACTAGACGAGGGGATTGATGCTATTCCTATATTTGTCTGTTTAATATAAGGCTACAGCCAGGCGCCTTTCAGCTTAGCTTTGCATTAAGACTGCAAACAAGGGAAATAGCAAGCCTTGTTTGTTCCAAAGGATAAGAAATTGAGCCTACCAGCACCTCAAAAACAGTCTAATCAAAATGATATATTTTGTTTGTTTTTCATCTATGCAAAAATCGAAGCTGTGTTTTTTAAAGGCCCAGCTAGCATTAGACATCAATATGAAACACATTAGACTCTTACTTTTGACATACGTCAAATTTAGGTTGGCATGAAAAACAGGTCGAAGACATTTTAAATGTCTGATGTCAGAGTTTCACGTTGTGTGGACATTAACATTATCACATTTTGCAAATGTTGGGTTTTGTTCTCCATACCTCAAGACTAAATGTCTTCATTCTATATCAGATGATGTTGGCATGAGACATTTGGAAGAAATAGTATTTTGGTTACTTAACAATAAAACTCAAAACCAACAAAATATCACCATCATCTAGTGTTTATATTCTATGTCCGATTGACATCAGCATTAGTAGTCCTGATACTGAATTTTTGTCACCTGACATCACACCCTAAATTGAACCAAATATTGCCTAACGACATTGGTGGCCCCCTGGGGGAGGTTATGTGAGGTTGCCAGGCAGAGTGACAAAAAGTCACTGCTCCCAGCCAAGAAATAGTCCAACATATAACCCTTGATATATCCTTGTTGACTGTAGGATGTCAGAATTGCAACCAATAATGCTTTTTTAATGCCATATTATTCACATCTCTATAGTAACTCTATAAACATGATCATTTCTGTTGTTTGTAAAGACTGCATTGAAAGATGCGATTTGTGCTGTGATTGCATTACAGCGAGACCGCAATGTAAGTGAAATATTTTGAAACTCTCAGAGGAAACGAGGGGAACATCTAAAAAAAGTAAATGTTGTATAAGTTTACAGTATTATTTTTAGTATGAAAGCGGGTGCATTACAAAACAGCCCTGTGAGCAATGTTGATTACATTAATCACAGGAGATCAAGCTGCTTTAGTTAATAGATTCTGAGGTAACATCAGTCACTTCAGTGGCATGAACCCTCCAAAAAGGAAACAATGAGGCTAAATCTTTCGAGATAACCTCACTTTGTGTTGGAGTTGTGTAAACTGGGGAAATTCCTATTGTTGGCAGATGTACCAGCAGGCCTAGAAAGACCTTTAGGCAGCTGCAAGTCTTGGCTGTGCGAGACACAGCCTGAGGAGCCCAGACAAACCCAGATACAGAAAAAAGTCATCACACAGGTGAGAGAAGAAGCATAAATTGTCTTGTCAGCTCATGAAAAAAATGCACAATTATGTCACTTTAATTTTATACCATTCAGTAAGTAGCTAGTATGAAATAATAATGTGACAAATAGGAACATCAAAGTTCTTTTAGACTTGCTTTGTGTAGGCAGACCTGTGCGTGCCCAGACAAGCCTGCATGAACATTAATAAATCTAACATTGAAGGAGGAAAACCCTTAACAGATTGATTAACTGCTGACAGCTTTATGACAAAATTACTATTGTTGCACTCTGAGCACTCATCATTAGTTAAATCAATGGCAAGGCATGATCATTTATACTATACCGCACTTCTAGTGTCTCTGTCAGCCCTTTCATTTGGTCCAAGTCTATCAGCAGTCCCCAGCACTACAACACACAGGCTCTCCTAATAGACACGAGTTATGACAGCAGCTGTCATGTGACACCTAATGGCTTTAATGTACTTTATATCTCAGCAAAGTTAGAAATAAATTATATAAAGTGTATTTTTGGACTGCAATGTTGCACTTTATATTATCAAATGGTTTTACATTTTGCGGCTTACATCCAATATTTCATTTACTTCCATTTCTTGCTTAACCCTATCTAAAGCCAAAATGAGCCAAACTGAGAACTAGCAATAGTAACTACATGAATTTACCAGAAATGTTGGATCGTTTACTGGATTGTCTTTGATGCATTTGAGAATGGTTTATTTAATTGGATTTCAGAGCATTCTGAACACATTGTAGAGCATCATACATGATGCTTTGACTTGATGCTTGACTGGTGTTGAACTTGCAATGGAAGGATTTTAAAACCATTCTGAAATACATATAATGGAAAATACAACCTTTTTTCTTAGTTTGGGACTGTGGTTCTGGGCTCAGTGATTGGGTTTGCAGTAGACTTGCTCAACTGGGCAATTGAAGAAAAAAAACGTTGAAGTTGAACCCTGTAATTTGCAACTTTGAAGATACAGAGCATTTGGGCTTTAATTGTTTTTTTCCAAATGTGTGGCATTAATATGAAATTGTCGATTGCGATAAAAGGTTCATGAAATGCATTTTTAATTCAGTTGATTTCAGTTTTCAGTGCCTTTTCAACGACATTATGGTTACCATGTTAGACATGGAAAACATTAACAATAAAATAATAACTTTGTCAGTTGTTTGGTGCTGGTTGACTTCCAGTCAGAACTTTTCCCACCGAAATAATCATAACCGCCTGTTGTAGCTGTAGTTGAGTAGTGAAACAGGGCAGTAAAACCAAAACAATGAGCTGAAAGATGCTAAAATGTTCTGCAGAGATGAGGAGCACTGCAGAGTGGTCATGCTATGTGACATAGGCATAGATTTTGGGAGGGGTGTGGTGCATGTTCCCCTGGATATTGAGAATGTGCATTTGTCAGCCCACAATAAGAACAGCAGAGGACCCTTACTTTAACAAAATTAAAGACATGTACACCATAAATTGCTGCAGAAAATTTGCAAGGTGCATAAAAATAAGTGTCTGATGCTCAAAATTTTCTAGTGGACGTCCCCTAAACCTCCCCTTTCATATATGTCTTCCTTAATGTTGAAATGAAACATACACCTTTGCTCTGTGCGTTCGTCATGCAATGCTTCCCACATTACATGAAGCTGTTAGTGTTCATGTTTTCACTGTCTTTATCTTGAGTATTATTATAACTGGTCAGGTGGAAATTCTCTGTGCTGTTTCCTGTCTTCAACTTTTGCACATGTGCCTGAAGCATGGCAACAAAGTGGAAACGAAGTGGAAAAACACCCCAAACAATACCAACTTCTGTCTGAGTGAAATGATTAGGCTAAATCACATTTGTTTGGCTAAAGCAGCTTAAAGCAAGAAGCATGCATCGCCAACAGCGTAATAACACAGTGACTGGTGAGGAGCTTAAGAAATACCAAAAGTCTGACAAAACAACAAACAGTTGGGTCTAACGGCCTCATTCTGTCTGTGTTTAGTTACATGTACTTGCTGTTTTGAGGTCAAAGGGGGTCATGTGTTTGGATATGTATGTGCATCTGTGCAGATCTTGAAAAAAATGACGTGCTTAAAGATGTGAGCTACTTTCTTAATTTATCTTGAAAAAGATTTTTCATAATTGCATTTAGCATGACATTTTCCACCACTGTAATCAAGCCGGAAGGCCTAGATGATAATCATAGAGGTAATTAGCACTCAGTTTTTGCCTAAATGTTTGGCAGGAAAAATCATCCTGCACCTTTACAGCTCTACTGCCTCTCTTAAGTCTCTCTGCTGGTGTTTCCCAAGTTTTGACAACTTCTTATAAGTGCTCACTGTGCCGGCTCTCACTCGACACGTACCCCTTTCAAGACGGGGCAATCTAATATGCCCTTAGCCTCGGGTCAGCCCCTTCCTTCAGCAACAGCAGCGCAGCTCCAGCAGTTAGTAACTTCATCTCATTCACATCATCTTTCACAAAAGGTGTGTCTGTTTACAAAACCCCAGCAAACGCGACACTTACCACGTCGGCGGGTACAAAGCCCCAGTCGAGTGATCCAGGCCTAGCAATGAAAGATGAAAGAACTGAGACTGGTGCTGTGAAGCACGTGTCTGGATGATGCTCTCATCAGACGGACAGGTGGAGGAGAAAGAGTGCAAAGACGGCCAAGTGCTGAGGACAGGGAGGACGGGGGGTTAAGCCTGGGACAAGGTTGGGCCAACAAAGTGCACCAACTCCTGTTTGATACACTTTGATATGTGCACTCCACCTGAGCCCAGACTGTGAGTGCGAGGGGCGATGAGCAGGGACTTGTCAGACGCTTTATGGGATGCAGCGTTTGTTTATTAATCACTAGGTTCTGTGATGTGTCTCTCATCACCCCAACAGGTATAATTAAGCTTTAAAGGGCATGGGAGGCTTGATGTGTCTGCAATTCATTTTGTTTTATCTCCTTGTTCCTTTTGAAGTCACTTCTGCGTGGGTAAGGTGTGAGTGTACACTGCAGAGTGTGTGTGTATGTGCGTGTATGTGCACGTACGGTAGGTGAGTTCCTCTGTATGGTCAGAGAGCTTCTTAATAAAGCATTTGTCTGTGGTTCCCATGTTGCATGACCTTCAAAATGTCTGCTTACACGCCAGCTTGTTTAGCCTGACACGTCTTGTTTAGCCTTTTTGAGGAGTGACAGTTCAAAGGTTGTCAGTTTCTGATGGCCTGGTATTGTGCAGCTTGTATGGCATCTTGGGTTCCCAGCAGGCAGCTGCGGCTGGGTGTTTTTCAGCACAAATATGTGACAAATGTTGGGGGGAAAATAAACACAAAGCCGTCTCGCCGTGACTGACGTAGCACTATTGACCCAATCAAAAGGTCATGCGAATTGGAATATACATCAGAGAAATGTTTGAATTTCACGAGTCCTTCTCCACTTCATCTCTGCTAAAATTGATTTGTGGTTTCAAATGAGACATGTTGAGTGGGACTATGTGTAGGAATGTAAACAAGGCAGCGCTTCACTTTACTCGCCTTGATCTTCCATTTCAGCTCTCTTCTTGCAAGAAAGATTTACCTTTGAAGAAAAAGAGCTATTTTCCCATATTCCAAGCAGAATCACATAGAAGTTATACCTTAAATATAGTTTGATAAAGCAATGTCGGCTATCAAAACACCTAAGTAGGCCAAACTATTGTCCATACTTTCTGATATGCTCCCTCTTGACTCTGTTCCATGTGATTCTCTGTCAGCGGCATGCAGAGGTGTGAAAAGATGAGAAGCTCACCTGTTTACTTTGGCAGTAAAGACTGAGCAGGCAAACAGCCAGTAGCCTGTCACTTCTCCCACTGGATCCTCCGGTTGTGTCCCCTCACATGTGAGTGAATCAATGCAATTCATGCAGAAATGTTACCTGGCATTGCACTTAACATGACGAGCACGGGTCAGAGGGAATGTTTCGGGATCGGTCCCTGGACCGGAGGAGCTTATGTAAATTTTTGCAGAAATAAATCACAAACATATAGGAGAACTGAGAGAAGAGCTTATTTTGGCTTATCTATTGCAGGACAGTATATAAATATACATTACAGATGCAGATTGACACTTTTTTTCGATATTTCAGAAGGATTTTGGTATTGTTTTCCTTGTCTGTGATTGTTCTGAGGATTCTGTCTATGACTCAAATCTTAGTTTTTCCAATATCCAACTTTCCCATCCCCCACCCGTTTACAAGCTGTCTCTCAAAGTCGTCTGTACTCACCTGAATGCACCATGGGAAATACAATTACATGGTGACAATCAAACATCACATCAGCAAATTTAAGCTTACAAATTACAAATTCATTCTGTGCCGCAGGAAAAACTCTCACATTTAGTGCAGCTTCTCATTACAGGAGGGAAATCTTGACTAAAATGAAATAGATGGTCGGTTATTTAAAGTATGGGGCTTATGTCATTAGTTTAAAATTATTTGATAGTCTCCATCAAAGTTGAGATCCATAAATAAACACTCATGAGATGATCGGAGGAATTGATTCGATAAGACAGATAATGGAAACAAAAACATCTGCGGCTGCACCTTTGGCACATTGAGTAACAAGTAAATAAGTGTTGCTACTTTACCTTTCATCGCGCACTAAAATTACAACAAGAAACCAAGAGACTGCGCTTGTTTGGCAGAATCTCAACACGCTTTGAAGTATGCGAGCGATGGTGAATGACTTGCCCTCTGCACAGTGAAGCAACATGTGTCACTTAGGCGGCGGAGATTTGATGTTTTTTTTAATGATCGGCTTTGCTTTTGACGATCAAATTGTTTGGGTTGTTTTAAAGCTGATGTTTGACAGCTTAATACTGAATGCTGAAGTGGAAATGACACATGAGATGTATGACTGATCTTTTTTTTCTCATTGCTTTTTGTTAGTTTTTTTTCTGTGTTCGTATGTCTTTATTAGCCATTAGAAAGCATAGAGTTAACAGAAAAGAAGGGAAGAGAAGGATGGGGAAAGACATTAAACAAAGGTCCAAGGCTGGACTTGAACTGTTTTTGTTAACATAGCATGATCAGCACCCCCAACACATTTTCATTCCCAACTCATCAATATATATCTATATATCTATCTAATATATACTATATATATCTTTTATTTAACCAGGTGAAAGACTTGTTGAGATTTAAAATCTCTTTTCCAATGATGTTTGGCCAGATGTTTGGTCAGTGGCCCTATCAAGTGTAATGCTGTAGATACCCCTCTGAATCAGTTTTGGACACTCGGGGATGGCATGTCAATTTCTGCTCATTACATGCAATGTGTCATTTCAAAATAAACTTTAATTTTCACAGGAAATGTACACTTTTCTGCTTATTAAATGCATACAGTCTGTTTTCAAAAATAATCCTGAAACATAGGTAAAAACATAGTTTGTTTTTGGTTTACTTTGTTAGGGTTTAGGCAACAAAAATAGGTGGTTAAGTCTAGAAAAAAACCCATAGTGTTTCAGTGTTTCTAATGCATTGGCTGACACGCCTTTTCAGTGTTACATGAAGGTGCCTGTGCAGTGGCCATACACTGTAAATAAAGATGGACAACATGACAGTTCCCCCAAAGTTTAACTTTTCAACCTTGATCGCCCCCTGGTGTCTGACTGCAGTATAGGTCATAAAGCCCGCCCCTCCATGTTAGTGAGTTAATAAATTCTAAAAAAAAAGGGGATTTGGGATTTTCCACCTTGACTGACAGCTGCGACAGCCAATCCATGTGCTCGCATTTAATGGGGCTGCTTGCGATTAGTGGAACAGGTGTTTTGGCGGGAACTTCCCATACGCAGATATCGCTGTTGTGCAGAATCCTGCTCTCAGTGACATCACAAGATGGCAACACCCGTATCTCAGATATTTTAACCTCACTTAGGCACAGCAGGGGTCGTGTTGTCCATTTTTATATACAGTCTATGGGAGTAGCAGATAAGGCTGGTGGTTCCCATTTTTTTAAAAAAGGGTACCAAAGGGTGTATTAAGGTTACTCCACAGTGCTGGAAAGGAGGCTTCAACCAATTGTCGAACCTCAGATTCAGGAGGAACAATGTGGGTTTCGTCCTGATCGTGGAGCAGTGGACCAGCTCTTCACTCCTGTGAGGCTGCTGGAAGGGTTGTGCCTATCCAGTCTACATGCGTTTTGTGGACTTGGAGAGGGTTTATGGAATCCTGTGGGGGGTACTGTGGGAATATTGGGATCATGCCCCTTTATGACCAAAATGTATACATACTCGGCATAAAGTTTTCAGTAGGTGTTTTTCTATACCAGGGTTGTCCTTCATTTAAAAAAAAAATTGCATTCTCATAAGTTTCATCCTTTTCTGGCTTTGGTCCCGAATGACTTCATTCACACTAACACCTCCCACCTTCTGCTTCGCTTTAACCAATCAGGTTCCAGCATTGTGATGTGTCTTCCAGGTTCATGCTACATACCATCACTATACAGTGTGTATGATAAAGAGTATGAGCTTTGGCAGAGGAACTCATCCCGTTTGCCACAGCAGCCATACATACAGTAAGCTCTGTATGTTTAGATGTGTTTTAGATGTGCATATTTCATGTCAATAGTATTTAATATGTAAAAAACAAAAACCAAAACATGTAAATATGAAACAGTCTGGACCGTTTAAAGTTTCTGGTTGACAAGTTTGTTTGTGTCACATTTTTTCTTTATTGTTGTTGTCTTGAAGCAGTCTTAAATTGTGTGTGTTGATGGGCTAAATATGGCTCTTCCCACCGTGTTCCCACCCCTCATCACTTAAATATGGACTCATCCGTTGTAGTACATGTAGGTTAGGAGGAGGAGACAGCGGGGTCCTGTGCAGACGCGGAAAGTCCCCAATTATGTGGTAATTCTAGAGAGTGGTTGTGATATTTATTCTTATTGCCCAAAGAACTTGGCATTTACGAGACTCACCACAAACACATTCCCCACAGCACAGGCAAACTTCATGCTCTTTGCACCCGTTCAGTCAAATGAAATAGCAGCTGGTGCTGATTTATGGAGTTTGGTAGGAAGTCTCCTGCTTAATTCAGGTGCTCCTTTAAAAAAAAGAAGAAAAAAAAGAAATAAGTTAATTACGTTTACAGTAGCTCCTCTTTGGGCAGGTTGATGAATGTGTGTGTAATTCTCTACAGCCACACTGCTCTGTGTTTCCAGCACAAGGATTATACTTGTTAATGTGTTGATCTTAGAAATATATATTCAAGAAGTGTTCACAAAATACTGATGGATATGGAAATGACATCAGACAAATTTGATGTCAATCAAACACTTTTTACTTAGCAGAATTGCTGCCATAGAGTGTGCCTGTAACACCCCTCAAAGGTCAGTCGCCTGCGCTCTGTGCTTAAAAGGTATGATTTGCCTCGACTGGATGTGCATTGTATGTAATCAGCATGGAGTCAAAATGTAAGGATGAAAGGGAATGTGTAGAAGTTGCAGTGCCTCTCAGACGCAGCGGGGGCGGCTGGATTTTCAGTGCTCATGCCTTCACAGGGCACAATTTATGGCCATTATGGTGGTCTATTTCTGGCTATAGTGATGGATTCTGCTCAATTATTGTCCATTATGGAGAAAGATGGCCGCACAACCATGCCAGAAGTTATTGGTCCCCGCTGCAGTGACATTACAGTAAAAATCCTTGCTGCATGTTCAGCCAAAAGTAACCCAAACCTAAATTCTCTTACTCTGTGATTAATTTATGCAGTGGTTCCTAACCTTTGCATAAACAAGTTTATGTTACAATAAAATAATGCACAACATTGTCTTTTTCATACTTAGAATAACTACATCTACACTGAAATACAAAGTAGTGCAAATTTAGGACTTCTTTTACAGGGTTCTAAAACAAGTTAGCCAGGGGTAGATTTACTTATTATATTTTAGGTACAAGCTAGATTTATTTGCTATTTTTCAAATGAAAATTTATCTATAAGTCCTGCTACATCTTTTATAATTTTCAGCCAGTCACAGACTGTATAAAGAAGCCAACATGATGCTGATCATTGGTTCATGGACTACTGTTTTGATGCATTTTGTATTTTGCCCATCACCATCTATAGGTTTTTTGAAGCCAGGAGTTTTAACAAGAGGGTGGAGCTGTGGAGGAGGGAGGGTTGGATGTGACTGAGGACACCACCGTGGCAATGTCTTGTCAATCACAAGGTAGCCATGCCCTGTTTTATCATCTATTTTACTGTAAGTTAGACCGTCATCTACATTATGAACATTATTCTACGTTAAAGAAGACTAGCAACTCATATGGAAAATGCTGAGGCAATAAAATCAAATGAGATGTAATCTAATTGACCTCTTTTTGCAACCAGTGGGTTGCTCCCCACTGGCCACTGGAATGAGTGCAGGTTAAAGACGCTTCCACGCTGGCTTTAACATGGAATTGCCCCACATGGCCACTATGGGTTGTACACACTGATATTTGGTTTAGCTTAGGCTGTGATGTCAGGTGACCAAAATTTATTTTCAGGTTAACATCCAATGCCACCATCATCCATATATCTAATGAAAAAATAATCGCGATATAGCAAAATGACATTTAGTTGTAAGGTATGGAAAGCAAAATCCAACTTCTGCGAAATGCCATTTTCATACCAACCAAAATTAACATCTGTACGATACACAAGTCCAATGTCTGGTGCCACCTGGGACAGTTTTTTGGTCTGTCATGTGATGCCACTGAGCCCAAAAATACTTTTTCCTTTGTAAATCAGGATGGTTGTGTTTTTTTAAGGGAACATACACCTCACAGTGCGAACACTTAAATCGTCCTTATTTTAATTATTATGTTGTAAAAGTTTTAAAGTCCATCAACAGTCCAAACAAGAGTTATTATGGACTGCTGTTCGGGTGAGAGAAAGAAATTCGGTGATGGAATTAGAGGAAATGCTAGTGTTCTTACTCTAGGGGCCCCATGATGTGGAAGATCTAGGTTATGTTATATCTGGAAGTCAAACTTTTTTGGCTTTGTGCACCACTGAAAACCTTTTATACATCCATGGTGATAATCTCTTGCAACCACGTCATGATGCTAATGTTAGCCAGCTAGGTACTGCTGGGTTTTGAAGCCAATTTTACATAGTGGTAAGTCTGTAAATAAGTGGATACATTTTTTTTTTACCATCATAACCCCACAAAATGACTCGTTTCATTATCAGAATTAGATCCATTTGTTGCGATAACATTTCAGAAGTCTAGAATAGCCGCATGATAAAATGATTTTATTCCCATTCAAGTTAGCGGAGGGTTAAGACAGAAAATAGCCGCTTAGCCCGCAAAGTCTCTAGTGTGCTTGCTGTATGGGTCCAACATGGTAGAACATCCAAGTAATTTTAGACCTGAGAAGTCAAACCTTTTGGCTTCATGCGCTACTGCGCAACCTTTACAGAAATAAATGGGCCCAGCCTCTGATGCTGTATCCAGTTCTCTTTATATACCCATTGGGTGCTGCTGATAAAATCTTTCAGCGAACCAAATCGACAGTCGCTGGCTAGAAATGAGAGGCCAGCTTTTGTCTCCCACTGATTGAAATCAAGGACCCACTGTTGAAAAAAGTTACTAGAAATTTCAAGCAGTAAATTTGACATTTTTATCATTACAAACTACATACTGTAAAAAATGTAAAGTTGGTGAATCAACAGTAATAAGGGTTGTGCGACTTAGCAAATACTTACTGCTCCTGTGCAATTAGTGTCTGGCCTTTATCTGAATTAGTATCTTAACTGAAAAATGCATTTCATTAGATTTGAGTGTGTTTTTGGGCCGTACTGCACAACATTGCTAATTATCTAACAATTTTCCTACCCTGGTGCTGACCCATCCAATAAGTAAACCCTCTATAGCCATTCCCCAGCTTTCAATATGTTTATGTTTGAATAATGGTGAAGAATTGGGAAACAGAGGGTGAGCTCCTTAAATTCCTGGCATCGGGATGCTGCAGTGGCTGTCATCTCGCCAGAGCTCAGGCTGGCAGTCAGCACAAACTGAAGGTAAGTGAGAGGGAGAAGTCCCAGCCAGTTTCACAGCGGGCCTCCACGGGCCTCTGAATGCCACCGTAGCCCCTCAGCGGATATTAATCAAAATGCCCGATCAATAACTTCTCAAGTGCTAATAAGCACTGGCACATTTCGTGATATGTGAGCCCCTTCATCATTTCAACTACCCGGAGATTTATAGGAAATCCATTGTTAGGTCCAAAGTATGAGGTAATGTAGCACTTAGTAAATGAAGTAAAACCAAAAGCCTGGGGTGATTTGTATTTCATTTACAAAGGACATGTCTAATCATTAGGAGCTCCATCTCTCTGAAAAGCAACCAAACGGCTGTAATGATGGCTGTGTTCTTTTATAGCTTACTTACTCAGCAATGACGCAGGAGATAACGGCAAATAGTAAAGCCTCGCCGCCCTCCTCTCCGTGCTGGTTCACTATCAGATAGCCATGGGGGACTCCTATCCACCATGGAGTGATTAAAGTCATGTTATGGAAGCATTATGGGTCAAGTCATAAAATAATTTGATTTCTGTCCCCCTCCACTGTCTCCTATCAAAGTGATTGGTCTCCTGGTCATCTCACTGGCTGACATAATTGTTAATTAACCATTATGGGCTGCCCTCTCTCATCTATATCTCACAGCAATTACTCATTTGACAACAATGCAATATATCACAGTGCATGATGTATGGATGCAGACCTGTTTTATGAGTTTGAACCGACGCAGTATCATGAGAGTGTTGTGCATTCACTCACGTGTTGATGCTTTATTTATTTATATCGAGGTGTGGATTCGAGACACATGACTTGAACTTGAGTCACAAATTTGATGACTTTAGACTTGCGTTGACAAAATGCACGACTTCACATGGATTTCAGCTTTTTGACTTGAAAATACTCGATATCTTCTCCCAAGCCCAAAGATAGGACTGTTATTTAAAAAGTGTGCCACAAATAGATTAATTTCCCTCCATTTCTTGAATCAACTAACATTAACGCTATTCATTCCCAGCAGGTCGACACTTAAATTCCCAGATGATCCATTTTGTTCAGACTGTTCTCACTCCCAACTCGTCAAAACAAATGCTTTGTCACTGGATGCATAAAGGCACTTTTAACATCGCTTTGATGAGCTTTTTCTGATGCTGCCGGCATAGGATGGGTGGATTTGAGATGGATGGGTCAAACAAACTAGACTTTCACCAGAGAGAGTGCTGTTTGGTTCCCGTGTGAAACAAAACGTCAGTTTGCTTTTAATAACAACCTAGTGTGCGCAGCATTCTGTGTTATGAATTTATGAAAACTTTATTGTCCACAAATGTGGAAATTTTCTTTCAGTTTCACCATAAAATACGTAAAAGGCATGCTCAAAGAACATAAAAATATGAAATAAAAAGGACAGCACCCATTCGAGCAGATCTAATTTACAATAAATGAATATTCATGAAGAATGATCATACCATCTCAGGTATGTCTCAGGAGCACCACCCTGTACAGCAGGTATGAGTCTCCTCATTTATCATCTTGGCAGCACATGAGGCAAAAGATTTCTTGTAGATAGATGGATAGAGATGCAACATGACGTATGTCCTGTGATGTTACATCATGTGTTTTTTCTAAACATAACTATGTGCTTTTGTCACCTAAATTGAAAAAGGTAGACCTAAAAATTAAGTTTTTTATGCATGTTGTCACTTCATTTTGAAAGACTGTATTAATTTAATGAGCTGAACTGTACATTTCCTGTGGAAATGGAAGTTTATTTTGAAAAGACACGATGCATGAGAGAAGCGTAAACTAACATGCTGTCCCTGAATGTCCAAAACTGACTTCGCAAGCTTACCTAGAATGTCATATTTTGACATGTAGGCCCACGGACAAAGCTTCAGAGTTTGTCGAGTTTGGATAAAAACATGTTGTTTTGTTTTTACCAATCAGACACCATCCAATTAAGTTTAGAACCAAGATAAAAACCATGAAGAAGTAATGTTATGTAACTGAGTACCAACGCTAATTTTGTTCAGGTACAAAAACAGTAATGTAGTGCAGTATGAAAAACGTATTGGTTGTACAATACAGATGGAGATGCAACAACCTCCATATTCGTGGACACATTCAGCATTTGAAGTCTCACAAAAAAGGTTAGTTGTGGCTTATATTAACATCGTGAGCAACCTAATGCTTTACTAATGTTAACTAAGAGCTAAGTAGCCTAACTCTTCAACAAACTTATTTTAACAAATAAATACAAATTGTAAAAGCATCCGGGATTTTTGTAAATTTAATATAACTTACTCTGTTGACATTTCATTTGGCAAAGAGTCAACTGTGACTAGTTTAGGACTTAAGGCTTGAATTTTGACTTAGGACTTATTTGTGACTTACAAACAATGATGTAGTCTCATCTCTTCTATTTACTAAAGTATTGATTGTTGTCATGTTTGTCTCACATCATATTTTCTACAGGTGTCAAAGAAGACTCAATTTTCTTCCGTTTGTTAGTTTAAAGTCATGGCAGCTCTGTATCAGCAGCGCAGTATATGCGTGAGCGCTGAAGAACTCACTGTTCCTTTTCAACCTGTTGTCGGTGCAAATTTGCAAAGCAGTTTCTACGCACAGTTTTTTTTCCTTCTTTTTTTTCAACCTTTCGCTTAAGTCATCAGCTCTTTGCACGTCAAGCTGAGTTGTCTTTTCAAAAATACCACAGATCAGGTAAAGAGGTCCGGGGGGAAGAAAGTTAAATAAAAAGCTCTTTAAAATGGTATTCATAAAGAAAAAGACAAACAATGTACTTGTTGAAAATAAAAGCGCACACAGAAATCCATTCTGATGACAGTTGGAAGAATGCAGGCTTTATGGGGGACTTGAGCCCCATCTTTGCCATATCTTTTAAGCATGATTATTTACTTAAAACAACAAACCAAAGCCCAAAGTCTGGCATTGTGGACGACAGGCCTTTGATTGAGCTCTGAGCTTGAATTCTTAACTAATAAATTGTTCCACGCCTTTGTCTGGGGCATTAACAGCAGTGGTCTGCGTTTTTCTTGCCCTAATCTCAAGAATGCAGCAGCCTCTTGAGAAGCTCAGGGGTTTCCTCCTCTCCCAGAGCCAGGTCTTCACTTTGTTTTCTTAGAGGACTCCCTGGATTGACAGGCCTCACCGTTAGCCCTCTCCTCGGCCATCTGTTTTCACCGATTCTGACTGAACACATCAAAGTCAATCAAGGCTGCAAAGCATTTTAAAAGTCCCACACCCCCGCGCCGTGTGTGAGAAATAAAGCAAACTTTTCATCAGCCTCACAAAAAGAGACGGTTTGGACTGTGTGTTTGTGTGTATGGTTTTCCATGTAAGGGTGACCTGGGAGGGATCCCTGAGCTCACAGCACAGGTATGAGCAGCTTAGCTTTGTTCAGCGCCTGCTCTGACGACAGCTTGGTGAGTCACATAGACACATAGACTAACCTCCTTTGGTCAGGTTCCAACTATTCACTGACAACTCCCTGACAATAAAATAATCATTAGTGAGATTGAGACACAGCATTGTGTTTTCAAAGAGCAAAATTGTCCTTGCATGGTGATAGAAGGGGATAGAAAACGTTGGAAATGTAAAACTATCAGTGATGGAAGACATGTTCAAATTCTATACTGAAATAGTAAAACAATTGAAATTACATATTTTTAGGAAAATATACTCACATATTGAAACAAAAAGTATTCGTTATGCAGCAGAATGTCGTTTAATTATTACTACTAATGGATAAATGTTTACAAATCTGTCTTTATACTGTTGGGTAGTTTAGCCCTGTGAAAGCTGCGTAAATTGGCTTGATTTCTTTTAAAAACATGGAGGAAACAACCCAAAAATGGGCAAGAAATCATTGGACTTTCACTAGTAACAGAATGTTTCCTCACTGTAGTAGGCCTACCAATACTTTTACTTAAGGGAAATAAAAGATATCAGTACTTATTCCACCACTGCTTGTAACCCCATTCCAGTGTAATTTTGTTAAATGTTATTTAGTAATGAAAGAAATGAAAGAAAAATATACTAAAGAACAGCACTTTAGTAAATGTATTTGTTGGCATTGTGAAAATTAATTCACAAGCATTAAAAACGTGATTTAAAACACAGAGACTTTAATGGGCACTTGAGAGATTCAAAGTGTTGCCCTGGTCTATAAGAATTATATTAAGAGGACACACAATTAAAATTATGGTATTTTTCAACTGAAAACATGAACCAATCAGCGAACCCAAAGGTCTCTTGCTCAGCCAATCAGAGCCAGCGATGATTCTCCGCGCGGAGAGAGGCGGGCCTTGATTGGTTTCCTGGCAACCACTTCAACAGTTTGCTGATGGGATGGCAATGCGGAAGGTTTGGATTTTAGCTTTTTTTTACCCCAGTTTGTACATTTGTTGACGCATGAAAATGAAAAATGATGGCGGATATATCGCCAAGGTTTCTTCTTCTCGAACATTCAGTCTTTAGACAATGTTTGACTGACGGCAGCTTCGTTAGAAAGATGAACTTTAGTTGCCCCGTTGTCCGTGTTGCAACTGCTATCTTAATTAGATAGCAAACACCTGTGTGAACTGAGCTCCACACGGTTCAGTTTACACGGACAACAAGCAGCATACCCTCTAATTTATGGATAAAATAAGGTTAGATTTACTATACTTAAGTTAAACCAGAAGCCAGCTTTTTGTGTCGTTTTTAAAAACTAATTTCTTTGACACACTTCTTGCTGCAATATTGAATTATCTTTGGCAATTGTAGCATTTTCCATTTGGCTGTGCAGTGATTTATCCCTGCATTTTGCTATTATTGTGTCTAGACAGTATGACTGCATTTATTTGTATTTATTGCTTATCCTGGTCTAAGAAAAGTTTACATTTGCTTATTTGCAGCAATTTATGCAAATGCACTGATGAACTTTTATATCATATTTTACAGGGTTTGACATCGAAAGCCAGCAACAAGTTGGTGATCACCTCCGTTGCCTTTCAAGACCACATCACACGCAGCCTGCTTCATCCAGATGTCAAATTCTCTGACCCTTTGCTGAGATGCAAAAGAAAATCACCCAGAAAAAGAGTGGAGAAGAGGGGATTGGAGACACAAAATCAGCAAGAAGACAAAGAATATGTGCTTGATCCTGCTCCACCTCCTTTAACATTAGGTAAAAATAACACACATATTGAGAACTTTTATTTATGTGGCTCATGAACAGTGTTGGGAGGGTTACTTTAAAACCTATTCCACGACAGATTACTGAATACATGCCCTAAAATATAATTTGTAACATATTCCATCAGGTTACTCAAACTAGTTAAGTTTTCTAAATACTCTGGATTACTTTTGGAATACATCAAAATTGTCATGCTGAGCTAATTTGTCAGGGTTTGATGATTTCATGAAAAAAGGCAAAAAGCTCCTGGCTGTATATCTTCACTGCACTCACTTAAAAAAAAACTGTTTACAAGAAATGCAGGCCTCATATGAATTTAACACTGCATCCTAACAACGTGTCTACAGTGTATTCAAATTGGTTTGATTTCTTTCAAATACATGGGGTGTGTGTGTATTTATTTTATATATTTTGCTATATACTTTAACATAATATTAACTCTGAAATTACTATAAGTAAAAATATAGTTTTCAGTAATCCTCCACGCTTTTTTTAAAACTATTTTTTAGATAATTTTTTTGTCACATTTCACTAAATTCTCTAAATTTGTGGACATTTCTTGCCAAGTTGTTCATGGCTTTTTTCCCCCATGTTATCAAAAAAAATCAAACCAGTTTGCTCTGGTTTCAATATGTCAAAATGGTTGTGAAAGGTGTCTGAACGGAGCACAAAAAAAATTGATGTCGAGCCAGATTTCACAATTCAGGAGCACACGGACCAACAGACTCAGACCACCCACCTCAAAAACTGAGCGTCACAGAAGGTCCTTTCTCCCAGTGGCAATAAAACTGTACAACTCATCTCTGTAAATTCACTGTCATCCTTCCACACTCACTGCACAGTGTCAGGTTATTTCATAATAACCTGACACTTATTGTACAGTCTTATTTATTTCTTGCGCACTGCTCTTTGCACTACGTATATAGTTTTATTCTGTCATTATGTGCACTATGTGCATTGTCTTGTTTTTCTTACCTGTTTGTTGTTGTTGAGCGGAGCACTGTTACGAACAGAATTTCCCTTGGGATGAATAAAGTATCCTGATCATCTGATCATCTGATCATTTCAAAGTTCAAACTTTGTTACATCATGTACACAAACCAGGTATCAGCTGTGCGCTCAACTGGAGATGTCGAACACTTGAAAGATTGGCGAGTACTCTCTGGCTTCCTGTGTTTGTTCTTTTTAAACAGAACACATGTTTTCTGTTGTGATATTGACTGGAAATGACAAAGCATGTAGCCAACAGCAAGTTAGTATTAGCAATGGTCATTTACCAGAAACTTTCAGCTTCCTTGAGATCTCCCTCCAGCAAGCTGTCACCTTATTTAGGTGGAGTTTTCAAGATTCAGGATAACTTTGTCTTGACATACGCACATAGTGCAAAAACAGACATCAAGTGCAAAGCACAGAAAAATGCAACATAAAGTGCATTAAAACACTGCCCCTCATTTTACACCCTCATTATCTGAGTTTAGAACATCCACTGATAGAGGGATGAAGGAATTTTTATACCTATTCAGGTATATCAGAGTTCATATTCTGAGTACAGGAAACAAACATCGATCCAAATTAGTCTGCACTGAGCTTGAAAGAGACTGAATAAGTAAGAGATATATAAAGGAAAGTAACCACCGTTAAGCTTTCACTGTTTACCTGTTCTCCAGCCTGTCTGTGACGTCAAATGGGCACACCAAAAAAACCCACACACATGCTGGTCCGCTGCATCACACTGTAAAGAGCTCTGCTCTCTGGGCAATGGGAAAACAGTCTATTGCCTATTTTTAAGTGCCTTTACCCGTGTTTAAAAAACCTTTGTGCACACGCAAATTTTGATGGGAAAGGGGTATTAGTTGCTTATTCTATTACTCTATTAGTATATAACCAGTATATTTCTTGTTTCTTTTAGCTCAGAAGTTGGGTTTGGTGGCCTCGCCTGCAGGGAGACTGACAGAGGACGAATGGACTCAGGTCAAGACGAGGTCTGTTCAGCAGGGGGACTCAGCTCAGCCCTGTGCAGTATGCAGGGAGGAGTTTTGCCTTCAGCCTCAGGTATTCCCCCAACACAGTAGCTACTGTTACTTCTTCTTTCTTTCTTTGTTTTTTTTTTTTTTTTTACATGTTTCCAATGTTCTGTCTGTCCTCAGGGAAACCTGTGTTTCCGTATACACACATGGGCACACACACAAAGCCGCCCCCAACCACCACCTCCCCCTGCAGTTCCTGTATGTTCTAATCTGTGTAGACAACTGTACAAATTTACCCATACTGCCTTGGAACTCAACTGTGACGTGATGATGTAGCAATCAGTGTGTTACTGTGAGGGTCATTCAGTCTTTTACACCTTTCCGATCCCCTTTTAAGATGCCAATCTCCTCAAGAATGCGGGACTAGAATAGGCGGCCTCACAAAGCACAGTTGCCATAGATGCACGTGTAAATATTAGTTTGACTCAGGGAAGAAAAAAAAAGTTAATTAGAGCCTGCTAACAAGGGAAAGTGACAGGAGGGAATCTTTGTTGATTTGGCATTTTCCTGCAAGCCTTCATATTGTAACAATGCGTTTGTGTGCCACAGTCTTGTGTTGCACTCACGCATTAATATGACAATTAAAAATGCTTACAGCAGCAGTTGTTCTGTTGTGTGGACTGAAATATTCGCTCATTATTTTAATACCATTAAGACATTTTCCCTAAAAGGACAGGATTTTACAAAGGACATGTTCCTCTGCTTTCAGGTCTGTTTCTTTATTGTGTGTCTGCCCACAAACTGCCGCATGTAGCCTTAAAGCATTGTGAGAAGTGAAATTTCTCAGTGGTCTAATGGCTTGTCGAGCTCCTGGAAATTGTACACTGCAGGGGGCCCTTTCACTGGTGATGGAGTGTGTTGGTCAGGCCAAAAACAATGGGAAATCAATATGCCCCCCCCTGCCCTCCAGAGATCTGAGTAAACTGGTTTGTGTGCCAAGCCCCATAGCTGCGGCTGTCTCCTTTCAGGCGATAAAAGAGTCGCTCTCACAGGTAGAGGAGACTATAGTCCAGGTCCCAGCCGGCCCACTGGGGGTCCTGCTGACTCCCTCTATCCTCTCAGCAAATAACACTTAAAGGCAGATACACACATTCACATACGTGCATGAGTACACACAGATTTAGCATGGCTTAAGGCTCACATAAACACACAGCATGTGCACAGACTGTATACAGTATGAGAGCTTTTTCTAAGCACTTTAAGAAAAAACTGAAAACCAATACATGTTCAGCAGCAGCCTCTGGAGACATTTTAACCCATATAGGCACTCAACCTATAAAATCTGTAAACTGTAAGATTGTTTTAGATGCTTCCTCTTGTTTCATCGCATGTATGATACAATTTTAGTTTCACATATACTAAGTAGTTTATGTCACTGTTTCTTTTTAGGTGTTGCTGTCTTGTTCACACGTTTTCCACAGAGCATGTTTGCACGCCTTTGAAAGATTTTCTGGGAGGAAGTGCTGCCCGATGTGCAGAAAGGAGCAGTATGAGACACGGGTGATCCACGATGCAGCTCGCCTCTTCAGACACCAGTGTGCCACCAGGTACGTGCTCAAAATTAATTTGGAAAAAAAAAATCCATTAAGGCAAAATAAGAATTCATCACACAATCTCATTAAGTGACTTTTGCAAAGCAACAACTGTCATCTAGCGCTAGAGAAAAAACATCACCAAAATATGTACGAAAGGAAGTTTTATGCATTAAATTTACTCATTACTTGAATTAGTTCAGCTTCTGTAAAAAAAAATATTTTCATAGCAAGTGTTATGTTAAAATGTTAAAAAGTCCACAAGATATGAGAATGAGACTCCTCATCGAGCAAGACTTGGTTCCACACACTTAGATACAGTCTGTTTCACCGTTGCGGCTGCAGCGGTCCCTCTCATCTCAAATGTTGTCTCCACTCGTCACTTTGACAAAAAAACATGAGAAAATAGGGTTCAGCTTAAAACAACAAAAACAAAAAAAAAAAATAAGTTTCTGTTTAAATAATGGAGGCATGATCAAATTGTTCACATTATAGTTGCACATAAATTTTTTTTTGTTTTACAAACTCCACAATGTTTGTACACAACCTTGTCTATATGTACTGGATATGGCTAATCTATGGCTACATGCAGTTGCAGCTAAATTGAGGCTTTACACATGAGAAAATTTGTAATTTCATTTTTCAATAAATGTATTGGCCCTGACAAGAAGCTGATGACTTAAGATAAACAAAGCAATCAGTAAATACTGTGCTCTCTCTGCAAAGCTTTATACTTTACCACATTTTTCTAACATTTGACAAATGGTTTTGAGTCACTTTTTGAATGCATTTTGTATGTTTATGTGTGTTTGTAGAATTCAAGCATGCTGGCGGGGCTATGCTGCTCGAAAAAGATACAGAAAATTGAGAAAATCCATCTGCCCAAAAGACAAACAACTGCGACGGAAATTCTTCGAAGCAAAGGTGAGTTTGGATATCAAATCTGCAGTAATCATGACATTATAGATTGATCATGAGATACATAAGGTCACATTACCTTGCATCTGTCTCCTCAAGTCTCAGTTTTTTTCCTACGTTCCACTCTGACATTTTTAAACCGTTTAGTTGGTCAAACAAAGCCTGCGACGAACATCAGATCTTGAGGGTTGAGACATGGGTTTCAGGGACTCACTGACCCCACTGCTAACACGCACACACATACACACACCTTCACCTGCTCTCACCCTCTCAAGCTCCTTTGATGCTTTGTGAATCATACACTGTTTGTCCACTAATGTGGAGAGAGTTCTGTGTTTTAGTCAAACAGTCTGGACATTCCAGGGTCAACACAAAAGCCTGATGTCTCCTGTGCATGTTTGGGGTTCTGGTTTTCCTTCATCTATCTATATATGTCTGGCGTATTTGTGTGTGTGTAGCCCTGTTACTGGGTTGGATGGAAAAAGGTGAAGAGGTGAGGTTGACCAGTGTGTTTGGATATCTGACGCAGGTTGTCATGCCAGGCTTTGTTCTCCAGTCCCATTTCAAAGCTATAAATCATGCAACAATTGGACTTGATGGAGGGATAATTTAAAGGTGGCAGCAAGTGGATGGGGTCATTTGACGCTGAGGCTATGTTGCCTTCACGGTGGCTCTCAGGAAAAGGGAACATTGCCACCTAGTGAACCTCCCCCAACTGAGGCCTCGGATGACCAAAGACGAGACCGGTCACTGTTTATTTTAACCAAACATCACTTCTTCAGAAATACAGAGTAATTTCTCATACAAATTTATCTAATAACCCTGTTTTAAAATAGGTACGGCTCCCAGGCATGCACTGTATGTCCAGTGTCTTTAGGAGCAGGCCCTGTTTATTTCCATGTGGAGTGTTGTAATCATGCAGAGTGCTCCTGTACTTCAAAGAGGCTGATTAAGCACAAGTGACAAATGTGTGAGGGCCACACTCATAAGTTGCAAGGGTCGGAGTGTCCTACCCATCCCCTTGTCAGTCTCTGTCATCCCGCCTGTAAACCATGCCTTAACGTGTCACGTAAACAAAGACACAGCATTTACCGCGCCAATTAACTCTGTTCCAACACATTAGGCCATGTCCGGGTCCACATGGAGTCATAGACGCTGTCAACCGCTTTACATTCAAGTTGTGTGATTCAGTGGTTGTGGGTGGTCATGAGGTTGTCTCATATCTTTTGTCACACTGGGGATGATCTTCAAGAGCCGTGAGCTCTGCAACACAGCGCTGACAGGTCTGATTGACTTGATTTTCAAGGGGAAGACTTATTTGCTTAGCTGACTGTAATTCAAACAGGCGTGTTAGTGCTGGGCTGGGACCTGTGTGAGACGGAGAAACCTATTCTCTCAGTTTTTTCTTGTGATAGCAGGAGGCCATAAAGCATCTTTGTATGATGAAGCCACAGGTGTTCCCTGGAGCAAAAAAAAAAACCTCACATATTAGGTCAATTTCAGAAATCTTATCAGCTGATCCTGATGCCCAGCTTTCAATTTTTACTCACTTTGGAGGTCCGACCCTGAGTCAACACATTAAGAGGGACACTACCGATATCTAGATGGATTGCCGTGAGATAACGCATCTGCGCTCCGCCTCCTCTTCCCCCTCTGTGTCCGCTCCTGTTCGCATCTCCTGTAGAGCAAGGCAAAGTTCACCAGAGGCTGTGCTGTTTGCACTGGCTGTGGAAAAGTCAGCCAGCCTCATAAAACCCTCCATCCGAACGGTCAACAGTTGTTTAATTAGTGATAAAAGCCTCGCTGTAAAGCAATTCTGATGTCACTATGACAGGCTAAAGTATGGGGTTTGTTTTTTTGTATGTGAGTGTGTGTGTGTGTGTGTGTGTGTGTGTGTGTGTGTGTGTGTAGGTGTGTCATAGACAAAGAAAACAAGTGCAGTGTGCAAGCTGGTGCTGAGGCTAATGCTACTCAGATAACATGTTGCAGTAATTACATTACTTTTCCCAGAGGTAGTTTAGAGCTGCATCTGTTAGTTGATTGACAAAAAATGATCAGCACTTAATTTCATAAAGTAATCTTTCATGCAAAAATGCCAAACAATACCAAGTTCCAACTTTTCAACTGTGAAGCTTTTAGATGTTCCAATACCATTTTTTCCATTTCCAATACCAATTCCAGTACCTGAATTTGCGCATTGACCAATACGGAGTACCAATCTGATGAAGTTTAAATAAAGATATAAATTTTAAAAATCAGGAGCTGTATATTACTAACGCTGAATCTACAACCTTGCATACTGTACGTTTCCTTTTCAGTGGTGGGACTTTCCAGCCTGGATTAACGTTAACGTATTTACCAGAAATCAAGTATTTTTGTCACCAGTAGTTACCAGTGGCTGCACAGCGCAACTTGCTGTGTAGGCTTCTATTTTAAAGAGAAAGAACTGATTTCTGTTGAAATTGCGGTTTTATCCAAATGTGCACTACTTTTAAGTTTATTAATAATTATGTAGTATTGGATTTGTGCTTAGACTACGAGCTTGCTGATACCTGATCCAGCATTTTGGACAGTATCAGAGGCTTTCCAATTCTGCTATCTAAAGAATGAATGAATGAACTTCAGGTTTTGGTCGGTTGTTCAGACAAAATAATCAATTTGACAAAGTTTGCCATGGGTGTTCATCGCTATCTTTTAACATTTTTGACCAAACAGTTTATTAAGTAATTAATTGAAAAAAAGCAGATTAATCGTTGCCTGATATTTAGACAGAATTGTCAACATGTTACACTTCGTTTCCATGTTCACTCAGCTTTAACTCAGTTGTGTGGGTGGATTAAAAGGTCTGGACCCAGGCAATATTAATCAGTCAGTTGCAGCCCTACTAAAATGTATAGTTTTATGTAACTTTAATCACATACATTCATTGAACCAGTGAACCAACTGTCAGTGGATGCAGTTTGCTCAGTTGTCATGGAGATGGTTTGAAGATGCGGATGCTTACGTTACATGCAGACATTTACATTAATTGGTCAGTTGCACACTGCTGTTGGAACTTATTTATATAAATAGCCTGTTCATTGACTATTGAATATGTTCTTGATATAAAATGCATATGCAGGCATTAATTGTTGCCTAGCAACAGCTGCTGTAAATGGCAGAAAACAGATGAGTTCTGGGAGGACAGACAATAGAAAGAAGTCTTTTGAAATGGTCAATATGAGTATGCAAGAGGTGCCAGGTGCTTCAATAAATAGAGATACTTATATAAAACACCTAATACGGTTCCAAGTCCAACTCTCACAAGATTGTCAAAATGCCCAAATTACCAGAAAAAATAAAATTAGTGGTAGCTATGACCCTGTATAAAAATACCACTATTAGATTTAGGTTACGTCTAGGTAAGAGACACCGCTCCCCAAATCCAGAACCCTGTCTGCTGGATAAACAGCTCCAGAAATATGGCAGTAATTCAGACATTAAGCAATTATCATGGAAGAGAGAGTAGTAAATATTAGGTAGTAATAATATTAGTAATATCTGCCCAAACAATGTGTCCAAGACAGAGGAGAGAACATGTTTATGTGAGTGTAGAGGACAGACAAGGTGTCAGAGATTTGTGTGTTTCCACGTTTTTCAGCACTGTATTCCTTTTTTTACTGGTTTCCATTAATTCTCCATGTTAGTGGGAGACGTGACTGTATTGATCTGGCTGTTTAACAACTGCACCCTGTCAGCATGCCTCAGCCATTACAATACACACAAACAATTAGCCTTCGCCGAAAACACGACTCTATTGTGTATCTGAATGAAACATGCCTCCTTTGTGCCACTAAAATGGTTTTTCTAATTAGTTGCAGGAGTTGAATGACAGCTTTGTCCGATACTGTCACACCGACACGGAGGCTTTTCTGAGTGATATCAACCGCTCCCTGTCATCAAGCAGACGAGTGTTCCAGCAGCTGGAGAGAAAGCACGTCTCCGAGCCTCAGGAGAGCGACTGGGACCGAATACAGAGCCAGGTCAGAAACAACTAGGAGCCACTTCTGTCATTAAACAAGGCCCCGTAAAAACGTCTAATCCCAGTCTTCTTCTCCCAGCCTTGCCTTTCCCTTGACATGTTAACGCTTGCATGGGGACGACAGCATCACAGCTGCTGTATAGAAAGTACACCTCTCCAGAGGTGATCATTCACTTTATCAAATGAATGGCAGTGGGTAGACGAATAATCCTCCGTATTTACAAAAAACTCAAGTCTGTCTGATAATGCACGGCAGGCTTTTCATCGCCCTGACTGCTGTGGAGGAATTGAAAAGACATTAAGATTTTCTGTTCCATAAGGCTCCATTGTTGGCTTTCATTGCAGCCAGTACCATTTTCCATAGAGGGGGCGGGGTGTGTGCAAAGAAGATGTCTTTTTTTTTTTTCTTTATCTGGTGTGAAAAGGTTGAGCACAAGGCAGGAGTGGCTCAGCCTTGACATGGAGTATCAAACAGTGAATGTGCTTTCAACACATGCCTTGCACCTTTTCCACGGGTGCAAACTCTATAAAGCCGAGTACAGCTCGTTGTGAAACGTTTAACGGTCGGGCATGGCAATCCTTAAATACAGGAAGCTGTCCACAGTTAATCACTGAAGCTGTGCGTGTGTTGCTTTGTTTTTATAAGGATCACTGATAAACATGTTATCACCTTGTGTGTGATCAAACCTGTCAGATGGCTGACAGCAGATTTGATTCAGAGTTTATAATGACAGAGTGGCAGGGATAAAGTTACTGTTACTTGTGCAAAAATTACATTATATAAGTAGACAGAGACCTTACTTTGTGTTTACAACTCAACAGGTTATCCAGAGAGACGTCTGGGACTGCCCCATCTGCCTGACTGCGTTGTGCAGCCCGAGCCTCCTGACAGCAGCGGGTACATCCGGTCATCAACAACGCAGACGCACTGTGCTACTGTCCTGTTCCCACGTCTTCCATCAGCGCTGTCTGGAGTCCTTTGAGGCCTTTTCTACGGAGAGCAGACCCTCTTGTCCCCTGTGCAGATCTGTCTACCACAAAAAACTCATCTAAACAGGTACTAGTTTATGCAAGATGGCATTTTAGATGATGTGATATTGTAATTTGAAATTTTCGGTTTTGGGAGGAGTTGATTGCTGTAACTATTTCTTGTCAAACAGCAGCCAATAGAGGTACCTTTTGCAGTCTTATCACTGTGAGGTTGCAGGTTCTGTGCCCTACATTTGGTTGGTGAGAAATAGTTACAGCATGTGATCTCTGTGAAGCAAAATAGTTCTTTTTACATTATGGTTTGTGCTGGTTAAAGGAATACTTCACCCACAAGATGAGAATTTTTTTTATCAATTACTAACCCCTGTGTTGAAAACTTTTTTTGTGTGCCTCAATGGTGAACAAAGAATAAAAAAACAGGAAATTCTTGATGAATTAAAATGATAGAGGACCTCGGGCTGTAATGAAAACTGCACCACTGCATTATGACCATCACGTGACGCTACCGTAGTTAGAGGTCATCATCATCATCACTATATTTGTCTTCCTTTTTTATTGAGCAAGTGTGACAAATTCATTAAAAATATGCTGCTTTGCTCTGATGCTTCCCCTCTGTCTGCAGCCATGACTCTGTAGCTTCACTCAGTGTCGCACCAACAGCACTTTCTGATTGTTTAGACTTCACAAGTAACTCATCATCAGTGAAAGCTGCCATGCCACAAACGGACAGCAAAGACGGACACTGTAACTTCTGCTCCAGTGAGCGAGCAGATTTGAAGCTGTGTGTCAAATGCAAGACAGCAGATATTACTGGCAGTTAACCAAATTGTGGTGATATGTCGATTTTTCATTGTGGACAGAAAAATGTGGTAGTGTTTTGAATCAAAAGGTTTTAGCAAACATGCATGCATTCGGGAAATACTGAGCATGAGACTAATACTGCATGATTTTTGTAAAAGTTTGGAAATTTATGTTTTGATAGAGTTTAGCTTTTGTTAAACACAAGCCCCCTTAACATCGATTCATGAATGAATTTTTGGATTCATCATTCACTGTGGAGCCTTACCAGAAAAACAAATTTTTCTTCACAAATTCAGCATAATACTGGATGTCAATCAACAAATGGCCTTTTTGTGTGAAGTATTCCTTTAAACCTTAAATAAACGAGTGGTTTCAATCCTCTCATCTAACTCTTGGCAAAAATCGATTTCCTAAAATGCCAAACTATGCTGTTAGTATTGATGTCCAGGGTGTCACTATCACAATGATTAATGAAAAGATGTTCACAAAGCATTTTTCTACTTTTATTTGCAAACACACAAACATCAAAAAATAACGAAATGTACATTTAGCAAACTGAGAAATCGTAAAAAAATACATTCACAAAACATGTACCAAAAATTACATGCAGAGACCAACTGACATACAGACAGTACAGAAAAAAAAGCTGCGTCACTTACAGTACAGGCCAACTCTCAACGTTTGAAACCCCCACACAACACAGAGATGCACTGTAAAGGCAACCAGAAAAGCTTGCTTGAATGAAAATGACCGTCTAAGTTCTTACCTTAGAGTTAGTGCGAGGAGTGATTGTGATGTCTGATTAGAGGAGTGACACTTCCCTGCTAAGTGACGCAGAGCCCAGTGTTACCAGTCTGCTGCTGAGTGAATGTATGCATAACTTCAAGCCATTTTACTGGATGTAGTTAATCCACATCAAGTTGTACATTTCCTTTTACATCACTAATTTATCCTACAGTTAAAACCATTTTTTGCCAGTTTACAGTATCTTCTTTCTTGCGTTGCCAGATCACTTTGAGCCATGTTGATTTTTCAAAATGATCAGCATGGTCCTAAAGTCAGTAAAATAGCTGTAGACATGCACTAAACAAATTAAATGGCACGCAACGTGCCAAAAAAAAATTCACCAAATGTTTCTGCCAGTCAAGAACTTGAGTAAAACTGCATACCTGAAACATTTTTCAACATCACAAACATGGCGTTGCTTTGGATGGTTAAGAGATCACCTTTTACAAAACGTTTAATTTAAGAAGATGGCTTCAGCATGAGTTTGGTGATTGAGAGTTACCTTAAAATCAAGTCTTTGTAAAATAGCAACAACCAATGGCAGACAGCTTTGATGTAAAACATTCCCTGTCCTACGAAACAAAAGTTTCTGATGCATATATAAATTAAAATTACTTTGCTTCCTTTTCTTTTGTCATCATGTCACTTAAGTCACCATGAACACTCATGACATCTAAAAACAGCAACCCAACCCTATCGTAACAAGTGCTAAAGTTTTATTGGTAATGAACGAGTCTCAAAACGGAGCTTCTCACTTGATAAGAGCTACTGTGACAACATTCATGGCAAAAAAGCGATGTGTACGTTTATATCCAGCTGGCTTTAGACTAGAAACTCAGTGGCGTACAGGGGATCACAGTGGAACTGTCTAGAGACAAACAATGTACATGTACACATACGTATGTACATGTACATAAACAACACGGAACAAGAAACAACCTTAACATCAAGCCTGCGAGACGTTCGTCGTATAAGGCATTTAAGGTGGTTCTGGAGACAAAGAACATCACAGTTCAGAAGATTATGCAGCAATACAACTACATGTAAATGGGGCCTGAGTCACCAAGTCTTTCTACCGGCTGCACATTTTTCACTCATGCATTCTGTATGTGAAGACCATCACAGGTTTGCATTTAGGTGTTTATTTAAAAAAAATGTACAACAAAATACAGATTGCTTAGTGAGTCAGACCCTCAGTGGGCTCAGTGAGAGCCCAATATTTACATCCAAATAATGCAAAAGAAGTATGAAACACAATAGAATATGTACATGTAAATACAACATTTACAAAAACAAAACAATTTTTTCTGTGCCCTGTGAATTTAAAATTATTTTTATTATTTTTGGGATGAGCAAAAATGTGATGCATTTTCTTACCGTGTGCATAATAAAATTTTTTAGGAAATAAGACCAGGATCAGCTCCAAACCCACTAAAGCATTCTGCTCTTTGGAACTGAAGTGGATACAATTCTCATGTAGATTCCCATTTGTAGAATAGCTCAAGTCTAATCTAGAGCACCTAAAAAAAAGTTCTTACCCTACTTCATACAAACTAATGACATCATCAATAAAGTTAAAGCGCACTTGAGTAAAGCCAAATTTAAAAAAAGACAAATGACTGCGCAAGTGCTAAAATCTGTCAGTGATGACAGTGCCGATGCATATAATGTGAATTGTATTGATGTTGTGCAGGTTTGTGTACTGGCTGTGATAGAGAATCTTTCATGCTTCACAAAGCACATTTTGTTGTTTTCACATTTTGAGCTTAAACAAATAAAAAATGACACCTTATCATGCCTGTATCAGTTCACATATCAATCAAAGACCAACGATTAGAGACCACAAACTGCAAATGCTCCATTTATCACTGACACCGATTACCGTGGACACATTGACATTAAAAAATAACTGAACTGCGGGGGTCTATTTACTATACTGAGTACAGAGGAGGAGCAGAGTGATGAAAAGAACCCTTTGCCTTTTATTTAGATGCAAGACTTAAAAAAAAGACATTGTTTCACCTGCTTGATTTTGTCTAGTGCAGTGGCGAGGACACTGTAGAAGGAAACAGGTAGCGATGCTGAGGAGGGGGGGGGGGGGGGCCCCTGGAGCAAGAGATGGGTGGTTTAAAGTCACAGTCGCGGTTGAGGTCAACATCAAGGTCACTGCAGTGATGCCAGTCTATTTCACTCCTCAGTCTCATCCCTGGCTCTGTCCCAGCTTCCATCCGAGACGCAGAGGATGGAATGTCACGAAGCTAAATTGCTCTCAGCCTCCATTTGCGGCATCCGTCAGACACTGCCCGGGTTTATTAAGTTCCTTCCAATCCCTTTCACCTTTCAGCAGTCAGGCAGTACTGTCGAAATCTCCCTTTGGCTGTGCTAAGGTGTGTGTGTGTGTGTATGTGTGTGTATGTGTGTGTGTGTGTTGATCTATCGTCCCTTTCACAGAGTTTTCTGATGCCCGTTGGCCGAGAGCTTCCCAGATTCAGGGTCCACGGGGCTGTTTGACAGTTGCAATTTATCCAGACCTGGGCAGGGGGAGATAAGGGAGCGAAATCTCATTAAAAAGCCTCAGACTTTCACTTAGACAGAGGTATTGATGTGCTTTTTTTCCCTTCAGTGCCTCTGTCTGACATTTTCTAACCCTATCCCACCCTGTGTATCAAACATCCAGGGCCTGTCACCACAAGCCTTTGAGACTTGCCCCATCCTCTGTCACATGTCAGTCCCGCAGCACATTGGATCTCGCCGCAATTTCTTCCATTTTGTCACTCCAGGTTGTGCTGTCTGAGAGAAATAAACACTATCTCGCCCCAAAGCCACAGAGTAGGTTGGTGCTGTCAGTTGTTAGACCAAATCTTTGTGCATACAAAATTGTGATGAAATTGAGTAGTCAAAGTGTCATTATGAAATAGACTGCTTTATATTCGACAGAGCACCCAGCACTTCAAAGGCGGGCGTATTTCTTGTAAGACAATTAAATAATACATGGTTCAGTCTAGAATTATTATTGTTAAAAAGGTGCTGTTATAAACCCCCAGGACACATGAAAAATAAAAAGATAAACTTACCTAAGGCCTTTAAAAGCTCCTCCCGTACTGCTGAGGTGAATTTTCTCACAAGACAGAGAGTTGTCACGACCGCAAACAGCAGGTTGTATGAAAGGACAATGTAAAAGTTTCCCAGCCAATTAAATCGCCCAAAGTCTCCCAAGAGATCGAACCTGGTGATACCTGTGAAGCACAGAGAAACAAGTCAAACTATGCAGGCACTAGGCAGCACTCCACCTGCTGAAGGCAGGTATATTTTGTTACGCCACCTCACTGTTCTGTATAAAAGGTAGAATCGCAAAGGGAAAGAGTTGTCTTGCATTTTGACAACTTGTTGTTACAAACAAGCTAGCAGCTACCTCAAAGAAGAGTAGAAAATGTCCGCAAATTGGGAAAACAATCAGGTCCTAGAGCTCCTTACCCTCCAAGCAGATGAGTAAATAATTATTGCCATTGTTATTGTTTAGAAAGCACTGCATGACAGGAATATGTCACACCGGTGGCGAAAGCTGTTGTGTTACACATCATGCCCATCACACAACTTTTGCTTTGGTGATGCTGGCATGCTGTCTAAAACTTACACAGGAGCAACATGATGCTACCGTTGTTTGATCCTGTGTAAAGATACAAAGGCGGAGTAAAGAAGGGACTTTATAGTAGCCCTTTAGATACACAGAGGAATGTGTCGTACTCTGAAAACCACGCCCGCGGGGGGGGGGGGCACAATATGCCAACGAGGGCTAAAATGCAACCAAAATGCCTGTAGTCAGTAAATCATTAAATATCAACATGTCAAAGGATTATTTTAGCACCTTATATCTAACAGAGAGGAAATGCAATAGTTAGCTTTAACCTCTAAAGTTTAGCAAAAATACTTGCTGCTGACAGTAAAGTAAGTGTCAGGATCCCACAGTTTCCCCCATTCTCTCTGCTGATCCTTAACTTCTGTACCTGCTTTTGTCCTCTTAAAAGTTCAGTTTTTTGGTTCAGCAGCTTATAAAAACTTTGATCTGAGTTATTTACACTGTTGATAGAGCATCCCATCACACAACAGCTTTTCGACATTTTTCTGTAGTTCTCTTGCAGATGTAAATTCCAAATGCAAAACAATGGAGAGCTATAGCATGATCTCTGTAAAAAGACCTTTTGGGAAAAACATAATGTCTTGTTTGGAGTTATGACAAACACAATTAAGATCTCATTCAAAGACCTAAAAAACCAAGAAGCAAAATTATTTAATCTTCAAGTCCAAACTGTTGAAATTTCCAGAAAATAAACAAAACTGGGAAAGGCAAAGGAAGTTCATTCTTGACAAGATTGTGTTCATAAGCAAAATTCTTCCCAGGAAAAAAGCACGGGGCTGCAGCAAATAGGACAATTTAGGAATGTCTGTTCTGTCTGCAGTTAAGACACTGTGAAAAGTGTCTCTCTTCAGTGGTGCAGCTCTTTCAACACGTAAAAAGACCCAATCTGACAGAAGGGCTTACATACAAAAAACTGTTTCATGTATGGCAGGTCTAATCTCAGCATGAAAAAGGATAAAAATATTAAAAAGCGTGACCACTGATGTAATTGAGCATTTCATCCTCTTTAGCTGTTTATGCTGCGCTCTCTCCAGTCCCATTTTTTTAATTTGTGTGTTTTATTTGTTGACCGATTTAACATCAGGCCACCGGACAACAGTTGAAAATAAGTGTTTTGGCTAACACTTGCATATTCACAGTGGTGTTAATCAATTCCCTGAGAGTAAATGAATAAATATAAATTATACTGGTCAATTGATTCTTTTGTCAAATGAATTCACAAGATATAATTCCACTTAAATGTAATGATGCATTATTGATACGTCAGCCCATATGCATTATGCCTATTTTTTCTATACACAAAGCTTTTGTCATCTCATTTGGCCAAAACAAGGTGGTACAATCAAAGAAAACCACACCCAAGTCTCCCATAGAATCACAGTCACCTGTACACACACATCTGCCTGACTCAGCCACTGCATGAGCGACATACGTATCTACTTCAAACAATAAACAAGCACAATCTTGTAAGTTTCTGCAGAGCTTAACAGTTGCACAATTTCTTAAGCATTTCAAGCCAAGAATAGAGATTACTCTTAATCGAAACCGGCTCCAAATATTTTCAGGTATCTTTTTACTTTTCAGCCTCAGTAGATAAATATGCCAAAACACTACAACATTTATGGATGTTATTTGATAAACACAGATTTGAATCCATTATTATTTTCATCACTTGGCTGTGTCTTGGTGCGCAGTATTGTAAGGACTGTTCCTTGTGGAATATGAAAGGATGGGTGACTAAGTATAGCAGCAAAGGTGGTACGCAGGTGGACTTCATCTCTCTCACAGGACCTTCAGACAGAGATAAAGGAGTGTTTTCTCCTGTATGTCCTTTTAGCTCCGCACTGCTAGAACCAGTTTCAAACCATCTGTCACAGCTGATCGCATGCTGCCTGCAAAGCCATCAGCTCCCTATTGTTTTCCTGCTTGTCCATTTTGGTCAGGCAGTCTGGGGGCCAGATACATTTAACGCTGTGTAGATTCACGACCAAAACTGTGTGAAGGCACAGAGGCAGATAATGCATTCTTTTCAACAGATCATAAAGCTGTGTGTATGCCCGATTTTTTTAAAAAACCCACACTCACAGTTGACCATAAATAAAAATAGAAATGTGCTTAAACATCCCTTTGCACATTTACACATGTGCCCCTACACCGTTCATTACACCTGTCAGTGAGAAATACAGTAAAGAAAGTGCAATTTCACAAACTGTGTTGCATTGGCGAGGTTCTCCAGTGGTGCCAGAGCAGGTGTCATTACGCACAGCTGTGGATATTTGTAGTGTCCGTACCACTAATTCATCACATTTCTGCAAGTCATTGTAGCGTTGAAACCTCGATCGTCATTATTATTAAATGTTAGAAGGATGATCAGTGATTCATTCATAGCGCTCCTGTGTAGAAACTAACTTTACAAAATGCTTCACATGACAAAATCATACAATCACTGACATGAAAATTTATCGAACACTATACAGCACAAATAATAAAATCAGTGAAGGCTGCAAACAACCTTAAAACATAGTTTTCCATCTCTCAACTTATATTTAACGTCTTTGTTATCATTACCTGCAGTTACCTCAGCTAAAACTGTGTGTACGCTCATCCGAAGAATGCTTAAGGTGCGCACAACTCTCACTGCACATTCCTCCTTTGTAAATACCAATCTGTGCGGGAAAAGGCGTACGCATGGTTTTATGTGCGTACACATCGTTCATGCATCTGGCCCAGGGTGTTCTTGTCCTTTACCACGAGGACAGGCCAGCTGTACGATTCAATAATAATGTCACATACGGATATAATCAAGCTTTCAATAACCAGATGTGTACAATCATATTTAATGTTACTAACGGTATCTGTCTTTTTTATGTAAATTTAACATGCGACACTGACCAACGAAATTACAGCAACCGTGTTAAATTTATGCATCACAACAATTTTCTATCTCAGTCATCTGTATGCAGAAATTAGATTCAGACGTGGCGCACCGGAGAGGTACGAGTCTTTATGCATTCTACTTCTCCTGTAACATCTTCACAGCCTCTGTCTTCAATTAGATTGGGCAATCGATTCAGTGTCTGGAGAGATGTATTTACAGCCGCAGTAAGCAGTTTGCAAGCATCAAGGACCTTTAACAAAATTGCCTGTGAAGAGACAGGGAGAGAGATGATGGAGACCCCAGTCGATACAGCTTGCCACCGTGGTCTCTCTACATCCATTTCTAATGCCAAAGGTTTTGATCTCGGTTTGGTAATTTGAGAAAATCTAATTGGGGGTAAAAAGATGCTTGGCATTTGAAATGTCAGGGGTACAGTAGCAGCATCGGAAACATTAGCATGCAGCAGGTCACGCATTCAAGAAGCATATGACGGATTCATCAGGGCGAGACTATTTTCTTTGTATGTGGGCAACACTTTATATGTGAGACTACAGGCATTTGTGTCACACCTGCGTCTGGCTTTTAACAGAACTAGAAATTGTGACATACAAGGTAATTATCCATGACCATTTGCTTTAAAAAAAGGTGCAACAATTTTAGCAATAGCAAAAGAAGATGCCAGTCTAGCAAAAGACCTTTGTGGCATATCAGATCCCCCCTTCATATAACTGCTGCCTTAACAACAAATATTTTCACTGGAATAGACGTATATTTGATTCTGACTGTGGTGACCATCCATAAACTCTGGGTAGATATCATTAAAGTATCAACACACAACCAGCTAATTCTCTTTTGTTTTACTGCGCAGGTAGTGTACAGTAGGTTTAACAGCTGCCTGCTGCTGCTGAAAACGGCACTATTACTGCATTTCCACTGCATGGCACAGCCTGCAAATTTGCTTCTCCTAGGATGACAAGGCATGACCCACCATACACTTCTTACAAAAACTAATCCTACTTCTCTTACCTAAACCTAATCAACCCAACCAACGACAGCAACGAGTACCAGACCATCAGAGTGAGAGTGATATCAGAAAAAACATATTCACGAATGGCACAGTTCTACTCCTTGCTCTTTTTTGATTTTCCATTAGTCAAAGTCGTGCATAGTACCTGGTGCTTTTTTGGTACCACCTTGGTCGAGGTTACAGGCGAGCTGAGCTGATACTAAAAGGTGGAGTTAAAAAACTCCAGACCACCAGCTGGTTTGAGAGAATTGTCAGTTGTGCGACACGAGACAGCCTACCGAGACTTGACCTTTCTAAACAGCCAAGGCGACATCTACAGCAGCCACATTTTTTATATCCACTCGACCCATACATAAAATATGGCAACCTGCAAAACTATGCCGTGCACCGCGTACACTACACTTGCTGTGAAACTGACAAAATGCTGACGTTACTCTGTTTGGTTGCTGATGTAGGGATTAAGCGAGTGTTGCACTGAAGATGATGGAAGTTTCACATAGTCCGCTATGGTGATCAGCTGAGAATCCTGGCTACACGAATATCACGAATATAGTGCACTATATAATGTGTTCGCCATTTTGTAGTGCTTTCTGAATTCTCTGCTGTTAATTTCATCTACTATATAGTGCACTATAAAATGCCCACAATGCACAGCAAATCTGAGTCTACATACCATGTACACTACATTCAACTCCTGTCTACCACAATGCAATGCGGTCATGTATTTCCGGGGGGAAAAAAAATTCCAACATAGTGTCCGAAATCTTGTTTGGTTATTCCCTATATAGTGCACTATGTAATACATAGAGACTAAAATAATACAAGTTTCTGTTAAATAACCATTAGTTTGTCCCACAAATTTAAATCAAGCTCCATGGTGCTCAACACACGTAAACTATTTAATAAAAGTTCATCCCTCAACTTAAAAAGCTGATCCATTTGTAGGTTCAAACAACCATTACCTGTGTAGAAACTGGTGAATTTGGACACTATTTGTCACTACATTCTTAAAAACAGCAGACAGACTTAAGCATACTTTTTGTTTTGTGGTACAGTTCCCTTTTCTCTTATACAGTGCGTGTTTCCCACACTGACACGCACAAAAAAAACCCCTCACATCAACACACAAAACCCTTTCTTGTCTCTTAACATCTCACTTCGTCACACTCAACTCTCCACATGTCTTTTCTTTAGCTGGGAGGCCTTTTCTCTTCAACTCTGTCTCATGCATTTATTCCTTTTAATCTATTCAGCGTCACAAAGCAGAACCTGTTGATATTTTGTAAAGCTCCCAATGAGTCACTGTATGCTCGCTCCGTCCCATTTTCCCACTCTGTTGGTCTCTCTCACACACATTCAAATACACACACAGAGTAGTGCTATTTGAACAGCTGTGCTCTGCACTCTGCATGTTTATTAGTGCCATTGTGATGGTGCTACTCCTGTCATTTTTACCCCTTCACCCTACGCTGCTTTCTAATGTCACTATGGGAAACTGTAGGAGAATTCAACTCGCTAACCTCAATGGTCTGCTTTTGGTGGCAACATTTGAAAACTGAGGTGGGGGAGAGACATTTACTCTTTTTTTTCAGTTGTTTGTGGACATGTTATGACATCCCTGAAAATTTAGTTCAACCTACATTTCTCTTAGTTTGATATTTTGGGAATCAACTGTATGATTATTGTTTTTGCCAAGAGTTAGATGAGTGATACCACTCTTGTGTCTCAGATATCACAATACTAAAGCATGTAACATAACAGCACACTCTTAACAATAACAATGACAAAACAAGTCAATGGCATTCATTTACAGTAGCCGGTTAAGTGGCGGTTTATCTTGTCCTCTGCTTTGAGGATAAGCAGCTCCTGGACCTCACTGTCCCCCCAATTTGCAGACATTTTCATTTGCTGTTCTTCTTCTATGAGTTAGCTGCTAACTTCTGCTTGCATTTTTAAATCCTCCAGTGGTGCGGCGCACACATAACAATGGAGGTAGCAATGCAAAAATAGATGTTTTGGTTCCAAACATTGACACATTACTGCCCTTATACTTCCATGCTTCCTCTTTATTGGTATAGATACAGCCAATAGATGGCACTAGAGGGCAGAGTCAAAAGTTTCACACAACAGCAAGCTAGGTGAGGTCGTAATAATGCACCTTTTATCTATAGACTGGGAGGCAGCGTTGTAGACGGAGGTGGTCTACGATACCATTAAATACATCGTAACATGTGGACAGATAATTTTTATATTACTGATTAGTTCCACCATCATTTTTAGGGTGTCTTCGTTGTCTCCTAAGGTTGTATCTCGCTTGAACTTTGCAACACTCCTACAACGGCCTCCGGTGGTGCTGTTTCATTTCATTCATATCCGTGAGTTTCAAGAAATGTGCATTAATGTGGCAAAATTAAAGCAGAGTGTGGACAGAAGGTTCCATCCGTGTCCGTATATGTATCTAACGCTGAGCATAAATAAGCCCTTAAACGCGAGACAACTCTGTCGCCCCCATTCTGTGATTGTAACCTTTACACAGAGCAGCGAGGTGGAATAATGGCGCAACATTCCCACCTTGAACAGACTGTAAAAGGGGCTGAAGCTACAGTCAGTGGCAACAAAACTTTAGCATTAAGACTTTAAACAGAGAAAAACCACTAGCCTGGCTCTCTGCAAAAGTAGCAAGATGTCACTTTAAACATTTAGTCTGTACACACAGTTCTTGCGTTAATTGTAGCATTAGCATACCCACACACTCCCTAATAAAGGCAGGCAAACACACACACACACACACACACACACACACACACACACACCTGTACTCACCTAGAGTTCTGGACATCACTGGCAGTGCTGAACTCAGGACCAGAATGGACACACAGCAACCTATGATCTACAAACCAACAGAAAATCAAACTTCAGACCTCTCAAGAACATAATGTTCAATTATGAGACGTGTGAGGAAAAAGCAACAATTGCACCAACAAGTTTTGAGCCATGACATGCCCACACATATGCACACACCACTTGATGTTAAATTGGTTCCACATATTGTACAATTAGTACCTCTGAAGTTGCTCATTACCAGGTTCTCTCTGTTGTCCTTTCAAGCCCTTTCACTGGAGCGTCATGGCTAGTTAACAAGCCTCACCACTCCCAAACTCATTACCAAGTGAATAGGTGCCACTATGGGCCAAACAGAGCACGCATCCTCCACCCCCCCCCGCCCCCCCAAAAAACCCACTCTCCCTCTGATTTACAAGAAAGAGGGCTTGCACTTTGCCAGTGTTTGCGCAACCCACAAACAAATATTGGACAGATCAACTAAAGCCATTGAGGGGGCCCTGAGGAAAACATTAGTGAGCAGTAGGAAGGCGGGAAGAAAAGAGGAAATAGATGAAACACAGGGGGTCCCAAACACATCAGCACCTTAGGAGCAATCTCAGCACCCTTGCCCCCACTTCACCCCACACCCCGTCCTTCCATCCCATCTTTACCGTTGTCATGGTTGTGTCATCGCTCCTGGGGGTGAGTCCCTGAAACACTCGCAGGCTGTAGAAGCCAACGACAGAGGACACCATCAAGTAGCTGTTGAGCAAATCAATCAAGGACCGAAAACTCTTCTCTGCTGGTAGCAAAGCAGCTTCATTGAGTCGTCTTTTTAAGTATCCAGAGTCTGCACCTTTTCAGCTACAATAAAAGGTGACGAAACAGCACAACATGTCTTCCGGAAGATGTCCGGCTGAACTATGTCCTAGGTAAACAAAGCTGGCTTGACAATGTTGCTCTTGGCCATGGAGCATGCTACTTTGGCCACAGACAAAGGAGGGGGGGTCACTGAAAGGATACAACATGAGGATGATCTCCAGCGCCGCCTGAGCCACACCAAATGTGGACAGAGAGGTGTTCCCAATGCCTCGGTCCTTGAGGATAAAAACACAGAGAAAACTGGGTTATTTAATGTCTTCACACACCAATCTTACATAAACACTTACATAAAAAAAGGAAACTGCAGGCAGTTGCACACACATGCAATTACAGCAATCCTGCAAAGTAAGTACGCGGTGCATGAAGAATTTCCCCACTTGAGAAAGACAGAATCAAATTGGCTAAGTAATGAATGGAACAAGATGAAAGAGGCTCTTTTCAAATCACTGTCGATCATACAATATGTGAACAGGTGTTCAAACAAAAACGGCACATTGCTTACGGTAAGAAGAGTGTACAGGCTGAAAGCACGCCAAAAACATAAAAACAACAAAACAAATACTTGAGCAAACACTTGGCGTACCCCCCACACACACCCCTCCAACCCTTAAAGCCTCGAGGCCCTTTGAAACTAGAGCAGGAAAAAGACATACATATACATACGCTGCACATACCAGGCATCTGTGTTGTCAAATGATAAATATTTGCTTTTGTCGAACTTGGTACTAGAGTTGATCCTGTATAGGATCAGTGAGTTGTTTGGAGCACCTACAGTACTATACATTATCTCAGCAAGTAAAACGTGACCACAGACTGCTCGCTTTCAAGTTATTCATTCAAAAAAAATACCTATTTACTGTTCTAAGTTGTTGCCTAAAACTGTATGCTGCATTTCAGATCTTTTAGATGCAGCTATAGTAATTACTGTACAGTAAATTCCCAATCGTGATAAAGTCTACAGAACTCCTTTTATTCTGTATATTTAATGTACAGTTTATCTGTACAGCAATGCAATTTCAAATACAGCAGCTGGTCATATCAATGCATGACATGAATGTACAGTGCAGTATTTACCAGTCTTGCAATACATATTTTAACTGCAAAGCATATATTTAGAACTGTTTCAGTTTATTTATTTATTTTTTTAATTGTATTTCATTGCTTTCTTACCCACCTTTAATTTCCTTATCTTGATTTGTTTTGTAAAAGAGCCCGAAGAAAAAAGGAAAGCCTGGCAGGTTGTTTCATGCCTTTTTATGCAACTGTCATCCCTGGGAGCTTACTGCAGAGCCATGGTGCAGTGCTCTTTCTCTCTTACACGGGGAATTAGCAGACAGCATCTGATGTAATTTATTAATGGAGGGAGGGTGGGCATGCATTAAGATTGTGTGTGTGTGCACTCACAATATGCGCGCGCTTAGGACAGCTAGCTTTCACAGTACGTCTCCTTTCAACTCTTACTTCTTTTCATTCCAGTAGCAGGAAGGGTGATGGAGTGTGTGTTTGTGTGTGTCAAAGGGAGGGAGAGCTCGTCGGAGGTGGTGGTGGTGTGTGTGTGTGTGTGTGTGAGGGGGGGGGGCTGGTAGGTTCGTCTGTGCTGCCTGGCTGCCTGGCTGCTACGGCTGCTTCAGCAGACACACTGCATTTGTTACTTGTGAGATTAACACCTCGTAATACCTGTACACTGGTGAGGTTGTCAGTGTTGCATTAATACACACAACTATGCCTCGTAAACCTGACCATTTGACCTCAGGTGTGTCTCCAAAGTAACAGTAGCAATTTTTTAAACTTAATTTATTACCTTTGCTAAGGAGATTGTGTTTTTGTGCCATTTGTGTGTTGAATTACGGAAAACCTCCTGGCCCAATTTTCATGAAACTTGGTGAAAAAGTAGCACAAGCCAGGGAAAAAACCTGTTAAATTGTGGAGCGAACCGAATCATGGTGCGGACACACAAAACATTTTTCACTTTTGTAAACAACACTCGCACAATATGCACACAGCTCTCACCCTGGACGTCACAAGCGATCAAGGATGTGGCTGAGCTGAACTAGCGGTGCATTGCTAACAGGTTTTTATCAGCCGTAACTTTCGTTTGAGTGCTGGCAGGATTTGGCCTTGGTGGAAAACTTTTGCTTTCCGAGTGCCCTCTTACTTTAAATATAGCAAATGAAGGTAAAGATATCCCAATATTTATCCTCTTCCTTTCACATAGTCATAACCTTTCTCACTCCCAAACCCTTCCTAACCCTTATCCATTTGCACACTAAGTAATTCCCCTGCTTATCACACACATCTAACGTGCAGGAGGAAGAAGTGGTCATAAAAATACAGTTAATATAATATACTGAGGTGCCGTTAACTTCAAGCACACGGGTCTGACAGGGCTCAGACATGAGATTGGGAGCCACCGTTCAGCGAAATCCATCTGTTTTAAATTGAAGTCTCCATGTGATCATCATCTTTAACCCTTTCTTTCCTTTGTTTTTTCAGTTGGGGGCCATGGCTTTGACCAAGAGACTGCCACTATTTGCCACAGAAGGTACTGCATGAACACACACAAAACACAAGCATCTCGCCATCACTCACTGCTGGCTCCTCGCACACAGGAAGAGGATAAAATAATGCACTGATACACCTTCCAGACATTCCAAATTTTATTGAACCAAACGGATCAGTAGCTTTGTTTAAGGCGCATTAATAGGGCCGAGACCTCCTGGTCATTATGCTCTTGTCGATTGCTGGGGTTACTTTCATGAGGCAAAAAGTGCTCTTTTATCTATTAATTTCGGGGACCACCTCAACTGACCCCTTTAAACGCAAAGGAGCAGCAGTTCTACTCTGGGCTTCCTCCAGATATCTGAGCTCGCCCCCCTATCCCTTTTGATTTTTTGAGATCACAGCCATACGCATAGATCAATGTTTGGAAATAAAACAGTGCAGGGTGGAACAATAGCGGAGGGTCCAGTTTATTATTAGTATTATTATTATAAAATTATATAAAACTGTTATCTTAATATAATTTTGTATATTCATAGTTAATGTGCTGGGATTTCCAGTTGGTATAGTTCTATTTTTGGAAATTAAATAAACATGGACAGGTGCATGCTGCTCAGTTTTGAGTCTGTGGTTATTAAGTATAAAAAAATCATTTACAAATAATTGAATATGCTGCAAATATTTTTTTTTATGTTTATTTATAATACATTTAAGAAACTAGATTAAGAGCACTTCATGCACTGTGGCCGATATGGTTAATCTAGAGATAACATGCAGATATTTGTTTCCCCCATCAACCAATCACTTGGTTAAAAAGTAGGTAGAATTTCAGACCAAGATTTTTCTCATATAAATCGATCCATGTATATATTTCCTTCTTAATGTCTGAATCAGAAAGGGAGAGATTCCAAAGTCACATTTGCACATACTGTTTGCTCTGACACCGTCCATATTGTGGCTGCTATCTTTTCCTCTGGCCATAGTAGTTTCACATATTTAATTACACTTCACCTCGCCATAAAAATGTCAACATAATTTATCCATTTTTTAACGGTAGAGCTACAGACATTTATTGCCAAAGAGAGCTACAACAGTAGTCCCAGAGGTACAGTCACTCTCACTGTGAGACCATCATGTCAAATTGTTCCTTATTTCAGGAATTAGTTTCCTATCATTATTTTTAAATAATAAGTGAAAGGTGTGATGTTGACAGTATTGAGACGTATGATGGAATTAAACATTTCCATACGAGTTGTGGTGGGTGCTAGCTTAACAGCATCATGGCGACAGATTTTAAGATCCGTTAACATAGTTTATCATGTCTAAATGTGCATTTCAATCACAAAAGTTGATAGGTCATGGCTGGGGTAAGCTTGTCAGGGAAAGTTTGTATGCATTTTAAAAAGGGCAACTTTAGTGAGGTGAAAACTGCAGTCCAGTTGCAGCTAATTGTCCATTTCACAAAATACAATGTCAAGTGTTGTGGCTACCAAAGACGAAGGCCTGCAGTAACTGTTTTATTGGTCTCTCTCAGTGCTTGTTCATCGAGCTGTAAAACACAGTGTCCTTTGACAGAGGCAGCTCCAGTTCCCCTCCTCCTTCCCCCTGTTGCTTCTACAGCATCCCTGCTCCTGATCTCCATCCACCTGCTTCACCTCTTTGCTCTTTTTCTACCTCTCTCCTAGCTCCTCATCATCCTCCTCCACCTTCATGCTCTGCTCTGTAAAGGCAGTTGGGGTGCTGCTCAGTATGCTAAGGACTAAGGCTATGCTTAGTAGGAAGAGAAGACAAACATTGACAGGGCACTTCCATTGTGCTCTTCCCCCACAACAATCAGCGCATCGGGGCCTCATTTGACTTTCCCACAGTCTCTTTGCTCCGCCAGTACCTCCTCCAGACCTCACACCAGCCTTCCTCTGTACTTTCTCGTTAGATCACTTTCTCTCCTCTTTTCTTATCTCCCTTCTGACATAGTGCGGGTAACTGCGAGGACATATCTGTGCTAGAAGGGCAGCGAGTTCGAGAGCTGCAGGGTTAACGGGGAGGATAGATGGATATCATATCAGTATCGATTGTTTTGGAGGACGAGACTTCGCCCCCACCCCTCGTAGTGCTGTGAGATCAGAGGTGTGGCATCCATCCAGCTCAACAAACGCATAAACCATTTAGTGGGGCCACACTGTCAGGGAGGACAGCTTCAAGCTGCATGACAAGTGTAATTTGGGGGATTTTCTGCAACGCGTCATGCCAAAGAAAACATCTCTGCTCAATAAAATAATTGGAATGTCGAGGGCAGCTCTGTCAGTTGCCCGCGAGACGCAAAATGAAATGAGGGAGAAATAGGATACATTTTGTTGCCCCCTCTCAGACAAGAATGCAACCACAAACGCATACACGTACAAGCACACGCACGCACGCAGCTCTGTCACTGCAGATGAGATGAGATAAGGAGTGCTTAAAACACATTGCATGTTAGGCGGAGATGAGAATCTCTAAGAGCCATTCCACACTCAGTTAGTGTGCCTCACAGTAAGAGCCCTTCACCTGGTCCTGTCTGCCTTTGCAGGAGGGAGGAAAAGCAGCTTATTCACCCGCTGTGGACTCGAGACAGGTAGCGAGCTCATTGAATCTGCACACTGCTGTGAAATGACTTTCAATGAGCTTCCAAAACAAAACCAGAGGCACAAGGTTCAAGCCTGATTAACATCTGGTCGAGCCTTTTCTTCCAACACGCATCTGAGCATATCCGGAATTTGATTTATGTCTCCGCCAGGAACATGGCAGGTCTGATAGGCAAGCTATTCTGCAGTTTACATTCTGGGCGTGTGTTGGTGTGTGTGTTTGAGATAGTGTTGTCACGATACTGGAATTTCTGACTTTGATTCAGTACCTAGAGAAATATTGATATTCAATACCACTGTCACAGTATCACAGGGGAAAATGACACTGAGGGCATACGTTATAATTTTTTTAAAGAGATAAATATGACATAACTATAACATGACAACAATAACTTTTCTTTTTTTGGCTAGCAGCAGAGAACAGCTCAATGTCTGTGTAAAAATTAACAGTCATTAAAACCAACATAAATAGTAGTGCATGTGTTCATTCAAAATGCAATAAAAGTGCAAGCAATGACAAATGTGCCACAAAATCCTAAATGCAACCAGATCGATTGAGATAAGTGACTAAGCACTGTGAGCACGACAGTGTCAGGGTTATGGGGGACCCTGCAGTGGTGTGTGTGTGTGTGTGTGTGTGTGTGTAGCCCCTTTTACTCTGCATATTCAAGACAGGATTATTGCGCCGTTATGTCGCCTCACCATTCTGTGCAAAAGGTACTATTGCAGAATGGGGGTACAGAGTTGTCTAGCCGTTAAGCCACCAGCAGAGGTAATAACTGCACCGGATCAGGTCTGTGTAAAAGGGACAGCCGAGGGGACAAGACCATGGACAGGATGGATGTGGCATTTTTTTGCTATTTTATGTGTGCTACCACGATGGGAGATTTACAAAAGCAGCATGTAGCTTTTAGCAGCTAACACAAAAAAAGTACAGAAACCAAAAATCTCTGCATATTGGGAAAATACTGAAGTTCAGGGCTGAGCTCAGACACCATATAACAGGGACATTTAAAGATTGGTATTGCAGTGTTATTCCATTGTTATGGTTTAGAAAGGGCTGCCAATGTATATTACATATATACATATATATGTGTCACACTAGAGGCCGATGCTGTTGTGTTAAACTTCACGCCTCTTTTGCTTTTGTGGTGTTGGCATGCCGTCTTAAAATACACACTAGAGCGGTATAATGCCGCCGTTGCTTGGTTCTGTGTAAAAATGCGGAGATGGCATTAAGAAGGGACTTTGTATTGGCTCTGTAGCATAATGTCTGTGTGAAAAGGGCTTGTTTGTGTCAACGCTTCCGGAGAGAACAGAAGGCAAGAAAGTTCTATCTATAGTATAGATACCAAAGAAAATTAATACTGAAACCGTCTCAGTTACTCAAAAATGATCTGTACTGATGCATTGATATCTTTGATAACGCTACTGTGTGTGTGGTTGTGGTGTCGGTGGGGGTAAAGATGCATTGAGGTTAGACAGTAGGCTTACCGTGGATCCCTTGGGCATGGCAGTCTCATCCACTAGTAGGTAGAGGATATTCAATGCCACCATAAGAACTGAGATTGTCTGCAGACAGAGCGGAAGACAAAGATTTGTTTACACATGGTGTATATTTAAAAACATTCATCAAATCCCCCAAAGTATCCGGCACTATAATATAGTTGAATTGTGAGCGCCTCGCTGATCCGTAATGCATAATAATCATATTGTGATTGTAAACTGCTCCAATATTAGGCTTTTCAAACCTGAACAATGTAGAGGTTGTTTGATGCACGTGCCAGGTCTCTCACATGGTCTTTCTGTCTCATCTAACAGTATAAGGTGGCATAAACAGTATTCCCACACTATAATCTATAGAAAATCACAGTTGTTGCAGGTGGCTATTCAGCATTGTCTCAAACAGCTATTACACAAAAGTAGTTTCCACACCCAGACTCAGAGCTGTTACAAGATGGGCTTTGAGGTACAGAGTGTTAGTCTCAGTGGCCACCAGCCAGGCTGTATAAGCCATGAGCAAACAGTTTGAGCTTAATGATAGGTCAGTCCCAGCACTCACCGTTCCTGCGAGCAGGATCAGCATCACTATGGGATACAACAAGTTCTTCTCCCAACCTGATGCTTTCTTTCTTCTCTCTGAGGGGAAATGAGAGAGAGCCAAAATGTGAGGTAATTAGTCTTAAGAAATAAATGTATAACCAACTCTTTAATTACAAGATTCAGAGATACAAACCACTTTCCACCACTGGTTAATTAATACGTTCATCAAAGACAAATACTGAAACCTCAAGCCCTCTGGCTTTATTTACTGCGTTTGTAAAGCTCGGTTTGGTAAAACATATCGTGAGTGTGTGCAGCAAACACAATCTCGCTTCTCATCGCAACCCCCCCCTCCCCCCCCCCCCGCAGGTAATATACATTACACAACCCTTCAAAAATGATGCTCTTCCTCTTTAATTAGCCACACTCATTATTGCCTTAATTAGTGGAAACAATAATAAATCCTGGATAAAAAGAAAATGCGACAAAATTAATTCAGTGATTTATATTTTGGTCAGATTGTGTGTGTGCAATGGGCAACTACTGTGCCTCATTTTTCCGAGCCAGATGAAACATTTCAGGTTTATATCTTCCATCTTCCTCTTATTTCAACAGCTCATCAGTCATGTTTGTAGACACTGCTGACAGCCTGCAGACCACATGCACTATATCTTCTATTATGGACATCCACAGTACCCTACAATGTGTATCCGACTGCCCTCGAGTCCTTGCCATATTGACTTTCTTTCTCTATTTCCAACCTTGTTAGTCCTCCTTATTCTCAAAGTGCACCCACCCTGCCTGCCCGAGAAGTTTGCCAAGTGCACTTTATATGCACCATCCTTCTAAATTAATGACATCACTAAAAGGCTTGCTACAATATAAAGTTTGCATCTTGTCCAATATCCTAAGTGCCTTTGTGCTCTCCTCCCCCCACCCTGCTCCCCAAAAGACTCGGGCCTCATTTATAATATCCTAAAATGGATGGAAAATTATCAGGCAGTTCTGGTCCAAGTCCAAATTAAGAAATTAAGGCAGACGGGGAGAAAGCGGCTGCCTGTCAGCAATATGTAAAAAGCTAACTTCTTGGCATATATTTCCATGGCAATTCAAGGTCTTAAGACAAAATATATCAGCCCTGTCAAGTAATACAAATACTTACCCAATTTATTTCTCTGATTTCGAATATTGTCAAGTTCTTTGTTGAGCTGGTGAGTAAAGCTTCCTCGAGTATAAGTCACCGAGGACGATCCTGTGGAAACAGAAACCGTTGAAAATTAATGAATTTTTCTATATGATCAGATGTTTGCTACTCTTACAGTTAACATTTTATAAATCTGCAGATCATTTTGATCTGCAGATTTGATTAATGATTAATTATTAAAGCTTTAGCTGGTAACTTCAATAAAAATATTTTTTCTAATATTTGCTGAAACTGTCACCATATTCACACAGTAGTACATGTGAGAGATAATCTGTTAAAAATTGAGTAAAAACACCCAATCAGAGCAGCAGTCTTTAATGCTGTTGTCAATTATGTCAAACTCAGCAGCACTGATTAATATGAATCAAGATTTGTTCCTGCATTGCCTATCTCAAACCACAGAAACATATTTTTTTATTTCATTTGTACTGTTTAGATGTAAAATGAGAAAGTGACCCAGCTGCCATGTTGGAAACAGTCAAGCTTAAATAAAGCACTGCCTACCGACTGGAGCAAACCCCACAGCCCCCAAACGTCAAAGAAAAGCCATTTTATATAAATTTAAGAAAACACTGAAAAGAAATTGTTACATCTGAGAATTTTTGGCTTTTCGCTCGATCAAAAATCCAAAACAAATGATACGATAGTATCACAATACTTAAGTCACGATACAGTATTGTTTCAATTTTAAAGGTTTGCAATATGCTGAGTATTGCAATAACATATATTGCGATATATTGCAATTTATTACTGTTTTTAAACTGCAAATATTAACCCCAAAGGAAAACTCATATGTCATGCTTTATCTAATAAGATTGAGTTTTCAGGCTGGTTATCTCACTTAAATCATTTTTATTGCAACAATATATATCAAGTAGACAGAAAAAGCATTTTTGATTTTATTCTTCAAGTAGGCTACCAGGAGTTTAATATGTATTTGCAATGTTAATTATTTGCATAATTTAAAAGATCAATTTTATCACTGTATCAGTGCAACACCACTGTCAGGCAAAATGTCAAAATATTGTTCCTGCCACTTTGAAAAACAGTGTTTTTTTTGTCAGTCTGCTAATTATTTTACTTCTAATGTTGTTTTAGCTGATAACAAACTAAAGCACCACTTTTTTTTTACGTGAGATGTATATTAATACTGTACCTGCAAGACAGCATTTCTCCTACACCAAATACAACAAATCAGAAAAAAATAGAAGACAAGGTTGTTGTTAACCTCTCACTGTGTTCGTCGTACCTCAGCACATGGCATTTGGCTTATCTTTATTAAGAAATCCCATCAAAACAAGTAATCCTGCTCAGAACATAACAATGTGATCTCAAACAAGTGAAAATAATCTCTTGTGTCAGGAGCTGTCTAGCACATGCCACAACTGGTTGAGTGGGCTAGAGAAGACAGCAAGGGATTCTCCAGGAAAACCGCAAGGCCGGCTCATTTAAGGCTAATTTATCTATTTTACTCTGTTTTCCTTCCAGCTTGACGCTCTTGCATAGAGGCCCTTAGGAGCTAAAGTGGAAGAGTATCCATTTGCATCCCCTGGGGTGATTGGCAGATCAAGACCAATTAGTTCAGTGTTACACCGTTACTAGCGTGCAATAAAAATACCATCTTTCATCTTTGTTACAGGAGTGAAGGACCAATCACTTTGATCAAACCTTTTTCTTCCCTCTGTTATTATGACACGCCCTGTCTGGTTGGGTTTAAGTAGGCAAAAGAGGCGAGATAGACAGGGAGAGAGAGAGTTAACAGTCTTGTCTGTGCCCTCGCAGATACCTGTCCCAGGATCTAAGCAGGGAAAGTTTGAACCCTCCGAGCAAATGCAGTCACAACACAACAGGAAATGTCACAGGCAGTTCAACAGCTTTTTTTTCTCCAGAGACGAAATGAACGCTGCCTCGGGGAAGCCAAATCTGCTCAGCCACAAGTGAACTAATCTATCACCTTAGTGCATAACATATCCAAACATGGCTGTACCCGTCACCCAGGACAGATAAATCATTGATCAAATGAACAGTAGGTTCTTAATAGACATGAAAAACAGCAGATCTAAGTAAAGACAAAGAACAATATTCTCGCTTGTTTAGGGCTGTAGAGGAAACTGGTGAGAATTTCAGCTGCAGTATCTTCGATGACATCACTCTAAACCGGGGTTAAATATATCCTTCTTCTCCTTCTGCTGGCAGCATCAAGTAAAAGACTGAGTTACAGCGAGGCAGAGATGCTGAGTGAGGCTTCTGGCAGCCAGGAAGGCCCAGAGTAATTCAACATATCCTCTCCAACCTTCACCACAGTCGAAAAATTACGTCATCCACACATATGCTAAACACCATGCTGAGACAACAGAGGCACAGGCAAGGTCATTGTGCCGCATAGCATCTGGACAGGCGCTCTGTTGCTCTGCTATCAGCAGATCAGGGTCTTGAGAGGGCAGCGTGGACAAGTGTGTTTGCCACACTGCCTGTGCTGCAGTAAATTTGTGCACTTTGGTTAATAAATGCACTTTTACAATATCTGATAAGCTGATAATCCACTGAAATCAGAAACACAGTAATTGTTTGGGTTGGAGCTCCCTTTACATCTACAACTTGAATTCTTTGAAGCACAACAAAGTTCTTCCAGCATGAAGACTAGGCAGGGCTTCGTAGTAACGGTTACAAGGTTACCATTGGCAACCATTTTGAGAAATCTGCAACCAATTCGTGGCCTTTGGCTACCATCAGTGGCAACTTATTTTAACATTTAAAACAGGGAAAGCAAACAACAAAACGTGCACCCAAAAACAAATATTTGTTGCATCAGTGATATTTAAATATTGCTCTTACAGTCAAAACCTGCAACTAAAGACACTAACGTAAACACAGGTCTTCAGGTGATTAAACACCAACAAAACATAGATATGAAAACTGTAATCATTTTCTGCCGATAGATCCCTTTAAACCTACACACTGGACCTTTAAGCTCCAATACATTTTAAAGCAGTAAAGAACAGGTAAAACATTATGTTAGTAAACTATAAAAGTGATTTCTCGTAAATCAAATGTTCAGTCTGCCAATTCACGCCATAACCTGATCTTCAAGATTAAAAATCAGCGTCATCACAAATGAGTGATTACGTGTTGAAAAAGGACAATAAAGGCCAGATGTGTAAATAAACACTGATGTGGCTCAACAGTCCGCATCTACAAACACAAAGTGGGTCAGAGGATAATCTGTTAGAGGAGCTGGATGCAGAGTGGACACAGGTGAAGCAAGAAGACAACATTGCTCGCCTCTCGAGTGTGTCCTGTGAACTGTTCCTGAACTGCCGTCTGCTCAGCGCTCTCTGCAGATCAAAGGGACACCACTCTTAAGCCTTCAGTTTCACCTCTGTGAGCGTCAGCGTTGAGTGTGTGCGTGTACATACAGTGTGTGCGTCAAAATATGCACGTCAACGTCCTCCTGTGCATCCAATTCCAACCTTTTAAACCGGGCATAAGTGAGTTTCAGTTTGGCATCAGTGCGCGCATTAAGATGTTGACCACAGTTATTTTTTATACCGCACAGAGACATGTAAAGATCAAACAGTGCTGGAGATGATAAGAAACAGATTACAATTATTCTACCAGTTAGTTCAAAGAGAGGCCGCGAGGAATGAGTCCTAAGGAACCATACGCATTGGTGGCAGTCTATGGAGCTGGAGCGGTGTGGCATTCGAAAACATGCGTTATCAGGGAGCGATCTCCCTTACCTCCCTGGTTTGAAAGGACGCTCATCCTCTTCATTTACTCGCATCTGTACACTTGGTTGCGCGCTTGAGTTAGTATTAAAGTCGGTTTTGGAACTTGGCCCAAATACTTCCTGCTTTTTGAGACTATTCGACGTCAAACAAGGAATTTGCGAACATGAAAAGGAAATGCAGGCCAAAAAAATAATCTTCCCCATCCTTTAACTCTTTAAACTTTCCCTTTGTGCCCGAATCCAGAGAGCAGCACACAGCTCCTGGTGTCCTTTCAGTCACCGAAAAGTCGCTTTAATGTCCACAGGACCAAGCCAAAAGTTCTTGTAAAAGATTTCATTTCCATCCCATTACCTAGGTTACCATTCTGGGCCTGACATTAAATGAGGCAATCATTTCAGCAGCAGTGACAGTGACACTGGAGTGTCTTAAATGGATCCTTAAAAACTTCCTAAACATAAAATATGGTCCTTGCCATGTGGCGGCTTTGCCCTTTAGCAGAAAGTTATGAGAGTAGGACAGCGAAGGGGAAAGGCCAGTGTCGAGTGTGTGTGGATTTTTTTGCCGGTGTGTGTGAATGTCGGTCTGCGTGTGGCTGAATTTTCAATGCTAATTGATTCCAGTGTGGCGCGCTCCATCACACCCAATAGGGCAGTCAACCCCTCCTCTCCCCTATAATGTGCCAACACGTCTCCCTCAGACATACCGTTTAATCTCCTCTGAAGGGCTTCCTCCTGCAAATGGATGCAGTAAATCTGCTCATCCAGGTCCTCCAGGATCTGAAGGGAGGGAGCAGAGGAGGAAGAGATGAAATGGGTTATAATTAGGCCCAAAGTGGGACTGGAGAGATGGCAGATGGGAGGATGAGTTGGTGATGTATTTGTAGTCCTCTGTCGCACATGTAAATGGCCGACTGAGACATCTTTCAGAGCGGATCAGCAAAGTGGCTTCAAGTCTGAGCGTTCAAGTTCAACTCTGTAGTCCTTCACAGAAAACTTCTAGCTTCACATTTAAACACAAGTGTTGATCACTTACTGTCGGCTTCACTAGTAACTGGCCCATGATGGTGAACATCCTGGATAATCCCACAGGAGTGCACACTACACATGAGACACAAAACAGTGTGATTGTTTAAGGAGAAATAGTTTCACATTGTTAAATGACAGTAGTTGCACACAGCATCAACAATATTTAGGTTTTTTTGTGTGTGTATAAGAAGAAATTAAATGTCTTACTGAGTAAAAGCAGTCCTCCCATCAGTGATATGCAGGAGTAGAGGTATGGCAGGTAAAATTCCCAAAGATCTACAGTACATTAATTTATTAAAATGTAAAAGGAAATAGTTCCAGCACATTAATCACAGTAAAACCACAAATTTACATTTGTATTTTTGAAGGTAAAATATAATACCTTACTTTCAGGGAAGATTAAGAAGGCTACAATGTGATTAAAAAAGGATTACCAATGCATTACAATGCATCAACATTTTTTATTTCTATATACATTATTCACTTCCACTGTGTGACTTCTTGCTACTTTTATAACATATTTGAATTCTCATCAGATTCTATCCATCTGCAGATACTCATGCTAAGCCATCCTAAATATATATCTCTAAATCTTACACGCCAGACCTTTAATAGGTTAATTCTTTTTAAATACACCATGAGATTTACATGCACAAATGACACCTAATCCTTTAAAAAACATACCGTAGAGCGACTCCATACTGGCTGCATCATTGTCAATGAGCGCTGATGCGACCCACACGATGCCCAGGATGAGCAGAGCCAGCAGGAAGAGCATCACAAAGGTCTCTAGAATTCGCGCCTTAATGCCCTGACAGAAAAAGTGCAGAGAGAAAAAAAAAAGAAATCTAATTAGACATGGCTAATACAGCTGGAATCAGTAACACAGGGATTTTAAATCATCACGTTGTTTATTGCACTGAGCTAGAAGGTGGTACATGTCATATCAATTTTTTCAGAACAAGATTCATTTTACGAGACCTCTTCATCCTCCCTCGCTCATATTAAACGCCATCATTTCCACTCACAGCACACAAACATGGCATAAACGCTCCCACAGATTCCTGTGTAAAACAGCTCTTTTATACACACATATTGTGGTCTATAAAGTGGCTCTAACAGGGGCTGGTGGTGGCAGAGGTGAAATTAAAAAGAGTAAGGGGGCAGGGGGTGCAGTAAGGAGCATGAAGCCTGGCTGGGTCAGCTACTGTCTGCGATCAAGAGCAGGCCTCCCATCTGGGGCCGATTAGGAGCTCCCTTAGCACCACGGTCGTGTCCCGGGCCGCGCAGACGAGAGGGTTTTGGGGTAATTTGGGTTTTCCGGGTCACAAACTGCTGAGTGGTTAATAAAGTCCTCCTCTACCTGTTCACACAGTTTCCATTTCCCCCCCTGCTGGAGAGCCGAGCTGTCTAGCACTGTAAGACAGATAGGCGTTCTCATACACATGTCAGGTAGGCTACCAGACACGGGATAACAAGGGCGCACTGCTTTTGGAGCGCGGCTTAAATTGGGGACATATGAGCAATTTGTTGCCAGCTAACATAATGGCTGTGTGGTTGCTGTTCAGCATTTGCCAACAAGTCCAGATAGGGGGTCTCTCTTTGAAAGTTTCCCCTGTTAAATCAAGTCACTTTACAGAATGGAAATGGTTTCAATTCAGTAGATTAAATCAGACAAGCGTAGTTTTTTTAAATTCTCCCAGTGCAGTTCATGATTGTCACCTGTCATTCAGCATTTGCATTACAATTTAAGTCACTGTTCAACAGCCGGCTTCTCTCCTATGTAACCAATAAATATAGTCCCTTCTAACTCACTCTTAAAATGACAGTTCACTCAAAATCAGAAATACATATTTTTTTCCTCTTACCTGTAATGCTAGTTTTCAATCTAGATAGTCTTAGTACGAGTTGCCGAGCGTTGGAGATATCGGCAGTAGAGATGTCTGCCTTCTCTAGAACATAATGAAACTAGATAGCACTTGGCTTGTGGTGCTCCAAGCAACAAAAAAACTACATTTGAAAAACTCAACGGCAGTTTCTCTTTCCAGAAATCATGACCCGGTTACTCAAGATAATCTTCAGACCTTGTTGTACGCAGTTTCATGTAGAAGCTATTTTCTCTCTACCAAACTACAACAGCCAACTGTATCATAGTTCAGATGAAGTGTGCATTTACTGCTAGCTCACCTAGATAACGTCACAGTTCAGCCGAGACGGACGCCATTAAACTTTACATCTCGTGCAGCCTCTCGTCCATGAGTAGATGCATGCTTCCTTCTGTGCAGTGATACTGTTGGTGGGTGTAGTTTGGCGGGAAGAAAACAGTTCCTATATTAAACTGCTCACAACAAGGTCCATAGATTATCTTGAGTAACTGAGTCATGATTTCTGGAAAGAGACATCGCTGTTGAGTTTTTCAAATGTATATTTTTGGCACTGTGAGCACTACAAGCTGAGTGCCATCAAGTTCTATTACATTGGAGAGAAGGCAGACATCTCTACAGCTGATCTCCAACACTCGGCGACTCACATCAAAAATGTCTAGACTAATAAATAGCACTAAAAGGTAAAAGGTAAAATATGTATTTTTGATTTTGAGGTGACCTGTACTTTTAGGTTCTCACCTCTTTCACAAGCACCTTTCTCACAAATAGCAAATGAGAGTTCAGACACGTGGTAAATTAGATGTCTACACATTACCACTGACCCTCTCGGTCCATACGTTGGATGGTAATATAGGGATTCAAGCTTTTTCTCAGACTGTTTGCATTGTCAGTGCTGAAAATCCCCCGTAACATCCGTTAGCTATTACTGAGCAATCACTTGCCTGTCGCCTCCTCTAACGTGAGATTGTGGAAAAGCCTCAGTGAGTGAGTGCAGAATTTTCTAGCACAACAGGGAGGAAAGTGGGCAGGGTCTTGAGTGCCACAGTGTGGCCGAGGTGGACACTGCAGCCACTCGACAGGTAACGTTAGAGGGGGTAAATGGGCCTAAGGGAATCTTTAGTAAGCATTAAATAAATGTAACAATATGTTAGTAATAAATATATAGCATTAAAAGATGCATCACTGTGATAACATATCTTAACAGAATAATAAATGCATATTTTCAGTAATGCCGTGCACATAAAATTAACATCTTAATGCAGATCAATACACTAAAAATGTAGCCACAAATCTGACATAGACATTAAATTCTGCTGACTGCCTCATGCTCTTTTGCACATAGTCACTTGTTCACTAGATGGATGCTGCAATCAGGCAACTGGGCAGTTAGAAAAACACTCAACACCACCGAATTTAAAAAAAAAAAAGAAAGAGGGAGAAAGGAAGAGATGGAGAGCAATAGAGAGAGAAATAAAGGGAGAGAACAACAGGGGGAGACTGGTGGAGGAGAGGAGTCAACGTCTGAGCGCATCTCATTCCCCGGAGGTAGGAGAGGTGAGAGAGGAATGCTTTCAGGGACTTCAGCCACGTCCCACACGCGCTCTCTTAAGGATGCATCAGGACAGGCAGAAGCTGTAGGCGGGACGTGCACCCGCTCAAGCGCACCAGTCCACCTTAACAAGCTGGCCATGCCATGCTGAAGGTGTATTCCCATTAGATAGGTCTCTCAATCATTTATAAGACTCAAATCATTACCCATTCAGATCATTTAGGGCAAAGGCAATGCTTGTCACCTCCCTTACTATCATCCTGCCTCGCTGGAAGAACAATCCACTGTGGCAGACGTGATCTGACTGTGCAGGAGAAAGAGGATGCTGAGCTGTGAACCCAGATTGGTTTCATTGATCCATCCTATAGCATGACATTGTCTATCCTTACCTATTCAAGCAAGGAGGAAATTAAGATGTTCCTCATCACATAGATAAGAAAGTGTGCTTTGAAAATCTGCAGTATAAAAATAGGAAAATGCAACTAAGCTATCATCGCTGATCAAAGATAAAACTGTCAACTGGTGAGGGAAGAGAGGAAAAAGACCTGTGCCTTGGCATTCAGAGCGCCCGCTGAAAGTTTCTATTCTTGCCATTCTAAATGTGTAACTACCTCTAAATATAGCAGCTCTGAAATATTCAGCATCCCCTGATCCTCACACCGACATCGAGTGAGGGGCTGGTTAACTGCAGCTATGCTTGAAACAAGACTGGAGAGACTTCCAAGAAATGCGTGTAGTGGCCAGAGAGAAAAGGAACCGCTTCATATGCAAACAAACATGCATGATTTCACATACGCACAGAGACACACAGAGACACACACACACACACACACACACACACACACACACAACCAGCCAAGTAAATCAACCTCCAAATCCACCCAATTACACAAAGCTGCAGAGGGCCTGGAAACAGTTCACAAGCTTTTTTCGCCTAGCTTGTGCTGCAGGAAAACTAAAGCACAATCTGCCACCGTCTTTGATGTAGTGCTTCGACTGACGAATCCAGTTCACCTCTGGAAGTTGACTGTGCAGCGGTGGACAAGTGTGAGAGAGAGATGATACTTTGGAAGGACTGTGTTGGGTGTTGGGGGGGATGAGAGAAAGAAATCAGACAAAAGGAAGAGTTAGGTGGTGCAGGAGCTTCCTAGTTGCCGCCATCAATCCTTAGCAGGTCAGCAGGCGGTGGCAGAGATCATCCTGCAGACCATCTTTCTGCTCACTGTCAGGGGCGTGTGGAACAAGGGCCAAGCGTGGAATACAAGAGAAAGAGGGGGCAGGGTCCTTTTTTTTTTCACTCCCCAGAAAAAGGACTGCCCTCTTTGCTAAAGACATGCCAGATGCCCAGGGACCTTATTAGTGTATCCTTCAGCCAGTCGGCCGCAGCGCAGTGACCGTGTCAGAGACAGAAAGCAGAGGAAGGGACACTCCCCTGTAAAGCTGCACAATCAACTTCTAAAGCCTCTTAATAAGACTTCTTAATAAAAGCAGCAATGACACAGGAGCATGGAAAATGATCGGCATCACATCGTATCGTTCAAACTGGGGGGAGGGGGGGGGGTGCAAAACAGAAAAAAACATGTCAAAGTTAACATGGTTTTGGGATGTGAATTGTGTTGCTCTGCTGGATGGCTGATTCACAAGATGAGTCAGAAAACAGAAGCGTTTAAATGAAGGAAGCAGCCTCAGTACTTTCTGATGTTTGCCCGGTTTTATTTGACATCCTACAGTGACGGCAGCTTGTTCTGATTACAGAAAGGTGTCAGACTGATACGTCTTCAAAGAATAAATGACTGTATCCTGGCTTTTTCTACCAGCATAAAGTTAGGACCTAGTGACCAGTTGACATAATACTCTGCCCTACTTAAACTTAAGGCAACAAGTATGATATCTTCAAATTCAGGAAAAACAGCTAAAAGTCTGGACCAGAATCCATTAAGCTTCAGAATTTATCACTTAGGTTCGAAAAACTGAGTCACGAGAGGAAGAGAGGGAGAATAAAAAAAAATCCTGAGCAACTCGCTTGTTCTTTTTTAAATTCCCAGCTCGAACTAATATGTTGCCATGGTAACGAACATTGTAACAGGCAGCTTTAGGGAGACATTGTGACCTTAAAGGAAGGTATGTAAACACCACTTTATATTCTTCGGCTGGCCCTGCCCGAAAGAAGGCCTGGGAAAAATGTCTGCATGTGCAGGAGATTTGAAATAAATATCCAGGCCCCATTGTGGAGATCCAACAAAGAGGAGTATCTTAGTAACACCACGCGGGGTTTGCTCGGCGAGACGTTTTCTCTCCTCCACCCCCCCTCCACCTCCCTCCCCTCCTTTCCCTCCACAATAAACACACTTCTCATCATTGGCGGGTTAGGGCTTAGGATGAGATTGATGAGGAGTTTCTTTAACTACCAGATGAAACCTGTTGGCCCTTTGCTGGGTCAGTCGGGGGGTCAGACTCGTTCCAACTCGTTTTAGGATCAAACACATTTCAATACTGTGGGTAAGACCAAAAGACTATTCATTGCAAAGCCACAATTTAGACGTTTCTTGGTGCTAGAAAAAACAACTTTTCATCACACTTTATTTACAATGTTAGTAACTCAGAATGTGGCATTGAATATGCACATATACATATATATATATATATATATATATATATATATATATATATATATATATATATATATATTTTAGCCTGAGATAGGAAACATAAGAAAATAAGATTAGACTACAGTAGAAATAAGCATGAAGTTGTCAGTTGTAACTTTTTATTTCACCTTGATCTAAATGTTTTTGAGTAAATATAGCTTCCAGATATCATACTCGTCATGCGGAATTATTAAGCCAACTTAAGTCCCCTTGATATAAATAGAAGTCTGAACAAAGGCGGGTGCTGATGTCCTCAGTCTGTCAGAACATGCTGATCATCTCAATAAGGACGGCAGGGATGGCTCTCATCATTACAATGCCATCTACTGGTGGTGTGGAGACGACTAAAAGTGACACAAATGCTTTATAAAGCCTTAAAATAGGACATTTTTATCTTTCCCAATGCACTCAAAACAGCCAGATACTTCACAGTACTTCATTTATAATACTACTTTACATCCAAAATGCAAATGCACAAATGCACCATACTGCAGAATTTTCTTAAACATCATCAGAACCAAAAAACTTGAACTACACAACGACCTTTCGTGGCCTCAGTGATGCAGTTTTTCTGCAAAGATTTGAGAGCGCAGCAGTAAAGTCCGAGACATTTTACAGCAGCAAATAAAGCCAGATCATAACATCTGACATCAAGACCCTAAGTCGCTCCGATTCATCCACAATTTGGACAATTTGTTAAACTATTAATCACTCAGGTGACAGAGTCCCTAAAGAGCTGAACAGTTAAAATAAAAAGAAAAAACATCCACATTTCCATCTTTATTCTGGTGGCGTCTTTTAGTACATCGTCAAAAGTAAACACAGCCACATGAAAAGGCTGACTTACAGCGTTAGCGGTGAAATTCATCATGCACTTCATTTCCGCAGTCAAAAGGGACCTCGCAGTGCCATAACATTAGCCCAGGAGGTTAAAATGCCACATAAAACCTTATGACATTGTGCTCTAATGCTGTTATTGGGAAAAGGGATAATATCACATTATAAAAACTCGGATCTGTGTTTTACATTCCTCTTGCTGTCGGCCACATGATTGACTCTGCAGGCAGCTTCGTTTTTTTTTAAAGGTGTAACAGGAGTGTCACCTCCACCCCTTCCGTAACACACACACAATATATACCTGAAAGTGCAGCTCAACATTGAACAGTGCTTCCTCTAAGCAAATTTATGGAAGATCAGTAGCAAGAAACAGTCTTGCTGAAATGAAAAAGAACAAAAAGGAGAAAGAGGCCCTCGTCCTGCTTCCTACACATCAGGGCCTGCCCTCTGCTCGACAAATCCAACCGAAACAAATTAGTGTGCCGAGGAAGAAAAGAACTGGCAATACACTACAGTACAGACTAATTTTTATGTGCCTTTGCCAGGAGGGACATAAACCAGAGAGGTTTCAAACTGTGACACAGGATAGAGGTGTATTAAAAGTAAATCTTTCCCCCTCCATTTTGCGAGGCTCTATTGTGCTGTCATGTTGCTGCGACTTTATGGATGTTTGGAACACGAGCCCCCAGCCTCTTTTTTTGGGGGTAATCAATTAAACGAGGAAGTTCACTGAGCCTTACAACTCGATTATTAGCCTGTCCTTTTGAAGTTTTATTTTAGGGGGCTGGGGAGGGGGTGACAAGGAATCAGGCTTTAAATCAGTGGGGCCGATGTAGCAGTGTTGAAGCGTTTGCAGCCTATGGCCTTATTGGAAGGGTTTGTCAGGATGTGGCGCTGGGCGAAGTCCAGATTCAGACTTTCATGGTTAATGAACTTTCTGCGGTGGCAGTTACAGTCAGTGGCGTGAGTCAGGGAGAGGGCAAGGACAAGGCACCTGCTGCTGCTTTGGCTGTTAGGAGAGAGAGCGCCTCTTGTATGCATATCAAAGCAAATCCATCAAAACAATGAAGACAGAAAACAAACAGGGCTCCACATTTTCTAATTTAAAGCTCAGATTTTTTTCCAGCTTTAGTTTCATGATTAATACACAACTGGATGAAAAATAATTCTTACTTTTGATCATTATTTTCAAGATTTTTAAGTTTAACAGTCAATGTGTAAAAGTCATTTTGTGTTTTTAATGCTTTTTTTTATAACAGTTGGCAACTTGCATAATACACAAACAAATTAAACAAAAATGAAATAAACATTTAAGGTGATGTACCTTTTTCGATCCCGCAAATCCCTCAGACTCCAAAAAGAAATAGGCAAAGGGCATCAGGACAAAGAGGCAAAGGTTGGAGAACAGTGACACCAGGTTCCACAGGCCTGCAGAAATCAGACATAAAAAAGTGTACACATACACGTGTATGCAAAATCTATATGCTCTAAATCAATAGTCAGTCCTATTTTTGATGTTTACATTTTTCAGACAGATTTCCCAAAAATGTTGGGAGCTTTCCCTTGAATATTATTATGAAGTAATTGTGAGGCAAAGTGCAAACACAGGTTTTGTCTGGCAAGTGTCTTTGTGTCATTTCTAAGTCCTGGACTCTAATGCCCCCTGGTGGCTGTTGGAGCACCCGTCAGCCTCATCGAAAAAAAGTTAGTGGTTAACAAAGACTGTGAAGCATCTGCATGACTGACCGTGACATAGAAATGTAAATTGATCTGATATGTGGTAAAACAGCAGAAACAAGAGGGAAACAGGAAGAAACAGATAAATACATTCAAAATTCATGTGGGTACGAGCAGTTTGCATAAAATGTTAATCCAACACATCTGTTGATTCTGACATTAATGTAGGCATGTGTTTGTGATTGTTATTTTAAGGAACGGGCAAATTAACAGTTGAATAACTGTCATGCAATTCTAAAAGCACACTGCAATTGTCACTCTCAGATAAACATGAAATGAAATGAAATGAAAATAAAGTTAATTATAATTCAAATAAGTGTTATTTCAGTGTTATTCCAAACATATTAGAGAGATATTAGCTTTCTTCGAAGAGCAGATTTTTTCAAGGAACACAGAAAGAAGACAAAATGGGTTAATTCAATAAAAAATACACATGAACTGTGAGATCTACTGACCGTGAATGAGGGAGCCATTGAGCCACTGAATGTAATAGTTTTTGGGGAACGAGAGGAGGATCTCGTTACTAATGATTGAGAAAGGCAGTAGGAAGACGGCACCACCCGACACTGCCAGAGTGAAGGTGCACAAGTATAATCTGCAAATGGAATCACACACACACACACACACACACAGACACACACAGACACACACACACGTTAGAGCTAGCTAAGATAAAAACTAACATGCAGAATCACAAAATGGCTATCTTTTTTTTTTTTCATTTTAAATTCAGATTAGATGTTATGGGAAATGACTTGCTTACTGCACAATTTGTTTTGGTTGTTATATTATAAAAGAGTCACTTGGTTTAGAGAACAACAAGAACATACAAGCAAAAGCAAGAGAGGAATGAACTTATTTAGCAACAGCAGCCGCTTTAACAGCGGTGGATCAAACTGAGGAGCAGAAAGATGATTGAATGTATAGACTGAAAATGAAACTGCCAGTGGGTTCAATATCTGGATATCCAATATCTGGATATTTTGTCCTAGGACAAAAGACACACACTGACTGTGTTCCTGCAGCCTGCATTTTGTAGAGATGCAGAGTCTGTAGGTCTCCAGATTGGACCCAGGGGAGTGACCATCTGCTCAGCTGTCCTCAGCAGGGCAGCACAAAGTCCCCACTTCCCCACATCACTAAAGGAACTCATTAACTGAAATGCTTTCCATTATTTTGCCGGACTCTTAGGTACCATTTTGTTTTGATGGACCCAAACACAGAGGACGCATGTGGCTACAACAGGCACCCTTCAGTGTGATGTGTCCTGCAACTCGAAACGCACTGACATGTGATACTTGCCACCACGGTTCAGGCTAATGACACAATCTGAAAGACATTCAGAGTGTTATTGGTAGTGTGTGAATTCATTGTTTTTCAATGTATGTGGTTATTAGTAATACGGCTGCAATTAATGATTAATATTTATCATTGATTAATGTGCTGATTGTTTTGTCGATGAATCAATTAATGTTTTAGTCTATGAAATGAGAGAAAATGGTTAAAATTGCCAGTCACATATTCCAAAAGCCCAAAGGGGACAGTCCAAAAACACTTAAAATCTCCATAATATTCACCTCACTGTGATATAAAATGCGGAAAAGCAGAATCTCATCACAATTTAGAAATGGGAACCAGGGAATTTTTGAATGACTTCAATCAACAGTGATTGGCACAGTTCCTAAATAAATTATTCAGAGAAGAAGAATAAAATGAAATTAGTTTTACTCACGATATTCTATTGACGACAGCATCTTCATCCTCATGGTCATCTACAAAGAAAACCAAACCACTTCAGTCACAAAGAGGTTTTGCACATTTCATACTTCATAAAGTGCATAGAAGAACACAACATTGGCTACTTTTTTATTTATGTGTATCCATTGGAGCAGATTTACCAACCTGCATTATTCTAGTGTATTCTAGTGCAAATTATTAATATTTTAGACGTCTTTCTTCATAAGGGAACCTTAACGCTGACTGTTTCTCTCTATGCCTCTGTAATCGTTTCAGAAACAAGGTTTTGGTGCCTTCACCGCAGGCTGTTGACTGACATGGGAGGATCTCCGGCCTGATCTAGTTTCCCCGGGCCTTCCAGGTAGGGCTGGGCGACAAAGAGAAACTCAAATATCACAATATTTTTTTAAACAAATACCTTGATATCGATACTATTATGATATTGTAGGTCTGACTATTGGTGCTTCTACAAAGTATTTACACAATAAGATTTTTTTTTATAAATAATCATCAGTAATGTGGATATAATGATTATATGACTAAGCTAAAATAGTCTATTAAGCCTTCAAAACACAACACTTATTATATTATGATATCCAACGTCTAAGATGATGTCTGGTCTCATATCACTATATCGATTTAATATCGATAGATTGTCTAGCCCTACCTTTCATTACTGATCTACAAACTCTTTTGTTGGTCTTGTGTTAACCTGCGTTTTAAAAATTATGTTTGTTCTGAGTAAACCTGCTGTGTGGACTCCTGCTTGTCACATTCCCTGAGTCAGTTTGTGACAAATTCAGGGCTCGTCCGGAATCTAAAGCCGTCCAGTGAGGTTAAATCCAGCCTCAGTTCAACACATGAGGCTGGTTTGTTTGTAGGAGATCGGTTTGGTTTGTGAGCCTTGTGAGTTATGAATGACTTTACGTGATTTTATGCAGTGCAAAAAAGTGCCTTTTGTGTTAAGCAATGAGATATTATGGTATTATTGCTAGTTTGTTCCTATTCCTTGATAACTAATACTACTAACTAAACTTCAGCAGCTATGTCAGTCCACCTCATTCATTTTTTAAAACAAACAAAATACACGACAGTAACAAATAATCAGGATGTGAGAAATGTACAGCATGTTCTCATGATCTTTAGAATATATTAAGACATTAGATAGTATGCTCAAATAAACAGTGCTAAGTAGTGCATGTAATATTGCTGTATATTTCACAGGTCTTTTGTACTGTAAGTGAAAAGATTGGGCTAGGGTGTGAGGAAGAAAGCAGCCTAGATTTCTACTGTACAAAACTCCAGAAGGGATTTCTGGTGCAAAGTGGTCTACTTTCAGAATGAGACAAGGGAAGCCTAGGTGACCTGGACATACTAAATTTGTCCTGTGAAAATGGGATACAGTTCATAATGTCTGCCTGGGCCTTCTTGTTTTCATGGCTGTTTTCTCCTTTATAACTGGGTCAGATCTTTATTTTTAGTCAGTTCTGCCTGCCGTAGCTGAAACGCTGTGTCAGAGATGTTACAGATGAACAAAACATCCTCCTGTGAACATCCTTTGAGTCTTCATTGTTTGAATATCTTTCAGTATTACTGACACAACCTGTCCTGTCACATTTGTTATAATGTCACAATTTGTATTCATTTTGCCACAGCCCTTAGAGATATTTAGGGCGGATACAGTTCACACAGACGCGGAGCTGACTGTGGCAGATTACTCTACAGGCATGGGTGTGGTGTCTCACGCATACACCTAAAGCCCTCTTGGCCATGACTTCCTTTCAGTCATAAGACAATGAAGGGCTCTGTGTGTGAGCAAACACAGCTTTAACAGACTGACAGACTTAACTTCTGTGGTCTTTGCTGAGAAAACGGGTCCTCCATGGACACATTTCTGCTGTTTAAGTGTTACAGATGCTTTAAGACGATAAAATCGTGTTGATTTCTGTTCCCAGGGAGTGAGTCCATGTTTTACAGAAACACTTACCACTCTTCCTCTTGTATCTGGTTATTATGCAGTAGGACACAATGTAGAGGACTGCAAACAGGAGGAAGCAAATCTGAAACGACAACATAAGAATCGTAGTCAGTGACTGACTGTAGATGAAGCAGCTCTCACAGTTAATAGCAAGCTGTTAATAACAGTAAACACAGCAGAATTAAATGTTAGGTTTTCCACTTCCTGTTACTATATGTCCCATGAGGGTATGTATATGCAGCTGGCAAAGCAATATGATACGCATCACAATACAAATGTTATCTTACAATTTAATATATTGTCATACTGTAAGCAAGGCGATATATCACAATTTTTTAAATCTTATTTTAGGAGCTAGCTGTGCACTTATGACACTGCCTAGCCATAGGCCTGTTCAGTGTTATTTAAGTAAATTTTGTTGCAATAAGAAGGTTTTATGTTTGATAAAAAGAGCCCAGAGCAAAATTTGGAGTAAAAATTATTTTGATAAATTACATGACTATTTTAGTACAAACATTTAACCACTATTGTGGCAGATAGCCTGCTGAGGTTCACTCACCAAACGAAAAAAAATCTTCCAGGCTGGCTTGGTTAATTTAGGGCCCTGGGCTCATGTTTTTTTATGTTTACACTAGCAATATGATGTTACTCTGGAGACACAACACAACATGAAACATTGCCACAAATATTTGCAAATAAATTATTTATTAAAGATCAATAGTGTTTTTAAGAATCGCCATAATATCAAAAAATGTAACATTGAAATACTCAGGTGTCCACACTGAGTTATAAAATACTCCTCTGTGCAAACCTGTGATAATCTGACGTAATAACCTGATCAGAAACACAGATGTAGACCTGGATCATGTGAGAAAATCGACACCTCAGTATTTACCCATGACCAACATGGTGATAAAAAAGGTAATCCGTTAAATTTCTGCGTTAAAGTTGTATGTAATGCATTTTCTGCTACATTACAAACATCCTAACAAGGTGCTTTTAGCTAGAAATGCCCATCACAAGTTTCCAGGGCCCACAGAAAAAAAAGAAAATTTTACCAGTTATGAAGGAGAAATCTGTGATATTTTCCCCCACTGTTACTCAAAACATTTCCCTGATCAATTGCCTGATGAGCAAAATAGTTATAATAATCAACTAATCCTTTCAGCTCTAACAGCTTTAACTGTAATAGTGGATTATTTGTGGAGTGTTTGAATGTCAACGCCAGGCAGCGCACAGTTTAGAACAAAGAGTGCATACACTTGCTCACCCAAATCTGTCAATTTCCTCTCATGTTCTAATAATACTTGATCACTATGTAAATGTGCATATTTGCTATCCAAAAATAACTGAGCATTTGGTTTAAGCCACTTGAAGTCTGAAAATAAGGAAAAACAAATACCTGTCCCATTGTTACACAATAATTCACTACTAAGCAGTATATAGCTCAACATGACCCATTTATTTGATTAAAAAACAAAAGCGAGCACTACATCATCATTTTCCAATATCTGACAATACTAATTAGGCCGATGCTACATGCAGAACAATCCAGAAATCAGCAGTGCATGGGATTTATTAGGTAACCACGGCCTCAAAACAAGCTGGATGGTCTTACAGGAGGATCTCATTCCACATTCCCCCCTTCTCCAGTGACAGTGACCGGGACACAACTAATGTTAGAAGCTCCCACTTCAGCACTTTGCACCCTGTCAACACTGCGCGACTCGTCACAGCCGAGCTGGGATTATGAGATGACTCAGCCCACCACCGGACAGACCGTGCACATTTCAGACAGACAAACTGACATAAAGAGAAATGACAAACATCCTCAGTCAATCTGGGATGCATATGGTGTTATATATGACAGCTAGAGCAAAAACTGTCTTTCTTAGCACCCAACAGTCCCTTTGCTAATGAAAGACAGCTGATATATTTAAGCTACAAAGCAATGTAGTGACAGTGGCTCAAGAATCAGGTGCATGGAGCTGATATACATGCACAGACTCAATACAACAGTTTGGAGAGAGATAACAAGTGGCAGACCAGTCCGAGCCACAAGCGAAGTTATCACATCGTTTCCCCTCCAAAAACACAACTCAAATCAAGCTTCTCAACGCAGTTTGCAAACATCCACAGCCAATTTCAGAGCAGTATTTCACACCCTAATATGAACTCAAGCAGGAGCTGAGGGACAGTAATTAGATTCTTCTGAGGGAGCCTTGCAATTCCTGCATGTAGATGAGCCGATCGGTATTTTCATGCACTGTAGTAATGTCATTATGAGCATTATTAGACTCTTTTAGCAGCTATCTGAATTTACTTTAGAACTTAGCACCACCCACTCGAAAAATGCTGGTGAAATATGCAAGTAACTGGTAGATTTGGTTCACTCATAACAAAAAAAACAAAACAATAATAATCTATTAAACTGCCTGTAAAATTTAAACATTCACTAGCAATTCAGCCAGTGGACAAAAAAGCAAATTTTTGCAGACTTGATGCTTCAACATGAAACACATTTATTTTGGAAGACCAGTATGAAATAATTTTGTAAATATATAAAATGGAAAAGCTAATCTTCTCTTTGAAGATTCAAAAGAATAAATTCTATCAAATCTGGAATAAATGGATTTTATAACCCCGCTATGAGCAGACTTTGTATGACCCCTCTACTGTTTCAACTTCCTCTGCTCTGGACAGATACACACGAGTATGTAAAAACTTAAAGTGTACACATGTAAATGTGTAAGTAAGTGAGCATATGTGGATATGAAAGTAATATTATTTTTTCTTTTAACAAAAACAATAAGGAAAAAAGAAATGAAAGTAGAGGAAAGAAAAGAATTACAGTCATCCTTCAAATTGTACTATACCATTATACAGGCATTATAATTGTAAATATTGGGGGGGTGTCTGTATTTTTGAAGCTGTGGTTTTAAAAGTCACACAAAAAAAAGAAACACAAATTTATGCAGTTTTAATGCATTACAGACATCCTAATTAGCAGGCCATAAACTGCATTTATGGAAGGTTTATTAATTGCATGCATGTGAATGGAAAAGACTGTGGGATGGAAGAGTAATGTGATGTTGGAAAGTCTGTAAGAAGTACACATTATTTATCCACACTGTTTGTTCAGCACAGTCCGCCTCTGTTTACAAAAGCATGTGGAAGCCTGATGATGATGGCACATCATTGTTTGGAGGTGCTGATGGAAAATGTAATTACCGGCCAAACCACATGTAAACTAGTGACACATTATCCTGTGTTGAAAGTAACAATCATTATTGTTGATCTTGAATGAGGCCTGAGGGTCCAAATGTCATCTGAATAAAACAGTGAAATTGATTCCAGGAACTCTTTTTCTTCTACTTTAGAGTCTACTTCTAGTGATCAGCGCCTCACTACAACCTTTGGCATGTTTTACTCTTCTGTTATACTTTATCCTGTGATAACCTGATTTCTCACAGTAACACGGTGCATTCTTCAATAATTCTTTACAGTAAGATCCCGTTACAGAAAAAAACAGTTTCCCACACTTCAGCTCTTGTAAGAACATACCATCTTGTCACTGAGTCATGTTTACCAACTTGAAACTTAACCCAGAGTAACCTCAGCCGCAGAAGAAGCACACGCTACAACCAGTAGAAATCAATCCATACGCTGGCTCACCATAGACATTACAGTGCCATTAACGCATCTTACATTAAGAACATTGATATAGGATACTGAGACTCAGGTGTAGAGAGGTTCTTAGGACAAAATGTGCAAACTAAAGCTGAGATGTTAAGATGCCTGTTGGTGAGACATTTGATAGTTTCTATATTTCAAAAGTGTCTGTCAGGAATAATCGAGAAAGAAAACCCACATGAGACAGTGACCCCTCTTGAACTTTCTTTCTTATATTATTGTTTTTTTTCTCCTAAATTATGGCTAGATATCGAGACACTGTAAAAACAAAGTAGTTCATGGCAAAGGAAGATTACAGGAAAATTACACTGTTCTTACTTAAACAATGTAAACACAAACCTGCCTGCTGCCATTAGACTTTTTAATGCCCTAAAATAACCACTGTTTTTAAATGACCACACTTTTATATACTGAAATCTTATACACAACATAGTATTTATCATTATGGGATATTTTATTTTTTTAGAATCGAGGAGGATTTTCTGGATCAAGTATTTATTTATAAGATATTTTTCTTTTTCCTGAGGATAATTACAGATATGCTTTTATGTTATGAGTGGTTGTGTGTGGTTAGCTGTGAATAAACCGCCGTAACCAATGTTATTTCCTGTGAAGGATTTGTAAAATATCTATCTAAACCTGAACACAGTCCTCACTGATAAAGACCACTGAATTATTGAGGTGGGACACTTCACCCGTGTCCCAGATATAGATCTACTTGTAAAAAAAAAAAAATTTATTGCAAGTCTGTCCCAATATAAATCCAGCTAAGTTACACCACTGTAACAACTCGTTTATGGCAGCTAACACAAGCTAACTTTAATAAGCGCGATCACTCTATGTTTCTAATTTCAACAAGATCGCACCAAAGTTAACATAAAATAAGACATTTTGGGTCCATCGTAAAATAATCAATTGTCATCGATCATGATATATTCCGCCGTGTCAAAATGACAGGTGAAGCTAACGTTAGCTGCCGTTAGCGTTTGTGTGCAGCAGAGGACGTTGTTAGCCTGCTAGCCTCGGCTAGCCGTTACTTACGATGTACTCTCGGACTTGGCTGTGGAAATTCTGCTCTCTGATAGTAACATCGTCTTCTTCCATTCTTCATATTGCAAATACAGAAAAAGAGAGAGGCTACAGATCACTACATGCTAGCTCGCACAACTGGCACCAAACAACTCCGGCGTCCTCCTTCCTTCTGTGCAAAACAGTCCTGACTGATGAGGAGACAGTTTACATCGAGCGAAAAACCGCTGCTGAAAAAAATAACGCCCCAAAATAAAGCCCGTCATCAGCGGGCGACAGTTGCTCATTACTCGTGCCCTGGAAGGAAATTGTCACGTGTTTGTGGGTCAGTAAACAAAATTGTCCTCACGGAGACACATGTGCAGTCCAAAAAGGTATTTATGTGTTTGAAATAAGCGAAAGTTTCACCCTCTGCTAAACGTGTTTTTGTTTACTGGCGTTGTTAGCCTCTAAGCTAATCTTAGCGGCTAAAGCTAGCAGTTGCAATTAGCCGGTTGAAGCTAACGTCAGTATTTTGAGATTGACTCGTAGAAATGAAGGGAAAATGGAAAAGCAAAAAGAAGAAAGGAAACGCAGTGTTACAGAAGTACATGGTGGCGGTGGACGAGTTTATTAAAAGCAAAAGTGGCGCAGAGGAAGGCGAGGATGACCACGGTTTGAGATTTGTGAAAAAGAAAAGCAGAAAGGAGCTGCGTAAAGAAAAGAGAAAACTGAAAAAAGCCAAAATGAAAAGTCACTATGAGGGTAAGAAGACTCTCAGTGTACCCCCCGATGATGGTGAAAACTCGGAAATACCAGCTGATAAACAACCTCAGCAGCAGAAGACGAAGAAAAAGAAGAAGGCAAAGAAAGAAGTGTCAAATGCAGAGTCAAGTAGTGCTCCCACACAGAAATTAGACAGCTCCAAAACATCTCCTAAAAAAGGCAAGAAAATCAATAAGCTTCAGGAATCAAGAAAAAAGGCACTTCTGGAGGCAAATGAAGATGAGGACAGAGAAATAAAGAAATTAGAGCGATATCTGGGATTAAACAAGAGGAAAAACAAGAAAAGTCTGCCTCAGTCCTTTGTGGCTGATGGACTTGATTACATCCTTGGTATGCTTGACTCTGGCTCATCAGCTGCAGGGATGTATGATGATGATGATGACATGGACATGGCCAAGGAGAACTTTGAAAAGCTCGATGAGAACGAGTCTCAGCCGTCAGATGAGGAAGAACCTGGAGATGAGATGGCAAATGAAGGCAGTGATGACGATATGTGTCCATCTGACAGTGAAAATGAGATGGAAGAGGAGGAGGAGGATGATGATGATGAAGAAGAAGAAATGGTCGATGAGGAGGAGATGGAGGCTGAACTGGATGAGAGTGATGAAGCAGACTCAGACGATGAAAATCAAAGGGAAACAGAAGAAAAAGCTCCTGACACAAAGACATCAGGCTCAAAGTCAGAAACTGTGAGTTCAGAAATATTTCGTTTATTACTGTCATAACTTTGACATATTGTATGCTGTAGAACTGATTTAAATGTAAATTTTATCATCCAATGTCCAGGTCATCTCTGCAGCAGGTAAATATGTACCACCTCACCTGAGAAGCGCTGGAGATGATAAACGCAAAGCTGAGCTTGAAAAACTGAAAAGGAATGTGAAAGGCCTATTGAACAGGTAACTGTCTCACCGCAGCACAGACATTGTAGCACATTCTCCCTCTCCTAAAACCAGAAGTTGTTCATAAGAAAAAAAACGCACCATTGCTCAATGTAATAAACTCAAGATTGACTGGTGATGGCTGATGTTACCTAATGTTGTCAAACATTAAAAAGATATTGATGTGTAAATGATGTTACCAGGTCACTTAGCCAGTTTATAGATTTCTCTATTTGACCCATATTTGCCACTTATTTCAGCTAAAGTTGAACACAATCATACAACAAACCTATGATATTTTATGAAAGCAAGTCTGTGGCACAAACTTGATTTTATGAGGATATTTACTATTGGATACGCACAATTTTGCATTGTACGCCAGAGACAATGCATATCAAATCAATATCAAAATCCTTTCCCTTTCCTTTCTATAAAGTGTAAGAAACTCTCTGCTAATGTATCTCATGTATTCAGATTTTGTTTTAAATTTGTCATCTGTCTGTCTATATGTATGAGTATTTCAGCCAATAGGTTTTAGGGTGCCCCATCAGTCCCTTCTTATAAAACCTGGAAGTCTTCATTCATCGTAGCAACAACCAGCACAAGTTCCCAAGAGTGTGACAAAGTTGCCCTTAGATACTCAGCTGGGTTCTGCTTTACAGTATTCACTCTTGATTTACACTGAAAAATGTGGTATGTTTGTAGATCTTTAATCAGGATTTATGTAGACATATTGTAGCTGGAGCAGTAGATTATTTTCATCAAGTTATTGTTTTTCTTCCAATGAACTGATTAGTCTGTAATATGTCAAATCATCAAAAATCACAATTTGACCAAGTTGACCTCCTAAAATTGCTGGTTTTAATTTTACAATGACATAAGAAAAAAAAGAAACAGATCCTCCTCACATATGTGAAGCTGGAGCCAGTGAATGTTTGGCATTTTTGCATGATAAACCATTAACTGATAATGATCAAAATCATTATCAAAACTGTGTGCAATTCAATTTCTCTTTATTTACTTATCGAGTACATTGACCATGTGAAATTGCTGCTGTGCAGAGGCAAACAAAATTTTTGAAGAGGAGATTTTTTGACCACAAGACACAAACTAATGTTCATGTAATGACAAGCATCACTGCTGCTAACACACTGAAATCCTGCCACACAATCAAAGGAGCTCTTAACCCTTTACCACCTGGATCGACATCAGTTTTCTTTGCCTTTTGCCAGCATTTAAACTTCTGAAACCTGAAAGAACAGGATTTCTTTCAAAAGCACTGGAAAATATTAAACAGCTGGTGACTTGGTAAGAAACACCCCACAGGCTGCAAAAAATTAAAATGTCCAGAGAAAAATATATTTATTATCTCTTAATTATATTAAAAAAAAATATGTATCAGAAAAAAAGAAAAAAATATGTATAATTTTTTAGCACTTTCCTAAGGTCATTTTGTTTTTGTTTTTTTACTTTACTTTTTTTCTTATTTTCAGGTAATTGTAACTTTTTACTAATTTCTTGGTATTTTTTGAGGCTATGTCTCATTGGCTTCTTCCCATGTTTTAGAAATACTGGGTTAACTTTCAAATATTAAAGCTTTTTTTTAACAGATGAAACATATACACTTTATGGATTCTGACTGGTTGGTGTTATTGTCAATAAATGTTCATTTTCTAACTCCTTCAGGCTGAGTGAGCCCAACATGGCGTCCATCAGTGGTCAGCTGGAGGAGCTGTACATGAGCCACAGCAGGAAGGACATGAACGACACCCTAACGGAGGTGCTGCTCGCAGCCTGCGTCACCTCGGCCCTGATGCCCGACAGACTACTGATGGAGCACGTCCTGCTTGTCAGCGTCCTCCATCACTCTGTCGGGTTGGAGGTAAACACACCGCCTTTAATTCTCACCTTAATATGGAACTTAATTAAACTGGTTTTTACTTCCTGGAGGTTTTTTCTTTTAGATCCTCAGTTCACTGTCTCATCCACTGATAAGAGTGACAGCAGGAGTCAAGTAGATTTTGGTTTTGCCAGCCTGCATGCGTGTGAGAACAGGAAACCACTGACCTGAGAAGTGGCATCAGATCTTCAATTATTCATTATAGGCTTTTCCCCCAAAGAGATAAGCTGCGTTCGTACACCTCCACTGTAAGCTAATGCTCTTTGAATGAATGTGAAAGTGATATCTAACACCCAGGCTTCCTTTGTTACGGTGTAATAGGATTGTTATCTATTTGCCATATTGACTTTTCATCCTGTAAATGACCATAAACAGGATCATTTGTAAAATTAGCCGACTTTCGACAGTTTGAGAGATCATTGAAGGAAAAAAACCCATTTGATGTTGTTATATTAAACCCTTGTTGATAATACTGTATGTGATCGTCCACAGATACTATATTCCCTTTTTTTCCTTCACATTTTTACATTTTACACATTTTCATTGAGCATCAACAGTATACAGTATGCATTAACAAAAGAAAAAGGCAGATGTACAATGCTCACTTTTTTATTATATTCCCTTTTGATCATTTTCCAGGTGGGAGCCCATTTCCTGGAGACGGTCGTGCGGAAGTTTGATGAGGTTCATAAGAACTCGACTGAGAACAAGGAGTGCGACAACCTGGTCGCCATTGTCGGTCACCTCTACAACTTCCAGGTGGTTCACTCTGGCCTCATCTTCGACATCCTAAAACTTTTGGTTGGAGCCTTTACAGAGAAGGACATTGAACTAGTTTTGTTAGTCCTGAGGAATGTCGGCTTCGCGCTGAGGAAAGACGACGCTCTGGCTCTCAAGGAGCTCATCTCTGAAGGCCAACGCAAGGCTGGCGAAGCAGGGTCAAAGTTCCAGGATCAGACCAGGGTAGGACTATCAGAGTTATCTTTTTTGGACATTCCTAATTACGATAAATCTTCTGGTGATGGCTGGCATACACTGTGTATTTGGCCTTCATCACATTTTTGAAACTTATCCAAGACATACATGTTACATTATGTTCGCAGGTGCGTTTTATGCTGGAAACCATGCTGGCTTTGAAGAACAATGACATGAGGAAGATCCCGGGCTACGATCCTGAGCCTGTTGAGAGACTGAGGAAGTTACAGAGGACTCTGGTGGGTGAAATCAGATCCTTATTTCCCATCATTTGTGAAAATTAATATACATTCTTAACTTGTAAAAAAAAAAAAAAAAAAATCTTAAAGCAAATCTGCAAGTTGCAGGAAATTAGTAGATTTTTTTAAGCTTGGGGAAAAAATATCCAAGAAACTTTCTTATATGATTATAAATCATATATTTAAAAATACAGAATGATTGTTTTTAAATTCTCCTTTACAGGACAGGACAGGATTTTCTCATTTATTTTTGGTTGTTTGTTTTTTTTAATTTTGTTTTGCTTCATTGTACCTTATACCATTTTTTGATAATTTTGGGGTTGTTTCTTCTGAAGTTGCTTACCTTCTCATGTTTTTGAAAGAGATCAAGCCAGTTTGCTCAGTTTTCAAAGAGTTACAGTTACTGTCATAGTAGCTACCACTTGTACCACCAGGTGGCACCAGAGCACCACCTTAACAAACCCAAAATCTTTCAGCATGACCGTCAGTATGGCTGTTGTAATAGTTGTCCACTTCAGGTTTACTACTTCAGTGTCCTTCTCTTAAATCTTGCGTCTGGTGTTTACCTGCTAAGTAGCGTTATGGTTAATTCTGTGTACATGTGGCTCTCAGATCCAGCGGAGTGCAGGAGGCAGTGACATGAAACTGAGGGTCTCTCTGGACAATCTGCTGGCAGCAGAGCAAGTGGGCCGCTGGTGGATCGTCGGCTCCTCGTGGAGCGGAGCGCCCATGATCAGCGAACAAGGGAACACATCCTCTAAAGAGAGTACTGCTGAAGGACAGGTAGAGTACTAAAACCACAGAGGACACATGTGTACAGTAGGAAAAACAGTACAGATCCACATGGGTGCTGGGCGTGTTTTGATGTAAAAAGTTTAGGCCGTGTCGTTACAAGGAGACATGAAACTGATCATGTCTTATTTAGTCTGTGTTGTAATATTTATAGTATCTGCAGCATTTTATTTGATTTCTTTAATTTATGAACACTTTTAAATCGAAAAGCTTAAAAGTAATTATTTTGCCACCTAACATGAATCATCTGTCATCTTCATCACCTGCATTATGTACAGTATCCGTATATTTTAATGCTTTACAAGACAGACATTTTTTCATATTTTATTTATTTATTGGTACATACAAATTGGTCAGTATTAGCTCTGGGTATCAAACAGGGTTGGAAATTACCAGCCAAGGCAAGATGCAGGTAAAATATAAAAGTGGCTTGTAGATTTCAGACATAAAATTTTGATTTACTATTGAGTGGCTGATGAATTTAAACATTTATCTGTCGGTGACTGGAAGATGTTCGCAATCTTTTAATTTTATTTCTCACTCTGGTATCAAACCACAATATTTTTAAAAAGTGCCCCAGATGTAAACAGTATTAAAAACAGTCTAGATTTGTAATCTTGTTTACTTATTCCTTGTGCACATACATTAAAATTCGCCAAATTGAAAGTGTTTTATTTAAACTTTATTTTAGTTCTTCAGTTGTTTCCTTTGTGGAGACAATATTTGAGAAGCTTGTCTTGTCTTGAAGGAAAACCTTTATATAATTTTTAAAGTAATTCAGTATTGTTTTAGGACTGGTACAAAAACCCAAGTTTTTTAACTGCACAAGCATCAAAAACATTAAAATGAACCAGCTGTAGGGCTGCACGGAGTAAAAAATATTAGATATTTCAGCTGTGGTATGAGTTGATTTCAGAGGGAATGGTACTTTTTGCATTTCATTTTCACTTATAAAAAAACAAAATAATGATGATGATGGGATTTTTGCTGGGATCTGTTCCAAATAAGTTTCCTTACATCTGGGATATGATTTGTAGCCGGTGCATCTCTGTTGCACCACAGTGCTTTATTTATAATGGTATGCTGTGACACATTTTATCTTTATCAAAAAAATTGCAGGAACTGCAATTTGGACTTTTCACTTGGCCATATAGCACTTTCACTAATATTTTGATTAGTTGTGCAGTCCTACCCAGCTCTAGTCTGTATAATTAAAAATCTCTCACTTAACTGCTGTTATTGTTTTACTTGTTTCAGTTTAGTGCTAAAGTGTTAGAGCTGGCAAGGAAACAGAGGATGAACACTGAGGTCAGAAGAAACATCTTCTGTGTGATTATGACCAGCGAAGATTACCTGGATGCCTTTGAGAAACTGCTCAGGTCTGTTGTCACTCACCTCAACCGTGCATCCTTATTTTAAGCTGATTGACCAAAGACAGAAAGAAAGAAGACATTCTTATTTTAAATGCCGTTTTATTTCATGGTAGCCCAGCTGTAAGAGTGATGTTTGTTATTTGCTCTGTGTGAAGGATGGGCCTGAAGGACAAGCAGGAGAGGGAGATTGTTCATGTCCTGATGGACTGCTGTCTGCAGGAGAAAAGCTTCAACGCTTATTACGCCGTGCTGGGAGAGAAATTCTGCTCCAACGATCGCCGTTTCCAGGTACTCTAGCTGATAAAAGCCCACACTTGCTGACGACTGAGAATAAAAACTAAATCTGCTGTCACACATGCATAGCCTTACAGATAGGGTCATTGAAAGTGCTTGAATTATCTATTTTTTGTGCAAAAAATAAAGTTCTTTTGATTTTTTTTAACCATATATCAGTAAATGGGCTGCTGCCTGCATGTGTGTCTCCTGCAGTTGAGCCATTTTTTCATGCCAAAACAGCACACATTCAAGTTTCTGTCCGTTTTTAATTGTTGTCTACGGGCTTCTGTAAAGTCTGCAAGTAACCGTATTTTACTTAATCCATGTGTGGATGATTTTAACAGATTTTTTTTCTTTATTTCGCATGCAGATAATTGATAATTTTGTTTTTACACAAATATGAAGTAATGAAAGGGACAGTTTATTGTTTCCAAATGCAGTTCAGCAGTTTTATTTTTGGGGCATTACGTGGCATTATCAGTTCACTTGAATTCCACTGGAATTTCCCGAACGGCAATACTTTACTCACTTCACAAGCAGCTATGACTCATTCTCGTGGTTTATGTAGACTATAAGGTAGACTGAAAAAAAAAGTTTCGTAGCTACATTTTGTTGCTTTCATTTTTTGCAATTTGTCCTCAGCTTTGGAAAAAAAACAAACTTTGTATTCCCCATCATCATCATTTTAATGTGCAGCATTAGCTATAGAATCAAACGCAGATCAGCTTAATTATCCCACACAGGGAAATTCACTTGGTTCAGTACTACAGACAAAAAGACAAGACAAATTAAAAAAAACAAAAAAAAACAATGGTGAACACACTAAAACCAAAATCTTATTATACTAAAACTCATTTGATTATATTAAAACAGAATAAATAAACAATGAAGTTAAATAATAACAGTCAATCCAAAACAGTGAAATCAAATTGATCCAAAAGTGCAGGAGTGCAAATGACCAGCTAAAAATAATTAAGCTGTGTGTTTCACCGGCTGACGGCTTGAGGAATAAAAGAATTCCTGTAAAAAGAGAGCAAACAAACAGAGTGTAGACCGTGATGCCGCATGCACAGGTGCATTTTTTTTTTTTTTTTGGCAATTCAACGTGCTGTGAAGAGTACTTTTAGGGACATTTTGGTCCCCAGATTTTGCTGGGGAGTGAGTGCTCTTCACTTTCATGCAATTCGTTGGTACAAGCAGCTGCAGAAATGCAGGCATGGCACAGAGGGAGAGAGAGAGAGACTGTACCGTAAGGGGCAAAGGTGTTAAAGTTAATACGACACCGTCTCTGGCTTTTATTGATATCTAGTGTCAGCGAAAAATGTTGTTGCACATTTGCAATCCATCCTTAACACAATTGCCTTATTAACCATATTACACAAATGCTGCTGTCACACTGAACATCCCACTGAGCCCCGTTCAAACTTTTAAACTTTATATGGAAAAAAAAACCGAGTCGTCCAATATTCGTATTAAACTGCCAAATCCAATGTGACTGAAATAATTTCGAGTCGGTCACAGCTCTACTTTAAGCATACTTTGTATAGGAATATAATGGTGAAAGCTTTTTTATCTATATTAGTAATTTCCACTGTAATTATCATAATCAGATTACAGGAAATAAATGTGCTTATTTCAATGTTGCACATTCATTAAATGATAACATTCAAGGCAATACAATCTGTGCCTCGTCCTCATTTTAAAATGGATCATGTCAACTCGAAAGATTAGGTTGAAATTTTGCTGTACTCCAATCAAATTACTGCACATTTCATCGTGAGCAAATATGAAGAGTTGCAGTAATGTGTTGCAGTGGATGTGTGTGTGAACACCCAGTCTCTTAAACTGTGTGTGACCCGCGTGTGACCTGTATTTCACCTCTGGAGTGTGGGAGCCTTTCACACCTCTCACCTCCTGATATTATTTAACTCAAACTGTGACGACAAACAATGGGGGTGAGACCGCACTTCCTACTTTGCTGCCAGGTAGACCGCGTGTCCATATCAGAGACTGATGACCATTGTCCTCATCAAAGAGCTCCATCCAGAGCTGGTGGGAATGTTTGCGTTTCACATGTAAGCTGGATGTGGATGAGAGGTTTACCTGAGCAGAGAGGCTGCTGTCTGTTGTTTAGCGTTTCCATTACTGGTTTTGGAATCATTCGGTGCAGTTATGCAATGACTCAGTCTTTCTTTAACATATTTTTATTATTTTCAAAACACAAGGCTCACAGTGTTTCAAAGCAAATCCGTTGTGTCTATACACAATGGTTAAAAGGTATAATCAGTCAGAACCCACTCCACACACACACACACACACCGTTTTTTTTGTTTTTTTTTTGTTTTTTTTATGAGAGTAATGTATGTGGACATGCAAGGACAATAAAGGCATTTATTCATTCATTCATTCATTCATTATATTATAAAAGTAGAAGAATATAAATAATAATAAACAGATACATATAAATATCGGCAATGACGATATCCTGAGAAATGGAGCGCATTGTCCTCTGACTCTCGTCATATGTCAAAAGAGTCTAGGAAGTGTTAGGATCTCATGTGGCACTAGATATAGTTTGCTTCCACTCTGAAGGGTGTCGACCTTGTAACAGAGTTTGTTTGATTTCAGACGGTAAATTATTTCTGAAATCTTAAGAAATTAATCCTCATTATCTCAAAGGACAGCACTTATTCTTTCATGAGACAAGACATAGAAAATCAGACTGTCACAATGTCCTGTATTTTCTAAGATGACTTTCCAGTTCAGCCTATGGGACAAGTTCAGGGAGCTGGCCAACCTTCCCAGCAGCACCTTCAACAACCTGGTCCAGCTGGTTACCCACTTCCTTCAGAAGAAGTGCCTCTCACTCTCCATACTCAAGGTAAGTGATATATCGTGTACAATTAGAAGCTTTCATTATAATGCATTTGTTTATTTGATTTTTATAAAATAAAATAAATCTAAACATATTCATCATGGTCACTTTTGTGTTTTTCTGTGCAGGTAATAGAGTTTGGGGAGCTAGATAAGGCCACTGTGCGCTTCTTGCGTCAGGTGCTCACCAAACTATTAAAAGACATGGAGGCAGAGGACCTAGCCAGCGTGTTTGGAAGGTGAGCTTCATTGTGCATGCACTTAGCTCTTACAGGTTTGGAGATTTTAACATGAACATTAATGCAAAATAATACACACTAAAAAACGAAACTCTAAAGCTGTTTTAAAACTCGCATGTTAAAATACTATTCATAAAGTAAGACGTGAAATTGAGTGTGTAGTACAGTCCCACTGCATAGTTTGGAGATTTTGTGTATGCTAGAAATGTCCATATATATATATATATATATATATATATATATATATATATTTACGAGATTAGCAAGAATTTCTTAAAAATTCGATGTGAGCTTTTCCTGGACATACTCAGCTGCCCCAAAAGGCATTGCAGCGCTTGAGAGTGCCTGCAGACTATGAGGTAGACGGCTAAAATATTTAATTTTTGATAAAATTATTACAATCCATAGAAAGTGATGTTAAAGGTATTCAGGATTTTCCTTAAAAACAAAAAAATTAAAAAGTATGCATACATACAAAAGTCGTCCTTTTCAGTCGTCACTTATGACCCACTGGAAGTGTGTGGTGGTGGATTTATCTGCAGAGACTTTACCCTCTGCCTGTATTTTAGTATTTGTGTTTATTTTGCTGTGATTGGGATGTTTCTGGGCACAGCGTGCAGGACTTTATTAAAGGTAGCGACCAGGTGTCAGACAATAAGCTGCATGCATCAAAGAGAAACTTTGAGTGTACTTCAGTGGGAATAGTGTGCAGGTAATGAAATACCAAATTTAAGAAGAACTGACCTCAGATTATTTTGAAAAGTACAAGAAAATTACCTGAAAAGAAAAAAAAATAGAAAGAACAACAAACAAACAAACAAGGAAATGACCTGAAAAATACTTAAAAATAAGAATAATTCTGTGAAATACCTTAAAATATAAAATTATGATGATTATACAGTTTCTGGATGTTTTTCCCTTGCTTTTTTAAAAGTAAATTTCAAATAGCTAATTTCTTGCTGTTTTTCGATCTTCCTAAGTTGCTCATTTCCTTTTTTTCGCCATGTTTTTAAATGAAAGCAAACTCATTTGCTCAAAGTTCGAACATTTAAAATACTCAGAATGCGTCAGAACGCAGCGCAAGGAAGGTGATGTCAATCCAGACACCATATTTGACAAATCTGCACAAAATTTAATGGCAGTTGTTCCAATAGTTGTTGAGATAATTCAGTCTGGACCAAAATGGCGAATGGACTAAAATTGCCATCCAAGATAAAAAGTCTATTTTACCTTCAGCAGTGTTTACCTGCTTGTTAAAATCACTTCTCTCTCTGCTTCTCACCGTGTGAACGTCTGAAATCAATGTCCCTCATTGTTTCCCGTCCGCCAGGATTTCAGGAATTCCCAAGCTAGGAATGCTGCGGGAGGGCTTGAAGCTTTTCATCAGCCACTTCCTGCTGAAGAATGCCCAGTCACAGGGACCAGCTGAGCAAGCAGCGATGCTGTCAGAGCGCGCCCAGGTCGCCACCAGAGCCATGGAGGCCAAAGAGGCCAAGCTCAAACTGTAAAGCACAGACACACACAAGCACACACACCAGAAACCCAACAAACGTACAACAGAACAGAAGAACGCTTGAGAAACCCCCACAGAATAAATATCGTTTTATATTAAATTAATATTTTGGGGAGACTTTGTACAGAGTTTTTACCATGATTTTTTTTTTTATATTACTGATTTTCTGATATTTTAATACAGTGCGTCATGGTTCAGCTTGATAGATTTCACTTCCCAAATACACTGTGTTTGGATTGTAACAAGTTCTTAAAAATAATTTATAATTGCCTCAATATATCACAGAAGGTGGGGCTAAAGCTTTGACCCCACATAGAAAAAAAGACATTTTCTCTTCTTTAAGCTCTCATTTCTTCCTCCTCTGTGCCTTATTTTTTTTTTCTGAGACCGCCCTCACGGAGGCAGTGTACAGCAAGAGTTAATATTGTTGACTTCAGACACCTGGGACCATTCTTCTGGGCTTTGCTGAGTCTATTTACACTCTTTCACAAAATAAAGCGTGTTCTAATAAAGTCTTTCTCAGCCTTAAACGCACCTGATTAGTGAATATTTGTATGTTGTTATCCTTTTCCGTTGATATTTCCACTTGGCCTTCTGTGAGTGTGACACAAACAAGAGCAGCGGGAACAGAGAGGGACGCCGGTGTCGTTCATTCGGTGTTTACACACCCATGATGAAATGACCCCGGGGCCTCGAGTCTAGCCTATTCTGTTTGCTCGCTGACACCAGTATCCGCCCGCGTGGTTAGCATAGCAGAGTCATTCTGTTACATTTGATACTTGCTCCTATTAATTAGCTCCATTGGTGCGGCCGTATCAATCTGAGGCTGGAGCGCGGCCTCGGGTCAGGTATGGGCCACCAAGGTCAACCAGAAGAAAATGTCCCCCGCTGTTGTAAAGAAAGTTTTAGCCACATGTTGCATTTAAGATGCAGTGTGACAAAAACACTTTGGGCTTTAATCACTGTGTTTTTATTGCGAAATGATGGAGACTACTGAGAAAAACTTGAGAATTTCTCAGTTAGAAGCTGGAGATAGTGGGATCAATAGGCTCACTGTGCAGGCCATACACAGGCCATTGTCTGCAGCTGTGAGCCAGAGACTGCCATCAGCTTTACCTGGTGCACTCTGTTTGGGCTTGACCCTCAGCTGAACTTTGATTTAGTCTGCTAAAGCTAAAGCAAACAACCAAAGATAACCGTCAGATCGCTCAGTAATCCTGTTACAAATGGCACATAATCAGTCAACCCCTTCTACAGTTTAACGCTGATGACTGCGGGAACAATGGAAAAGTGTGGAGCCATATTGTGGACTGTTTAGACGCTGCATAGCTTGAACGTATTAAAGCGGTCCTACAGCGCAGTCATATTGGTAATTGAAATATATTAAAATGAGGCTAGGCTGAAAGACGGTCATATCCCATTATGAACACATTAGTTAATAGCACACCCTAAATAAATAAATGCATTGTGTAGGTAGGGAAATTAGGCTGATGTTTCACTCTTATTTTTCGTGAGCCTGAAGCTTAATTTACATGCAGTATGTTTTATGTTTATGCTCCCTCATTGTTGCATTATTTATTGTTTAAAATGAAAAACTTTCTCACGATGCTTTAACTTTTAAATTAAGTCAAAAACTTCACAAAAGAGTTAAGTGCAGTGTTGGGCTAAGAGTATAGTTAAATGTAATTAATTTACAAAATAAATGTAATAAAGCAGTTATGGTAAGTGAGAAAAATGTGTAATTAGATTATTGTTATTAATCAAAATTCTGATGGAGTCACATCAAAATGTTTTTTTCGGCAGTGGCATTTGGGTGTATGATGCTGCAGCCCAGAACGTTTTATAAATGTCCCTGGATCTAAATATTGGCTTTTGTTTTTTGTTTTTTTTTTTCTTTGTTGAACAAAGCCCTTAAGCTAATAATTCAACATTTAATTCATTCTTTTACTTGAATTAATGTACTTAGTTACATTCTACCACTGTTGACATAAATGCATTTGACTCCACTTTTCTATTCATTAACAGCTGCTGATATTTTTCTTATCATGATTATTAATTAAAATGAAAAGCAAAAAAAAACAGCTTTGCAAGACAAAAAAGGTGCCAGAGTGCATTTACGAATAATCAAAATAGAGCTTGTTTATTAAAAATAAAAACCCTGTGGTATGCCCCTGAACACTGACATCCGGACTAAACCCCCTTAAATTCTAAATATGCCCCTGCTTTTTGGTAAAAACATTTTTATGTACTTTTATAATTATGCTGTTGCTTTGCATCTTTTCACCATGCAGGAATGCCTTCTTTGGGCATACTTAAAAAAATATTGATAATAAAAATATTGATATTAGTTAAATTATTCATGACACTGTAACAACTATCTATCTGTAATCAAATACATCAAAAAACCTTCCCAACACTGTAAACCCATATGGATGCAAAATAGTTAATAGTTATAGTAATAGTTAAATAGTGAACAGTTAATCGGCATTTATCAATTTAAAACCTCAACAGATAAAATGTTTTAAAAATTATTCTTTAGACTTATTAAGTTTTAAATGATTTCAGCCCTAAAAGTAGTTCCTGAGCGGCCAAGTTGTCCCTTAACCGGCCGTTCAAAAGGTTTATTAATGCGAGCCCATTGCTAGTGTGGTGTGAAATGTTTCCTCCGTCTGACTGCCTACTCGCTGTTTGCTCTCACTGCACGTTTGCACGGATCCGACAGCGCTATTAACAGTAATTCCCATGACCCGACCTGTCAGAGCAAGGAGAAAAACACGAGCCTCTGTCCGCATCCGCGCTCAGACGCTGCGAGTAAACCGTAAATCAAGGGACTGCATTTCCAAAAAAAGATCCTTGCGCCAAAATACCAACTTTTTATATAAAAACATTTTATTACACATTGTTTGCACCAAGATAGACGCTAAACAATAATTTAGCATGCACTGGGATGACCATTTTATAAATACAGTATAGAAAAATAAACATAACATTTTTTCAGCGTGATATGGCACACTACGGAACATCACAAAGAACAAAATACGGTCAAAATAAGACAAATGACAGCGGACTATTTGCTGCAGTTTGGTTCTATAGGATATTATTGAAATGTAGTTTAACTAACCGTCCCAGCAGTCGTGGGCCAGTTTGCAGCGTTTTGCATATAAACCATGCAACATGTCACAGTTTACAGCCTGAGTACTGAGTGATGCTCATATTATAAAACTTAAATTTCCGGCTTTATTGCTTGATTATGACGCCAAGATCACCTAATCTTGACCTGTTTTTTTCCCTTTCGTGACAATAAAAATGCTCATTAATTCCATGGAGGTGATTAGAGGTTGGATTACATGCAACTGCATTTTTATAGCGACCCCCCCCCCCAACAGTCTTTATAAATGGAGATCGCCACCTTCGCCCTCCTTCACCTTCAAGGTTGCGGACTTATGTCACTGGTGTGATTCCTCTCGTCGTCTGAGGAGCAGTCTGACGAGTTGTACAGGAAATTATCGCCCTCGTCGTCGTCACTGTCCCTGAAGTCTCTTATTCTGCCATTTTTTGAGTCTGTCTTGCTGTTATAGTCCGACTGTTCGAGTCCGTCAGATTTCTCCTGGCCGCCCTTGGTGCCTTTCTTCTCGGCCTCCTGGGCGGCCTGCTCTTTGGCCTTCTTACTTCTCTTCCACTTCATGCGTCTGTTCTGGAACCAGATTTTGACCTGGGGAACGAAAAATAATTTCGTTTAATTGGTTTAATGCATATAAAGGAGGAAGCTGCTTGTGCGTAACTATGCGTAAGAGATGCGTAAAGCTCACTAGTCCACCTTTGCGCTGTTGCAAAGAAACTACACTGAAAACATACCTAAAAGTAATTTAATTTACTTAAGATTTTTTAAATAACCTTAATCAAATAAAAAATGAAATAATAATGAGATAACAATTAACCATGCACCGTTTTTGTTTTTTTTTTGTTTTTTTTTTATAGTTAAAGCCACTGAAGAAATAATCTAAAAAGCCAGGAAGCATCTGAAACAAGACTGAGCTTTCGTCATAATTTCTCAATTTTTTCTAAAAAGTGAAACCATGCCAAAATGCTTTAAAAGCCATTTCGAATCTGTCAAACTGTGGAAACTAAAATATTGAAAACCAGTCATCACCATAAGAAATATTACCTGAGTTTCTGTCAGCATGAGGGACGTGGCCACTTCAAAGCGCTTCGGTCGTGACAGGTACTTATTCAGTTTGAATTGATGCTCCAACTCCAGCAGCTGCTGACTTGTGAATGCAGTTCTTGGTCTTCTGCACTTGCCAAGCAAGTTGGACTGAGCCTGAGCTGCAAAACAAAAAAACAAAAACATCAATCCCATACACCACAACAGATTTTTTTAGTACGATTAATATATATATATATATATATATATATATATATATATATATATATATATATATATATATATATATATACATATAGGGATAAATGCCGAAAACCAACAGCCTGCTTATGACTGACAATAAAGAAAACAAAAAGCAAAATAAATAAATAAATAAATAAAACGCAAATGCAAACATCAAAATTGGTGCAAAATTGACAACACTCCTTTGTTATGGTGCAATAAAATCACATTTTCTACATCTCTGCACTCCCTGCTTAAGCAACAAGGTCGTCCACTGATGAATATCTCCACAGAGAAGCTGTTTGCCTCTCCATTTTGAACAAATCTGTCAAAACGAGCAGAAACAAAAAGGCAGTATCTGGTGAGCAAATAGCATGTCGACTGTGGGTTTCACACTGCTCTGCCACTTTCCCACTGTCCATTATCTGTCCATTTTAGTTCCTCTCAGAAAAACCATCACTCTATGACAGCCTGCTCATTCAGACGATCAGAATATGTGAGGAAAACTGCGCCATAAATATTAAAACTGGCTTTTATTTTAGGCAAAATTGGAATTTCACGCCTTTCTGTAGTTGGCACAGCAGAGGAGCTGCCTAGCAGCAGCGTCATTTAGGCCAGAATTATTTTTTTTAAGATATTAATCACATTTATTCGCAAAATTATAATAAATCAGACTTTTTGGGTACCATTGTTAAGTTTTACATCAGCCTGGGGCACTATATATGACTTAAGATGTATTTGTTATTATTTTATGATTCATTTAAGGGCAGAAAAAATGCTGAATATTCAGTTACTTACAATTAAAATCAGACATTTTGGGCAGCATCATCCCGGCCGTGGAGACGCGCAGCCAGTGGTCCAGCTGGAAGGTGCTGGCTGTCAGTTTGATGGGATCACTGTGATGGTGATGGGAGCCGTGTGGGTAGGAGTAGGACAGGGCAGGGTGTTGGCCTGTGAGGGCAGCTGCGGAGTAGGTGTACATGGGATGGCCGTAGAGAGCCTGTGCGGGGATCCCTGCGGTGCTCTGCGGATGTAATCCAACCATACTGTGCGGACTGTTGAGGAAACCCGGTTTAGGAATCAACCCGCAGTTGGAAATCCTCGGCGGGGACGGCGTCTCGGTGCGTAAAGACTCTGCGCTGGTGGTCAGCTCCGCGGCTGCAGACGGGATTGAGGAGGAGGAGGACAGAGAAGTCACAAGCGCGAGCGGGGAAGTCTGCACTTTGGGCGTATCGACTGCTAAAAGCGCGTCAATGCGAAAGTTTTTGGATTTCTCCATCGGGGCCCCCAGTGCGCGTCCTTGTCGCTTCTGCTAAACGGAAGAGAAGTCGTTTGTGGCGTTTTCCCACCTCTCAAAAGTTATGTTGTGGTCCGGAGTGTGAGAGAGCAGCTCCGTGTGACACTTAATCCCTGTCAGATGGATGCGATTGGTGCAGCCGCGTGCAGGGGGCCGTCCCAAGCGTCACAACCGACCCAACAACGCCTCTCTGCTCTAATCACAGTGGAGCACGCTGTTGGCTGCCTTACTGCTTTTATATAATATTGCTATTACAGGAAAATGACGCAGACGTTTGACATAAACCTCAACTTTTTTTTAATAATATAACTGGATGTTATTTTTGGCCTACATTTATATAATTCACTAGTACTGGGTTTGTGGAGTTAAAATTTCCAAAGTGACCAAATAAGGACTCGGTTTATGGTTACAGGAGTGTGATGCACATTTTTGGGGGATTGGTTTACAATTTGACCAAGGTCACAGGAGCAGGTGTAGTAACATTTTATTAAATATTGTCAGCCACAAGCACTCCAGAATGTCCATCATTTTAAAACATTTAATTGATAAAATTACAAATTGCAATTTTATTTTTTCTTGCGCTGTAAAATCTGACAAGTTGATCTTACATAAAAGTAAACATAATTTTTAGTTTATGTTAACTCATTATTTACGTTTACTCAATATTGAGCTGCATTTACTTTATTTTGTGAAGTTGTTGCAACTTAAAAATGACAATTGAAATGACTTCGTTCTTTCTCAGTTTTAGCAGCTTCAGTAAACCAAGTTAGTCTAACTTAACGTCGTTATGATGAGAAGATTTTGTTGATGACATTAGGAAATTTACAAATTCTGTTTTGTTAACATGTTTAAGAATATACAAATGTGATTGACTGGTTTGCAGCCAGCAGAATACATATATATGGCACATTAAACTTGGGTTACTGATGTTGCTAAAGCTAAGAAATGTTGATTTACTTAAATTTGTCATATTAAGTTGCAACGACGTCAAAAAATCAAGTATATATAACTAAATGTTTAGTAAACTGAACAGTTAGATACGATAAATCAACACTGTTTATTTTTAATCAGTTTTTCCAATACAGTCGGTATCCATTTTTTAAAAAATTAAAATCACCATGCCAGATTTTACAGTGTGATATGAAAAAAAATGCAGTAGGTTCAGAAAATTTCCATTAGCTGTAATGAAAGTCCATATTTTTTATGGAATTAACAAAAGGTGGATATCATGGTTCACTTGAGGATAGGAGGTGGTTCAGCAATATTTTTTTTTCGACTTAAACCTTAATATTAAAAATAAAATCAGGTTTTAAATAACAACAAAAAAGTGATATTACAGATTTAACCATGTTAAGAGAATTATCCACTAATGTAAAACTGAATTTCAGTCCTAACATGTGAGGTGATGTGTAAGGTTATCAGGCTCATCTTCACTTATTGAATTTAGATGGAGAATAAAATAAGTATGCTTAAAAAAAAAACAAAAAAAACAGCGTGCGTAAAAGGGGGAGCACACTGAGCACGCTGCGAGGCCAACAGGGAAATTTAAGTAAAAGCCCTCCTTCTGTCGCTCTGAGCTGAAGGTGACAGACTGGCCTGTTATAATGGAGCTGTAGAACCAAATTGATTAGGTTGAACCCTCAATGCTGCTGATGTATCAGCAAAGTCAGTTTTGTTTTTAGACTATTTCCGTTCATTAAAATTAGATTTTTCCCCTCAATAAGCATCAAATGTTTGCCCATTTAAAACAGAAAATGTTGGTATTTTTCTTATTAGATAAAAGATATGCAGCTTGATTTTCCACCTCCCAGAAAAGCAATAGGATGCTGTAAAAATATGTCAAATTCAGGCACAACGAAGCAGCAGCGAAGCAAAAAAAAAAAAAATGTAATTGAAAGCCCAGAAGTGTGATGAGCAGAGAGATGTGGCTAATAGGCCCGTGGCTCCGGGTGACTTCGGTCTAATAAGCCACTTAAAGTTAATGGAAGAGGAGGTCAAAATGAGAATTATTGACACCCAGTTGCCCTTAACCTGTCTACCAATAAAGCTGATTAGTTTTTGTCAATTCATCAGCTAACCGCGCTCCTGGGACGTTTATTTGCTCGGGGGAAATCAACAAGTCACCGGGTAGTTTTCAAGTAAAGGATCGCCATTTAATTGTGGACCTTGATGATCATGACCAATTACAGAATGATAACGGGGAGATTGATGTGGATGGGATGTGGGCCTGCATGGAAACCGGGCTGGGAAAAATAGAAAGAGGAGAAGGAGACAGAGAGAGTCAGTTTACAAAAACGCTTCACTGAACGATTAAACTTATTCATGTGGGGGAAGTGACTGCTGATGATTTAGTCCCAAGTTAATTAGATGCTCCAATTCTCGCACTTGGACAAATTGTCTTAAATGTTTCTGAAATCATCTTTTAAAATCATTTTAATAATAATAATAGTAATAGTAGTAATAATGTTAATAATAATAATAATAATAATAATAATAATAGTAATAATAATAATAATAGTAATAATAAGAATTCTAATCTAAATCATTATCTAATCTAATATATAAAGAAAATTACCGTAAGTATTAGTGTACGAAAATAAGACGAAGACCACTCCAAAAATACAAAAACACACGAATAATACGTAAATTCTCGCACAAAACAAACAAACAAATTATCTTCAATTTTCTTGAAATTAACTTTTTTCACAATTTAATTCTGGTCATTTTTATTCGACCTTTGGTCTCAATTGAACCTATAATGATAATTTAAAAATCATAATTAAAACACCTATTAAAGAAAGATAAATAAAAAACTTTTTTTTATGAAGGGCCAAATAAACATCTTCACCTCTGGACATTTTGCCAAAATGAGTCGCCAAAACGGAAGTCTTATTGTGAAGTGCTCTCATCAATTACACTCATTTTTATCAGCCTCGTGCATGATTATTATTATAACAGCCGGGCGCCTGATAGCCACGCGCCCAAGCTTCGCCTTGTCCCCACCGGGTTTAATTTCATTAAGGGGCCCGCATGAATATTTCTATTAAAGCAGCGGTGAAATATGGAGCCATTTAGTATTGGCCTTCACCGATCACCCAGATTTATCGCTCCTTTTCATCACATCTAGGGGAGAGAAAATTAATAAGGCACCTAAAGATGGAACCGGACCCTAAAACCCCGGTCTTTCCTGAAAGCTGTTAATTTGCTCTGTAATTACTTTCACAATTAACCAAAATACAAATCAAAGTGACAAATCGGGATAGTTTATATATTAATTACCTTCGGTAAATGTGTTCATTATGAAAAGGTAATTTAAAGGGACCTGTACTGTCTCTTTTAATGTCATAAATACATTCCGTTAAAATGGCACAAATGTCCGTGAAATGTAGAAAACTGCTTTTAAAAACATTTGCAGCTCATCATCATTTTTTCCCACTATTTGACACCCCACTGACTGCCTAATTACTGACGGAAAATAAACTAAATATCAATATGAGATGAGATCATTAGAGCAAAGAGGAGGACTTACTTGTCTGAAAGAAACATCTATAGGTCTCAGTCTCTTTATGAAATTGGATATCGCTGGTTAATTTGTCTCAGACGTGTTATCAATACGCTTTGAATGGAGAGTATACCTGCGTCGCCTTCAGCCCACAGTATTATATAATATATTGGCCCAATCAGATGTTATTGATGAAACCATTTGCCTGTGCCTCATGCTTTTAGAGCCTTTATTCGTTCAGCCAATAGAAAGCCCGATGATGTAAGTCATCAAGTTGTTGACAAAAAGAGTTGAGATAATATTAATAATGATAGTATGACTACTACTACTACTAATATTAATAATAATGATAAGAATAATAATCAGTAATCAATCAATATAAGGTAAGGTATCCCATAAATAGCCTACTAATCTAAATCAGTATCAAATAAAGATAATAACTTTATTAATGTGTGAAAAGATGAAGACCTCTCCAAAATAACAAAAACATATGCACAATAAGTAAATACATAATTAATGAATATCAGTAACCCATGTATCATAAGACAAATGTGATTTCTGATATATGTATATTTATTTATTTATTCAAATACAATTTGACAGACATTACTGATGAGCTCATTTTGGAGAAGCTAATGCACTAACATAGAAGTCAGTAACAAACACTTGTTAAACTTGAGTGAAATAAAGGTGATTATTGTCACATGTTGACTTTTGCCAGAGAGGTATTGAATGGTGTTGTTGTTGTATTGGACAGCATCACATTGAAAATGTTTCTTCTATTTAGTACATCCTTTTTAAATGCATGAGGGGTTGAAACTGGAATATAAGGCTTTGTCATAGTGCTACTGTATCAGCTTCCATTTTATTATTTGAATCTAATATTTGTAACAAGTGATGCACTTCTAGCAAGAATTGCATCTTTGGAGCTTGATTTTTGCATGAGAGGTACAAACAAATGCAAATAAAAGCAGAAATACCTCTATCATACTATTAATACAGATTGACTATCATATTTTTGCATAATATATCAACATTTTTCCAAACAAACATACATGCTTCAAAAATAAGACGGATCAAATAAAAAAGATGGATAAGTAAAACACAAAAGTCTTTAAAAATAATTTTTAAAAAAACATGATAAATTACTATCACACCAGTGATGCACAAATCATAACGTGTAAAAAAATGCCTATAATAATGACTCAGCCAGATCCTTCCAAGACTTCCAGGTGTGTGTAGACTCATGAGAGGTTGAAAGTTTAGAAAGCTAAAATCAAGATACAGCTAGTAAAGAGAAAGTTAAACTAGGGAGATACCTTAGCTCTACAGATTCCAATATTAGATATATTCTAAATCTTAAAGAGGGCATTGTAATCACAACATTGGTGCAGTGGTTTTGATTTTTTTTCCCCAGTTTAAGAATATGTGTGATCAGCATAATCTTGACAGGAGACATCATTCCCCTCTATTTATGTATGAGGCAGACTGTTATTGGTCCAAGGAATGAGCCTTGTGGTACACCACATATAATTGCAACATGGTCTCACTCCCCACATCCACACACATTAGAATATTTCTTTGAGTCAAATAAAATAACCAGTCCAGTAAAATAATTGAATGGCAAGACTCATATGACACACATAACATAGCAATGATAAACACTAAGAAATTCAAATTCAGTTTAAATCTATAAGCCAAAGTTGGGATGGCCTTCCTTAACAACAGTTCATACATGCATTTTTCGGACAGAACTTGTTTTTTGCCTTGCACTGGAATTTTTTGGACTGTTTTTGACTGGTCTAGTTATGTGTGTTTCAAAAAGTAGATTTGCACTCATGGCCTAATAAAGAAATGTCCAAATGGTCACCTCAGGGGATAAATATCCACATATGTAACTAAGTTAAAACTACAACTGTAAATAAACAATGAAACTCGGCCAATCAAAACTCTTGTAGTGATCTGGGTTAATGTTTCTCCAGTCATGGAGGGAATGTATGCATACATCTCAACGTTTTTCTGAGCACTACAGGGCCATTTAACCATTTCAATATTGTCTGTTTTCAAGGAATAATACTGTTTCAGAACAGCTTCTAAACGGACCTTGTGGTAAGACTGCTTTGTCAGCTATGCGTTTTACGTTATCTCCATCTGCCATAAAGCTTCAGTTAGCTTGGGCTATTATTTGCTTAAATTTCTGAACTCAACACACTGATATTTGAGACAGGCATCTGCATGGGACAGGCTTTTAAATCCTTTCATACAAAACAGTTGCTCAACATAGATGGTAGAAACAATCAAATTTTTTATTTAACCCTTTGAAACTCAGGCAAATTGGCTTTTTTTTTTCAAAAATATGGAAAAAAGGTAGTGAGCAAAAAAAGAAATCACCCAGAAGTTAGCAAGGAATCTATGACAAGTATAAAAAAAATACCTGATATTTGCCAAAAAAAGGCAAAAAGTAAAGAAATAAATAAAGTTTTTAAAAAAGGCAAGAAATGATCTGAAAGAATTTAGTTTAATTTATCTTACGGTGTTTGTACCACCAGAAAAAGTTTTTGTTTATCAATCCATGGAGGTTAGCTATGCAACAATCTCAATGTGGAGCTAAAAAAAAAAGTGTCCAAACATAAACCAGTTAAAAATAATGTATAAAAACATGATCTTCACGAAGTACAGGGATGAAGAGGAGATTTTACAATCACCTAGTTTATCTTTCTCCTTTTTTGTTTTCTTTCTGTAAATATTGGTGTAAAATCATTGAAATTTGATTTTGGATATGTTGGTGTATGCATATATGTTTAGTTAATCAGAGTGTAGGTTTAAATTAATAAGGAAGTCGTTAATTCAAATTCAGTGACTTATGGAGAAGTGTTAGGATTAGATACGTTTACATGGCTGATTACACCCTGCTACCATCTGGGAAAAGATACAGAAGTATCTTCTGCCAGACTACAGAGCGGCTTCTTTCTGTGGGAATCATAAACTCTTCCTTCAATGCCAAAAGATGTAACAGGATTTAGGGACAATTTTTAATAAAAAAAAAAAAGACAAATAAATCTACATGGTACCTTGTACCTTGTACTTATTCTCACTCCCTCTCCAATAGCCTATGTAAACCAAGTCATCATGTGTTTGATCATTCCTTTTCATAAATGTTTTCATTGTCTGTAAAGATAACTTTTTTTTGCCTGTCTGCTTCTTTGTTTAATCATTTCTCTATTTTCCTAAATTTATAAATACATGAAATTATATATATTATATGTTCAAATACTCAAAAAAAGCCCCTGTATTTATATGATATACCAAAATGCATCTGTGTAATTATGTATAAAGTGCAAATAAAATAAAATATATTAATAAATCAATGTTTTCAGGCGGAGATCATCTTTAATCAATAAAATAATAGTCATAGAACATTCTCAATGCATCCAGACGGAAGGCGGGCGCTCGGTTATTATTGGCATGGACTTCGTCCAATCAGCGCCCTGACATTCCAGGAACCGGAAACAGTGATGTTAGCTGTTCCCTGTGTTGTGTTGATTTTTAGAGAGAGGAGGAAAAGAAGATTTGACGTTTGGATTAACCTAAACTGCATTCTCAGTGTTACTGTGCCCGTTTCACTCCTTAATTCAAAAGTCAAAGGTAAACAACTCTAATTCTAAGGTGTAACATGAGCGATGTCATAAAGGACAAACGGATAGGAAAATATACCCCCCGTAAAGTTAGCCTCTCTGGAGTGCTTAGCTGCTCTGCTAGCTAGCTGCAGTGCTAGCGTCAACAAAATCATGTTTCTAACAAATGTGTGAATCCATACAGCGACATATCATCAATACATGTTTTGTTGAGTGGTGTCTCCGGTGCTGCTTGTAGTCAGACAACGTTAACAGCAGCGTTTAGCTCCTGACAGCTGCTGAGTCATTAGCTAGCTAAGTTAACCGGCTAGCTAACTATTGTTGCAACAAAACTGAAGCTGTCAGTTAACCTTTCGTCCCGACGTTCACAGGTGTCACACATTTACGTTCACGACTGTTTTGTTTGGTCATAGAAATGACAGTAATTGTAGGATCCTGCTTGTAAGGCAAGCATCGATTACATGAAGTTAATTACTTTGATGATGGAGCCAAATCACGAGTCGTCTGGTTATTTTTGTTTCAGTTCGTCACTTGTTTCAGTTTTTACACCACCATGTTGAGCCCGTTTTGGTTTCATTTTCTCTTTCAGAAATCAGTGTCAGCGTCGGAATCAGTCAATGGGAAAAATCTAACAATGTTTAGCTTTGAGGGAGATTTCAAAACAAGACCCAAGGTGTCACTTGGAGGAGCAAGTAAAAAGGTAAGTGTCATGGTGTGAAATTAATCACCAACAAAACAGTGGCAACTTGTCTGCGGTTCTTGACAGATAGTCACATTTCTCACATATCTGTGCTTAGCAGTCATCATAAACATGTCATTGTTTAAAGTGTTTTCAGATTCCCTTTTGTTTTTTGTTTCAGGAGGAGAAAGCATCTCTGCTGCACCGCACTCAAGAGGAAAGACGAAAAAGAGAGGTAACTGCTCATAACAGCAAGTCTTAATGTTGTAATAGTTTCTGTTTTGTGTGTTTATTCAAAGACAATTTGTTGTTTCTACAATAAAAGTAGAATTAAGTTTTACATGTACTACTTTGCATTTAAGTAAAAATGCATGCAGCTTTAAGTATTATATGTAAGGTTCAAGATTTTATGTTATTAGCCTATTTTGGTTCCGTGGTCAAAGAAAATGTGGTTTTGTATTACTTAGGATGAAAGAAAACGACTGAAGAATGCCATTATCATTCAGTCCTACATACGTGGCTACCAGGACTTGAAACGACAGGTAAGTCTGCGAGAATGACACAGACCTGTTTTTCATATTTTACTTTCAGAGTTCAGTTCTGCATCACAAATGTGCCTTCATTCATCATTTGCCTTTGTTGTTGTTTTTGTTGTTCAGTCTAAATACCTTTTGAAATAAAGTAAAAGAAGAATCAAGGAAAAACCCAATCTGTCGGTCCTTCTTAGTGTAAATAACTAATAACTAAGGGGGTTGGCTGTTAAATGCTGAGAATTGTAAGCCTAATTTATTTTAATAATTTAATATATAATTTAATTTAATATCTGTGAGATTTCCCTGCTTGATAACTTCCACAGACACTGTGTTTTAGCAGCACTCACATATTGTTGTTGTTGGGCGCAAACCTCGAATCTCTACGTTTCACTATTTTCATTTTTTTCATAAACTCATTCTGTTGGCCCCCCTCTACATCTATCAGTGGGTTTTACCATTTCTAAACCAATGAAATGTATTTAAAAAGCTTGTGACTAAACCTCTCGTCTCCATTGGATCCTTTAAAAGAAAACAGCGTTTTTTCTAATTCCTTAAAAAAACGCAGTTTTGGAGATAGCAGCGATATGATACTCAGCAGGTGCTTCCTGTCTCATGGTCTTGTAGATGCTGTATATTTGGTGGCACAGGCTGCGGTTGAGTCACTGTGTTAGTGAATCTAGCCTGTGTTTAATCACATCTGTGATTTTGGCGCAAAACATTAAATCAGGAAGTCTGATGAAACAGATAAGGCCTATGAATGCTGTTTGCTCAACAGTAAGGACTTGTGAAGTGTATGGGATGAGTTAATTAGTCAGTGTGGCAAAAAACAACATTTGTTTTACTGATTTTCATTGATTTTTTTTTTGGCTTCTCTTCAATTTGACAAGATTTAACTTGACAGCTGTTCATACTGACAGACTCCATCTAAGATATTTAAAATTATTGAGGATTAATATATACAAAAAAAGCTGAAGGGCTTATTTCCATTGTGGTCCTCTCTTGCAGTACAAATTGGCATATTGAATACAAAAGTGTTTAGCAAAAATGATATGGAACTTAAAAAAAAAACACAGACAATGAAACGTTGAGATTTATATAACCTACAAATCATTTGACAACTATTTATGAGATCTGATTCAAAACCTCTCAGCCCAACCAGACCGGCTGATGAAATCGAACTATTCCATTACACACATATTACATTACTGTATATTTGTAGTGTTTGTGATATTATTTAAACAAGTCCTTAAACATGTGACCTTTGAACTTTATCTTCCAGTACGCCATCCAGAGGGCACAGTTTGATGAGTGTGTGAGCCAGACACAGGGAGGGGGAGCTCAGCATGTCTTGGACGGTCCTGGTCTCTGCCTTTTATCAAGACAACTCATATTTTTCTACAGACAGAGTGTGGATGCACACAGATTGGTAAGAATCTGATACATCTTTGATGCTCTTCAATAACATCTAAATTGATTGTTTCACAGAAACTGTTATAGCTCGAGGCTGAAATACATCACAGTCAAATTGTGTCTGTTTGTGTGTTCATAAAGATATGGTTGTGCCAGAACCTGGTGAAACACAACAGTCAGTTTGTGAAGCTGCTGGTGGGCCCACAGAGACAGACATGTATGTTTCAGATCAAGAGGATCTTAGGCTTTTGCTGCAGGTACAGTACTTAAAAAAAGGAAAACTACATTTATATTTTGAGCTGCTGGATGTACAAACCTACTGAGAGAAGCTGCAGTGGTTGTCACCATCTCACTTGTCCCCTGTTTGTCTCCCCAGACTCCTACAGAACTGCAAGGATGACAGTTTAAATGTGACGGTTCCCATGCGGATGCTAGAAATCTTTTCTTCAGAGAAAACCTATCTTCCTGTTATTCCAGATGCTAACTATGTAGCTTCATTACTCGAGCAGATTTTGCACTCTATGGTACAGACAGGTAAGTCCAATAAAATCAGTGCTGACGTCATTGTCTTGGAAATGATTGAGGATATGCACAATTTATTGTTGTTGAGTTGCTGTTGAGTTTGCTGTCAGTTTTGTTGGAGGATTCAACAATTCAGTCTTGCAAACAGTCATGTCATTCCAGCGTGTACTGCAGCACAGACACAAATAAACCTTTTAAGGCCTAATTGTCGTGTAAGGTTTGTATAGAGATGATGAATGTGTGTCTGAAGTGTGTTTGACTACTTTTATCTGTACATGGGCAGTTCCTGCTTTGACTTGCACCTGAGTATATACAGCGCTGCTGTACACAGGTCAAGTACATCCAATGCTATTTCATTTTCTCAGAGGTATGACTCATTTCAAGAGCACTAATTATTCATATCGTCAACACAAAGCATCTTGTTTAATCTTCAGCACTGTGTCAACTACAGTCAGAAGCCTTGAAGCCTAATTAACCATGCAAACAGGCTAGCCCTACTTTTACAGATAGCATGTAAATATGGTTGCGGGTTATCCTTGATTCTCCTTTTACATTCTCATTATTCATAACACTTTATCTGATGCTGTTTGTGTTGAGTGAGTTACATTTGGTGAAAAACAGAAAAGCTCAAATAGCTAACTATTCTTTTGCTATAATTCTCACACTTTTTATTTTACATTCGTTAGTACAAACAGGAATGTTTAGTGCTTTTCGTGTTTATGAAGTGTTTAATTATTTAATAATATTAATAATAATAATATTAAGCTGTGTTTCTGTAGCACTTTTCAATAAAAAGTTAAGTCATTTGAGACATAAAAACAGAAAAATACTGAATAAGTTTAATGCAGGTAAAATGAAAAAAAAAAGACAAGAGACAATACAAATTTGAGAATAAGAAAATTAACCCTATACTCATGTTTTCATTGCTTGTAATTTACTATTTTTATGTTGTCTGGATGTGGTTTTCATACAAGCTCGTATAGGTCTCTACCACATCTTCACATGTACTTTTTTATGTTTTTTCCCCATCATGCTTTGTATTATGTGAAACAAATGTTTTATAAAGGAACCTGTGTCTTAACATCCTTTTTTAAACCTTTTTCTTTCAATCTGTGCCTTCTCTTCAGGATACTACAGGTCGCTGTATATTCTCGTGAATCACCGGCTCCCGTCTAGTCTGGAGTACAGTGACGCTCCCTCTATCCCTATGGCAAGCACACTGTTGGAGCACATCCTCAAACCTCTGCACTTTACCTACTCCTCCTGCACAATGGGCGCAAGGTACGGCTCCAGACTGAAGCCACAATTTGATCAGGACCTTTTAACAGTGGCAGTGGTACAAAATTCAACTCCAAAATTAACCTGCACAATAAATACTACTTTCAAAGAAACAGACATGTTGCAAAACAAATTTTACTGCTATTTGGCTCTTATTGAGAGGTAATTTCAGAGGCTGCTGCTGGAAAAGGCTCACAGTGGACAAATTTTGTTAAAATGGAATTGAACATGAACAGAACTAGCATAAAAGATGCTACATCTTTTGCTGAAGTGCCCATGAGCAACAGAATTTTGGTTAGTTACTTAAATAATGCTGCACTCATGCTGACCTTGTGTGACCTTCCTCAGGGAAGCCAGAAAATCTAATTTCCCTTACTGACAATTAATAGAATATCACAAAATAGCACATCATAGTATGATAAGAATTCACTGATACATTTTCGGTTTGTTATGTCTGTCTCCCAAACTTCTTTGTTTTTTGGCACAGAGAGAAGCTAACGGCATGATAGCAGGAAAAAGAAAGTCTTTGTCCTGAGTGAATTCTTTAAATATCATCCATTAAACTGATCGGACAAACTACAGCAGCTTTTTGTCCCCTCCAGTCAGCGCTGAAGCAGTAATTGCTTCAGAGACCAATTTACAACAAGCCATAAAAGGCCCCCAGACTCGCTCGCTCGCCAGAGTGCAGAATATCAGGCTGTTTGCCCTCACTTTCAGACATTCTTAATAACAAACGACAGGCGACTTCTTTTCTTCTTTGAAGAAAAGCAAGGCGGGAGTGAGAGAGACTTGTGTACACACTGACTCTAACAGCTAATTATCTGACTTGGCCCACCAGATGTGTGTGACTGGGCCACACAAAGCAGCTCTGTTTGGAGACACAATATTGGAGTACTCACGCAGCAGAATGAGCAGGGTGATGTCCAAACTCCCGGCTGTCTCAGCTCATTTCTGTGTGAACATACAGTATTATGATTCAGTTTTGTTTTTTACATATCACAGCACTCTTTTCATGTTTTTAACTCGTCTGATGTTTGTCTGTCATCTTACAGGCAGTTTGTGTTTGCAGCCTTTACTGAGGAGTTTATCTCTGCACCATTCACCGAGCAGATCTTTCACTTCTTTATCCCGGCACTGTCCGACGTCCGTCTCTCATTCCCATTCGAGGCCTTCCTGAGCTCCCTTCAGGGCACCATCGGTTCCTCCTCAGCAGCACAGAGCCAGGCGCCCTGGGTGTTTTACTTTGTCCTCTCTGCAGGGGAGAACTGCTTAGGTGGGTGGCACAGTTTAGATGTGTGCACACAGACCAGTGTTTCACACACTATAGAGTGTACAGCTCATATGAAGTATAAACTCTGATTTATAGAGGTGAAGATATGATGGTGTAAACAGTAATAGTGATGGGTGTGTGTTGGCAGGCTCGCTGTCAGAGGAGGGTCTCCTGCTGTACCTCCGAGCTCTGCAGACGCTACTGCCGCTGCTGCCGGTGTCAGAGAGCAGCAGCAGGCCTGAAGTTACCAGTGACTCAGAGGACGATGATGATGCTGGCATCCATCCTCCGCCGAAGCAGGTACGATGCAGAAACACAGACATAAATGTACACAAAATGTTAACGTATCGCTAACATTTGAAGCAATATTAGTTTTGTTGATGAATCAAGCGCATAAAAATGGATGATTTTCTAATAATTCTCTAATAATTCTATCTTCTTTTTTTTTTAAAACAAATTTTTATGTAAAATTTCTTGCAGTTTGTGGGAAATTTCTTGCCAAGTTAGTCACTTCTTTTTTTTGCTTATGTTCTCAAAAGAAAGCAAACCAATTTGCTCACTTTTCAAAGGGTCAAGCAGCTTGTGAAAGATGTCTGAACGCAGAACGAGAAAACTGATGTCGATTCAGGTTTCGAAGGGTTAAACCCACATTTCTTTCCTTCTCCATCAGGATGACAGCAGAATCTCGGTGCAGCTCATCACAGAGGAGTGTGTCCACAAGCTGGACACTAAACATCAGACTAACGCCCTGCTGAACCTGGTGTGGAGGGATTCGGCCAGTGAGGAGGTTTTCACCATGATGGCATCCATCTGTCACACACTCATGGTGCAGCATCGCCTCATGGTGCCAAAAGTCAGGTACAAACGCACACATTTTTGGTCTGTCATCACTGCTAAATGACAAATACAATTTATGATGTTTATTCATCAAAAATAGCACAGATTGTTGGCATCCTTTACTAAATTTCTATAAAATATTTGGGGTGTTTTAAATATAGTAATTGCAACCAAGGTGAAGCAGGTGTTTGTGTTTTTTAACACAATTTTATTGGTTTTTGAAAGTATAACTACCACACAGCATAAGAGAAAGACAACAGTAGAGTAAAATAAACATATAGCCATATGCGTACAAAAAAACACACATATAGGCACTCACACACAAACAGAAATGTAAAAAAAAGAAACAAACAGACAAAAAAACTAAACAAAACATGCAGTTGCACAAAGTAAAGGCCCCTTGTGAGTGGGTACAAAAAGATGCAAGAACATAGATAAATATGACTTAGTTCATTTGGAGTTACAATCATTATATTCATTCAGTGAATCAGGTGATGGTGAGTCAAAACATAAAAACAAATTTTATTTTATGTCATATCATAACATTTTACACGTCTTGTCAAGAGGAGCCTTGCGTTCGGAAAGCTTGTTTACACGCCTACCTGATTGAGAGGAAAACTGTGTCTTTATGTGTTTCCGCGCTGTAAGCAGTAATGTAAATAACGGTGAAGTGAGGCAGGCAGTTATCAGTGGTCCGCACCCACTGGCATTTACAACCGGCAAAGGAAGCAGGGATGTCAGGGAAGCTGTCAGTTCTGGATGAGGGCAATTACCCCTTCTCAGGTTGATTACATTAGGGCCAGGATGTCAGAGGTGGTGTGGGGGTGTGTGGATGCTGCATTGACTGACGGGGAGGTGATCCAGAGTGAGCTTCGTGGATGGTCAACCTGCTCTAGTTAATTATTTGTGGAGCCAGTTGATTTAAATGTGTGGGTGGGAATGTTTTATGGATTTTATTATATCATATTTGCAACTGTGTCTTTTTGAAACCCTAGCATGGGCAAAACCACGCTAAAAGGATTAATTTAAATTAGCCTCCTTTGTAATTAAAAGCTGGACACATGCAGCTCGAGTCCAACGGTCAACTAGTTATTTTGAAGTATTGCTTACAAATGGTTGCGCAGAATTTAGAGGAATTTCAGCACATATCCTCCCTTTCCCCTTAATTTTTTACGGCTTCCTCCTTCTCTTCGCTTTTACCATAAATCCTGCCCTTCGTCTTCCATCATTATTGGATATCTGTACAAAATAATTAGCTCACTGAGAAAGATTAATCACTGCAAGAGTGGACGGGATAGCTTTACAAGAGGCTAAGGGGAGCAAATTGCATCCCTGCCTTGATTTACTGCTCTTACAGCAAAAAAAAAGAGAGGCTGGCCAGTCGTCCAGCCAGCCCGGCACACTGCCTTTTTAATAAATATGTAAAATGTCTCATGAAATGATTTTTTTTTAGAGGACAACTTAAAAGCTGTACGATGATTCGGGTCCAAAATGGACTTTTGATAGGTTTCCTAATTGTGCTTAGCCCACGTTTGTTCAAGTGGGTTTGGTGTAATTTCTGTTTAATTGTTTAACATAGGATATTTGGTGTAATTTCACTTTGATAGTTTGGTTTCACCCGACATAGCACTCTGTTGCTAACGGGGCTTGCTCTGATGAAAGTGAGTGCAGATGAGCTTTCATTTACTTTTGAGTGTTTGCTGTGATTTTTGTGTTGTCATGAGATAATAGCGTTGATTGTGTTAATACAGAATCCTGCAAAACAAATTTGTATTTAGGTGGAAACTCGCTCTTTATGGTATCAAATCTGACTCGAGTGCGGCTGTTATTTTTCCGCTGCACATGGATTCTTCCATTACTGCAAAATGAAATGATCCGGTCGTGATTCATCAAGCTGTTTTTCTCTCTCACACACACACACACACACACACACACACACACACACACACACACACACACATGCAACCCCTTTTGATGTCTTGACTTTGTTTATTAGTGGTTCATTCCATGATTGAAATGGGGGTTCAGGTTCTCTCGGGCTGTAAATCAGCGTGTCAGCTGGCATTTAGTGCTTTGTTTCCCATTTCAATCAAACACCCGCATCACTTGTTATGAGCCCACAGCACTTCTCTGCGCTTCTCTCCTGAGCCTTGTAGTACTGACAGATGGCGTGCGCTTGGCACAAACCATTTTTCAAGTCGAATTGAGGGTCGTCTGACACTCTGCTCCTAATGCTCATTTCCATTTTGGGAGTTTCGAATGGGTTTTGGTAGATTGAATGGTGGAATGGGAGTTTGAGCGTTGACATTGAAATGAGAATATTCAGTAAATATAGGATTCCCTTTTTCTCTCGCTCTACGTCTCTCTTTTTGTCTCTTTAAGGTGACCTTTAGTCCTCTACAGAGAATACACGATGCCGCCCTATTAAAGGCAAGCATCCTTATAGGTGTCAGCACTGTCACTCTTAACAAAGGCCTATTATATGCAGGGGTGCTTTATTTTGCCTTTTAGCTTACTTACCACATTATTGTCACCTGTACTTACCCTCTGTGTGAAAAGCCATGCAATTTAGGACTGCACACACACACACACGCTTGAACAAAGAGCAGCTTCACACCTTGGTGCCACAGCCCGTTGAGTGCGGAGCGACTATAGCGAGGTATGCGGGCCCTCCTCGGTGTTATCATGTAATTCACTGTGAGTGTGGAAGCATGCTGGCGCTGCGGGGTCACGGCGAGGGCCAGGCTGCCCCTCCTCCTCTGTCCTCCATTGTCTTGCTCCCCTGGCCATTAAGTTAAATGGGGCTCCAGCAGGAAGCCAGAGGGCTGTTTATGACCCGAGCTGGGTACCCTCGCCAGCAACTAGTTTACTAATGGAAGGTGCCTCGCCTAAATAAAGCTTAATGGCTCATTTAATCTCTTTTCAGCCCTCACCAGGTATAAAAGGGGAGAGAAAGGCCAAGAAAATTTCTATGAGGGAAATCTTAGTTAACAGCGTCATTTATTTTTTTCCTCCGTGTTACCTTTGTCCTTTGGTTAACAGGGCAAATTTAACAATCCCAACATAGCAGACAGATTGACGGAAAGTAATTTTACTGTTCTACACTCTGATTGTGTCATCTGATTGAAATAGCTCTTTAACTCATGTCGTCTTGTTGATTCGAGTTATATCCTTCAAAATTCAACAAAAAATAAATTTAATTTGTCTTTCTGTTTCTTTGTTCTTTACAGACTTTTGTACAGTTTAGCTTTCAATGCACGTTTCCTGAGACATCTCTGGCACCTGATAACTTCCATGACAACAAAAATGATCACCGGGTGAGCTCATTCAAAGCTGATTATTGGCAAATGTAGCTGCGTGTACATACAGCATATGTGGTATACTGAGCCTCTTCCCCTCTCTCTGTCTGCCCGCTCAGCTCCATGGTGCCGCTGCTGCAGCTGATCTCGCGAGGCTCTCCCATGTCGTTTGAGGACTCCAACCGCATTATTCCCCTCTTCTATCTCTTCAGCTCTCTCTTCAGCCACTCGCTTATCTCCGTGCATGACAGCGAGTTTTTTGGTCACGAATTGGAAGGTAATAAACGTTCTCATCTTTTTAATCGGTCCTTGTTTTGCACCCTCAAGTTTTTCATGTTTGCTGCCTAATTTTGCTCATCTTTGCCCGAGGTCATACTCAGGTCTGGAGCTTTATGATTTTAGGGGCAGAGAAATTTACTTGAGAGCACAAAGACCACATTTCAGGAATCAAGGCCATAAGTTAAAATTGCGATACAGATTTCATTTAAATAGACTAAAAAAGACTAATTCATTTCTAAAAGCATTAATGCATTTATAATAAACAGTGTAACACCCCTGGAAAAATAAAACTAAAAATAAAGACTTTTTGAAGTCTTCTGGTTACAGCTTGATAAGGTATGAGTATATGGTGACTTCTATTCTCTTCACATCTATAAGCATGTAGTTATGAGTCAGACATATGCTTGTACGTACAGGGTTCCCACAGTCATGAAAAGCCTGCAACAATCATGACATTTCACAGTCACATTTTCCAGGCCTGGAAAAGTCATGAAATGAGTAAAAATCAAAGTTTTGGAAAAGTTGTGGATTTTTTTGTGTGTAATGAAACTAACTATTAAAGATTGGAAAAGGTTGCTGTTTTTTTATATAAAAATTCTAATTTTGAGCAGAACAAGTTCATGTTATACTTTGCGATTGGTCATTAATTTGGTTTATCCTTGAAAACTCATGGAAAAGTTTTAAATGTGGTCAATGAAAATGTGTGGGAACCCTGAATTCAGTCTACATATTTTACAAGTAATCCGATTTATGTATGGTTGAGAAATTATCTCACAGTTAATTATGACATTAATAACACTTAATAACCTCCTGAATTAAACACATCAGGGTTTTTTTGCAGACCTGATGTTGGGATTAACTAATAAGTGTGCCATCTGTCTCTTTTTTAATAATTACATTTTTTATTACTTTTTAACAAGAAAATCAGAAACTAAATGAGCTGAATATTTAAAACCAAAACAAACAAACAGGCAGGTAAACTAACAGGTATTGACAGACATTAATGTGTGAAAGAGTTATTTAGTCACAGTATTGTGCTGGACATTAGTGCAATGTGTCACTCACAGGTTTGCTATACGGCATCATCAGTGTCAGTGTCACATGGGAAAATTGTTTTCTCCACCAAAACTGTCCTATTGTTCTCATCTCTGTTCCACATGGGCAGTACCGATTGGCCCATCACAAACTTCAGAACAGGAGCTCTTTTACTCTTGCATTTTTATTGGGTGCACCACACGTTGATCTGACGCTCTACACTAAAATGAGAGCTTTCTGTTTGAATTAACAAACATTTAAGTTTTACTTTCACTGCACCTTGGCTTCTTTGAAATTCCTGCCCCGGTTGTACCTACTTTCAGAATTTTATTTTTTGACAAATCAATATATCGTCAGGGGATTGATTGACATCACGTCCCAATAAAGCTGGTTATCCTGTGGACTCACTCATCTCTTGTCTCCCATTTCCCTCATTTGGTGGTTTTATCAAAGTATATTGCCATCGTTGGTTGTTTTCAGCAGTCACGCGCTGTCTTGCCGCCATGTAAATGTGAAAATCAATATTTATATAAGACAATGAGCACATTCTCCCTTTCAACAGGTCAGACACAGTCCTCCATGATGCCCTTCACGCTGTTAGAGCTGGTGACTCTGTCTCGCTGTCTGAGGGACGCGTGCCTGGGAATCATCAAGCTGGCCTACCCCGAGACCAAAACAGAGCACCGCGAGGAGTACATGGCAGCCTTCCGCAGTGTGGGTGTCAAGACAAACACTGTGGTTCAACAGCGCATCCAAGCCGAGCAGAAACGCTGGGTACAGCTCTTCAAGGTAAGATGTGTAAAGCTACCTGCACGTTAAAGCTGATTGTGCATAAATTATTCATATTTGTCAAATAATGGATTTTTGGTTATTGCGCCTGACATGCAACTGAATTTGCTTTTCTTTAATCTAATCTTGATATGGACAATAAGAAAAAAAAAAAAATCCTATGACTTTGAACTTGTAATTGCAGGTGTTTGAATTTGTCAGCATTCAATTGATGATAAGCAAATTTTAATCAAATATTCGTTATCTAACACAATTGCACACATTGTGCCCACAAATCGTGCTGTCAAGACTGATGCAGCATCAAAAAAATGCAACAAGCAAACAAAACAAAAAACAGTCATATATCAAAATTTGGAACTTGTTCTCTTTATTATGTCTTTAAACTCGGCGTGGGGAGAACAGTGGGAGGGGATGGCACACTGTGTGTTTGTCAACTCAAACACACACAGAGGCCTGCACAGTCAATTTGAAACCTGCCTGTTGCACCTTTTGAGTAGTGTGATTCATAAAGAGTATCCTTGTGGTTCTTGACCTCAGTCTTATGGTAAAATGTTCCTTTTTTCATGTCATTGCAAACAGTGCCATACGTGACTGCAGATTGTGCCACACACTTCTCATACTGTTGGTAATGCGAAAAACATGCCGAACAGTTTGAACTCTGTTATTCTGACTCACAGGATGGAGACAGTGCTTATAACGCTGCCATTTGATTTCGGACGGCTCAGATGATTTTAGTCATACATTATCTATCATGCTCCAGGATTTTGATAATAACCGTATGAAAATTTATCCAAAACTGTACAAAATACATGGGTATGATCCACATTTACTGTCCCGCATCTTCTCCAACATGCTTTTACCGTCAGTATGACAATTTTGCTTGCCTCCCCACATGCAAATGTTCTAATCCTAAACGAACCCTTCTGACACTATTTTGGCACCATCACTGCATCCTGGGCTTAGCAATGCTCCAGAAAATTGTGATTGTTTTAAAGAAATACAAACAAGTCAGTTTTTTTCCTCTCAGTGTAAGCACAGACCCGAAAACTAAGTGTGAGACAAGATTTCTGTGGAAAAAAAACCTACCTAACCCTGCTTTCAACTGTTTAAAACTAACTTACCATCCACTGTAACTCAGTAAAGTGTTGTCATTTGAACTCATGACGATAATCCAAGGTTTGTGTCTTTCTTTTCCGTAGATACCTAACGGCATTAATCATGATATGTGACACATTAACACTAGGGATTATCCTCATGGAGCCTCTCTGTGCATTGAGGTGTAGTGACCTAATGCCTCGTCTGTGTTAGTGGAAATCAAGCATGTATGCATGAGCAGGCAAAGACAAGGTGGAGCGCTGCCATGGAGGTCATCCATTGGTTATTTACCCAGAAGAAATGAGGCAGAAAACAGCATTAACTTCATTCTCCTCAGCTCTTTTTCTCATTCCACATGTCCCTTTCATTTCGCCTCTCTACTCCGCTCCATTCTCTATCAAGGAAACAGTAATTAAGAGACTTTGTTCTTGGCTGTTAGTCTTTGACAGAAGGATTTAAAAGTGAACACTGGCGTTCTGTGAAAGGTGGCAAATACGCGAAAAGCACGTCTGGAATTTTCATAAAAGATCTGCTCAAAGGCCTCTTGTCAGCTAAAACGACCCATTAAAGAAGTGGGGAGCAGGGGAAATGCATTTTCCAAATTGAACAGTGGGATTTACAGTCGGTTTAACGCTGCTGACCCCTAACACGCTAATGTTTGGTTCGTGTCATCAGCCGTCCCTCCCCATCTTTTATCACCTCCATTGTCGAGCTATCTATTTAATTGAAAGAAGTTAATTGAATGAAAATGATCAACTAAGCTTGTATTAATATTGCTAATGGAACTTTCTTCTTGGCCATGTTTGGAGAACGATGTCACGCTGGAGTTTGGGAAAGGCCCATTAAGGCTTGCACTTAACCCGATGGGCTAATTAAGGAATGCTTATTCATTCCCAGAGTCAGGGGGTAGACCTGCTCCAAACCCATCGCCACGCGCCTTTTACAGCATTTTGCACTTGCCATTATTGCGGACTCTGGTTGCCTCGCAGTGATTGGCCGAGATTGATTGTCGCTCTATGAAAATGACGTGCTTTAGAAAAGAACATTTCGATTGAAATAATCTACCCTGGGTATTATATGGAAATGGACTGGCTGTAACTGTTATGGCAGACATAACAGCTCCCTTAACGAACCTTCGTGCAATGACACGCATGAGGTTATACAGCCGATGTCTGACGGCGACGAGCCATAGCAACAGCAGAGCCCATTGTGTCCAGTCGAAGGAGGCTGAAACTTTAATTGCCTTCTTCTTATGTTTTTGAAAGAAATCAAGCCAAGTTGGTCAGGTTTCAAAGGGTTAAGAGACACTGGCAAATATAAAGATTATTTTATACAAAAGTCACGTTTCAGTTCATACACCAGTTTAGGAGAAGCTTCTGTGCTAATTTGGTACAGCAAAAATGTATTTCACTATACAAACAGTGAACACTTTCCTAAAAGGCAACAACAGGTCACAACAGGCTATAAAACTGAAAAACATATCTTACATGATAAAACAAAAATGCCAAAATACATAGAATAATATATTTAAACATTCAAAGCATTTATTATCCTGCTGACTGCCAGATTTGGGCAGTCCGTTAAAATGTGCGTTGTGCATGTTGGATGCATTTCTCAAATACCACAATGGTGTTGCCATACTGACCCATTGTCCTTGTCTTATACACAACTTTCTCTCTGTTGCTGTTGTAGCTTCCCAGCCCAAGTATTTCATTTGCGCTAGCCATAATGCAACTGACTCTTGTGTTAATCTGCTTGTTTTGTGAACCTAGATGAATTTTGCTAATGGTGTATGACCAGAAGTTTGCAGGCAGAGCATGTGCACGAAAAAAATTGGATACCAAATTACATGCATCCATCTACATATCATTGTATTGCATGTATTCTATGTGCATCTGTGCACCAGACTGTGACGGTTCTGTACAAAGACACAAACCGTTACAGCCCTACTCTGTATGTACATACTACAAAGTCACAACATTCCTCAAAGTGAAATATTTTTGTAACGAGCCTCCAGCCGGCCAGTCCAGAGCCATGCTGCTGCTACTGGCAGTGCTGTGAACCGAAGCTTCCTTGTCTTTTGCATTTTCTGTCCGATGGCTGATGTCAGCAGACCTCGCCAGTAATTAACAGGGCTGGACATTGAGGGACGGCACAGGTCGTTTTTCTTTTATACTCCCCATAAATGGCACACTAATGGCTGAATTCTCAAATTGCTTTTTTTCTCCTCTCTAAGCGAAGGCACCTCATCCTGTTGAATTGCCTTTACACAGAAAACCCTCTTTATCAGTGTTGTGTTCTTTGCTCTGAAAAGAACTTGAAATGTTTTATATATTTCTTTATCTTTCAGTGAAGTGGATGTTTTGGGGATATAATCGCTTGAGTTAGAGATGTTAATGTAATGTGTGTGCCTGTCTGTGTCTGATCTACTACGCAGGTCATCACTAACTTGGTGAAGATGGTGAAAGCGCGCGACATTAGACGACCCTTCTGTCCAGCAGGTCACTGGCTCTCTGAGGAGGTCAACATCCGTGCAGATAAGGTATCTACCTGACTATCATCACAGCTGTTTAGATTTTTGTATGCATTTATTTTTTGGATGTGCTATTATATCTGATATTGGCCTTTTCATAAAATAACGTGTAAATAAAATACGTAATGTCAAGCTGTATTCACAAAGCTTCCTCATATGAGTTGGTTGCATTGGTTAAAGTCAGTGAATATCCAAAATATTATGGCTTTCTCTGTTTCTATTTCACCATAAAAATAAGATGAAAGGTCTTTATGCATGTTAGAAATTTAACCAGCAAATCGACACACAGCTTTGTATGAGTGGTTTATCAGCATCTTAGTTTAATAATGTAGTTATTTGCCATCTACTGCATTAGCACCTTTAAAAACGTTAGAAAGTGGTTCACAAAGAACTTAAACCAAACAATGTAGATAATTTAAAATGACACCAACTAATGATACAACAGGGCAAGTTAGCACTGATTCTAAAGCAGCAACTGATAAGTGGAGAAATTTATGAAAATAAGTTTTTAGGTGCTATTTAAAAGGAGGTTGCTGAGTTTTTCTGGAGGATTTTCAGAGCTTTGGATTTCTGAAATCTAGAGCAAAGGCACTATCAGGAGCTTTATCTTTCTTCATCTCACTACTTGCTTCTTTTGCTTTTCAGGTCACCCAGTTGTACGTCCCTTCTGCGAGACACGTGTGGAGAACGCGACGGATGGGTCGCATTGGGCCTCTTCAGTCAACACTTGATGGTAGAGTAATCTGTCAATGTTAATGTTTTTTTTTCCTTTTTTCTAACAACAGTGCAGAGCTGTGGTGATTATCTAGCCAGTGAGTAATAAAGACAGGGACTCACTTACACTAACATGCATGCACGGATGGCCTGGCTACCAAAACAAAGAACAAAGCAGTTTGGACACACAGAAAAGGAACGTGACTTTATTCTCTGCTCAGGATGTCATTACTTCACTATGTATTTACACAGCAAATACTGGTTAGCTGCTATATTAATATTCATAATATGAAATATAAAACTTTTTTTTAATAGTTTTCCCTGCTGCATCCACAGAAATTATAGGTCATTTTAGATTAACAGAATAAAATTAGGTAATAAATTTTTTTCAAAATATGTGAATAAATCTAATGATAATAATAAAAAAGTTATAATAATAATAAAATAATTAAAAACAATAGAAATTAGAAGAAAAGAAAAGAGGAAAAACATTAACAGATCAGAGGTGTGAATCAGAATAACAGACAAAATCCACACAAAAAATGTGAATGGGAGTAAGGGTCAGGGGAGGGAGTTGCATTTGAATGTGTACAGTGATGTGAGTGTTAGAATCTGTGAAAACCTTTAACGAAATGTATGTCTTTTAGTACCAAATATAATTTGAAAGGAAAAGTTTCTATGCTTTAATGTTGAAAATGAAAAATATGGTATTAAAAAATTAAAGAATTAAAATGTTTTGACATATATGACATACTATAAAAGTAGATGGCAATTATCTACGTCTTAGAGTAGTCTGCACAGTATTTGTGATCAATTAGAACAACTCGACTGCTATCCAAAATTGTTATTCTGGTGCACTGCACAGAGCCGCTCCATTGGCAGTATGTAAAAATTTAGAATAGTATACAGTAATGCTTGTGTCAGCTTAATAAAGAGTGCAGGAAATCATCCTAATTGCTGTCCAAAGTCACCTTCTCTGTGTTTGCGTTTCATATTCTATGGAGCTGTGCATTGAAAGTGAGACAGAAGGGGGGGTCATTTCCATAGTTTCTATCTATACTAGATGGGGGGAAGTGGTTAGGGTGCAAATTGAATCATCCTTCAGTGTAGGATTAGAAACAAATTCTTCCTAAACAAATGCCTAAAAAACAGCACCTCACAGGGACAGCGAAAAAAAAAAAACTCGGAAAAGTCATTAGCCTTCCCCGTTTTAACAGATATATTACCACATTTTCTCCTCATTGACTCAATTAGGCACTCAGAGGAAAACACACTGACGCAGGCAGGACTTAATCTGGCTCACTTTGAGCCATCCCGGGTTTCTGTGAAGTATGGTGTGAAACAAGCTGATAACAATGTGTGTATGATCTGCCTAATCCCACTCAGAGGCTGTATGGGATAAATTCAATTAGTGTGAAAGTACCTGATGAACTCAGCCACATCTGGTCCATGTGTTTGTCTAGCCTTTTCTCATTTCCTTAAATGGACAGGCCCATGGCTGATGAATGAGCAACGTATTGACCACTCCGAGGCCATATTTCTCCTCAAAGATGGAAACCTGATGGGAAAATGCAGATCAGATTGACTAATTGAGCAGAATAATTGAGCTGCAGTGGACGCAAAGTGAGGAGGGTGAAGAGCGGTTTAGCTATTGTGGCAATTTTTTTTGTGGGCTAAACAGTCTAAACCCAGAGTTTAATACAAAACAAACATCAGCTTAATGGATAAAACTCGGCAGGTGGGTGGCCAGCTCACAGTTGGGTTAATTAAAAGGGTGTAGGATGGAAATGTCTTTAATGGCTGGCTTGTAAACAGTCGACTAGGTATTACTTACAGAGCTGATCAGTGAGGAGGGTAATAATACTGTTAGATGTGTGTTACACACAGAGGACACCTGATATTGGGAGGTATCCTCCAGATAAAGTTTCCCTGAGTAAGGTTGTAAATCTCTGTCAGATTTAGTCCCGTGCACTTGTAGTTGACCCTGACCTTTGAACCATGTGGAGAAGACAAAATAATCATTATATTTGTCAGTGTCTCTTGACCCTTTGACAGCTGAACAACTTGGCTTGATTTTTGTTCAAAAACATAAGAAGAAGGCAATTAAAGATGGAAAGAACCAAAAATTAGCAATTAGTAAAAAAAAAAAAAAAAAAAGTATAGGAAAATTATCTGAAAATTAGTAAAATAGATAAATAAACAAAAAAATAAAAGTTAAAAAAAAAACTGAAAGGAAATGACCTAGAAAAAGTGCTTAACAATTCTAATAATTTTATAACATAATGTTAAATATGTTATTATTATTTAATATGTAATTATCCAGGTTTTTCACTCTTCTTTGGCCGTTTTCGCGTGGTAGTACTGCGAGTATCAAAACGTCACGTTTTTTTTTTCTCATTTGCATATGTTGCAAGCATGTGTGCATAAAGCACACAGAGCCAGTTGTTTCTAACCTCCTCTGGTTGGCGCTCTGTTATATCCTCATATTGATTTGAATTTGATTATTTGTTCAGCTCTACTGCTGTTTTTGCTCAGTTTGATTTTCGCTCAACATGAATTTGCAGTAAAAGCAAAAAAACAAAACATCACCAGCAATCTATCATTATCTTTTTCATAATATGCGCAATAATATTTTCCCGAATAACTGTTAAAGGTTGACAAAAATAAAATGTATTTTTAAGTCCTATTTACTAAGATTTTTTTCATTGAATTTTGTCTGTCTTTCTGCAGTTGGTTTAGAGCCCCCACAGCTGTCCGTGTCTGAAGAGAGACATCTGGCCATCCTCACAGAGCTCCCTTTTGTGGTTCCTTTCGAGGAGAGAGTCAAGGTATGCTGTATACGGGCTGAGTGTTGGAGGGTTTGCCAAAGAACTATGTTGTTTCCGTCAAATTGAGGGCCCTATTATCGACATTCTGTATAAGCAAAAAATTGCATGCAGTTATACATTTAACATCCTATTATGGAAGTGCAACACTGCTGCTGTAGATCATAATGTTGCTGCATAATTCTTCCAAGCTGTGTGACTGAAACTTGGGCAGTATATCGATAGAAACTGCACAGTTTTATTCTTAAGTATTTTTCTGATGAAGTATCGTCATGTGTACAATGATCAGGTCTGTCACAATCAACCACAGGATGTTGGACAAAAATCCCACAGGGGTCTAGTCAGGTGTGTGGCTACGACTGTCATTTACAATATTTTAATATCAGTTGGTGGAGCGTACAGATAATGTCCATGGGATTTTTTTGTCCGAATGTATGTCCCAGAGACCTGGCTTTAGGCATGGGTGGTAGTATTACAGTACGCCAGGGTATTTAAAAATCCCAATGGTGTGATTTCAAATACTGTCAAAAATACAGACCCTCATCTTTTTATTATCTTTATACTGGAGAGGCTGTAGTGAGGATGTTTTGCATGCAGTGTGCATCACGTGCCCTGGAGGTTACGCCCAGGCCACGCTGTAGTCGTGAGCAGTGTGTGTTCACATTGGCAGCGTTTGTTGTTGCAGAGCTGCCTACTGTTAAAAATACTGTATTAAAAGCACACACTCCACTCATTGATGAAACTGTGCAGCTCCTGCATTGTCAGCAACATGGTCCTGCAAATGTTTTACAATAAAATGCCTTCTGTCGACAACTGAAGGGATTCTGTCGACAGACACATTGTCAGATGGCTTTTATTTTGAAACAGAAACAGGAATGGTTGAGTAAAACAAATAAATATGTATTTTGTCGTCTCTGTGGCAGAATAAGACATTGAAGCTATAGTAAAATATGGCATAGAGTGAAAAGACAGTCAAAAGACCATTTTAGATGTCTATTTTTGCTGAAAATCGCGCGTCACGTGGTAAAAATCGGAGAGACTCTGTTTCTCTAGATGTGCCGCACCTGAGCAGTGCTGCTCATGCTGGCAGTGAGGCTGCTCTAACTTGGTAACATGGGCACCAAAATAAAAATGAACAGGTTTCCACAGCACGAAAAATAAGGAAAATAGGTGTAAGAACACAGATTTGATCATATATCGTATTCCCTGGTGAAACCCCAGTAAGCTATGAAAACTAGATAGTGCCCAAGCCTACCTGCCTTAATGTTATTAATTATTGCTTAGTGGTGCCTTGCTTTTTGACAGACATAGTTTGTTTAAAGTTATATGAACACCACTCTTCTGTTGCTTTTTATACCCTTCTTTCACCCTCTTTCTGTCTCTTTTTGCTCTAACCTGCCAAAAAAGACATATCATACCAAAAGATGATGATCAAAGACAAATGATGGATGATATATAGTAGAATCTATACTCAGAATTAAACAGTTTTACTACTGAAAGGATTTGTCACTGACCCTGCCACCGTGCTAACATCTGTCTTGTAGATCTTCCAGAGGTTAATCTATGCTGACAAACGGGACGTGCAGGGGGACGGGCCATTCCCTGATGGCATCAGTGTCACCATCAGACGCAACTACATCTATGAAGATGCCTATGATAAACTCTCCCCAGAAAATGGTATGGCTTCAGTTTAAATACAGTAACGGTTTTTACATGTGGTGTTAAACATGTGATGCAAGAACACTTGACGCTATATTGTCTGGAAAATGTGCTGTAGAGGCCGTGTTATGTGTTTTCAAGATGACGAGTACAAGAGGAAAGGCAGCACAGTGTGGTAAAACGTTGACTGTTACTGAAACTCTTGTTATGCTCTATAAAATCTTAATGTTGAGGTTCAAGTTAGAATTAGAGATGAAGCTCTCTCCTTGTGCAGAGTATTGAATTTCGGTAAAGCATAATTGTGGCTCCGATTATTATAATGGACTACATAAAAGCAGAATCAATTATTTTAAGTCACCTCTTTTGTGTTTGAATTTGAAAGGGCACTTTGGTGGGGGCAATCTGATTAAAAAGAGTAGTAGGAGACCTGGGCTGAAGACATGATCTATATCATTTATGTGTCTATAAGTTATAGCTGCCTTGATTTATCACTGTACATTAATTATTCTGAAAGATGACCTCTTATAGAATTTGATTTGAATATTCTGCAGGTCAACAAAGTGCTTCCTTGCAAAATGTTTGTTGAGAAAAACAACATGATAGACTAGATAGAAATAGCATTGGAATCATACTGTACGTTTTTCATTCATTATTTTCTATTTATAGGGATAATAAGGTCATTAATTGAAAGGTTTGCTCTGTAAAAGAAAAGTTTTTGCATCTAGCCACAGTTGTAAAGACATTGTCATGAAAAACAAAGTGAGACCTTGTAACTGAACCTTAAATAGAGTTCAAAACTAAAATTCAGGATAATATAATTAATCCACTGGATAGCAGTGAGGCAGTGTCATAGACTTGTAAAACGTTTCACAGAACTACTTATGAATTTAACCATCGCTTAAGAGGACAAGCGGTCATGGAAAATGAATGAATGATCTGGAAAAAGCCAAGTTAGGGTTATATGTCATACTATTAGACCAGTTGTATCAAAATCTTCTCTACCTTAAAGTGTCAAAACGGTCTAAATATTAGGGCTCTCCGCACCAAGAACGATAACTTGAACGATATTGATGAATGATAACGTTCTACAAACAGTTGTCTCAAGTCTTTTTATCAATCACCAAATGGCTCTGTAATCCCAACTTAATTGTTCGTCATTGTTGTGTTTATTATAGTTATGATGTGGGCTCTGCCATCCATTTATATAGGTACAGTTATCGTCTTTGGTGTGGAGTGCCTTGAAGAATTTAAAGCTTTTGCAGAGGACATAGTAGCAAAGTTACTTTGCATCTTGTTTCTTACAGGCTGCAGTCTCACTGCTCTTTTGCCTCACAATTGCTTGTGTCATCTTGTCTCTCAGGAATACGTTATGGGCTTTAACTCACTGTTTTATTGTATTTTTTTAATCGGTTTATGTACAACTGTTAATGAGCTCACTTGCTAGATAGCTTCTTGATCTCTTACATTTAAACACTTTTGACATTGCAAATGCAGTGTGTTTGGCAAAAGTTTAAAGGAACAAAAATCTCATCGCTGACTCTTGATATTTCACTAAAATACTGTAGTTATGCAATAATATACTATAGCCATAACTTGCCAGGAGTATGAGAAATTATTAAAATTATAAAACTTGTGGTCTGTTGATAGAACTTCAGGTTGCATTTCACAGGGATTTACTGGAGATTCAAAGGGCAACATGAGTGTGTAACAAAGGCCAAGAAATAATGTGATTTCCATTAAACGTGTTTCTGACTTTTCCTAAATAATGTCATTGCCTGTTTGATTCCCTCTCTGGAAATTGCTGAGAATGAGTTTTAAGAATGGTATTGCTGAGATCTCTGAATGGCTATTAGTTGAATTTATCAGAGTGAGGAAAGGTTTATTGTGACCATTAACTTTATTTGTCAGTGTTTTCATTTTGTTTCTTTTCTCATGCTCTGTTGTCCTGTTAGAACCGGACCTGAAGAAGAGGATCAGAGTCCACCTGCTGAATGCTCACGGTCTGGATGAGGCTGGCATTGATGGTGGAGGCATCTTTCGTGAGTTCCTCAATGAGCTGCTCAAGTCAGGCTTCAATCCCAATCAGGGCTTCTTCAAGACGACCAATGAAGGCCTGCTGTATCCCAGCCCTGCTGCAGAGATGCTGGTTGGAGACTCCTTTACGAGGCATTACTACTTTCTAGGCAGGATCCTCGGAAAGGTGAGCCTCCCAAAGTAAAATCCCCATAATGATTATGACGATGTTAGATAATACCATGTCCTTTTAGAAATCTTAAAATCCTAAAAGGAATAATTCATCTCCCAGATGACCATTTGTTTGTCAAGTACTGAGCATGTTACGTTGAATTTGTGAGGAAAAACTGTTTTTCACATGCATTTGTGGTAAAAGAAAACTTCAAAAAACTTCAAAAAACCTCTTCAGGCTGACAGCAAAACTATATCAAAAGATTTGTCTACAAACATTCACACAACTCACAGCCCTTTCAGACGGCTAACTGAACTGAAAGTGAAACTTATCTATGTGCCCTTCTCATCTATAAACCTGACTTATAGACTCATTGACAAAAACAGTAATTCTACCTCACTGAACACATGGAAAACTTGGAAAAGAACAATTACATTTCCAGGCTGGGAAAAGTCATGGAATTTGCAAAAATTATGGAAAGTTTTGGAAAAGTCATGGAATTTTGTTGTATATAATTAAATTGTCAGTGATCTGCTGTGAACAACCTTCCATGTTATATAAATGATGGCAACTTTATGTTGCTTCGATGTGTGACGTTTCTGTTTACCGTTACCATACCATAGTATGTATGTTTGAATAGAGTTTAAATTTGATATATTTATGAGACGCCAAGCAAGTAAGGCAAGGGAAAAAAAGTTATTTGTTATTGGCCTGTGAAAAGTAATGTACATTTTTGAAATTTTGACCATGAAAATATGTGGAAACCCTGTAGTTTGTTTGTATTGTGTGACTTTGGTGTTCTGAAGGGTTGGTCGGGTTCACCAAAGTCGCACAATAACATACACAGACACACTAATAGATGCAGTGGTAGACGAGCAGCTCCTGTATTCAACGAGGCAGCATTACTGTTTTTGTCTGTAGAGTCTGGTGTTGAAGAGAACATGGAAAAGTTTGACTTACTGTTCACTTCTCTGTCATAAAGGGCTGTTTGTTTGGGAAGTACTAAACATACAACTGGATTAAAAAGACTTGGATTATACTGCATGACTTTTGATATAGTTATGTTGTTGTTAAACACAGACCCCTATGACTTAAATTCATCATAAATGTTCCCCTTTTTTGGATTTTTTTGTTCGCCAGAGGCATGTTCACAAATTTAACATAAAACAAGGCAAGCAACTGATATACAAACGATCATTTTTGGGGTTAGGTACTCCTTTACAACGAAGAGGAATGTCTGGAGATTTGATAGCTGTTTGAAAGCAGGAAATGGTACGATTTAATCACAGACTGTGATTTTATAGTCTATTACATCAATTAAGATAAATAGCAGTCAGTGTCAAGGCTGCCTTGCTCCATATGTACATTTAGAGGTTGTTTTGGTGTTTGTTCTAGAAACTGACAATGTTTAGAAAAATTGCTGACATTTGTTTCATGGGGTTAGAACTTTAACCTGGCTCTCGTGCAAGCTTTAGTTTTGTTAATTAGCCTTGTGCATAATCTGTTGACAGCATTGTTTTTCTGTCGCTTCCTTCCTCTGATGGCACTATTTATTAGGGCCTAATGTTTCTAAATCATCCTTAATGCATGTGGTAGTGATTGTTTATCAAGATGCCTTCCTCGTGGGGGGACTATCATCTCAACCCAGAGAAGAATTACCTCATGACAAGCGGTCGCCTCTCAATTAGGGCTTCCATTAGCCGATGATTCCCTACCTCTTGTTTGTGTAGTGATTGCATTTGGCTGCCACTAAATCAGCGAGCCCACACAGACAGGGCATAAATAAACGTTCAAAGCATGTGGTAATAGCATTTTGATCTGTTTTACAGTCAGGAACATCCAGGTCTCTTCTCTCATGCTCGGTCAGAGATGGACCAGTCCACTTATCAGAGCATCGTAACTCCTCCTCCTGCTCCTCTTCGTCTTCTTCTTCTCTGTATTCTTTACAAGTGAGAAATGATCAATCAGCAGCTAGACCCCTCCCCCCCCTCACTCACTCCCTCAATATTGTGCTCTCAATAGCTAATGGTTCAGGCAATTAGGCGAGGGGAAATTAATTTGAATTTGACTTTCAATTAACCCTACCTTAAGTTCCTCTTTCTCCATAAAAATGGACGTTTGAGTGGCCATTTGAGAGGTGTATTGATATTTGTTTAGTGCCGTTATTGCCTAGATAAAAGGCAACCGTTTATATAGATTGGGATTGCATCACCGCTGCTGCTGCTACTGCAGTGTGCACGGTGCACATTGCGGCTCAAAGGACACGGGAGATTAATATTGTTAATTAATGTCCGAGGCGTGCCATTGTTGTGGAGGTGATGTATTACAGGCAGGAGTGGCTTGTCTAGGGTACTCACTGAAATGGGATTGAACATCAGAATAGAGGCCGGTCATCATCCTTCTTCCTCACTTGTCCACCCAGCTGACAAGCTGAAAGATTTAAGCCACAAATGGTGAAAACAGGTTTCTTTACTTTTGTGCTTCTATCCTTCCAGACTTTGGCCTAAAAAGTTAATTTAATCCTGATGGGAGTGTTTGCTGAGGTGTTTTTTGTCAAAATGACATTTCTAATTATGTAATATGACCTGCTGGAGGTTCTCTTTGAGCCTCATTCATCTCTCATTAGTACAAAACCTCCAACCTCATCAGCAGTGGCCTCTCCACTCGTAACTGTGAGGGCGAGGAAAGTTTCATCCTCCACATCCTCCCACCGTACTCACCACACTACTGCACAGTCTCCTCTCCCTAATCTCCAGCGACTGATAGTTTCCTTTAGAGGTGTGTAAGGTTGGCACCCCTTATTAATAGAGATGCGTTTGAAAGGCATTATAATTTTATTGATTCTTAATGTTGTAAATTAAGGAATGTATTTGGCAGCTAACAGAATGCACCTGCAATGTTGTTGGCATTTATTCCACCTGATGGTGCCGCGATCTGCTTTAATTGCGTTGCCACTGCACTCACTTATATTAAAAGGCCCGGGCCATAATAATTAATTCCTTCTAGCCCAAGTCATTTTGGCACAATTTCTGGCAATAAACACTCATAAATAAAGTAAGTGGCATTGAAAAAATAAGGCTACAGTTTTTTTCCATATACTTATTGCTGCCTCTTCCCGGCATAAGTGTTATTGATAGGTTTCAAGGGGCCACGCAGCGCATATGGTCTGAAACGAGCGGCGGCCACGAGAGAAATACTAAGTGGATTATTTTGCATAAAAAATAGACAATGTTTGAAGTTGTGCAATTAACCTGTGTTTAGAAAATAGCCGTGATTTATGCGCGCGTGTGTGTTTAAGATGCATGCATTATGGAAATCCTCTAGATTTATAATCCATTTAGCTGATGCGGTCAGGGTTTTTAGCGCTATCATTTATAAAGACCTGTATATTTTAATGCCTCCAACGGGCTCTTTTTCGGACTATTCCAGTACATTAGCTTTGGGTTTTATGAGTCACCTGCCCGGCTGTGGTTCTTAATGGCATTTGAGGTCAAGGTGAGAATTGGCATTTATAAAGTTTGAGGCGGGTTGAAAGAGAAGCCTGTGTGTTTTAGATAGATTGTGTTCTGTGTTTTACTGTAAGTCACTCTGATGTGACCAGATTTACTATCTTATCACCTGATTCTTTGATATAAGAGTAGTAGGCAAATTTAATGTTGTATAATATGTGTTGTAATCAGATTTTTGAATGTGTACTCAGTAATGTTGTGCTTGCCACTTGATGCAGGCTGCAGTCCATTTAGTTATCTCAGTTATCTAATCATCATGTTTTATTCAGTGACACCCAAGCAATAAACAATCGCTGTGTTTAATGCTTGGAGCATTTTCTCATTTGCACTGATTGACTGGTGTTTGTGTGGGAATTTACAAGAATGAAGTGTAGCCTTGTCCTGCAGTTGTCCTCCAGTAAACAGAGACATATTCTCTACAGGCGCTGTATGAGAACATGCTGGTGGAGCTGCCCTTTGCAAGTTTCTTCTTGTCCAAACTTTTGGGAACCAGTGCAGAGGTGGACATCCACCACCTGGCATCGCTGGACCCGGAGATGTACCGCAACCTCCTGTTTCTCAAGAGCTATGAGGGCGACGTGGAGGAGCTGGGCCTCAACTTCACTGTGGTCAACAACGATCTGGGAGAGGCTCAGGTGACGGGGGTTTGGGATGGAGTTGGATAAATGATTCACATTTTCTTTTTATATCTCTGCGCTGGCAATAGCCATGGCCCGAGGCATTCATGTGTCCATGTGTCTGTCTGTCTGTCCCATTCTCGTGAACTTGATTTCTCAGAAATGCAGAAGGAATTCCTTCAAATTTGGCACAAACGTCCACTTGGACTTAACAATGAATTGATTCGATTTTGGTGGTTAAAAGTCAAGGTTACTGTGACCTTGCATCTGCCTCATTCTCATGAACATGATATCTTAAGAACGACTTGAGGGATTTTTTTCAAATTTGGCACAAACCTCCATGTGGCCTTAATAATGAACTGTTTAGAATTTGGTGGTCAAACAAGACCTGGCGTCTGTCCCATTTCCATGAATGCAATGTCTCAAGAACACTTCGAAGGAGTTTATTCAAATTGGGCACAAACGTCTACTCGGAGTCAAATGTCACTGTGACCTCAAAGAATACAACACATTTTTGGCCATAAATGAAGATTTCATACACTAATCATGTCAAAATTTCACACAAATGTCTAATGGGATAGAATGACGAAGTTATGACATTTTATATCCAATAAGTCAAAGGTCAGCTTCACTGTGACATCATAATGTTCAGCAAAAACACTGTCCATTATTCAATCCTAAACTCGAAATTGATGACACTGATCTCGGGTTCCCACCTTGAATCTGTGCTGATTGTATAGATCTTCTTTTTAAGTGCAACTTGAGTGGTTCTTGGAGGATACAACAGTGAGGCAGTAATTCTAGTTTTTTTCCATCTCTTTGCGGTCAGTACCTCTCATTCAGCAGTGTTTCCTTCCTCCTGTTTGGTTCCTCTTTGTCGCGTTAATAATTCATTTCCCTCATGATGTACCACTTTTCAGCTCTGAGAGAGATAAAGCACGTCGCCACTGTCGCACTAAGCTCTGCTGCAGCGCAGGGAACACGGCAGCTCTGTTGACCGTTCCGCCTGCCTTTCCCCTCAGAAATTATCTTAGAACACGCCTGACAGAAGCAGCGAGCTGCTCTTAAGCACGTCCCCTCCAAAGCTCAAGGCTGCGGAGACGAGCTGCCACCAGCACTTTGAGTCACCTGGGCCCAGACCTGCACTCTACCTGGAGCCCCTGTTTGCTCAGGGCCTTAACGCGTCTTATTAGCTCTTCTCAAACAACACCTGAAATGGTCGAGTTACAATGTAGCCCTCCTGGTCGCAAATAGGGCATCGCAAACACGATAGGGAAAACAATTTGTGAAAGATTAGGCACACACCCGGGAGCAGTCTGCCCTGCATTTGCCCTCGTGAGATAGCCAAAGTAAGCAAGATAAGGACAGTAATTCTCTTACATTAGCACATAATCAGAATCCACTGTGGGGGAGAGAAAAAAAGCAAAAAATGACCACTTGTCAGTTGACCATGTGGTGTACGCTGTGGTCAGTGGATGGACAAAATAAGAGGGACACCTTATTTTATTATGCAGTCTAATTCCATGCCGCTGCACGAAATACCTTTGTGAAGCTTATCAATCAGTTTTTGCTAAGACTGCGTCAGAGAGGTGCTGATTCACGTCTATTCAACATTTTGATTGTAGTTTGTACTTTTGTTAAACAGATATCATGAAGTGTCTGTGACAGACCACTGATACTCACTGTTACTTTGGTCCTTTTTGACTCATGTCAAAAACGTTTCACACGTTTTTGACTCATGTCAAAAACGTTTCACCGTGCAGAAATACACAGAAAGGTAGTTGGGTCATTAATATATGCGCATACATGATTAAAACTGCCAAATCTTTGAGAGGAGGCAGCTTTTTCATCCTCAGGCCTGGCACAACATTTTTGGAGATATAAGCCAGTGTGTGAACACCCCCCACTTTTTAAAGGGACAGTTAACACCAAATGCCAATTACATGTCTTTCCTGTTACGTGCTGTGCTATATTTCAGTCCTTATTGCTTTGGTGTGAGTAGCAGAGTGTTGGAAATATCAGTCATAGAGACTTCTCTTTGATATAATGACAGCAGATTGCACTCAGCTTGTGGTGCTCAAAGCTCCAAAAAAAAAATTTTGAGAACTCTTACTAGAAATCACGACCTGGTTACTCATGGTTTCTGGAAAGAGAAATTGCTGTTGATTTATTAAAGTGTACCTTTGGGCACCACAAGCCGAGTGTCATCTAGTTCCATTATATTGGAGAGAAGGCAGACATCTCAACAGCTGATATCTCTGCACCAAAACCATCTAGATTGATAAAGAGCACTACAGGTAAGAGAAAAAATATAAATTTTTGATTGTGGGGTGAGCTGTCCCTTTGAGACTTTTCACCTTTTCACAAAAAAGTCAAATTTCCACCTTTTGTCTTGGGATGTATAGAAGGTGGTCAAAATAAAGACTGAAAAGGTGTTATGAAAGCTGAATTTGTTGTGATGTTAGAAATTCACGCTAAATCACTTAGGTTAAACAAAAAATTGTTTATGCCAAATGTAGGAAAACTGTTAGGAAAAAGATGAAGATAATATTTTGTCCCCCCCTGTAGCTGCAGTGATGTCATCACACATCGAGCTTTATGAACAGAGATGAGCACATCCTATCAAGTGCTAACTGCTCTAAAGCTAATGAAAAGAGAACTTGAGGCCAAATTGTATTGGACCAGATGTTCATTCGATGTGCTATATTTAGAAACACTGAAATGCACTTAACCACACACACTCACATTGAGCTGCACCTTTAATCAGAGTGCTGTTGGAAAACATTTTAATTACCTTCCTGTGATTGAATTAAATCCACCTGGCACAATTAATGCACTCTCTTTGTTGTTGGTCATCTGGCACTTAAGGCAGACTCAGTGATCTGCATAATATGATCTGCATAATGAAATACGCAGAATGGCTACGTAACAGTAATGGTGCTCAGCTACTCTCAGAATATTTCATATTTAACTAATATGTAGATGTACAAAAGTTATAAAACACTAAAATTAAAGCTGTGAGGAAGCTTGTAAATGCATTGTGTCTTTTTGACCAAGGTGGTTGAGCTGAAGCTTGGAGGCAAAGACATTCCTGTGACCACTGCAAACCGGATAGCCTACATCCACTTGGTGGCCGACTACAGGCTGAACAAGCAGATCAGGCCTCACTGCCTGGCCTTTAGACAGGGCCTGGCCAATGTGGTCAACCTGGAGTGGCTGCGCATGTTTGACCAGCAGGAGATCCAGGTACACTGCACACACCGTGCAAACCGTCCATTAACCTGCAACTTCTTTATAACGCACAAGAACTTAGCATTTATGTATTTTTACTTTTTTGATAGGTGCTGATATCTGGGGCTCATGTGCCAATTTGTCTTGATGACCTGAAGAATTTTACAAACTACTCAGGTAGGAGCTGCTGTTCAATGTATATACACTGAAGTTTTAACTTTCTGTCCAGTTTCGAGATCCTCCAGTGATAGTATTGCACTTCGAGCACTGTCGCCTCACAGCAAGAAGGTCCCGAGTTCAAACCCACAGCGAATCCACCTTCTGTACGTAGTTTGCATGTTCTCTTGCGTCAGTGTGGGTTGTCTCTGGGCTCTCCAGCTTCCTTCCACTGTCGAAAGACATGCGTTTGTGACTCTAAATTGCCCGTAGGTATGAATGTGAGTGTGAATTTGTCTGTCTGTATGTGTCAGCCCTGGTGACCTGTCCAAAATTTCGTTTGCCAAATGTCAGCTGGGATAGGCTCCAGCCCCCCTGCAACCCTAAAAGGATAAGTGGTTACAAATAATGAATTAATACATTATTAAAGAAAAATACAATGGTTAATGGTTTGGCTTCACAGACATACATACACTTAAAAACTTCCTGTCAGTTTGGGATACAAGAGATAAAAACAAAGAAATATAAGTAAAATGTAGACAAAACGGTTTGGATCAAAGTGCCAAAATATTAACAATTACTAGTTATTCATATATATTTTTAATAGCCATTATAAATAGCACTAATATTTAACAAAAGTCATTTGTTTTGTAAGATGACAGAGGATGGACGTTTCTTGTTGATGCAGGTAGCCTTTATCGTCTTCTCAATAGGAATTTTCAAAATAATGCAACTTTTTAAAAAACTGCAGTAAATACTATTTAAAAAAAGGAAATACACAACAGTACATTATACAAGTTCAAAGAAAAAATAGAAACATTAAGAAACTCCACCCACAAACAAACTGCAGCTCCAGTGGCTCCACAGTCTCGATGAAAACCTGACTGAGCTCATCTCGTAGTTGGCTAAGGCCTGGATAATATCATTTTAGGAAACAGAGAGCCTGCATATACATCGATGCATAAGATTTTGTGTTATGGTAGGCAGTTGGTAAGTAGGCACACTGACATTTACAGACATTTGGCTGTCACTTCACCATCGTATAGATATTCAATAGTGTGGGTAATGTATTGTGAATTAGATGATAGAGTTTTCTCCATTTTTATCTCCTCCAGGCGGGTACTCGGCCACTCACCCAGTCATCCAGATCTTTTGGGAGGTGGTCGAAGGCTTCACAGATGAGGAAAAGCGCAAGCTGCTGAAGTTTGTCACCAGCTGCTCCAGACCTCCACTGCTGGGCTTTAAGGTGAGGCTTTAACCGACATGAACTTTCCTCGTTTCATCTTTTCTTCTCCCTGTGCTTGCTCTGCAGACTGTGCACTACCTGTATCCTCCTTTATTGGCAGGTTTTCCAAGCTCAACAGAAGGGAGTGTTTCCTCTTAATGGGCTTGTAATGAAAATACCTAGACTGATAAGAGCCCTCAAAATGATCATTTTCAAATTAGGCGGCGATAAGACCCAGCCAGTGTGGTGAGGTCTTATCTCCACGTTCACTGTTGTTTTATAGTTCATGACCTTCCTCTGTTGAACTCCTTGTATGTGTGGGCTTGGTCGGAGCTCCTGGCTGGACAAATATTACCGTTCAGAGCTTTCGTAGCAGCAGGTTGAACTTCTGAACTTTTGCCTTCTGTGTGACATGGCAGAAAGCAGCAGTTTCCTGGTGAATGAACATAACAGGGAACTATATGTCTGTGCTTCTAAACATTGTTTCAGCAGTGCTGAATCATTATTGCTCCTATTTCTGAAATGATTTCCTAATTGGAAGCCGTTTCACTTTCTCGCTGACTTGATTTGTGGGACACTTAGGTAGTTTGAGATGAGGGGAAAAAAGCAGAAAGCGTTGCTCGGGGCCATTTAAGAGTTTTTATGTCTTACTTCGTCTAACCAGAGGCTGTAATCATCATATGATTGGTTTTAGTACTCTTTATGACTGTCATTAGTTAAGAAAACCTAATTGCAGTTCTGCAGTGAAGTGAGTAAGGGAACAAAACTCTCCTTAAAATCCTTCGCAGCTCCTCCTCTCGGGGTTTGAGAGTCGTCTTCCCTCCTCTTTTAATCAATTTGACTTTGGCCAGCGTGTGGATGTTCCCCCCTCTCCTTCCTCGTCTCACCAGGCCGGAAAGGGCGGTAATTCGTGGGGGAAGCGGCCCCTGACCCGGCCCTCAGCCTGAGCCAGCTAAGCCTTAATTAGCTGTCGTGAAACGGCCCAGGATTCATTAGAGGAGAAATAGCTCTGTCAGGAGAAGCCATTTAAAAAAGATGATGGAAACTCTCTTTTTTTCCAAAATGATAGCTGTGGTAATGGCACTTTCTCAATAAGCAACGATAGTTTAATACGGTAATTGTCAGAAAAATGGGGTCATTACGGCTAAGCCCCTGAAGAGCCATTTAATCGGGCGGGTATGGCCGCTGAACCACGTACGCTAACTTTAAATAGCAGGATGAAATCAGGGCGGAGGAACTTATTCGTCGGCCCCGGCTTGTGATGGAAACGGTCCGTGTCACCGTCTGCAGATGAGGTGGCCTCATCACAAGGAGGCTTGATTTAAAAAATGCCAGATAGACAACATGAAATGACCATTCCTTCAGTGTCTCATCCAAGGGTCAAACTGTGGGCCAGTGTCCCACTCAGTACCTTTCAAGCACCATCCTGATTTCCTAAATTTATACTTCCACTGTATTACCTTAATGTTAACGTCTCTCTTTTAACATTTATCCCCATGTGGAATTTGACATTTATTGCTTAATCGGGATTGCTTTGGACATTGCGGTCATCACAGCCACAAGTTGATTCCTGTCTCATTATTGTCTGTCTTTAAATGCCTCAGGGTTCATACGGCCATGATAAATCTGGAAAAGCCATGGAATTTGCAAATAGCAATTTCCAGGCCTGGAAAAGTTTTGGAAAACTAAATATAGCCTGAAAATTCTGGAAAAGTCATTGAATTTTGTTTCACAAACCTGTGTAAAAACACATAATTTGTTTGAGGACCATCAAATTTGAAAACACAACTATAATTTCTGTGTTAACAGTTTCTGGCTGTGAAATATTGTGTAATTTTTGGTGATTTTTAAAGACAACATCTGGGTTTGGAAGGCATGTTTTCTTAAAAAATCTCCCAAAATATGTAAAGAAAAAAAAGGTCAAATTATTTTTAAAGAAGACTTGCCTTCATGTTTTCTTCAAAAATCAGTGGTAAAATAAATACAAAATACAACCCTAACCCTAACCCAAAATACAACCATTTAAAGTTGTATGCCCCTCCCCTAAGCCAAAATAAAAAAAACAGTTCCTCCATAGTGCTTAAAAATGACCACTGGACAAAGGGGACATTTTATGCAAGTAAATTTTTAAAATTTATTTTATTCATTACAAACCACACATGTCCCTTCTTAGACCATATTATTATTATAGCAGGTAAAACTAATCTAAGAATTGTGAATATTTTTATTGGTCAACATAACACATTTCAGAGAATGTATGGTCTTAAAAATTCGCCTGGATGTCATGGAAAAGTCAAAGAAATTTCTGTGTAAAAATGTGTATGAACCCTGATGGCTCCAGTCAGTTTGTCAGGTGCTTATTAACAGCTTACATACACACACAGGAGCTTTACCCGGCCTTCTGCATCCACAACGGAGGCAACGACCTGGAACGCCTGCCCACCGCCAGCACCTGCATGAACCTGCTCAAACTCCCGGAGTTCTGCGACCAGCACCTGATGAGGAACAAGCTGTTGTACGCCATCGAGTCCTCTGCCGGGTTCGAGCTGAGCTGAGGAGGGCGAGGGCTTCTCTGTCCCTGCATCCTTGGACTCCACGCCACAGAAACGGCTCGGGAGGAAAAAGACTTCAGAGTCTGAAAAAATAGAAGTAGGGAAAGAAAATGATGCACTGACCTGCCTGATTTACTGTGTTTGTGAGTGTGTGTGTGTGTGTGTGAGTGCCAAGTGAGGAAATGATCACCTGAAGAGTGAAGAAAAGGGGGATGCAAAGATGAAGCAGGGTAGGAAGCCTTTTTTTAAAATCCATGTTGCTTTTAAATAACTTAAATGTTTAGTGAGAACACTTTAGAAGAACAGCAATATGGTTGAATTCAGCAGGAAATATCATCCGCTGAAACACAAGCAAGAGTAACAGCTGCTCTCTTGTGTAATCGAACATGAACGGGCAGTTATTTTTCACCAAAGATTAAGTGGCGTCATAGAAAAAAAGGCAATATAACGACAGAGGGACAGACTGTAGGACTCTAAAGCCACCTTGTGGTGTGCCAAGGGCTGCGGAGGTGGAGGAGCTTTTGTGTATATCCATCACGCATTTTCATATAGAGATCATCGAATTCCAGTTTTTGCGAGTCCTCCTTATTACTAGTAATAACTGTCATGTCAGATAACCATACCGTAAGTGTGCTCACATGCCATCTGAAGTGTGGAAATGGCTCGTATTGCTGGACTAAATTCGGGGGGGAGGGGGAGTATTCTATGATCATGGATTTGTGAATATGTATATGTTTACAACTACTCTTGTATTATTCATTTATTCTGTATTTGTACAGGTTTGTTTTTGTGATGAATGGAGGCCTCATGTTTTCACACATGCTCGCTAAGGTGAACAATCTCTTCCCTGGTCAGAGCCCTGAAATTTGCTCTGAGGGAGCAACTAAAGGCTTGCAAATGATCAGTGTACCAACAGGGTGAAACAAAAAAAAAGAGTGTATGAAAATGAATAAACCCACTTTTCTTTTTGCATTTTCATTCCATAAGTCTCTTTTCTTGTTGCTTGTAATTTACAGTAATGAGCAGGACATAAAACAGTGCTTTGTGGGAAAATCTCCTCCTGAGTTTTATGGCCTCTGACATATAATTAAAGAAACATCCAGTTAAGAAACACTGAGCAGAACTATTCTGGCCTTGAGATGCATTATCGGCCCGAGCACAAATTAAGATTGTGTGCGTTTGTCATAAATCTACCTGCCCTCTGATGCGGTACAGCCCAGGAAGATATCCATCCCTCTTTGGACCGAGTCCATATCTCCTCCCTGCTGAAACAGCCAACTTTGCCACCCCCCTCTTCTCCTCTCTGAGCCCAAACCCCTCACATCCGCTGGGCCAGGGAACTCAAAGTGATAATTGGGTCTTAAAAACCAGACTTGTCATTGAAATGAGGGATTCATCTCAATTACTACGAGATTTATTTAAGACTATTACCTTGTGATGGATTATAACTGACAAAGTTAATGCAGGATGTTATGAATCATCCTCAGCACGTAATATACTTTAGCTCTCTCATCGGCCTTTTAAGAGCTAATTGAAGCTTTTAGGCTTGTTTATCTTGCTGCAGAAGCAAGGAAACATCAAAAATCACTCCAGGATGATTGTGGATTGTAGCCTACTTTGCCCAAGATTACTCCGAAAGTGGCACCGACTGCCTGGAAAGCGAGCATGAGTGTGTGCCCAACATGGAAGCATTATCCGACAAGTTAATCATACCTGCTTCAGTCTTTAATGAACAAGTAACAAATCACAAGACAGGATGACATTCATAGCTGCAGGTACTGCATCAAAGAGGAAATATCTTGCTCCTCTCCAAGGTTATGTTTCGTTATAATCCAGTGTCATCTGGTGGTCAAACAGTGGTACTACACGTAGAGCATTTTACACATTTATTGGCCTTTATGTTTAGTATCAGTGGGATAATTTTGTAAAATCAGGCACCTTCTTCTGCCACTGCCAACTTCTAATAAATGAAACAGGGTTAACTGCAGCTCATTGTGCTGGTGACCCTCTTAAAACATTTCAGATGCACATAATTAATACACTTTGGCTGCCTGGTTGCAGCAGAAAAGATAACACCTGCAGATTCTGCTGTATGAAAATGGATTCAAGCCCAAAGATGCAAAATGTAGCTTTATCAATGCGCCATAGCAGAACATTAAGCCTGCATTTGCTGTGACAGACAGTGCAGCGCTGCCTGTCCAGACATGAACAGGGAGTGGGCCGACCTTATTCTTGGTTTTCAAGCATTTGCATGCGAGCAGCAGCTTGGTCTGCCTTATTTAGACTCCCTTAGTTTACAGCTAAGAATGATCATTGTTGTGTTTTATCCTTCTGCATTTGTCAGTGTCTGAGTACGTTTAGAGAAAGCTATCGACTGCATGATAAAAAATGACCTGTGCATGATATCTATTGCTGTGATTCCTCCTGCTCAATGAGTCTAATTAGATACTGACTGGCCATAATGTCCAGTATAATTAATAGCCATCTGTCATTTTCATTGGGTCCTCCTTTGCTGGCAAGAGCTCCGGCCAGCTTTAACGGCAAGAATGACCTTCATTTTCCATTTAAAATCAATGCCAGTCTGTAATTTCAGCCTTGATTCAGTTCAAAACTGCAATAACCTGTGCCGCCTCAATCTGTTTCTTTGGGTTATGATGAGTTCAGCCGACTGATTTTCTTTTTTTTCTTTTTTTTACTCAGATCCTCTGTGTCCTGCCCAGTTTTTTTGCGCTGTACCTTGAAAATATGGAAGCTCATTCCTGCAATAAATTCAGTATGACTTTTTCAAAGATACAAATTAGCAAGGGCTCTCATTAGTTGACTTTTAATGGTATATTATGCAGGATTTCCTCTATATAACACAAAAGTAATCCCTTCCAAACATCACTTGTGACCCACTATAAGTCGGTGGCAGTATATTTATCTGCAGAGACCCTGTCCTCTTGTATTTTCTTATTTTCTTCCTGTTTTGCTGTGTGTGGGACATTCCTGGGCACAGAACAAATGCGAGGTTTAGGTCTTTATAAAAAGGTTGCAACCAAGTGTCAGACTGTAAGCAGCATACAGCCAGGAGGAGGCTATGAAAATTACAGACACAGCACTGGAAAAAAATATGCAAATATATGTCGTATGAATATGTGTTGATTTTTGAAGTTTTCCTTACGATTTTGCACATACCTCAGTTTTCTTCATTGCCAACTACCTGAAATTATGTTTGAATAAAGTTTGAATCTTACATGTTTGAAAAACACCGGGCAAGTAGGAGAAGAAAAAAAAAAATGTTATAGAAGGTCCTTAAAGGGGCTGTTTTGAACTTTTGCCCGTGAAAATGTGTGGGAAACCTGTGACTGGCAGGACGCCTACTGTGTGGGCAGGTACATTGTGACATTCTTTAGAACAATCCTTATAATCAAATTTAAAAAAAAAATCACCAATCACAAAGTAAAAAAAGTGAGCAGTTAAATCAAATAGTAGGAACAAAATGATAACTGACTTCTAAATGCAAAATAAGTGAGTTTAAGTTTATAAGTGATTTAAAAGAAGACACTGATCTTGCATGTCCAACTTCCTTTTTCAGGTTATTTCATAGTCATGGTTTCTAACAGGAACAGCTCCGGCCCCTTTATTCCTCAACATAGATATGATAACAGCAGAAAGGTTCCTGCCTGAGGACATTAGACTGTGTTCAGGTGGCGCACACAGGACAAAGATATAATCTGGTGCCAAGCCATAAATGCTTTAAAAGTAATGACTACGATCTTTAAACACCTGTGAGGGTGTGCAGAACATTTAAAAGTTGCACTTAAATCGTCTGTAAAGGCAGTCAGTGTTGCATGTTTAGTAACTTAAAGCTTTAACAATAAATAAAAAAATATGAGCTATCGAGTAAGACATTTTGTCTTGTCATAGTATGAAAAACAATAATGATGGCTCTTTCCTGTTTGCCTACAAGTGTACCAGTAAGCCATGCAAATGACCCGCATAAGGCCCTGGGGCTGTACACCTCAATGGAAATAAGACATTGTTATTATTAGTAACATGTACCTGCACTTTGCCAACAATAATGTGTCAAAAGTTCCACTGTAAAATGTGTTGATGCATAATTCTGTTCATATGTTTCCTCTTTTATTGGCAGGTATGGTCGCCCATAAATTATTTCATAGGTCAGGCTGATAGTTAAAATAGTTAAAAGTCACCTGTTTCCCACAATACACGACAGATGGCGCAGAAAGCCGTTTGTCAGGTCTTGGTTCCTGTACCTTGCATGACATAGGCTCCGATAATCAGCCAAATTCATTTACTATAAAGGAACACTCCACGCGCATGGCAGGCCTCGTGCCTCACTTCATCTTCAATGTACGTGTGTACAGTAAAAGCAGACCTGTGCTCGCCGGGTCTGTTGAGTGTCAGCATGGATGTGTGAGCAGGTCAGTGAAACAGCGCTGCTGTCGACACTCAAAGCCATGATGCTTTCGAGTGCCCCTCGTAAAAACCTTGGTCTAAGGCTCAGGGAAGTCCAAAATTAGACTTGATTGACTCTGGTGGTACTTTCTTTCAGTCCATTTAATAGCATCAGAGTTAAATTTGTCCAAACCTATCCCACGCTTTCAGTTCTCGAGTATACATTTATTTAAAATGTTTGTTCAGATGATCGGCAAAAGCAAAATAAATCTATGTCAAAAGGAGAAGTCAATTTGACCATTTGAGATTTATTCTACTCTGCAGTACTAGAGCACAGTAGCAGCAAAAAGGAAGACATGCCATCTGAAAACAGACCATCTATTGTTTGTGCACTTACATTCTAACTTTATATATTAACCAAAATATTATTTTCCGCTATCTTTTTCTTTGACACCGAACAAGTATTCACCAAAGACAGTTCCATGGTCTCAGCAACCACTGTGAAGATTTCAGTGGAGGCCAGAAGACCAGTTTTTTATAGAATACACCGAGTGCAACATTAGAGTTCTAGAATGCTTGGAATGCGACATTATTTCTAGAAAACATAGAATGCAACTTTAGAGTTCTAGAATACTCAGAATGCAAAATAAGAGTTTTACGAAATTTTGAATACCGCGTTAGAGTTCTAGAATAGTTTGAATGCAACATTAGAGTTCTTGAATGCTTACAATGCAGCATTAGAGTTCTAGAAAGTTAGAAGGCAACAGAGCTCTAGACTACTTGGAATGCAACATTGGAGTTCTAGAATACTATGAATGCAACATAAGAGTTCTAGATTACTTGGAATGCAACATTAGAGTTCTAGAATACTCTGAAGGCACCATTTTATATCTAGAATGCTATGAATGCAACATTAGAGCTTTTTTTTAGATTACTTGGAATGCAATGTTAGAGTTCTAGAATACTTGGAATGTGACATTAGATTTTTGGAAAACTGAAAATGCAACATTAGAATTCTAGAATACTTGGAATAAAAACTCAGAGTTCTAGAAAACTTTGTTGTCACTGGCGCCATAATAGTTGCACAACAGTTGTAATGACTTGATTGACTTATAGTTATAGACTTATAGTAATGTTGCCTTTGCTATAAACACGTCTTGCTTCTGCTTTGCCTTGTTTGTCAAAGCACTTTTTAAACTCTTTTTTTAAGGGCGCTATATAAATAGTTGTTATTATTATTATTATTATTATTATAAATTTTGATGTTTTAAGACAATCATAAACATACATATATCTATTTTAAAAATATTTTTTCTCAATCGAATGAATTATTACAATTTGTGGGACATTTCTTTTTCAGGGTTCTCTTTGCCTTTTTCCTCATGTTTTTCAAAAGAAATCAAACCAATTTGCTCAGCGCCTAAAATACGTGTGATAAGCAATTAAACGCAGCACAAGAAAAATCAATGTCGACCCAGGTCTCAAAAGGTTACCTATACCCCAATAACTACTTTGTTTGTTTTGAAGGGTATCCACAATCCACTCCTGTGCGTTTATGTGGCCTTTCCGATATCCGACGGTCCCTGAACGCAGCAGCAGCATAGTGGGCAAGTCGCTCTGAGCAGCCACACACCACCAGCAACCAGCCACCAGCTGCAGCAGTTACACACTCAGCACTCAGGCGAAGACGAGGGAATTGCGACAAAAGAGAGGCCCTTTGAGCGGACATTTCCTCTTTAAAGGTGAGTACTCTTTCCAGAAATGTAAGCTGTGTGTGTGTATGTGTGTGTCGATGCGGCGTTTCTTTGCTGAATGACCGTTGAATGTGTTTACAGAAGGCGGTAAACACAATCCGCGGCTACATGTGGTGATGCTGTGGTGTCGCAACCTGATGTCCACCGCTGTCGTCGGCATCATGAATTATATATTAGCATTATTATTTTACCACAAATGTAGTTTTCAGTTAGCGGTTAGACTGAAGTTTAAATTAGGCTAGCCTAAATGAGCGTTAAATGTTTGTAGCTCATTGTTTTGCCTAGCTTCAACGTTAGCTAACAGTAACCAAATAATGGGAACTTAGCAGCTAGCTGCGTTAGCGATACAAACCGATATTTTGTAGAGTGTATGCTAACTGGGAACATTTGGGGAACCATTCTGTGGGAAATGTAAGATATAAAGATAGTTATATGTTTCTGTCACCAGTCCAAACTGAGCTGGAGGTCTGGCAAAGCGAGACCGCCAGTCCAATATTAAAGTTACGACTATTTTTAGAGATGCTTTCACTTCTTATGTAACGTTTTGGCTATTTTATAAATATCCCCATGCTGTCTGTTAATACAGCTCAAAAATGTTATTTCGGCTTGAGGTTTTTCCTGATGATTTTTTTCCCCGGTCTGCTGTGTTTCCCCATATTTGTGTTATTAGACTTTCCTGTTGATGGTAGCTTCTAGAAAGTGCTTGAATTTTATATACAGATGAAGGAAACTCCATTTTTTCTGAGTTTGTATTTGCCTCAAATAAGGCTAGAGGTTGTTTGTGTGCTGTAATGGTTGAAATTGGTTACAGAAGCCTGGAAGTAGTTTAAGGACTGAGTAAACACATGTCACAGCCTACTATATTTGTAATAAAACGTAGCAAAATAACAGTATCCAAGGCAACAAACATTAATTCAAATATTGCTATATCTACTAGCTGATAAGGCAAACACAGAGCCATAATTTCATTATTTGATATGTGAATATATATGCAATGTGTTTTGCACTTACCTGTTGGCAGAATTTAGATTAACCTAACTTACTCTAATATCCATATTCCTACCATAAAACCCAATCCTGTACAGGACTAAATATATACTTCTTACTTTACTGCTTACCTTTATGCTTGGTTAAGAAAATAATCATTTGTCCAAACATCAGTCTCAAATTTGGCAATGTTTTATGTCAAATAAAGTGATTGAACATTCAATCTTAAATAAAATATTGCAACATGAGAAGGGTTGTTGCCTTCTAAAGCAGTATTTGTTTATAGTTATTTGACCAATTTTACAAAAAACTTCCCTGATTTTATAAAAGGAGCAGATACATGTTAACAAATTTGTCAAAAAGTTGGACACATTTGTAAGTGTCAATGGATTCTTTGTCTAATGTGACAACGCTCACTGCTGTTTACAGTAAATGAGGTCCTCTTGTGATGGTGTCCTCTTGTTTCTACTAATAGAAAGTAAAGACAAAAGTCCCTTGAAAACTGAGCTGCTGATCCTGTGCACGCTGTGTAGTTTTTCAATCACTCTTTGCTATGACTCATTTCAGGTAGGGTACGAGCTTGTTAGTGTGTCATGTTGAGCTGTCATCTGTGCCTCTGCTCTGTCAGCTGTGATTTATGTTAGGTGTTGGTTTCCGGCTACTCAGAGCCTGTCTCGTCCAGTGCTCTTGTCTTAATATCAGATTTGTAGTGGTGTTTGAGAGCTCTTTGGACAGGCAGATCTCCTTCAGCTGCCTTTGTTGATTGCAATCACAGTGAGGGTGACTTAGACTTATTTATAACAGTATGAGTCTTGGTTTGCAGGTAAAAATCAAGTCCGTAAGCAAAAATTGGTCTTTAAGCATAAGGGCTCTAAATTGTACACTCATACAGAAACAGAAATACTTGAGCCCAATCAGAGATTTTCATCAAGAGATAAAACCTAGGGCTGCTTCGAAGGTAATTGACTGGAGAATTGCTGTGCAGACGGAAATCATGAAAGCTTTTACAATGCCAGTGTACATTTTATGAGGCCATACCCTGATTATCTGCTGATGCTGACGTGATGTTGCTTATAGTAAGTATGCTGTTGTGAGACTACAGGGCTGATAATGACTCGTGATGGCCCCGGTTGTTAGGGAAATTCCAGTCACGTTGTAGACCTTCGGTGCTGATCTTCATACTCATGTATTGACTTTCTGGTGAGACTTATTCAATATTCATTTTTATTATGAATTTATTTATTTTCTCCTAAGTGATATAGCCACTCAGTGCACACTTAGCCTACAATAGACCCACATTAAAGATCAATAAAGCAATTTAGCTCGGCATTAGGAAACCTCACATATCTCCTTCAATGATGTTATATAGTTATATATTTTTCAAATGGAGTAGTGTTTTGTATGATATCTGGAGTGTCAGTGTGAATCTGTTGTGAAAGGAAGGTTTGGAAAGCCTCCAAACACTAGTTTGAATACAGTATTTATCAGCTGGCTGATGTTATTTAACCAATATTCACTTTTCACAAATACATCAGATGTATAGGGTGCAAATGTTGACAAAAATGTGAAAGAAATTGCAGTACAAAAATGTTCACAATCTGCAATTCTATGTTTTGCTAACGCTTAGTTTTCCTTTTGAAGTCAAATTATATCTGACGTGTTTGTGTTTTTATTTTAAGTCTGTCACCCAAAATATAGTGTAGATTCATGTTAACTGTTACTACAACTTGAAGGGATATTTTGCAGATTTTTATGTGTGGTAAACTTCTCTCAATCAACCCAGCACAGTGGATTCTGGTAGTTGTAGGTTTTCTACTTCATGAGTAAAAGTGTACTTTTCCTCTATTTTCTCTGGTCATTTAGCACCAGTTTCAAAAGTATTTGCATCCTTCTGCTGCATAGACATTGTTATTTTATTAAAAGGTGATCTTTTGTCTCAGTTAAACTTTTATCTATATTTTGTGTTGTCATACATTTAAGCTATTGGTTCTTTGGTCTGTTTTTTGAATGTGGTTGAAAACTTCAAGCCTGGCATGAAGACAAATACTGATGCTCTGTAATGGATTTGATTATTGATCATGTGTACATTATGACCAATAATTGACAAAATAATGCCTTGTAAAATGTGTATTCTGAAAGGACAGTCTCAATAAGTTTGTAGATACAATGTAAAATATCCTAACATCTTTGCTTTTTTTTCGTTGTCTCAGGTTTTTTTTTCTGATTCGCCATTGCAAGCATTTGACTTTTAGTCTCATTATCTATTGTTACATCAATATTGCCTCTTCAAGGGAAAAACCTAATATGGCACACCAACTGCACAGCTAGAAAAACACACTCAAACAGATGTTTTAATCTCTTGCTGTTCAACTTGTCAGGAAGTGTTTATCCCAAAATCCTGTGTAGACTCCTACAGAGTTGGTGCTTCATGAAAAAAATGGGTACTGCAATCAGACCAGTGCTGTTAACTTCTGTTGATTAGCTATGTCCCTAAACCCAGAAACACCAGTGTAATGTTGACTTGTAAGGTTGTCTTCTGACAGTCTTCAATTTAAATAATTCAATAATTCATGGATTTTACAGTAGCTTTTCCCGTGTATTCTCCACCCATCGCTCCAACTACACCAAACTGGCTGTCACTGCCATAATTTCTTTAAAGTGCAAAATATACTTTGAATTAGGCATGAGAAGATGTAGATATTTAAAAAAAATCATAAAATGATTATACTGGCCAAAATACTTAGCAATGTTATTCTAATAATCATCAAAATATGCTTAAAACTCTTACAATGGGACCAAAACATACTAGAATGAGCCATACCGCTAGTTAAAGAAATACAGGATTTTCCTCAAAAAAAACCCCCACAAATGTAGTGACCCATACAGAAGTAATTCTTCTCACTCATCACTTATGACCCATTAGAAGAGTGTGACAGTGCGTTTTTTCTGCAGAGACTCTACCCTCTGCCTTTATTTTCTAATTTTTTTCTCTGTGTGTTCGATGTATTTGGCTGTGTACCCCCACAGTGCACAAATGAGGTCGAAGCTTTATAAATAAGTTGTGACCAGGTGCCAGACTGTAAGCAGCAGGCATCCAAGACACACAGCAACTAAAAAAATGCAATTACAGCAAGGTGAAACGCAAACAGGAGTCAATCTGGGGTTGGCTTTTAGTTTAATTTTCTTAGGGAGCGCATTTACAACCCGTAACTAAAAATCCTGCAAAGTATACCTTTAAGAAACAATTTTTTTTTATTGCAACACAGACAGGAAACACAACCTTATAGTTAAAAACATTCATCTTAAAAAGCCATACTTTTTAACTATTTGAAATGTCATATCTTTTGTTATTAGATATGTGATATATTAGATTATCTACGATATATTAGATATGCCAATGCTTGGTTAACCCTTTGAAACCTGGATTGACGTCAGTTTCCTCTTGCTGTTTTCAGACACCTTACACAAGCAGTTAAATCTTTGAAACCTTGGTGTGATTTCTTTTTTAAAAAAAAGGCAATCAGACATAAAGTGTCCTGAAAAATGCAAGAAATTATTAAGAGGTGACAAGAGCAGTACCTTAAAATCAGAGGAGAGAGAAAGAGAGAAAATTGCTTGAAAATTATCAAAAAGAAGTCCAGATAATTATATTTATAGTTATTGCAATTAAATATTTAAGATAAGTTTACAAAAAAATACCGTAAAATTATCATTAATATTTCTATTTATTTTTTCTAAGATCATTTCCTGTTTTCTTGTTTTTACAGTTTTTTGAAACTTGTTTCCATGAGGGTTTTTTCTAACTTTTTAGTAATATCTTGCTAATGTTTGGGTCATTTCCTGTTAAGCTGCTTATTGCCTCCATGTTTTTGAAAAAAAAAAAAATGAGCCAATTGTTGGTTGTCCGACAGTCTCTTTGGGCATTGCTGGACATGATGTCCATGATTATTCCGATAAGTAAAATTCCCCACGATCAACTTATTGTGTTGTTTTTAATGGTGATCCGCGAAAAAATTGAACCCTAACCCTAACCCTTGTGGATAGTCATTTTTTTGCCCCTTGAAATGTACTTGAAAAATTAAAATCCCTAAATGTTAAAATATTTATGGCTACAGCTCTTCCTAAAGTCAATTTTATAAAAGAAAAAAATCTGAAGTTCTGTAATTTACAAGATTTATTTGACTCCCACAGAAGGTTATTTCAGGAAATTTTTGATTATAATAATGGTCTGCTTCTATCTGACCTGATCACTTTTATAACCACCACCGCTGGGTCTCTGAGGCATCATGGGATTGACTGACCCACATCTGTTGCACACACTGAGGCATAGTTCATGCTGAGCGGAGCAGGAATCCATCAGATCTGGGTTAGCTGTGTAATGCTACCACGGGGCACAAATCTGCACGTACATGCATGGATTCACACACATACACACCCTGCTCAGAACCGTGAGTAACCACATCCCTAGCAGGCGCTGGTGTCCATTAACTGCAAACTGCTGCAGGGAAGCTGGTGGCAGGTGAGTCAGTAATGGCTGAAGTGAGGGAGATAAAAGAAGATCCATTTAATATGATGAGTCAGGATGTTGGGTTGGTTTTTAGATAAAAACCCAGAGGAAAATTATGACTTTCTGGGTCAAATCTGTCTATATTTAGATTTCAGTCTATATTAGGATGTGGGGGCAGAAACGAGGACATTCGATTGGTTTTCGACTAGATAGATTTTACATCAGCAAACAGGGAGTTCAACAGAAAAAGATAATGGAGTGTCAGAGGGAGATTTTGAGTTACCACCTGACTTAGGCGTCTGAAAGAGAGGAGTTTAGTGCCTGTGCCATGTCTAAACCAGGAGCCACTTACTGGCACTGCCGTGTGCCAAACACCCCCAACCCCCCGCATGCTCACAACACACACAAACACAATCTAACTGCAAAGGCCACAGGTTATAAATAGCAAACAAACAGGACACAGTGGACTCCTTGTGTAAGTAGTCTCTGCTGGTTTGTTTATCATTTCTAGTGCAATAGCTGAGATATCTCACAATGATTAATGATCAGCTGCGGGTTTTCTTGGCTTCTTTCTTATTGTTTTAGTTGTTCTGTTGCTGTGTGATGTATGATTGCGCCTGCCTGTGAAAGACAAATGCGTGTGGAGTTGTTGGATTATTTGTTCGGATCAAGGTGTGGAAGGGGATCCAGAAGGGCTATTTAAATCTGGCAAATTTAGGTATGATGTTTAGCGAGTATATTTTGTTTGATTTTTGGATGAAGTTCTGTTGGAAGGCCACAGTAAAAAGAGAATTAGTGTGTATTTATGTTTATTTACATTTTTTCCACCCTATGCTCTGTTATAGAAGTGCTGACTTTATGGTATGGTTCCAACAAATGGTTTATGTGCAAGAGCATTAACTGTACTAACTGTCAGTGTTAAGTATGATGTACTGTCATTTATTATTTAAAAAGTGGTGTCATGTGTCCTGCAAACTTCACATCTGAATGAAATCCAACAGGACAACATGATGTCTTTTCCTTCTTTTTTTCTTTAAGTGAAATAAGATTCTGCAAGCCAAAACATACAGATAATAACTGTTAATGTAGCTTTTAAATGAGAGAGGAAACAGACCTTCCACTTAGTTCCACCTCTTTATACAGACCACAGAGCAGAGCCTGAAAACCAGAGCCTGCTCTGCGTGTACAGGTGTTGAAAGAAACCTTGTGACACACTGTGTTTCAGTCCCACCCACAGCAAAATATATAACAGTGGGAAAGTCTTATCTTCTTATAAATAAACATCATAAAAACCTGCTTCCTCTGCGTGATTTGCGCATCATATTTGGGGAATATACACAATATCACTGAAAGAGAGGTGAGGGTGAAAAGTATTATAAAGGTCATAATTAACTGACATGGATAAGCAAAGGCAACCTTCATTGGACACATGAGGACGATGGCAGCTAAAGGCTATATTTGGTTTAGAAAAGATGTTGCCCACTGTGACTCTGTCACTTTAAATGACCACAGATGGCCAAACCTGTAAAAGGGGGTCATTGATACAGAGAGGCAAAGTCCACCATGGGACTTCGTTTTAGAAAAAATATCTATGGTAGTCAACAGTGAGAGATTAATTATTTTTTAACCTGTTTAAATTGTGCACATATGATGTTTGTCAGTTTAAATGATCATTTTCAAGGTCAAGAAAGCCACCGTTTTTTGTTAAACTGTTGAAGTACAAATTTGCAGTTAGAAGGACTACAGACATAACTCTCTCCCTGAAGCTGTGATGTCTTGTGTGTTTTGAACAAATGGTAACCTCCGCGGCTAAATAATTAAGCCATTGGGGAAGCGCCAAAAACTGCATTTCATTAAATGACCTCTTAAGGCTGGCTTCACAATAGAGTTGATCCCCATAGACCCACATGTTAAAGTGGCCAACTTTACAGCACATGCTTAAAACCTGGTATTGAAGCCCAAATTTACTCATATTTAAGGGTGGGTAGCTTGAGTGACAGTCTGTCTTCAAAGCGTCGCTGCTGTCTGCAAGTCAGATCTATCTGCTGCTCCTCCAAAGCTTTAACCTCTCATCCAAAAATGGCCACTTCTGGCTCCAACAACTAAGATGAAGATGGCAGAAATGCTGAACTTGAGGCTTCAAAGTGTTAGCTACATCCCTTATGTATACAGTCTGTCACAGAGTTGGAAATTAGCACCACCCACCAGCTAAATCCCTACCAGCCAAAAACAACAATAATCTTTTGAGTGACAGGTGGACAAAAAATGTATTTCCAACATGTATTTCCATTGTTTCGGATCACTTGTTTAAACACAAGTCAGAAAATGTGACGTTTGTGCCAACATAACGGTGTTATTTACATATACTGTGTGCGATGAGAGATTTAGTTCACCAGGCAGTTTAACACTAAACTAAATGGTACTATGACAAATATACAACTTCTGTGACATTTAAAATTTTAAATTAGTAAAAATCATATGTGTCATTTATGGCACAATTTAGACTGGGTCAAAAAATTGTTTTTACCATCGATGGGCCTGGAAGTAATGCTATGTTACTTATGTGCGTAGTGAGCTAGTCAGCTGGACATGGACATGTTGTGGGGGTGGTTTCCTGAACACTCATTTGGAGGTACTGTATCAGTAATGTGATCCTTACATATTTTTCTGTGATACCTCTTCCTCCATCAAAGATTGTACTCTGCAGAAATGTTTTACACCACGAATCTCAGAGTCAAATCTCAGCTTTTTTTCATATTTCTTTGTATCTACCTCTAGATCTAGACTCAGTATGTTGGCAGCAGTTGTTATCATATTCTTAGCCAACTAGGCACAGAGTGCAGGAGAGATTTTAAGCGCATGACTGATGACAATGATGTGTTGGTGCAGGTTACCCTCTGTGTTGCAAAAAAATTGGAAATCTGGGGCTAAAAGTAGAGACTGGAATGTCTTCTGATACTTTTTCATCGGACCTGTTATATCTTGTTTTTGCGCAGATTCATAACTTCAACATTAGCTCACATTGAAAAAAAAAAGCCTCGGTTTTATTTCCAAATTTCAAAAGCAAAACATGATTCACATTTTCTCTCATACAGCCTCGGGGTGAGGGATGATCACCTGCTTATTATGTAATTTTGTTGGGCTTGTATTAGCTTAGCTGTCCTCCTCCTTGCATCTCTATTTCAGTGCAGTTGATTACATTGTTGAGCATTGCCACTCTGTTTAATGCCGTTGCCCCCTCCCTCCCCTTTTACAAATTTACCCCTCATGTCTGGATGGGATGTATCTCACCCGTCACACGTGGCTACGCTCAGCTGCAGCCATTTGGGCTTTAACTCTCCAAGCTAACATGTCTTGACAGAACTTAACTTTCTTTCCACAGAGGCCACATAGAGGACCCTCGCACAGAACGGCACCTACAAACTCACACAGACAGAACCATGCTGGAATACTACCAGACATTAGGAGTGCCGAAAAATGCAACGCAAGACGACATCAAAAAAGCGTAAGTGTTCCTGAGTGTTTTCTGTTCTTATTTTCCCCCAGTGCTGTTGTTGGTAAATGTCACCCACTCAGAAGAGTGTAATAGGTTAATTATATCCCCCTCTAGCTGTATAAACTGACACAAGGAGAGAGAGCGCAGAGAGAATGCAATGCAGAAAGTTTCCACTCGTCTTCCTGTAACCTTGCCGCTGTCAAATACCTTCCCCCTCCACTCAGCCACCTCTCCCGGTTGCCCACTCAACCGGCCAGTTCCAGCTAATTACACGGCCTCACAGGTTTCTACTGACGCGCTTTGTTTTGACAAGTTTAGAGGTTCTTTTGAATTGAATTTAGATGTAAGGAGAGGCTTTTGCTCCAGGGAAAATTCAGTTATTTTGGGTAATGCAGTAAATCACTGAGTGGAGTTAAATCATATGAGAGAGGATGAAACCATTGATTATTGCTGATCAGATCAACCTATTAATCCAATTTGCCAGTTCTCCACCACAGAAGATAGATAGCGAATGCTGAGCATCTGCTACAATGCTTACAAAGACGTGGACTACAAAGACTATTCACTAAACACTCATAACGGAGTCAATGCCCAGACTGTGTGCAGCCTTTTTGCTGGCTGACTCTCAGTCCATAGTCTTGTCCACGTCATTTTGTGTGTCCGCTGTCGATGCTGCTGCTGGGCTTAGAAACAAACAGCTGATGCAGCGTAAGCCGCTGTGCAAGCCTCCGCTGCACGTCAGTGGAGTTTAGGCTGTCTTTGTTATTTCTGCTTGGATGGGGGGAAGGACAGTGTGTGCACGTATGCATTTCGATATGTGAGTGCATAAAGGGGTGCCTATGTGTTTGGTGTAGGCATGTTTGCCACCCTAAAAAAAGACTTGAATGTGGATATGTGTTTCCAATACGGGGATGTCCATTATACATACGACACATACACATTTTCCACCCTCCGTTTCTGTATTAAGAACTGACTGTCTGCCCTTGGAATGTCTACAGTGTATGACATACATTGTGTGTTTGTCTCTGTTTTGATGTCACTGTGTGTATTTTAACTGTGTGGTATTTTGTATCTCAGCTACAGAAAATTGGCATTGAAGTGGCATCCAGACAAGAACCCAGACAACAAGGAGGAAGCAGAAAAAAGGTTCAAAGAGCTGTCAGAGGCGTATGAAGTGCTCTCAGATGGTAAGGTTTTTCTGTAGAGGGAGAAAGTATGTCCTAAAGCCATGTTAAAGGTGCAGTTTGTAAGATTCACACTAATTGTTGCTAAAAAATGAACAAACATCATCGACAGATTGTAGAGAAGTAACAGCTTTGATGTTAGGTCAAAGACGTTTATGTATTGTGTTGCAGAGAGCTCTTTTGAAATAAGCATGCCAACCAGCTAGCCTCAGCCCATACTGTCTTGTAATACCAATTGTACTTTAAGAGGAGATGGTGAGCCCCTTAAGTCAGCCCTCAATCCAACATGACAGGATGAAGAGGTCAAGTCTAGTATTATTTTGTTTTTGTTGTTTTAAGATACCTGCTAGCTCTTCAGACATAAAGTTCATTGACCTTTTTATGACTTCTTCCATAATTGGAAAAGTGCTCTTTTGTCCCATTGTGCTTGCTAAGTGCTCTGTTATTTATGATACTAGGACTGCAGAGATATACAGGTTTAAAGGAACACCGGGTAATGAAAATTGACCGTTATCGTAACATGTACATTTGCTTATCTATGGTATTGAAAAAAAAGGCAACCGGATAGAAAATCTAATCTGCAGGTGCGCACCTCCTTTTCTCCTTAATTGGCTTTCAGTTTTAGGTATAATAATTTTAAGGGTTTTTTTAACATTGATTATAATAATAATAGTATAACTTATGCTGTAATTAGGTGAAAACACAATATTTTCTAAAACACTTGTCATACTTTATAAATCTCATTCCGTTGCAACCCTAGATGATGCACACAATACTGGTGGGGTTAGGTTAGCCACTTGAGGCCTATCTTGTAGGCTTACTGTTTGTTACTCATTCAAGTCTGTGATCTTCTATCATTGTTTTGTCCAGGCATAATGTCAAAGCCAAAATATGTCCAGAGCCAGATAATCCCAAAATGTGTTGATTTTAGGCAAAGAAGAGAGACACACAGAGCACAATGACAACAAATCCGTACAAAAAAAACATTACAAATTACATCCATATATGGTTTTTGTGTGGCTGTTTTTATCTACTGTGGCCTTGCCAGGATTATAAGATAGTAGTGTTATTTTGACTGACTCAGAGTTTCAGCAGTTTGGTTGAGTTTTGGGTATTCTTGCCTTGCTGTTATTTAGTAGCTGGCTTGGAGGTGAAATTCTGCTCTTTGTTAGTTTGGAGCATGAGGCCTTGCATTACACATTACAGGTTTTGTAAAGTAATTAATCTTTGAATGTGATGACTTGTGTTTTTCTGAGCCTCTAAGAAAACATATGTCTTGTCATTAGCACTTCACATTTAAAAGCTGGCATTTGTTGTCATCTCTGCTGTTAGAGAAAAGATTGGACCTCCACGTTTGATTACTAGGGCAGGGTGTCAGTTTAAAAATGTTGCTTTTACCAGTATGATAACTTTAGGTTTTGGAGCAGATACTAAAATTATTAATCACTACAAGTACATATGCAGCCTAAAAAAACATTGCTTTAAAAATACATTTAGGTCAATAACAAAAAAAGTACTATTATGTCAAACTTACCATGCATCAAATAAGTTAAGCAGGTAAATTGCTTCAAATCAAGATGTCTTTAGTAAGTTTTCTGTTTCCTTAGTGAGTGTATTTACTGGAATAATGCTGAAAACATGAGCATGTCTGGAATTCAGATGTAGGTTTGAGAACACAACAGAAGCCTGTTATATTATATTAGGCGTAGCTATGCACCACACTCACATAGTCACAAGATGCAGGTATTGTTAGCATTTGCAGTGCACAGTGTCAGGATTGTTTATGCTGAAGCAAGTGGCTCTTTGTGTAGAGTTCCTGTGTGGTGGGTGTTAAGTTTTACTTTCTATTTATCATTTGATGTCAGAAACGGTTTGAGGTGTAAATGTTTTCAGACACTGATAGTTACGCCCTTTTTGTGACCGTTTAACAGCAGCTTTGTGCAGTTACTCACAGCAAAGACGTCCACATGAAGATCGTCAAAATTATTGATTTAATGCATAAAATGCACATCAATAGGATATAATTTGAAAATGTGGACTTTTTTTTGGATTACTGTGATTAGTCCCAGTGAAAAGCAAAAAAAATTGAAAGGGAGTAGTTAATTTGATACTTATATATTGCAGTGTGAAGACTTTAATGACTCTTAGGTTGAAAATAAAACATCTGTTTGTTGGTTTTCTTCGTCTTATCTAAATTTCTTTTCTTCCCACAACAGAAAACAAGAGGCACACTTATGACAGATATGGCAAAGACGGCCTTTCAGGAGGGGGAGGAGGAGGAGGAGGAGGTAAGGAGACGACTTTCGAAATAGCAAAATATTCATCTCAGCGCCATGGAGATGACTAATAATATTTCAGTAGTCAGTTCTAATATGGAAATGGCTAAATATGATGAGTATTAACAAGATGAGCTCTGTGAGTCTACAGGTATAATGTTTTAGTGACATGTTCCTTCACTATTCTGAGTCTTTTTTATGACTTGTAATGATAGCAGCATCTATAATACTGCGTCTGATTAGTAGATGTGTGGTTTATTTTTATTGTTTGTTTTACAGGAGGCCATTATGATCACTTCACATTCCGTAATCCCGAGGACGTTTTCAGGGAATTCTTTGGCGGCAGAGATCCATTTGCAGATTTTTTTGGTAAGTCTGTTTCGTTTCTGGCGAGGCACTGATGGGTTTTATCGCTTTCAAAGAGAAAGAAGAAAGAGGGACTGAAAAGAAGAGTGCACAGTTGGCAACTGCTATTAATAGCCGCGTAATTTTATCTGGTCATAAATATACACAGATGACCTGAGAAGGCTCAGGAGAGACAGAAAAGGAGAACATCCTGTAGGTCCCACTTTTATATCGTGTAAAACATTCATATTGCCGTTTGCTAATTAGTTGGCCTTTTAGCTGTTAGCGTGCAGCCCCTGCTGTGTAGAAATGTGGAGCATTCGACCCAGGAAACTTTCTGTAAAGCCCTGTGCTAATCCCCAACAGCTCTGTAATGTGCATCTCCAATACGCTAAGTGCTGTTCACCTCGGGAGGTCACCTGCCACTAAATGTCACATGCTGGAAAACACGGAGTATCTCTGCTGGATATTGACCTCGACTTTATTAAGTAGCCTTTATCTTTTAACTGGGGTTTAGACCTCTTAATTTATTCCAGCTTCTTTTTCTTGAAAATATTCTTAATTTTTCACTATTCTTATCATAAAAAGCAATTTCATAATTGCAGAATAGTTTTTAAACGGTAATGCACGCTCCATTAAAATGTATTTTGAAGGTTGTTCATTACACATTTTTTTATATGTGACTCAGAGGGTCATTCAGTGAGTGACTAAGGGTGCTTCAGTGTCGAAGTTGAATTGAATTGAAATTTTTGATTTATAACATATATTAAAAGTATGCCATGTATACATATAAATACATAATATGCACAACCTCTCCAGGAGGCATCACATCTTTATACATGTATGTCAAAAATGTACTCCAAAGGTCTTTTGTTCCAGCAGCAGTCTGTTTTTTTAATGAACACTTTCAAATGTGGTCTCTAGATGCAGCACCTTTCAGCTGTTTATTCATCTGGCCTTATAATGTGTTATTTATTTTATCTATTTATCTTTGTATCTATTTGTTGATTACTGTGAATGCAGTGTGTATTATTTGTTGTCTGTATGCAGTGTTTTAGGAGGCAAAGGGTTTTCCCCATTGGGCATTAATAAAACTTTCAAATCAAAAAGAAAGGTTAAAAAAGAACTGCAACATCAAAATAATATATACATACATACAAACATAAATGTATCTACTCATACAAATATAATTAAACAGAGCAACCGTAGTTCATCTAAGGTGGTTGGGGATTAAATGCTGATATAATAGTTTATTTTTTCTTACAAAGAAATGTTACATCTTTGTTGAGTTAAAACAATTAATCAGTGATGCCATGGCAACTATTTTTCTTAGTGATTTTTATCAAGCAAAATTGCCAAACATTTGTTGATTTTAGTTTCTCAGTTGTGGGGATTAAAAGTCACCTTGGGCTTCGGGATTTTTTTTTTTTTTTTTTGACATTCTCTGTTTTTTTCTTTTATTAGAATAAAAAAGAAAAGCAAAGGAAGATTAATCCATAATACAAATAATCAGTTTGTTTGTTTTTTGCAATAATTTGAAATTGCCTTATTATTTCTAACCATTTTGGAGCCTCTTCTCAGTTATTAGTTTCAAAATCAGAATCATTATCTGGCTTATAGGTTTTTGCATGCAAGGAATGCGCTTTGTTATATTGGTGCGTAACATAAATATAGTGAGAGGCAATGAAAAAGAAAAGCAAACAAATATTAGCAGTTAAAAGCAGTTACCGTTGCTTTTCAGAACAGATAATTCTCATCTTTTTTGTCCACCACTTATTTCTAAATTTTCCTCAGATGAGCAACAAGATAATAGTTTTTTGTTTTTTTATTCACACTTTGTAAGCTATTTAAGTACTTGCTTAATATAAACAAGTACGTTAATGCAATGTTGACCAGCGGCTGTTTATGTGTTACACTGCCAGCGTCTCGTAGTTCCTGATTGTTAATTTGTTTCAGAGGTGTCAGTAGTTGTATTATGTTCGGTTATAGGAGTTTAGCGCCTGTCCTGGGTTGTCTGGGTTCAGCAAAAGGCTGATTGGAAGGCATGTGAAGTTCACCCCGTGTAGCTCTAAATATGGAGTTCAGACGCAGGCAGAGGATGGATTTGAACGTCTGCATCACTCAACTGGAATGCTTTCAAAAATAGCTTCCGTATTAAAACAAAAGCAGATGTAATAACGCCAAGTGTTCGCGCGGTGTGTGTCTCCATGTGTCAGAGCACATGGAAAACATGTGAGTGTTCAGCATTAAGTTATTGAAAGGACTGTATTGAAATGGGAGTTATTAGAAATGATACTTTAAAAACGAGGGGACTGAATTAGAACTTGAAGGGAAAGTCATCTTTTCTGTCAGATTGTTCTTATAAACTGACATGTGTTAATGTTATATTTATTAACAGGGGTAGAATAAAGTGGTGTAGCACAGCTGTTGCTGTTTACTCTCTTCAGTAAACAAGGCACGTTTAAAAAAAGCCAAACCATGATGCTATCTCCACTGAGAGTTAAGTTCAAGTTCTATTTTAACTGGGGACAACTTTTATTATGCTTAATTGGTAAGAGGATATGTCTAAACATCCATCTTGTCTTGTCTATTTCAACACTATATTTTTCTTCAGATAGACTGATAAAAATAACCATTTTTGGTTTTCTGTCCTGAAGATGGCAAACACAAAAAAGAGCGTTAAGATATATTTTTAAAATGCCATCCAGCCTCCAGTCCAGCTGGTCCTGTGGATCTGTCACTCACCCACCTCAGAGCAGACTGAGGGGTGTGTGTGTGTGTGTGTGTGTGTGTGCGCGCGCACGTGTGCGTGTGTGCGCGCACGTGTGTGTGTGTGTGTGTGTGTGTGTGCTGCTGTAGAGACAAATTCACACGATGACAAGGATTTACTTGTCTGCCAAAAACAGCACACACTAATTCTCAAATGAACATGTGCAGGAAGTAGACAAAACTTTTTTACCCACTTTCATTTGGACATACTGCAGAAATATAAAACAATATCCACAAAATGTCTCCACAATATCTCCCTGGACAAGTGCTGTATTTGGACTTTGTATATTATGGTGCACACGCACATTTTGAAAACTCATTTACACTGTTACACTTTTATTTATTCGCGTATGGTAAAAAGGTGTGGTTGCCTGGGAATCAGAAGAATCAGTGAGGTTTTATTGCTCTGGCATAAAGGTTAATAACGATAGTTTGGAACAATAAAAAGACAATAGCTGAAAGCCAATTTCAATTACTTTTGAGTACAACTGGTAAAAAAACAAAAAAAACCCCAACAAAAGCTAAAACCTAGCTCAGTGAAAAGGAGTGCTATTCAGGCATTTTTCAAAGCAGTCGACTAAAAAAAAAAACAATAATAATAATACTTGTCATGATGATAATAATAAACTGAATTTATAGAGCACTTTTCATACAAAGAGTGCTTAACAAAAAAAGGAACACAGAGAACAAGATGGACAATAAAAAGATAAACAACATTTAAAAGTCAAAGTAAAAAGTACAGAAACCAGTAAAAATGATAAAAATAAGAGAATTGATCAAAAATAGTAAACGCAACAATTATATTAATTAAAAGCCAGAGTAAATAAATAGGTTTTAATTTTAAAAACATTCACCAAGCCTGCTTCTCTTATAGCTTTTTGAAGGCTATTCCATAATTTGGGTGCGTAGTTATTAAAAGCTGCGCTGCCTATTTTCTTGTGCGTATAGTTAGAATTTGTATATGCATAGAGGATAATTCTGATGGCAAAGAGGGCAACACTCGTTCACAGACATACACCATGTCCTTTACTGTTTTTGCTGCCCCTATTTGTTGTCGGTCTATCCCGTTGCATGCAGAGGCATTTTTAATCTACAGCTGTTAGATAACACCCAAAGGAAATTGTAAATGAGCAGAGAGGTTCCAGACTAACTTGCATTTTCGATTCGGTGTGGCGATGTGAGGCTTTAGGTGTGGCACATTCTTCGCTGACTTAATCTCAGTCTTTATGCCTGACAGGTCCTTTGAAGTTGTGTCAGAGCACCAAAGTGTGAGAGCGAGAACGCCCTAACTTTTCTCCCAGCTATGTCTTTGTGTACACTGATCATGTACACAAACGTTGAACCAGAATTCCAGAGTTAAAGCCGCATTTTTCAGCCTGTAACATTCCTCTCTCTTTCTTCCACTGATGTCTGGTGACTTACTGACAACTTTGTAAAAGCTGAGCTGTCTCCTCTAATGTCTTCTTCTGGGTAAATAGACAGTTAAATCAGTGGTCAGGGAGTGCTTTTATTGTAAGATTTCTGTCAGAGGCTTTCTTCTTGCTGCCTCGGTACATTCAAGGTTAAAGAAGGAGTCTTCTTTCAGCGAATGGTGCCAGTGATCCAGCCTTATCCTGCTGGGGTGACCCAGATTGGCAGCGTGCAATTAGTAGCATGTCCACAGGGCTTTAGGATGAGAATTAGCGATGGGCATTTTGACAGTTTAGGGTTAAGATTGTTCCAGAAATTACAAACCGATGCTCTTACATCAACTGCAGCTTTTTTATTATCAGATACTTAAATCTTTTGGAATCTAGACACAGTGTGAAAGGGGCCCAAAATCAAAATATCTCTTACTTATAGTGCTGTTTATCAATCTAGATAGTTTTGGTGTGAGTAGCTGAGTGTCGGAGATATCAGCTCTCAAGATTTCTTCTCTCCAATATGATGGAACTAGATGGCACTCGGTTTGTGGTGCTCAAAGCGCCAAAACATACATTTGCAAAAGCAAGTGTCACTTCCCAAAAATCGAATTATATTAAATAATAAATATTAACAGTGGATCAAACAACTGAGTCATTTAAAAGGGGTAACTAGTATGGTTTAGCTCATTGTTTTGGCTTAACATTTGTAAATATTCTAGATAATTGATGATTTTTTGTATATTTGCTGGTTGTGTAAAAACATAATCAAATCAATCATTGCTAACAATTTCTAATGCAAAGCTATATGTCAGTGTTGTGTTCACAGTTTGTTTTGTCCGCTTTTATATGGCTACAGAAATAATATGAAAATGATTAAGCAGGTTAAGGAATTTTTGAAGAACTGAAAAAGTTAAAAACCAGTTAGGATTTAGAAATGAAATTAAAGTTTTCAAAGGTTTTCTCTTTCTCATTCACACACTTAACCTCTGTTTTGTACCGTGTTTCCCTCCACAGCTGATGACCCTTTTGAAGATTTCTTCGGGGGCAGTCGCAGTCGCCAAAGGGGCGCAAGCCGAAGCAGAATGGGGGGATCGCTCTTCGGGTTTGGGAGCTTCCCGGCATTTGGACACGGCCTCACAGGGTTCGATTCAGGTGCGTGCATCCCAACAAGTGACCCCACTTGTTTGAGTTTATGATACTTCAGCAGTTTGACTGAGGTTTTTCTTGAATCTTTTGCAGGTTTTAGCTCATTTGGAGACATGGGTGGAGGGTTCACTTCCTTCTCCTCTTCATCTTTTGGTGGAGGAGGAGGAGGAGGCGGAGGCGGAGGCGGGGGAGGAGGAATGGGTAACTTCAGATCTGTGTCGACCTCCACCAAGTTCATCAACGGCAGAAAAATTACTACAAAACGGTATTCAAATGTCAAACTCACCAGCATTTTAAAAGGACTAATTTGACATTTTGGGAAATATGCTGATTTGGCTGGATGATGCAGTTTCGTGTTTACTGTACAGACGTGAGAAAGGTATCGATCTTCTCTCGGGGTGAAAGTAGATCGAGGTTCTTGTCACTAAAACGACCCCAACCTCCATCGATTTAAACAACTGTACGGTCTAGAAAGAATGAGAACACTTTAAATTATGCACAGTAAAATAATTTAATTTATTTAAATATTTAAATTTATTTAAATTTATTTAAAATCATTTGCAATTATAAACAAAACTTTTAAAGTCAAGACAATCAGTTTTGTTTTTCTAAATTTATCATAAACAGTTGAACAATTTACAAGTCTCTGTCTTTGAATTTTTAATATATAAGGCTAATCAAAAAGGGTTTACTAAGAGTGAAGTTATTGAATATTTGAGATACAACACTGTATAAGAAAGAATTTAATGGCTTTTTTCATTGAAAACTCCCCCTAAATTATACAAAAGCACTCATTTTTAGTATTCCCAACAAGAGATTATTGAAATGTACAGTGATTTTAAGGACACAACACTTTGTAGGAGAGAAGTTATTCAATATTTTCGAGTATTTTTCATTTCTTAAGTTCTGTATTTTGTAGACAGTCCCTGCACGCTTGTCTCACAGCAAACGGCACTCGGAGTGAAATGTTTTCATCAATATCAAAGGATGGCTTGTTATAATTGAAACTAGGTTGCAGCTGGTTGTCCACTTTATTACAGTTAGAAAAGGCAACGTTTGTGTTTTTACAACCTTTTGCTTATGATTTACTGATCTGGGAAGTTCTGCATAATGGCACCAAATCTTAAAGTGGTACAGAGCACTGTATTTCCATCATTTCAATTTATTCAGTATCTCTTTACTAGTCTGACTTGCAGATCTCTGATGCTTTTGGTGTCCGTTACAGGATCGTGGAGAACGGACAGGAGCGCGTGGAAGTGGAGGAGGACGGTCAGTTAAAATCCCTAACAGTTAATGGTAAGGAGCAGCTCCTAAGACTGGATAACAAGTAATTATCTCACCACAACAATTTGACCAACATAACAATTTTCACACCTGGAAAAAAAAAACTCACCCAGTGACTATGTTTGGCTCCGGCGGTTGGTCTCTCCTCTCTCTTTGTCCTCCTGCATCTCATTCCTGAAGAACAATTTTTCTCATTTTAGCTTAGCTGCAACAGGAGGCGAGAGAGATGTTCACAGTATATTTGTATATTTGTATTTATTCCATTATTTCGGGGGGACCATCTTGTTGGGCTTTGTGTTTTTGTTTACTACAATAATTGTACTTTTTATTTCTGTGACAAGCACAAAGCTAGGTACTTGTTATGAATATATAGATATATATTATTTTTCCTCTGGGGTAGATATTGTCTTTCTTATTGTCGCTGGAAAACGAGACGCTGTACATTTAGACTTCCGCATGTCATTTTTGCTCTTTTCATTTGACCAGTTTAACAAGTGAATGGTAAAAGCTTAACCACTTCGCCCTAATGTCTTTAACTTGAACATCACCTCGCTAACCTGTTAGCTGTTACCATGTTCACGCATGTGTAATATGAATTACATAGATTATTAATGAATTAATTATAACAATGTGCATTTTTCTTTTACATTTGTTTGTGTATTTTAGAACACCAGAGTATGTATTGTTTGTTTTTTTGCATGATTGCTGATTCCAGGGGGCTGCTTTGTAGTTTCACTGTAACTGTGTCAGCAACTCAAACCCGCATTACAACCTTACACAGTTACCGGACACACAGGGGAATTTTCATTCTTTGTAAAAAGAAAAAATAAAAAAGCTCACATTTGGTCAATAAACTTCAGTTCGTGGAACGTCGTGAAAAGTCGTCTGCAGTCACCTGGTGTCTTTGCGGTGTTTTCTTTTGCTTGAGTGGCTTTATATCCTCTCACTCTTCCTGGGTGTATGGTGTGTGTGTGTGTGCCTGATCACATTTTAAACGTGCTTCACACAACCGCAATAAAGGGAAACCACAGCGGCTGCTTTTTTTTGAACACTCACCCAACATACAGCTCACAGTGTGCATTATTTTAACATACTAATGACTCACATTTGGGCTTGGTCACTCATTGTAGAGTACACCGATGTGCTGTGTGTGCTTTCACTCAAAGAATAATTAATCAAAGGAAGGAAAATACATGTTTTCAGCGAAGACACGCCCGTTTCCTTCGAACCCTTAGGCTTTTTTTTTTTTCTTTTCTGTGTGGGTAGGTATGCTTTTACCTTTACGAACCACGTGAGAAGATACACCCAACTTCCTGGATTCATGTACCCTCTTTCAGGTTTCTCTCTTTGCCCCTCCCGTCACACATTTTTTCTGAGCTTGTAAAAAATGTTGATAGTGCACCTCTTTTGAAAACGCCCTCAAACACATCCTGTAGAGGCATCGAGCTAAACTACGGACACAAAATTTAACCAGTTGTTCAGTCTGTTTACTTAACAAAAGGCCTTGACATCTTTAAAAAAAAATGTGTCATTTGGAGACATTTTATTTTTCCTGTCCTATTAAACATCAGGCATGATAGGCTCAGGTTGAGTAATGATTGCAATTGACTCAGAGGTCACTGTGTACAGACAGGAGATTGTGTGTGTGTGTGTGTGTGTGTGTGTGTGTGTGTGTGTGTGTGTGTGTGTGTGTGTGTGTGTGTGTGTGTGTGTGTTTCTGTTTCTCAAGGAATGTGCTCAGGGCTAGATTATTTACACAAGCTTCACTGCATATTTTTGCAAGAGACGAGTCAGAGGGGAACTGAGGAGAAGAAAAACGCAGGGTGAGGTCTTTTTACATGAGTCAAGCTGATACGGTTTACAGCTATATTTAATTTAACATTTATGGATTTACAGTGTGATTACCTTTGTGAGGGAGAAAGACAGATTGTGTGTATTTTGGTTGTGTGAAAGCCATGTCTTTCAGTATTTTGGGCCATATTTGTTTGGTTCAATTTCCCCTTCACCAGTACTGATTGAAGTGGCATTTGAGCATGCGCAGTCTTGTTGCTAGGTGACGGTGCAGCTCTGCGCCAATCCGTTGCTTCATACCAGCAACCTTGTGTGCTCTCTTTCCCCTCCTCTCTGTGAGTGTGTGTATAAATGTGATGATTAAATTAATGTGCTGTAAATAGGGAATACCACACAATCTAGCAATAAACGGCAGTATTTTACTACTATTTTTAGGGGCAATTTTAGATTCTGCACAAATATGCCTGCATTAGATTTCATGTTTTTAGTGTTGCAGAAGAGGGAATTTTATTTATGGTACAATCACTCCCTCTCCTGGATCAACTGAGCTTTTGTAGTGCAGTGGAAAAACCTAAAAGTTATAATATTGCTACATTTGGTCAGTCCTCGTCTTTTATTTATTTTTTTGGAAGTATAGTTCCCATATTTTTGGGAAGGGGTGTTCCTGCGCACGCAGTTTACAGTTAGTCAGCTTTTGTTTTTGTTTTTTATATTTTTGTTTTTATTTTGGCAAATTGGCTCCATTAAAAAGTCGGCCGAATTAGTTAGTAGCACTTCCTGTTTGCAAAGCACACAGCGGTGTGCAGACAAATATCACTGAATTAATTTGATACGGAAGAAAACCTTAAATTGTGATAATTGTTGGTCTGGTTCTGCTGTTAGGTTTTCCATGATTTCTGAGCTGATTTATAGATGCATACAGCCAGTTTTGGAAAGAATACTTTTTAAAATTTAATAGGGGAGTATCTAGTTACATGTAAGTAGTTACAGACATTAAATTACGTATTATGTATTGTAAGCAGTTAGTTACTGAGAAAAAAAAAGTGAATACAGTTAGCTACGAATGAAAATGTTGGTGATTACAGAGGTTTTTTTTTTGTCTTTTCATTCATTACCCTGTTAACATAATTAGTAATGTAACTATTTTAATTACTTTATTAAAGTAATGTAACTAATCAGCCTATATGTGAATAGGTTTTGATTACTTTTTTAACAAATGTTTTAAAACCGGGCAATAAAGCTGAAAATATCCGGACATTGGCTATGCCCAAAACGAGGGTCTTATCCTATATTCTATGACATTTTGGTTGGCTATTTAATCACATTTTTTTTTCTTAGTAAAACAGTGGGCCTTGTCCAATTAGTAAAAGACTTTGGCTTGTTTCTGTCCACTTCTTGTTCATTTTTAACAAGGTAAAACTTATAAACAATACTGTCCCAACTGTTCCAGGGAGATTAGACACTCTTTGGACTCCTGTGCATGCAACTGAATAAAATTTAGACAGCTGAAACTAGTACCAAGTGATAAGCCAGAAAATGAGCTTTCCCATATATTTTTTGTATGTGGCAAACTAAAAACAGCACGGTAGAAGACAAAAAACAAAACAGACAAAATTTTACTCAGATGCAGTACATTTTATAACTGAACAAAATTTGCCAAATAGTGAGAAGGTCTCCACTTTGAGGTTGAAAGTGAGGAAGATGTGGCCAAAAATGAGCACGGTGAACAGTTTAGGCATAGTTACTTTCTAACTTGTTTAAAAGGTACTGTTTCCCTGTCCCATCCAACCCCGCTCCCCCTACATGTAACTAGCTACTCCCCAGTAACAAAATACTCAGATTACACCAAATCTGAAAATATGTGCCGCGTGCCTGTATGTTCAAAATGCATTAGCATAAGTTTTGACTCAGAGAAAGAGTATTCTGCAAATTGCAGCAATTATTTCCTTCCAGAACCCACTATATTTATCACCTCACTCCCTTTAGGGGCCCCTACTCCGATCTTAGGGACCACTGCTTTAGAAGACATGTACAAGAAATAATTTTTAAAAAGTAAAACATTTTTTTACAATCATTTCACCTTAGCAACATGTTCTTAAAAAAAAGAAAAAAATAGCTAATATTCACCAGACATTTTGATTTTAAGGCGGGCCCTTTTATGGCCACTAGATGACACTGTTTGTGTACAAAAGACAGCATGACATCATCTCGCTGAATGATAATTTCCTCAACAGGGATCACAAATACTGAAGAATCTAGACAGTGATGAGAGCAACACCTGACAAATTTTACTTTTTGACTTATTTTGTTTTTAATCAGAAAGTTTTCCTAAATTTAATCCTAAAGATTCATATGTAATTGTCAGTATTAGTATGATTTGATAAAATTCGCTCTTGTTTAAATAAGGTCTCCATCCATTCCATTATGACACACTGATTTCCTGTCCCTGAGTTCCCCTGTGTTATGAAAGATGGCTTCCTGTCGGCAGAAAGCAGCATCCGGTGTTAACCCCCCCTCCACCTCGTCTGCTTGACAGCTTAGTGTGAAGCATTGAATCGGCCTGCAGCCGCTGGCCACTTTATGAGCGATGGCAAAAGATAAGCTGCCAGTTTCTCTTTGGCCGTGTCTGAACAAGGACACAGACTGTATCTCTCCGCGCTCAGCAGTAGAGTCACATCAGCACGACACCAGATGTCTTGAAACGAGGGAAGGTGGAGAGTTGAGAATAATCTGGTCCACAGTTGTAGTTGTCATGTAGGGTTAGACTCCTCCTGAACAGTGATTTATTTTAGGCTTTAGGCTCCAGCCAGCTGCAAGTAAGGCTGCTTTTGTCCGTCACACAAAGATTTTGTGTCTGTGTGTGTTTAGGTGTTAACCCGGGTGCTTGTGCCCGTGTGCACGCTCCTGTACAGCAGTCTAGACAGTGTGTATCAAACAGTTTTTTTTACAGATTCACACAGCTTTGTTTGGCCAGCAGACAAATGACAGGCACTCTCAGGACAATAGCTGCAAATGAAAGCATCCAGAATTGTGTTCACTTTTCAAATTAAGTCCTTGATACAGAAAATAAAAGGCTGCCTTTATGAGAATTAAAAGATCTCATTATCATCACTGCACTTTGATATTGTCTTTGTTGAAATTAATTAACTGATGATGGATTATGCGACTTGATAGCGGAAGGAATCTTATCACCCAGGTAACCCGGCCCATAATAGCCCCAAATATTGATCCTCAGGAACAAAGCTTGGAGTCGCATACATGTTGGCTTAATCCTGCTGTCTAACTGCATCTGATTGGATCAGCACAAGAATGCAGGATGGGATTAGTTGTTTGGTTTTTTTCAGAGCTGTTTAGAGAACGAATTGAGAGCCTTGAGTGTAAAGCCACCAATTGTCCTGTTTCTGCTGGGTCCAGTGGGTGCTGGTCTCTCCTCGCAGGGGTCAACTCTGTGTTTTTGTTCAATTTAAAAAGCTGATTTGCAAACTCTTGTAATAAGGAAGTCTAGGACTAAAGTCACCTGTTTTTGGCAAGAAAATAAACTACATATGGCAAGTTTAGCCAGCCAAATCTGACCTTAACAGATCTGAAAAGCTTTTGTGACAAAGAAATCGACTCGGGTTAGAGTCGAGGTCGTGCAGTAATAAGACGCTGCTCTAAGAGAAATCCAGTGATGTCTTTGTCTTTTAAGACCCAAACACACACAGCTGTCCTTGACTGCCTAAAAGCCCTAAAAGAGAGCCATCTCCTTCTAAAATATCACCTGAGTCGAGATGTCTCGATCAATTTTTTTTGCCCCAGACCCCAACCCGAGTAATCTGATACCGAGTATCTGCCGACACCTTTACCTGGATAATACAGCTGCACATTTTGCAGTGCACATTTTAAGTACTGTAAAGTTATTAAAATCAATCTGTGTATATGCTTGACAGTTAAATAGCACTGCAATGCAATATAAAAAATGTCTGCATCCAAGCAGTTACTTATGGGTTTTTATTTATTTTTTAAATATCAAAGTAAACAAACTAAAAAATATTACAATTCCACATAGTGCAGCATTAAAAAAAATACTGAGTAACAAACTAAAATGTCTTTAAAAAGCAGCTCTCATTCTGCTCAGTGCAACATTTGTTTTTTCAACAAAATAAACTAAAATGTGTCTTCAGAAAGTGCTTTCAAATCCATTTAGTGTAGCATTGTTGTAAAAGTACAGAACACTATAAAGTAACACAATCACAATTCCACGTCAGAGTAGTGTTTTTTTGTTTTTTTTTTGTTTATTTGGTTCCCCATTAGCTACCACATCAGAAGCAGCTACTCTTCCTGGGGTCCACACAAGAAAATTACATTACATAGCATTAAAAGTATATTGACAGTACAAGACAGTTAACAAAAAAACAACAACAACCAAATCCAATTCTATGTTATAGTTTAACATTCTCAGTCACAAGTAAAAAATGGCCAATTTCTCTTATTATAGCATTATAGTAAAACTAGTTCACTAAGTATGAACAACGAAAATTTTGCAGCTTAAGTTGAACATTTAAAAAAAACACCAGTTTCTTCTTATTGGAGTAGCAGCATTAGAATAAAACCTCAATATCACATCACAAATCGTGCTTTTTGTTTATGACACCTGTGTGACGGTGGACGTAAACAAAGGATCAGGCGGGGTGTGTACTCAAAATAACAAAACCTGAACAATTAAAAAATGCATAGATCGGGCCGGAAACCGATTCTTCTGATCCGATCGGAATATCCTGAATATAAAGTAAAAAAACCCATCAAGGATAGTGTTGCAGCGCAGCCACGTTTTACATCCTGCATTAATATTTGAAATGGCTATATGTTTATGTTGAGGGGCCCCCACAGGTGTGCAGCAATATGTCAAACAAAGCTGTCATGTGTCTAATGACTTGTGATGTGTTTAAGTCCGGGCTGTTACAGGGGATTTTTTTTTTTTAAATGCTGGTGCAGATCCTCCTCTAAATGGGACCAGGTTCAGCACAGCGAGCATCTGGCCTCCTTTCTTCTCCTCTGCGCTGCCTTAATTACACAACACAATGGCGATGAGATCTGCCTGTAATCTCGCAGCATAATAAGTCCCCCCCCTTCCTCTATACCCTGCCTGCCACTAATTCAATATAAATGTAAATTACCTAGAGAAAAGAATAACCAAATCTCATTTTATTTACATGACTAATCACAATAAAGTCAGGCAGATGAAATATGAATGAAATATATGGTTGAAAGGAAGGAGGGGTCTGCATTGCCTTAGGGACTCTTTCAACTTCTTGTTTTATATCATCTTTGTTGTTTCATGTTGGTTACATCAATATGCCTTTTTGCACTTGTGCTCAACTTGCTGTAATAGATGTGTGTTTTTTTCCTGTCTGATTGTATTCACACTGCCAAGGGCATCACAAGGTAATATGTTTTCCTTTCAGCTGACTTTTTTTTCAGCACACATCTTGTGTCAGAAGGCTGAAATTCAAAGACGCTGTAGAAAAAAAATAATGTTGAACACCCCAGGCCATCCATCCAGACAGCGAGAAGAGAAGGTTTAGGTGTGATTCATTCCCACTCTGCTCTGCTCTGCCCACAGACATCGCAGCCGAAGACCCCTTGGAGGATGAGTTCTGCCGCCACAGACAGGCCGCACTTCCTGGCCTCAGCCATCACCAGCGCTACCTGAGGAACTCCGCCCAAAACCCCTCGGAGGAAGAGGAGGAGCACGGCCTACAGAGCCTAACAAGAGGTCCGCTCACTCGCCACTGCAAAGCTGATTAATTACTAGCACACAGGGCTCTCCTTTAAAGAGTAGAGTCTTAATAAGCGCAGCTAATTGTCTGCTTTTGTGTCTGATGACCGCACAAAGGACGGTGACGAGGAGTGGCATGTTTGATTGGCACGTGTAAACACCGAGGACAGAGGTGTTCATTAGGCGGCTCTGTTCCACGCAGCAGTAACGACCAGAGGTCAGAGGTCTCCCTCTGTTTTCCTCATGGGGTCACAAAGTCACACACAAAAGCTGAGCAATTATCTGCGACACGCAGTCGCTGAATGTTTTATAAAAGCTGCTTCGTTAGTTAAGGAGGGAACCTTTAATTTAACCACGCACACTTCTTCCTGCTGGGATGCAAACAAAAGGCCCGAATTCTCTGTCTGAGATAATGACACAAACTGCTCAAATATGGGTCCTCGGAGAGAGAGGGGTGTTTTTAGCTACTGCTACGGGCTTAAAGTTTTGTGAGGACAATCTGTTCCACCTTTGAATAATTCACTCTTTATAAAGTGTTACAAGCTGTTAGTAATGACTTTATTTATAGATAATCATTTACTAATGCTTTACAGATAAGTCACAAACCATAAGAACAACATTATGGCTGCTGGTGTTTATCCTGTTTATCCTCTCACCTCACACCTGTTTGTCTAGTTTTAGCTGTTAGATTCATAATGAAGGCCATTTGACCTTTAACATTTTGGAAAATGGCACCATTGCATCTGCACCACCATTAGTCTATTAACGATTATTAAAACACACTATTCCTACAATTATTAATATTGTCTAAGTCTAGAAACATTAGTTTCAAATGTGGGTTTATTGCACGTTTTTGGTGGGGACCGCAGAGTCAGGGTGGCTACGTAGTGAATTTGTGTCTCATTTGTGGTCTGATAAAAAAAGAGATATAGACAGCAGGACAGGGAGGCGTCCATATGCAGAACTGGTGCTTGCTTTTCTCCTGGGGAGGTGGTCTGCAGCGACAAGCAGTGTAGCGGACGACACACTATGATTCAAGGCATTTGCTGAATTTAGCTACATAAATGTGAACTTGAGGTCATGAGCTTTTGGCTCTGGTTGGCAGAAACATTTAGCAGCATTTTCTGTCCATCTTTGAAACGATTTGCTGACATTGACACATATTTTATTTGATTTATTGTTAGACTTTCTTTTAGACTCTCTGTTTGGTAAGTCAGTTCCCTATCCTCCTTTCTTTTTTGTTGCTTTGCAGTGTAAGTACTTGTAGTTGATGTCAGAATAGAAACTTTATCTGCAGCCGTTTGAATCGGTCTTTCACCGAAGGGATATTCACGCACATAAGTAGAACAGCAATAGGAACGTCTACTAAATGACCTGTGATTAGTCTCCAATCACGGCCTAGATTGCAGAAACATAGTGTTCACTCAGACCACTTGAATTACAATATGCTGAAATATGGGATTTTTGCCCATAACCCCCAAATAAACTGCTCACCCCAGCTTTAATGCTAAACTAAGTCAATTGGCATCTGGCACTATCATCATATTTCACTTCCAATTGTGAGAGCTGTATAAATATTCTCAGGTACCATTCAGCAAGAAAGCAAATAACTTTGTTTATTGAGAGATATTCTTTATAAACCTACCATCCCTGACGTTGATATCATTAATGTCCAGCTACTGATCTTTATGGCACAAGAAACTCAGAATATTTAATAATTATGTTCTTTTATTTTGTAGGACACATGAACACAAAGAGGAAGAAACTGTGGCCAAAGGAGGCAGAGTCCAAAAAGAAGAGAGCTCCTCGACTCTTCCCTCGGTTTGGAGGATTTGGTACCTTTTTTTAAACACCCCCAACCAAACACACACCCACACATTTATACATATATAGGCCTATATATATATATTTGTTGGCAGAAGTGCCATCAATCATACATGGCATTGGTTCATAGTTGCAATTTATCGGAGACACATCAGCACTGCTGTGCCGAATCTCCTCTTGTTTATCAGCAGCAGTGCAGCGCATAACTCTTGCCTCAGCCAGACAGTAGCCTGCAGAGACTTCACTTCAATGTTTTGTTTTGTCCAAGATACATTTTTATTATTAGTTAAGCTTTTGCTATTGCTGTATTTATTGTGGGTGGGCCCTGTGGATGTACAGTGAGCTTTCTGAACTTTAATTAATCTCTGATGATTGGACTTCTCCACTTTTTACACCACACACATTTTCAGAAAGTGTTTTCAAAGAGTTCAGGGGGAAGGAGAATTACAGTAGCAGCCTTGTTTGTGATAAGCGTGAAAATTACTGCAGTAATACTGTGTTGCATGTGAGAATAAGTGAAGGTCAAGCTATTCAGTGAATCCTTTTTTTCAACAGAGACGAGGAGAGAGAGGGACATCTGGGGAATGTGAGAGTAAAGAGAACTAAAAGCATTTAAGAGTGAGTTTTATTACGGCAGAAAAATTGTTCTGTTCAATCCTCAATCACACATGAAAATTGACTGTTGCACTCTGGCAGCAACATTATCCACTCTTTACAGAGAGAAAACAGCTACAAAACCCTCTTGAAGTTGTTAATTTTTTTTGGTAGGATTCTCCGTACAGAGTGGATTCAGCAATATGTTAACCTTCCATGGGTGCTTTTGTAAAAGATTTCTAAAACAAAATACAATATCTGCCATCTGATTTGTCCTTGGCTGTTTTTTAAGTAAGTGGAAATGTAGAAATGTTTGAAAATGGACTCCTACAAATAAATGGTTAAAGAAAAACAAGTCCTTGTGAGGAGTCAACTTTTAGTTATCTCATATGGGATTGTACCATGTCTCTATCCAAAGACCAACATATTCTCATTGTATTCTATACAATGGTCCATATAATATTTTATGAAAATGCACATAGAATGGTTCAATGAGTCAGCGCCCAACAAATTAACACTTCTACCAGTGAAATCGGGTTTAGGGAAGGAATCCCGGTTCGCCGGTTCCCGGTTCGCCATCATCATGTTACTTAACATAAAATTTTGAAGTTTACCTTATGGAAAATAAAGTTACAGAAATTAGGTTAAGGGGGAAAAAAAACGTGGAAAATTAGATTGTCATGTTATGTACTTAACGTAAAGTTACATACTTAATGTAAAGTTACAAAGGTTAAGTTTAGAAAGTTATCAATCAAGTTTTTGACAGATGTCACCACCAATACTGAGCTAAATTGAATGTTGAAACCACATGAAGTGTCTAGAGGTTTGGCTCAGTGAGTAAATTAGGTGGTTAGCATGTCAGAGGTTGGTGGTTCAAGTGTCACCTTGAACATTTAACTTTTATGGCTTAAATAAAATAAAATATCGGCTGATGTATTTGTCTGCTCTGCTGATATAGGTCATCCATGGCCAACCTTACAATGAACACTTAAAACAGTTAAAAAAAAACCCCACAATTGTCTCCTGAATTCTCATGTACTGAATACTGATTTTCTCTGCCAGTTGATTATCAACCCAACTCACATATGTGTCAAGTTTTTGACAGATGTCACTGCCTAAACTGAGTTGAAGGGAACGTTGACAGCATGCAAAGTGTCTGGAGGTTTGGCTCAGTGGTTAAACCAGGTGCTTAGTGTGCCAGAGGTTGGTGGTTCAAGTCTTGCTTGGAACATTTGACTTTTATAGCATAAATACAATAAAATCTCTGCTGATATATGCGTGTGCACTGCTGATGTAAATCATTGATGGCATATCTTGCCACCAACACTTGAAACAGTTAAAAAAACAAACAATTGTCTCCTGAATTAATGTGCTGAATACGGATTTTCCCTGCTAAGAACTTAGTTGATGTTGTTGATGTTGGTTGGCCTGACTCATAGATCACTCAAGTATTCAAAATAAGTCACTACCTATACTGTGTTAAAGGGAACATCGACAGCCTGCACAGTGTCTGGAGGTTTGGCTCAGTGGTTAAATCAGGTGGTTAGTGTGCTGGAGGTTACTGGTTCAAGTCTTAGCTGGGACATAAAATATTATTTGGCTTTAGATTTATACATATTAGACACTGATTATGATATTGCAGACAAATTAGGCACATAAAGATTAGTGATATATCTTTTTGACTGATGAATCATGTGAAGTTGTCCAAAAACAGGTAAAACCTGTATCAGCAGTGACGCCTGTCGAAAACCTGACTGATATATGAATCAGGCCGATATTCCTTGTTTTTGACAGACGTCACTGCCGATACTGGTTTTACCTGTTTCGTGACCACTCCACTTGATTTATCGGTCAAATCGATATACTCCTTAAATTTATGTGCTTAACTTGTCTGCAATATCACAGTCAGTGTCTACAGCTAAATGATATTGTATGGCATAAATAAAATAAAATATTGATTGGTATATCTGTTTGCTCTGTTGATATAAGGGTCATATGGTGTTGAAAGGCAAAATTCAGTATCGGCAGTGACGTCTGTCAAAAACTCAACTGATATATCAGTCAGGTTAATAATCAAACATCACCTGTCCCAGATAAGACTTGAACCAGCAACCTCCGGCACACTAACCACTTGGTTTACCCACTGAGCCAAACCTCCAGACACTTTCTGTGCTTTTGCTGTTCTATTTAGCTCAGTATCGGCAGTGAAATCTGTTAAAAACTTGACATATATGTGAGTTGGGTTGATAATCAACTAAGTCCTTGGCGGGTAATATCAGTATTCAGTATATGAGAATTCTGGAGACAACTGTGTGTTTTTTAAACTGTTTTAAGTGTTCGTTGCAAGGTACACCATGGATGACCTATATCAGCAGAGCAGACACATATATCAGCTGATATTTTATTTTATTTATGCCATAAAAGACAAGTGTCCAAAGTGAGACTTGAACCATCAACCTCTGGCATACTAACCACTTAGTTTAGCCACTGAGCCAACACTCCAGACACTTTACTTGCTTTCGATGTTCCATTTGACTCAGTATTGGCAGAGACATCTGTCAAAAACTTGACTGACATATGGGTCAGGCCAATAACTGTTTTAAGTGTTAGTTGCAAGGTATGCCATCAAAGACTTATATCAGCAGAGAAGACACACACAGTATATCAGCCAATATTTTATTTTATTTATGCCAAATGTTCCAGATGAGACTTGAACCATTAACCTTTGGCACATTAACCACCTGATTAACTCACTGAGCTAAATCTCCAGACACCTTATGTGCTTTTGACGTTTCATATACCTTAGAATTTGCAGTGACATCTGTAGAAAATTTGACTGATATATGAGTCAGGCCAATACTCACGGGTTTAGGAAAAGAAACATGGGTGAGATCATCATGTTACATACTCAATTGTAAAGTTGTAAAGTTTTGAAGGTTAGGAAAGTAAAGTTGCATAGATAGGGTTTAGGAAAAGAAACATGGTTGGGTGCACAGTTGATTGTTGAAAGTTGATTACTTTAGATTTAGAAAAGTAAAGCTACAAGGTTACATTTGGGAAAATAAACATCGTTGTGCCTTGTCATGTTATGCACTTACTGTTAAGTTATCGTGGTTAGATTTAGGAAAGTAAAGTTAGGTTAGGTTTAGGATTACTTACCTCGAAATAAATTCACTTGACTTGGATAAACACTGGCCTCTTTGTTGAAAGTCCTGTGCATGTTTGACCCATGCATGTCCCCAATCTATGTCCTTATGTGTACATGATTATCTAGAATATGTATGACATTCTGGTGCATTAGTCTACTTTTTAAATACATTAAACTTGCAGGCCATAAAATCAAAACATTGATCTGAAAGACAATGAAATGCTCTAAGGAGTTTAGGGGAACTGCAAGTCTTTTGATAATTCTTTGCAGATTCATTATTCTGATTGCCCCCTTTCAAGTTTTATCCATTGTTAATAAAAAAATATTGATTACATCAGTGTTAATCAAATTTCCCCCATACTAAAATTTCTTGATTAATTGCACATATTTTTAACACAACATAAAAAACACATAATTATCAAACACATCCAATACTTAATAATCTTGTATTTAATTTTTGTCGTCCTTACCAAGTCAATCAAGTTGCAGTCAGTGTCCATTTCCTGTTGTATATGTTCTTTACCGACTGCTCTCCTGAGCACAGTAATTGAATAGAAGCAGGGACAAAACTCCCTGGATTTTCCTGTCACATGGGCAGAGCCCTGGAAGGAGCAGTATTCTCAGATTATTTTGAATGAGCCTGCAGTGTTTTGTATTATTCATGTGGCAGAACGAATGCACATGACCCAGCAACTCATTTGGCCCTTGTTCCCATGCAGCAAGTAGTCTCTAAGGGTTTAATTAAACAGTGTCGAGGCAGTGGCCCATCTCCCTCCATTGCCTTACTTTTTACAGCCCTCCTCCTCCTTCCGCAGTCATTACACAACTGTTTCTGACTGAGTGAAAAAAAAAAAAAAAAAAGCGAAATCCTCCTATTGACTTCCACTCTGAGAACATCTACCTCCTGAGGAGTGAAGAGCAGGGCGACAGCTCACTGTCAAGCTCCCTGTCAGCCGCTGTCTGCTTCCTTTTAAAGGAAAAATCACCCACACGCACCCGAATAAAGCACAGCACCTATCGGCAATTCTCACCACATGGAGAGAAATTATGTTAACTGTAAATGTCTATACGCAAAAGCCAGCAATAAACCCAGAACATTGCAAACCATTTTAAATTTGTGTTATGTGAATTAAAATGAATAAATAAATAAATAATATTGATAAAATGCACAAAATTAAAAAAATGTAGGCTGTTTGGGGGAAACTGTTTTATTATAACACAAAGTTTGTTATCTGTCACAATTTCAATCATACACATTTTAGTCATATTGCACATAAAAGCAGTATATTGGCTTATTGTTGAACCAGATCAATGTTTGTCAGTGTGTAATAGCCTCTTTATTGTTATTATAATCAAAAAGTGTTGCAGTCGTTAAAACAGGAGGTCATGATCGCAACAAACGTATAGTGCTGTAGAAATGAATAAATGTAATTGCATGTATAACTGCTTGTGTTAACTCAAACAAGCCCTGAAACACAGATGTTTTTTTTTAATTTTTTTTGGTTTTTTTACTGACAGTACTTAGTTGATTTGGTGCAGAAATTGCTCATAAATCCCTTGTATATCAAACAAGCTTTGAACAGTTGTCATTGCCGAGAGAATTTGTTACTCATCCACTTGTAAGAGAGCTTTTGTTGCACTCAAGGATTTAAGATTTTCAGTGAATATAAAAACAACCTTGGGTCAAAAAACCTTGATGCAAGAAGATTTTTTAAAACAATTTTGGAGAACGATTTGGCTATCACAAGACATTGAAAAGAGGTAGAAACAGGACATACAGAGTGAGACAAAAAGCCACCTGGGTGTGCTTTATTTTGGAACAGCTGTCAGACAGGGATTTAGGTGCAGCTAAATTGGACTGAGATTTTACCAAGAGTGCACTCAGCAGATTAGGAGAGAAGAAACAGCATAGCAAGTGTTTTTGTTGTAAGGTTAATAAAGTTGGTTTAAGAGAGCGGATAGACTTGCACCTCCAACTACAATAATGGAACTCCACACAGAACTAAGTTACTGTGAGACATAATATGAGATGAATGTGTAAAAATATAGGAACATTTATTCCTTTTCAGAGCACATTTTACAAAGTAGCTGATTCCTAGCTAGTATATTGTCTAAAATCGTGAATACACATCATAATAGTATGTCTTCCGAAATAGTGAAAGTCCTAGTATAATATGTCGTCTGAAATAATTTAAAAAAAGTCATAGAAATACCAAAATGACTTTTTCATCATTTTGGTCACCATACTATACTATGACGTTTTGTGTTATCATTTTAGATAACATACTATACCATGACGTTTTTCTTGATTTTGGTTGACATACTACACTGTGACGTTTTTCCATGATTTCGTACAACATACTATACTATGACACTTTTTGCATTATTTTTGTCTACATACTATACTATCACATTTTTCATGATTTTTGACTACAACGTTTTTCATCATTTCGGTCAACATACCATACTTTGACTTTTTTTCATCATTTCAGATGACATATTATCCTATGATCCTTTTTTTTTATCATTTTGGACAATATGCTCATAGTATAGTGCTGAAAATATGTCTGTAAGTCATAGTATAGAATGTTCAAGAAATGGCCAAAAAAGTCATAATATAGTATTTTGAAAAAAATCGCTAAAAAGGACATGTTGAAAAAAGTCAAATTTTGACAAGTCGAAAAAACGGCTGAAAATGACAGAGTATAGCTTGTTGAGACACGTCATGGTATATTATGTTAAACAAACGTAAAAAAATCTATCGTAATATAGCATTTTGAAAAAATGGCTGGAAATGTCATAGTATAGTATGTCGAAAAATGTCAAATTTTAACATGTCAAAGAAACATCTGAAAACGATATAGTATGGCCGGTAGGGCCAAAAACATCATAATAAAGCATGTCAAAAATGGCTGAAAATGACATAGTATAGTATGTTATAAAAAGTAAAATAGTGACATGTCAAAAAAACAAAATGACATACTGTAGCTTGTTGAGATAGGTCATAGTAAAGTATGATGATGAAACATCCAAAAGCATCATAATATAGCAAATGCGATTTTATGGTGTTTATGGTTGTTTTTGCAACAAATTATTCTGCTGTGGCGTGTCTCTGCACACTATTTTATGCTGTTTTAAGGTGTTTCAAGCTCTTTTTGGGACATGTCATATTTTGACATTTTTGCCTTACTATAGCCTTGCCTTTCTGGTCATTTTTTTCAACATGCAATTTTATGGTGTTTTTGGCCAATTTGGAAACAAATTATGCTGTGGCAAGTCTCTGCACACTATTTCATGCTTCTTTAAGGTGTTTTAAGCATTTTTTTGGACATGTCATATTTTGACATTTTTGCCTTACTATAGCCTTGCCTTTCTGGTCATTTTTTTCAAAATGCGATTTTATGGTGTTTTTGGCTGTTTTTGCAACAAATTATGCTGTGGCAAGTCTCTGCACGCTATTTTATGCCGTTTTAAGATGTTTTAAGCAGTTTCTGGGATGTTATATTTTGACATTTTTGCCTTACTATAGCCTTGCCTTTTCGGTCAATTTTTCAACATGAGATTTTAGGTTTGTGTTTTTTTTGCTGTTTTTGCAACAAATTATGCTGTGGCGTGTTTCTGCACGCTATTTCATGCATTTTTAAGGTGTTTTAAGCTCTTTTTGAGACATGTCATATTTTGCCTTTTTGCCTTTTTGGTCATTTTTTTAACATGCGATTTTATGGTGTTTTTGGCCATTTTTTTGCAACAAATTATGCTGTGGCGTGTCTTTGCACGCTATTTTATGCTTCTTTAAGGTGTTTTAAGCATTTTTTTGGACATGTCATATTTTGACATTTTTGCCTTACTATAGCCTTGCCTTTTTGGTCATTTTTTTAACATGCAATTTTAGGTTTTTTTTTTTGCTGTTTTTGCAACAAATTATGCTGTGGCGTGTCTCTGCACACTATTTAATGCTGTTTTAAGGTGTTTCAAGCTCTTTTTTGGACATGTCATATTTTGACATTTTTGCCTTACTATAGCCTTGCCTTTTCGGTTATTTTTTCAACATGCGATGTTATGGTGTTTTTGGCCGTTTTGGAAACAAATTATGCTGTGGCGTGTCTCTGCATGCTATTTTATGCTGTTTCAAGGTGTTTCAAGCTCTTTTTTGGACATGTCATATTTTGACATTTTTGCCTTACTATAGCCTTGCCTTTTCGGTCATTTTTTCAACATGTGATTTTATGGTGTTTTTGGCCGTTTTGGAAACAAATTATGCTGTGGCGTGTTTCTTCATGTTATTTTATGCTTAAGGGTGTTTCAAGCTCTTTTTTTTGGACATGTCATATTTTGACATTTTTGCCTTACTATAGCCTTGCCTTTTCGGTCATTTTTTCAACATGCAATTTTATGATGTCTTTGGACGTTTTTGCAACAAATTATGCTGTGGCATGTCTCTGCACGCTATTTTATGCTGTTTTAAGGTGTTTTAAGCTCTTTTTGGGACATGTCATATTTTGGCATTTTTGCCTTACTATAGCCTTGCCTTTTCGGTCATTTTTTCAACATGCGATTTTATGGTGTTTTTGGCCGTTTTGGAAACAAATTATGCTGTGGCGTGTCTCTGCATGCTATTTTATGCTGTTTTAAGGTGTTTCAAGCTCTTTTTTGGATATGTCATATTTTGAAATTTTTGCCTTACTATAGCCTTGCCTTTTCGGTCATTTTTTCAACATGCAATTTTATAGTGTTTTTGGCTGTTTTTGCAACAAATTATGCTGTGGCAAGTCTCTGCACACTATTTTATGCTTCTTTAAGGTGTTTTAAGCATTTTTTTGGACATGTCATATTTTGACATTTTTGCCTTACTATAGCCTTGCCTTTTTGGTCATTTTTTCAACATGCGATTTCATGGTGTTTCCCGCCGTTTTTGCAACAAATTATTCTGCTGTGGCGTGTCTCTGCACACTATTTTATGCTGTTTTAAGGTGTTTCAAGCTCTTTTTGGGACATGTCATATTTTGACATTTTTGCCTTACTATAGCCTTGCCTTTTCGGTTATTTTTTCAACATGCGATTTTATGGTGTTTTTGGCTGTTTTTGCAACAAATTATGCTGTGGCGTGTCTCTGCACACTATTTTATGCTGTTTTAAGGTGTTTCAAGCTCTTTTTTGGACATGTCATATTTTGACATTTTTGCCTTACTATAGCCTTGCCTTTTCGGTCATTTTTTCAACATGCAATTTTATGGGGTTTTGCGTGTTTTGCAACAAATTATGCTGTGGCGTGTCTCTGCACACTATTTTATGCTGTTTTAAGGTGTTTCAAGCTCTTTTTGGGACATGTCATATTTTGACATTTTTGCCTTACTATAGCCTTGCCTTTTCGGTCATTTTTTCAACATGCGATTTGATGGTGTTTTGGACGTTTTTTTGCAAAAATTATGCTGTGGCATGTCTCTGCACGCTATTTTATGCTGTTTTAAGGTATTTCAAGCTCTTTTTGGGACATGTCATATTTTGACATTTTTGCCTTACTATAGCCTTGCCTTTTTGGTCATTTTTTCAACATGTGATTTTATGGTGTTTCCTGCAGTTTTTGCAACAAATTATGCTGTGGCAAGTCTCTGCACACTATTTTATGCTGTTTTAAGGTGTTTCAAGCTCTTTTTGGGACATGTCATATTTTGACATTTTTGACTTACTATAGCCTTGCCTTTTTGGTCATTTTTTCAACATGCAATTTTATGGTGTTTTTAGTTGTTTTGGAAACAAATTATGCTGTGGCGTGTCTTTGCACACTATTTTATGCTGTTTTAAGGTGTTTCAAGCCCTTTTTGGGACATGTCATATTTTGCCTTTTTGGTCATTTTTTCAACATGCGATTTTATAGTGTTTTTGGCCGTTTTTGCAACAAATTATCCCGTGGCATGTCTCTGCACGCTATTTTATGCTGTTTTAAGGTGTTTCAAGCTCTTTTTGGGACATGTCATATTTTGACATTTTTGCCTTACTATAGCCTTGCCTTTTCGGTCATTTTTTCAACATGCAATTTTATGGTGTTTTTGGCCAATTTGAAAACAAATTATGCTGTGGCGTGTCTCTGCACACTATTTTGTGCTGTTTTAAGGTGTTTTTAGCTTTTTTTGGGACATGTCATATTTTGACATTTTTGCCTTACTATAGCCTTGCCTTTTTGGTCATTTTTTCAACATGCGATTTTATAGTGTTTTTGGCCATTTTTGCAACAAATTATGCGGTGGCGTGTCTCTGCACGCTATTTTATGCTGTTTTAAGGTGTTTTTAGCAGTTTTTGTGTCATGTCATATTTTGACATTTTTGCCTTACTATAGCCTTGCCTTTTTGGTCATTTTTTTAACATGCAATTTTAGGGTTTTTTTTTTGCTGTTTTTGCAACAAATTATGCTGTGGCGTGTCTCTGCACACTATTTTATGCTGTTTTAAGGTGTTTCAAGCTCTTTTTTGGACATGTCATATTTTGACATTTTTGCCTTACTATAGCCTTGCCTTTTTGGTCATTTATTCAACATGTGGTTTTATGGTATTTTTGGCTGTTTTTGCAACAAAGTATGCTGTGGCGTGTTTCTGCACGCTATTTCATGCATTTTTAAGGTGTTTTAAGCTCTTTTTGGGACATGTCATATTTTGACATTTTTGCCTTACTATAGCCTTGCCTTTTTGGTCATTTTTTCAACATGCAATTTTATGGTGTTTCCTGCAGTTTTTGCAACAAATTATGCTGTGGCGTGTCTTTGCACACTATTTTATGCTGTTTTAAGGTGTTTCAAGCCCTTTTTGGGACATGTCATATTTTGACATTTTTGCCTTACTATTGCCTTGCCTTTTCGGTCATTTTTTTCAACATGCGATTTCATGGTGTTTCCCGCCGTTTTTGGAAACAAATTATGCTGTGGCGTGTCTTTGCATGCTATTTTATGCTATTTTAGGGTGTTTTAAGAATTTTTTTGGACATGTCATTTTGACATTTTTGCCTTACTATAGCCTTGCCTTTTTGGTCATTTTTTCAACATGCAATTTTATGATGTCTTTGGACGTTTTTTTGCAAAAATTATGCTGTGGCATGTCTCTGCACACTATTTCATGCACTTTTAAGGTGTTTTAAGCTCTTTTTGAGACATGTCATATTTTGACATTTTGCCTTACTATTTGCCTTTTGCCGGTCATTTTTCAACATGCTATTTTATGGTGTTTTAGACGTTTTGGAAACAAATTATGCTGTGGCATGTCTCTGCACGCTATTTTATGCTGTTTGAAGGTGTTTTCACCAATTTTTGGGACATGTCATATTTTTACATTTTTGACTTACTATAGCCTTGCCTTTTCGGTCATTTTTTCAACATGCGATTTGATGGTGTTTTGAACGTTTTTTTGCAAAAATTATGCAGTGGTATGTCTCTGCACGCTATTTTATGCTGTTTTAAGGTATTTCAAGCTCTTTTTGGGACATGTCATATATTGACATTTTTGCCTTATTATAGCCTTGCCTTTTCGGTCATTTTTTCAACATGTGATTTTATGGTGTTTCCCGCCGTTTTTGCAACAAATTATGCTGTGGTGTGTCTCTGCACACTATTTTATGCTGTTTTAAGGTGTTTCAAGCTCCTTTTGGGACATGTCATATTTTGACATTTTTGCCTTACTATAGCCTTGCCTTTTTGGTCATTTTTTCAACATGCGATTTTATGGTGTTTTTGGCCGTTTTGGAACAAATTATGCTGTGGCATGTCTCTGCACGCTATTTTATGCTGTTTGTATTAAGGTGTTTCAAGCTCTTTTGGGACATGTCATATTTTGACATTTTGCCTTACTATAGCCTTGCCTTTTGGTCATTTTTCAACATGTGATTTTATGGTGTTTCCTGCAGTTTTGCAACAAATTATGCTGTGGTGTCTCTGCACACTATTTTATGCTGTTTTAAGGTGTTTCAAGCTCCTTTTGGGACATGTCATATTTTGACATTTTTGCCTTACTATAGCCTTGCCTTTTTGGTCATTTTTTCAACATGCGATTTTATGGTGTTTTTGGCCGTTTTTGCAACAAATTATGCCGTGGCAAGTCTCTGCACACTATTTTATGCTGTTTTAAGATGTTTCAAGCTCTTTTTGGGACATGTCATATTTTGACATTTTTGCCTTACTATAGCCTTGCCTTTTCGGTTATTTTTTCAACATGCGATTTTATGGTGTTTTTGGCCGTTTTGGAAACAAATTATGCTGTGGCGTGTCTCTGCACGCTATTTTATGCTGTATTAAGGTGTTTCAAGCTCTTTTTTGGACATGTCATATTTTGACATTTTTGCCTTACTATAGCCTTGCCTTTTCGGTCATTTTTTCAACATGTAATTTTATGGTGTTTCCTGCCGTTTTTGCAACAAATTATTCTGTGGCGTGTCTCTGCACACTATTTTATGCTGTTTTAAGGTGTTTCAAGCTCTTTTTGGGACAGTCTTATATTTTTGACATTTTGCCATACTATAGCCTTGCCTTTTTGGTCATTTTTCAACATTTTATGGTGTTTTTGGCCATTTTTGCAGCAAATTATGCTGTGGCAAGTCTCTGCACACCATTTTATGCTGTTTTAAGGTGTTTTAAGCAGTTCCTGGGACATGTCGTATTTTGACATTTTTGCCTTACTATAGCCTTGCCTTTCTGGTCATTTTTTTCAAAATGCGATTTTATGGTGTTTTTGGCCGTTTTTGCAACAAATTATGCTGTGGCGTGTCTCTGCACACTATTTTATGCTGTTTTAAGGTGTTTCAAGCTCTTTTTTGGACATGTCATATTTTGACATTTTTGCCTTACTATAGCCTTGCCTTTTCGGTCATTTTTTTAACATGCAATTTTAGGGTTTTTTTTTTGCTGTTTTTGCAACAAATTATGCTGTGGCGTGTCTCTGCACGCTGTTTCATGCATTTTTAAGGTGTTTTATGCAGGTTTTGGGACATGTCATATTTGACATTTTTGCCTTACTATAGCCTTGCCTTTTCAGTCATTTATTCAACATGTGGTTTTATGGTATTTTTGGCTGTTTTTGCAACAAATTATGCTGTGGCAAGTCTCTGCACACTATTTTATGCTGTTTTAAGGTGTTTCAAGGTCTTTTTGGGACATGTCATATTTTGACATTTTTGCCTTACTATAGCCTTGCCTTTTTGGTCATCTTTTTAACATGCGATTTTATGGTGTTTTTGGCCATTTTTTTGCAACAAATTATGCTGTGGCGTGTCTTTGCACGCTATTTTATGCTTCTTTAAGGTGTTTTAAGCATTTTTTTGGACATGTCATATTTTGACATTTTTGCCTTACTATAGCCTTGCCTTTTCGGTTATTTTTTCAACATGCAATTTTACGGTGTTTTTGGCCGTTTTGGAAACAAATTATACTGTGGCATGTCTCTGCACACTATTTTATGCTGTTTTAAGGTGTTTCAAGCTCTTTTTTGGACATGTCATATTTTGACATTTTTGCCTTACTATAGCCTTGCCTTTTCGGTCATTTTTTCAACATGCGATTTTATGGTGTTTTTGGCCGTTTTTGCAACAAATTATGCTGTGGCAAGTCTCTGCACACTATTTTATGCTGTTTTAAGGTGTTTCAAGCTCTTTTTGGGACATGTCATATTTTGACATTTTTGCCTTACTATAGCCTTGCCTTTTTTGTCATTTTTTTCAACATGCAATTTTATGGTGTTTTTAGTCATTTTGGAAACAAATTATGCTGTGGCGTGTCTCTGCACATTATTTCATGTTTCTTTAAGGTGTTTTAAGCATTTTTTTGGACATGTCATATTTTGACATTTTTGCCTTACTATAGCCTTGCCTTTTTGGTCTTTTTTTTCAAAATGCGATTTTATGGTGTTTTTGGCCGTTTTTGCAACAAATTATGCTGTGGCAAGTCTCTGCACGCTATTTCATGCTGTTTTAAGGTGTTTTATGCAGGTTTTGGGACATGTCATATTTTGACATTTTTGCCTTACTATAGCCTTGCCTTTTTGGTCATTTTTTCAACATGTGATTTTATTGTGTTTCCTGCCGTTTTTGCAACAAATTATTCTGTGGCGTGTCTCTGCACACTATTTTATGCTGTTTTAAGGTGTTTCAAGCTCTTTTTGGGACAGTCTTATTTTGACATTTTTGCCATACTATAGCCTTGCCTTTTTGGTCATTTTTTAAAAAAATGCGATTGTATGGTGTTTTTGGCCATTTTTGCAGCAAATTATGCTGTGGCAAGTCTCTGCACACTATTTTATGCTGTTTTAAGGTGTTTCAAGCTCTTTTTGGGACATGTCATATTTTGACATTTTTGCCTTACTATAGCCTTGCCTTTTCGGTCATTTTTTCAACATGCGATTTGATGGTGTTTTGGACGTTTTTTTGCAAAAATTATGCTGTGGCATGTCTCTGCACGCTATTTTATGCTGTTTTAAGGTATTTCAAGCTCTTTTTGGGACATGTCATATTTTGACATTTTTGCCTTACTATAGCCTTGCCTTTTTGGTCATTTTTCAACATGCGATTTTATGGTGTTTTGGCCGTTTTTGCAACAAATTATGCTGTGGCAAGTCTCTGCACACTATTTTATGCTGTTTTAAGGTGTTTCAAGCTCTTTTTGGGACATGTCATATTTTGACATTTTTGCCTTACTATAGCCTTGCCTTTTCGGTCATTTTTTCAACATGCAATTTTATGGTGTTTTTGGCCAATTTGAAAACAAATTATGCTGTGGCGTGTCTCTGCACACTATTTCATGCATTTTTGTGCTGTTTTAAGCATTTTTTTGGACATGTCATATTTTGACATTTTTGCCTTACTATAGCCTTGCCTTTTTGGTCATTTTTTTCAAAATGCGATTTTATGGTGTTTTTGGCCATTTTTGCAACAAATTATGCTGTGGCAAGTCTCTGCACACTATTTTATGCTGTTTTAAGGTGTTTCAAGCTCTTTTTGGGACATGTCATATTTTGACATTTTTGCCTTACTATAGCCTTGCCTTTTCGGTCATTTTTTCAACATGCAATTTTATGGTGTTTTTGGCCAATTTGAAAACAAATTATGCTGTGGCGTGTTTCTGCACACTATTTTATGCTGTTTTAAGGTGTTTCAAGCCCTTTTTGGGACATGTCATATTTTGACATTTTTGCCTTTTTGGTCATTTTTTCAACATGCGATTTTATAGTGTTTTTTGCCGTTTTTGCAACAAATTATTCTGTGGCATGTCTGCACACTATTTTATGCTGTTTTAAGGTGTTTCAAGCTCTTTTTGGGACATGTCATATTTTGACATTTTTGCCTTACTATAGCCTTGCCTTTTCGGTCATTTTTTCAACATGTGATTTTATGTTTTTTTTTTGCTGTTTTTGCAACAAATTATGCTGTAGCAAGTCTCTGCACGCTATTTTATGCTGTTTTAAGGTGTTTCAACCTCTTTTTGGGACATGTCATATTTTGACATTTTTGCCTTACTATAGCCTTGCCTTTTTGGTCATTTTTTCAACATGTGATTTTATGGTGTTTCCTGCCGTTTTTGCAACAAATTATTCTGTGGCAAGTCTCTGCACACAATTTTATGCTGTTTTAAGGTGTTTTAAGCAGTTTTCGGGACATGTGATATTTTTTACATTTTTGCCTTACTATAGCATGTCCAACAATCCACCAAAAGTGCAAGGCTATAGTATGACAAAAATGTCCAAAAATTCTTATTTCCAAAAAGTGCTTAAAACCATTGTAAACCACATATAATAGCCTGCCGAGACACGCCATACCAAAGGATGTTGGAAAAACAGCCAAAAACAACATTAAATAGCATGTCCAAAAATCAACCAAAAGTGTAAGGCTATAGTATGGCAAAAATGTCAGAAAATGACATTTTCAACAAACAGTTTAAAACCATTTTAAACCACCTAATATAGCATGCTGAGTCGCGCCATAGTAAAGGATATTGCAAAAACAGCCAAAAACAACATGAAATCATCCAATTGCAAGGTTATAGTATGGAAAAAAGGTCAAAAAAAGCCTATTCCTAAAAACAGCTTAAAACCATTTTAAACCACCTAATATAGCATGCTGAGTCGCGCCATAGTAAAGGATATTGCAAAAACAGCCAAAAACAACATGAAATAGCATGTCCAAAATCCACTTGCAAGGTTATAGTATGGAAAAAAGGTCAAAAAAAGCCTATTCCTAAAAACAGCTTAAAACCATTTTAAACCACCTAATATAGCGTGCAGAGACACGACATAGCTAAGGATTTTGCAAAAACAGCCAAAAACAACATTAAATAGCATGTCCAAAAATCCACCAAAAATGCAAAGCTATAGTATGGGAAAAATGCCATTTTCAAAAACCTGCTGAAAACCATTTTAAACCACATTAAAGACAGGAAGGAGGGAGAAGGTGGCAGAGTTTTCGGCCCGATCTGGCAGGGGTGGTTTTGAATCTGTTCAGACCTGCCATTCTGGCTCTGCTTCCTCTCTCTTTATTTCTGTTACTGCTTAAGCATTCATGGGACATGTGATATTTTTACATTTTGCCTTACTATCATGTCCAACTCTAGGATCCACCATTAAGTGCTTTTTGCATTTTACTGTTCACCACCTTATTCTGAACTGCACTATGCTAATCCTGTTGCCTCTCCGGAGCATTCCTGCTTCCTTGTCTCCTAGCTTTCCCGGATCCTGGCCGCAAACCTGGCTGTGCCTGATTGTGGTGATATCTGTGCTGGATCTGTGACCCTGCCTTTGGTTGTGCTCGTGCTGTGGCTGCACTGATACTGTACCCTCTGCTCACCCTGATCGTGGTCTTGGTCCTGGTTGCGCCGATGCCATGACCATGCCTTTGGACACCTCCCTATCAATATATGCATGAGACTTTTATCAACGCCCACAATATCATCATAGAGTGCATTTGATAATTTCACACCTATCATTATTGTAATATGACGTGTCTGTTTCTATTATTGCTGTGATAATGGGCTCGGTGAATAAAATTGAATTGACTTGACTTGACTTGACTGACTGGTATGGAAAAATGTCATAATATGCCATTTTCAAAGAATGTTTTAAAACCATTTAAACCACAAAAAATACCATGCCGAGACACGCTATAGCAAATTATATTGCAAAAACAGCCAGAAACAACAATAATAAGCATGTCAAAAATAATAAACTGCTTAAAATTATTTTAAATCACACTTATGAGTATGCAGAACCACGCCACAGCATAATTTGTTGCAAAAACGTCCAAAGACATCATAAAATTGCAGGTTGAATTGCAGGCTAAAATGACCAAAAAGGCAAGGCTATAGTAAGGCAAAAATGTCAAAATATGACACGTCCCAAAAAGAGCTTAAAACATCATAAAACAGCATAAAATAGCGTGCAGAGACACGCCACCGCATATTTTGTTGCAAAAATGGCCAAAAACACTATAAAATTGCATGTTGAAAAAAATGACCAAAAAGGCAAGGCTATAGTAAGGCAAAAATATCAAAATATGACATGTCCCATAAACTGCTAAATACACCTTAAAACAGCATAAAATAGCGTGCAGAGACACGCCACCGCATAATTTATTGCAAAAATGGCCAAAAACACTATAAAATTGCATGTTGAAAAAAATGACCAAAAAGGCAAGGCTATAGTAAGGCAAAAATATCAAAATATGACATGTCCCATAAACTGCTAAATACACCTTAAAACAGCATAAAATAGTATGCAGAGACACGCCACAGCATAATTTGTTGCAAAATGGCCAAAAAACACTATAAAAGAGCATGTTGAAAAAATGACCAAAAAGGCAAGGCTATAGTAAGGCAAAAATGTCAAAATATGACATGTCCCAAAAACTGCTAAAAACACCTTAAAACAGCATAAAATAGCATGCAAAGACACGCCACAGCATAATTTGTTTCCAAAACGACTAAAAACACCATAAAATTGCATGTTGAAAAAATGACCAAAAAGGCAAGGCTATAGTAAGGCAAAAATGTCAAAATATGACATGTCCCAAAAACTGCTAAAAACACCTTAAAACAGCATAAAATAGCATGCAAAGACACGCCACAGCATAATTTGTTTCCAAAACGACTAAAAACACCATAAAATTGCATGTTGAAAAAAATGACAAAAAAGGCAAGGCTATAGTAAGGCAAAAATGTCAAAATATGACATGTCCCAAAACTGCTAAAACACCTTAAAACAGCATAAAATAGCGTGCAGAGACACGCCACAGCATAATTTGTTGCAAAACGACTAAAAACACCATAAAATTGCATGTTGAAAAATGACCAAAAAGGCAAGGCTATAGTAAGGCAAAATGTCAAAATATGACATGTCCAAAAAAGGCTAAAACACCTTAAACAGCATAAAATAGCGTGCAGAGACACGCCACAGCATAATTTGTTGCAAAACGACTAAAACACCATAAAATTGCACATTGAAAAAAATGACAAAAAAGGCAAGGCTATAGTAAGGCAAAAAGGTCAAAATATGACATGTCCCAAAAAAGGCTTGAAACACCTTAAAACAGCATTAAATAGTGTGCAGAGACACGCCACAGCATAATTTGTTGCAAAAACGGCCATGAAAAACATAAAATAGCATGTTGAAAAAATGACCAAAAAGGCAAGGCTATAGTAAGGCAAAAATGTCAAAATGACATGTCCAAAAAAATTCTTAAAACACCCTAAAATAGCATAAAATAGCGTGCAGAGACATGCCACAGCATAATTTGTTTCCAAAACGACTAAAAACACCACAAAACAGCATGTTGAAAAAATGACCGAAAAGGCAAGGCTATAGTAAGGCAAAAATGTCAAAATATGACATGTCACAAAAACTGCTAAAAACACCTTAAAAAGCATAAAATAGCGTGCAGAGACATGCCACAGCATAATTTGTTGCAAAAACGTCAAAAGACATCATAAAATTGCATGTTGAAAAAATGACCAAAAAGGCAAGGCTATAGTAAGGCAAAAATGTCAAAATATGACATGTCCCAAAAAGGCTTGAAAACACCTTAAAACAGCATTAAATAGTGTGCAGAGACACGCCACAGCATAATTTGTTGCAAAAACGGCCATGAAAAACATAAAATAGCATGTTGAAAAAATGACCAAAAAGGCAAGGCTATAGTAAGGCAAAAATGTCAAAATGACATGTCCAAAAAAATTCTTAAAACACCCTAAAATAGCATAAAATAGCATGCAAAGACACGCCACAGCATAATTTGTTTCCAAAATGACTAAAAACACCATAAAATTGCATGTTGAAAAAAATGACAAAAAAGGCAAGGCTATAGTAAGGCAAAAATGTCAAAATATGACATGTCCCAAAAATTGGTGAAAACACCTTCAAACAGCATAAAATAGCGTGCAGAGACACGCCACAGCATAACTTGTTTCCAAAAGAACTAAAAACACCATAAAATTGCTTGTTGAAAAAAATGACCAAAAAGGCAAGGCTACAGTAAGGCAAAAATATCAAAATATGACATGTCACAAAAAAGGCTTGAAACACCTTAAAACAGCATTAAATAGTGTGCAGAGACATGCCACAGCGTCATTTGTTTCCAAAACGACTAAAAACACCATAAAATCGCATGTTGAAAAAATGACAAAAAAGGCAAGGCTATAGTAAGGCAAAAATGTCAAAATATGACATGTCCCAAAAATTGGTGAAAACACCTTCAAACAGCATAAAATAGCGTGCAGAGACACGCCACAGCATAATTTGTTGCAAAAACGTCCAAAGACATCATAAAATTGCATGTTGAAAAAATGACCAAAAAGGCAAGGCTATAGTAAGGCAAAAATGTCAAAATATGACATGTCACAAAAAAGGCTTGAAACACCTTAAAACAGCATTAAATAGTGTGCAGAGACATGCCACAGCATAATTTGTTTCCAAAACAACTAAAAACACCATAAAATTGCATGTTGAAAAAATGACCAAAAAGGCAAGGCTATAGTAAGGCAAAAATGTCAAAATATGATATGTCACAAAAACTGCTAAAAACACCTTAAAACAGCATAAAATACTGTGCAGAGACTTGCCACAGAATAATTTGTTGCAAAAACGTCCAAAGACATCATAAAATTGCATGTTGAAAAAATGACCAAAAAGGCAAGGCTATAGTAAGGCAAAAATGTCAAAATATGACATGTCCCAAAAAAGGCTTGAAACACCTTAAAACAGCATTAAATAGTGTGCAGTGACACACCACAGCATAATTTGTTGCAAAATGACTAAAAAAACATAAAATAGCATGTTGAAAAAATGACCAAAAAGGCAAGGCTATAGTAAGGCAAAAATGTCAAAATATGACATGTCCCAAAAACAGCTAAAAACACCTTAAAACAGCACAAAATAGCTTGCAGAGACACGCCACAGCATAACTTGTTTCCAAAATGACTAAAAACACCATAAAATAGCATGTTGAAAAAATGACCGAAAAGGCAAGGCTATAGTAAGGCAAAAATGTCAAAATATGACATGTCCCAAAATTGGTGAAAACACCTTAAACAGCATAAAATAGCGTGCAGAGACATGCCACAGCATAATTTGTTTCCAAAACGACTAAAACACCATAAAATCGCATGTTGAAAAAATGACCAAAAAGGCAAGGCTATAGTAAGGCAAAAATGTCAAAATATGACATGTCCCAAAAAGAGCTTAAAACACCTTAAAACAGCATAAAATAGCGTGCAGAGACACGCCACAGCATAATTTGTTGCAAAAACGTCCAAAGACATCATAAAATTGCATGTTGAAAAAATGACCAAAAAGGCAAGGCTATAGTAAGGCAAAAATGTCAAAATATGACATGTCCCAAAAACAGCTAAAAACACCTTAAAACAGCACAAAATAGCTTGCAGAGACACGCCACAGCATAACTTGTTTCCAAAATGACTAAAAACACCATAAAATAGCATGTTGAAAAAATGACCGAAAAGGCAAGGCTATAGTAAGGCAAAAATGTCAAAATATGACATGTCACAAAAATTGGTGAAAACACCTTAAAACAGCATAAAATAGCGTGCAGAGACATGCCACAGCATCATTTGTTTCAAAATGACTAAAAACACCATAAAATCGCATGTTGAAAAAATGACAAAAAAGGCAAGGCTATAGTAAGGCAAAAATGTCAAAATATGGCATGTCCCAAAAATTGGTGAAAACACCGTAAAACAGCATAAAATAGCGTGCAGAGACACGCCACAGCATAATTTGTTGCAAAAACGTCCAAAGACATCATAAAATTGCATGTTGAAAAAATGACCAAAAAGGCAAGGCTATAGTAAGGCAAAAATGTCAAAATATGACATGCCCCAAAACCTACATAAAACACCTTAAAAATGCATGAAATAGCGTGCAGAGACACGCCACAGCATAATTTGTTGCAAAAACGTCCAAAGACATCATAAAATAGCATGTTGAAAAAATGACCAAAAAGGCAAGGCTATAGTAAGGCAAAAATGTCAAAATATGACATGTCACAAAAACTGCTAAAAACACCTTAAAACAGCATAAAATAGCGTGCAGAGACATGCCACAGCATCATTTGTTGCAAAACGACTAAAAACACCATAAAATCGCATGTTGAAAAAATGACCAAAAAGGCAAGGCTATAGTAAAGGCAAAAATGTCAAAATATGACATGCCCAAAAACAGCTAAAAACACCTCATAACAGCACAAAATAGCTTGCAGACACATGCCACAGCATAATTTGTTTCCAAAACGACTAAAACACCATAAAATAGCATGTTGAAAAAAATGACAAAAAAGGCAAGGCTATAGTAAGGCAAAAATGTCAAAATATGACATGTCCCAAAAACTGGTGAAAACACCTTCAAACAGCATAAAATAGCGTGCAGAGACATGCCACAGCATAATTTGTTTCCAAAACGACTAAAAACACCATAAAATCGCATGTTGAAAAAATGACCAAAAAGGCAAGGCTATAGTAAGGCAAAAATGTCAAAATATGACATGTCACAAAAACTGCTAAAAACACCTTAAAACAGCATAAAATAGCGTGCAGAGACACGCCACAGCATCATTTGTTTCCAAAACGACTAAAAACACCATAAAATCGCATGTTGAAAAAATGACCAAAAAGGCAAGGCTATAGTAAGGCAAAAATGTCAAAATATGACATGTCCCAAAAACTGGTGAAAACACCTTCAAACAGCATAAAATAGCGTGCAGAGACATGCCACAGCATAATTTGTTTCCAAAACGACTAAAAACACCATAAAATCGCATGTTGAAAAAATGACCAAAAGGCAAGGCTATAGTAAAGGCAAAAATGTCAAAATATGACATGTCACAAAAACTGCTAAAACACCTTAAAACAGCATAAAATAAGCGTGCAGAGACACGCCACAGCATAATTTGTTGCAAAACGTCCAAAGACATCATAAAATTGCATGTTGAAAAAATGACCAAAAAGGCAAGGCTATAGTAAGGCAAAAATGTCAAAATATGACATGCTCCAAAACCTACATAAAACACCTTAAAAATGCATGAAATAGCGTGCAGAGACACGCCACAGCATAATTTGTTGCAAAAACGTCCAAAGACATCATAAAATTGCATGTTGAAAAAATGACCAAAAAGGCAAGGCTATAGTAAGGCAAAAATGTCAAAATATGACATGTCCCAAAAAGAGCTTGAAACACCTTAAAACAGCACAAAATCGGTTGCAGAGACACGCCACAGAATAATTTGTTGCAAAAACGGCCATGAAAAACATAAAATAGCATGTTGAAAAAATGACCAAAAAGGCAAGGCTATAGTATGGCAAAAATGTCAAAATATGACATGCCCAAAAAACAGCTAAAAACACCTCAAAACAGCACAAAATAGCTTGCAGACACATGCCACAGCATAATTTGTTTCCAAAACGACTAAAAACACCATAAAATAGCATGTTGAAAAATGACCAAAAAGGCAAGGCTATAGTAAGGCAAAAATGTCAAAATATGACATGTCCCAAAAAACAGCTAAAAACACCTCATAACAGCACAAAATAACTTGCAGAGACATGCCACAGCATAATTTGTTTCCAAAACGACTAAAAACACCATAAAATAGCATGTTGAAAAAATGACCAAAAAGGCAAGGCTATAGTAAGGCAAAAATGTCAAAATATGACATGTCCCAAAAAAGGCTTGAAACACCTTAAAACAGCATTAAATAGTGTGCAGAGACACGCCACAGCATAATTTGTTGCAAAAACGGCCATGAAAAACATAAAATAGCATGTTGAAAAAATGACCAAAAAGGCAAGGCTATAGTAAGGCAAAAATGTCAAAATATGACATGTCACAAAAACTGCTAAAAACACCTTAAAACAGCATAAAATAGCGTGCAGAGACACGCCACAGCATCATTTGTTGCAAAAACGTCCAAAGACATCATAAAATTGCATGTTGAAAAAATGACAAAAAAGGCAAGGCTATAGTAAGGCAAAAATGTCAAAATATGACATGTCCCAAAAATGGATTAAAACACCTTTAATCAGCATAAAATAGCATGCAGAAACACGCCACAGCATAATTTGTTGCAAAAATGGCCAAAAACACTATAAAATCGCATGTTGAAAAAATGACCAAAAAGGCAAGGCTATAGTAAGGCAAAAATGTCAAAATATGACATGTCCCAAAAAAGGCTTGAAACACCTTAAAACAGCATAAAATAGCGTGCAGAGACACGCCACAGCATAATTTGTTGCAAAAACGTCCAAAGACATCATAAAATAGCATGTTGAAAAAATGACCAAAAAGGCAAGGCTATAGTAAGGCAAAAATGTCAAAATATGACATGTCCCAAAAAGAGCTTGAAACACCTTAAAACAGCACAAAATAGGTTGCAGAGACACGCCACAGCATAATTTGTTGCAAAAACGGCCATGAAAAACATAAAATAGCATGTTGAAAAAATGACCAAAAAGGCAAGGCTATAGTATGGCAAAAATGTCAAAATATGACATGCCCAAAAAACAGCTAAAAACACGTCAAAACAGCACAAAATAGCTTGCAGAGACATGCCACAGCATAATTTGTTTCCAAAACGACTAAAAACACCATAAAATAGCATGTTGAAAAAATGACCAAAAAGGCAAGGCTATAGTATGGCAAAAATGTCAAAATATGACATGCCCAAAAAACAGCTAAAAACACGTCAAAACAGCACAAAATAGCTTGCAGAGACATGCCACAGCATAATTTGTTTCCAAAACGACTAAAAACACCATAAAATTGCATGTTGAAAAAAATGACAAAAAAGGCAAGGCTATAGTAAGGCAAAAATGTCAAAATATGACATGTCCCAAAAATTGGTGAAAACACCTTCAAACAGCATAAAATAGCGTGCAGAGACATGCCACAGCATCATTTGTTTCCAAAACGACTAAAAACACCATAAAATCGCATGTTGAAAAAATGACCAAAAAGGCAAGCCTATAGTAAGGCAAAAATGTCAAAATATGACATGTCACAAAAACTGCTAAAAACACCTTAAAACAGCATAAAATAGCGTGCAGAGACACGCCACAGCATAATTTGTTGCAAAAACGTCCAAAGACATCATAAAATTGCATGTTGAAAAAATGACCAAAAAGGCAAGGCTATAGTAAGGCAAAAATGTCAAAATATGACATGCCCAAAAAACAGCTAAAAACACCTCAAAACAGCACAAAATAGCTTGCAGAGACATGCCACAGCATAATTTGTTTCCAAAACGACTAAAAACACCATAAAATAGCATGTTGAAAAAATGACCAAAAAGGCAAGGCTATAGTAAGGCAAAAATGTCAAAATATGACATGTCCCAAAAATTGGTGAAAACACCTTAAAACAGCATAAAATAGCGTGCAGAGACATGCCACAGCATCATTTGTTTCCAAAACGACTAAAAACACCATAAAATCGCATGTTGAAAAAATGACCAAAAAGGCAAGGCTATAGTAAGGCAAAAATGTCAAAATATGACATGTCACAAAAACTGCTAAAAACACCTTAAAACAGCATAAAATAGCGTGCAGAGACACGCCACGGGATAATTTGTTGCAAAAACGTCCAAAGACATCATAAAATAGCATGTTGAAAAAATAACCAAAAAGGCAAGGCTATAGTAAGGCAAAAATGTCAAAATATGACATGCCCCAAAACCTACATAAAACACCTTAAAAATGCATGAAATAGCGTGCAGAGACACGCCACAGCATAATTTGTTGCAAAAACGTCCAAAGACATCATAAAATAGCATGTTGAAAAAATGACCAAAAAGGCAAGGCTATAGTAAGGCAAAAATGTCAAAATATGACATGTCACAAAAACTGCTAAAAACACCTTAAAACAGCATAAAATAGCGTGCAGAGACATGCCACAGCATCATTTGTTTCCAAAACGACTAAAAACACCATAAAATCGCATGTTGAAAAAATGACCAAAAAGGCAAGGCTATAGTAAGGCAAAAATGTCAAAATATGACATGCCCAAAAAACAGCTAAAAACACCTCATAACAGCACAAAATAGCTTGCAGACACATGCCACAGCATAATTTGTTTCCAAAACGACTAAAAACACCATAAAATAGCATGTTGAAAAAATGACCAAAAAGGCAAGGCTATAGTAAGGCAAAAATGTCAAAATATGACATGTCCAAAAACAACTAAAACACCTCAAAACAGCACAAAATAGCATGCAAAGACACGCCACAGCATAATTTGTTTCCAAAATGACTAAAAACACCATAAAATTGCATGTTGAAAAAAATGACAAAAAAGGCAAGGCTATAGTAAGGCAAAAATGTCAAAATATGACATGTCCCAAAAATTGGTGAAAACACCGTAAAACAGCATAAAATAGCGTGCAGAGACATGCCACAGCATCATTTGTTTCCAAAACGACTAAAAACACCATAAAATCGCATGTTGAAAATATGACCAAAAAGGCAAGGCTATAGTAAGGCAAAAATGTCAAAATATGACATGTCACAAAAACTGCTAAAAACACCTTAAAACAGCATAAAATAGCGTGCAGAGACACGCCACAGCATAATTTGTTGCAAAAACGTCCAAAGACATCATAAAATTGCATGTTGAAAAAATGACCAAAAAGGCAAGGCTATAGTAAGGCAAAAATGTCAAAATATGACATGCTCCAAAACCTACATAAAACACCTTAAAAATGCATGAAATAGCGTGCAGAGACACGCCACAGCATAATTTGTTGCAAAAACGTCCAAAGACATCATAAAATAGCATGTTGAAAAAATGACCAAAAGGCAAGGCTATAGTAAGGCAAAAATGTCAAAATATGACATGTCACAAAAACTACTAAAACACCTTAAAACAGCATAAAATAGCGTGCAGAGACATGCCACAGCATCATTTGTTTCCAAAACGACTAAAAACACCATAAAATCGCATGTTGAAAAAATGACCAAAAAGGCAAGGCTATAGTAAGGCAAAAATGTCAAAATATGACATGCCCAAAAAACAGCTAAAAACACCTCATAACAGCACAAAATAGCTTGCAGACACATGCCACAGCATAATTTGTTTCCAAAACGACTAAAAACACCATAAAATAGCATGTTGAAAAAATGACCAAAAAGGCAAGGCTATAGTAAGGCAAAAATGTCAAAATATGACATGTCCCAAAAATTGGTGAAAACACCTTCAAACAGCATAAAATAGCGTGCAGAGACATGCCACAGCATAATTTGTTTCCAAAACGACTAAAAACACCATAAAATTGCATATTGAAAAAATGACCAAAAAGGCAAGGCTATAGTAAGGCAAAAATGTCAAAATATGACATGTCACAAAAACTGCTAAAAACACCTTAAAACAGCATAAAATAGCGTGCAGAGACACGCCACAGCATCATTTGTTTCAAAAGCGACTAAAAACACCATAAAATCGCATGTTGAAAAAATGACCAAAAGGCAAGGCTATAGTAAAGGCAAAAATGTCAAAATATGACATGTCCCAAAAACTGGTGAAAACACCTTCAAACAGCATAAAATAGCGTGCAGAGACATGCCACAGCATAATTTGTTTCCAAAACGACTAAAAACACCATAAAATCGCATGTTGAAAAAATGACCAAAAAGGCAAGGCTATAGTAAGGCAAAAATGTCAAAATATGACATGTCACAAAAACTGCTAAAAACACCTTAAAACAGCATAAAATAGCGTGCAGAGACACGCCACAGCATAATTTGTTGCAAAAACGTCCAAAGACATCATAAAATTGCATGTTGAAAAAATGACCAAAAAGGCAAGGCTATAGTAAGGCAAAAATGTCAAAATATGACATGCTCCAAAACCTACATAAAACACCTTAAAAATGCATGAAATAGCGTGCAGAGACACGCCACAGCATAATTTGTTTCCAAAACGTCCAAAGACATCATAAAATAGCATGTTGAAAAAATGACCAAAAAGGCAAGGCTATAGTAAGGCAAAAATGTCAAAATATGACATGTCCCAAAAAGAGCTTGAAACACCTTAAAACAGCACAAAATCGGTTGCAGAGACACGCCACAGAATAATTTGTTGCAAAAACGGCCATGAAAAACATAAAATAGCATGTTGAAAAAATGACCAAAAAGACAAGGCTATAGTAAGGCAAAAAAGTCAAAATATGACATGCCCAAAAACAGCCAACAACACCTCAAAACTACACAAAATAGCTTGCAGACACATGCCACAGCATAATTTGTTTCCAAAACGACTAAAAACACCATAAAATAGCATGTTGAAAAAATGACCAAAAAGGCAAGGCTATAGTAAGGCAAAAATGTCAAAATATGACATGTCACAAAAACTGCTAAAAACACCTTAAAACAGCATAAAATAGCGTGCAGAGACATGCCACAGCATAATTTGTTTCCAAAACGACTAAAAACACCATAAAATCGCATGTTGAAAAAATGACCAAAAAGGCAAGGCTATAGTAAGGCAAAAATGTCAAAATATGACATGTCCCAAAAAACAGCTAAAAACACCTCATAACAGCACAAAATAACTTGCAGAGACATGCCACAGCATAATTTGTTTCAAATTGGCTAAAAACACCATAAAATAGCATGTTGAAAAAATGACCAAAAAGGCAAGGCTATAGTAAGGCAAAAATGTCAAAATATGACATGTCCCAAAAAAGGCTTGAAACACCTTAAAACAGCATTAAATAGTGTGCAGAGACACGCCACAGCACAATTTGTTGCAAAAACGGCCATGAAAAACATAAAATAGCATGTTGAAAAAATAACCAAAAAGGCAAGGCTATAGTAAGGCAAAAATGTCAAAATATGACATGTCACAAAAACTGCTAAAAACACCTTAAAACAGCATAAAATAGCGTGCAGAGACACGCCACAGCATCATTTGTTGCAAAAACGTCCAAAGACATCATAAAATTGCATGTTGAAAAAATGACAAAAAAGGCAAGGCTATAGTAAGGCAAAAATGTCAAAATATGACATGTCCCAAAAATGGATTAAAACACCTTTAATCAGCATAAAATAGCATGCAGAAACACGCCACAGCATAATTTGTTGCAAAAACGACCAAAAACACCATAAAATCGCATGTTGAAAAAATGACCAAAAAGGCAAGGCTATAGTAAGGCAAAAATGTCAAAATATGACATGTCCCAAAAAGAGCTTGAAACACCTTAAAACAGCATAAAATAGTGTGCAAAGACACGCCACAGCATAATTTGTTGCAAAAACGTCCAAAGACATCATAAAATAGCATGTTGAAAAAATGACCAAAAAGGCAAGGCTATAGTAAGGCAAAAATGTCAAAATATGACATGTCCCAAAAAGAGCTTGAAACACCTTAAAACAGCACAAAATAGGTTGCAGAGACACGCCACAGCATAATTTGTTGCAAAAACGGCCATGAAAAACATAAAATAGCATGTTGAAAAAATGACCAAAAAGGCAAGGCTATAGTATGGCAAAAATGTCAAAATATGACATGCCCAAAAAACAGCTAAAAACACGTCAAAACAGCACAAAATAGCTTGCAGAGACATGCCACAGCATAATTTGTTTCCAAAACGACTAAAAACACCATAAAATAGCATGTTGAAAAAATGACCAAAAAGGCAAGGCTATAGTAAGGCAAAAATGTCAAAATATGACATGTCACAAAAACTGCTAAAAACACCTTAAAACAGCATAAAATAGCGTGCAGAGACACTCCACAGCATAATTTGTTGCAAAAACGTCCAAAGACATCATAAAATTGCATGTTGAAAAAATGACCAAAAAGGCAAGGCTATAGTAAGGCAAAAATGTCAAAATATGACATGTCCCAAAAAGAGCTTGAAACACCTTAAAACAGCACAAAATAGGTTGCAGAGACACGCCACAGCATAATTTGTTGCAAAAACGGCCATGAAAAACATAAAATAGCATGTTGAAAAAATGAACAAAAAGGCAAGGCTATAGTATGGCAAAAATGTCAAAATATGACATGCCCAAAAAACAGCTAAAAACACCTCAAAACAGCACAAAATAGCTTGCAGAGACATGCCACAGCATAATTTGTTGCAAAAACGACTAAAAACACCATAAAATAGCATGTTGAAAAAATGACCAAAAAGGCAAGGCTATAGTAAGGCAAAAATGTCAAAATATGACATGTCCCAAAAAAGGCTTGAAACACCTTAAAACAGCATTAAATAGTGTGCAGAGACACGCCACAGCATAATTTGTTGCAAAAACGGCCATGAAAAACATAAAATAGCATGTTGAAAAAATGACCAAAAAGGCAAGGCTATAGTAAGGCAAAAATGTCAAAATATGACATGTCACAAAAACTGCTAAAAACACCTTAAAACAGCATAAAATAGCGTGCAGAGACACTCCACAGCATAATTTGTTGCAAAAACGTCCAAAGACATCATAAAATTGCATGTTGAAAAAATGACCAAAAAGGCAAGGCTACAGTAAGGCAAAAATATCAAAATATGACATGTCCCAAAAAGAGCTTGAAACACCTTAAAACGGCATAAAATACTGTGCAGAGACACGCCACAGCATAATTTGTTGCAAAAACGGCCATGAAAAACATAAAATAGCATGTTGAAAAAATGACCAAAAAGGCAAGGCTATAGTAAGGCAAAAATGTCAAAATATGACATGCCCAAAAAACAGCTAAAAACACCTCAAAACAGCACAAAATAGCTTGCAGAGACACGCCACAGCATAATTTGTTTCCAAAACGACTAAAAACACCATAAAATTGCATGTTGAAAAAATGACCAAAAAGGCAAGGCTATAGTAAGGCAAAAATGTCAAAATATGACATGTCACAAAAACTGCTAAAAACACCTTAAAACAGCATAAAATAGCGTGCAGAGACATGCCACAGCATAATTTGTTTCCAAAACGACTAAAAACACCATAAAATCGCATGTTGAAAAAATGACCAAAAAGGCAAGGCTATAGTAAGGCAAAAATGTCAAAATATGACATGTCCCAAAAAACAGCTAACAACACCTCATATCAGCACAAAATAACTTGCAGAGACATGCCACAGCATAATTTGTTTCCAAAACGACTAAAAACACCATAAAATTGCATGTTGAAAAAAATGACAAAAAAGGCAAGGCTATAGTAAGGCAAAAATGTCAAAATATGACATGTCCCAAAAAAGGCTTGAAACACCTTAAAACAGCATTAAATAGTGTGCAGAGACACGCCACAGCATAATTTGTTGCAAAAACGGCCATGAAAAACATAAAATAGCATGTTGAAAAAATAACCAAAAAGGCAAGGCTATAGTAAGGCAAAAATGTCAAAATATGACATGTCACAAAAACTGCTAAAAACACCTTAAAACAGCATAAAATAGCGTGCAGAGACACGCCACAGCATAATTTGTTGCAAAAACGTCCAAAGACATCATAAAATTGCATGTTGAAAAAATGACCAAAAAGGCAAGGCTATAGTAAGGCAAAAATGTCAAAATATGACATGTCCCAAAAATGGATTAAAACACCTTTAATCAGCATAAAATAGCATGCAGAAACACGCCACAGCATAATTTGTTGCAAAAACGACCAAAAACACCATAAAATTGCAGGTTGAAAAATGACCAAAAAGGCAAGGCTATAGTAAGGCAAAATGTCAAAATATGACATGTCCCAAAAAGAGCTTGAAACACCTTAAAACAGCACAAAATAGGTTGCAGAGACACGCCACAGCACAATTTGTTGCAAAAACGGCCATGAAAAACATAAAATTGCATGTTGAAAAAATAACCAAAAAGGCAAGGCTATAGTATGGCAAAAATATCAAAATATGACATGCCCAAAAAACAGCTAAAAACACCTCAAAACAGCACAAAATAGCTTGCAGAGACATGCCACAGCATAATTTGTTTCCAAAATGACTAAAAACACCATAAAATTGCATGTTGAAAAAAATGACAAAAAAGGCAAGGCTATAGTAAGGCAAAAATGTCAAAATATGACATGTCCCAAAAAAGGCTTGAAACACCTTAAAACAGCATTAAATAGTGTGCAGAGACACGCCACAGCATAATTTGTTGCAAAAACGTCCAAAGACATCATAAAATAGCATGTTGAAAAAATGACCAAAAAGGCAAGGCTATAGTAAGGCAAAAATGTCAAAATATGACATGTCCCAAAAAGAGCTTGAAACACCTTAAAACGGCATAAAATACTGTGCAGAGACACGCCACAGCATAATTTGTTGCAAAAACGGCCATGAAAAACATAAAATAGCATGTTGAAAAAATGACCAAAAAGGCAAGGCTATAGTATGGCAAAAATGTCAAAATATGACATGCCCAAAAAACAGCTAAAAACACGTCAAAACAGCACAAAATAGCTTGCAGAGACATGCCACAGCATAATTTGTTTCCAAAACGACTAAAAACACCATAAAATAGCATGTTGAAAAAATGACCAAAAAGGCAAGGCAATAGTAAGGCAAAAATGTCAAAATATATATGACATGTCACAAAAACTGCTAAAAACACCTTAAAATAGCATAAAATAGCGTGCAGAGACACGCCACGGGATAATTTGTTGCAAAAACGGCCAAAAACACCATAAAATCGCATGTTGAAAAAATGACCAAAAAGGCAAGGCTATAGTAAGGCAAAAATGTCAAAATATGACATGTCCCAAAAAGAGCTTGAAACACCTTAAAACAGCACAAAATAGGTTGCAGAGACACGCCACAGCATAATTTGTTGCAAAAACGGCCATGAAAAACATAAAATTGCATGTTGAAAAAATGACCAAAAAGGCAAGGCAATAGTAAGGCAAAAATGTCAAAATATATATGACATGTCACAAAAACTGCTAAAAACACCTTAAAACAGCACAAAATAGCTTACAGAGACACGCCACAGCATAATTTGTTGCCAAAACGACTAAAAACACCATAAAATTGCATGTTGAAAAAATGACCAAAAAGGCAAGGCTATAGTAAGGCAAAAATGTCAAAATATGACATGTCCCAAAAAAGGCTTGAAACACCTTAAAACAGCATAAAATAGCGTGCAGAGACATGCCACAGCATAATTTGTTGCAAAAACGTCCAAAGACATCATAAAATTGCATGTTGAAAAAAATGACAAAAAAGGCAAGGCTATAGTAAGGCAAAAATGTCAAAATATGACATGTCACAAAAAAGGCTTGAAACACCTTAAAACAGCACAAAATAGCTTGCAGAGTCACGCCACATCATAATTTGTTTCCAAAATGACTAAAAACACTATAAAATTGCATGTTGAAAAAATAACCAAAAAGGCAAGGCTATAGTATGGCAAAAATGTCAAAATATGACATGTCCCAAAAACAGCTAAAAACACCTTAAAACAGCACAAAATAGCTTGCAGAGACACGCCACAGCATAATTTGTTTCCAAAACGACTAAAAACACCATAAAATTGCTTGTTGAAAAAAATGACCAAAAAGGCAAGGCTACAGTAAGGCAAAAATATCAAAATATGACATGTCCCAAAAAGAGCTTGAAACACCTTAAAACGGCATAAAATACTGTGCAGAGACTTGCCACAGAATAATTTGTTGCAAAAACGGCAAAAAACACCATAAAATCACGTTGAAAAAATGACCAAAAAGGCAAGGCAAAAACTTCAAAATATGACATGTCCCAAAACCTGTATAAAACACCTTAAAAATGCATGAAATAGCATGCAGAGACACGCCACAGCATAATTTGTTGCAAAAATGGCGAAAAACACTATGACATCGCATGTTGAAAAAATGACCAAAAAGGCAAGGCTATAGTAAGGCAAAAATGTCAAAATATGACATGTCCCAAAGAGAGCTTGAAACACCTTAAAACAGCATAAAATAGTGTGCAGAGACTTGCCACAGCATATTTTGTTTCAATAACGGCCAAAACACCATAAAAATGCATGTTGAACATGCTATTTTATGGTGTTTTTAGTCGTTTTGGAAACAAAAATGTCAAAATATGACATATTCCAAAAATGGCTGAAAACACCTTAAAACGGCATAAAATAGCATGCTGAGACATGTGATCGTAAAGGATATTGCAAAAACAGCCAAAAGCACCATGAAATTGCATGACCAAAAATTCACCCAAAATGCAAGGCTACAGTATGGCAAAATATGGAGGAAATGCCTATTTCAAAAAACTGCTTAAAACCATTTTAAACCACACTTATGAGCATCCTGAGACATGCCATAGCAAAGGATGTTGCAAAAACAGCCGAAAACACCATTAAATAGCATGACCAAAAATCCACCAAATATTCAAGGCTATAGTATGGCAAAAATGTCAAAAAGTGCCATTTTCAAAAAACAGTTTAAAACCATTTTAAACCACGTAATATAGTGTGCAGAGACACACCATAGCAAAGGATGTTGCAAAAACAGACAAAAACACCATTAAATAGCATATCCAAAAATTCATAGCGGCAAAAATGTCAAAAAATGCCATTTTCAAAAAACTGCTGAAAAGCATTTTAAACACATGAAATAGCGTCCCGAGACACGCCATAGCAAAGGATGTTGCAAAAACAGACAAAAACACCATTAAATAGCATGTCCAAAAATTCACGAAAATGCAAGGCTACAGTGTGGTAAAAATGTCATGAATGTCAAAGGCCAAAAAGGCAATACTATAGTATGTCAAAAAAAGTCCAATTTCTACATGTCGTAAAAATGGCAGAGTTGTGTCATAGTATAAAAAGTGGAAATAAAAGCCAAAAAAAAGCCAATAACAGGGCACCTGGTGGCTCAGTGAATAGAGAGGTGCCCAGTATAAAGAGGTGGTATCCTCACCGCAGCAGCCACGGGTTCGATTCCAGCTTCAGCCCTTTGCTGCACGTCGTCCCCTCTACCTCTCCCCCTCTCACCCTTAAACTGTCCTGTCCATTAAAGGCAATAAAAAAATAATCTTAAAAAAGGTCATAGTTTAGCATGTCAAAAAAAAAGACCAAAAATGCCAATAGTATAGTATGTCGAGAAACTTCAAATTTTGACATGTTGTAAAAATGGCTGAAAATGACATATTATAGCGTTGTGGCATACAAATTGGAAACAAAGGCCAAAAAAAGCCAAAATAGTACATATTTTATTAGAACATTTTTTCCTGATTTTGGACGACATACTATACTATATTTTCCAGGTTTGAGGCCGGATGAGAACCTAAAAAGCAGAAACCCAAAAAGGGAGCCAGAAGTACAAACACAGCGAGCTTTAATGCTGAAGAAAATCCACAGAAAAAAACAACACGTGACCAGATATACAAAGTACAAATTAAAAAACCAGGTTGAGGAAAAGCATTTGGTAAAAACACAGGGCAGGAACACGGCAGGGAGAACTAGAACAAAGCGGCAGGGACAACAGGAACACGGCGAGGAAGACAGACGAACGGACAAAGGACAAAGGGAAACACAGGTACAGATACAGAAATGAACTAATCAAGCCAATGAGGGTATGTGGACACAGGAGCAGGAGGGAAACACAGGGAGAGGTTCACCACAGAAGGTGTGACTGGGAACACTGGGCCAGAGGGAAACAGGGCAGAACAAGTCCGGGGAAAAACAAGAGGGCAGGACTGAGGGGCAAAAACAGGTTAGAGGGCGAACAAGGAGTCCGGGAGGGGGGCCAGGTGGCGTACCAGACAGGCCGAACACTTCAGGGGGGACGGCTGAGAGGCTGACCAGGCGGGCCGAGCAGTTCAGGGGGGTGGCCAGGAGACCACTAGAGCTGGGCCGGAACCAGGGTGTGCTGCGGCCCAACTGGAGCAGAGGGTGTGCTGCGGCCCAGCAGGTGCAGGGACAGGAGCTGGGACAGGGGTTGGCCCTGGCGCTTGGGACTGGAGCTTGGACAGGGGCCATGGGCGTTGGCCAAGCCGGAAGGTGAGGAGCAGGCTGCGACATCGGCCCCACCAGAAGGTGCCCGCCGGCCCAGGTGCCCACCGGAGTTGTGGAGCAGGGGCAGAGGGTGTGGCCGAAACCACAACGCCAGAACTGGATTCCAGTCAGGGGAGGGCAGGAGGCTAGCTGGTCAGCAGGGAAGCTGGGTGCCAGGGACCTAGAGCTGGGGCTTGAGCTGGTGTCTGGGAGGATAAGCGTGGACCTTCTTCTTGAGTGGTTTGAGGTCTTTTAAGGATCGAGGACCCACCAAGGCTTAGCAGGTTCCCCAGAAGGGATTGCAGAAGGGAATGGCAAGAAACTCTTCTGCTGGGTCCATGATTGGTCAGTTCGTTCTGTCACAATTAGGCAGGAGGAGGACCCAAAATGCAGAAAAAAACAAAAAGGGAGGAAGAGGTACAAACTAAAATCGAGCTTCAATGCTGAAGATTATCCACAAAAAAACCCAAACTAAACAGGAACATGGTGAGGAAAACAGGAGGAGTAAAGAGTAAAAATACAAAATAAAACAGAACGTCAGCCACTTGAAACAAGGAAAAACTAGAAAACCCCAAAACAAAGTCTGCAGTATAACAAAACCCCCAAACCATGACAATACTGTGACGTTGTTTCATGATTTTGGCTGACATACGATAGTGTGACTTTTTTCTTAATTTTGTAATTTGTTTTTTTCACATTTTCGGTTGACATACTACACTATGACATTTCTTCATAATTTCGGACAACATACTACACTATGATGTTTGATGTTTTTTCATTATTTCAGTCATCATACTAAACTATAACGTTTTTTCATGATTTTGGATGACATACTTACTACGAAGTTTTTTCATGATTTCAGTCGACATGCTATAATATAACGTTTTTTATCATCATTTTGGACAGCAAACTATACTGTACTATGACGTTATTTCATGATTTTGGGCGACATAGTATATAACAACATGTCAGTCATTTCTGACGACACACTGTTCAATGATGTTTTTTCATGATTTCGGTCGACGTACTATATTGAGACATTTTTTCATGCTTTTTGATGACATATTATACTATGAAGTTTTTGTCATGATTTCCGACGACATACTGTACTATGACGTTTTTTGATGATTTTGGACAACATAGGATACTATGAAGTTTTTTCATGATTTCCATCAACATTATATAGTATAACGTTTTTTCATCATTTTGGACAACATACTATACTATGATGTTTTTCAATGAATTCAGATGACAAGATATACTGTGACATTTTTTCATGACTTACTATACTACGACATTTTCTTATGATTTTGGAAGACATACTATACAATGACGTTTTATCATTATTTTGGACAACAGATTATAGTATGACAATGAAAAAAAATTCATAGTATAGTATGTCGTCGGAAATTATGACATTTTTTCACGATTGTGGACAACATACTAAGACTTTTTTTTCATGACTTTTGACAACATGCTATACTATGTGTTTTTTTATATCGGACAACATTCTATATTACATTTTTTTTTTAAAGCAGGTTGACTAAAATAATGAAAAAATGTCATAATACAGTGTGTATGACATCCAAAATCACGAATGTCATAGTATAGTATGTCATATGAAATAATGAAAAAATTTCATCGTATAGTATATTGTTTAAAATAATCAAAAAAGTGATAGTATAGTAAGTCATCCAAAGTTATGCGAAAAAAAATCACAGTATAGTATGTCGCCCGAAATTTTAAAAAGTCACAGTATAGTATATCATCCAAAATCATGAATAAATGTGTATCAGTATGTCATCCAAAATCATAAGGAAAATGTCATAGTATAGAATGTCATTGTGTCCTTATGAATGAAGTTATGAAAATAACAGAATAGTTATCTAGCTTGGCAGATAGCTAATAGGGCCGCCAATAAACACCCAGGAGACAGTAGGTAGTTTAGGAAGTTATCAGAAGTTTTGTGAAACTGAAATACAAAAACAAAACAAAAATACAGCCGCCTCCATCAGCTGATCGGTGTCAACACAACTCCCCCTGTTTAACCGGTCTCTAATCCCTCTTTTATCACTGCAGATTTTGGGCGATTTTATTTTTAGATCTGGATTTTGAATTGGAAAAACGGCCCTCGAACTTTATGTGGACTGCGAGCATTGTATTTTACTTCAAAAAGCAAATAAAAAGATGACTGACCTTAAGGAGGACATTAGGCGGCTCTCCGATGAACTCCAAAATAAGGACTCCCTTTCGTCCAGCTTAACGGAAGTTGCCTCGGGCTCCTTCTTGCTCGACCCCAAGCCATCAACCGCCCTGGTCGGAGGAGGTGGTCCGCGGTCGTAAGGGGCTGCATCACCTCCTCACCTGAGCTTCTCCAACATCTCTGCGTCCCTTGCTGGTGTCGCTCCGGTCCATCTGCCGACGCTCCGGCCGCTGCAGATCTGACCGCTCCTCACCTGGATCGGCTCCGGCAGCGGAAACCTCTCCGTCGCCGGGGGAAAACAGTGTGCGGGAACATCCACAGTCTCCTCCTAATCATCCACCATCATCATCTCTTAGTCCACGTTAATAGTTGGAGACTCCATTACCAGAAACATCAGTTTTTTCAATGCTGCCACATACTGCTATCCCGGAGCCACATTCACGGTCATCCGGAAGCAGCTCTCGGGACTGCCGCGCTCGCTCCCGTCCTTGTCCATGGCGTATTTGTCAAATGACACCTCTCGTCAGCAGTCTGAGCTGACCAAGAGTGATTTTAGATACATTTTAAACCATTTTAAAGTAACTGTGGAAAGTCTGTTTTTAACTCCGGACGCGTTCCCACACTGTATCAGGTGCTGGACCCTTCAGCAGAATCCAAAACCTGAATAAATTTCTCCTTTCTGCTTGTACAGCTACAACATAGACTTTATTTATAATTCAATTTTTTATCTGCAACCATTCCGCCCTCTTAGGAAGTGACGGAGTCCACCCCAACAGGTTGGATAGCCGGATGTTAGCAGCTAACATGCTGCACATTTACGCCATGGTTTACGCCATGGTTTACACCACACACACACAAAAAAAAACTCCCCTCTTCTTCGCCGTCTTCATCTCAGACCACTATCACAAGCACCAGCCCCCCCTACTGTCCTCCCATGACACTGAGCTCATGCACTCACAGTGCAAAACACAATCACGCCCATGCGCAGCCCCAAGCACACCTGTTGGGTTGACTCCCACCAGCTCCACCTTGTGGAATGATAACACATCCTCACCTGTATCACCAGTAAACACTCATTGGTCACTATTTGCCTTTCATCATTCCCATTGACCTTTTCCCCTCCTATTTTTGGACCACTTGCTCCCCCAACCAGCCCAATACCTTGAACCCTAAATATTATAACTGTGTAACTCCCCTCCATCAACAAATCATAAACAAACTCCACAAACACAAATACACACCATCAGGTGGTTGGACTGTCACCAATCAAAATAAACAGCTGCCAAAGGATTAACGTGAATGATAATTTAAGATTGAAAATGCCACAGATGTCATGGTATGGCACATTGTCAAAAATATCATCAAAATATCATTGTATAGTATGTCCTCAAAAATACCACAAAAACATTATATTATAGTATGTCATCACAAATATCACAAAAATGTCACAGTATTGGATGTCATCAAATAATCCCTAAAAAGATATTGTATAGTATTTCTCAAAAAATATTATAAATTTGCCATTGTATAGTATGTTTTCAAAAATATCACAAAAATGTCATATTATAGCATGTTTTTTTAAAAAATCACAAAAATGTCATATTATAGCATGCTATTAAAAACATCTCAAAAATGTCATACTATAGTACGTCGTCAAAAATATCCCCCAAATTTCATACTGTAGTATGTTAAAAAAAAATCATCAAAATTTGACGGTAGTGTGGCATAAAATATCATGAAACTGTAATAGTATATAGTATTTTTTATAGCATTTTTTTAATGAAAATGTCATAGTATAGTTGTAAAAAAAATTAAGTATAGGACAGAATAAGGTCATCATTTAAACTGGCATTTCAGCAGTCTAATATGGAAGTGATAATGAAATGATATTTATTTTATGTTTGCACTTTCCCTGTCCTTTCCTGAATCACATGCTGGCTCCCTAAATTGGCATCAGTCATCAAAACTTTGACAAGCTCTGCATTAGAGGTATTAATGTTGCTCTGTCTCGGGAATGCAGAAAGGATTTTCGTGAGTTTGAGCAAAAGCCTCAAATTTTGTGTTTGTGTACCAGTTGGATTGTAAGCACAATCACTACAGATCCAGAGTGATTAAAGCTGTTTTATAGCTGCAGTGCACCAAACGACAGCCTGCAGGAACTCTGACTCTGTGACAGCACAGTAAGTAAAGTTCTCATCTGACTCAGGTGGCTGTTCTCTGATAGGGATATAAATCTGTCTGGACAGTCTGAGTGTCACTTAATCCCAGGATAGAGGGGCTCAGTGTGAGCAGGATGTACAGTTGGCAGGTCAAAGCTGGGAGGACACAAAAAATAAAGTTTAGAAGCACTTACACTCTCCAAAGGCAGGATTCAGAGCCACAGTATCTGTGTTTAACACAGTCCACAACAGCTGTGAATGAGCATCAGAAACATCCCGTGGCAGTGTAAACGCTAAGACAGGGCACATGAAAACAAAGTTACACAATTTTATGGCTGAGCAGTTGATGATAATTGGACTGAAACTGAAAAAAAGAACAAAAACAAAACAAAACAAATTCTAAGGTTGATAAACAGAGCATGTAAAAAAATCGGCATTGGGTATGTTATAAAACATACTTTTTAGTACGTTTGGTAAAATGATGCTGTATTAATATTACATTTGCTAAGTAACCCCAAAGATACAGTACAGCTTGTTGGGGATTTCATCAGTTATGCTAAATTTAAACTTCATGGTGGCGCTAAAGGAAAAGGTCAATGGATAAGCAAAGTCAGTTGGGTGCAACCTCTGGGGGCCATGAATGTCTGTACTGAATTTAAAGGCAATTCATCCAATAGTTGAGATTTTAAGTTTGACTAACATGGCAAAAAAAAAACAAAACAGTAAATCAATGAGTTTATTAAATTGTTACAACACAAGCTGGAGAGTGTTTCCTCTCCAGCTTGTGTTGGATGTATCACCCTTTTTGTTTCCGCAGGGGCTTTGTGATAGCATCTGTTTGGTGATGACATTGTTCGGTCTTTTCCTTGTATGTGACCCCCCGGCCATCTTTACCTCTTCTTCTTCAGCTCCACGTCTATCAGCTCTTGTTTGATGGATTTCCACAAACGTTTCACTCAAGGCCATCATGAGAGGAGGAGTGCAGCAGCTTAAAATGAAATCTTATGGCTGAGGAAAAAAAAATACAGTCAAAAGCTCACCCGAAATGCAGCTCTCACTGCTTTTTCTTTCATGCCAGCAAAGACGAGAAGTCGCTTTTCTCAAATGCTGGGTGTTATTTCGGAAAGAAATATTCTGGAGTGTTTTTCAGACAATCTGCAAGTAAAACAACAGTCTGCTGATTGAGCCGAGCCCAAAAAAAAAAAAAATCAAACTGTGAGACAAAAATATAGAGGAAAAATCTACAGGCTACTTTAATGACAAAAATGTCCGTCTCCTGCTGTGTGCAATCAACAGACTCTTGTAAGAAAACATACATGCAGTGAGATGAAGACATGAGAAGAAAACAATGTGTAAATCACTTTTAGTTGCCCTTGAAACAAGCAGCAGATTCACACATCATACATGGAAAGGAATAGTGTAAATATGAATGTTAATTTTTGTTACTTGGATTTGGATTTCAAGAAGCCAAACTGTTGTTTTTCATTTTATTTTATAAGAATCTAATTAAATTTTTACTCCAAAGGTTACGTAGCACTTTTACCAAAGTACTTTGAGATTAATTTATCCTAATCTCTATAAAACCTACTGTCACCGAGTGTAGTTTCGATGCAATCAGATATTTTGAAACCTGAAATCAGAACTACGTTCTGGAGGTGCTGGAAGAGGCCACAGAAAAAAGGCGGCGTTCTAAAAAAGACGTCAGGCGTGGTGCTATTTCTGCAGGCGGCTGCATGCAGCTGCAGATGTCGCCCCTCATAGGGAACAATTTTTTAAAAAAGATGCCAGTACTGAGAAAAAAATGCTAGGTGGACACACACCCTTATTGGTGCAAGGTGAGCTAGCTGTAGATACACTCTTCCTTTAGCGCAGTGATACGGTTGGCTGGTGCTCACAACAAGGTCTGTGGATTATTTTTAGTAACCGGGTCACGACTTCTCGAAAGAGACATTGTTGTTGAGTATTATATATGCATCTTTTGGAGCTTTGCGCACAAATCGAGTACCACCTAGTTCCATTATTTTTGAAAGAAGGCAGACCTCTCTACAGGCAAAAATCTCTAACACTCACCACAAAACTACCTAGACTGATGAATACAGGTAAGAGGAAAAATATGTATTATTGGGGTGAGCTGTCCCTTTAAAATTATATAGCTGGTGATATTTGGTGTTTTTGTTATTTAAAAAGACATTTACTTAAACAGATGGGTGCTATAGTTTTAAGTAAAAAAAATTTAGTTGGGGACTACTTTCAGCGGCGAGTTGATACACATTTGGTCCTCTTGTGGGAAACTACATCATCGTGGGATCAATTCAAAACCTACAGTAGCTTTGTTAATTACTTTTTGTTTATTTTGAATGTAGGAACTACCTTCTTTCTTTTTTATTTCTTTTTTAAAAATCTAAAAGAAGATAAAAAAAAAATCATGTATAGATTTAAAAAATCAAAAGTTGGCTTTAGATTATCTATTATCTATTTTTGGACACAATGTAGCTATATATGACGCAGAGAAATCATTTAAATTGGGCTTTGCATACATGGACATCAGTTCATTGCTGGTTTGGATATTTTGACAATAAGAAAAATATATTTTAAAAAATATTATCCTTTAGCAAGTGATGTAACAGTAGTTGTACTTGGCTAGAAAGTCTGTGAGGTTTTTACTTTGAATACCTTCAACTTCACTTTCATGTTAGGACAAAAACAAATTATTGCCAGGAAGCTTCTCGCAAAATATTATAAAATCAATCTTACTTAAGTGTTTGATAACTGGATGTAAGGGCTGTTTGACAAAATGCATGCGTCATTTTACTCCAGAGAAGAATAAAAACTGTCAGAGTATATAAAGTTATTATTCACTGCCATTCATCCTGAAGTTTGTGTGAGTCTTTAGTCAGTCCTTTTAGGCCGGAACAACATGTGCAACTGTAAACTGTATTGACGTTTTCAACATTTTGTGTATTTTTCTTCATTTTCTGGTCGTGCGGGGAGATGGGAATCCTGCCTCTGTACACTGCACAGCAGAAAGAGCAAGATTACTCTAAAGTGGAGAGAGAGACATCAGTGTGATGTATTATCACAGTGAATATTATCAGACCACTTTGGACCAGCACGGAGCATATCCCTTTGAAGTGAAGATCAGGCCTATCTGACATCAGATGACGGTCAAAGCGCTCTCTGAATAATGATGTATGATTACAGCGAAGCAGGCGAACAAACATCCCACACTCCTGGATCATCTACATGTGAGAGGAGTATAGGCTGCAAATCAACACTATCATCATTATGTAGTATTTAGGCTGCGGAGGAATATGTGTACAATGAAAAGTACAGAAAGTCTTTCTTGAGAAAATGTGCATGTATTATTACTGTTATAAAAGTGTTTTTTCCTTGTAGAAATACATGGTTGGACTACAGTTAAAAAGAACATACTCTAATTAAATTTCAAATCAAATTCAATTAAAGCAAATAAATTAATAAATCTCATTACTTTTCCCTCCTCATCAGAGTTGAGACTATGTGATTTCATGTCTGTATGACACATTATAGCAACCTCTGCATACATTTAAGGTTTGGACAAAATGAAAAATGAATATCTGTCCATATATTGCAATCCAACACTACCACGCAACGAACAACAGGACCAGAAATTAACATAAAAACCTCTCAAAGTTTTAATTGCAGTAAATGAAATGTAAATGTCTTGAAGCTTATGGTACAGGTGCTGCTGTCATTGTGCCCATCCTTTGCTTGCGATATGGTAATGATAACAGTGCAGTTCATAACAAGCAGAGAGAGATATAAACCCGTAAATGTAGGCGGTAGCAATATTTTTTAACCATTTTCATCCCATTTTAGTCTCTTTATGTTTTGATGCCAAGAGTTGAAGTTATAAATTTGGTTATATTAAAGTGAACTTAGAAATATGAAATGTTTGAACAGAGGAATGTTATTTTGACTAAGCGCTACAGATACAGCAATGCCTCAGATACAGAAGGTGAGGACAGTATGCAACCTCAAAAGCAAATGTTGCAATTTGACATAAAATGGAAAAAATAGTCAACTACGCACAGTTGAAGCAGGAAGTATCATGACATTTCCAGAGTAAACTGATGGTCAAAAATTCACCAGAATGCAGGAAATTAAGTGTTTGACACTTGAAACTTCTTGGCAGATGATCCCCAGACATTCTGCTTAATATGTGTCTCCCCAAATGCTGAAGAAAACCTACATCCTTGTGTGTCAAATTTTAACACGTGGTTATCAAACCCTGTGTCCTAAAAATTACACTCATACACTAATTTGCAACAAAGAAAATGCATTTCTGGAGAAACATTAAGCTGCATCACGTTTTCTAATCAACATACAGAGGAAACATCATCTGTTAATACCGAATGTATTTGCAAAATGTGCAGTGACATTTCATTTATCATTTGTTTCCTACAATATCTCCTCTTGCAGTAACACTTTTGTCTAACACTTAAAGGAAGATAACACTTTTTTTTTATGGTTACATCTATGCACTCTGGCCCAGTTGCCAGAATAAAATGTTGACATGTATGTTTCTGCATACTAGATATGTTACATTTTTACATTTCATAGTATATATGACATAGTTCATTTTCAAATATTTTTCAACAATACATTGGGACACAATTTCAACATGACCACTACATATGCAATGCACAAATGTAACATATCTGTGGTTTGCAGAAACGTACAATACCAACAATTATTCTGCAGAATGGGTTAGGCACTCACAAACCTTGGTTGTTTTATTTTTTAGATATTGTATGTCTTCTTCTCTGGCTGTATTTGTGCGTATAAATAATGAAAGTTGATTTTTTTTAAGCCTAAAAATGTTTTATAATAATATTTTGAGTGACTGACTAAAGATGTGCACAATTTATAGGCACCTGTGTCATTTTTTATGGATTTTTTGTCCCTAAAAGCTTTAAATAGTCAGACTTGTAGACAGGTCTGTGATGAAAAATATGGTACCATGCATGTCTGGTAAAGACAGCATCAAAATATTAAAGAAAGAAAAGGGAATGCATATAAAATCTGATAAAAATGAATAAAAATGGACTCAAATGCAGAAACTCAGAAACAATGACACATTAATTTCTCCACTACACAGCAAAAACACCATCTGGCAATCATGAAATTCATTAAAATACACACAGAAGATACAAATTCATATCAGTGCACACAGACACAGATACAGAGGGATACAGACAGAGTTCAGAGCCCTGAACACACCCCTGTCTGGCCAACAGCACGAGGAAACGCATCATCACGCTTCCCGCATGTCCCCCTCTCTCCATTGGCTAAATTTTGATCAGGCATCAAAGTTTCTGATAGGCTGCCGCGACGGCAGAGAGTTGTTGCTGTTGCTAGGATCCTGTTGCTAGGACGGTTGCCATCTCGGAGGCTCAGCAGGAAACATGTAATGAATCATGGATGGTTGATTTTTCTCTAAGCACCCTAATCTGTGATGCAGATGAGCCCAAAGCTTGCCTCCCCCGTCTCCACCCTCCTCCTCCTAAACCCTACCCACACACCCCCCCCCACCTCTGGATGGGTTCATTAAAAAAAAAAAAAAAAAATCAAGTTTGGATTTCGAGGGCTGGCATTTCAAATGGTCCTGGGGTTGCTAGAGGGGGGTGCAGAATACTGATATCAATTCTCATGCAAAAACAGGGAGGCCAAAGGTCATTATCAGTTATTTGTTGAGGGAGAGCCAGAGGGAGAGCCAGAGGGAGACCAGCGACGACCCCCCCGACCCCTGAGATTATTCTTAACGCTGTGACTTGTGAAGTTCGGACACTCTCACACCTCCTGAAAGGGAAGATTTGTGCAAACTACGGCTGAAAACTATAATCCAGAGAACACCACTTTACTGCTTTCAAAGAAGTATTTCAGTGATGGAAATATAAAACTAGACTGTCTCTGCAGCAAAAAGGGCATAAATAATTTCGATATTGGTACTATATGACCAGAGAAAATAGAGAAAAAGGACGCTTTTGCTCATAAGGTAGAAAACCCACAACTACCATAATGCACGGCGCCACACCAGGCCGGTAAATGCTCACGTTTGTGGGTGATGTAATTCAGCTTAAACGGGTGAAACATAGTGGTCGGCCATCAAGAAACAACCTTGGAATACAGTTAAATAGACCATGTTTCTAAAGACATTTTAAATGAGAAATAGGCCGAGCAGTAACATAAACTTATTTTGTTATCGGCACTGCCTTACCGTTTGATCGTATTTCGGAGAGGAAGAGAAGACGGGTTTCCATTAACCATCACATTACGCACATTGAAATTGAAAAAGTTTTTATGCTCGCATGAGGTGGTACTTCAGGTGATTCAGAAAAAAAAACAGATTTCTTAAAACTACAATTAAAACACTTTTTCCTTTTATAGGTCACATGATGCTATGGCTATGTAGTTGTCAATAGGAACTGGCTTTCTCTGGCATGATGCAGCAGGCGCTACAAGAGGTGTTATTGCGTCAACAGTTGAGCACGTCGTCTTTAAGTTTTGAATCCACAACTCCTCTAAAATTGTGGACTATCACCTCGCAGAAATCCCTCATACATGGCTGCACCCACATATAAGGGGCTTGCCTTTCCATTATCACTGGCATAACACGCCTACGTCGCCTTTTATTGGAAATAATGATGCCTAGTGTGGTGGCTGCATTAGAAATAAACCTGCCAGTGTTTTGAACATTCAATGCTTCTTGGAATGATATCACGAGGGGAGAAGTGCATAACATCACTCAGTGGAAACACAGTCATCACGCAACTGTGTTTTGAAAATATAGTTTAAATTTTGCTGTACTGGAAACCCGCCTATAGAAAGGCAGTTTTTTTCTTGGTGCAGCTCTATACTCTTTGTGTCCATGGCGGCAGCATGGATGTTGCAAGCACAGAATAATACCTAGACGCCTATTCATTCCAACGGAGTTGCTCGTTTTGCACATACGGCGAAAAAGTTTTCTAACTTTCAGATTTACTTCTGCAGTATGCAGCCCAATGAATATGTGCAGAAGAATTTCTCCAAACATGAGTTCTTGCTTGCCTCATAGACTTCACTTTACTTTTCTCAGCTTCAGAATAGAAAGATTACTTATTGATCTTGTTTGAAGTTCAAGGTGACCTTCCAACAGGTGTGTCTTTTAAAATAGTGGACTATGGGTAAATTCTTACTGGGCCGCAGGTGATGTTTTCACTGCAATACCACAAATGGTCACTGGGATAAATTTGCTGCAATGCTAAGCGGTAGACTTTTATTTAATGGCCAAAAGTGGAATTACACCATATAGGTACATCACGTGATGCCATGGGGCTCAGAAGGCGTTTTTACTGTAGACTAAGACTGGGAAAGAGACATCTGTATATCAGTGGATACATTTTTTGAGCATCAAAACCCCTTTGAAATGACTCGATCAGGATTTACTCAGTTTGGTCTGATAATATTTAGAAAGTCTAGAAGAGCTGCTAGATTAAATCACTTTGTCCCCATTCAAGTTAGAGGAGTGCTAAACCAGAAGTTGGCTAACTCAGGCTTGTTCTATGGGCCCCATAATGCAGAAAATGCAGATACGTTCATAACACAGAAATAGAGCGTTTTTGGCTTCATGCACCACTGAGCAGCTTTCATAGGACTGAACAGGGTCCCGCCTCCAATGCTGTATCCAGGTCTTAATACATCAGAAGGGTAGCGGGCGATATAAAAATGCAAAAGTACAGTCTGTAGATCAAACAACAGCCAAACAGAGCCAGCAAAACTCCACCGGATAGCGCATCAATTTGTGTCATTTGACGGCGTTTAACTATGAAGGGAGGGGTGGGATATCATGGGTTAGGTGAAGTACCCCATAAGATTATTATTTTGTAGTCAGAGAAGAAAAATGAAGCTGTTAGCTCTTTGTGCAACTACAGAAAACTGTGATTTCATTCTCCACTGCTCACAAAAGCGTTTAACAGCGGAGACTTTTCACACAGCTGTTGTTATGCTACATGCTACAGTATGTTTTGCTTTTGAAACTCATCAAAAAGCCTCATTAGGATTCACAAAAGGTCATCCATCGTGGTGCAAATGTGCTGCTGTGACTTAACAATCGCTGTGGGCATTTTTAATATCATGCTATTATAGTGTGCAGAGGGTACACAGGCCTGTGTTTAGCGGAGAATACCGGGAGGGCATTTTCAACCCCCAATTGAACCATAGTGTGCATGACTTATTTATTCCTGTCCTGTAAAAAGAGTGCAGCTGTTTCATATAAAGCGGCAAACAGTTAAACTATTCATACGAAACACTTCTGGTATAGACGCTGAACATTATCCACAGAGGGTAAGACAGTGTAAAAAGTGGTAATTACAGACAACAGATGACAGACAATATGGGCCTGCTGCTTTAATGGTACACAGCAGAAATACTGAGTGACTCTGGCTGTATGTAAACATGTTGTGTTGTTCACCGCTGTGGGTTTTCCCTCTACTGGAGCAATATTTTCTTTGATGTAATTATATGTCTTATTTCAGGCTTGGCTTTTCATCCTGCATCCTGCTGCTTTGCTACTAGACTTAAGTCCTTAGAGTACTTTTGTGATTTCTCTTTTTTTATTTTGTCTCTTGTTTGTCTGCAACATTTATTTGTTTTCTTTTTGACAGGCACCCTTAATCTCAGCGGGGATTCCCGGTCAAACAATGATTAACTAAAATATCACACTTCTCTATATGTTCCCTCCCTAGCCCTTTAATTAACCCCTTCCCGTCATACAAAAGTGCATCCCTTGACAGTCTTGCTCTCCTCTTGCTACCCTTTGCCCTCATCTTTCCTCCTGGCGCGTCACTAAACGGATCCTTTAGAATCTAGTTGTATACGTGATGCTAATACCTCCTGACACATTTGTTCACCGTCTCTTTATCGTTAATAATTATGCAAAGGAGGCGCGTTCTCAGCCGAGCAAAAGAAAGCAATCTTAGTATGCAAATGGTTAAGGTCCCTGCGGAGTGTGGCGATTAGATGTGTGTTGATAAACTCACTTATGATGAGTGACAGTGAGCAGGATTGAAGTTGCGCTGGTCAGCAACCGCCACAGACACTGATGAAAACACCGCCGCAAAATGCCAGGGTATCCCCCAGATGCATGATGGGACAGGGATGAAACAGTGTAAAATGTCATTGTTGCTGCTGTGAGCACATTAATAACCAGGGAGGAGGAGGTGAGGGGGGTAATGACAGGAGATTTGCTTCCTGATTGAAAGCTTTGCCTTTTCTGCTCAGCCAGATGTTGGCCCTCACTGCGACTTCTCACCTTTAACCACTAACATCCCAAAACCTTTAACCAAACTGTGTCAGCTACCACTACTGTACCAAGACCTGCTCCTGAACCAGCACAGTGATGTGCAGTACTGCATCTGCCACCTGCACATACGACCAATACGTTTCGCAAACCCAATCTGACCCACTGACACAAGAAACCGGCCAAAAATTTCCAATCCTAAAATGACCATACGCAGTTTATTGGTTAGGTAGTAATCATACTTGAGAAACAAAGACAATATATTTTAAAACTAAGGTAATTCAGGAAATACAATTCAAATGAATATTTTTCTGCTTATTCTCATAATTTTGAGCCAAAACTGACATGCCTAAAGACAGAGCCAACACAAAAAGTCATCAAAAAGAGGATTAAAACCTTAAAAAATCAAATTAAATTGTTATTTTCATTTAAATGTAATAAATTTATCATCTAACACCCACAATCCAAATCACAATTTCTTCATTAACATGGAACTGAATCTGGGAAAAAAAAAAAAAAGACAAAATACCTGCGGGCACTAGCCACAAAACAGTGGCAGCAATTTTTATTTAATTTAAACTTAAGAGACATTTCATGCAACCAGCTTCTGCAAATAAAAACTAAAGAATCAGACCTGGTAGGGCTTGCTCTCTTTTCTTAATAAGTTTACAATGTAATTTAAGTCTTTGTTTGAACCTTTATAAAAATAAAATGTAACTGTAACTTGGAGAAGCAAAATCAGAAAAATCTTGAAATATTGTTTGGAAAAAAACAAGCTTTTATAAATACTTAAACTGCACACCGTTTTTAGTCTTCGCTGTGCTTTATTACTATGCTCACTTTTGACGACATGGTTGACATTTAAAAAAGAGAATAATTGCATACACAATGATACGTAACTATTCATGCAAGATCAATTTTCTCACGATCAGCGTTTTTGCTAAAAAAAACCAAAAAAACACCCAGCTTTGACAGAAGAAGAACAAAAAGAAGTAGAAGAAGAAGAAGAAGGAGAGAGACACTAGCCGGGAGTGCCATGTTTAAAAGCTTGTTTGTTTCTTGAGAAGATCAAAGGTATCAAGGCCTTGGACAGACATGAGAGGCACAGCCTCTGCAATCTGCTCTCCATTCACTCCCAACAACACCAGCAAAGAAAAACAAGGCTTTTCTCTTTGGGAAATACTGGAAAGATTCCCAGACAGTTTATTTCCAACAAGCAAACACTCTGGGATCTCCCAAACCTCTCCACGGGGAAATGACATGTTTGTCAGCATGTTGTGTGTTATCATTCAAAGGTTCAATGATCCGCAGGTGGATTTTTTTGGAGCGCAAAAAAACACCTCTTGGACTTGGCTCTGAAATCTAAACGTGACTTGAAAAGTTGAGTAGCTGTTTTTTTTTCATGTACTCAGCAATTATTTTTTAAGCAACCAAGTAGATCTGATTAAAGCTGCAGTCAAGTTCTCTACCATAATTCAACAGGACGTGGTTTAATAAGGAAAATCAATTATTTTTGTTGACTTATCCACAATATCTTTCGGGGATATTTCACCCATGAGACCATTAGACCAAATACTAATAACAGCGTTTCACTGCAAGTCCACGTTTTTTTCTGAAGCCAACTGAAGTATAACTAATGCAGGGGTTACCAGCCTTTTTTCCCAACCTACCCTCACTGCCCTGTGACATACGCTCAAGCGGATTCGTAGCCCATGTTAAATGCATAAACATATCCAATTTGGATTTTTAAACTTGCACTCTTTTGGACATGCACTAAGGTTAAGCCAAGTTTTGCTGTTGTACCGCTAACTTACTGTTACTTGGAAAAGTCAAAGATAAAGTACTTGACTTGACGCACTGAATGCAAATTTTGTAGAAAACTTGTTTTTAAATAATCAACATGATCCCATTTCTACTCGTCATATTTTGTTGCTTTTGCAGAAGTCCTCGGCATTACTAAAATGATACCTGATAAGAAGTGGTAAGAAGGAGGAAGGGGTCGGCATAAGTTATGCAATAAAATTTCTTGGTTATAGTTAAGAAAAGACTGTGGACTTTGCTAAAAAAAGACTCAGCTTTAAGTGGCTTAAATTTGGCATACCATTGGTTATTGGTCGTAAATACTGCTCTCTATACCTCAACAATCTTTAAATGATGTCTGAGCATCTTACGATAACCAAAATAGATTTACATTGTTGGTATAAAATCTTTAACGTCTCAAACAGGTGCCAAATGGTCACTGCCCAACTGGCGTTTGACGCTCTGGGAGTGAGACTAGGCTGAAATAGTTGCTCATTAACACATCCAGCAGATGCAGAATAATGTAATCATATATTAGGAATACTGCTGCAGCTTCAGTGCCAAAGTTGCTGCATAGCGCTGAGGGAAACTGCCGACTACCAGCGACCACTTGTAGGTATGAGAACTTCAAGCTTTTTCTACAGGTGGAAAGGTGAGTAATGCATATACTGTAGCTCGAAGCTAAACAACCTAATGTTTGTTCTTTATGGAAAATGATCAGATTAACATAGGTTGTATATTTTTTTATAGTGCAACTAAACTAAATCATAAAAAGTAAGCTGACATAGCATATAGAGGTACCACAACAGAAAGAATTTTGTATTTTTCTGTCCTGTCTTATTGGATTTAACATATCTCATTTTGGAAAAATGTTTTTAACTTTTTCATCCCGACTTTGCTGGAAATTTTCTGTAAAAACATTTTTCCTTTAAAGAGATATTATATGATGTTGCATGTTTGTATTCATGTTTTAATGAATGAATGGAATCAAATAGAATAAAAAGATAAATGTAAAAACATGTCTATGTATTTTCTGACAAAATCATCTATGTTTTAAAGTATCTGCATCTTGCCCTGCTGTGTAAGTGGTTGGGAATCACGGCTCTCGTGAAAGAAAGAGTGATCCAATGCATTTCCTTATAAGACTGCATGAATTTACAAGTGTGTCAGAAGGACTGCAAGCCAACAGTGATTACAATAAACCACAGAGAGATCATCAAAGAGTGGGCAGGAGCTGTAAGACTCACTGAGGTCCACGGCTGAAAAGGCCCACTCGACGTTCTTGGCGAGTTCGGAGGCCCCTCGGAGGGACCTGCACTGTGTGTTTTAATCTGCTTGTTTCAGGATTGACTGATTCATCGGCTTTGAGATGGCTTTACTTCAAAACTCTCTCTTATAAGATGTGTTTCCTCATTTCATGCCTGTGACTTTTCACTTTTGTGTTTTCTCCTGATTTTAGTGCTTTTCTGTTTTCAGTGGCAGTAATTTAGTCTCCACGACGCCAGGCAGGTTTGTGAGTACTTTCTGGTGGCATCAAGATTACACAGACATTTGCTGAATTTACAGTCATTTATATCCCTGTGATATGCCTGCACTCCTTAACAACAACCAGATATGCTGATTTTGACGGATTTCACTCCAAAGACTTATCCAAGCTTAAGCAGTAATTTAGAAATCCCTAAATTAAAAATCACTTTGAGTTAAACCAAGCATCCAAAGAGGCAATACACAGTATCTAATTTTGTGACTTTTTCAGAACGCATTAATCCTCCCAAATGGGAGCTGACAGGATATCACATGGTATTGTAGCACACCAGATACCTCAGGAAGCAATTACCATGAATACATTTTCTAATAAACTTGTACCCATCAGATGATAAGCAATTAAACATGCGTAATTATGGTTTCCATACAGTAATTTCTAAGCTGATTAGGTTTGTGTGCTTTACAACCTGAATGGGAGAATATTAATAGGGCTTTGGTTTGGTGTTGCTGGTTAGCGGTGGCAGCTCATCAGCAGATCATATGCAAATGAGGCCTCAGGAAGAGCATGAAGCCTCATTCCCAGCTATTAGAAGTGTCAGGGGAGGGAGGGACATGTCAACGGGCAGCACACACACATGAATATGCATCTGCACATGAAGCACGCACAAGTCGTTGAAAGGTAGGAAATTATCAGCCCAGCCGCTAGAATAAAATGTTGGCATTGTACGTTTCTGCAAACCAGATATGTTACATTTGTACGTTTATGACGTAGCTCAGATTGTGTGAGCTGAGTTTCTCATCAGGAGGAGGGGATGATGGTGGATGTCGTGACACTGAGGCAAGACGGCTGCCAAGCATCAGACAGCTGATAAAGAACAAAAAAAAAAAAAGGTTATTTTTAACTCAATTTCAAGACACGTCCAGAAGAATAAATAAGATGTCAGAAACCCATGTAGCCCCTCCTGCACCCTTATGACACAACCAAAATCAAGAATGTTAAAGCACAAATAATAGGATAGCACTGCTTACAAAACATATTACAAACTCATTTTTTCATCATGAGTTTGGGACATGTCCAGCCATATTTGTGGCAACAAAAACAGGTATTTTTATATCGAGAGTTCTAGCTAAATTTTAAGAAACAAAAGCAGGATTTTGTAAATGAGAGTTTAATGCATGTCCACCTATGTTTGTAGTGTAAAAAGCAGTTTTTTTTAATATGATTTCAGGACGTGTCCAGCTGTGTTAGTACTGTCAAAAGCAGGTATTTTGAACTATTTTGAGCTTTGAACATTTTTTAACGAGAGTTCAGGACATGTCCGGCCATGTTTGTAGCAACCAAATTGGGTATTATAAGCCAAAACAGGATGCTTTCCTAATCCCAACCATGTGTTTTTTTGTGCTTAAAACTAACTACGTATTAACCATCGCACTGAACATTATATTAAAAACTGAAACATAAAGAAATATTATGGTCAAATACATGAAACGCACACAGGCGTCTTCGCTGCAGCCGGGGTTTGAGTCCGACCTGCGGTTCTTCGCTGCATGTAAGCCCCCCTCTCTCTTCCCCTTTTCATTTTTAGGTTTGTGCTTTAATAAAGGCAAGAAAGCCACAAAAAAACAACTTAAAAACAACATATGAAATGTTCAAAAAATGTTTGTCATTTGCAGAAATGTACAGTGTTTCTTATTCTGGTGATTGGGGTGAAAATCCAGTATTCGCTATACATAGCCACACATACATGTGTTTGCAGCTCGCTATTCTCTGGTCACAGAGTCCTCATTATACTTTGTATCTAAGTTTACTTTACCTGCAGGTACAGATGCTGCAATTCCAATATTTATTTTGGTACCACTTTCTAATAAGGCACCCTCTATATGCGGTCTGTAAATTGTGAGTTACTACTGATAAATCAGTAAATAATTCCATAAATCAATTATGAACCATTAATAAAAGCATTAATAAAAACATTTGGATTATCTCCTCCCCCATCCCTCTTTAACATGCTACCAAAGTTGTGTTTAAAATCAGAACTGTGATGCTTCTAAAAAGGTGATAACATTGTTTCCAACAATAAAGATAAGCAAAAATTACATGTAAAAACATTTGTTGAACATTTTATCACAAAACTCTACATGTTAAAACTAACTAAATCATCTTCATGACATGGAGACACAACTTCCCGAAAAACAAAAATAACACCGCCTGGATTATTTTAGCAAAATAAAGTTAATTTAACTGATTAGAGCAACTCTATCTGCCAGGGAAGGTCATGAAATGTGTGTAATAGATTTGGAAAGTCAGTGTGTTGACAATGATTTGCCCATAATTTGACATTTATTTGAAGCATTTTCAAACATAGATGAAAGCCTGAGTGAAAGATGCCAACTGTCACAATGTTATTTGGGTGTGAAAACCAATTTGTGTTACCAAAAGAAATGGAGAGATCTGCTCCTTTTAGCCATCACAAAACAAACTGATTAAATGAAATGCACTTAAGTCCACATAAAAAAAAGGGAAACTATTGTAAAAGAAGCAATTATTGTCCAAAAGTTAAAAGTGACATCCTTCAGTAAATATTGATGAAATTGGACTTTTTGAGCCACTGAGCCTACTCCTCTCTGTAATACAGCGAGAGGGCCTCAGTGGCTGAAATACATGACTGATTTCATTTTAAATCCCAGCCACTTTCTCCTCTGACAGAGCTGCTGAACCAAACATTTCATCTGTACAAACCTGCGAGTCTCCCCCAGATACAAACCCTTGGGGAGCGCGATACATCTTTTCTTTGTGACTTTACTAAGGCCACCATTCGATCAAATGCCATTCACTGTGAGAGCAGCCTCCTCCCTCCGTGTGTGTGTGTGTGTGTGTGTGTGTGTGTGTGTGTGTCTGTGTGTGTGTGAGAGAGAGAGAGAGAAACAACCAGGGCACCAAAGCAGTATAATCTGTTCTGATTTATTATCAACCTGAATGATACTTTTCACACAAAATATATAGTTCTCATTGAGGCTCTCAGTATGCATTTCAGATAGCACTATATAGGGATTCATAAAGTCATTCATTGTCTATACATACAGGGAATAATCTGTCACAAAATATCACAATATACCAGTGATGGATGGACAAACAAATTTAGCAACGATATAATTATTAAATATATCCTATTGTTACTATCCATTCAGGAACTATCTCAGTATTTGTATTACATTAAATAGAGAAGTTCATGTGTAAAATGTATGCAATGATGAATTTAAAAAAACAAACAAACACCTGATATGCCAAGAATCGTGATCTGAGAGGCTTTCGAAGAATCGGCGCGGACCCAAAATACAACAATACACACACTTCAACATCTGCACGTGTGATGCTGAGTATACAGTATAGTGGGTTGATTCAGATCACAGAGGAAACGTGTGAGGAGTTTACTTCCAAAACGCTATATGTATCCAATACATCAATTCATTTATGGGATATAATCTGTACAATTTAGGATTTTTTACAGGCAGGAATTGAATGTACTTTGTACGTTATCATTCTAAAAGTACTATAGATGAGAGCTGCAATGATGAGTCAGTTAGCACAGGAAAAATAGTAATTTTATTACGCAAAAGTCCCAAACATTCTCAGGTTCCAGCTTCTCATATGTGACAATTTATTGTTTTCCAGTGTCACATATGACAAAAAATGTAATATTTTAAGATTTTAAACTGTTAGTCTGGTAGTTCCCGACCTTTTTCTTAAGGGAATCCCTGACAACCCCTCACTAAGTGACAAATCTGATGGATATTTCATATTATATAATAATAATGGTACAGACCAACCAATATCTGCAGGAAGTTTATGTAAAATGAGCAATTTGGATGGATTTTGAGTCGATATTTTTCTGTACTGTAATTAAAGATGAGTTTTCCAGTTTTAGGAACTTTTATACAATTCCCTGACTGTTTTATATTTTTTTATACCTTAAATTGTAATCCAAACTTTAAAAAAAAACATTTTTAATTTAGCTTTTTTAAAAAGGTGAATGAAATACTGAGTTAAAGACTTTTATGTTTTATTTATTTATTCATCAAGATAACCCCGTGACCCCACAGTGGAGTTTTGGCAACCCATAAAGGGGGTCAGGACCCTCAGGTTGGGAACCAGTGTGTTAGTCAGACAATATAAGCAAACGGAAGTCCTTGTCAAAGCCTTGTCATTTTTTTCACAATTTCATATTATATCTGCACAATAATCAATAACCAAAACAAAGATTGGTTGCAGCTCTACTATAGTTCGCTTCAAATGTGCCAATAGAAATTTTCTAAGCGTCTATATCAGTTTCTCGAACAGCAAATAGCTGATTTTGGAACAAAAACCTTCACTTGACATCACGTAAACAGCTCGTCAGCGGCACTAGAACGGTATGTTCAGGAACAACATCACAGTTATAGAGGACCAGAATTCATATCGACAAAGAGTCTCACAGTAGGAGAGCTGATCTAAGTTACCCGCGTCAGATCAGATCAGGCCCCGCTGGTCCGCGCTCCAATAACAACAGATCCCAAGATCAACAGTCGTACTTTGAGGCAACATTTTTGCGAATATGGATCCAGGTGAGATATCTGGCACGACATTCATAAGTATACAGTATATATAGAGGTGAAGAGGAGGCAGAGACAGAAGAGAGAAACAGAGCGAAGAGAAGGGAGGGCAGAGAGAGATGTCAGTCTTGAGTGGGCAGAGGAAACCGGTGCTCAGCGAGCGAGAAGAAGGTGGGGGATGCAATGCCTTCACTGAGGAAGTGCTTTCAGGATGGCGTTCACCTCCTCTGCCACGGCTGTCAGCGCAAACTCAAACTGCTCCTGAGGAGGAGGAGGAGGAGGAGGAGGGAAGAAAGTTTTAGTTTAGTGTGCGCACAAGTGTGTAAATGCCATTTCAGGATGATTGGCAACCGCTGCCTCCTCCTCCTCTCTCTCTCCTGACCCTGCGCTGGATGTGTTTGGCCACAGACTGGAGGTGAAGGTGAACCACTCTCTGAGCTTTCAACTCGGGAGTGCACGCGCTACCCTGCATCGATCCAGCCAGGTGTGTCTTAAAATAAAGCTTTTGACTCAAGCTGTCTCTCAGCTCGGTGTGTATGTGTTTGCGAATCCCACTCATAGTTTTCCCCAAGGAGTGCAAAAGGGGCCTGATTGATGTTTGCCCCATGGACCTGGTGTTTTTATATTCCTCTCCTCTCCCCAGGCTGCGGGCCACGGGGTCCTCTCACAGAGAAAAGGTACGTAGGAGTTTGGAGGGAGCAGTCTTTAGATGTGTCAACACATAGCCTGCCATAGACTGGCCTGAGGATAGGCTAAATCAATACAGAGGAGTCACCGGTGGCCGTGCCTCTCGCTTTGCAGTGGAGATTATCTGGAGTGATTAGCTTTTCTATTTTTATGCGTCTTCTCATGTTGTGATAGGGCCAAAGAATATGTAACTATCTATATATACATATATATATGAATATATATATATATATATATATGTGTGTGTGCCTATATCTAATCCCAAGTTGCCTTTAAAGTTTTTTGTGTTAAAAAAGATACTTTCAAAAGCAAGTTTTGTGCTGTTCACGTTTGCACCACTGGGGGGAGATCAATCTCTGCCCGACAGATCAGAGACGGATGGTTAGCGAGGAAGAAAAAACAGTCACACATGCTGTAATTACTGCATGTTGATGTCTGTCAAAAGCAGGAAACAGAAAAAGAAGAGAAATAAATGTTCTTTTTTTTTTGGTGAGGTCTAACCAAAAAGTGGCAACATTATGAAGGAGAAAAAAAACAACAGATAATTGGTTGTCCAATCCTAACACTAAATTTCATACCTCATTACAATCTAATTTCTGTGTAGACCCAGCATGACGCCACAAAGTGGAATCAACAATATTCCAATATAATTTCACTTAGACTTGTCAGAGAAAGAAAAAGAGAGAGTGCTTGAAAAGCTTCTCCGTGCTGAATACAGCAGGGCTGTAAAAGCAGCATTAATGAACCATCGAGGAACACTGGAGTCTGTTAGCAAGCATAAATATTATCACCCACTGCTGCATGAGCCTCGCCTTTATTATTATTATTATTCCTTCCAATTATAAGAGAGAAACAAAAGAGACTTCCTACCTGTTATGTGCATTAGTGGATGAGAGGAAATGCTTTGCACACACCCTAAACTATTTCCCAAAACGTTGTGAGGTGGAGCGCCTGCTGTGAGAATTTCAGGAGCAGCGTTTTATTAGATTAGACAGGAGTATAAAATCTGCAGTGCCAGACTGGTAAAATGTACAAAGATGAAATGGAAGTAAAAGATAAAGAAAATGTTAAACAGCATGTTTGATATTTGATTTATTGTCTCAGTCGTTTTCTAGCAAATCCAAACATCAGTTTGTTCTACCTTCTCAAATGTGAGGATTTGCAGCCTTTCTTTGATATAAAACGAAATCTGTTTTTGTTTTAGAGTGTTGGTCAAACAAAATAAGACATCTGAAGTCATTATATTTTGCCCCTGACATATCACGATGGACTTTAAAAACATTTTTATTTATTTATTATAGACTTTGAGACTAATCAATGATTACAACACTCCTTAGTTGCAGCCCTAGTTGAACGTCTGCTTAATCCTTGATGGGCGTAGCTTTTTTTTGGGGGTACACACGATCTCCCCCAAAAAAACATTAAAGTAGCAGAGGACTTTCATTTTGACAAAAATAAAGACATTTACACCACAAAGTGATGTAGAAAAGGTACAAAATGGTGCATAAAGATTCAGCAAAATGTAGGAAATTAAGTGCTCAAAATCTTTAGGGGACCCCAAACCATACGTTTCATATGTTTTCCCCCACAAATTTAATACAAAACTATGCCTTCGTGCATGTTAATGCAGTTCACAGCTGTCATTTTGACTCGTGGATGCAAGGATGCCTCTAGTAAAGTATTTGGAGGCAGTATGCAACCTCAAAAACAATTGTTGCAATGCGCCATAAAATGGAAAGAAGAAAAATCAACTATGAACAGTTGAATCAGTAGGTAGCATAACATTTCCATCATAAATTGATGCAGAAAAAGCCACCAGATTGCAGGAAATGAAGTGTCGGAGGACCTCTACACCCCACGCTTAACATGTGTCCCTTTAAATGTTGGAAGAAAAACCTACACTGTTGTGCATATAGGTTTTAATGTCAAAGTACAATAAACGGATATGAAATCTGTGTTCTAAAAATCAAATTTTATATACTACTAAATTTCAACAGAACTATGCATGCTTGAATCAGGAAGCACAATGACATTTTCACCATAAATTGGTTCAGAAAAATTCACCAGTATGTAGAGAATGAAGTGTTTGCTGCTCAAAATTTCTTAGGGAAGGACCCCAAAAATGAATCACATTAATTTGCGTCCCTCCAAATGTTGAAACAAAACCATTTTGCTTGCTTTGATTGATTTAACAATTGACACCATATTTTATCAAACCGCGATTTCAACCTTAGGGTTAGTGATGTATGTTTATATTATTCGTTTAAGTGAAAGAAATAAAGAAAAAGTCTTAAAATGCTGCAGTTTCATGGACAAAATATTTCAGTAACAGCAGATCTTGGTCAGTCTCTGTGCGTCTTGTGATAAATGTGGAACAGAGAGTTATTATCTTCCAAGACAATGTTTTTCTAATCCTGCTGCAGTTATCAATTACCACATCATTTCCCCTGATCCTGTGCACATGAAGTAGACAATCGTCTGTTTGAATGACTGCAACCCCTCCTCCCTCACTGCTCCCCTCCTCCTCCTCCTCCCCCCGCGTCTCCCCCACCTCTCTAACTCAAAGCCGGGGACCTTACCTTTGTCTGGACCATGCCAGCTCTCTGGTCTCTCAAGTGCTCCAGGGTAGCGGCAATATCAATCTCTTTAGCACCTGCAACAGACCGAAAATTGGACTGAGTTCAAAGCAGCGGAGTAATCCAGCTCACATCTGTCAATCTCTCTTTATACTGGGCTCCCTTTGGAACAGCGCAGCGATTGAAAATTATTACATTCATCCCTCGAAAGACTTGGACGAGAGCCACAGACTGTTTCTCGATAAAATATGCAAGAGGATATTTTTGGGGTCTGGGAAATGTGCAATAATGCATTCAAAAACGTTAAGCGCCGGCTTCTCTGTGAGAATCGTGTTCAAAAATTGGTTTAGATTGTGTGCAACTATAAAGTCTGCAAGCAGCGTTTTGATACAACACTATCTGAGTGTGTGTGTGTGTGTGTGTGTGTGTGTGTGTGTGTTTGCATGTAAGTGTGAATGTGAAGCTCAACAAACTCTAATTAAAATGATTTATTGCCTTAGCAGCAGCCATACTGATGATTAACCTATGCAACAGTTGCTCGCCTTCAACAGTGATCAGCTGCTGTTGAGTTAAGTCTGTTTTGGCTTTGAAAAGTGTCTGATGTTAATCTGGAAATCGTATTCTTCTTTCAGATTTATGGATTTCAAGCAACAAGCCAGAGCTCATTTGAGAAAACTGACTGAGAAGGAGGGCGAAAAACCGCAGAGAGCCCCTGAACTCTCAAGATGTTTCTGAAAGTGAAGCAGAGAAAGGAAGCAAAAGAGATAGAGCAAGAGTGAAAATGTATGTGTGTATGTGTGTGTATGTGTGTGTGTGGTTAGGGTGGGGAGTAAAAAAGAGGGATTTAATGCAGCTGGACTTAGTACTCAAAGTACTCGAGTGCTCCCGACAAGACTTTCATGTCTCAGAAGGGCTGGATTCCAAAGTTAAGCTGAAGAGAGGCTCTTCAAACCAAAGAGAAAAAAAGCATTGGAGAGTGAGATTATGTCCATTTTATACATTCGATTCTGGAGCAGGAAACAAAAGGTTAAAAAGAGACCGGGTGGCACCTTTCATCATCGTGCTCAACAGCACATTTGTTGCTGATCCGGATGAACTCCATCAGGACGGGTCAGTCTTATTACTGTTTTACAGAAAGTGAAGGGACGGTACGCATCAGAGGTGGCCGTCCTCCTAACCTGCTCTGACGGGCTGGGACCGCAGGAGGAGGGCATGCGGAGGGTGAGGGGAAAGGGCAGGGGTCAAAGGGCAAAGAGCAGAGGGCAGACTGAGCTATGGAGGGCTTTAACGTGACGTAAGGCTGCTTTGGAAGAACCCAGCAACAATAGATATCAAAATGTGTTTGTATGTAAAACTTGAATACAAAAATATATTCAGTCAAACTTATTCTTATTCAGAAACTGCTTTGGTGTGGTGGAGATTCAGCTAAAAACATGAGTTTGCCCTGTCACAGGAACCTAAAATTTAGAGACAAATCAAACCAATCCCGTTTTACATGTAATGATACACCCACAACACAAAGGTAGCTTTTCTTACCCATTTATTTAGACTTGTGGGTAATGATTTCTTCGGTAGACGGCCGTAATGGCGCCAGGTAGCTGTGATTTGTGGCCAATTGCAGACTTCTTTCCTTAACTGTGTTTTTTGATTATACAACGTTAACCTGGGGCCAACTCAAAATTGCTAAAAATAAAAAAATAAGCACCTGGGCGTCCAGATTTTTAAATCTCAGACAATTTAGTTAATATTTTGTTTGAGACATATGAAGCTTCTAGGACTCTTCGGACATTTGGGGCCGGCCTACTTACCGTCCCAAGAGTTGGAACAAAAAATGGTGAAGCAGCGTTTTGTTATCATACAACCTGAAATAGCCTTCCAGATTTTTGTTTGTAACACTGCCTACATCATCCTGTGATGACTGCAAACTTTTAAACTTGATTTTAAAGCATTTTAACCCATTGAAACCTGGATCCACGTGACTTTTCTTTTGCTGCGTTCAGAACAATTCGAACCCTGCAAATTGCAGGGCAAAAAAGTTAAAAAAGGCAAGGAGCAATTTGACAAGAAGTGTTCCATTAATTACAAAAAAATAGTGGCTTTCATAATTCTTTTAATTATACATTTTTTCGAGAGATATAATTATTTTTAAGCACACTTTTTCCAGGTCATGTTCTTGTTTGTTTGCTATTGGCTGTACCTTTTTATTGTTTTTATCCATTTATTAATTTTTTTTTTGGCTAAATTTTGGGTCATTTCTCCTGAAGTTACCCATTGACCTCTGGTTTCAAAGGGTTAAATAATATTTTCAACTTTGCACCTCTTGTCTTTTGGCTATCTGTAATGGTGATTTCTTTTTTATGATTGTTAATCATTTAGAAATTAATTATACCTCTTATATGTTTTGCTGTTACTCTTTCCTATAATATATTGTGTCCTTTATTATGTTATATATATTTCATGCTCTGTAAAGCACTTGTGACTGCCAAGATGTATGAAATGTGCCATACGAATAAAGCTACCGCGCCTATTTTTTTAAAAGGAGAAAAACATTCACAAAAGGTGACAGTAAGGTGCAAACTATACAGATGAATAATAATAATAATAATAATAATAATAATAATAATAATAATAATAATAATAATAATAATAATAATAAACAAACCCATTAAATATTAAATATTGATTCAAACTAACAGTTTGCAAATTCTGATACCCCCTTTAAACATTTCATTTCCATGCATGCGCTATCTATATTCATGTTGCAGTTGTGTTGCAGGTCAATATGGCGTGACGGTGGCTTAAATAGATAATTAGTAATGTGGATTTTCATTTTTTTTCCTTTTCTCTTTGTTCCACTCCTCCCAGCTCGCCTCCACGTCTGCCTCTGTCTTCACTGCCTCTCCAGGCCTCAGAAAAAGTCACCCTCTAATGCATCCCCAAGACCCTCTGTGGAAAATGAGAGGCTTTGGCGTTGCCAGGGCAACACTTGAACGCGAGCAGAAAGAGTGAAAGGGAAGCCATTGATCGTTACCTTTAGCCATCCTATTGAGGACCATGTCAATCAGAATGTAAGTCCCACTCCTGCCAGCTCCGTCACTGCAGAGAGTCAGAGAGAGAGGAAGAGATGGAGATCATTAAGGTGGCAGAGTAAAGCTTTAATCTCAGTGTTTTTCTTATAAGGAAACAAATTGCTCATTTACATCTGCATCTGCTGAGAGACTGTCGAGTATGTTTAAACCCAAATTAGTCCATGCACATAGACACACACTGCTCCATCTGCCCAAAACTGGATAAAAAAGAATACTTAAATAGCAAAACGTCAAAAATAATCCCTGATATTATTATAAAAATACCTGCACAGATCTGAATATTTGATGTTCCAATAAATGTGATTATGTTAAAGCTTTGCACACGAGTGCATGTGTGGTCTTGAGACTTGCTCGGCTATTGGGGAGAGGGGGAATGGTTTCTGAGGCACACTGGGGACAAAGGCTTTTAAATGAATGCACCTCAGGAGCAGAGGAGAGGTTGAGAGGCCAGGGGCGGTTCGAGAACAGCTTTTGGAGAGCCTTGCTTTTCCATTACTCCAGAGATAGTCTTATGAAAAGCCTCCCTTTGTGCCCGCCGGCCATTCAACGGCTCTGCATGTTAATTGCAAACAAGGCGTGCACATCTCTCTAATAAAGGCAAGGCCAATAAAACAGGAGAGTGGCCTGAGCACCACTGCTTCATTAATCCACTGCTAGACACTCAGTTCATGCAGCTCCCTCAGAGAGAGCCGGCTGCTGCTCCCCCTCTGCCCCCCCCACGCATGACTTAACAGGATGTGACTATTAAAAGTGGTCAGACAGATACCTGGTGTTTAATACAAACCAATCAAGGCCAGTTAACTACCTCGACCAAATGGGAAATAGAAGCGTCTTTGGCTGTCTTTGTGCCACAGCATTTCCATAAAGACACAGCCAGTGGAATAAACAGCGGCTCCAGTGGACCCAGAGAGAGTAAATGGACTGAGCGGGTTTAAAATAAACAGCCTCTACCCCTCCAACACCCGACAAACAATGTTATCCCAATGCAGCAGGGTCAGCCACTGTCACAAGGTTCAAAGAGTTATACTTGCCTGCAGTGAACAATTATCGGGCAAGATCGACCCCGGTAGCACTTGTTAACCTTTCTGAAATAAAAAAAAAAAGAGAAAATTGGATGTTATTGCAAGATTGATGGCAAGTTTTCTTAAAGCACAGTCTTCCACTCTGGAAACAAGATTATTTTTCTTAATAATAACAGTGATAATTAAAGCAAGTGTGACTCATGAGGGACTTCTGTGGTCTGCAACAATAAAAAGAGCACACAGAGTCCTGCGAGATGCATCCCTGCTGTCAATCAATCACTTTAATTCGAGGACGGAGGAATGAATCAGTGTCGCAACACGTAAATAAACCGAGCATCGTTTCAAACCGCATTATTTTGACATGTGGGGGTGATGGACGTGGCGGTGTGATGCTGTGATTGCCGACCGCCGACGCATTAACCCCAGCCAATTATGAATGTTATACACCACAGGCGCGGTGAAGGCCAACAAGCCTTTTCACACCCTACTGTTACCATGGAAACTGACCACACTGAGAGCTTCCGCGTCTCTCCATGTCCCTCGTTTTTCACCTTTCAGCGACAAAATGACAAATAAATGTCTGGATGTCTCATCACATCCCCAGTTTATCCAGTCTGTCTGGTGTTTTATGTTACTTCTTAAAAAAATAATAATTTCTTATTATTAGAAATATGCAAATAAACCCATAAATATAACATACAGCACACTGCATGCATACAAAACAATATAAATCAATGTGTCAATTTAGCACTACTAAAATACCTTTACTACTGCTTATAGTAATAATATTAAGTACTACTGCTTATAGTAATAATATTAAGTTGAAGCTTATAATTATATTTTAAATTGCTAAATATACTAAAATACATCATATTCATATAAATGTTATATTAGTTTATTTATTTTGTATCTTATATATATATATATATGTATATGAACCTGATAAACTACAGTTGTTATTGCATTTTCCATATGCATGGGCATAGGTTTTGTTTTAATATTGAGGGCTCAGGGTGGGGTGAGGATGCACACATTAAAAAAGCAGGGGGTTTAGGGGTTCATTAAACTTAATTTCCTGCATTCTGCTCAATTATTCTGCTCAAATGTGTGCCTTTTATGCATCAAGTTATGGTGTAAATGCCTTTAATTACATCAAAATAAAAGTCCTATGCTACTTTTATGTCTTCATTTGGGGGAAAAAAATACACATTCTAAATATTGAAGGGGACGTGTCCCCTCTAAAATGCACCTATGTCCATGAGAACTTGCATTTCAAAGGTAAGATGTGCTTATTTAATGTCAATATGACCTTTGAGCTTGGCTTCATTTTTAAATACCTGCACTGAATATAGCTAAAAAATAAAATGCGATAAAACTGTCAGCAATACTGCTTATTTTGCAGGAGGGATATTTTCAACTTGATATCTTTTTTTGTATTTTGTTTTTAATTCTCTGTTTTCACAACATCACATGTATATATTTTGCATTTTAAGTGTGTATATATCATAGAAATCTGGATATGTCCTCAGTTACAGAGCATACAGAGATGGTTGGATTCCCCATGCAAGCCAGAGGAAGGAGCAGTGAGAGGAGGAGAGGGAAGACAGAGAGTCAGGAGTGAGAGAAAGACAGTTTGTGCACAGGCCTGGCTGAGGAGGAGACACAGTTTCCAATGATCACTTTTGTGACTATGCAACTGGGCTCATATTACTAGCTGCAACATCACAAAAATGACACTGGCAACCGCAAAATACCAAGTTGGCCGAAACCATGAAAAACCGTGAGTGTGTCCGTAAGACTGTGAGGATCTGAGACCTCTGAGTCACGCAATCAGAGAGCTTTAGATTCCCAATAACCTACAGCAGCATTAATGGAGTTTCATCAAGGCAATCTGGTCGTTAGGGAGACCTCGACAGCAAAGGAAAACTTATGTGTGTAATCAAAACACAGCTCAAACCTGCACACCAATGTCATAAATAAACTGCAAGCTACACCCGGTTTAATTTGAAAAAAAAAAAAAAAAGAACTGTCAGGGAAGGATGACATGATAACACTGCACATCCTTTTTTTCTCTCATCTGCATTACAAACCAGAGGGACAGACTTCCATCCACAAATCAGATGCATCTTTTCTCATTTGGAGGGCTTTTCCTATCCCTCTGGATTCTCTCAGAGGAGCTATTGCTGCTCTTCTGCCAGAACACATTATATGGAGAACAGAGTGAGGTTATTCAGTCACTAGCTTCCCCCCTCTCCCATGTTTTTAGTGAGACAGCTCTCATTTAATTGGGTGTTTGAATTAGGTGGGTTTTTTTTTTTCCTTTTCTTTTCTTCCCAAGCCAAGCCAGGCAGTGCGGGGCTGTTAATTTGCTGCATCACATGTGCTGGAGGGAGGTGAGGGAAATAGGCCCAGGATGAAAGGGATAGTAGTACAGAAACACAGTCCTTATTAGAACAACCATTCTCTAGGACACCAAAAGGCAGAGGGGCAAAAGGGAGACGGACCAGAGAGGCGCTGACAGAATACAGAATATCAGGGAAGATGATTAAGAACAAGTTTAGGATAAAGGCCAGTTTGTAAAGGTGGAAATCTGTTTGAAATCTGCTGAGCGCCAGAGTCTGAGGCCAACCGGCAGGATCTTTACTCTACCTGCGGAAGTCTAACAGGGTCCTGGCCGAGGTGGGGATCCCGCGGTCCATCCAGGACAGGAAGTGGAACTGCGTGACGGTGCGTGTCTCGTTGGTTTGCAGGTTTTTCAGGTAGAAGCTGCGTACCAGGAAGTCCTCACACCAGATGTGCTCCGACACCAAGTTGACCTAAATGTAGAAAAAGAAGGGCGTTCAGTCAATTAATTACAGCTTCACACCAGCTAGGATTCATAATAAATGCTTTAAAGCGCTGTTTCACCCAAATTATAAACATCATATTTTCATACAAACTCCTTGTAGGGCTGGGCAATATGGAGAAAATCAAATATTTTTGACAAAATACTTTAATACTGAATTTTTTTTCTAGATTTTTGATAAATAATAATTAGTAATGTGGATATAATGACTTAAGTGTGTAAAGGCAAATCATAAAACACCTAGAACAGTCTAGTAGGTTGCAGTTCTTATTGACTCTGTCAGAGAGGTGTTGATTTAACCATGTGTTTATTATTGAGGGCGGGCTCTCATACTCTATGATTTCGATATGTTTATGAGTGCAATGGAGGAACTGGGTGGAGTCTTGTAGATAAATGGGCTGTTTGAAGAGGAGCATCAACACAGAGATTTAGAGATGTCCCTTTTGAGAGCCATACTAAGGTTTGGAGACGTTTTGAGATTTTGAGATTTTTCTTCCCCTATGCAACCCCATTTCCTATAAATTACGTTTGTATGTTACTAAACTGCACTCATTACATTGTGGTGTACAGGACTGTGACGACAGAATCTGGAGTTTGCGTCCAGACTCCTGTCTGTGGTTAATTTAGGCAACAAAAGCACTCGGTTAAGGTTAGGGAAAGATCGTGATTTTGGTTAAATGTTGACAAAAAGGTAATAAACAAAAACTGCGCTGTAGTAGTGGATAGTGTATTGCAATATTGCACATTTTGGAAGAAAACAAATGAAATACAATGTCAATGAACATTTTGTGTAATATGCTCAGCATTATGTTTTCTTCAAAAGCTTATTTGCTGTTTCAACTTCGTTGAATACAAATGTTTTTTTTCTGGGAATTCTCTGACTTCTGGGATAAAATCAGTTAGTGATTTGCCTTTGTGGAGCCCAAAATTAGTAAAAATGACATTTAAGAAACTCAAACAGCAATACATGTTCATATAATTTCCCTGTCTAGATTTTATTTCTATTTTATGGTGCTTTAACCTCCTTAAATTAACGTGTTTCTTTTGTGAAACACTTTAGTTTTGCTTGACATTAGACAGAACTCGTTATACTCTATTTCTAACTTCAGTCAACTTAGTGGAGTAGGCGTATTCCAAGGTCTGGACACAGGCAAGTGACGTTCTGCTCTTAGAGAGTGTTATAGATATAAAGCTACTGACATACTATTGAAAAATCAGTGTCCTTACTACTCAAAGGCTTTATTAGGGGCTATTTTATTTGGAAAAAAAGTAATTTCACTGAAAGATGTTCACAGTGATGAGTTACCTTTGAATTCTTAGACAGAAAACTCAAAACCTCAGCACATAAAATCAAAACTATTTGCATAGCAAGACTACTAAAATAGTTTTTTTGTAATTTGGGTGAACAGATTCTTTAAACTTTTCAGCATTAGAGCTTTAAATCTTGTACCTAATCTCTCACTAACATACCTCGTAGATGTGGTAGACGTCAGATCCTTCGTCGGGCCAATAGTGATGACACTGCTTCACTCCATTTTCGGAAAGCGGGGTCAACATTACGATGACGACGCAGCCGCTCTCCCACACCATCTAAACACCAGAGGAAAAAGGTGTCAGACATCCCTCAGACACAACAACCCTTCCACACTCATCTGTACGGCACTAACATGGTGCTGAATGTGCCACTGGGAGCAGCTTATTGTACATTAGCATTACATAGCACCCTCGTATTAGAGTGAAATTGATTTCTTAATCTTGGTCCAGGAAGTATGAATAAATGTCACCTCTCTGTGTGCGTCAAATGATAAATGTTGGGTCGAGCGGCAGGAGGGCGCGTCATGTGTCGCCCTCTCTCAGCCGTCTGAGTGAGATCACAACATCTACTGAGCTGCTGCTCTATTTCATCTTATCACAATCTAATGTGTCCTTGGGACAGAAAAAAAAAAATACAGGGCCCACAGCAGCCATTAGGAAAATGAGGAGGAAACGCGGCTTTTATGATTGCTATAAAAACACAATGGCCTTGACTATACACTAATCACAAGCTTCTGTGATCCAGCCCAGTGGACACATTACACGCCAACTGTGCCAACTGTGCCAGGATGTGATGAGATTAGGCAAGGTGATAATGTGGAGGAATATTCATTTAGTCTGGTAAGGTTTGGCAAATATTTGTAAGTAGTGAGGAGAAGGTGTATTCTAGTGAAGAGCCTGACATCATTTTTTAAAATGTGCTAAACAGTGCTGTCACTATACCAGAATTTCTAACTTCAATACAATACCTTGAACAATATCAATACTACATAGCCATGTTGATACCACAAGGAAAAACTGACATTGAGGGCATAAATTGTTAAACTATTATTAAAAAATAAATATAAGAAGGTAAAAAAAGCAACGACAGCCTCTCGTCTTTCAGGTAGCAAAGAACAGCAGAATGAGTGCAGTAAACATTAATAATTAGAGAAGGTGACAAAGTGCAGCCTGTGCCAGTGTACCATACTGAGTAAAATTAATACTGAAACTGTTTCAAATATTCACAGTTGCTATGTATGGATAAATCAGTGTTTTTGATAAGGATGCACTGATTTATTGACTGCACACCGGTATTATAATATTCGCCTTGTTGACTGCTATCGGCCTATCGGCAAATAAGATGAAATTTACGGATGGCAGCAGCCAAAGTTTTTCAATCGTGTCATGTTAGTTTTGCACAGGCTAAAAAGCAGGGATCCAGATTGACCCGTTGACAATAGAAAATTAGTCTGGGGCAAACGGATACCTTCACAGGGAAGCTGTTACGACAAAAAGACACAGTAAACTTACTATTGATGCATTACAGGATGTTGTTGACCTTATAAAGCTACATTGTGAACAACAAATTGCTGTAAAACTCGGCCAGAGGAAAACTAGCCAATGCAAACTGTTAGCAGCCGTCAGCCAGAACTAACTGCTGATGGAGGTTACATTAAGTTACATTATGATGCTTTCTAGTTTTATGTAGTAAAAATGAGTATTGGGCGAAGGTTAATTATAATGTGTCATGATGCGTTCAGTGTAATCTTATAAAATGTAGTTTTTGGCAAGACACTTGAATAAATGCAGTTGTTTGAAGGAGAAGTTTGTTGATGTCATACCAATATAAAATAGCTATTTGAGATTAAATTGTGATATTTTAGACACATTAAAAGGGCTTTTAAAGCCTGTTTTATGTTTTTCATGTGAAAGGTCATATGAAAGCTTGTTTCATGAATGTCTGTGATTGAATTTGTGCTCACCTAAAGGTTGTGTAATGAAGGGAGGAATGAATACACTTAAATTTAATCCTCAAGATAATTTTTGTCAGAAAATTGTCTTGACAGTGATTTTTTTCACAAATCATCTTTTTCTTGTCCAATAAAAGTGTAAAGGTAAGTAGTATATTTGTGGTTCTGTGCAGAGGTAGGTTTTATTTAGAAATATGATTCTTAGAGTAAGTTAGGATAGTCTAAATTTTGAAAATATTTAAGTGCAAGGATAAAGCATCAGGTGTTTAGGTTTAAAAATCTGTATCAGAGATGTGAACTTTCACACAGAGGAGCTAAACTCATTTTGAGAATTTAAAGATTTGTAGATGAAATGAAATAAAATGTTTGTGGCAGTTAAGACCACACAAATTCAAATTTAAGACTATTTAATGACTCTTGAAGCCTTATATTAGAAAACTGAATTTAAGACTTTTTAGGACTTTTTAAGGACCTGCAGACACCCTGAAAATGTGCTGCTCTGTGAACTCTGATTGGCTTTTTTTTGCACTGAATTCTGTGGTGAAGTGAGCAGGAAAGCAAGGCCCAGCAGAGCTAAGGTAATAGCCAGGGATGAAGGGAGGGAGGGGAGGTGGATGGAGGAGTGAAGGATGAAGGGATGGAGGAATGAGGAGTGGAGGATTAGAGCAGAGCCGCCTTTCAGAGCGCTGCCTGGGGCTGCTGTGGATTAGATAGGACAGAGCAAAAAGATTTGCCTCCTGCATGGTCCATTTGCATGAGAGTGCCAGTGTTCCCCTGTTTGTTTACTTTTAATGGGGAGAGAGTGTGTTTTTTTTTCTCGTCCTGCCACAATCCAAGGTTTACCATATTGAATAATGAATGGCTACTACTTATTCACAGAAACACAACTGATGTTCATTGTGTCAGTCAATCTGTGCCTAATTTTCCATAATTTTCTGCTTAATTGGGAAAGATTTAGAGTTGAGTTCATAGCTAAATAGACCATTTCATTAGATAATGGATATGCATTTATTCACCTGGCACAGAAAAAAATTGGCAGACAAAGATAATTATCAACTGTTTCATTTGAGGCACTTTCAAATTTACAAATTAAATACAGCAAACAGGGCACCTTTCTGAGCTGATGCAGTAAATTAAAGCACCCTTTCTAGATAATAGGTACTGATTTTTTCTTTATTTTTTATTAATTTGACCAAATAGGACAGAACTGATAAGTAGCAAAGTCTAGAACTAAACCAGTCCAGACTAAAGTTGGTGTACCGCCCTGCTACGGTCACACACGGGTGCCAACGTCTGTCCTAACACAAAGTCAGCACTATCATAATGATTCGAAACGAGTCTCCATTCAGTACAAGACGCAGAGTGCAGAGTGCAGGGCCAGCTGGTCTGCCACGATTTATGCTTTGTACTTCTACATCCTGGTCACGGCTAGCAGAGTTACTTCACCATATGGAGGTGATGGGGCCACTAATTACGACAGTGCTGTCCTATTAAGACATAAGAACGCCATTTGGCAACCATGCATCATTTAAGGCATACCTCCACACAATACGACATGTTTTACAATAGCCTATATCCAGTGATTAACAGCAGGGTCGTCTGACATTTATGGACAAGGGAAAGGATGCAAATAGCAGGGAGAAAAATGCAAATATGAGCAAACATCAGCATTATCACAAATAATATTAGACCTCCTGGGGGTAGGGGGTATAACTAGACTACTGTTTACAACCGAAAAAGCTGCAGGTTTCTAGTACATATTCAGCTAGTGCCACTGTTTTATTGATGAGTAGGAATACTAGAAGCACCGATTCGTATCTCTCATGTACTACCATTACAACTGAGTGACAGAGCCAAGCATAAAATCCTGAAAAATTATACAGTTACTCTTTGTATTACCTCCACGTAAAGGACAATCATGTTCCATGTTTGAGAACTATAGCCCCTATAATGCTTTGAGGGATGTAAATAGGTGATATGATTAGAGGTCGTTGATTGCACTGCTTTCGGGCAATCACTTTGTTCTGTAAAGGCTACAAATCAGCGAAACACTGCCTGATGATGTGAGGAGCTGCAGCTCTATCAGGACTCTCAAAACCTCCTTAAAAAGACTGGTAAAAGCTGCTCAACTCTGTACCCACTAACCCTGAACTCTAGACTTTATAACTTGACTTTTAATTTGTCAAGCATTCAGCTGTACACTAGTGTATGTAGCTTTTTATTATGTTCCGTGTGTGATGTGCTTTTTATGTAGTTTTATGTTGCATTGTCTGTCTTGTTTTGTCTTTTTTGTATCACTTTATATCACAAAGTATATCACCACACCCACTTGGAGAGAGGAAATGTAACTTTTCACATTATTGGCACAGCTTTTAATGCATCATTATTTGTTATGGAGCATCTTTAGTATACTGTTACTATAGATTTAGTGAATTACGTTGTGGGCCACAACTTCAGCCCTGCTTTTTTTTGGTCTATATTTGTGTACACTTTGGCAGACTGGCACCATAAAAAGTATGCCTCAATTAACTATTTATAGTTTCCTTTTGTAATGTAGCCATGGATGTACAGACAACTGTCACTGAATCATTTTGATACTTAACAAAACCGTGCTGATCCTCAGGCAAGTTCTGAAGTTGTATGAATGTCTACTTTATGATTTCCCAGCAGGTTTATGGAAGTTTATTTGCCACGGACAGTGGAGATAACAACATCCTCGGACAGAGTGAGTCACACTGAATCTAAAAATATGTGTATCATGTCTGTGTGTATCACTCTTGCAGAGTTATGACTCAGAGAGGAAGGAGTGCCATTTTGACGCAAATTGCAGCAATCAGACATTAACAGCAAATATTGTTTGACATATATGAAGTTTCTGGTAACGTGGAATAGAAAATACAATCGCAGTTTGAGAGAAGGGTTACGAATATATATTTTTTTGTGCACCAATAGGATTTAATTTTTTTATCTTGATGATTAATAGAGTCTTTGGGGATTCTGGAAATACCCTCAGAACAGCACTAAGTGTTGTCAAACAACCTTTGGTGGTTTTTCAACATAACCTTGATATTTTTAGGACAACTGATTTTTGGTCTTGTGACTGAATTGCAAGCTGAAACCTCCAGGGCTGAAAAATGAACTGCAGTTCGTCAAATGGCCACTTGAGGCTGGCTCCAGATACAAGTCATTCCCCATCCACGCCCATGTTAAAACACCCAACTTTACAGCAGAAATAAACACGTTTACAGCCTGGCACAAAAAACAGTTATGGTCTCCGTAGTTAATTTCTCTATAAATGGCAACTGTACAGGGGATGCTTTTTTATACAACCCACCCATTTCAATCTTATTAAGACTTAAAGATGTGCATAATCAAGAGCGAGCTACAAGGCGACAGACAATATGCCAAACTAAAGGCTTCGCAGTCAGAGTCCACAAAACAATGGGTGACATCACAGTGACCATTTTTACATAGTCAATGCTTAAATTTGATGGTAGCACATGACAAGCACATACTGGGGCTACATTAATTGATCCCACTTTGAGAAATTCCACCGTTGCTTAAACACCAAAGAAATGTAGACATGTCTTGCACCAAGATGAAGACTTTAGAATTAAACAGGAGTTGCTAAATCACACAAAACAATCTCGGTTATGATTCCTGCACACTCTCATCTCTGCACAAACAAGATGGTAAAAGATGAAAGACCACAGTGAATGGAGACAAGTTTTACCTGCCAGAAGTCCGCCACAGTGGAGGGAAGTGGGCCCTGCGAGGAGATGTAAGTAGGGTTGCGAGGGTCATGGTCCATCTGGGAGAGAGGGAGCAGAGTGTGAGACAGTGTTTGGGCGGGGACTGGCGGATGAAAACATACAGTCTGGGTAAAAGACTTCCATCAAAGCCTCCATCTGGACGGAGGATGAGAGCAGAAAACATTTCTCTCTCGTTCACTGATTCAGTCTCTCTCTCTCTGCTTGTCATTTTTGTTCTTTTCCTCCTTTATGTCCTGCAGATCTGACTATTTTCTAGTGGGTTTAATCAGACTAAATTGGAATATAAAGAAAACTACAAACTATTTTACACACTATATGAGCTTCGAGCACATAAAGAACGATCTGTATTTAAGCATGTTTGCATAAAAAGACTGGAACAGACCTTGGACTTTGCTGCCTATATCAATGAAATTTCCAACCCTTACAATTCTTTGAATATTCAAAATGAAAAACATCATTCAGGAATGTTTTCACTTCTGCTTTAGTAAAGTCATGTAGTCTTTATTACAATGCACTCAAGCCAAAGACCTCATGAGATGGCTTTCAGATCTCAATTTCTGTCATGCTTTGAAGTGTTTCTGCAGGAAACATGATATAGTGGTGGGACTTTAAAAGCCTGCAGGCTGTTGATGTGAAGGAGCTGAATGTTCAGGTGGGACATAATGATATGTGGGACTTGATCTGAGGAATGTGATTGAGATTTGATTGAGTAGGTGTTGGCTGGGTTGCCCCCCCAAAATCAATGATCACATTTTATTGAAATTTTATGCACACCCTCGAGTGCGAGATGCATCAGTGGAGTGACTTTGACGTGTTTTGCAGGAAAGGAAACAAGTGGGCACTGTTGTACATGAACATCATGCTCATTTTTTGTGCGCTGAAACAGTTTGCATGTTGTGCACTTAAATGTGAGTGCAGTTCACTTTCGCATCTCTTAACAATGCTAGTTTAGATTTACAGCACCCAACATGCTGATTGAACATCAGCGGCATGGCTTGTCAACACATTCTCACACCCAACTCGTCAAAAATACCAAAAGATGGTCAGTGGCCCTACACGTCAAAATACAACAAGCTAGGTACCCCTCAATCATAAGTTTTTGACTGGTTGATGTGTCAATTTACAATTGTTACATGCATTATGTCTACAAAATAAACTTGTTTTCACAGGAAATAGAGTTTCTGCTTGGTAAATGCATACTGTCTTTTTTCAAAATAAAGTCAGATAAAACATAGGTAAAAAAAAAAAACCTTTGTTTTTAGGTTCCATCCTTAGGTTTAGGCAACAAAGGCACATGGTAAGGTTTAGAGAAAAGAAACAGTTTGGCTTAAAATAAATATGTTTGTGACCAATGTTAATTTCATGTTAATTTCAAGGATTATATAAACAAACAGGTACAGACTCTCATGGAAAAAATCTCAAATTTATACAGATATTGTGCCTGTCGGTTGTAAAAAAAAAAAACAAGTCTAAACACGTCAGCCATAATTCCAACATAGTTGAAACACCACATCGAGTCCCAACCAGTCTTGGGAAATGTCTGCAAGTGAATGATGATCACTAGATTTTACTTAGTAAAAAGTTGGGATTGTGAACTTAGTTCAGAATTCAAAATGTGAATTCAGAACAGAAACTTGTTCATTTTATTCTGTGTGAACTGAACTTTCAGCTCGCTCTATATTATCAGTGCTTTGTTGATGATGGCACCATAAAGATAGATGACACACACAAAGTGTTGCATTTTTCTACTTTTAGGGATACATTAAGTATGAAAAGGTAGACATACCAAAGATAGTCTTATCTAAAAAATGCAGCAAATAAGCCACTTTCTTAATGTCTTTCTCTTTTTTTTTACAACAAAGACCAGCTTGTCAAGGACAGCGAACATGAGCTTAGAAGCTAAACATCAAGTTTTTCATTTAATTTCTTTGTGTTTTTCTTTGACTTATTTGTCAAGCTCATGGACCTTGACACTCACCCCTTTAAAGGATAATAAATATGGAGCAATTCTTCATGGCTTTAATATTACCATAATGATTTTCTCTCCTCGTTTTTAATAACCTCGACAGCAGGATTAATTCTTAATGCTCTGAACGGCTGATGAAACCGAACATACAACTTAAGTCCAAATTTTAAATCAAAAATCAATTTCTCGTCTGTTCATGTCTTCATAATTTATTTTCATTATGGTGGATTAAAAATGTGAAATTGTTTTCGCTTTTAAATCTACTTCCAAGCTGTGATTTAATTACGAGTCGGGCTCAGTAGAATTTGTTGGTTTTCTTAAAGTTTTCATTTTAATGGGACACTTGCAGTTAAATCATCCTTAATGCAATTATTTCAGGGACTTTTGGCACGATAGCAGTAAAATATTTAAAGATGCAGGTACAGATTTGATTATATCTGTTTGTTCTCATTTTTTACCTAAATCAAGTGTCTATCAGATGTCAGGGAGGATGTCACTAATTGTTGTGGGTAGTAACAAAATGATCGTTGGGGGGCAGAAGTGAAGCATGAATGACTGAAAATGTTCTTTCAATACACCTACACAAGCTCTGGCTGCAATATGAAAATTTGACTGCATCTCTATTGAAGAAATTTCACAAAAGGACACATAAATGGAGGAAACATTATGTTCATTACCCAGTGTTCTACTTCAATTAGGTATAACGCTGATGTTCAATTTTCTCTTCATGCTTCCTTGTTGAAATTCCTCTCGTGGATTTGTTAAAAAAAAAATCTATTGCTAGTGCTGCCACTCCATTTAGCCAATCTCAAGGACACAGACATGCTGTAGCTGTGTGTTGACATCCCTGCATGAATACTAAAGCCCAAACATGAAAGAGTAGTCCTGCGTTTCAGCTGTCCTCCTCTTGCCATTGTGGGAAGAAGATAGACTACAACAAAAAAAAAAGGGAAAGAAGTGCTCTTTGGTTTGAAGTAAAATAGCTTGTACTGAAATAGCTCACACAAATATCTGTTCCCGGAGAAGCGTCTCAACTTTCAACACCTTGCTGTAGCGCCTTGATCCCGTGTTTACGTAAGATAGAGAGCTCGGAGAAGCTAAATGCCGGCTTGAGCTCATCCTAGAAAAGTTTAAAAAACAAAAGCAGGTGGGAAATGGAAAAGCCACACAGCGTTTGACTTTGTAAAAAAAAAAAAAAAAGGCCAGACAAGACAAAAACAGCCATGCTTTGACCACATTTTGTGCATTCCTTCGAACCATTCCTGCTGCTAATGATGCCGTGCATCTGGGAGCGCTTGCATCCTTTGTGGTCAAGCATTAACCATTATCTGAGCTCCTGTGTGTGTGTGTGTGTGTGTGTGTGTGTGTGTGTGTGTGTGTGTGTGTGTGTGTGTGTGTGTGTGTGTCGCCCTCTGCTTTGCAGGGAGCTCAGATCGCTCCTTCCCTTTGCTTCTCTGACCCCTGATTCCCAGAAAGAAGCGACAGATTATTTACTCGTAGGCCACTGCCCCTGAAGCTAATGAGGAGGAAGAAGCCGCATTGACAGACATAATTATCACAGTTTTGCTGGGCTCAGCCAGAGGTCCCTTTTGTGGTGTAATTACTGTCCTTTCATCCACACACCACTGCATCTGCCATTACTTCACCCATCTTCAACATCCATTTGTGTTCCTAGATGCTTTTTTTTTTCTACTGCACCAAAACAGTCTCAAATAACTTTACTTTAAACCCTTTTTAATCTAACAATGTGTTGTTTTTTCAAGCTTTTCCTCTGCCCCTGATTGATTTACATTCTTATAATATTATTCTACAAGATGGCAAATGTCGCAGTGTTTAAATAAGCTAAAAACCTCTATGAATATGCCATTAGAGAAAATGGAGGAATAAATGTTTGTTTCTGAGGAGTAATAGGCTTTTAGTGCAGCTGTGTGTGCTCCCCTCATCTATCTCCTCAGAAATTTTGGCACAGTATTTGAAATGCATAGTTTCCTGTTCCCTTTGATGGAATCCCTTTTCAACAGCCTCAGGGGAAATCATGACTGGCAATGTTTAGAGGAAAAAAAAAAACTTAGTCCTCTCCAACACTGAGGTCTTTCTGGATTTTGAGGTAGGATACATTTGTTTAGTCAAAAATAATGTAGAATTCTTTATAGTGAGAAAGAAAAAAAGTATCTCCAGGGAGCGGCCATTTTGAAAGTAGCAGTGTGATTCAACAAGACACACCGAATCCACTCGAGGCTTTTAGCATGGAGAACAAAGTTAAAAAAAAAAAAAAAAAAAGATCAATGCACTTGGATCAATGACAAGTCCTTTGAAACTTCTTTTATCTCAACGTCAAATCACAACAGGTGCTTCTGGTACAAAAACAAAAAAAGGTCTAAGACACCAGATATTAGTCACAACAGGAATAAACAATACTCACTATTGGACTGGCGTTGATGTAATCTGAGTTGCCGTGGTTATTCTCCCCTTTCAAGGTGATCCTGGAATGATCGTCTGTAATGGAGATGCATAATTCATCAAGATACTTCTTGACTCTTCTTCCTCGCCACACAATAACAACAGAATTTTGAGCAGCAACAGAGGAATATTTAAGTAAAGAGGCGGCACTGCAATTTCACCAGACTTTCATCATGCATACAGACTGTTCTGAAGTCTTGGATCGCTTCACCTTCAATGAGGAATGTTCCAAGTGAAATAATAATAATATATTTTAGCTTAAGAAGTCTGTAAGCTGTGAGCTTTAAAATCCTCTTTTTCTTAAACAAGAGAAACTGTTGAAAGATTCAGATAATCTGTCTCCAGTGAACTTAAACCCACCTCTGTAGTCTGCTAGAAATTAAGGACCCTCAAATCTTTTTTTTCCACCTCATGACTAAATAAGCAGAAATCAAAGTTTAAAAAAACATCTTGAGGTATTATTTATGATAATAAATATGAGTTAACAGTAAAAAAAAAAACTCTTCTTTTTCAGAACTGTGTGGGGGTGGTGTGATAAAATGTAACCAAGCAGCCCACCAGTTGTCATGAGACTCAGAGTAAAACTTGACATAGAGGCCAAACTGTGTAATTACAACTTCCGGGTCCATCACATAATGCCATTGGGACCAGAGACTTACATTGTGAAAGAGACATCTGTAAATTAGCAGGTTGGTTGTTTATTTTTGGTAGGCTGCATCGACTTCCCAGTAATAGCACTTAAATAGCCCTTATTTAAATCAATATGTCCTAAAAATTGTAAAATTTACCAATAGCTGAATCCAGATTTATTATAAACTGTCCTTCATGTGAGTGAGCCAGTGGTCAGGCTGTAAGCCCAGTTAAAGGAAATGCTGGTGCGCTTGCTCCACAGGCCCATGGATGTGGAAGAAATGGGCAAATTTATACCCAGATATCATTTTTTGGGGGCTTTATGCACCAGCTGTAGCTAGCTAGAGTAAGCTAATACCAACACTAAAATTCATTTACTTGCTGAAAACTCAATAGGCTATTTCCACACTCACATGTTTTCATTTAAAAACAGCATTTTAAAATGAAAGCAAGTCTTTTAGTCCCATTTCAGACATAACCTCCGTCCATACTAACACGCTAAAGTAGTTAAAGTAAAATACTGCATGGACTTGATGGCCACAAACATAACATCATGCAAGTCCAAAAAAGAGATTTTTCTTAAGTAACTCCACATTATAATATAGTTAGCCAATAGCCCAACTTTTGCCTTTGTTTAACCTCATCTGAGTTTTGCATTGAAAAAAAAACAACAACACAATTTTCTCAGCACAATGAGTTGACTAGTTTTACGGTAAAATGGATCTAGGTATAGTAGTATTACTGTTTATTTGTTTGGAAACATATTTTTAGTGTGGTATTGGCTAGTTTTTCTCAACGGGTTTTATGTAGTTTTTTGAATCATCCATTCACAAACACATCAACTACAGTGATGCTGCTTGTTTATGGTGGGAACAGTCGCACAACAAAAAAAAAAACAAAAGCTTCATGGACTTACATACGACCACAGCGTCTGAGCGGTTCTTCTTGGAGTTCTGCTCGCCCTGCCCCACGTTGCAGGCGCTGGGCTCTGCCTGGTAGGAGCACAGGGCCTCCCACTCGCGCTCCAGACGATTCTTGTTCTTCAAGTGGTCCTCCATGTATGACTAGAGGAAAACAGACACCACCTTAGCCACCATTTCAAACAACAAGCCATAACCACTCAAAAGACAACTGAATTTATGTAAAAATGTGGCTGTAAAAAGACATTTCGTTTGTTTTTGCAGCAATTCAACAGGACACAATTCACCTTTCTTGTATTACAGCTGGCTTAAGATATATTGTTGTATTGTATTTTCTTCCCCATGAGCTAACCAATAAATAAACTGGAGCAAAACACTAAACCCCTGACAACACCATCTCTCCATTAAAGCTATGATCAGGTGTCATGGAGCATTATTGTCCTAAGCTGCTGTGTAGCAAAACAACTGGGTGAGGAGGCTGCTGGAGATCTAGGTTGGGAAGGTGTGCTAACGCTTGTGTCTTTGTGCATGTGTGTTTGACCGAAAGAGAAAAAAAAAATCACGCACAATTAAGACTCCTGAAAGGTTTGTCTGCATTGGAAATACTTCAGGGGTGTTTCAATCACGTCCCTCACTGCTTGCACAGCCACTGATAAGATTGTCTGCATTTAAGCCGTCGCTTGGAGAAGACAAAATTGAATTCGCTAGAGAGACAAAGATGGAAAAAAAGAAGGGGGAGGGGTAGAGGCCTGTATGTGCGTGTGAGTGTGTGTGTGTATTCTCCCAAACCAGGGCAAGTCTTAGGGAGCTTAGAGGCTGTAGCTGGCAAGACGATCTTTTGTAGCGAAGCGCCGTGTTTCGCTTTCTCTCCTGTATCATGGCTCCCCTCCCAATGGGGTTAAATGGTTTAGTCCGCTATTGTGTGAGGCAGAAGATTACAGACTCATAAACTGATGTCAGGGATCAGCTGGCTAATACAATGAAAGTGATACCCAGATGTGCTTGGTTTTTATCCCATATTAAAGGCAGTATAGGTAGGCTGAGCAGAGAGGTGACACTCCATTGTTACAGCTGACGTATTCACTCCTGTCTGTCAAAAGGGAAGTCTTTACACAATATATACAATTCCTGACCAGATGATAATCACAAATAAGCTTGTCCAACACATAATAGGCAATTACCCTTTGATGGTTTATGAATTCAGACATCTCCGGCATGCACGCACAGGATATTAGGTGACTTATAAGAACATCACAAATCCTACACACAATGGAAATCAAAGTTTATTGTTCAATACGGTACCAAAGGTGCCACTCTTAAAGGCCACACTGAGAACAGAAAAAATGCAACTCTTGTGATTAATACAGCTGCATAATGAGAGAACACAACAGCACAATGTGTTCTCTCTCCCCGAACCCATTAATGATAACTGTAGATTTATGCTGTCATACCTCAAACCCTCCCTGTTTGAACTTTTTAATTTTATGCATGCAAAAAGCCCAATTATGTATAAAAAAAAACGAGTTAATGTCAATTCTAATAGCAGCCAACACACATATATTTGCATGTGTGTTTTTGTGCATCGCCCACGCAAACACACAGTGCTGTCTTCCCAGGAAAGTGACAGCATGCCATTATGACCACTTGACAGAGCCTGTCACCACGATGCTCTTGTCACCCTGTACAAGTACTCTCTGCTTGCCAGCCTGACAGCATCCCACCTCCCCTACCAATATTACATCTCCATGTACTTGATAAATCCACTCTGAATTGCCTCCCATTCTATTCAAACGATGCCCTGAATCGATTGCATTCCAAATTCATATTTTCGCAGCTTAATGCAATGCAGCCAGCAGGCCCTTATCAAGCCCTCCTGCTCCTAGGGGGAGGCAGTGGACCATGTCGTATTCCAGAGACAGGGTAACGAAGGTTTAGTGAATGGGGGGATTATGTCTGCCAATCAGAGGGTTGGGATGGGAGGCCTGGGTGTCAGGGAAACAATGTCTAATCCTTCCTAAGCAGTCTCCTCGGCAGCAGAGGGTGCTGGGTGAAATCAGGATGAAGGGACAACCAGGGGAGCCAGACACAACAGGTAACACATTACTGTCAAGCTCCTCTGTCAAATTAAAACGAACAATACTGGTAACAGTTTGTATGGGGAGCTTTATGATATGATAAACAGCGAGGTGAAAAGATGGTGTTTATATGTGTGTTTTGTGTGCTAAATAATAATAGATAAATGAAAGGGAAACATTGCCCTAAATAGAACAGTGTATTCTTTTGCTTGTGAATTTAAAATTGTGAGTAAAAGCCATGAGTGCAGAACATGTTGCATGAGTCAGTTACTATTTTCCTGTTGCCTGAGTCTGGTTTATCTTCGAACAAATAATCCATCATTTAAAAAAAAAATTGAACAATAACTCTCAACATAATGAAAAAGAGCCTCAAGCTACATAATTATTGATTTTTTCAGTAGGGAGGTGATTAAGTCAAGGGAATGCCACAGCAACAGCAACTGTATCAACATTTTGACCCTTTTTCTGGACAGTCGGAGAGCTGCATGGATATCTATTTATTTATTTTAATGTGCTTTGCACTGTACTGTGTCTTACTGTCTTACTTAATATGATTTTGGAATCCAGTAGCCTTGATAAAAGAAATTAAATATAACTATTAATCTGAATTTATGTCTACTTTATATCTAACTGTTAAGGTCACTCAAAATGCAGCTGTATTTACTTAATTTTGTGAAGTTGCTGCAACTTAAAAACGACAAGTGGAATAACCTTGTTCTGTCTAAGTGTTAGCAACTTTAGTAAACCAAGTTAGTCTGACTTAACTTGATAATGATCATGATTAGAAAGCATGATTTAATTAAACTTGTCATTTTAAAGTTGCAACAGCTTTACAAAATCAAGTGACTATAACTAGATTTTTAGTAAACTTAACAATTAGATATAAAGTAAACATAAATTAAGTCTAATAGTGGGGTTACATGTACTTATTTTATACAGATTTTACAGTGTGTGAGGAAAACTGACTGTAAGTGCTGTCCATGGTGCTGAATAGACTGCAGCACAGAAATACAGTCAAATAATATTACCATGATACATCTGGTAATAATTTTTGAGGATTTTAACAATTAAATTATTAATGTTTGCATTGTTGTGGCACTGACTGCAGCTGAAAAGGGTAAAAAAAAAAGAAAAAGCAGAAAAGATAGCAGAGGTGTGTCAAAGCCCTGAAAAACACAGCGGATGACTCAGCACACAGAGGCATCCAATTTCACTTTTGAAGTTGGAAGTCGTTATGCAAGACTTTTTAAGTCTTGGTGGGGGGGCTGAATGGTGGGGCGCAACATCGTAGTTCATAGTGGTTGTATGTGTGTGTGTGTGAGGTGATCGGGCCTCAAAAAAAGGACCCCCAGCATATGTGCTTTGGAAAGCCGAGTATTCATCATCCTTCTCCACACGGTGTGAGCTCCAAAGAGCGAGAGAGGGGAGATGAGAGGAGAGGAGAGCTGAGATGGGAAAATATAGGACTGAGATCAGTGATAACAAGGCAATCTCACACATGGTTTCATGTGAGATGGCGGTGGAATTTTAAAGAAGAACCCCTATAGGACATCTCCATGTCAATCATGGCATGAAAGAAAAGTAAAGGTCCCTGAGTGTTTTACCTTTCTACATCGCAGTGGCTGCGTTGAGGATCCTAGGGCTAATAATAACAGCTCCTAGAAATGATTCACAGTGCCTCTTTTGTTATTGCAGGGCTAAATGCTTTTCTATTGTTAATGTTTTCAAAAGGGGCTTCACAAACAAGCCTTGACGAGTGCAACAAAACCCATCTATTACCAGCAATACAAGGCATTACTCAGATTCACTCTCATTCATTATCGCCTCCCAATATAAAAGCTAGACATGCAGTGTGATGAATGCTCTCTCCATTAATGGAAACACTGCAAGGCATCTATCCATCTCTTTTATCAAGCTTGTCTCAAATGAATGAAGCAAAAGTTGTGCAAAATTAAAACAATCCATTGTGTGTTTGTGGAAGCGTTGGCAACCAAAAGCTTGTTCAACCTAAATATTCAAAAAAAAAAAAACTGTAGAAAATTTCAAATGACAATCAGATGGAAATGATATTTCAGTTTTGTGCAGCCCTCATCACGCAAGACAATGTCTGCCTTATTTTACTGCAGCAGAAAGACAGACGGAGGTGGTAAAAGATGAAAATGACAGAGGGGATAGACGCAGGATGGAACGATAAAGAGAGAAAATGACACAGTAAAGGAAGGGAAAAAGTTCGAGGAGAAAAAATGAAGACAACATAGCCGAGATAAAGCAAGAGGGAGAAAACAGCTGAAAGAGTGATGAAAAAACCCCAAAGATAACAGGCTTCTGAAAGGGAATGAGGTGAGCGAGGGATGAAAAGGAGACACATCCAAACAGATAAACAGAGAGAAATCAAGCTGTTGGTTTTCAGCACGGGGCCTAGCATATTCATAGGCAAGGGGAGTTTGAAAAGCAAACAATATACTGTATGCTCACATGAAAGAGCCTATTCCTGTAGATCTGTGGTTCCCAACTTTTTCTGTTTGATGTATCCCCAAAGGCCCTTATAGATGATCTCAAGTACCCTTACATTGACACCACCCGTCACGTTCCAAAAGTGTTAATTTGAAATGACTGTAAAATGGATGCTGTTTGAACTGCTAATTATATAAAACAAATTATTTTGATGATATTTTCTCACACAATTGAACTGGTAATGTTTAGGGTCTCTTCGGTCTAGTTATTGCATTTGCACGTTTCAAGCATTTATCCATTCCTTTCAGCTATTTTGCCATTTAGCCATTACTTTTAGCTAACTATTTCAACGGTTTATCCATTAAACTGGCTAAGTGTCTCAACCTTTTCCTCCATTACTTTTAGCTAACTATTTCCACCCTTTAGCCATAACTTCTAGTTAAATATTTCATAATTTCCCCTATTACTTCAAGCTAACATATTCTATTGGTTATACATAATTCCTAGCTAATGTTAACTCTTTTAAAACCTTTTTCCCATTACCTCTAGCATACTATTCCCACTGTTTATCCATTAACGTTACTTTTAGCTAATGGTTTCAACTATTTATCCATTATTTTAAGCTGACTATTTCAACTTTTTTTCCTCATAATTTCTCGCTAACTATTTTCTCACTGTGTCCATTACTTCTAGATAACTATTTCTACTGGTTACACATTATTTCTAGCTAATTCTAACTTTTTCAACCTTTTTGCCCATGACTTCCAGCATAGGCCACTGTTTCCACTATTTATCCATTACTTCTAACCATTTACACAATTATCTATTTCTTCTAGCAAACTGTTTCAAACTTTTTACCCATTAGGCCTACTTTTTGCTAACTATTTCCACCATACAGTATATACATTAGCAGCTAACTGTCTCAACATTTTTTCCATTACTTCTACCGAATGTTAACTATCAACCTTATTTCCCCATTTTTTCTATTACTTCTAGCTAACTACTTCTAACTATTTCAAAATGTTTCCTTTACTTTTTGCTAACTATTTACACCATTTACTCATTACTTTTTGCTAATTAATTCTTCTAGCTAATTTATTCCATCATTCTTTAATTACTTCTAGCTATCGTTAACTATTTCAACCCTTTTGTTATCCAATGCTTTAAGCAAACGAGTTCCACTCATTATTCATTACTTCTAGCAAACTATTTCAACTTTTTGTCATTTCTTTTAGCAAACCAGTTTATCCATTACTTTAAGATAACTATTTTAACATTACTTTTAGGTTAACTAGTTTATTTGGATATGTTTAGGTCCAATTAATCCCATTTTCTTTTCTTTTTTTTATCTCAAATTAATTTAGCATATCATCAATCCATTTAACCCAACAACTCAACAGCAGAAGTACCTCTTGGGGTGAAAGTACATCTGGTTGAGAATTACAGATGCAGATCTATTATCTTGACCACAAGGCTCAGCCTAATGTAGTTATACGAAAAGCATGGGCGTTTCTGAAGCTACACTAAACCCACTCTGGCAGGTTGAGTGCAAAGTCATTGAGACATGATGTTGTGGTTGTTTATATGAAACAATGTGATGCCAAGAACCACAAAAAAAATCTCAGAGGGCATGACAACAAACCACACTTCAACCAATTACCTCACTCACCACTTTTTACACCACGAATCATTACTCACATTATCTATAGAGTAAAAGCAAGTTCCTTACCAGTATCATGTGACCGGTGGAGATGTCCATGTTGGATGGCACTGGCTCCTCGCACCAGGAGGAGGTGCTGCTGCGGGTGGAGGGGCTGGCTGCAGGGCCATCGCTAAACTGGGATGAGACACTGTTGAGCCGTGAGTGGCGAAGGGTCTCTGGCCGCTCGACACGCTCCGATGTCCGGATTGCCATACGCTGGCGACACAGCTCCTGGGAATTACAGGAGATGCGGGTGGGGAAGTGATCATTAAAATTGTTTCTTTCTTTTGCAAGGTTTCATGTATTTATCTTCTTTTCATACACAACAATCGTTTTATGTAGGTTGTGTGCTTATCCTTGTTGTTAGGGGCTGGGTTCTATAAATGCACATTGTAAAATCCTGTATCTCGGCTGACTTGATCTGTCCTCACTTGCCTGTAGATTAATGGCTTATCCTTGTGGATTATGGAGCTTATACTAATTATGTCAAAAATACATGGTTGAGGAACCCTACACGATTTACAGAATAAATTCAGTATGTCACACCTGGCTGCCACACAGTGACTGTCTTCATTGTTTAAGAATGGATCTTTTAGTTGTTAAAAAAAGTAAGCTTTTCAAATAAAATCCTGCACAAAATCACCATACTGCACAGTCAAGGCTTATGGAGCAAAGACTACTTTCTTGAAAAAGTTCAAAAAGAAGAGTTTGGATTCTTTTTCTTTTTTTTTTTTTGCAAAGATACTTAAATCTATCGATCAATCAAATAGGAGTTTCACTTTGTATATAACCACAGAGAACCAAAGGAGATAAAAATGCATTGGCACAATTGTAAAGTATAATTTTCTATTTTGATTGATATCTCCAGGTTTCTCAGACTTGCTAAAAGGCCCACTGCTAGGAAGATTACACTTCTTCCAATGACTCAGCTTTTCTCCCATCATGCCTCAGTGCAGAGACAGGGCATCAGAAATTCAAAGACTAGGCATTATCGACTCTATACAAAATGAAAAAAGAAAGAAAAAAATGCCTACTGCCAGATTTTTGTAATCTTATACATGTGTAAACAACCAAACACACTAACAGTAACAAACTTTGCCTGATCCCTCCATAAGGTGCTCACACTTGTTTTTTGTATGTCAAATTCATAATCTGTAAACCCCATCATGTTTGGTTTTGGGAAGCAAAGCCAGTCATCTCCACAGAATTCATTTGCATACTCAATTAATAACAGCGAGGGCAGAGCGGACCAGAGAAAATGCCTTGTGAAAGCACATGCTATCTCATGATCTATCATAGTGATATTTCCCTCTGGAGCACAGGCCCCTCTAAGCCCTGGTCTTGGATCAGCTTTCCCGCCGTCAGACTTTAATGATTAGAGCCATGAAGTGGTGCCCTGGGCCTTGGCCTCGGGGCAATATCCAGGTCCACCTCATAATTCATCCTACTTCTCAACATCTCTGCAAAGCGCTGTGCAGTATCGGGGCCGAGAAATCATCCCATGAGTAGGCAGAGAGATGCAGTTAGCACTAGAGAGGGCCAGAGGACAGACACACGGAGCCCAGAGAGGAGCACTGGTGGTGGGATTACAGCTCCCCATATCCCCCTTCTGTTTCAGACTACTAATAAGAACAAAAACAGGCCAAGAGGAAACAAGACTACAGAATATCTCTCCCACAGCACACAAACACTGTCTAACATAGGGAACACGCCCATATAAAAGCCTGACATGGCAGTTATTCTATTTAGGTATATTGAGAAAAAGAGGTGCCAAATAGAACTGAAAATTTGCAAAGAAGCAAAAAAATTATATTAAAAAATACATATATAATAAACAAAAATGGACATTATTTTCTTATTTTTGCTTTTCTGTGGCCATCTTTGCAACACTATAACACCTCCAGCTTTGGATAGACAAAGCAGCTCTGTGAAAACCTGATTAAATATTGAAAATGTTAACGCGACATGCAGATAAATATGTTCTGAGTGCCATGCTGGGCACAGCTGAGCCCCATCGCCAAAAATCAATACAGCCCAGGCTGTCCATGGCCCTGGAGGAACAGAGGGAATAGGTCACAGTAGCGGCCTGTTTCTCTCTCTCTCTCACACACACACACACACACACACACACACACACACACACACACACACACACAGATGCACATACATGTGTCAGGCAAGGGTGAGCATTGACTAATTGGTTGTAGAGAATATTTATTGGTGCAATAAGACAAAAATCCAAGAAATGAGTGTAAAAGGTGATTTTTTTATGTACAATTATTGTGCTTCCCAAAAAAAGAACAGCCAAAAACCATTGTAAAAGCAGGTGGAAGAGAATCATTCAAACATACACACACATTGACAAACACACTCACACAAACCAATCAGAAAATCTACCGTACTCAAAGAGTGTGTGTGTTCTTCCAATGGTAGTGCACAGGCTAAGTGTCCTGGCCCCTGATTGGCTCACAGCGAGGGGGCTGGTCTTACCTGATAGGTTGCGGTGGCATCAGTACTGGTGTCAGTCCCCAGGCTGGCCAGCTTCTCCTTCATGCGGAGGTGGGAGCGCTGGCGCACGCAGAAGAAGGTGGTGGACACTGCCAGTGCCACCAGGATGAAGAGCATGCAGAGGACGGAGAGCAGCAGGAACTGGCCCGACTCCACCCTGGTCTCCTTCACCACGGGGATCTGGGTCAGGCTGCCTCTCTGGAGAACGCACACAAACAGAGAGAGAACACAGTGTCAGAGCAGTAAAGGATGCCACTCTGTCTTTTTGTCTGATGGATGTTGTCTTTTTTTTTTTGATTTACAGCAAACGCCATATCAAGTCTGAGGTGCATCAATTTTCAGCTTGAAGGCCTGTCTTGATTTTCTCGCCGCCTCACCTATCTCCACTCACTCTCCTGCTCTTTCCTTCCACCCACCGCCGCTGTCTGACCGGCCCCATTCATTAGCCACCTCTAATACTGGCCCTATAATACGCATTCAGACTCAGTCAACCCCTATTACCAGCCCCTGCCCAGTGCCGTCTCCACACTGTGCCCCACTATAGATATTTACAACCCCACTTAGTGCTGGCATGGGGTGGGCTGGCACTGTGCAGCTACAGGAGGTTGGGATACTAAAAGCTTGTGCTTAATTAGCTCCTCTGGTCCTGAGTTTGGCTGGATTAGGCCCTGGCCCAAGCCGCACAGCTAATGGCTACCAGGACCAGAGAGACAGCCCAGACTGGACCTTCATACATCCACCAGTTGAATAGAAAAGCCTTTTCAAATATCCACACCCACGCTGCATGTTAATTCAAACAAGAAGGTATAGGGTTTGCCTCGCTACGTGCTGTAATATCTAAGAGATTTTTATCAGCGTAGGTTAAAGAATTGCCCGATGTGTTGATAATTGGTCCACTCACGGCCATTTACTGTAATGATAAATTCCCTGTGGGCCCCACTGATGCAGAATATTTTGATAGCATAACAGGGATAATTAGGAGCATTAATTGGGAAGGATAATTAATGATACCTAAAATGTAGCTACTGTTTTGTCTGTGCTGTTTGCATAAAATATAGACATGGTGCCAAGTTAGTTTTGCATTTATTTTCCTTGCACATTCACACATCTTAAGTGTCGTCTATGACAGACGCAAAAAAATGGGGTTTCTGCAGCTGCACACATGCCAATAGCTATACATCTGCAAAAGGGCAATATCAATAACAGTGCACAAATACATCAGCAGGCTCCTAATTGTCTGCATGCAATATTGAAAGATTGATGGGTGGAAGTGAATCAAATCTACAACATGAAAAAAAAAATGGCAGAGCTCTGACATTTAGCCTGAGGGGTCTAATGGGGCGGCTGAAGGATGGCTACATCTTGTTATACCATTTTCAAAACAAGATACTTCACCTCACACCAGTCACAATATGGTTTGACCTTGTGGCTCGTAATTACCAATGTTTTAGCGGTTGTGCGAACGCCAAGGTCTTTTCGATAACCATGTTGGGCCTGACAAGGAGTTGCTGTTGATTGCGATTGCTGTGGTTTCGAGCGTGTAGTTTCAATCAGGCATTAAGAGGTTAGACAGCAACTGAGAGGTTTGAAGAGGCTCATGTACGGATACAGAGGGGAGGGATGGCCTCGATCCAATTATTCGTCTGTGTTGTTCAATGATCAAATAAACATAAAGACAATTTTCATTTGCTGGAGGACTTGTTGAGAATGAAAACCTTTCATCCTCGTTCACAATATCACACAATAAGAGACTGAAAATACAGCACATTAAAAACCCCAATAGTCATATTTAACGTTCAACATATTTTTTTCTGGAGACACAACATGGAACATCAAACCAAAGTGCCCCCCATAGACCTGTTTAAACCTGCCTGACAACTCCCCTTAAACTTACATATTTTCTTAATTCTGAAAAGTGTTAATGATTTAATCAAAGACGTGGCCCTTGACAATTTGTGGCTATTCTTTCTATTCAGGTAAACACCTTGAAATGAAATAACAAAAAAAAAGCATTTCCAATGTGGGAGCGAACAGGCTTGAAACGCACTGCAAGCATAAAAGAGTGTTTGAAGGCGGTAATCGTGTTAGAAAGAAACCAGAGGAGATACAGAAAGGGAGAGAGAAAGAGGAGGAGGAGGGAGGAGATGTGAGGCTAAGAATTACCTTCATGGGCCTTTACAGCTCTGTCCCTTCTTTTTCTTAAAATTGTTTCATCTTTTGTTGTCATAATTTAATTTTACTATAAAAGGTGTGTATCTTTAAACAGAATTGTCTAACTAGAGTACTGAAGATATTCAAAAACACTTAACTGAATCATGATTAAATATCAATATTGTCAAATTAAATTTTCAGTAAATCAGATTAATAATTACCATAGCTAAAGTTTATTTAAAAAAAATCAATTTAATTGCTACAGCAGAATTTGCACTGAAATACAAAATCGACAGGAAATACTTCCATGGAATAAAGAATCATATTTTTTTCTTTCCATTAATTCTTTTTCTGATCAAAATTCACCTTTTAAACCTCATTAAAATATTTTTTATTGATTCCTTAAAAATGCAGCACCGCTATTTGTGTTGTCTGTGTGTAGGATCCAAACTCAGTGAAGTTATTACTCTCTGTATCCAACAGACTTTCCTCCTCTGTTTTTTCTCTTCTATTCATATTGCCCCTGTGTGGTGTATTAGCCAATCTGAGAGGAGACAAGGGGCAGATGGATTTCGGTGCTCTGGATTATTCAAATGTTAGAGGAAAGGTCAGGCAGCGAGGTGCTGTTGGGGCGGCTGGCTGTCCATTTACTCACATCACAATACCCTTAAAGAAATCCTCCAAAACACACAACTTCAACCAACCCAAACTAAGGGTTTTTTTTTTAAAAAAAATAAAGTTGCAGCTTCAATTGTGAATTTCAAAGGATTGAAATAAGCTATATTTTAAGTAGTTTATGCCATAAAATGTGGCTTATAGTTCAGCAAATAACGGTTAAGATCAAACATTAAAGGCCAAATTTAGTAACATATTACAAGCTTGCTATTTTTATTAAAAACACTAGCAACAACACATAATCTAAAAAAAAAATGTTTCTTTTTTTAAATTATAGCAGTAGTGAAAATTGGTAGGCCTATCTTCAGACGAAGCTGTAAACTCTAGAAACCCTTAAAGTATAATTAATTTGAAAAAGAAAATTATAAAGCAATTTGATAAAAGCAAACTACCATAAATAACCATAAAAACTGAACAGAAAAAATGTATTTAAATCCTATTCTAGATTTCAGGAAATACATATAATCGAATAATATGATATAAATTAGATTAAGATAAATACTTTTATTTTTTTTAAATAAACACTATTAAAACAATAAATCTATGCAAACACAGAGCGGATTTAGCAGCTTTCAGGTCTGAGGGTTTATGAGTTGGAGCTGCTGCCGGGCAGTGCCATGCAGGATGAACCTGCACAGAAACTTTGTCCCCTGCAGCCAGATGTGCTCACAGCGAACCATCCGGCTCGTGTTCAAATTTATTAAGGATTTTTCGATCAATTTACGTTTAGATTAACAATTTTTGCATGCATATTTTTCCACTGCTCGATCATATCTTATCCCATATGATTTTGGAGATGCGATCTCCAGCAGACTATCGCAGCAGGGAGGATCAAACAAAAATGAAACCGGAGCACCTAAAATATGCTGCAACACACTAGAAATCGTTTTCAATCACATCGGAAACCAGCTTTCAACGCGATGATACAATTCATGACAAGTTTTCAAAGCTGGTCCTTTCAGGCGCCTTTTACGCATTTGACGCATTAAAACTTGCACACTGAACACGACCGAGAAAAAAAGACAGACACACATTTCAAGCCAGCAGATAATTACCTAAATCCACGTCGCGGGGCAGATCGCACATTTCGCAGCAAAAGGAGGATGCTGTGTCCTGTATTCCAGAGAGCATGGTTAACCACTGACGCCCGCCGCAGCTCCAAGAAGCGTTTGTGCGTCCCGGCCGCCCACTCAGTCCGCTTCTCCAAAAAAAGTTCCCCTGCGTCCCCCAGCGCCAACAAAAGACCGCGGCTTCAACACGAAGATGAAGAAAAAGAAAAAAAAGGGAGAGTCGGAGAGAATAAGAAAAGGGGAGAAGAATGTGGGATATGCCCGCCTGATTTTCCGAGCCTCGGAAGAATGTGCAGAAGCCCCACTAGTGAGTCCTTTCAGCGCCTCTGTGCCAATGAAAAGAGATGGGGAGGTGGTGGGGTTGGGTTTTTTGCGATCATTTAGTTAAGGCTGAGCCCCTCCTTATATTCAGCAGCTCAGGAGTCCCCGTCCATTGCACATGTCATATCCACTGGTTGCTATAGCGATGCCTCCACATGTTGTCGACAGTGAATGTTCAAGGAGCGATGCCTGGCTAATAGGCTTGCGGGCCGAGGGGCGATATGAATGGACATAGGGCTAGACACTCATTTGTTGAGCTACTAGGGGTCTCTGTGTTTGGTGTGTGAATTGCTGTTTTCTCAGGCTCTCCTTTTCCTCTGCTCCCTCTCCCAGGGATTCAGTTATGTGAGCAGAATAAGGGAGATGGGGCAGTCTATTCTTCAAAGTAGGCTTTTGCATTCAAAGCTGAAGTGAGCACTATAATAAGAGGCTACCACACAGTACAGTAGTTGTAAACTATATGAATGCTGCATGGGACACTGGGTGCAGTCTGAAAAATGCTCAGCCTAAAGTAAACTGTGTATAATTGGCTAAGTCCTTTCTCTGCTTCCTCCCTAAGATCTGCTGGAATAAAGGAAAAAAAGGAAGAAAATTGCAAGTTTAACAAGTTTTAAAGATAAAACTCACCAAAAAGCTATCCTAATTAGCAATCAGTCTGAAAAAAAAATGATCCAATGGAGAGCAACAGCTGCACTTAGCAGGGAGAGAGAGAAAGGGGGATTATGGAGAGCACAGGGAGAGAAAAGGAGAAAGAAAAAGAAAAGGGGCGGTGAAGAGAGGAGAACGGGGGTCCTGTCAAATGCAGATGACGAGTCTTGGGGAGGGGGGCTGTGTGACGGGGGGCTCTCCAGTTTATTTTTTCCATTCAGAGAGCACCCCCTCCTCTTCTCTATTGTCCCTCTGTGTGACAGCTGGAGTTGGCAATGTGAAGGGGAGAACAAAAACGAGCTCGCTGTCCAGCCTGGGTCCGTGGCTGCATCGGACGCCACCCCACCTTCAAAAAGCAAAACCAGGCGGCCCATGGGGACTAAATCTGAAGCTGAACACACTCAAACTGACTCAACAATTTTTTTTTTTTTTTAGCGTCTGCTAAAAACCTTCAATTCAAGACCGTGTGTGTGAAAATGCAGCAAAATTGAAAATTTCTGTGCATTTTGGTAATTTGATGCTGTTTTTGTTCCCTTAAAAAAAGCTAAATGTGCTCCCCTCCTTATGTGTCATGGAGTGACACTTTTTACGTCATGCTTTCTGCACACTTGCATCCTCATTTATCAGGAATTATTCAGAATCCGCATTCAGTTCTTTCGCCTGCCAGAGGGCACAAAAATGGTGCGACCACCCGTCGTCTGCAGAGGCAAATTTTTATCTTGCAGCATTCAGTTTGAATACAAGAATCGGCTGCAGTGCTCGCTGTTGCACGAATGCAAGACGGATGCGAGAGTAGCACATGGTGGGAGACTTTTATCGTGACTGCCGGTGAGTGGTTTTATTGCTGGGAATAAATAAATAGTGGCCTCGGAAGTTAATCCCCAGAATATCAGTCCTTACATTAAGTCAAGCATACGATCATATCTGTCCTGTTCTCTGGTGAACTGGAAGAGAGCCCTGTTCACTCTTTTTCATATGAGATACCCTGGTCACCTGCCTGTCAGCCCTATCTAAATCCACACTCATCCAAACAAGGGTATTCCCCTGACACCGCAGTCGATGGGGAAAAAAAGAAAATGTCTACCAGACACCATCTTCACCTGCTATTTGAAGGAAAGACTTTGGCACCTGTTGTTTTCCTTCCCTTGAACTCTGCGTAAATGGACACGTTTTCACACATTCCAGCCACTACTACGCACTACACAGTACGATTTCACAACTCATGTCACATCCTCCAGCGAGGCCAGCGCTAATGGTTATCACACCAGGGAGGTTTGACGTGCATCGATTCATCCTCAAATTCTGGAGCACACTGGAGTCACTCTTGTGGTCACTGACGATGTTCGTAGACGCTGTCACGCCTATGTGTTTCTGCAGTAAGTACTTCCTCGGGGGTAACACATGTTCTAACAGTCAGCGTGAGTCCTGCCAGGCTTATCTGTCCTCCTCTCCTGCGCTGCTCCGGTGTTTGCCTCCATGACACATTTCACATTTCTAATAAAAAAGATGGAGAAGCGAGCGAGCGTGTTCAAACAACGGGAGAAAGAGGTATGCGGCACTTCAGCGTGTCGCTGAGAGAGGTGGGGATGAGGAATGTTAAACAAATGTCATGATCAAGTGCACTACCTGAGATGGCAGAGCAGAGGCATCCACTGATGCTTGTGCAGTCGAGGAAATGGATAAAGAGACAATAACTAAATATTTGCTTGCACATACAGGCTGCACAATACATTAACATGTCTGTGCCTGTGTGTGCAATCTGAATGTACATGCATAGGTGTTTCCTTGCAAGGACTTGTCTTTCTGGACGCAGAAAAGCCAGATTGTAATATATTTGAGCAAACAGAAGCAGCCCAGTCACACACTGAGCCACTGGACCACATACCAATCACACCATAACAACATCAGCGAGAGGCTAATGCCGTTTACACTGCTTCTGTACAACAGCTGCAATGTGTACCTGCAGACTTAACTAACGCGTGATACCGTTACACCAAAAATAGTTGGGATTTCTGCTCGGCTCTTTGAAATGGGGTGCAATAAATTATTCATAATAATATCTGAGCAAGAGTGTTGCTGCGGCTCCATTTGGGAAGGTGTTGGAGGATTAGCTCCAAACTGTAATGCAGGGAGAAATGTATGCAAAACAAAACACATTTGGGTGTTTGGGGGTTTTTATCAGATCCACCAGCTGTTATTGTTATTGCTGAAGTAATATTAGAAGACGTGTGTGAGAGGAAAAGATTTAGCATCATCTGGGTTTTACTCTAAATGTTCTGTTTCCATGCTTATCTTAAACATTTAAAATGACACAAAGCTACTGGCAGAAGTTTGGTGTGAAATTGTTCTTGGATTCAAAGGATGGTGCTGTGATTTTGGTGTATTTTTGAGCTACTGCAGTTTGATTTTGCCTGCCAGTCATAAAACAGCACTTAAACGGAGATAATATGAAAAGGTGACACCTTGCTCTGCCGTCTAAACTCCCCTTTACACATCACTTAAGGTGCAGATACTTAACATTGAGGTGAATGTCTTAAATACATTGTGTCTGTGTGTGTGAGAGAGAGAGAAACACCATGCTTCCTAATGGATGATGTTCAAAGACACAAAAAGGTCCCATTTCTGGGTTTTACTTGAAACATCTGAATTGCTGTGTCTCATGCTCATCACTTGCTCAGAGAGCAACCATTCAAAGCCTGTGTGTGTGTCAGCCATGTCATTCTGGTATTTTCCCCAGATGGGCTTGTTCAAATAGTGCTCTTTCTTATGTGAATCCCAGCCCAGGCATTGCCCATGCCAAGTAGTTCAAAGCAGTAAACATCAAGGTAAATGCTATGCCTGTCATCTTGACTATATTTAAAGCGGAGAGGCAAACCCACACACATGCACAACAATGTGCACTTCAAAAAGACAGTGTTGTGGCGTCATCGCCTGGAGTAGAAAATCACATCACATCTGTAAAGTGATAAAAAATGTTGTTGTAATCTATGAGGATGACAAGAAAGTGATACATATTTAAGGCTTGTTTTGATTGCTTTGCATGTACAAAATGTACTTAAGTTTTAATGAGATTTATGATATGTAGGTTAAGGAGAGAACAGGCAATATTTTATGAACTCATCTGTATCCGATGGTGTTAAAGGTCACCCAAAGTGACTTTCTGTTGAATATATCGCTGGAAGTCAGAGGTCTGAACTGGAAATGACACTGGAACAAAGTTGATCGCATTCCAGTACAAGAAGTCAAAGAAAACCATGACGCTGGCAACACCAGTTCAAGTCAAGTTAGTTATTGTTTGAAATATCTGTCGATAACAACTAATACAGTCCAACCCCAACTCGTCACATGTTGCCGCTTTGTCAGCGGATTTAAGCGTCTATTTTAGGTATCCTTCTGCTTCTGCTGTTTATGCTCCGGGATGCCGTTACCATTATATCAACAAATGGAAATTCCTTCCACTTTTTCAGTCAGAAATCCAACTTCAGGGGGGTGTTACAGTTGAAATTTCCAACCAGGAACTTGGAAATTCTGACTTTCCAGACCAAATGAAATGCACCACAAGTCCCTTTTCCACCATAAGTCACTGTCCCTCTTCCCAAGGCTCCCAGGGAGTGCATCAGAGATTGAGGTCAGGTAATAAGTTGTAATATATTGCAACTTGTTATTTCAATACTCATTTAAAACACAACAATACTGTATCATGACTTAAGTATCATGAAAATATTGTAGTGCGGGGCCTCTAGTGATTCCCACTCTTATCAGCTGTAGCTGGCTAGCTAATTAACTCTGTTGCGATTGGCTTCCAAAATTTCTATTGCAGGTTTTGTTTGTTTGTTTGTTAAATGTAGAATATCCCTCTTGCTGTGCCCCGATGTGCACCCCTTCAACAGAATAGTTACAGTTGCTCTGCTATGGCAGATGGTGACTGCTTAACAATCATTAAAATAAAACTTGTAATCAAAGGCCTTGTTAGGCTCTGTTGTCGATAACACACAGAAAAGCTCATTTGAGTGGTTATTCGAGATAAAGAGTAGCTTTAAATATAAGCTCTGATCTTCCCTTTCAATACTGGATTATTTAACTCCAAACAAGACCAAGCCGTCAACTATGTTTGTGAAATTGGAGTTGATTTACTTCAACTTCTTTTTCTTAATTTGTTCGAGGTGCAGCCGTAACTCCCACCTGGTTTTAGCTGACAGTAATGATCCTTTTTACCTGCAGCTGCGTTGACAATAGCAATATGTCTGACAATGATAATGTTCATGTTTGCTAAACCGCCAGCCAAAATTAATTAAAGTAAGTTAGTAAATGGTGCTCACACCTAAAAACTGAACTAAAATCATATCAGTATCAGTGAAGGTGTTTGCACTGTGGTCAGAGACAGAGCAAATTATGTTCAGATTTGCATTAATCACAAAGACAAGAATTATTTTCCAGATGTAATTAGATTTTGATGAGGGATATTACGATACTGTAGGTGAAAAGTCATTAGATACCAAATAAAATGGTCAGGTCCGGGATGTGATCCACACTTTGCTAAAACAAAACCCAATCACGACAGGTAATTGAAGGTAATACTTCATTCTATTGTGTGAAGAGATAAAAGAAAGAGCGCCACTAAAAATCTCATCCAACACGTCCGCAGTCAAAAACAGCGAGGAAAACACCAAGGTTTTAATTGTTTTGTTTGAATAGAATCCACACTACTTTTAGACTATTATGTTCTCGGCTGGCTTTTTTTTTATCTTGGGGAGAGATAAAACTGCAATTAATTTTGAAAGGGGGGAAAACAGTGAGACAATACATCAAGTCACACATGAGTGGTGGCAGGCAGGGATATGTGGGCTGCCGCGGAATAACAGAGGTAGTCAAAGGTAGCATTCATAATTGAAACCCCAGTCACAAGAGACTTAGTGGGCTGGGAGACTCTGATACTGAGACTGACAGTAAAGGGACAAAGAGAAGTGTTCAGAGGAGAGCACAGAGTGACTTCATGGGTTCAATAGGATGGGTCCTCTCCACACCTGGGTCCACATAACATCTGAAAGCCTCTGAAACACCATATTTCTCCGTGGCTATTTGAACATAGCACAGTGGGTCTGAATTTGATTGTCCAAAGAGTTTAAATTCAAGCAACAACCTCAGAGAAATGGAGATGCGCTGCTGTTGGGGATTGAACTCAGGTCGTGTTGGATGAGTGCTTTTTCCAGTGCACCCTCCAGACAGCTGCATCAGTGTGCTTCCTTAACTCATTGTAATGGAAGATCAGCTTGATAATGGTTTGATTCAAGAGGCATGAGGTGTCAGGAACAAAAATGACAATTGGACGAGATAATTTGTCATTTTATCTCATGTAGTGTGTCAATAGTGGGGGAGAACCTATTTCTGCCTTCAAGGAAGTTCATATATATATTTTTTCCTTTTCTTGCCCAGTTCGTCAACATCTACAACATGCCTCATGATACTTTGGACACCATGGGTGTTGATATTTTTGCATTTCATTCAGGTCACAAAAAACTGCAATCAATGTTTTCCCATAGAATGGGTCATATGATAATTCTCCAAACATGCATGCACAACAATTCATATGGTATCATACAAATTGGCACCCCACCAATGAGGTTACATTGTTAATGTACAGTTACTTAATAAATATACTATTACAGAGGTTATTTTAGGCAATTAAAGTTGCTATGGTTAGGTTTATTAAAAGAAACATGGTTGGGCATCTTGGGGTTTAAGCAAGTACAGTCACTGTGGTTATGTTTCGAAAAACCAACATTGGGACTGCTTCCTTGTTTACTCCCATCAGTGCATTTGTCACAATACACGGGATATGTATGAACTGAGATGAATTACTTTTTGTAGGAAAATGTACAAACAGTTTGCTGCAAGTTATGTATAGTCTGACATGCCTGGGCCAAGTCTTGACAGGAATTTAAAGAATTTATAATCACCTAAGTTAGTTAAGATTGAACTGTAGGTACATTTGTATTGTTGGCTATCAGGTAATTACATTGCACTGCAGCTAGATACTCACGATCACATGAAAATTCCTCTTATCAGGCTTCATGTAATGTGTTTGTATCTGCAATGATTTGGACCAATCATTCCTGCAAGAAGCTGCTGGCAGCTATGGATGCGATCCAGGTGTGTGTAGTATTAAGTAGCTGGCCTTAATAGCCTGCCAATGGCCGGCTTATAGCCACAGTCTACATCCAGCGAGTCAAACTTAGGTGTATGTTACAAGACACAGAGGCGAGTGCAGCGGCTGCAATAGCATATATGAAATATGCTTATTTCAATACCTTATCTTATCTTGTTTAAGAGGAGCAGAGAAAGGCACCGAGAGCTTTTCTCAATGGGAAAGATGTATTTGCTTTTCTCCTGACTGGCTCAGGATAGACGGTGATAGACAGATGGTTCATCCAATCACTTGCCAAGTATTTTTTTAAAGTACCTGCCCTTTTCCAAACACTTTCCAATGACAGCTTCTCAGATGGTTCTGCGTAACAAACCATCTGGCATGTCACGTTAGTCAAGAACTACTAGGTGCCCTTATACTAGATGACAGGGTATGCATCTGTGGCCCTTTATGTTGTGTCTGCTAAGGTGAAAAATATACTTATCAGTTTATAACTGTGCAAAGGACTTCACACTCCAGATGGCCCTCAATTTGTGTCCACACTCGGGTCAGAAGTGTACTTTAAATGAATCAAATTTGGCTTGTTCTCAAGGGCTGTTCAACTGCTGTTGAAGATGGCATCCCCAGCAAATGCCAACACACTCCATGAGAACCCCTGGCCTGTTTGTTCAGTGGTGTCCATGACAGATACAGGAGTCTGCAGGACTAGGACTACCGAAGCAACTGGCAACAAGAAGCCTAAAAAGAACTAGGGTGGAAAATAGGGCTGTACCTGACTAAGAATTATGCCAGTTGAATCCGATTTGGCCGTTAAATACAAATATTTGATCATTTGTTTTGTTCGTTTTTCATATCAAGTTACTTTAAAACCTAATATGAAAAACCAAAAACCAAAAACCAAAACGAAACAGACTCAGTTGGGAAATTCAGTGTGACAGCAGCATTCATGTAATACAGGAAACAAGCTGATGGTGGTGACGATCAATCGGAAATGTGCAACAACATTTTTTGTTGACACTAGATATCAAAAAAAAGCCAGAGACCATGTTGTATTAAGTTGCTGTGAGCTGTACATTCACCATTTCTAAGCAGAAAAGAGAAGAAGACGTTATCTTAGAGCCTTACAGTGCAAAATTACTGCTCTTCCCTGTCGCTGCAGTGAGTCTGCAGTTCCCTGTACCAAAGAGTAGTGTGAAAATCAAGAGCATTCGCTTCACAGCAAAATCTGGGGACCAAAATGTCCCCAGAAGTAAAGTGCAAATCAATCCGACTTGTTCCGACTTGATGATTTGAATCTCTGACTTTTAAGGGGCAGCCCCAGTGAAAAAACCCAATCAAATGGCTCCATTAGTTAAAGTGGAGAGTGTATTGATGGGCGGCTAGCCATGTTTGACATTCAAAGCTCTTTAATGGTCACATTTTTGCCATTTCTGCCTGTATGAAAACACCAAATTTAATTTTGTCGAGAGCATACAAGCACCTAAATACAATTTGTATTTAAATTGCCACGATGAGAATGCCTCTCAGGGGATTAGAAGGTACTGATTCTTCCAGTTTAGTCTTAATGAAAACAATATACTTTTCTGATGACACTGGATTAACTTTATTGGGCAACCAACACCTTGTGCCTCCAGCTGTACCTGTGTGTTGCCGGACTGGCAGCATATTGAGGCGTCCTGCCCGAGCATACGCCCAGTTGATCAGCTCCAGCTTGTGTAAGTGAAGATATACATGTAGAACCACAGGAGGCAGCGTGTGATAGGCTAAGGGTCGTATCCCTGTAAACGCACGCAGCCACAGCCTCATAAATTCTCATCAGTGTCTCCATTAAACATTTTCCCCTGTTATCACTATGGCAACGCCGGCCCAGCATGCGCCCGCGGGGAGAGGCGTGTGTGCCTGTGTAACCCCGGGGGTTACTTAGGGGGTAACTTGGCACAGACGCCAACAACCCGCACCTCTCCTCCAGACTCCCTCTTACTTTAGGGACAAGGGGGGGATTTCGGAGTGGCAGGCGGCCAGGAGGGCTAGATCTGTTCCATGGCGATCTCACTTGACAGGCACTGGCTGTGTCTGGACTGGAGGCAAGCGCTCTGATTTCTCTCTTTAATTACTGCAAATCGGAGGAGCCACAGCCCATGCTAATGAAGCCACACCAATCAGCTGGGGGAGAGTCAGGGGCCTGGCACTGCAAAACAATCCTCTGCACGAACAGAGCTGACACTTTGCCTGGCCAGCGCCTCCCTGCATGTCTCGCTCTCTGTCTGTCTGTCTCGCAGCTCCAGCAGATTTATAAGAGTAGTCTGCCCCCGAGCCAAACCAAGCAGCACTGCTCGTCGAAAGAAACCTCTGTGAATCCCTAATGAGGCTGCTGCCACAGCTGTAGTACGGTATCAGCCGCCTGTTCGCCGCTCACATCTCCCATCGCTTCACACCGCAACCTCTGACAACAATACAAAGTACGGCTGATCAGAAATTCTGAAGGCAGAATTAATTATGATTTATGTCAAGGTTTTGATGGCTCTGTAACGTAATAATACATTGACGGCTCATTATTGTAAATGCATATAATCAATCTAGCCTATTTTCACCCACAAACATAATTACACCATATGACTTTTTGTGAGGCTGTGATGATTTCTTTTTTTCCTCCTTCTTCAAAGTGAATAATGTAATGAATGGTGACTGACATGTGATTGCATGTGTTCATGAACTTGAGTTGCGAGATCTTTTTGCCTTTTGTGATTTCCAACAAAGAAATGTAATTCCTTCTATTAGTTCTTCATGTCGATGAAGCTTTAAAAATGACACATTTTATGTTCTTTTTTGTCAAAATTACACAGATAAAGTCTCAAAGAGTGAGACGTTTAGTTTGTTAAATAATTTGTCCAAGTTTTATTCATCACTGATTTACAAACTGTTGTTGTGCATGTTTTGAAGCTGCAGCCATGTACTCGATGTACTTTTATCAGATCCTGTTTATGAGCAGGTAATCCTATTTTTATACAGATATCCACCTGCACCTGTTGGGTGTTAGCTGCATCTGCGCATTTGCAGCAAACACCCAACATGATGAGCATGTTTGTGAATGTAAGTAGGCATGTTGGCAACCATGCACACATGGACATGACTGTGATATGTAAAGCAAAAACCTCATCGCAGCAGGATGCTTCTCCAGTTCACAGCACACTATCAGATGTTTGATCTTTGCCACTGCTTTTTACCTTCACATGTACGCCACATTCGCAATTATTGCATCATATTTTAGGATGAAAGACAACATATATTACAGAAAACATGTTAAAGAAATGTCCTCAGTTCATGGCTAAAGGGCCTAATTAGTCTTAGTTATTGACAGATATTAGACAAAATTAAATACAAGATGCAGATCCAGGTAAAGAAAAAAAATCTAAGTTTTAGTTTTTCTGCATGTTTCTGCTGTAGTTTTGATTTATTCAATATATTGTTGCTCTCCAGAGGAAACCATGTCTCTCCAAATATGGTTACTCTTAACTGAAGGATTAAGGAGAAAATTCTCCTGCTTCTTGAGCTAAATGAACCATTTAAAGATCCAGTGTGTAGGATTTAGGGAGACAGATCGACAGAAATGGAATTTAATACAAGAATTATGCTTTTTTTTAGTGTATAATTACCTGGAAATTAGAATTGTTTTTGCTACCTTAGAATGAGCCTTTTATAGAGTACCCGAAGAATGAGTCCTCAAACGAAATGAGTAAGCATTTCCCTCATCTCAAAGTCAATGGGTTTTTTGAATGGGTTTTTGGTTAGAAGCCTGAAATAAGGTCCGTGGCTAACACAAGCTTAAGGGACTTTCATGTTTTGTTCTACAACATAAAATATGCCAGTAAATACCCCACTTGCCAACTTTGAAGCTTTTATGTGTCTCAAAATGTCAGTTGCTTAAAAGTGGCTAAAGGAGACTACAAAACTTCACCACCTCAAACCACGCGTAACACGGCTTTACAACCTTGTTGTGGTGGTAGCGTTACGTTGTGCGACTGTAGTGTAGTTTGTTAATAACCTTAAAAAAGCTTTTTAATAGTAGTAGCAATTGCATTAAGTTTAAATAATCCTTAAAGTGGTATTCATTTGTGAGGACCTCCTTGCTAACCAAAACATGTATTAACAATTGTTCACAAAAGAGCTTATTTTCTGCAATGATCCAAAATCCAGTGGAAAAATCCCACAGGCTTTTTGACGAGGGAACCAGGGGGACGCTAATTTCTGCAAAGGTCTGTCTCCTGAACAGAAAACCCTGAAGAAATTGTACGTGGGAGAAGTTTCAGCTGGTTACGATCAGCAATCACCACCACTAGATGCCACTAAATACCCATAAATCTTACACACTGTTTCTTTAAAAATCCATTGGCTAATTCTTACTAAAACTTTGACATTTTATAGATACATCATGTGTTTGTAATTTGATATGTTTGTGATAAATACATTAAAAATATAGGCTATTTACTGACAATTTTCAACTTTTTCTTTTATGAGTTAAAACATCTACTTTGAGAGAAATATCACGTAATGGAAACTGATACACCAGTAGCTGTTTCAACTTAAATCTTGTAGTTATGAGTTGACTTAAGAGGCATAATATACAGAAAATGTGCCATTTAAATATATTTGTCCATGTCTAAATATTGCCAGCCCACTACAGCATGGTACTTTCAAGCAGTAAATTCAGGCAGTAGATGCTGTAAAGCTAAGTGGTCTAGTTTCATTTCATGCTTTATCACCAGAGGGAAGATATTCATCCACCCTCCCAAGTCAAGGTCATCATATAAAAGACCATAACAGCTCATCAAGCAATTTAGTTGACCTTGCCATGCAGAAAGTAACCAGCAGTTACTGCAGGATTCACAATTACAGTCAATTAAAGTCAATAAAAGATGATATGACAGTTGATTACATTTAATTTGCTGAGAGCAAAGTGGTTTCCATATTGTGCGCTCACTGAGCAATAATTAATCTGCTTCACATCAACTGCAAACTAAAAATGTGGTGTTTTCTAAGAAGATAGCTATGACTAATTTATACATCAGGATGAAGATATGACTACAATTCATTCTAAAATTTATTTAATTTCTATTGAATTTCCAACAACTAAGCTCTATAGAACATCTGAATTTAATTTACTCAGACAAATACTTGCCCTAATTTTGTTGTGATGTTAAAAAAAAATTACCATGGGCCACCGGTTTGCCTGCAGCAACTGCTTTCCCTGCTGCTGTCAATGCTAAGGTGCCAGATGCACTAGGCAAGTAGCCGCATGATAAATGGCAGAAGGTGAGAGCTCTGTGGCCGGGACCAGGAGCACCCTGCCCCTGCATCCCGCTGCCAGTCCCTCGGCATGCAGATTGTCAGGCCAAATGGCAGCCGCATCCCCCTTCAATGCTGACATTTAAAACCTCTGCCATGCTATCCAGCTGTGGGCACCGCAGGTCCCCCCTCCGCCCCTCCAGGCAGGCAGCCCTCAACCCCACTGCTGCTGCTGCCAGTCGACAAATTACCAGAAACAGCCTTTTGTTCAAACAAGTGTGGCATTGTTTACAAGTTACCTTGAGCCTTAATAAGGGGGCCAATCAATCACGGGCAAAGCAGGTATAGTGTACGAATCAGACACTTCCTATGAGTCGAACCCCAAAAACCAGAATCTATGCCATCAGTTAACTATTAGCTAAACTTACACGATATCAGAGTTCAGACTCAATGTTTGCAAATCCTCCTCTAGATTAGATCTGAAGTTCAGCCTAAACACCACCAACTCCAGCCAAAACTGTTAGCTGGGATTGTTATGTTTACCAAAAACAGCTGCTAATCCTCATCCAATCCTTTTCTGTTGTGGGTGGTAGGTCTGTTCAGGTGCAAAAAAACAAGATTGCTGTTGAGAAAGGAGAAGCCTATCTATCTTTGTCTGCGTTTCGGGAGCCATTGTTTCAAAAGATTAATACGGCTGTCTTTCCATGTAGTATTATTTTTTAAAATTGCAGTCAGCTCCGTAGCAGTCAACCAAGTACTACTAGAATGTAACAGCAGAATCATACACTTTCCTACACCAGGGAGAGTTGAGTTCAACGATCACCGTAGGGAATTTGCTGAGGCGAGGATAGAGGCGAAACAGCGGGGTGTCCAGTCAGTCTCTGGCTGAAGGCTTAAACCACAGAAAATTCTGCCCTGGATGTCAGGAATAATTAGTCTTTAACCCCCTCAAACTTGAGCAAATTAGCTCAATTTCTTTCAAAAACAAGGGAAGAAGGCAATAAGCTATGAAAGAAGAAATGACCCCAAAAATTAGCAATTTATTAGTAAAAAAAAAAAACTAAATTGAAAATGAGTAAAACAAAATAAATAAAGAACAAATAAATAAATAAATCTAAATTATTAATATAGTTTTACGATAGTTTATTTTTTCTAGTATAATCTTGCAATTTCTTGAACATTTATATCCAAGTTGCTCATTGCTTTTTCCACATTTTTTTAAAGACAGCACACCAATTTACTCAGGCTTCATGTGTATCCAGGATTGAAGGGTTAACTGTGATTTAAAAAAAAAAAAAAAAACTTTTATAATTGTCCAACAGCAGATGGCATGACAGTGACACCACAGCATGGCAACTATGACTAATAAAAAAAGCTTTTTTTTTTCCTCAATCGAAACCATCAACAGTAAACATCAGGTCCTGGAGTGAACATGTCAGAGTCAGCGCTCTAAAGCCTCTCTCTCTATAGAACCGCCATTTTCTATTGACATTTAATAAACACGCAGTCAGAAACCCACTGTGAAAGAGGCAGAATTTAAAATATCTCCATTGACAGTAGCCTCAGCTGTCCAAAATGCAAAGCAGATACACGAGGACATGTTGCATTTTAGAACAGATCAGAACTCCGGCTGCAAAAACAAATCTCGTGCTGGAACTATGCTTTTACTGAAAGTATCGCTCTCTCGACCTCCAACAACTTAAGACAGAGCTGCCAAACGTCTCTTTATTTACTATTCTGACTTATTGCTCTGGAAGCTTATTGGAGAGTATCCCAGTGTGCATCTGGCAAATCACAGGGTGAAGACAAAGAGGCAAACCACTTTAGCACTTCAAAAAATCAACTTACTGTTTGTAAACTAATGTGAGGAAACGTGTGAAACTCCAGAGCTGCAACACCCTTTGAAAGCTGGATCAACATCACTTTTCTTGTGCTGTAGTCAAACGCCTTTCACAAGTATTTAAACCTTTGAAACCTAAGCAAATTGGTTTAACTGCTATCAAAACCTTGTTAAAAAAATAAATAAAAAGGAAAAGAGCAAGAAATTAAAAGATTTATAAAATTATTTTTTTTAAAAAGCTAGGGAAAACATTTCAAGAGAGCTATATTTCTAATTATCATAATTACATATTTTAAATCAATTTAGAGAATCACAGGTTTTTTTTTTTAATCTAAATTTGTATGCATTTTTTTTTACCTACTCTGAGTACTTCCATTTTTCACATATTTCTGCCATATTAAAGACAAAAAGATTACGCAGTCAATCTCAAGAAATGATTACCATCAGTAATGAGAGTAATTGATAGTGGCAGCCAAACTCCACACAGAAAGAAGCGCAAACTGGAACCCAAGACCTTACAGCTTTTAAGAAACAATGCTAAACACTGGACATCTGCTGGGTTATTGTGAGAAATACAGGAAACCACTGTCTGGAAAACAAGAAATATTTGAAAGCACTGAACATCACAGATTGGTGATTTATAACAGTGTAAGGGTTTTCATCAGTGTATTTTGCTTTAATTTTATCTAAACCTCCATAACTCCCTCAAGAACACCTCGGCCTTGAGCTTGTTTTTCCAAGAAGAGATGAGTACACCGCCGAAAAAAAAACCTATCTTGTTTAATTCCTTATAAAAGGCGGAGGTATTGCCCTTCAACAAGCTGAGTAAAAAATACCACTGTCAACTACACACAGTACCCATACCTCTCTTTAACAAAGGCAGCAGAACATAAAAGCAGCAAAAGGTAGGAGAGTAAACACTTAACATTCTGACACTCATTAAAAACAGACATGTTCACCCTTACCAGGGGGAAAGCACACGTCACAATATATAGAGAGGCAAATACCAAACTGCATGGCATGGTATCAAAGGCATTTCTGCAGTCCAAAGGTCAGGTGATGGTAAAAGGTTGCTGAGAAACGGAGCTGCTGGACGGTCTTTCATCAGTGGGAGGCAGCTGGAGTCTCCAAAGAGGTAGTGTTACTCAGGGCTGCAGGCACAGTGGGGCTGCTCCAATATGACATTTCACATCCAGATCTGCCACAGTAATGGCATTTTAGCCACTTTTAAAACAGCCAGATTGGCCTTCCTGCACTGTTGAAAATTTTATAGGCAGCAGTTTTTTCATTGTTTGGGTTTATTACAGTGTCTGAGGGAGATTGGATAGGTTGTCAATGTGGAAAAGGCGATTGAGGGCCGATACGGACATGATTGCTTGATAAAAAAAAAAAACCCCACACACATACAGTACACGTATAGCCATCATATAGCACAAGGAAGGGTAGAAAATACACACTGCAGTGTGACCAAGAAGCTCTTAGTTCCTCTGAGGAGCCAAATTCACACTCAAATGAAAATAAGAGTTCTCGAAAATTAACATAAAAATGCATTTTTCTCATCTTGTGATTCTTAAAAAAAAACACAGCTTGAAAAACCAGCATGGGGAAATATGTTTTGAAGTAAAGTGTATACCCATGCTGTTGCAAGATCAATTTGTACAACTCTTATCACAGTTATTTATTTATTTTAGCCTGTGTATCAGTCTCTTCTCTCTGGAAATGGTCAGCGCGGTTTTCCTTTGAAGTCCCCTCTGAAATGAATTGTCCCATTCGCTCGGAGGAATTGCATTCGCTGATGGTTGCACATGGTATTTGTTGTTAAGTGCTATATGCTACAAAATTCAGGGTTTGTTAGATTAAAGGAAAGCAAACTGCACTGACAACCATGCGCATAATGTAAAAAAAAAAAAAGAGTGGAAATAAATATTCATGTGAGAAAGTGTTCCACCAAAACAAAATGCAAATTCAATGTGATCATGAACTGAACTAGAAGTTATTGGATCCTGTTGAGTGCATTGTGGGTGACTACAGAAATGATGTCATGCCTTTGTTAAGCAGGTATATTGTTTACCATGTTCACCATCTTAATTTAGCTTTACTAATTAATGGAAAACATAGCTGAATGTGATGGGCATTGTCATTAGTTTTTCAAAATTTTGGTCTTTTTGGTCTTTGATTTTAGGGTGGTTAAATGAAAAGTTAAGGGATCACCAGAGTTGCTATGCAACCAAATCACCAGAATAAATGTTGGCATTGTATGTTTCAGCAAACCATGGACATGAAACATTTATTAGTTATTATGTGTCAGAAACATAACATGTTATAGTTAACTATGGTTATGATCAGGCACAAAAACTACTTTTTATGGTTTTGAAAAGATCATGTTTGGCCTTAAAATATCAGTGTGAATAAAAAAATGTATACTTGTGGTGGTTCAATCCCACTGGCAACACAGCGACATTTCGTAAAAAACATTTGCTCTTAGTAGCTCAATCTTCACTGAAAACACAGCAATATCTCACTAGAAAACATGTTTTTGGTGTCTCAATTTCAGGTGGAAATGTAGCAATGTCCTACAAGGAAACACGCTTTTAATAGCTCAGTCCTCGCTGGAAATACAGTGACATCTAGCTAAAAAATACACGGGTTCGGTGACTCAATCCAGACAGCAAACAAAGATGGCTTTCTAGAAAAAAGGCGGTTTTGGTGACACAGTCCCCATCGAAAAGCAGCTTTGCCTCATTGCAAAAGTGCCGACTTTTTGTGGCTCTATCACTGCTGAAAATGCGGTGATGTCTTTCTAAAACAAATGCTCACACTTAGTGGCTAAATCTCTGCTACAGACACAGAAAATGTCTTGCTAAAAAATGAGTCTGATACATTGTCTGCCCATGAATATCATACCATGAATATCTGTACCCAAATTTCTGTAAATTCATCCTATAAATGTCAAGATTTTTAAGCCTGGAGCAAAGTGGTGGACTGACAGACTGATACTGTCATCCCTGTAAACAAACAACTAGCATGGATACAAAAGATAAATACAAGAGGTGTGTCTGAACTCACAAACTGCACCATTGCCTTTTAAACCAATTAAACCACAGTACTGAATCATATATCATGTAGATGGTTTATAGAAAAATACTCATTTATAGAAAGATGTAAATATTTTTAGTGTTACTCAAAAGCTGCGGCGCTAGATTATTTTTTTAGGAAGCCTGTCAGAACATTTTCAAACGGATGTGTCTCTGCATTAATTGTCACACAGGATATTGGAAAGAAAGCCTTCAAATCCATTGTGAGGGGCCATCATTACATGTGACCTTTCTCTGTGATGAGTTGTGTCTCTGTGCCTCTGCACTTCGTTCTTTCATTAGAAATACTACGTGAGCTCTCGACCATCGCAAGATGATGGCGTTCTCCAGCAGTTCCTTTAGACCGACACATGACAGGATTATAAGCAAATGTTTATTTCACCTGTATCGACCTTCTTTTTGCAGCTAGAGTCAAAATTAAATGGAAATCCTGTGACTTAAACACATGTGCACAGGTGTAAAAACAAGAAAAACGCGCACTTAAGCCCTTTAAATACCAGGATGCATTAAAGACAGACAGTGTAGCCACGCAGACATTAATACTGTACACATGTACTGTACATGCATACATACAAACAACACACACATGCACAGTGCACAGACTCCCTGCCTGCCATTTATGATTTACATTTAGTGGTTGAATAATCAGTTGACATGCAGCTCAGGGAATTCTATGCTTAATGAGAGCCTCTTAACATAAGCAGTTTGCCGGAGTTATCTGGAACATGAGACCGCTGTCAAAATGTCAATGAATCTCAATTTAACTACCAACTTAATCACACAGGGACCATCTCATACAGGCGGGCCGGATGTGGAGATACAGTATGTGCATCCATAGTGCAGAGTATTTGGAAATATTGTCATGAAAGAGATGGAAATCTGGGAATACATTTGGTTCTTTGCAGATGTGCAGTTAACAGGTCATTGGTTATTGTTACTGTTCAAAGCAGTTTTCTAATCAAGCAGGTTTATTATCTATTTACTTATTTTCCCAGCTTCTGTTTGGGTGAACTTTCATCGTCTCAGCTGTCAGAGCTGAAACATTTCATTTCAGATCCAGCGCAAAAGCTTCTGCTCACTCATATCACTGCAAATCTTTACGAGCAGATCATTAAGACCTTGATGAAGGCAGTATTAGCAGAGAAATATTTAACCTCAGAAAATATTTTCAGAGATTACATATTACCTCACAAGCATTAAGTAAGATTTAAAGGTCATTAATTTAAATACTCAGTGTGTCTTTTTCTGACCTACTACAGCAATCACTTGCATAAAACATCTGACTGACAGACATGCCCGTCTTCTTCAAAAATGCCTTCTGAGCTTATATCTTTCTTTCCCTTTTATTCTCTCTTTTCGCAATTCCACTGTGTGTATTGCTGCCAGTGAGAGCAACCCCGCCCCCCCGAACAGAAGAAGAAACGAGGAGGCGATGAGGTATGCACAGTCACAGAGCTCTGTGCTGTTTAGGAACGATGCTGGTTAAGGAACCAACGTTTGGTATTATCTGCAAGGTCTTATTTCCACTCTTCTACCACATCACCATTCATATATTTTCATTTTAAAATAGTGGGAACATGGGAAAGAAGTACACAAGAAGGATAGACTCACAAAAGGTATATAGACCTGGCTGTAAAGTCTTGGCTTGACACACCATGACTGGTAAGACCCAAGCAGGTCTGCATTATTGTTCTGAAAAGTCTTTGTTTCTGCACGTCCAGATTTAATCGCAACCCTAGAGTTTCAAACTAAAATGGGGTCAGCAGCGTTTTTAAAGGTCTCCATTTTAGGGATTTCAAAACGCTGGAGTAGTGTGGGCTTGCTTTTTGACGGCCAATAATCCGGCTATAAAGAACAGCTACCAGACATATTTCTTAAATAGCCATATTATAGCCTACATTTAAACAGAAGTAAGCTATAAGAAGGAGCAGTCTATTGAACACAGAGTGACTAACCAGAGGTTTCGTGGCAGAGGAAAAGGACTTGATGCCCCAAGCGGCACTGTAAAGTCCATAAACACACCAAGGAAACTACCAAGCCTATTATCCACAGTCTAGCTGGCTGTGGTGGATCTCCAGTCCGATCTAAGAGGAGACCCCGCAGTGTGTTCAAGGTCTTCTGAAGAACATGATCTGTTTATATTATTATTTAAATATTCTTGTATATTATAATATAAACATTCACATACTAGTGCTAATATTCTATTACTGTATTTCTCACATTTATATTTTTACTTACTTACATAGTCAGCAAACATTATTTTAAATATTCAAATATTTACATAATTTGCTAATTGCTTACTCTTACTGTATTTCTGTTTTACATTTTTATATACTTGTGCTGGCACTACACCGAGCACGCTAAGATAAAGACCGTGACTGACATGGATGTGGCGTATGCTGTAACTTTGGTGGATAAAAAGATCCATCCGTAATTAAAATCTTCAAATCTGGTCAGCAAAATATAAGTTTATATTTAAGTTGTCTTGACAAATATACCTTATAGGTCTCACAATATAAGCCAATTTCACATTTCATATTTCATTTCATATTTTTATACTCCCAGTGTCAATATAAACAGCTCATTCTAAAGGGAAACGCAATGATTCTTATTTTCAGGTGGACACACTAAAGATATTTTTTATTTCATATTCCATTTCTGACAATATATCCCCCTAAATGCTACACACTGGACCTTTAAAGGGAAACTGTATTAGTGTGGAGGAAGCCTGAGAGTACTCATCTCTAATAATAGCATGGTTATATGTAAGTCGTATGGTTTCAATGCAGTATGAAAACAGACGGTGGAGCCAGTTGCTGCTACAGCTGCAAACAGCCACATCAACCATGAATTTCTTTCCACTTCGCCCGTCTGCCCCCCCCCACATCCTTGCCGTTTTTTCACACATTCACAGGACTCACAAATTGCTGTGAGAGGACCTCTTCTTGCCTTTTGGGTTTCCATGAGAGTGCACCTCCCACATGGGAAGCAGCTTTTAATGAGAACAATACTCAGGATATGCGTTGCCCCACACATACATACATTATTATGAAAACAAAGTAGTCATTTTTCTGTTGTTTTTTTCTCTTTAGGAAGCTGACTTCCCTGCGATCCATAATGGAGTAGATATTGCTCGGCCTATTGATTGATGTCTCCTTCCCCCTACTTTGACATTTGCTTATCCTCGTCCGCATCTACAGCTATTGACGTTCGCTCTATCTGGACATCTTCCTAAGCTGTTTTGTCATTTGTCACCTCTTAAATAAAAACGAAGGAGGGAGGGAGTTGTCAGTGATAAGACTTAATGATACCAACCACATTGATGGTTTTATACAAGCCTGTGGAAAGAATACTGTCTGCGGAAAGAACAGCGCCGATGCTTTGCTTAATTTCCTGCTCTTTACCTCTTATGGATCCACTGAGCAATTTTACCAGCATATTTCTATTTTTGCCGCTAATAAGCGAGCTAAAGAAGACCCATTCTACCACCTCCAGCACGCATTCACTCAGAACTGTGGTCAATTTACTGCAAATTTACTGAAAGCTGGCTTTTGGTTTAACACCTTTTAAACTAATGTATTTGAAGAGCCCACTCCACAGGCTCTCTCGTCAAAAGCTACTATTTTCCCCGACTTACCCTCAACTCTCCACTTCTTGGATACAAACTGGTGAGATCACACACATCCACATTAGAGCACTTGCTAATAAAACACCCTCTGAGTGGGTTTTCAGGGTTTATACTTTGCCAACTCTTTATTTGTAGTACAGTAAATGCCGCGCTTTCCTTGACATGTATTTCTACAAACACAGCCTGGCGTAGATTTTCTCCCCATGAGGTGGAAGACAGATTCTTCCTTTCTTCCCTCCCCCTTTTCTGTCTATCCCTCCCTCACCCTGGCTCCTGCAGAGAGGCTATTATTGTAGCTAATTATCTACAAATAGGCCCAATATGACAAACACAGCCCTGTACCAGTGCTGGGTAAGCGCAGGAATCAGTCTGAGTGGGAATAAAAGAATGAAAAGGAGGCGAGGAGAAGCAGACAAAGAACAGGACAAAAGTCACAGTGGAGGGGAAAAAAAAAGAGAAAATCAGAGATAATTGAGAAGAACGTGATAAAGACACAATGCGGAATAAGATGAGAGAAAATGCTAAAAAAGATATAAGTGGGAGGCAGATGGGCGAAGAAAGGCAGTGACACCAAAAGGGAGACAGCATAGCAGGGACTAACACAGGAAAATGATCTTGTCTATACAGTGTGTGACGGTTGTTGCCAATGGCAACTGTCCTGCGATGCACAGGCCACATCCATTTAGCTCCCAGCATGCCTCATGATCAGGGCAGCTCAGGGGTCTAAGGCTGTCTGTCTCATTTCCATAGAGAAACTCATTTACCAGGCAAGCATGGAGGGCTATGACGCATCAATGCGTGCTTGATTAGATCCTTACTGCTGATACATATGAATATTTATCAGTGTTCAATGAATACACATTTACTCTCCTTTCATCTGGATCATCCTGAGTGTCCTCCTGCTCTCCTCTTAATTCCCCACAATGAATATGTCACAGGAGCATCAGGGCTCCCGACAAAGTGACAGCACTCAAGATAATCTGGTTATTGTCGCTCTGCTGTGATGATCAACACTTTAAGTTTCACAAAACGCATCGGGCTTTTGTCTTGCTGTGTTTTATTTCGCCATGGTGACAACAGCTCTTAGAGACCTAAAGGAAATGAGCACGGGGGACGGTAATCAAAGGAACACACTTAAAAGGATGTGTGTTTGGAATTCATTGCGGCTGCAGATTAGTGTTTGGCTGCACAACTGAAGCTGCAGGTGCGATCTGGATGCCAAGACAAGTTGGAATCACAGAGTTACTCCTGTAGCATGGGCCCAAACAGAAAACGCACACAATCACAAGCACACCCACTCTTCTTTTTCTTTCTCTACACACAGAGCTCAACAATGGGTATTTTTAGAGAGTGTAACTTACATCACTAACTCCGGCCTCCACTATCTTCAGGCCTGTCTGCCTCTCCAGCTGCGGCTTCTGTTGGACTGCACGGGAGACAAAAGCAGAGGAGGTGTTGAGAATGAGCAGTGGATGACAAAGTAGCAGATTTTTCAGTTCCTGAGGCAAAACAAGTGGTCAGTGAAACTGAGAATGATGCAATTGATGTAACGGTGTGAGTCAGATGTCAAACTGGTCATAGAAAATGACCGGCCCACACACACACACAAGCACACACACACACAGAAAAATCTTCATCAAGCAGAGGAAACAGTCTTCTGGTATTAACATGCTTCTAAGGTAATTTGATCTCAACCGGATAGCGCTAAATACAGGTGTAAAAGGCCACCGACACGCATTGTGATCTGATAACTCAAACTACTTTCTAAGGTGATTTGGGACAAATGCAACCACGTGTCTTTTGTAGTATAAATACTAACACTGTCCTGATGTGTCTCAGACAAGGATACAGTATCAGTGCAGGATGTGGTGATTGTTACGGTGACAGTGCGCAAATGCTCTATAATTGGACAAACTTTTCAATGACCATCTCTCATTTCGTCCTATGGAAGGAGACAAGTTAAATTCTGCTAACAGTGATATGTCCAGCTGCACTAACACAGCTGCAGACTAAAGCCAGGTCTGAACAGGCTCATTGAGGGCAGCTATGGCTGAGGAGGTAGAGCGTCCACTAATCAGAAAATTGGTGGTTCGTTCCCTGGCTCTTCAGTCTGCATATTGAACTGCAAATTGCGTGCATGTACGTATTTAAACTGAGTAGGTGGCACCTGGTAGCCTCGGCCACCAGTGTGTGAATGTGACTGTGCTGTAAAAGCGCTTTGAGTAGTTGGAAAACAAGAAAGACGCCATGCCAGTACAGGTCAACATACCATAGTTCACCAGCAGTCACCGAAGTTATTGCAATTTATCCTGACAGGAACACTGAACTGAGACATGTCACACAAAACCTCACAGTGTTGCTAGAGGAAAAGTCAGAGGATCATCAAAATTATTGGATTTCATTCTCTGGAAACCATTAAAATCAGTATGAAATGTCACAACAAGTCATCCTTTAGTTGTTGAGATATCTCTGTCTGGTCTATAGACTGAAAAAAATCATGGACGTAACCATGGTCGCGTCAGCCAGAAGAGACCATATTTAGACGACAGAGTGGATCTGGCCAATAAGCGGAGGTGATGCCAAGCAGACAGCATTTAAAGCAGCCACAATCTTAGTTATGCCTAACTTTAAGACTTTACACAATGTAAACAGCTAAATTATATAAAAATTCACCCCCCATACAGCTGTCATGAACAGGAAAATTCTCTACAGAAACTAAAAGGTTATTTGTACCAGACTGTAAACATGCCCTTTTGGGCATTTTAACATTGGGGTCTGTGGGGATTTACTCACTTCTGGAGCCAGCCTCAAGTGGCCATTAGAGGAACTGCAGGTTTTGGCGCATCTGTGTTGGCTTCATTTTCAGCCCTGGACGCTGTCGCTTGGTCTGGTGCAAAGTGGTGGACATACCAACATTTCCATTCATAAAGCCACGATTAAAAATATAAAATGCTAACAGAAGCTAAGCAATAAAACTGACTGTTATCCTCACACACATCGAGCAAGACCTACTGAAAATTACCAGAAAGCAGATGAAGTGCTTGCAGATTCACAGCACACAGTAACTTGAGCTCCTGCCTTTGTTCTTGCAGTAATTAAAACACCACCCGAGTTTGATCCTTAGATCTATTGATCTAATCAAATATGGCATGCTATTTCCAAAGCTTTGTTCACGAAAGATATTCTCATGCAAATCAAACCAAAGTGAGGCAATGTTAAATATCTGTTGTTCAAGATCACACATTTCACCGACTTTTTTTCCTGCGCTTAACGCCCCGTTCTCACTTTGATGGAGACATTTATATTGAAAAACAAAATCAAAGCGCCCTTAATAGATTATGCCAAATTATAGAGTGCAACGAAAAGCATAATTTTAATTGAGTTTGTTAGCATGTGAATGTGATTGGTAATGGGGAAAAGGGAAAAAAAGTGAAAGTTAAAGAGAGGAAGAGAAAGAGAGCAGGTCCTTTAAATCCCATTTCCCCAGATGAAGGCTATGCAAATGACCCTGAAGAGCTGAACCCCACCTCACACTCCAAATTCGGCAAGGGCCTGTTTAATTAGTATTTTAATCTATCCCAATGATTCCACTCAGTCCACAATGTATGCAGCATTCCATCTAATTAAGCACGCTACTTTTAGGATAATCATCCATCTCCCTCACTCTTCCTCTCTCCCCTTTTTTCTTTCTGGTTATTAAGGCTCCTGCAAACATTGATCATCCTATCATCTCATCAACATGGCAGCAAAGGGGACATCTTATATTTTAGGTGTCAGCCAGAGGTTTCTAAAGGATGGCTAAAAGGAGGATAACAGAGGCGGAGGGAGCGCTGCAAAGGTCAAATATACATTCAAAGTCTAAATTAGAGTGCCACATAAAAGAAGTAGACAGGAGAGAAAAAACAGAAAATCGTCTGCCCTTGGTGAGCGGAGAAAAGTCTCATTTCATGTTGCTTCCCCCTGTATTTAGTTACAGCCATATTGCCTCTCCGAAGATAGTACCTGCACGGTCCTGGTGCTATTTAGGAGGGGGGTAATGAGCGAGGTAATTGGGCCCAGCTGGGTGAGGGCGTAGGTGGTGGGGGGAGGTGAAGCCGCTAAAAGGTCACACAACGTTTTGGTCCTAATGAGGCACCCTCTGGGGTCGCAACACATCATGAGTCAAACTACGAAAGATTAGCCTGGAATCAACACACATACACGTCACAGCGGCTGCAGCTTCGGGTTTTTGACTGACAAGCTGACATTAACCGTCTTATGGCAAAACCAAAGAAGCCTGAAGGTCAGTATTTACTTGCGAATCAAAGCTGAGCACTCTCCAATCAACCTGAGGGAAAGGACGGTCCCACAACAGCCACTTTAAATGTAAATACAGTGTACTTGCCGGGCTCATTAGCTGGTAACTGGATGGATCTCGGCTGCAGTGAGAAGCCAGCCAATGGATTGCTTGTTCTGTCACTGTACAGATAACAGTCTACAGCATCTCTTTTTGGTCACCCCCTATATTAACCTCCCACTGGAGCTCACTCTCTTCCTCTTTTTCCTCACCGACACTCGCACAGATTTTGTGAGCTTCAAATTAGCCACCAAATACTCCTGACAGACTGTGGAAAGGAGATGTCAGGTCTCATTTCAGAGAGGCTCCTCCAGCCATTTTAATAGGCATTGTCGGAGTCTATCTAGTCTGATCTCTAATATCGAGATCTGATCCCTGCTGCTCATTTAATCTTTTCGGTTTCCGAGTCATATTGAGCCATATCATCTGATGTTCAGCAGGCAACAAAAGCACGGTTACGCCAAAAGGCTTTTTCACGTGCTTAAAATGTGCTCCATTTTCGTGTGCTCTCAACTGAAACTACATACATGTGCAACAGTTTTACTGAAGAAATAATAATATAATAACACAAAAAGAGAACTGTCTGATGACATGGCAGGATTCAGTACAAATTCAGTGAAAATGGGTGATTATTATTTTGTGAATACGCTGCTGTCACTTGTGTACAATACAATGGGACCTGAACCACATTCCATTAAAAACAAAATAATTATAAAGACTTCTATTAGTAAAATACTGGCAATCACTCTGTAAGAAAAAAATGCAGATGAATTAAAAAATTAAAGTTACAATTCTTAAGATTTTCATGAAATAAAACCCAGTCTTTGATATTTACTATGGCCATCATTTTATCAGCAGGAGCTATTAAATAAATTTACATCCTATAATTACTTCTCTATAAAATAGTTTTATTGTTAGTGGCGGAGTTCGCCATTAAAGCACAGGACTCAGGCTGCCTACCTACACAAAAGGGATCCACAGGAAACGATGCAGCAGCATGTGATCCAGTGTTTCTGTTTTTAATTTTGATCTTATTCATATCAGCCTCACTGCTTACAGTTCAATCTCATTACACTGTGTTAGAGCTGTTACAGCTGAAGTTACTGCTCAGGCAAACACAACATTTCCTACTGCTGCTCCTTCGCAAGACTTGGCTTTTTCTCTTTCTCTCTTTTTCTCTTCACACAACACAATCACAGCAACCTCGAACATTCATCAAAAATGCATCTATAGAACAAGACATTGGTCCTTTTTCGCATGTTTTGAAGGCAGATTATTTTTAAGTGATTTGTGGGTAAGTAATGGGAAGAGAGCAACTTCTCAACAAAATTACCAACTCTGTTCTTGCACAATTTGCAGTATGAAATTAGCTGACTTCTTCCTATTTTAAAACAATGTGAGTTTGTTTGGCTGCACTATAAATAGATATACCAGTTAATTTTTTTTTGGACAAAGTAGCTGCTCATAGAGTGTTTGCTGTAATCAACCATGTTTACTGTTGTTACCAGTAACGACGGGTGTCTCCATAGAAACTAGGTCTGAAATCTTAAGGGTTACAACTTTAAAGATATTAGAAATGTCAACAGTTAATTAGTTAACTGGAAAGAACATTTTCAACAGATTACACACGTCGGACAATTGGTTATTTTTGCTACTCTTCTGTTTACTGTAGTGCAAACCACCTTAACAGGTGGGAGCTCTCCAGCGGCACAGTTCATTCGACAATTACAGTTAATAATACCGTCTCGTCCCTTGCTGTGGAAATATTGGTTCTACCCTCCATGTGTAAAGTAGGCCCATTCACATGCAATCCTGCTCTGTATAGTAGTATAGTGCATTTATTACAAACACATAAAACACCACTAAATGATTTCAGCTAGAACTGTGCCTGCTGCCGAAGAACAGTTTTCATTTTTAAAATTACACTTGTGTTATCAAATATTAGAAGTGCACTGAGTGTCTCTGTTAAGCATTAGAAAATCCAGCCAGGTGAACAGGAAGAACTGAGAAATACTTAACAAACTCATCAAAAACTTGTTGAAGAGGGAGTAAAAAGAGGAAAAGGCCATTTCAATCATCAATCCAAAGAATGATTCAAAACATCGCTGCCTTTCCTTGACTGGAATGCTAATGACTAAAAACACAGGAAGAGAAAAAACACATTTAAGCTTGATTTTATGTGACCTTTAAATTGCTCTGTAGCATATGCGCTCAACACAAATTATCTTGTGGCGAGATATAATTTGATTAAAATGTTGCTTTTCTCCGCCATATGCTGCAAACTGAAGCAATTGTGCTCTCCTCATCATAGATTCTAATAGCAATTCAGAAATGATTATCATGAAGTCATCAGAGCTTAAAGTCATGAATATATATATTCATTTTTCTGATATACGACAGGGTTGTTATTGTTAGAAGCAATATAAATTCAGCATGGAGAGACAAATCACCGACTGTAGGCTGTAAGTATTTTGTATTTCAACACGGCACAGCAGCCAGCGCTGTCACATGATCGTAATGTTGCCTCTTTGGCCAAATGGGGGTATATAGTTGACAAAATGCATATTTCACCACCCTCTGATTGATCTGTTAATATTGAATAACATCCACATCCATTCCATCTATCTCCCCCCTCCCTTTCCTGCTCCTCAGGTCGTCTATTCACCACTTCCATCTCTCCATCCGTCACTCCAACCAAACAAAATGAAAGTGTTTATTGCGGAGGAGGGCTGACGCTCACGCCTCTCCACAGCCGTTAGCCTTATCAGCAGGCAATCGCTCCGATATTAAAGCTGCCATTCCGCCCATCACTTTCCCCTTGCACATATGATGGCTGTCTCTACCTATCAGAGTGGAGAGAGGAGGAGGAGGGTAGAGGAGGGGGGAGGGAGGAAGAGGAAAAGAGAGGGAGATGCACCTGATCCCTTTGACAGATAAGATGCATGGCAACCCATTTTTCAGTCAAAATCCTGGGCGGGAAACAAAAACAATAATATCCTTTCATACTTCGCAGTGTGGAGAAACACAACGCAGACTTCCGAGCAGCAGCATATTCATTACATGTATGATATATCACACGTGTGTGACCCCTTTACATCTGACTTCCGCACGCCGATGCTTATCAAAATGTAAATCAGTTCACGGATATTGTTGTCACTTTTATAAGGCTTATTTGTTCATCTTTTTTCCTCACTTCCAGTATATACAGAGGATATTCTACAGGAGACACAAACACGCTAATATAAAGTGACTTTCACATGAGCTCTTAAAATAACATAACTTAATATATAGCACTATCTGCGTGCACAGACACATATAGGCCTACTCTCTCCTCTGTCTCTTCTTGTTCATGCGTATCAATTGTTATTCTGCTCCTTGGCTTCTATAAATCAAGACACCAAATCAAAGGGGCTGCACCTCTGAGAAAACCAACAAATGAAACAGAGGGACAAGGTGGAGCTGAGGCGGTGGAGAATAAAAGAGTGCAAAGGTAAAAACAAGACACTTTAACAGTGAGTTTCTCCATCCAGTGACAACATTCGGTGCTAATATCTAATCAAGATACGAATGACCCGCCCACAAGGAGTCAAAAATACTAAACCAAATGATATACATAAAGGAATGGATAATTCACACACACACACACACACACACACACACACACACACACACACAAAGACATATATTTAATCGATAAACTGATTCACTGTTTAGTAATTTTTATGTACAAAATTGTAGAGTTGTGACAGTACTAGCATCAAAAATGCTTCTAATGCTGCCTAAGATGCTGGATCTTGTATTGGCAAGTATGAAAGTATATGTTCAGATACAATACTTGTTATTTATTAATTTAAACCTTTTTTTTCACCACATTTATCTTTAATGTTTCAGACATGGAAAAAATGGCAGATTTCCCGAAGACTGTAAAAATAATGTAGCCACTGTGATGTAATCTATTGGTTTTTGGACTGCTTTGAAGCCTTGAGTTTGGCAATTTGGCGATCTTCATGTTGGGGTTTTTTTTGGAGCCAGAAGTGAACAAATTTAGACAAGAGGGTGGCGATGTGGAGGAGTGAGGGGTAGAGCCATGTCACTAAAATTGGCCTGCCCTTAATTAAGCCCTAAAAGAATGTAAAGAAGAGAGATGTATAAAAATCCATCCCGTACAGATGTCATTAATGTTGAAATTTACTATAGAGGCCGACCCTGGTCTTTTAAACCCCACTGTAAACATGTTTATTTCTGGTGTAAAGTTTGGCACTTCATGAAGCTCTATGGGAGCTTCTGGAGCCAGCCTCAAGTGGCCATTAGAGGAACTGCAGTTTTTGGTTGCTTGAGTTTTCTTATTTTCCACTGCAACAGAAGACTAGACAGCGAGTTGTGCTGTGTAGCTACAGGCAACTGCTGTTTTAAAGCAGGAAAGAAAAAAGTATGTCTGGTAAATATTTTGTTACCCAAAATGTCAAATTAGATAATAAAAGAAAGTCACATGGCATTCAATGCAATGGACTCAGATAGTATGGCATTAATGAATTGGTACTCAGTATTGGCAGATATGCAAGTGTAGATATCCGAATCACTATCGGTAAGAAATAAAATATCTGAACATCTCAACATAATAGAAAAAAGAACAGTCATCAACATTTTCTAGTCTATGATGATATCTTCAAATTGTGCATTGAATTTATGGCTAAAACAACTGGCTGATTGCTCAATTAGTTGATTACAGAAAATAAATTTGCAACTACCTTGATAATTGATTGTTTGTCATGCTTTAAATAAATTATCAAAACATTTGAATATTTGTTGTTTTTCTTAGTTTTCCACAATAGCAAACTCGATATTTTTAGGGTTTTGTACTGTTAAATATGCCCACTTGGAAAACTGTAATAACAGTATTTTCTGACACTATAAATCAAACAATTAATCGATTACATGCGAAAGATCTGCAGATTAACCAGTGATGAAAATAATCATCAGTTACAGCCCTAATTTAATTTGCAATCAACAGAAAGCAGAGCAGCAAATCTGCACATGAAGAATTTGGCATTTTTCATTAATGAAAAGATTAAATATTTAGTGTAATGTTGTTCATTAATTTTATATCAATTGTCTAATCATTTATATGTCTATATCTTGCAACATCACTATGTCTAATTAACACTGGTGGCTTATAATAATGATAATCTAGGTATCTAATATAATTAAAAATAATCTAATAAAAGTTTGACTGCATCCCTAAAAAGTAAACACAGAGCTAACTGGATAGAAAACAAACCATTTTCTCTCTCTCAGTTTATCCAACATGATGAAAGCTATGACATCATTAGGCTCTAAATGTCCAATCAGCAGTGCCAATCATATACCACCACGTCTGTCACATGGTAGAGCCGTGCTGTTAGCAGCAGGGGTTCCTGGCTGGCTCACTGTTTATTCACCCTGATCGATCGTTTCCTGTGGATAAGCCAACAGTGCTCCCAAACAAACCAACTGCTGTTATTCAGCCTAAATCAACACACACCACAAACCTTTGCTATCTAACAGAATACACTGAACTCTCCTGCAAAATACTCCATATCACAAAGACAAAATGTTTCCTCTAAGATGCCAAAACCTGTTTCCTGGTTGACACATTACAGACGATGTTAAAGGACATCACAGCGGAAAAAGAGGATAGGGAGTGAAGCCTGGTTTCAGCTCCTGTAATGGCTGTAGTTGTGCAATCAGCATGCGCCTTGTGTCCGCTGCAGACCCTGCCACGGCCTTCGGTATCAAACACATTACAGGCACCTTCCTCTTTCAAACAGAACCCACATGACACATTTATAATTGCATCCTCCCTTATTAGAGGCCCCTTTCAAAGATGGCTGAGTAATACACCTGAAGAGTCTTTGCCTCTGCTGCACATGTGCAGACACACACACAAGCTCAGACATGCAAACAGCCGCACACACACATAATATCTGTTTCCTTGCCGCCTGCTTGATTAATAGATTGTGGCTGCTCTGACACTCTGTGTAGAAAAGGCATTTTGCCTTTGATAGGCGCTGACACCAATTCTTCACGGACTGCAGGAGATCGAGGGAACAGAAGCAGCACCGGCAAATGACTTGGATGGCAGGCAACTCCAGATGTGGGAGAAACCCCACGGATGTCACTCCACATTCTCACCGGGACACGTTTACATCGTTTACGCTCCCTTTCAGAGATGACAATCTGCAGATGTGTGACATATGCGACGTAAATCACATCTGACAATCGCTCACAAAGAACAGATAGGTTTGAAGATCGCAGTGAGTGATGAGGTGAACAATGCAAATCTGAAACAATCATAGTCATCAGAAGTCCAGCATGCTGTGGAGCCATGCTGCTGGCTCTCTGGATGACCTTTTGCAATAACACAAGCTGGCAGCTTCGCTGGCAATAAGATATTGCATAAACCAGAATTACCGCCTTGCAGTTGAATGCCTCTGCTAACCAGTCAAGTTTAAGTTACAGTTTACAAACATATCTGTGAAAAAAATGGATGCTTCTCAAACATCTTCTCCGGGCAGCACAGAAGATCTATACAATCAGCGCAGTTTCAAGATTAGTGTCACCAATTCAGTATCTGACCCAATATCTCCCTTCCTGTTCTTTTGTTACGTCGTTGAATAATGGCCAGAAAACTGTTTGTGCAGATTATAATGTCACAGTGACCTTTGACCTTTTGAGTATAAAATGTGACGACTTCATCTGTATATCCTCTTGGCTGAAATGTTGTCATAATTAACATTTGAACTCTTGAGTTATGGCCGAAAAACATGTTTCGTAAGGTCCCAGTGACCATGGCCTTGTATCTTCAGTTCATCAGATCAGTTCAGTTCATTCTTAACTCTAGGTGGATGTTTGTGCCAAATTTGAGGAAATTCCCTCAAAGCACTCCTGAGATATCGTGTTCACAACAATGATATGGAAGCAAGGCTAGAGTGACCTTAAACTTTGACAGCCAAATTCTAATCTGTTAATTGTTGAGTCAAAGTGGACATTTGTGCCAAATTTGAAAAAAAAAAATCCCCTTGGTGACTTCTTGAGATATTGCGTTCACAAGAATGAGACGGAAGAGGTCGCAGTGACCTTGATCTTTGACCTAACCAAATTCTAATCAGTTCATTTTTGAGTCTAAGTGGACGTTTGTGCAAAATTTGAGAAAACCCCCTCAAGGCTCTCTTCAGATATCGATAGAAAAGGTCACAGTGACCTTCATCCACCAAATTCTAGCTAGTTCATCTGTGACTCAAAGTGGACATTTGTACCAAATATGAAGAAATTCCTCCAAGGTGTTCTTGAGTAATTGGGTTCACAAGAATGAGACACACGAGGTCGCAATGATCTCGACCTTTGACCAGCAAAATCTAATCAGTTCATCAATGAATCTAATTGGACGTTTGCTTCAAATTTGAAGAAATTCCTTCATGCCATTGTTGAGATATTGCGTTCACGAGAATGGGACAGACGGACGTAAAACTTGAAAACATGATGCCTCTGACCACAGCGAAAAGCGTTTACTACAGTCTTCAGGGAAACTTCAAAAAGTCATAATGCATCTACATCCAGAGTCCTCTACAGTATACAGCACTTCATGTGAGGTAGTACATGGTACTCTAAAGCTAGATGAAAAACATTTTCTTTTTTCTTGGGTAAAATTTATATCCAAACAATTTAAGACTGAAGCTCCCTCTAAAAGATGCTTCATTTCTTTCCCTGGATGTGTGTGTGACACAAGATGAAAACATCTGGAAGCCTGCCACCGTCTGAAGGGAGCCTACTGGGGAAAAGCTTATTGGAGGAAGGGATGGCGAAGCTGACACACAGAGCTGCACACACACACACAGACACACGCACACACACTCCTCCACTGCTTCCCCACTGAGGGAACTCTGACAGAGGCAGCCCTACCTGTCACTGTGGCAGCAATTATCCTGCAGGCTCTCTCCACGGACCATCTCCTGCAGGTCTCCACATTACTAACCACATCACTGAGCACACACATACTGAGTATGCACACTGACGCACAGGAGGGCACACTGCACACCCACAAGTACACAGACTGTACATATTCATAGACACACACACACACGCACACGCACACACACATATACGGTTGTGTGGTTGTGCTTTTCATCCTCAATTCGCTCTCCACAAGCTAATGGCTCGAACGAATCGTAATGATGTGTTGGTGCAGACATCCTGCTCAAGCCAGGAGAAACACACATCATTACGTGGATGTGTGTGCTCATGCAAGCATACCTCTTCTGTTATAGATAAATGCATTATCATAGATGAGACTGCTAAGAAGTCTGCAAATACATATGCAAGAAAACCTAAATAAATCAATAAATATGCTAAAGCTGTCATGAGTTTGGAAACATAGCAGGGCGCATTAACACAAGGCCAGGATATGAGCTCCAGTGAGTCAGGAGATAATAAGAAAAAAACAGACATACTCAGAAGGACAGGGTGTCCATTCTGGCTGCAGGGAGGTCTTCCTGAGGAAGGAATTGATCTGTTTCACGCTGGTTCACTGGAGCTCAGATCCAGGACCAGTCTGAGTCTCAGGAACAGGTTGATTGTACGGAGCTGTGAAGGGTGATTTTAGAGAAAGGAAAAAAAAAAAGAAACCAATGTGACCTCATTACCGTAGATTTGTTCCGACTGTCATTAGGAATCACAAACGCCATCACTCAAGTCAGGAATATGAGGGAGAGGATGAGAGACGGGGTGAAGTAAGCAGGAGCAGGGGGGTAGCGTGGGCTCTGACAGTAATCAAGTGGATTTGATCTGAGAACAGGATCCATCATCAAACAATCTATAGATAACGCACATCTACATCTACACATCTACACATCTACACATGCAGCATACGTTTGGCCCAAGGACACAGATTTGCGTTTATGACCAAAGACAATTACGACCATGACACATTAAATTCTTACTATGATGAATTCACCGTAACATGATCTGCAGCTGTTTAACCAAAGCAAGACGCCGCAGTTTGTTACAGATTCAGCTACTAAAACTGCTGCTTAACAGACAATTTTAGTTGTGAACCAGAAACCTACATTTATATCATACAACCACCTAAAATGACCAAACTCTTGAGTAATACTAAGAATTTACAGTTATATCAAGTGTAACTAACTGTAGCATCCAGCATTTATAATGGATTATATAGAAATCACTGTTGCAAATATGATGGCCAGAAAATAGCCTTGAAATCTACATAAAACATTCTATCACTGTCTTTATTTATATACCTAAAACCACAACTGGAGAATATTACTGATAAATACAAACAGTTCAACAGGTTTAATCAGATAAAATCTTATGCCTCAGCTAATATCATATTTCTCTGACCCTGATGAAGACCTTGAGTCAATAGGCATTGGTCTGTTAGACTGCCTTTGCTAACAGATTAACGTTTTTTCGTTTGGAATAATAGTTTCAAATGTGACTTAAACAAGTAATACATCTCAAATTGTAAATAGCAGCTAATTTTCTTTTTACATCAATTAATTCTCTCATCTCTTCAGCTCCATATGAAATGCTTAGTTTTTCCGGACTGTGCTCTAATTGGACAAATGATACCAGTATGACTGTAAAGATGCCACCATTTTATAACACGATCCAAAATGGATCCTAAATCAGACCCACGGTGTGCTGAGCTGCTAATGTGCTCCTGACAGAGAATAAACTCATCAAAACAACTGTATAAAAACACACTTGAAAGATGCGTTGATTACAAAGCTTCTGTTTTGTCCCTTTTCAAACAATTTCAGCCTTCCAGGCTCAAACTAATGCAGCGCCTGAGCATCTAAATTAAATTTCTGAGGCTCGTTTTTTTTTTTTTTTTACCGAGGTATTCAAGATGCTTTCAGCTAGAGGAGGTTTAATGTCAGAGCGAGCACATTTGCTGTCAGCAGCCTTTAAGTCAATCCCTCCGAGTACTTCTACAGCGCAGTGGACATCTTTGCTCAGAGAGTGGATAAAGTAACCGAGAGCTCCGTCCTATCTGCCTTCCTCTCTCCGTCTCTCTGTGAAGCATCCTGGCTGCTCCTCACATCGCAGTGTTAATCTCGCCGTGTTGCCTTCCTGTGTACAGCTGGGAGTGGTGGGTGTAAAATTAAAGTGTAACACAACAGTCTCACGCAGGTGTCAAAATGACAAATATGACATTTCCCTTCTGAGATTTTATTAGTTCTGATATCATTTTGTATTCAGCCTGCCTGATGTGTCACTGGGCGCCGCTTTTCTTTCTTTCATTTTTTTTTTTTTTTATTACTATTTTGCTTCAGGACAAAATGTGATCATCATTATTATACGTCTAAAGCAGAGCAGCTGCGACTGCAAAGACAGAAAAAAAAGCAAGAAATGTATTCAGGATGCAATTCAAAAATCAAAATACACAGTTTGACTAGTGTGTTTGCTATTGTATAACCCCCCCAACTCTGAATCAATCATCTTACTGCAGAGTTTCTCAAACAATTCCTTTTAAAAGTGAGGCAGCGATTCAGAGTCACAGCATGATGATTAAATCTATACACCACAGAAGCGCCGACATACTGTTTTTTTTTTTTTTTTTCAGCGTTCATTTCCTAAATAACTGCAGAATCTCTTTATATGTTGCAAACTCTCTTGAGACTGAGCTGGAGTAGTTAGAGAGGGGAAAGACAAGACTGTATAAGCACACCTCCCTGTCTTTTTAAGGACACCTGTTGGGCTGCATGGCTCATCTCCTCCTCATTTAGCCGTCTGTCTGGGCTCCGTGGGGCTGATTACCAGGAAGAGCTGATTCCAGTTGCACTGCTTATCAGTCTAATTAGAGCCCCTGGCAGGTGACTTGAAGGAAGTTGTGTCTCACGGAGGTGCAGCGATTTGTACAGGCATGATGAGCTGCTACATATTACACGGAATAAGAAAAATCTACTAATAAAACAAATAAAGTAGACAGATGTGGCTTTTTGTGACACCCTTGTTAAAGGTGTGTCAGTGCGGGGGATGTATTTTCAGGGCCTTTCTGGGGTGCCCCGAGGAGATTCAATAAAGTATTTTGCATCACAAGAAAATTTCAAATGGTGACAACAAGTCAAGGGAACGAGGTGACATCTTGACTAACATCCTCTGGTAAAAGTATCAACTGTCAAAAAGTGAGAGAGCATTTGAGACAGGCTATGGTTCTGTGGAGAGCGCCTCGATAGATGCAACAGAGAAAATGGAGAATGAAATGAAAGCTTGATTTAAAAAAACAAAACAAAAAAAAACAGAAAATCAGACGAAGAAAGACAAGAACAAGAAAAAAAACTGAGAGGCAGGGGCGGAAAGATATCGAAAGGAGTTGAGGACAGAGGAAGAATCCACAGGAGGCGAACAAGTTTTCCAGTTAGTGTATCAGTCACCGGTAAAAGGTCACTAGTCTGCCGTTCGCACATCCAGGTGCTAATGTAACACCTCTCACACCTTCCTCGGCTGCGTGAGTCTGGCTGCCTGCAGGTTGGTGGGCAGAGAGACTGTTGTTTGTGCTAGAATAATATGCTGTAATCCCCCGTCTCAGATGTGGCCTTAACACAGGTAATTGGACTTGGAGTGTGAGGAAGCCTGTGGCTAGACACACGCACACTGCTGCGATGCACACAAACTGCAGTCTGATTTGAAATAACAATAGAATCGCTCATATTCTCAAGAAAAGATTGCAGGCCACTTAGGAAGTATAGCTGCTTTGTTTCTGGTTTTACACAGATTTTTGTCACACTCAGGATTTCTCTGCATGTTGAAGCGGTGTGCGTGGGGCTGTAGGAAGTGAGATAATCAGTATGTAAAGAGTTTCAACACTGGATTATTTTTTTAATCCTCCCCAAAGAAAAATACAGGAGCAAAAGCTTAAGGAATTAAATTAAATAACCCAATCGCCAGAATAAATGTTGGCACTGTACGTTTTTGCAAACATGGACATGTTACATTAGTGCGTCATCGTGTAGCAAATTGAAACTTTTCGTTTATTTACGCTATAATAAACCTAACGTGGTCAGGTTGAGGTAAAAAAAAACACTTGGTTATGGTTAGGAAAAGATTATGTTCTGGTGTGGAGCTTTAAGTGGGCATATTTGGCTGAGAGTGTGGAGCTGGATGACCAAAAGATGAATCTGACTGAAAACTAGAGGACACTGTGGTAGGGACTTTACAATCACAAGGTAGCCCCATCCTTAAGGTTATCCTAATTTATTGTCTATCTTCCTTTTAAATGGGACCATCATTCTGTATTATAGAAGACTTGAAACTAGTGACTAAGACCATAATAACAACAAACGTATTTATGTCTTGCAACCCTAACCATGAAAAAATGCAAATGTTTATTACATTTTGTGTCATGTCATAGCACTCCAGAAATGCTTGTTATTATTACGTCTTTTGTTAGATTTCATAGAATGGGCAGAGCATGAACCAGACTTCCACCAGCCGTGGCAGCTACATCAGGTTTAGCCCTGTGACTAATAATTAATATATCTTACTAATATATCTCTCTACAGCAGCAAAAGTTATAACTAAGTGGGCTATGGCTGAGGCTACAACATATGCACAATTTTAATTAACTTGGTTATGGTGGGCCAGTGAGCCCAGACACTGTCATGTGCACTCTGTATGACAAAAACACAGAGTAGGCGGGTAAAAAAAACAGACTTTAGCAGTGATCAGGAATAGTGGTCCTAATTTCTTTGCATTCAAACAAATCCCATTCATCTGCTCCCACCTGCAAAAAAAGGTAAAACCTTCTGCTTCTTGAAAATTGGTGTAGGGTCCTGCAAGATCCCGATCTCAATACAGTGCTCTATATTAAGCAACTACGTGTATATTTGAGACCTACTTTTAAGGGTTCACCTTATAAAAGAAAAGAGCTGGAAGTATTAAAAAGTCTGCTGGAGGCGGCGTTTTCGACAAACTAACATTAGCTCTACTACCTACCTAACTACCACAAAGGGTTTACAAAAGGTCAGTTAAAATACATCTTTATACTTTTTATATTATGATCCACCATATCTTTAGGCCAGACATACTTTAATACCTATGCAAAGGTAAAGCCTCAGGTATTTAGGCATGCTCACTTTCTTTCTGGGGGAGTGCTCATCATATAAATGTATATATATCTATATTCCTTTGCTTTGTGTCATCCCAAGTCAATCTGAGGTGGATACTGGAGTTAAATTGAAAGCCTTAAAGAGTGGTCTGAGATAGGAACGAGTTATCACCTCCACAGAGAGTCCTGAGAGACACAGCGCTCTTCTGTAGCAGTCCAGCCTGATGCATACAGGCCACTGACCCATGACAGTCAGCCCATATCGATTTAAGAGGAGGCAGAGGACACGGAAAGAAAGAGAGAGACAGAGGGAGGGAGGAAGGGGAGGAGGAAAGAAATGAAAAACAGTGAGGAGGCCAGGGAGCAATATCCCTCTTAAAACTTATCCATAATTCATTGTCTTTTCTTTCTTCCTTCCTTCTATACTTTCTTTCTCTTTCAGATGGTTGCACGGCAGGGGAATGTTCATTTTTAAGGGGGATTAGCAGCGACCTATTTTGAAATGCATCCCTGTAGTACAAGTTTCTCATGCGTGCGCACATACACACATGTACAGTACAGTGTAAGGACACACACTTGCAGCCTGGATCGTATAGCCAGGGTCCGACTGTGGGGAAGACAGTAACGTGGCCAACAGAAATCATTTGTATGTTGGAGCGACGATTATTCCCTGCTTCTTGAAATTTTGAATTACAATGAGGTGAATCCATTATTGCAGATTTTAATACTTATGATGTATAAATAATAATTTCAGACATAATATGGGCATGTTTCTGCCAAAAGTGACTTATTGTGGCTGTTGCACCCCCAAGGAAGCAGGGTTTGTTAGGCAGTGCTGGGTTGATGAATAACTTTGAATAGTGGTTAAAAAAATGTCTTAACCATAAAAAAATCAACATTAAATTTAAGAGTTGCCTCAATCATGTCGAGCATGTGTAACAAAAAAAAGTTTAGATGTATTTTTTCTGTAGGAATAACATCCAGATTGGTCAAAGCAGGAACTACTGTTCTCTTTAACTAGTTACCATCTGTCTACCTTTACCATAACCATTACCATAACACATCAGGCCATACCCACAGTTTAGTTGCCATAACAAGGACATGCCCGTAACATTAGCTATACTGTAGTTGCCATATATATAGGAGCTAGCAAGCTTTTTTGAAACTTTGGCATTAAACATACAACACGTTCGACTCCAGGCTGCAGCTGCAAAACCTCGATCACATAAACACAGCATGTGTGGACTGTGGTGCGAGGGTACCGTCATTTGCGGATGTTAGTGGATTCACTTTTGCTTCAGGTAAGCCACAGTTGAAAACATGTTGCATCTATTTTGGTTTTGTCCACACGTGGTGACGTTTTGGATGACTCTGACATTTTTTTTCATTTTATTTTTTTCATTTTTTTTGTGCCATCAAACAACAATACTTGGGGATTAAGAAATGAATGTCCAAGTATTTTGAATACAGTTATTTTATTGGGTAATAGGTTTATTTTTTAACTAAAAGATAAAGTACATTTGATATTTCCAAATGTTCTCTCTTTTTTGAAACATTATTTTAGTTTGGAGGGCATTATCGCAAATAGACAGGAAACAATTAAGGACAATAAAAGAAAATGGAATACATTAGGGCTATATTTAGAGGACTGATGATCATGATGACTGTGTTTTTGTTTGTTTTGTTCTCAAGTTATAGTGTCCTTGTATCTGCACGGATTTTATTGTTTGTTTGTATTGCTGTGTTTTTTTTCTTCTTTTCTTTACTCGTTCTGTGACATCTGTTTGTGGCATGTTGCTGGATTATGATGTGTTGGTAATATGGTGAATCTTACATGTATTGTTTTAATGTCATGAATATAATTTTTTTTTTTTTTTTAAATGTTGCAAACCATTTGCGCTGTATGGGAGCTAAACACAGGCACGGCATTGCATCACATCCTATTTTCTTGTGAAAAAATTTGTTCTGAGTCCATTAAAATTAATTGACAGGATGTTACAGTCAACTCAGAAAGTCGGGGAGGGTGTCCATTTTTAAGTTATGTTAAAACCTGTTAAGCTGTTAACAACAACGCAATAAATTAGGTGCAGAACCTTGAAATAATCTTGCTGATCTAAATATTTTTCTTAAACGGTTCCACCCTTATTGTGTCGTATATACAGCACACTGCTTATAGAAGCTAAAGTGGTACCAAGAAAATCAACCGCAACAACTAATTTTTTTAAATGCAATCAAACAGTACAGCATATCTCACCTAATTAAGGTAAAGATAGCTATAAAATCTAGTTCTTTCCAAGCCACAGCGGTGCATAACACTGTAGATGTCACTGTGCAATATAGATATCCACCTGCAGAGTTCAGTCACTCCCACAGCTTTGCAGTCAGTGGGGGGTTCATGTGTTTTGTATGACAAGACGCACAGAGGCTGCATGTAAATACAGCTGTGCCGTGGGCATGTCCTGGCGTTCATGCTTCTCACAATGTCCAAAAAATTAGCTTGTTACAACCAACATTAGGAAAAGAAAAACAACAGTATTGGACAGAGTCAGTTGTGGAAAAATGTTTCTTTACATCCACGTTTTTTCATGTTTAAGCCTCTGTAGAAACTCAAACACATCTGTCTGACTACACGCAAACAAAACATCTAAATCCACATGAAGGACGCAGCCAGCAGTTAGTCATGGCTGCGACTCGACTTAATCACTGCTTATGCCGCATTACAGGTAAAAAGGGGGCAAAAGCGGTCGACAAGCACACAAACAGATATAGAGAGATGCACAAAGCAAGTGAAAATTGAACATCTGTCTTTTTTTCTTTCAAGCCCCGTGCCAAAGAAAGCTGGTGCTGCACCTGGACATGAATTATAGAGAGGCACTTGGATGAGGGGGATGGAAGAAAGAGACAAGAGGAAGAGAGGTGAATGAAAATTAGGGGACAGGGTGGATTTCATGTCTCACCCATCTGGAGACACTCACTGGGTGGCTCTATGGGATCAACGATCAATTCATTGCCAATAGCTGCCAGTAGGGAAGAACACTGTGATATATGCTTTGTAAAAAAAAAAAAAAAAAGAAGTTGTATTAAATTATGCATAATGGCAAATAATAGCAGAATAAATGCGTTTCAAAAAAATGACAGCTCATTGTGTATCCTTGTTACGAAATGGCCCTCAAATTCTACACTATGTTTTCAGACAGCTGTAATCCTTTAGGAAAAAAAATATATAATTATTCTCAAAGAGGAACTACAAAAGCAAATAGTGCTTTGAAGATGGAAAGCCCGAAATGTCACCCGCCCGCTTTGAAGCTCCCTGGCTCTCTTTGTTTCTCTACACTTGTAGCTCACAAAACCACTGACAGAGCGCACTGCATTCAGGGGCCAATTTAGTGCGGATGTACCATTAAGAGAAAAAAACCCCACACATACACACATAAAAACAGATGAGCGTGGATGTTGATATACTGTAGGAAATCACAAACACACACCTGGAAAGGCTACATCATGCCGCAAATGTATGGCCGTGTCGCTTTGTTTTGCATCAACCCTTTGTGGTTTCAAGCACTTTAAGTGTCATCTGCCGCCTCTTTGATACTCGCAAGTCCATTAACAGCCATATTCAACAAAAAACAACATATATCTCTTCAGTGTATATCTTTAAACTCATAATAAAGAGTGTTTACAACTGTAGATGAGTCACTCTTGAGTTCATTTTGAATATTTTACTGCTGGTTTAGAGAAGACTAGAGAGGTTGTAGTGTAGAGCTGTTTGTTAATTGTGAGGCTTCTTAGTTGTGAGGCTTTGCTGCTTTTCTTATATATTCCTTGATGACGAATTAAATATCTTTAGTTTTGGTGGTTTGATGATATTAAACTTAAGTAGAATTGTTACTGTCATTTTTCGCTAAGGGTTAGAGTTAGGATCATTTCATAAACTAAGAAATGAATAGATTCATTAAGAAAACAATTGGCAGATTAATCAAAATTGAAAATAATACTTTGTTTTAGCTCACCATAAAGATTTGATCGACCTAACCCACTTAATTATTATAATACATCTCCAGTGTTCTAAACTACAAGGTTTACATTTTCAAAGTGATTTTACTGGCTAGCTCTCATTCTCAAGGGATCAAATATGGCAGCATGGTCAATGGCCATCGGCGTCTGATTCTAATGCACAAATTTTAGGATAAATTCAGTTTCCACTCTTGTTTTCATCCCAACTTCCTGTAACGCAGTGAGGCATTAGGGTGAGAGGGAAAAGCCAGAAGAGGAGTGCTGGATCACGGGGAGGAGACAAAACCCCGACACGCCTTCCCCAAGCGTCCAAAACTGATGCTATAGGGGTGCCTAGGGTATTATAGCTGGAAATGACGGCCCTCTGACCACGTTACTGTATTTATTTGACAAGTTGAGATTGAGAACATGTTGGATTTTATTGTATCATGTTTCAGATTATTCTGATAGCAACGTTTTTATAGTAAAACAATGTGACACAGCATTGTACATTTTTTTGTTGTTGCACAAATGACATTTTTTCTTAGAGAGAGAGATGGGAGAATGAGGCAGAGAGAAGTTTCTGTTTGTAAAGAGTAAAATGAGTAAAATTGCCAGCTTTAATGCCCCTTAAAATGTAAGACATAAAGAACACATATTCTCTCTTGTGCAAGTCATTTGGCCTATTATTTAGTCCTAAAAATGTGATTATCTTAAGTTATATTTGTGCTTATGGGGTGAGACAATATCATCTGTTGCAAGAAACGTGCTAAATCAAGCATCAAATTCCCGATATTAAAACAAAGATCTGCATTAGCTTGCCTTGTTTCATAAATAAGGCGTTTACTTTTGGTAAGAAAGAATTACGTTCAGTGAAATGTAATGTGTTCTCGAAGGTTGCATCATTCTCACGCAAACAGGAACATAAAGTCTGCAACTAAACTTCTCTATAAGTCAAAGACCCTCACATATTTTCAGTTGAGTATAATGGGAAATGTTTTAGTGCTTTTCTTTTATTGAATTATGAGTCATACAGTAGCAGGAGACGGAAAGAAGCTCATTTACATAGCTGTTTGTATCTGCTGCCTCATAAAGTAGCACCCATCAAGTATACAAACCACTGTGCACACAACAAACAAGATGCACAAGTGCCTGCTGTTCTCGACATGAGGGCCATCAGCACATGGTCTCTTCACTGTGGGTACAGGCATGGAAGATGAAGGGATGGGGGGAGCATAGAGATGAGGGAGGGGAAGTGGAGGGCTCGGGATGAAGCGAAAGGAGAATAAGAGAGTGCTGGTGGTGGCAGAATGAAGAGGAGGTTGGATTTTCTGCTCAACATGGTGCTCAAACCCGCAGCAAGTATTCGCTATCTCTGTGGTCAGACAGCTTGTTCAGCACCTGCTGTTATTGTGACAAAACCTCGAAGAGAATACAAAACGTCAAGATCCCAAAGGTGGTTACAGACACATCTGGACAGGTTTAGAAAGCAAAAAAATCTTAATTTTCTGGTCTTTGTGAACAGTATTTATGACAAAGATAATGGTTTTACTTTTCCACATTCTGTTTAGCTGCAGAGAGAGAAAACTCTGATGTGTGACTGTCTCATTATGACTTTGTGGCAAAGGGTGCCGTTTTGTCAGTTCATAAAACATGAAGCTAGTGAGCCATTGTGCTAATATGCTCACCACCACGTGCGAGAAAATGTGTTGTTGCCAGCCGTCCTGCGTGGCTCAGCAGGAAATTAGATCATGGTAAAGACCTAGATAAAAATCGCACCATCAACAGTCTGGCTCAAATCCAGAGAAGATCAATTATAAAAATTTGGAGTCACATAATGACGAGTCCCTGCAAACTGGAACTGTTTGTAGCAAACAAATTCACAAATAATATATTCATTAGTCTTTCATGTACACTCAGTATGACTGCAAATCTTTGGAGAAACTGCTGGGCAGATTATCTTCAAAATAAGAAATATTAAGAAGTGGAGAAGTCTAACACGTCATGCATAATATGGACAAAATACTCTGTTAGGAAATATGTATATTATATATTGGAATACTGATATCTACTGTGATATAAAGCCCCAACTATTTATTTAATCGCCAACTATTGATCAATCAGTTTGAGCAATTTCTTAAAAGAAAAAGTCAAAATTCTCAGATTTCAGCCACAGTTAACTAACTGCATATCTTTGTGTTGCAGACAACACAAGACATCTGAGGAAATCATCTCGGGCTTTAGGAAACACTGATCAACATTTTCACCATAGTCTGACATTTTTTAGAACAAATAACTAATCAGTTAAGAAATCATCAAGAAAATAATATACAGATAAACCAGAAAAGGAATCATTGCTAGTTGCAGATCTACAGTATTGTGATGCTGAAAATTTTCAGAAAAACTGATTAATACACTGTATGCTTTGTAATTAATACAGTGAATTAAACAGAATATTGACGCAATAATCATAGAAGAAGATACAGACCAGCAGCTCTGTGAGGCTGTACTAAACTAAACATCAGTATGAAAGCATGCTCACAACAACAATGCTAACATGCTGAGGTTTAGCATGTGTAATGTTTACCATTTTCACCATCTTATTCAACATTTAGCAGCTTACTAGACACCAAGTGCAGATGTAGTTTTGTTTTAGTATTTGGTCATAAACTGAAGTTTTGGAAAAAGCCAAATTTTGACCTGATGGTGGCACCGAATTCAAATCCTGGGAATTTTTACAGCTCATCACATGGAGAACAAATGTGTCCACTACATTGAATGGTAATCCGTTCAATTGCTGTTGAGACATTTAACTCATGGTGGCAGTAGATGAAAAGTCAGGGGGTCCTATAAGTAGGATTTAGCCTCTGGACATCATGATTGGCTGGTCCAACATGATCCGAAATATTCAAGGGACAGCTAACACTGCATACACGGAGAAATCTCAGATGGTAGACCAATTCATAAAGCAATACAGCATACATCATACACTCACATACTGTGTAATGCTACTATAGACTATTGTATTTTTGTCACATGAAGCATAAAGGGGAACTACTATGCTTCCTATTTTCTGTAACGTATATAATGTTAAACGTTGCCAAAGTTTCAAAAAATTAAGTAAACGGATGTAAAAAATAATCAAACTTTTCTAAATACCTTGTTTCTAAAAATTTTTTGTACTTTCAGCTCATAACGGATTTCTTTTTCGAGTCATCTGCTCCAGGTACGCTACTGCAAGTGCTACATTGTATAGCCTACACGCTCACGTTAGGGAACCATAAAATATAACCTTGATTGCTGGTGGGATGAATTTGTCCCTGATTTTGGATCACATGCCTGCCAGAACATGTCCAGTTGTGTTTAGAAGCTTTGATTGATGAATGTTCAAAGTAGAAAGTGCTGTTATACTGCATTACGGTCATTCCTTGGCTGTATTGACAGCACAGAGATGGTGATATACATAAAATGTTACTATGAATTGTGATGGTGACACACTTTCAAAAAAAAAGTTAAAAGTAATACTTAAAAACAAAATTTGTTGTCATCTTTCTTCTTCTTCAAAAAAGTACAAGCACTAAAAGATGCAAAGTGTTACTTATGAGTTTTGACATCAGTATGAATATATTCATAACCTTGTCAGAAAGTTGGATCTTCTGTCAAAACACATTTTAGGACAGACAATGTGTTTCATGTGATTCAATTTAAAAATGCTCAGCGATGGCAATTGAGGAAGAACCTTAATACCCTGGCATCATGCTTTGACACACTTCACATTAAAACATATTGTTGCATTCCTTTCTTAATCCATGTCTTTCTCATCTCAATGCTTTTTTTTCTTTACCCAATGAAACAATGCATATTCAGTTTTTGTTTACGAACCCTGGGTCTCTCCGGGTGTCTGAGAAAGGTTGCTCCGTTGTTCCAATTTGCGTTGTGTTTCACCCCCTACTCATTAATCTCCCTCCATTCGCTGATAGCTTCGTTTCGTCCACTAGAAATCGCTTTCAATTATTCATGCCTATTTTCCACAAATACCTTGGAGATGGAATTAGCAAACAAACAATGCCAGGCGACACTAATCCTCGTCTACAGCAAAGATCCTTTAATGCACTAGAGATCTGGCCGGCTGTTGACAGGCACCTGTTACTGTCTTCAGCTGCTTCGCAACAGCAATGTTGACACAGTAAATATGTTTGCAGGAGCAGTGCAGCCCTGACCCTACGCCGAGGTGCAGGGATAACACTGAAGGAGAGAGGAATAACGAAGAGCAGGAGAGCATGGAGAACGGGAAGGAGCACGACTGAAAAGGATAAACAGGATAAAGGGGAGTGTAAGACACAGCTCAATTCATCGGTCGGGACATTCTCCGCGCCTCCACACAAAAGCAAACGTTTCCACATGACACCTTTTTCTGTGAGACGAGCACAAAGAGTCAGCGGCTGATGAAAGACTCTCAGGGCCAGGGACAAGGATAAAAACTACATGTTTAAGACTGATTTCCAGATGCCCTGTTAGAGCATTTTTATTAGCTGTCTTTGAGAGCTTGAGATATTTCCTCCTCCTGCAGGCACTAGAAGTAAAAACTACAAAAAAACAAGATATAGCATTGTGACCTTGGAATTAAAAAGACATCCAACGCCCTGCTGGAGAAGTTTCCACCAAAACAAAGCCGCAATATCTCGCAGTTTACTGTGACTCATCTGGTTATCGAGCATCCTGCAGCAAGCGAGCACACATGCACACACACAAACGCATGCACGTGTGGAGTAAACAAATTGTTGTGTACCTACTGAAAAAGGCAGCACAAGTTTCTGAGATCAACAATGCATAAATGTTAAGGAAGACAGACAAGTGAGATGTGTCATTACGAATAAGCATCATTGTGCGTTTATGTTTGCAAGTGTGTATATAGTTTATATATGTGTGTGTGTGTCTGTGTGTGTGCGCCCTCTAGCATGGAAGATGATGCAAGGGAGCCTGGCAGGGCACTACCGAGTCTGAAAGAAGATAGTGAGACTGACGGTTTAGACGACTGAGAGCTGGGCTTGTAGCTGGATGACACACACACTCTTTTGCACACTTTCTCACACACACTTTCTCAGACACACACACATACATACACAGAGCCAGGGGCGATGGAGGAGAAGAGACTGAGGAAGACTTTGATCACCGAACTGAGCACATTCAAGCACTCAACCAGAGAGGGCAGTCAGTGATGAGGAGGAGAGAGGAGAGTGCCCAGGGAGAGACGAGGGGGGAAAGAGCGAGGAAGAGGGAGGGAGCAGGATCGGGTTGTTTTCTGACCTCTACGCTCATTGATACAGATGTTAAGGCACGAACACTCAGACAATCGGGCATCCGACACAGACACCGTCAAGCTCTGTTGTATTGAAAAGAAGAAAAAAAAAAAGGTTTTCTTGACATGTTTCTTGATCGTGCAAACCCTGCTGACAAAACTAATTTCATTTCAGCTGTATGAACGCCGTGTCTCAACGTGAGCATATTGAAAGCGATGGCAACATTCAGAAAATGTAATTCACACTTATTTCTTTAGCCTCTAGCAGCTTGCTGATAGTAAATATTACAATATCAAGCCAGATACACACAAGTGTGTCACATAGGAAACCCCGTGGCTTATATTACCTTTACAAACAGTGTATGTCCGAAAACATGCAGCCATAGCACTACAGATCTGTCCTCCACGCCTGAGATGCAGGTGGATAAACCATTGTGCTGTTTGCGAAGAGAGCAGGTAATTATCGTTGGCATTTTGACAAGTGTTTGCCAGAGTGAAGGTCAACTCTGTCTGCGTGGGAGATCTATGCTAATCTGCTCAGCTGGAAAAGACTACCACTCACCACCCAAATGGTAGCTAGCACCATTATGCAGCCGCAGCTACCGTGTTTTCACTTTAGAGTTCTCTGCAACGGTGTGTGTGTCTGTGTGTGTGTGTGTGTGTGTATGTGTGCCTGCAAGCAGATCAGAGAGAGTACGAGGCCTTCCCACAGAGAGGAGAGAACAGACAGACAGACAGAATCAGGCAGACAGACCGACAAATGGAGTAAGATAGAGAAGAAACTCAGTTATATTTAGGCTAAGTCTCTTATGTTTCAAGAACAAAACAACAGACATAGTGTGGGCAGAGTGCACTTCACATCTGCCCACGGAGTATAATAGTCTCTCCTCTTGGCTTTAAGGCAAACTTATCGTTATAGTGCGTTTCAATCCACTTGTTTTATGCAAATTTTCAATTTGTGCATTAAAAAAAACAGAGTCCACAACTACATTTAATTTTTAAATGAATTAAATATTGCCAAAAGGTTTTGGCACTTGGCCACAGTGGTAGACGTGTGAAAAAAAAAAAGGGGAAAAGAAAGAGACGGTGAATAAGTCCAGACCTACATGAAGCATTTGACTTAAAGGAACAGTGTGCGACATTCAGTGGATTTAGTGGCATCTTGCTATGAGGATTGAAGATTGTAACCAGCTGAACCTTCTCCTGGTTAGAATTCATTATGTGTTCAATGTTCACGGGGGTCTTACCAGGAGCCAAATCATCCACAGAGGTCTCTTCCTCTCCAAAATAAAAAGACCAGGTGACTAAAACCAGAAAAAAAAAAACTGAAAAAAAAGTTTCTCATTACAAATCAGTGTTTTCAGGAGGTTTTGACCAGGAGCCGATTTATACAGACTCCAAGATTTAACTGCTAAAAAAACTGGACTACTGTAGAAACACGGCAGTGCAAAATGGCTATTAACATGGATGCTCCTTATGTAGATAATATATATATAACTCATTCTATGGCAAAGAAAATACAAAAAAAATCTTATTTTCAGGTGATTATATGCTAAAGAAAAGATACTTCTTATATTATATTCAATTTCTGCAAATACATCCACCTAAATCCGCCACACTGAACCTTTAAACCTCCAGAGGAAACAGAAATGCAAATTAATTTTTCATTTTCTTTAAATTTTAAATTTTCTGTAAATTTGTGCAACATTAGCATGACCTGCCTACTGTCTATTCCCCCAAAATACACAAGAATCTTACCACGAAATTTCTGCTGTTACTTATACAGTACTTACTACTTATGATACAACTATATGAGTGAGAGTGTGTGTGTGTGTGTGTGTGTGTGTGTGTGTGTGTGTGTGTGTGTGTGTGTGTGTATGTGTGTGTATTTGTGACAGACACAGAGGCAGAAACACGGGGGCAGACATTGTCTACGTCCACGTCTCCCCGCGTGTCTCCCTCGGGTGACAGCCGTGTGTCAGGGTCTCTGCTCTCTGCTCCAGATGGCCCAGTCAGTTGCTCCCAAGGTCCCCAGGCTCCCAGCGCTCATTGACCAGGGCCGGGGTTCTCACGGCCTGGGGGCCCGCGGACTCATTGCTTTGGCCTGGCCTCTGGGGCCTTTGGGGCCTCAGAGGGGCTCTGGGGTCGCCCAGCCGTGACAGCCAAGACAATAGGAGTGTCCTCACCCAGCTCCCACCCACCACCTACCAGCCTCTCCTAACACACACGTATACACACACTCATCATGGCGTTTGGCCTGGCGTTCTTGACCACAGTTGGTCAACATCGGCCTAGTCACCAGACCAATAAAATAAAAGTATAATTATAATAAAAGTTGTCACAAATCTGGCAGATGACTGAAAAGTCTATCACAAATTAAAAAAATAATGACAAGACTTATTTAAAGGGAAAATACCCTCCTGCAGATAACTCCCCCTCCCCACTGCAAAGTGCATAAACATATGGAAACAGGTTTTTAGATCAAATCCATCACCAGCTACAAAATGTTGCTTTACAGTGAGCAAAAGTAAGTCTAGCAGATCCAATTTCCCCCAACTGAAGGTGATTTACATGTTTAGAAATCACAATTTAGATTGAGAGGAAGCAAGAAGGAAAAAAAAGTTCTAAAAAACACGTTTCAACATTGGTTTTAACAGCTTGGCTGCCACTTCATCAAATATTGAATAAATCATTTTCTTGGCACAGTATGAACACAGCTGCAAAAAAAATCACACACACATACACACACACACACTCAAACATGCACACATCCGCACACGCACGCACAAACACGGACACACAGAATGCCTTGTAGTTTTGATAAAGCAGCAGCTTTCTCTTTTGTTTTGCAGCCGAGCAGGGATTAGGCAGTGCGGGTCTTTGTCCTGCGGTTTTCCAGTTGAGCAGAACACAAGAGCCTCTACCTCCACTAATACAGTCAGACCTCCCAGCAGGCCTTTCACCACACAGCCGCTAAGAACCTGCTGCCCAAAAGATGCTTTTCAATGAGTTATCAAATCTCCTCTATACTGTCCATGCCTTTCAACCGAGTCTCTTTGTCTATTCTTTTCAATGGAGCATTGAACACATCAAATAGAACTGATGGGCAGATAGATGGACAGCACAATGTAGCAGAGCCATATTAACCTCCTTCAGACGCTGCAGAGTACAGTCAAGGTAACACCGGTGAAGGTTAAATATATTGTTGCATCTGAATGTACATGAACCGAATGTATGCACCAGTATGTCTCATAAAAACCAACCACAGCCATTTACAGTAAAAGTGAATTATTCCAGATAGTTTTCCAACAGGAAAATGAAAATAAATTCTAAACACTTGCTGATTCAAGCCTCTCAGATGTAAAGAATTGCTGCTTTACTTTGTCTAATTTAATTTAGAAGTAAATAACTTAACTTTGGGTTCAACCAGTCACCAAATGAAAATGCTGGCATTTTACGTTCAGCAAATTCATTACATGTGTAAGTTCTCTAGGCGTCATATCAACTTTTTTTTCATTGAAAGTGGATATGAGCTGACTATCAGCAGGAGGAAGAGGAGATGGCGTGATGGCGAGATGGCTGCCAAGCTGCAGACCACTGTTCTAAACAAACAAAGAGTCATTGCTGTATTTCCAGTGGTTTTTAGCAACTTGTCGCTACATTTCCAGCCTGTATAGTACTATGAAAAGCGGTTGCTTTTTACCAAGATAACTCTGTGTTCCCTGCTGAGATAGCTCCACAAAAAGCAGTTGGTTGTTTTTGTTTTACCAAGACATCGCTGCGTTTCTTGACAGGATAGTGCCACCAAAGGTGGTTGTTTATTACTGAGATATCACTGATTCATGCTGGGACAGCGCCACAAGATGCTGTTCAATTTCTACAGAGACATCGCTGTGTTTCATGATGAGATAGTGCCACAAAAGCTGGTATTTTGAGCCAAAACATGCTCTTATGGCAACCATATCCATATTAATAAAGATGTTTCTGTGTCTGCGCATAACCGCACCTTAATCACACAAGTTTTATTTTGTCTGCTACATAATAGCATACAAATGCAAAATATCTGTCATTTACAGTCATTTATTTTAACATCACCTCAGACTCTCAAATCTTTATTTTGTGGCATTTTATTGGCCTTTGTAGATAATACGCATTATAAAGATATCTCCTACCATTTCTATGCATATGATATTAAACTATGCATCTCATTTAATCCTTCAAATGTCGCAAAACTGTTCAACAAAAGTATCTCAAGTCCTTATAAAAACATACAATCTTATCATAATGATAATTATTATTGTAAATATATATGTTTTATTTTTATTTTTTTTACTTTAATTTATAAAGCTTTCACGCAAGAAATGCAGCGCAATAAAAACGGGCCGGCAAGGAAATTTAGCATAAAAGGACATTTAAAAACAGTTTAAAACAGAAATTAAGTGCTTAAAATCACTAGATTATATCAAAAATTACAAAATCAATATAAAATATTTCGTGAGCTGGCTTCTCTTTTATCCATAGGTAGTGTATTCCAGGCGTAATTGACAAGGCCACATGCTTGATTTTCTTACGGCTGTTGCTGGGAACCTCCAGTAAACCAGCAGCAGATGATCATAGTGTTTGTGAAGGTAAATAGTTGACAAGGGAGTTAGCAATGTAGCTTTGTCTGAGGCTATTTAGACCTTGAAATCAATTCTAAATGTAACATGAAGTCAGTGCAGAGAAACTACAACTATAGAATAAAAAATCTTGCTTCTCTTTTCTCTTCCATTGAATCTACTCTCCACAATCTGGGTGTCCATGGACCAGGCTTTGAATCTTGACCAGCCTGTAAATTGTTTGCTTCTCTTCTGTTTATACCAGCTGAGGAACATTGCTAAATCCAGGCCCATTGTGTCCCTAGCTCAGATGGAGATGGTTATTTATTTCATCCCGTCTTGACTATTGCAATCCCCAAATGATTGCATTGGATGACGGTCTTCATCTGACGTCCCTGGATCACTTACAAGTGGTCCACAATGCTGCTGCCAGCCCTCCAAAAAGGTCTCATGTCATTTTGATTTTTTTACACTGGCTTCCAGTCAAATGCACGACCCAGTTCATCATTCTTGTATCACGTTTAGAGCTTTGTGTGGTCAAATCAAAAAGCCACAGCAGAAAAGCAGAGGAGACCACTGCTTTCATTTCGTTTTTAGTATTTTTTCATTTGATACTTTTTTATGTTTTTAGTGGATTTCTTTTTGTCTGTCTGTTGTGAAGCATGTCTGATTTTGAAAGCTTCTCATAAATAAACTAACTTGCTACATACTTAATGGAAATTAATCAGATATAAAGGATACCTTTTGCTGAATTCTCAACGGCATTCCTCAATTCTTTCATTTTCTAGTTTCACGACTGCTATAAAGCATGCTGTGCAGGCTCTCAGCAGCAGGTTGAGCCCAGAATACAGCAGGGCGTTTGATGAGTTCATTAAGAGGCCACGTCATTTATGCACAGTCACACATAAGGCAATGGTCAGCCAGGATTACCCAGGTGGCCGCTGCATGTGGGTGTCAGTTTGATTTTCAAATTCCACTTAAACCATGCTGTTGCTCCACAACCTGGTCACCACTGTGAAATCACTCTGCCATTGCCATATTGTATTGAATTCATTGTCATGCGTGCATATTTGGAGTTGGAGTATAGCTAGAAAATGATTTCAAACACTAAAAAGAGAGTTTCTGGATTCACGTTGTTTTTAATACTGGGAGGAGAGTGGGAAGTCCACTCCACCTCACACTGCGGTGGTCACAGAGGGGGGCTCGGGAGAAAAAGCTCTAGCAGGATTTGATCTAAGGTCAGTAGGGGCACACTTGTAGCTCCAGAGACATAGGAGTTAACCATCGTGCTATCTAAAAGTGACATTTTTACATTTTTAATATAATTCAGAGGTGTAACCCGCGATCAGTTGGGATTGAACAACGATGACAACGATGCGTCCGAAGAAGTTTGATAAGCTCCTTCTGTCGCCTTTTACAAATCACTATTCAGGTGGGCTGTATTCATAATTCATCACCGTGGGTCAGGCTGATGATCATGTTGACTTAACATTTGGTCTGACATTTCAGCCCAGCTCATGCCTGTCATTAGCTCTCGCCACACGCCACCTCATCAAAGTCAATCACACAAGAGAGGAGGTAAAAAAAAGGACCCCTTTACACCTTGCATTAAAATGCTTCTTGTTTCCCAACTGTATCTAGAAGATATGATCTAACCTGGTAGCAATAAATGTCTCCAGTGTCCGCATTTAGATCCGACTCTTGATCAAAGAACCCAACAGTTGACTTGGCTGTGATATAAATTGCCAAGTTTTGCGTGTATATGTTCATCAAAACCAAACTGAAAGCTTGAATAAGCTTTATTACTGCTGTCTTGCTAGTCGCTTAGCTCGCTAACTGGCCAATGGCTGCTACCTTATCAGTTTGTAACAGTCGCACAAGGTGGGTGCATTTACACCTGTGCTTTCATGTGTACTTTCAACACTATTCGATTGAAATCCGTGGATCGGCGATAAGGTAGAAAGGGAGAAAGCTTTCTCGAGCTCAGATGCTAGGGGGCAACCATGGAGGCTAGCAATAATCAAGTTCTTAAATATACGCAATGAACAAATTTTATTTTAAACAAAATATTCATCACTGCTTATTAAAAGAACAAAAAAATAAAAATTGCACTGTATATTGATAAAGGTAAATAATTCATAACAAAAAAAAAATAAAAACTCCTGAAAAGTATTTTCTTTTTGTTTTGGTATACAACCACTGCGATGAAAACAACAGGTGGCTGGCCCCATGACCTGAAAAATTTACTGGTCGAAACTATTAGCTGTTGTCCTTATCATGCCAGGACCTGCACATAAATTGAGATACCAGAAAAGACAGGAGAAGGAAAAGAGGGAGTTGGAAAGGGCTTCAAACCCAAATAATTATGAAATTACCAACTTTTATCAGTTAGTTTAGAAAGCTGCTCCCACACAGGCTGAAGAGGCAAACAGCCAGGAGCAGGGCTGCAACAATGTGAAATTTTTACAGTATGAAAATCATCAGAAAATATCCCAGTTTCACAGTATGATTACACAATTTTTTTTTTGAACAGTTAAAATAACCCTTTAAGAAATGAAGACCCCCTTCTGAAAAGAGTTAAATTAAATGTGAGACTCTCTGTCTGGTTGCATTTTTATAAATACCATAGATAAGCAAATGTGCACAGCCAATTTTCACCGTATTGGTTAAAGCTGGTATATCGCTGCAACCCTAGCCCGAAGTGTCCCTCAGGTAATATGTATGTGTTAATATGAGTACAGCTAATTTCAGCCATTTCTGTGACAGGTCTGAATGAAGAAAGAGAAAAAAAGAGGGATGTTATTATACAGTACAATTATTACACCTCATACAGGAGAGGTGAATCTGCAGCTGCTGTAATATTTGCTCACTTCATCATTTTGTTAAACAAACGGTGCAGAAGTGGCATGACGGTAAGGGATAAATACAGATACACACTGTAATCCAGCAAACACACACACACACACACACAAACACACACACACACACACACACACGCAACAACTCACACTCTAAAACCACTGAACCAAAGCTCAACCCGCGGCCCAACCTTTCTTGCGGTAAATCTGTATCATCAGCCATCATCCAGCACGTCCCTGATAGGAAACGAGTTGGTGCCAAAAAATGTCACTGCATAGAAAAAAGCTGTAGCAGCAACACATTTCAGCCAATAACAACACCACCATGTTGATTCCAGTGTTGTGATATTGGATGATATTGACTGTTGGGAGTATTGCTGTGCTTCTCAAAGTCATTTCCGACCAAAGCAAGGACATCGACACATCACACACACACACACGCATCAACAGCAACACTGGGCAGATCGGAGTGCAGACAATGAACAGGGGAGTGGAGGCATACCGACAACCCTCCTTTTTGTGGGTGACAGCTCTCCATCAGTCTACATCAAACAAGTGCATACATGCAGCCACACACACACACACACACACACACACACACACACACACACACACAGTGTATGCTCTCTGAGTGATTGGCTGGTGCAAACCTGTTTCAACCTGTCAGCCTGTTGGACATAACAGAGGACCAAATAAACTGTCCTGCACACTGTATATATAAATATATATATATATATATATATATATGTGTGTGTGTGTGTGTGTGTGTGTGTGTGTGTGTGTATGTGTGTAGACAGGAGACATGTGCACACTAGACTCATCATCCCAGTAATTGATGGTCATCTGTCATTGCACACTGTTGATAATCTTCTTTGGGACGGGGGTTTGTCTGAACAAGATGAACACCAGCCTATCTACTGTATCGGGAGAGACTAATCTGTGTTCTCATTTACTGAAGCACAGACGGTGACAGAGCGGTCTGGCTAGTGAAAATGAGATGAATCACAATGAAGGTCGTCAAAAGCAATCATTGTGTGATAGGTGACATGTGAAGAAAAAAAAATGTATCGACTGCTCTTACCTGCAACTTGAACCAGATCTGCAGTGGTCACGTTCTTGGGGTTGGGGCCAATTCTGAATGTCAATGCTGGACCCAAAACACTGCAGAAAAACAGCAAAGAAAGAGCGAAATGAGCAGTTGCATTAAAAGGAATAGTTTGGGAAATATGCTTATTTGCTTTATTGCTGAGAGCTAGAAAAGAGGTTAAACACCACTCTCGTATCCATTTAATGCTGGCCCTACACCAAACAAATTTTTAAGCAATTTTTTTGTTGCAGAAAAATGTCCAATGTGGGGATACGATCATGAGAGTTTAAGCCCAATTGGGTTACTCCAGTGATCTTAATGGTTTGGTGTAAGTCATAAAACTCAGTCTGAAGTGTGTTAAGTCAGTGTTTTACTTGACTTGATGTTCACAAAAATCAAACATGTTTTATATTATCATAAGTTTTCAGTCTTTGCTCATGCAAATACCGAATTTCAATGGCATGAACATCGTCAACAGGTAATAAGTACACTCTCTCGAGCACCAAATAGGAAGCAGCAAACTGGGTAAATAGTAAACATAAAGGGGAGGCACAAAAACATGAAAAAGTCTTGGTTCTCTCAGACTGTGAAGAAGGTGTTGAACCAGAGTCGGTGTTTAATTCAGCGTGTATCTTTATCTGATCTACCAACCACCACTTATTTTAGAGAGGAATTTTCATTTTGAAACTGTTCGCCTATTATTCCCACAGTATCCTCCCACTAAAATAGCCCAGCTAACCAAGGGAGAGTGGTTGCTAGTTGAGAAGACATGACTGTTGTATTTGAAAAGAACTTTTAATTCAATGCTAACACTTTTATATATTGCTGTATTGTTTGAAGTTGCAAAGCAGCCAACAACATTTAACGCAACATTTAATGCAGGACTTGGCAGAATGCTTAAATAAAAGGTGTGAATGATGTGAAGAGAAGCTGAAATGTACCAGACGCCATATTTCTGAACGAGATGTGAATCATCATACATTCTCTTTCCCTTTTCAGTTTGAATTTGGCCGAAGACCAATGTACAGTCGTCTGCTGATGAGCACCTTGTTTTCTTTTCACCTACAGTAACCTGCCTGTACTCCCTGTGCCTATATTCTCCTCTGTCTGGTCAGGAGTCAGCAGCAGACGTCTCTCCCTGGGGCAGAATAAATGTTTGAGGTCCCTGAGCTTGGCCATGAAATAAAATCTAACAACCCCACCAGACTGTAAGAACTCCCTGCAGTGGTCAGGGAAAACTGCGTATTCTGAAGCAATGTGTGCACAAAAAAAATCATACTCAAGTTTACTGTAACCTCCTAAAATCCAAAATGATTGCATTAGATGATGCATTTTTAACCCCTAAAAAGATCAAACAGTGACTTCATAGTCCTGGGTAGGGCTGTCTTTCAAAACAGGTTCCGACAAGGAGCATGTCATCCCCCACGAATGATGAAGACCCTGTCTGAGCCAATCAGTGAAAAATACGGCACTTTGTTCCGAGCTGTAATTGTAGTTTCCCAATGGGCCAATCAGGGTAATTCTGAATGTTGCGAGTGCAACACTGAGATAATTTTCCTCAAGTTTTGTCAAAATCGAAATTAAATCAGTGATGTCTGAGACGGTGATGATGAACACATGGCATGAGTGAGCAAAATGATCAGCGCAGGAGTGAGATGCATCACTCTCCCACGTTCTAGGAAAATCCTAACAGGCCATTTAGTGAGAATTTTAAAATGCCAGAACTGAGCAATGGGTTCCATGCTGTGAAAATCTGCATCTTATCATTTAGTCTGGTACTCTGTCCCAAATGTCTCTTTTTTTAAACAAGTGAAAAATCTCCCAGTGAGGCAAGTAAATTTATATCTGGCTCCAGTACAAATGAACTTGCTTCTATCTATCTTGCTTCTTGTGCAGCCTTCAACTGTTTTCTTTTAAACAACTGACACTCATTTGTGGAAAGTTATTTAACAAATTGCATTTGTATCAGGTTGACATAAATTGACTGATTTTTTAAATCACTGTATGTCTTTATGTTATATGCCAATCATTACTCAGCTTTTAAATAAAATAAATACATTCAGAACACCAGGTAGAAATGAATACATTTTTCCCCACTTTATGTCCAAATTTGGACCAATCAGGAGTTGATCCAAATCTGCAGAGTATGAATCACTTGCAGTTCAAAAATTTTACCTCAGAAGAACATAATGTTCCTTCAGTAAAGAGCTAAGAAAAACTACATTATAACAGATTTTACCATAAAATCATCTACTATTTACCATTACCATTATTATTGGTGCCAATACTGTAAATGTACATTTAGCAGCAGTACATTCATATCAAATGTATTACAGTAATCTAGAGTAGAATGTAAGGTTTATGGTGTAATACTGTAGCTAACCTGCAGGTCATATGATGACTGATAACGGCTGCACTCTACACTACTTGGCTGTATATTTTATGCAACTTGTTACAAACTGCGTCACAGTTGCATCGTAGAGTTAAAAAGAGAACAAAATTTCCATCAACAGCTGAAGCAGTGAATTTGATGGGGTGGGTTACAAAAGAAGAGAAAGCAGTTATGTTCTGCAGCGTCTGCCGGGAGCAACCTAAGCTGTGTAATCAAATAATACCATTAGCTAAGCCCCGAGAGCTTTGTGACCAGGGAGGCAAATCAGGCAAATATTTGGGGCCAAATAACAAAATTTGAGAAAACGGCCCCCCCATGGCAACTGATATTGGCATATTTCGGAACTATAAACCCCAATAAAGGCACAATGCAAGCTTCACGTGGAGCCCCTTCTCGCCTTTAATTCTGACCTGCTCTCACTAAATCAGCTGCATTTAACCAAAAATTTATTTTGTGATAAGCTAGGCTACAAACATAGCTAACTGGAAATGGGGAAAAGCTAGCTGACCTCATATCCAACCTGCACAAAATGAACGAAAATCAAAAAAGTATAACGTGGTTGCTCACTGACTGTTCTGACAAAGATTCAAGGCTGCTAACCTGTCGTGTCAACAAACTGTGAACATTGTTATATACAATCTAAATGAATATGAAATTGATTTGAGGTGAAAATGTTACATCTTGCCACTTTAGTAAAAATATTGAAACCTGGAGCAACATTGCTTTTCTTGTGCTGCTTTCAGATGCCTTACACAAGTATTTCAACCTTTGCACCCTGAGCAAAATGGTGTGATTTCATTCAAAAACATGGGTAAAAAGGTAATGAGCAAGTTGGTAAGAAATGTTCCACAAATTGCAACATTTTTTTTTTACTAGATTTAGAAAATAATTTTTAAAAAGCTAGAGAGAATAAAGAAAACACTTGGGAATTTTTTTTTTTTTTCACTTTTTTCCAAGTTATTTCCTTTTTTTCTATTTCCAGGCTGCTCACCTTTCTGCAATCTGGTGGCAAAAGATAAAGAAATATCTGCTGCTGTACCACCAGACTACGGAGCAGCTTCATTCCTCAGGCTGTGAGACTCTTAAACTCTTCTTTTTATTGTTTTCCGATTTTGTTTTCATTTAAAAAATGACTCATACATCTAACCTGTACCTTGTACCTTTTTTTAAACTTGTCTTTTCTTCATTTTAAATAGATAGTGATAATTTTCTTGTTGTTTTTTTGTAATTTCTTGATATTTTTTGGATAATTTCTTCTGTTGTTGCTCATTGCTTTCTTCCCATGTTTTTCGAAGAAGGTAAGCCAATTTGCCTGAGATCAAAGGGTTAAATGTATTATTTGTATGTTTGGATGCTTTCAACTCGTGAATTCTGCATTTGCAAACAAAATGACGAATGCAAATTACTGTTGTTTTTACCTACACAAATGTTTCTGTGAACGGTAAATTCACCTGTCCAAAAGAGAAGCCTCGACAAGATGATGCGGAAGCCTGTTTATAAACCATACAGCATACATAACAGTGCATCATCATGTCTTAACAGTTATGTCCTGGAAAGTGCACATATATATTTTTAGTGTACTTCTGCAGACTGCATGACAGAGAGGGAGATTCATCCGACTGCCAGAGTGCTGTGACCCAGACCCACTCACCATCAGTCAGCCCGCTACAGAGGCAGCAACACCCACTCCGCCAGGGGCAATATGTGAGCCGATACTGCCAGACAGACGGACCCAGCCGTGCACCGATGTGAACATGATCACACACACACACACACACACACACACACACGGCTCTGAAAGAAATATGTCCTTCTCTAATGCCTTCACCTGGGCTCTGTTTGCTCTCGTAAATGTCAATATTTCCACAATCTTTACTCCTGCCTCCATTCTCCCTGACCGAAGGTATTCTGCCAGAGATCTCGATGCATCTCAAATTGAACTGACATGATTTTTTTTCTTTTCAGGCCACACAAACTGTATTTAAATGTACTAGGTGGGGGGAGACACCACCACGGTAGAGGGATGAAGTTAAGACCGATAAGTTTTCTGGAGGACTTCACGCCGTCTCCTGTGTTATCGGATGTGTAAGCTTGGACTTCATATTAGCTCTGCTGCTGGGACATGACGAGTGTGTATGTGCAGACTGGTTGGCGGGATATTGGCAGGGTGTGTGTGTGCGCACAGACTGTGTGTGAGGATGGACTTGTAGTGTGTATCCCACTCCCCCTAGTGTTTCTGACGAGTAAAACACTTACGTCATCTGAGGAGGGCACATATTATCCCCCCAGCCCATCATCATCCAAAACTACAATTTCACATCTCTTTTGAGAAGAGAATATTCTGTGCTGATTACTGTAGTAGCAGACTCCAACGTAATTGTGTTCAGTGTCTGAAAATCTCAACAACATCGAAACCGCCAGCCTCCTCTCCTCTTATTCTCTGCCTGAGATTCTCCTCTCCCTGCCTGTTGTCATATTTGAGTATCTCTTCTCCAGTCTTCCTATCAGGGCTCATCAGAGCGAGCGAGGGAAAGAGCGGTCCCCAAAGCAGGACGGCGTGCTCTGACCCTGCTCTCATACTCAAGCCGACTCATATTCAGACGGAGGCTTTCAAACATTCACCTGCCGTGGCCACAACAGCAAGAGGCACAATAGGCTTGCGTCACGTTCTCCGTCTTGGCTATTTCTACATGAATGCGCTTTCATTACTTTGTAAAAGGAAAGAAAACGAGGATAAACAAGCCCAACAAAGGAGGCATTTTTGTATTTGTCCTCTGTATAGAACACTGTTATCAATATGAGGCGTAATACAGTGTGGAAGCTTCATTTAAGGCATCTGTCTGTGGCTGTTTGGTTTAACGACCACAATGCACTGTGATCATGAATGTATGTGTAACAGGGTTAAAAATGCATTTCATTCATTCTTGGTTTTTAACTATAGTTGTGCATTTTATTTATCATTATTTATCATTTATCAAATTTCTGCTGAGTATTTGTTAATTTTATCTCTGAGTTACTTTATTAACTGATTTTTTTAATGTTTCCTGTGGAAATTAATTTGCTGCACATTGCCTCTTCTGCACCTCCTGGGTTTCTGTAGCTCCTTCTGTCTGCCCCTCACAGTGGCGTTTGCTGGAGTTGTTTAAAAAATTCAGCTACGCTGTTTTATTGTTTCCCTTGATTACTGAGCAATTTACGTCGTAATCTTTGATGTGGACCATTTATAATTTATACTGATATGTTAGTCAGCTGTTTTTATGTGGGGGTTTTAACCGCTAATGTAAGTTTTATTGATGTTTTTTATGTATTTTTTGTATTCTGGGGAGCTGCCCTGTGTCATGTGACCAGCACAGCGCTGCAATTTTTATCATTTAATTCCTGATGTAAAATGCTTTCTTTTTGGATCTTCTCGTTGAGTGTTGTAACTGTAGGTAACAATGATATTTGTGTCTATTTTTTACTGTAACTGTATGCTGCAATTCTATGTAATCTTAATGTAAATATTTACCTTTTTGACTTTTTTTTTTCCTTTACCAAAAGCTAAAGCTAACTAATAGCTATAATCTCTATATGTAAAACATCAGTTATTACAGCTTGTTTTTAACAGGTGGAAGTTATTATACTACTATGTACTATGTACTAGTAGTATAATACTAGTACTATGTTAATTGGCATCAAGTAAACTATATAAATAAATAAAGTAGGAGCAGAGGTGGAGATTTTAGTGACCTGAAGACAATTAATGTGCCATTTTGTCTTCTGTAGGAGAGAATAAATGCATGAAAACAATTTCTTAAGTTGTCATCTATCCATGCCCCATCAACATCTGTTACACATGCAATGGTGGAAAAAGTACTCAAGTAGGGCTGTTCAACATATCAATATTATATCAATATTGTGATATGAGACTAGATATTGTCTTAGATTTTGTAATATGGTAATTGTTGTCTTTATCCTGTTTTTTTATTTATTTTTAAAGGCTGCAATACAGTAAATAGTGATCAGTTTTTCAGCCACGCTGTTTGGCATGCTAGCATAACTCCTGCTAATGTGTGCTCACTTTTTTCTTTGGTATAAATATCCCGACAGTGGTCTCTACTTCTCCAAAACAAACTGACCGAGTGATTTAAACCACTAAAAAATCTGTGTTTCTCAAACACTGTTTATCACAGAGGGGCTCCTAATTATAGCAGCCGATACAAAAACGCAAAATGCGAATGGATGTATCTAGAGCCAGAGTTTGGTTTGTCCTTGGACGAGGACCCACTCCCTAGGTAGATATAAATGGCTTATTCTAAGGCAACCAGAATACAATTCTTATTTTCAGATGACTACACACTAAAGAAACATACTTATTATATTATATCCTTTTTCTACCAATATATCTCCCTGAATCCTACATACTGGACCTTTAAGCAGACTTAATTGTAGCATTACTTCTTTTCTGAAAGATCTGAGTACTTGTTCCATCACTGGATGTATGAATGATTGCAGATTGCAATAATGTCACAGGCTATTCATCCACATCCAGATAACATCAGTCATTATGTGCATCAGGAGTTGATTGTGAGTGATGTGAAATGACGGGTGTAATAACAAGATAGACTCAATCAGTGCCGGCATGATGACATGTGCTGGCGTTCGAAACTAAATCCAAAGCTTTAAGATGAGGATCAGAGCGTCTCCTCGGTAGCATGTATTTTGAGGTCAGTGTGTATTTTGCGTGTTGAACACCAGATACTGTCTGAGAGTTTTCCCTCTCAGTCCCTATTATCCGAGTCACTCTGTGTCTACAGTTACAGTACAGCTGCAGACTGCAGTGCACCGGCTTTGGTGTTCATATGCTGCAGGTGTTACTGAACCACCCAGACTTCACTTCTCCAGCAGGAGTATCTTGAAAGGCTTGTCAGATCTTAAGCGAACACATCTCGTCTGCCTCCTACATGGTCTGACACCAAATGTACAGCAGAACCACGGAACAAGCACAAACCAGCCCGGGTTCAAGGACAGTTCGCCCGCTCATTAATATATTAACCGCCTCCTGCTGGACTACTTTCTCTATTTCCAGCTCTCCATCCACTGCTGCTTCCCTTTCTCTCTCGTCCTCTCTTTGCCTCTAACTGAGCGGCGTTTGATGGCTTGAATGCTCTCTTTTTGACAAGGCGTACGGTGACAATAGTGGCGAGGCAGTGTTTTGAATACAATGGAGACATCAGTGTGTGTCTGGAGGTAATTAGGCCTGATTTCTCTCCCTGCGAGAAGTCAAACACTCCAAAAGGTCAGAAAAACAACAAACGCCTACAGTCTCTGGCAGTGTGGCGCTGCATTTTCACACAAACAGTCCTTGCAGCGTCTGGACAACCTTCACTCTGTTTCTCTGAGCTCAAAGGCACAAAACAAAAACGTTTTTTCAAACATGGCCAATTATCCTTTATGTAAACTAAAAGGTATATCATGACAATGTGTTTGTGTTTGCACATACGAGAGCTGGGTGAGGTCTGTGGCGTGGAGGTTCAGCCTCTGCGTCAGATGCTCCATCAGGTCCGAGCCCTGGTCAGCGGTGAGGGAGCTGGGGGGAGACACAGACAGCTGGGCGTCACTTTTGGAGGTCCACACCCATTTAACATACACGCAGCCATTCAGGCGTTAAAATACTATTTTTTTTAGGGAGATACTGCCACAATTCATACCCACAAATGGGTCATTGCACACAAGCAAAGCCACGGTTGCCTGAATGGATGTACCGCACACATGTACACACTCAGACGCATGGGCGCGCGCAAACACAAATAAACACACAAAGAGTCGTGCCAAGGGAAAAGGGATCAGCTGCCTCTTCAGGCTTGGTAAATCACCTGCTTTTTTCCAGCAATGAGACAAACAATAAGGTGCAAATGGAACCTGCATGAGGTGTAATGGCTGTATCATATGGACGCGCCTTTCTCTCCCTTTCCCCTCTCTCATCTTTCTTATTCTTCGCCCACATTCACTTTCTTCCCCTCACGCACACGTATACGCTCAGAGTAAAACATGATAACACAAAGTACACAAACACACCGGGGGCACGCACGCGCCCTCACGGTGAGATGAGAATAATAAGGTGCAAATGGAATGGAGGTGAAGTGTAATGGTGGTCTGATAAAGCCATGCCTCATCTCAGCTCAGTCCGTGGCTGCTCTCTCACTCAGAGAGTAAATCGCCAAGGAAATAGACCAAACAAAGGCAATCTGCAGGCCAACGCGCTGGATGGAGGAAATGAGAAGGGCACACACGCACACAAACACACACGCACACACACACACAGAAAAGCTACTTTATTGCTGACAGCTTAACCTGGAATCACTGAGAGTGCCAAGTGACTGCAAGGTGACATGCACCTAAAAGTCATGGATCATAGTGAGACATTGTTCGAATTTTGTTCGCAGAGAGCCAATTCCATGCAGTGCTGGGTATTGAGTGCATTATCAGCTTTTATTTTTTTCAGCATCCTCTCACGTTAAAACAATTTTACAGTTATTTTACATTATTCAAGGTTAAAATTATGCGGAGATATTCTTTTGTTTAGCCTGCGTTTGACACCACAATACAGCAGCTCTTTTTTTCCCCCCACAGCAGAACAGTGTACTGTGCATGAGTGGCTGATTCACTCTACCTTTGAGAGAGTGGGTGGCTCTTTTTTCTCCACTTTTTGAGGGGTTTTTTGAAAGTTAAAGATTCACCGAAGCAATTCCAGACACGTTTGCATCCCTCTGCGGTAATTCTAGCAACTGGAGAGCTCCAGGAGTGACTTGGTTGTTGATGCTAGCACTTTTCCCCTTGGGTTTCTCTCTGTCTCTTTCTCTTCTATCCATACCTTTCCACTCACCCCCTTCTTCCACCTCCCTCCTATTCCCCAAACCTCCCCACTACCACCACCACCACCACCACAATGTCAGGAGCTGTCAGATAAGCAGGTTTGCGTAGCCTCTCTGCAGGGAGCCAAGGAGCTGGGGATAACAACCGTGCAATCATGAGGTCTGCAGCAAATGCAGACCTCTCTATAGGCCAACTATAGGTGTCCGCTCGGTGGGCTGAGGATAGACGATGAGGAGGTGAAGATATTTTATTCAGAAGGTGACCTGTTTCTCTCTCCTGACATATACTCACCTATATTGTGTGCTTACGTCTTAATCTGCGTTTCTATATGTGTGGCAATAAGGTGACGAAGATTGTGCCCATCGCACCTTTATGAGCCTACGTGTGTTGAGCAGGTGAAGGACAACGCACCGACACCAGACTTGATAACGCCATAAAGGGATTTGAGAGAGGGCCAGGGGCGAAGACACAGTCGATAGGAACTTATCTGTGCTGAGCGCGAGCTGACTGAGAGGCGAGAGAGAGAACTTGGCTACCCTTCCCGACAAAGTATCATCATTAAAGCTGTAATACGGCACAGTAATACCCACACACTGAGGGATTTATCATCCTTGCTATTGTAATCAGGTGCAGCACACACCGAGGATTTCAAACTGCGGTATTCTTTTCCATAAAGACGTGAATATGTGGGTGGTTTTAGACAGAAATTGTGTCTCTTAAAGGCAGTTTTAAGTAACTGAACAAAGCAGACATATGCTCGGTATTAAGGTGTAAAATGAGTCTTGCCTTGAAACTGGTCCAACAGGCTGACGACTGGTGAGTGGAGCAATAAACTATGATATGAAGCTCTGAGCTACATCATCAAGTCGGTTGATAATAACCACTTAAGAACAAGAGAGGAGCTTTTACAAGGTTGTCGCTGATGCTTTTTGCATGCAAGTTTTGGAGGACAGTGTATAAGGGAAAAAAAGATCATTGACATACTGTAGTATATTAATCTGTTGACAGAGTTTGCACAGCTGCAAAGCTGCAGTAATATTAGTGCATTTCAAAGACGTTCTACACCTTGGGTCTTTAACAGAGGGTCTGCCACCCATAGGTGGTCCTAAGAGTTACTGCAGGGGGGGGTTGCCATTTAACTATGGCACATAATTAAAATTATCCTAAAAAGAATTATTGTTTGTTATTTAAAGTTTTTAAAAGAACTTTTCAAATCTTAAAATATGTCTGAAAAACACATTCACATGAATCTGTTATGTTTTCCTATGAAAAGTAATGCACTAAAATTCATATGTATCCCACCTAATGATTTGCTGGTAATTAACCACATATTTTGGAGGGCTGTGATAACATGACCAATGCGCTGACGGGAATTAAGACGGAAGTGGTCCCGAATAAGGACCCCATAGGGCACAGTTTGAGTCGGTGGATGAGGCCGGTTTTTGAAACCATGTGAACTGTGAGTCATTTTAAGATGAAACATAACATATAAATCCTAATAAAAGGCACCTACTCATTCATGACTACTAGTCAGATCCCTTTTAAAAAAAATTAACCCAAATGAATTTAAGTGCAAGTAGTCAGTTCAAAGTGCAACCCACCGACTGTTCAACTGAATTTTTATGTATATATATTTTAAATAAGCAAATAGTGAGAAACCTAGTATCTAGGTCCTCAATTTCTTTTTTTTTTAATAAACTATACTTTGTGACAACTTAAGTTCCTCATACTGTGTGTAAATATTCTTGACCTAAACATATAATATTGATCTGGACATTATGATTTAGAATTGTTATTACAATCAGAATCCTTCTAATATTAATGTAGGACTTTGTTGCCATTAGTTTGATGTAATACTATGTAATATTGACTGAGAATATTTTGATTAAGAAATGATATTACAGTCTGATTATTCAAAAATCAATATGGGATATATCTGAGTCAAACTCACTCTGAGCCGGTGATGATGTAGCCAAAATGTCTGTCCTTCCCTCTGCTGGAAAACTCCTTCACCCCGACGTGGACCAGCTGAGTTTTGACTCTCATGTCCTTCTTTTGCGGCTCCTCCAGCTGCTTTTTCCCTGCTGGGGCCTGATCCCCCTGCATCCACCTCTGGATCTCTGAGTCCACCTGTGCGTCAGGCCCATCTGCACCGCCAGTTAAACGCAGGGTGGAGCCTTCCTTTGCCGGCGTGATCTTCCCCTCCCAGCGGAGGGCTGCAGGAACCTGCCCCTGCGTCGTGCGGCTTTGGACATTCTCCAGTCCGACCATTTTCCGGAGGGGAGCATGTGGTCCGACATTGAGCCCTGGAGCATCACCGAAGGGCTCCATGTTGAGGTAGTCCAGCAGCTTGGAAAAGAAGTCTGCGTGCTGTGTTGAATCAAATATTTCTCTTTAGAAAAGCAGCAGCATTTTCTACTTCATCATACCTATGTGTTTATTACATTCGGAGCAAAAATTAATTATTACCTTGAATAGAGACTTTATCCTATTAGATATCTCAATCTTTTAAAATGTATGAATTAGTATTGCATTCACTGGTGTTTCTATGTCTAATTGCTAGTTCAAGGTCTGATGACATGCTTTATCGTGCAAATCACTAAAGGCTGCATTCAGTTGGTTTTCTTGCTCACTAAAAGTTCAATAAACCATTCATTGCACCATGCAACACTATTGTCATTCATATTACTTTTGAAGTTACATTAAATGAAAATATTGAGGTGCGACAACTCTCAGGGAATTGTATAAAATCCTGCAGGTGCTTTCAAGTTGTAATAATTCAAAAGTGAATGCTAGTCTGCACAAAAACTTTCAAATCATCCCTATTTGAAGTAGCATTCATAAGTGAACAAAGTGTAAGTTTGGACATGTCTCGCTCCCTGAGAAACCAATTTGTTGGTTGAGCAGAGTAATTTTAAATTCACCTTGTCAACAGGCTCTTTGTCTTCACCATCTATTTGTGGGCCTGGAAACAAACACAAGTTATGTGAGCAGATTGTGTGAAAACTGAAGTTCTCTTTTGTATTGAGCAAAGATAAAACTGTTATGACTTAAAATGGAAGACTCAAAAATACATTTGGCATGAGAATTACACAAACAGAGCATTATTATTGTATTTATAAACTCGACCTACTCTTATATCTATGCCTACACATAACGTTGCCAGCTTTTAATCTCTCTCAACGGAAGAAACACCGACCTTGCTGTTGCATTCTCAGCATGTCTTCCTGGTTTAGATCCTGCCCTTTGTCTGACTTCAGGTCCTGGTCTTGAGTCAGTTGCACAGCAGCCAGTGGTTCCTTGTTACCCTCCATGTCCCCCCTGGAGTCAGCAGCTCCCGGTCCTGGCCGGGCCCCAACCACAGGCCGCTCCTCATCCACCTCCTGCAGTGCTCCTGTGATGACCTCAGCCAGATGGTCCAAGTCTTTGCCCATCAAAGCCTCGAAGCTGACGCTGTGCCTTCCCAGCTGGTTCACCATATTCTGGATGAATCGCTCTGGAAAGAAAGAAAGAAGAATTTGCAATCATACTATATCAATTTATAATTTTGCCATTATATATAAAATATATATAATGGCAAAAAAACAAAAGCTGAAGTGTGAAAAAAACAGATCTTACCGTCCATGACACTAAGAGGCTCTTTGGCGGTCAGTCGGTTTGAGCCAGCCTTGAGCAGAAGTCTGTCCAGATTAGGCCTTTGGGTTTTGGAGCCAAACGCCACCTGAGACTGCGGTTCTGCGTGGTCACTCTGAGCTGGTTGGATATAGCTGAGGTAGTGGAGCTTTCCATTGGGCCACGCAGCCTTGCCACCCAGGGCACTCTGCTGAGTGCTCGGTGCCTCGGCAAGAAGCCGTTCCAGCTGGCTGGAGAGCAGTTTGCTCCTTCCTGGATCCTGGTTAGAGAAGGTTGTACTGAGCTTGGGGTGTCTGCCCTCTCCGCTCTGGGTGAAGACTTTGGTGACTGGAGGATGGCCAGCTCCTTTCTGATGGCTGATGATGGTGGTCTCTTTCCAGCCCTGCTGGGGTTTTGACCGGCTGGGCTCCAAGTGACCTTCAGACTTGATGTCTTCATTCTACAACACAAAATGTCACATTTAGAGCATTGTTTATATGTCAGATATCATTAAGCCACGCTAGCAGCGTGGCTCTAGGGATGGCTGATAGTCTAAGAAAGGATCCACCCCTTTTGGTCCAGACTCAAATAATTCCAGACCCCTCTCTATCAGTCTCTACTTTTTTAGAGTGGAGGCCAAAGAACCTAACCCAAATCTAAATTAAGTGCTGTCGCTTTTGCGTCTCAAATTGATAGACTATTAATTCTTCTTAAGTGTAAGGATGAAACATTGGCCACCTACACTCATTGGATTAAACATGTAATGCTGTAATGCAGTTTTTGTAAATAGAGAACGTAGATCCACTCTGAGAGGATCTAATGACATTTTTTTAAGGCCTGGCAGCCGTTCATCTGACAGGTTAAGAACTGCAAACTTGATATAACACTTTAGTGATGTCTGGACTTGAATTCTGCAACAAATGTAATACAGTTTCTACTTTACTTTCCTTCTCTTTCTTTGTATTTATTTATTCATTTACCTACTTGTTTTCATTGATGTTGGGAGGTGAGGGTGGGATGGGGTATTTCATCTGCTGTTTTTTAAAGTTTGGCTGACATGCTCACTGTTGTGAACATTCATGCACATTGGACTGCTAAATGATATCATTTTTTTTTTATAAAAAGATGAATCCTGATAATGCTGGTGATCCCCCGACTTTTTCTCTAGCACCACCATAGGTTTACATTTTGGTTAAGACATAAATACCTGAAAAACAAGAGGAAATTCACAATTCCTTAATTGTAGTACCTTTTTCTTGTCTATACACAGTACTCCTTTAAATGGTAACTTTGGTATTTTTCAACATGGACCCTTTTTTCCCATGTTTTTGATTCTAAGTGAATAATGGGAGTAACTCCTTTTGAAATTGGTCCAGGTTTGATCTCTGCAGCCAGAGGCTTAGAAACAGGCTTTAATGAGACCGCTCGGGGCATATGTACACCATATATGTCCACTAAAAATTTCTTTTTGCCACTGGCAGGCAACTCTTTAACAAAAAGGTCTTTCTCTGTAGGGACTCTTCCCATAGTGTTGTCAGACACTTAAAATAATTTGAGTCTGTCAGTGGCAAAAAAAGACAAACGCTTTTGGTTTATGTAAATTGATGGTGCAGAAAATTGCCTGAGTGGTTACATTGCAGCCTTTACCCCAGCTACAGACTGCAGCCCTCTCCCTCAATACTGGATCAGTTTCAAAAACTGTTGTCTCCATGTGTCAATTAGACACAAAAACATGGGAAAATAGAACAGTTAACCTTTAAGCTTTAACCTTTAATCAGTTGGTTATGACCAAATACCTTCAAAACTAATGCGATTCAACCTTAGCTGTACTTTGTATTAAGTGCTAATTTGCAAATGTTAGCTTACACACCAATTAAAAGGATAAATATGATTAATTCTATACCTGCTAAACATCAGCAAGTTGGCATCGTCAGTGTGAACGAGTTAGCATGCCAATAGACAGCCTCACAGAGCTGCTGTAGACTTTTAGTCTTGTTTTGCTCATTTCTGTAAAGCTAAAGTGACAACACTCACATGATGTATCTCCAACCTAGTTTCAGCTCTGCAACAGTTTTTTTTTCTCCCCATGAGAACATTAGATAGGTTGCGCTGGGTCAGCATTGTTGTGACAGGCTTTAGTATAAGAAGAGAAGCAACCTGGGCTCGACGAGACAGGACAGGATATGAATAGGGATTCTAGATCAAAGACAACTGCCCTTGGAAATTGCATTATGGAAATCATAGATGAGATAGTGTCACTCAAAGAGTAATTTCATGCATTTCCACAACAAACTTTAAGAGCATATCCCTGCTGTCAGAGAAGTAGCAGCAATCCCTTATCTAAAAAGAAGAAACTGTGAGTCATCTGATTTCAGATTTAACCATATGAGTTTATATTTGACACATGATGGATTGTGTGTTTACATCACAATGTGCTGGTACACAGGCGTCGAGAGGCCTTTTAACCATTTGGCACTGTAGTTGGTATTATTGCTGGCACAAAAAATGTGCGATTTGGTCCTTTCTTCTCACTGTGAGGAAGAGAAATCATTCTTCTCTTCTGAATCATAAGAACCCACGCTCCAATTCAGCGTACAGTATACCCGATCCACTAAGCAGCATTATTATCCGTGTCGCTGCTGCACTAATACGAGCTATCTCCCCTGGTGCCATTTTCTGTCCTTCAAATGTATATAGAGAAAATGTCAGTCTTTCCAAGCCCGGCATACTGAGAGGCCATAATGGCATTAGCACAGCGAGACGGGGGTGCTCTGCCATTCATGCTAACCATGTTTGCCTTTTTCCATCACACTACACAACAAAGGGCCTCGTCTCATCAATAAGGAAGGTCCTGAACTCTTCAACTTTGCATTATGGCTGCAATGACACAGCAGCAGGAAGCGGCGCGGCTATGAAGGATGCCGAGCACATTTCACACAAAGCCCGGGTTCCACCCTAAATATGAGGATTGAATAATGTAAAGAGGTGATGGAAGATCTTTGTGTAAAAGGGTCCCTGCTCAGTGGGAGAGGGAGGAGAAGACAGAGAGCTAGAAACAAAAGCGGTGCGGGGACAAGAGGGCAACCCCGGCAAAGACATACAGACTTTTTTTCAAAGGAAAAGGAAGAGGCCCTTCTATAATTTAGCCGTGGAAAATGTGTTTGTTTTTTGTTTGTTTACTTTGTGGACCAATAGTTCTTGCCTTAACACTGGGCCTAAATACTATATCTGTGAGAATTACATTAAGACATAACAATACGCATGTTTTTTAAAGGTTATTTCAGCTATTTAACAGGATTGGACCCGTATGTTCAACTATTCAGAGATTTGTTAATTGGGCAGGTATTCACTTTTTATTTATTGGATTCCAATATTCAGTTTTGGGGGCTTTTTTGGGGGAAATGAGGATTTAGAAATGATAAATAAATATAAATTGAAATATAATTTTGATTTAATTCTGATATTCTTTGAATAAATTATTTATTTTTAATTTTCAATTACATATAACTTCATATTTGAGGTCTTATCTGGCTACATACACCCTCAAACACACAAACAGTAACGGGGCTAACTTTTAGCATCACACAGCTAACATTACCTAACGATTATTAGGCGGTTTAATGACAGAGTAAAGCTGTTTTGGTGCTGGGGTGAATTTGTTGGGACAGTTACACTGCTCCGTGGTGGATGTTAGTCGCTGCTGTATCTGTAGTGTACCCCTTTAAGCCCTTCTTTAAAACTCAGCTGTTATGAAATTGCATGATTTTTTTGTCACATCTGTCCAATCTACTCCAATCAACAGCAGCTACAAGTCTGTGGTGTATGACACTCTCACCTGGACGCTGGCTGCCAGATGGTGGATTCCTGGTTGTCCATCGGCCTCAGACTGCGGCAGGAAGCCCAGGCCCGTCAGGTACTGCTGAAGGTTTCTGTTGAGTTTCTTGTCTCTGGAGCTGCTGTAGGCGGTCAGCGGGCTTGGAGCTGTGGCCTGATGGCGGAGAGGGACGGCCCTTAGCTTGGAGAGCTCTTTAGAGATGACCTGCTGGGTGATGTCATCCTGCCATGTCAAACCTGGAAAACAAAGATTGAAATTCCAAACGAGCAAATAAGTGGCACATGATGCAGAGTTTAAAGCCCCTGAGTCAACATAACTTTTTTAAAAAAATGAGACTTCTACAGATCTCTTCGGCTCAGAAACTAGTTCGGCAAAGAAATGAAAGCAGATAACCCTGATTTGGCACACATTAACTGACACATATCAGATTAAAGATAACAAATACATTGATATAGATAGAACAAATATATATGAGATTATACAGAAGAATACAGAACTCCAAAAACTACCTAACTGTTCATTTCACAGAGATGGGAGAGAGATGAGAGAGAAAATTGGGCGTGGAAATGATTGAGGATGACTGATATAATAAATAGGGAAGCCAGGCCAAAACTACCAGCTCCAGTTCCTGGCTCTGTTATTGATGATTTGTGACTCCAAATTTGTTTCCAGGAACAAAATTAATGTTGGAGGCAAAACGGAATACTATGGTTCTACTTTCTGGACTTTAAAAAATATATTTTTTTTTTCTTTTTTCATAAGCTATATCATTACTTGACATTCCTAAGGAGATAAAATTAAAATATTTGTGATGGAGGTTGATTCCTCTTTGATTGCCTAGTAAGGGTTGCAACAGTATGAAATTGTCACGGTGTGATAACTGCCTCAGAAAATATCATGTTTCACTGTTAAATCATAATTATTATTATTGTTGTTGTTGTTGTTGTTATTATTATAATTATTATTATTATTAAAGGTCCAGTTGGTAGGATTTAGGGGGATATATTGGCAAAGATGGAATTAAATATAATAAGTATATTTTCTTTTGTGTAGTATCATCTGAAAATAAAAATCCTTCTATTGTTGCTACTATCGAATGAGACGTCTGTATCTACAAGGGGAGAAGGTCCTCGTCCGTCAAGATTGCCATGTTGCACAGCCAGGTTTCTACAGTAGCCCAAAACCCAGAAACCAAACTCTGGCTCTGGGAAGAGACATTCACATAATCACATCGACCACCATAGTTACCAGCCTCTCCCCGTCAACAGTGTTAAAAAACACTTATCTTTTATCATGAAACTGTTTTTTTCCGTCTGAAGAATGACTGAAGGAAGTCTAACTTAAATTTCATTTGGTTGTCATCTGCAATCTTTACCTCTGGGCGCTACTAAATACTGTGGACAACAATACGATATTTGTCAATATTACAGTCTACGATGATAGGATTTCGATTCAAGTTGATTCAATTTGATTTAGGGGCCTGCGATCGCTATGGGCCGATATATGCTCCTTTTACATAATAGGTTACAGAAGGAGCTGCCACCCCTTTCTTCGCTTTTGGCCAGAAAAGATAAAAATGACATACACATAATTGGAAATATTTAAAACTGGTTAATTCTGTTTGAAATATATATATATATATATATATATATATATATATATATATATATAAATATATATTGATATTTTTTGAAATATTGTTCATTTGGCACATTATTCCAGTAAACTGTGACTGTAAAGTATTTATGTTCCCCACCTAGTCTATTTTTTCCATAGTTATCTCAGCTTTATAAGGTAAACAAACAAATAGCAGGATTTAGGGTCAGCTTTAATTTCATTTCTTCTCAAACCACGTTTAAGAAAAACTACAATAAATCTACCTTGTACCTTATAAGTTTAAATCCAAATGACTCAGAGGAGGTCCAAAATTAAGACACACTTAAAGGAAGCCACGACTGCACATACACGCTCATGCACACATGTACGGACACATGTATACACAGACATGTACACACACTGACACACACAGCCAGTCAACAAGCCTGGGGAGAATGTCACACTGCGGCCTGACGCCTTGCCAACATCTCTGCTAATTGCCAACACATAGTTGGGATGCAGAACTCCTGGGCAGGGGCAAAGCGCAGTGGTGCCAGGACCAGATGGAGCTACCCAAGCAAAAAAAAGATACCCAAAACATGGCCCCATTCCCAATGAGCCAAGAGGCGCAGCATTCCATCGGCAAAGAGCATAGAAATACCACCGATGTACTTTTTTTAAGGAGCCAAGATGTTCACTGATGACACTTCATTTCAGCACAGAGGCATTTTTTAATGAGAAAGAAGTAATTATGTTGTGTCTTAGATTCTTTGCTGCCACAACTTTTTTTTTTTTTTTTTTGCCGGTCTCATCTGAAGAAACAATGCAGCTCTTAATGATGTGGACATATTTAATGGCAATAAATTAAGACGATGGGTTTAAAAATAAGCAAAAAATGAAAAGTATCAACACCGCAGAATGTCTTCATTAGCCTGGTTTCTCACCCATGGACTCTGGGTACTCTCATAGATATTCATAAGCACCAGATGAGGATCTGAGCAATGCAGAGCAGCTACAGATGCCTCCAGTCATTCTTGGCAGCGCTGAATGGAGCACACAGCAGCGTATGTTGTCACTGTTCTGGAACGCAGCTCAGCCATCCATCCGCACTACAATGACAGTTAACTACCCATGGCTTAACCGATGTGGTGTATACTTGTTATATATTAGCGCGCTGATGATCATTTATGCTATCATCAGTGGTGATGGGGAAATCAGGTCTGGCTTCAGCCCTAAAGGATCCATATGGCACCTGCGATTAACGGGTTAAACGGGTTCATATGCGATGGCGCCACAAGCTGGCTTCATTGACTGTGACACCTCTATCCCCCTGCCTCCTGGGGGATGCACTTATTTTTATACATACCATGTTGTTGTGTCTGTGATGGGCACACTTGAGGGGGAAAAAAGGTACGCTGGCACAAATTACAGCATCAGAATGAGCCTTTTCGTGAAAGAAAAAGTCAGGGAGAAAATTGGTGGGGCCTTTACGGTTGGATTCCTCTCAATCAACCTCTCAGCTGATTATCCTGGCACTGAGGAGCTAAATGTCATGCAAATTCGCCTGCAAGTCCAGAGAAGGAGCAGGTTCCATCACCAAGTGCTGCCGGGTTTTTGCCTGTTAAGGATAGCATGCCTTCTCAGGCAAATGCCTCAGTTAATTAACGCCTTGCCATTAGCGCAACAGCTTTCAAACAAGCAAGATATTTCTGTTGGCCTCCTGTCTGTTTTCTGTGTGACACAGAGAGAGAGAGAGAGAGAGAGAGAGAAAGAGGGGCCTCCTAAATATTCAAAGCCCATTAGATGGGATCCTGTCTACATGTCTTGTAGTTTCTTCTGCTGTTTTTGAAATGCAGATTTTCTCCTTTCCCTTTACTTCTGTCCACCAAATGAATTTGAAGCATTTATGGAAGAGAGCATTAATAGTTTAGTCCTACCTAATTAGGCAAAATTAAATGTGTCAATCCAAACTTGACACTAAAATTAAACATAAAGTGCAATGGTGAGGCAGAAAATGGGAATATGATGTGTACAGTGTCATTTTCATTCCTAATGACTAATTTCTCTAATGTGTAAACAGAACTTTAAATTTGGAGTATCCACTGGTCTAAAAGTAAGAAAATACCAAGAAAAAAAATTATTACAATTTAATGGAGAATTATAGGAGCCATTTGAAGTTGTTTATCTCAGTTTTCAATAACCAGATTATATAACATGACAAGTCAATAAATAAACTTTTACGATTAAAGGTCCAGTGTCTACAATTTAGGGGGATTAAGTGCCATCTAGTGGTGAGCATTGCAGATTGCAACCAGCGGAAACTTCTAGTTAGATTTCCTCCAGTGTTCTTAACAGGAGCCAAATTATCCACAAGGGTCTCTTCCTCTCCAAAATAAATGAACTAGGTGATTAAAACTGGTAAAACACTGAAAAAAAAGCAGTTTCACATTAAAAAATCTGCATTTTCCTGACACTGTTTGTCATGGAGGGGATGCTAACTATGGTGGCCAATGAAAAATGCAAATGACCCTATCTAAAGCCAGCGTTTAGTTTGTCCATTCTGGGCACCCGTAGAAACATGGCAGTGCAACATGTCTATAGATGAGGATCTGCTCCCTGTGTAGATATAATTGGCTTATTCTAAGGTTACCAAAATACAACAATTTTTATTTTCAGGTTAATACACTGAAGACACATCCTTATTACATTATATTATATTTCTGCCAATATATCCCCCTGAATCCTACACACTGGACCTTTACTGCAAACAATATAAATCATTAAGAAACATTGCATTTTTATTCGGGCGAACGCATTCGCATAAAATTCCAAAGGGACTAGTATTTCTGGTGCTGACTAGCGAGGGTAGCAATGTTTAATCGACAAGCAGACAAATTGTGCACATCCCTACTTACATCACATGTTTTTTTACCCATTAACTTTGGCTTTATGGTCTTACAGATTACATCAACACTTCACTTAAACTGTATGATGTTTACATTGCATCATGTCCCCAAAATCCAGATGGATATCTTTGGAGGCTTCTAAAAGAGCATTTAAAATAAAGTTCTGTGGCTTTGAACAGAGCGTGACAGCCTGACCAGCTCTACTGCAGTCATTTCATATCACCATTACTGCAAAACAGTTGGTGAACATCCACAAGGACACAAATGATTATTTGCCTGTGGAGGAAATCATTTCGTTCAGAGTAAAAATCTGCAGCAGGTTTCTTTGAAATGATCCTGCTCCCTTCGTAGACATGGACTCACACTGAACGGTTCAATAAAAGCACTCTTGTTTTCCTCATAACAAGTCAAGTTTTCACATGGCATGTTCGTGTGTGAGTGTTGTCTGACTTTTTTCTCTCTAGTAACATCTAGCAAGGTTGTCAAGGAACAGACAGAGCAGAATATGAAGAGGAACAACAATGGTTTCTGTCGATTGTCTGTCAAAGAAAACATGTTTGTGCAGGAAGCAAAGTGAAACCGTGGGTAGCATGTGGTTTCTGTGGCACTAGAGTGACATAATGTCAGTTTATGGTCACTGATTCTCCCTGACTGATGCCTCCTGTCAATGGAGCTAATGCAAATGTCACAATGCATCATCTTACTTCACTTGTCAGTACTATGAGAGTACCCGCCGCTCCGCACAGGGTCATGAGGTCAATCGACTGCAGGTTAGCGTAGTTTTACGCAGTAGATCAAGAACACCAGGGTTAGTTTCTGACATGATTCTTTCTGATGTCATGAGATTGGAGTAGGATTGGAGTAAATACTGACCAGGAATTGAAAAATATAAGAAAAAAAACCCCACAGGATTAACTTCTCTCTGTCCTGCAGCCCAACTTACTTTGCTAAACCCAGACTAAGCTAATGCTAACACTAGTTGGTTTTGCTGGTTTAGTTTCAAAACAAGAATCCTCTAAATAGCTCTTACAATTTGCCCCCAAATTTAAAAAAAAACAAAACATATCTTTCCTCTTACCTTACCTGTCCCTCATAACAAACAGCACCTATCACCATGCAGAGGGAAGTGGCGTCTACTGCTAGCTTACTTAGCCCCACTGAGCTAACGAACGCTACAGCTCAACTGAGGAGGCCGCCAGTAGTATGCTCCTTGTTCTTACTCTTACAAGAGAAAACAATTTAAGGACAAGGTATAATTGCTAAATCTGGGAAACTAAACACTACCTAACACAGGTTTCCGTGGGACTGTTGGAGTTTAAAAGTCCCCAAATCAAATTAAGCCCACAAAACATTACCGTTAGCTAATGCTACATCCCTTGCATTCGTAAAAAAAAAAAAAAATGCTAACACTAGGTTACCACTGTACGTAAGTATTAAGCTAGTTACTTAAAAGGATAACTTGAACATCGATCAAGGCGATAAGAACTATCTTCAGTGACAGAAACCATCTTTGGGAAATATCGATTTGTTTTGTACTTTGAGTTTTTAGCAAAATATGTTGCTACTGGTACATTTTCCATTTCTTCAGTATTCCATGCATGTCTCCTTATTCGTTAAACAAAGTAATAATCAATGTTTCCTCCAAACATACTTCTTTGCTACTATATAAGGCTGCGACATCACCAGCCAAAGCTCACCAAAGTTGAACTCCGCACAATGCAACAATGCTAATTTGCTTTGCCACCAGAAGCAAATGTCCAACTTGTCCCTCTTCTTGCACTGAATGGAAGTGAATGGGAGCTAAAATTTTGATTTCCCCCTATGTGTGACTGTGTCCTTACGAACGATAGCGTGCCCCAGGGACAGCATTTTTCTGTAGGCCAACCCGGACATTAACACTGCCCAGGATCTCTCGTCAAAAAGCCGATAGAATCTCTCCCTTATATTTCAGATTATTGCAGAAAAAACGCTTTATGGTAAACAAACGTTTATGATTCTTACACATTTTGTTCAACAAGTTCATCTTCACAAATCAACACCACTTTCAGGATTTTTTTTAAGCCTAAATGCAAAACTAATATTAAGCTATAAACAAACAACATTACCATCACGTCACCACCACTACAAAACTGGCTGATGACAGTCTGTAGTCTAATTTAGCTACTTGTTAGCAACCACCTTTTTTGAGACACATAACAGCATCAAAGTTCACATTGGCTATTACTGATGTATTTTATGTCAAAGAAAAAAAACATAAAAGTGTCAAACTAGTGTTAACCACAGACTTTATTTAAGGGTTCTAACAAAAAACCCATTTTAAAAAAACCCACTTACTTTGAGACGAGGGAACTGGCTGTGCTGAAATACTACCTATGTCTGGATTTTAGGATTCATTACTGTGGTTCTCTATAGACCACTACTGTAAAAGAAAAATCAGTAAAACTGTTTCTATTATGAATTTTTGATCTATGGAGGTTTGACATTTGAAAACCTTCCTCGAGACAAGGAGAAGCAATTTAAAAATCTATGACATTATAACAATGTAAAGTCTACAGGCAGAGCGGGAACTTACGGGCGGGGCCAGCAAGAGAAACACTACAGTACATATTTAGTGGGCCGCATACCCATAGAAGTGTACCCGTAAGCTAGAAATGCTTTTGGCGTATTCCAGGTGAGCAATTCTCATTGGACTGAATAGGCGCATTTTTTGGGGTCCAGTATCAAGTTCCAGACTAGACAGACTGCCCTGCCTTGTTATGTTTGCTGAGCTATGATTGCTGTTCAGGAGCAGTGTTTAGTAAACGCTAAATAAAATGCTCCATCATTATAATATATTGTATACATCAAATTAATACACTATAGTTAGCGAGTTGGCTCCTTTGTGTATCCTCACACAATCCCAGTCTGCACACACATTTAGCCGAGCCATAATGACTCCACAGCAATATGACAGCAGCCTGGCTATGAAATGTGTAGACACACTGTGGCTGCACACGGTGAATACTAACGTCTGCTTGGCTTTAGGTGCTGTGTAATATAAAAGTCATTTGCAGTTGGATGACAGGGCCTTGCATTCAAAAGGTATTGTGGTGAGAATTTAATACCAGACATTGTGCTCTGCCAATGGGGACACATCCAGACAACCCAAGCCCTTTTGTACAAGGGTCAATTTCTATTGATCTGAATGACACTGGTGTTGTGCGGTGAGCAGAGATTGTGCGATTTCTACCTGCATCTCTGATGCAAGATAAAGAGGATTGTAAATCGATTCCATTGATGTTCCTTCCCATTTTTTTCTCCCCCCTTCATCTCTTCAATTTAAGTTACAGTACAATGATCTCAATAACCCTGTCTGGGCTTAAAAAAAGAGAAAAAAGTCCCCAACGTCTCAAAGATGACACTTCAATAGCTGTTGAGGTGATAAGAATAACGTGCCACCGAGCATTAACAGTGCATTGTGGACTCATCCGGAGATAATGCTCTGTGTCTGTGGATGTGATTCTCCAAGACAGAAAAGGGGAAAATGATTCAAAGTGATGATGTCATGTCTGCGGCGACTGTGAACGGGTGTCTACAAACACAAGGTCAGAGTCTCATGATGAAAAGCATATAAAGAATTACACAGAAACGGAGCACGGAAAAAAAATTACACACCGGGTCTCTTCTCATCCTCTTCACTCTCATTTGTTTATTTCTAAGCAGTAATTAGAATAAATGTGTGGTCTCGCTTTGCTTAATATTCATCACTGAATTTTTTTCATCCTCTTTTTTTTTGATTTCCTCTGGCCGGCTGCTTACCCTTAATGATTTTCAACAGTGGTTCACGCCTGTTAAAAGATATTAAGCTCAGAGTGGCCTGCAAAGCCAATTATATTTGGAGAGCTGATGTTTGTGGTCACGGTCTGTGTTGAAGGTGTCTACTGCCCCCTGGTGGGGTGTGAGTGCAGTTACAGGCTGCTAAATGTGTGGAGAAAACATGTAGGAGAGTTAAATCTAACAATTTGTCTGGTAACAATTTATCTCCTGGGTCTTTAATTTTCTACAAATGTATTTTAAAAAAAATTCCCTGAGGAGATTCCTAGACAGAACCATGTAATTATTTCTAAATATAAGGAAAATATAGACACGGGTCTTAGACTGGATTTTGTTTAAAAACAGCTGTTGACTGAGAGGAATTTTCTTGGTAGATCTGCCTCATTTAATCCCAAATGAATGTTTATCTATGAACTGTCTGAAACCTGATGGGCTGACTGATTGGATTTCTCTGAAAAACAAGGGAGAAGGCAATAAGCATCAAAAAAGAGGGGAAAAAGACACAAAGAATAATATTTTTTAAAAAAATATGTAGTAAAAAAAAAAGTACAAGAAAATTACCTAAAAATTATTGGAAAAAAATTTGAAAAAGCACATGACCTGAAAAAAATGGCATAAAAACATTATTTTAAATGTGTTAATATAATATTTAGCTAAGATTTTTCTTTTTAAAAATAATTTTCCAACTCTACTAATTTCTTGCAATTTGTGGAACATTTCTTAGCAAGTTGCTCATTGACTTTTCTTACATGTTTTTTAAAGGAATAATTTGAAAATAGGCATCTGAAAGCAGCACTAGAAAAGTGATGTCCCTCCTGGTTTCAAAGGGTTAACTATTATTGGCTCTTAACTCTTCATATGTGTGAAATTGAAGAGACAAACTGCATAGCATTTAATACAAAACAAATAACTAGTTTCTTTCAAGGAAACTTTCTTGAAAATGATCAAGAAATTACAAGCCCATGAAACCATTTGGGTCATATGTCAGGGGTCTGCAATGTTTTTCAGGTCAAGGACCCCTTCGCTGAAAGAGAGATGGAGCAGGGATTTTGTATAAAACGGTGTTGAGATAATTCATGAATATTTTGGGGTCTTGCTGAGTCAGCAGCAGTTGTAGCATGGCCAGGTTTGATAGCCCTTTGCACCCTTTGCATTTTTGCCGCTGGGATGAACACCGTGTTCAAGTCTCTGGCTTGAAAAGTTAAAAACCAATCTACTGTGGCTCACAAGAATTTCCTTATACTTGGATTAATATTGCTATAATCTTAGTTACTGTATACATTACATTCTGAGGATATTTTAGTGTTTTAAGTCACCATACTAATCTGTGTTTCAGAATAACGTGGAAAGATTTCCATGTTGTTATTTGGACTTACACAGTTAATTTGTATTACTGCATAAAGTAATTATTCTTTTCTCAGTATTAGCACCTGATCTATTGCATTGTTTATATATTTTCATGTGTACTTTTAAGTTGCTATTTAATGTTCCCTTAGCCTCAAGTGAGAGTAACTGTAGTTTGCAAAGTATTTGGCATTGCTGTGAGGGAAGGTGTTAGTCTAACAGAATCAAGTTAACGTGTGAAGGCTGAGTAAACAGAGAAGCTGGATGTCCGCTGTCTTGCCGTGTTAGTTTGAATTAATGAAGATAAAACAAGAGAAACTGTAGCACACTTATTACTCACAAGCCAGAGGGACACTACCGAACACTCAAGTAGGGTTGCAATACAGATAATTGTCCAAAAAGTGAAAAAAGGTGCTAAAGTGCCACACAGAGAGCACAGTGAGATTTGCACAAGGATTCATAGGTTACAGTTTGCCTATCATTAATGTTGTGTACTTCAAACCTTTAAAACCTAAGCTATTGGTTTGATTTCTTTCAAAACATGGGGAAAAAGGCAATGGCCAACTTAGCCTGAAAAGTCCAAAAAATTTTGTATTTTACAATTTTTTTTTACAATTATTAGAATATTATCTAATCTAGGTAAAATGTCCTGACAACTATAATCATAATCATTATAATTAAATATTTTAAATTAAAAAAAACTTTTTTTTCTGTAACATAATTTTAATTTTTAAATTTTTTTAAGGCCATTTTCTTGATTGTTTTTCATTTTTAATTTCCTTTTATTGGTTATTTTCAGGTAATTTTTTACTAATTTCCAGCTGCCCAGATTTCAGTGGGTTAAATTAAATAAGTAGGTTTTATGAAAAAGGCCAATTTATCTTTGCTAATATGTTGGATTGATGTTAAAGTGTATTTTCAGTTACTTTTTTTAAGAAGAAGAAGGGAAAAACACAAATACACCTAAAAAATGAACTATTAGTAACTATTATTATTATTATTATTATTATTATTATTATTATTATTATTATTATTATTATCAAGTAGTAATTTGGTGCCCCCCTTGTTGCAGTCCAAGGTCATATCTCTTATATACATCACATTCAATACATTTTTTAAGGTATTTCATAGGCAGCGAATACTTTTCAGAAGAGTTTTCAGTTAGAAACAAACAAGCCAGAGCCATTTGTTTAGCAGTTACAGCGATGGATCCATAACAGCAGACTGCCTGGAGGCTCTAGTCATTTCTAGCTGTTGTTCACACTGTTACAACCATCAGCAGGAGGAAGCTCTGTCTGCCACAGACAGAACAAGACATGAATATAAAATCAGCCATATTAGTGTGACAGTAGTGGCTCCAGGTTGGACAACTTGAACCTTTAAATTCGACTGTAACTTGAGCTATATTGTTACCTCTGTTATAAAGACGTAAACACACTGTATTCCCCTGAAGATGTTACAACAAACACATTAGCGGCTGCCATTGATTGAGTAGGAGAGACTGCCTAATGTGATTACACCGCACACCTCACAGTTACTCATCCACAAAATTAGCTCTAAATGTCCCACCAGCATACAAGCCAATTAAATTGGCTGCTGGAGTTAGGGGATGATGGCAAAAACAATGGCCCGATATGAGTCAAATGACCTGTTCTAGCTCAATGGTGTTGCGCCGTGCTAGCCAAGGAGACAGCTTGGCTTATTTGGCTTGCGTCACACAATGGCAGTTAAGTAGCATTTGCTGTAAGCCCTGTACGAGACTGATAAAGGAAGAAAAGACACTCGGACAAAGACAGACAGACAGGCAGGCGTACCTCTGTGAGCCAGTTTCTGTAGGAGGATCCTGAGGCGTTGCAGAGCAGAGGAAGAAACATCGTATGTGTACAGGTCTGCAGTGGCCAACTCCTGGCACCTTCCAAACACTCCGTCTACAGAAAAAGAAAAACAGGTTCATGAGGGATATCTTTTGATAGTTTCAGATATCTCTCACAAGCATTTAAACCTTTAAACCCTGAACAACCCTGTTATTTCTTTCAAAAACATAGAAAAAGGCTACAAGCAATGCAGTAATAGATGTTTCACAAATTGCAAAAAAATAAGTTAAAAGCCAGGGCAATGTATTTGCGGAAAAAAAGAAAAAAAAAGCAAGGAAAAAACTATATTCATTGCTATTTATTACAAAAACACATTTGCAATTATTTTTCAATCCTGTTCCAGGTCATTCCTTTTTTTTAATTTAATTTTTTTTTCTCAGAAGTTTTCTTGTACTTTTTTTTTTTTTGCTAAATTCTTGCCAATTTTGGGAGTCTTTTTTGGCTTATTGCCTTTCTCCCATGTTTTTGAGAGAAATCAAGTCAATCAGGTTTCAAAGAGTTTATAGATAAACATTAATGTCAGATTAAATGAGGCAGAAAATTCCTCAGTCAGCAGCTGTTCATAAACACAATCTAGTCTTAGACCTGTGTCTATATTTTCCTCAGTTAAGCACTTTTTCCGGGTAATTTCCGTGTTGTTGTTGCTTTTTTAACTTTCATATATATATATATTTTAACTTTTTTTTAATCTTATTTTAAAACTAATCTTCAGGTAATTTTCTTGTACTTTTGATTTATTTCTTGCTAACTTTGTGATCATTGTTGTCACTTTTGTTGCTCATTGCTTATTTTCCATGTTTTTGAAATGAAATCAAGCCAATTTGTTTAGGCTCCACAGGGTTAAAGGATCATTTTCAAAAGAACGTCAACTTGCCGAGCTGAAGTGTTTTACTGGTGTGTGGCACCTGCAGTGTCTCCGCACCTCTAACTTCCTGTTTTGGGGGCGGTAATAGCTGACATTTTTCCTCTGACAGCCCCATGATAAGCAGCCGTTCATGGCAGGAAGGACTTTATCAGGGACCCTGGTAATCTCCCTATCAGCAGGCCTCCCGCCTCACTCAATACAGGTTGCTAGGCAACGCACGCCACAGAGTCCCTATCAGCCCTATAATTCATTGGCTGGTCTAGACCTCAGAAGGATGCTGAGGCTCAGGGGGTCAGAAAGCAGTGTGCAGACGTAACGCCTGGAATATAAATGACCTGCGTTGTCACCTTCTCTCAGCTGGAGAGATAAATCCATGCATCTTGTTGGTTAAACTCACTAAAGTCCACCTCTCAGATGATCTCTGGAGATGAATCCTGCAGATTCGATCTAAGCTGTCTTGTGTGTGCATGTGTGCGTGTGCAATCATGCATACTACTGTGTGCGAGTATGTGTGAGGATGCCACTGTGATTAGATGGGATCTAATGAAGTGGATCAACACTTTGTCATGCACCGCAGCATCCCATTAATTAGGCCCTAGATGTCAGACAATGACAGCAGACATCAATGGTACGATTGATGCTCAATGACACGTTGGGGACCACAGAATACACAAACACTGATGTCCATTACATGCTGCAATTTTTCTGTCTCCTCCTCCAACATCATTTATACACGATACATTATGATCAATAATACCTCCTTATCATCGATGTGATTTTCGATACAGAGAACAGTGAAAAAGAGAGATGATTCACCTTTTTCCATCTATTTAACTCTTTAACAGTCACACTAAAAGATGCATTTGCAAAACATTATTTTTTGGTAAAACTGTCTTCATAATTCCACTTTTTTTTCCTTCTTAGATGACCCATAAGTAAGCAGATACACAAGTCAACCAGCGATTAGACTTGGGGTAATTCTAGCATTAATAACACGTATTGGCATCAATGGATTTTTAAAATTTGTTTTTGATTTTTTAAAAATATAATAATAATATAGACAATATAATATGTCAACAGTTTATTAAGAAAAGAAATGTTTCCTCATATGTTACATTGTAAAAAGTGCCTTCAAACAGTAAACAAATAATTTAAAAGAAAGATAACTAAATTGATACCAATAAAAATAAATTTAGTATCAAAATCTGTACAAAATGCATGGCAAAAAAAAAAGAATGGAGAATTTAGTACGGCGATTTGATCACAAAAAATGTCAGCCATACGGTTACAATGCCTGTTTTAAACATCACCAAGCAGCCTTTTATTCACCTTCAACGATAAAAAATGTAATTACAGTGCCATGTTTGGTGTAAAATTCAGTGACTGATGATTACAAAGATAATAACATCATGTCAGGCTCTAAATTGAATTCTTATTCTAAACGAGGAGCGGGTGTTTTCCTGACTTCTTCGCCTGTGACCCGTTAAATGACAGCTCTGTACAGGAAGAAGCCCGTGGGAGGCTGTGAATTAGCATAGACAACACAGTGCAACGCTCACCGGTTATTTTGGGATCTCACCCAGCACAGAGGAAAACTTCCCACCTACGGATGCACAGATCATCACAGACGTCTGAATCACAGGATGTCAACCGTCTCTTTACTCTTCACCAACAAGCCCTCCGTTATAATACGGTGGGCGACATTAATACAAAAACATCAGGTTTTGTTGGTTTATTATGAGGTTTTCTCAAGGACTTCTGGTATGATTTATTTTTCCAGTCAGACGCTAACAGCACATTATGTAAGAAATGAGGGAAGGCTGGTGACAAAGCAAGTGACGGGAAACTGTTAAATTTTTGATGCTCTGCATCCCTAATTTGTTTCCATGGCGATGGGGAATGTTAAACACTTCCTTCTCTGTCGTCAGGGACATTCCCGATAGCAACAAGACACACACACACACACACACACACACAGGGACTCAGTGCATTAAAAATAGAGTAAAGAGGTATTTTGCAACAAAGAAATCCTTGTTTGGCAAACATTACAGATGATTGATTTATCGAAGAGATGCTGAACCACATGCATGATGAATCACAAAGGATTCTTCTGTCACTTCGTTGTGTGTATTCACAACACTGAGATTATCAAAACAAGCAACAATGGCTCACTGTAGATGACAGTTTGCAGGAACTGATTTTCTGACGGCTTAAAACAACATTTTAATTTCAGGCTTGGAGGAGCGCAGCATGTGTCGGGTGCATGAAGGGTTGTTTAATTTTGAAAATAACAGAAATGCAGGGCAATTAAATACCAGAGAGTTTTTTTTTCTAAAAACACGTCAGCAGACAGCATAAACACAAGACATCTATGTAGCAGTGGCGCCCCCAGGGGGGGGTCCAAGGAGTGCCTTGGCCCCTCTGCTCTTATACAATATTAATCTGTGCCATATAGAGTACATAGTGTGCTTTTATTAATTGTTTTACGCTTTTTATTCATTTATTTATTTTGGATCAGTTTTCATTATTGGCTTTGTTTTTTTTTGTATTCAAATATGGTAGGTACTTAAAATTCCCTTTCTACAGTCCCCACGAGTCTCCTCTAAACCTGAAAAGGCTTGTTCTCGGTAAATGTTATCTTCCTAACATTCAATGTACTCCTTCAAAGTAAAGCTGCATATTTGTCTTTTTAAGGAATAGGACAACGAGCCTTTTTGAAGGATAACGAATTGCACATTAACACAGGATTTTTTTGGAACTGAAAATGTTAACTGTATCAGTATTAATCTATGCACGTAGTTACTAATATTAACTCTAATATAAGAAACCAAAATATATCAGTATGTGATTCCTCCTTTAGATAGATAGACATATAGACAGATAGACAGATAGATAGATAGATAGATAGATAGACAGATAGATAGATAGATAGATAGTGGTCACCCCTATTAAACGTTTCTGGAAGCAACACTGCTCAAGGCTTCAAGGCTGTTTGAGAATGAAGCAAAATCCATCAAACAGAGCAGAACACAGTGAATTTTTAATGATCATCTGTCAAGTTTAAGGAAATATTAAGCTGACAATGGATCAATTTGTGCCTCCTTGCAAGACAAGACTAATGCCGTCACTGTGATGAGCAAAAGGCAACTGCAATGCAAATGAACCTTGATCAATCTAATCTATAATGCATGATACAGGAGGCCGCAGAATCAATCAATCAATGCTGAGACGTGCAATCCCACGAGTCGGTGACACCCTCACTAAAGAGAAGCTACGTCTGGATAAGCGCCATGTTGACAGGAATAAAGATGAAGATTTTCAGCCAAAAAAGGTAAAGAGCTGTAAATCCTGACGCCGTCTCTCCTCCCACTGTGACAGACAGTGCGACACCCGGCCGCTGCTAAAGCTATTTAAACTGTGAAGGCTAATGCTCTGGGATAACAGGAGCAAACACTAAAGCTGACAGTCAGCAAAGCATTTCTAAAAGACTGTACGTCGGGAGGAGGAGGAGACGGGCCCGGGAGACAAATTAAGACGTATTGGAACAGGTGTATTAGCGGTGCAGCTCTCTGTCATGAAAATGAACAGGACTAAATCAATGCACCGAGACCGGCCAGATGTAGCCTGCTAAAAAGAACAGAAACAAAAGTGATCAGGATGTGATTAATGAGATTATAGAGATATTTTTTAAATATGAAAATGGTGGCTTTGAAATGCTAATGCATGCAATCTACATGTAAATACAGAAATGAATAAAGATAAACTCTCAGAGCTGCATCAAGACTGCCTATTCAGTTTGGCTGTGGAAAATAATAGCTGTATTATTTTGAACAGTTCCTCTATCGTTGTGTCTTCTGTTGCACCTTTTGATACTTGATTTTTCTTCATTTCTTGATTATTCTTAGGTTTGCACCCACTGCCATGGCGCTCTTTCTCCACCCATGCAGATTGTTTAGGATTATAGATTTTGTAGCGGTTACTCAAAGTGTTTATGCTGCCTGCAGTTGCAAGCTTCAATCAATAGAAGCATCACCTTAAATCGTTTAAATCTAAAATACAGCGCGGATGTTTCAGTTAATATTGGCCCGAGTGGAGGCAAGATAACCACCAATCGATGAAACACTGTTGGTTAAGTGTTCAAAAAGAGGCAACCGGTGCCCTCGGGGAAACTTGTAGCACTTATCCGCTGTACTTTAGCTTAGCTTATCATACCGGTAAGCCACAGACTCCGGAGAGTTGCATCAAATTAAAATGCATTTCCGACTTCAGTGTAATCACACATCCTTTTAGAAGAAAAGCCACAGTGAAAGCATGCCCCTGAAGATGGAAATACAGATTTGAGGAGGTTGGCTCCAAGATGAGACATGACAGCAGAAGAGCTAATGATACATGTAGGATGGTGACCAACTTAATCAATGACACAATATCATAGACAGAGGACTTTTTCCAAAACTCTGGACTCTTCATCTATTAAAGCTGCCACTTGAACCCTATAAAACAACTTCACAGCCGATTAGAGTAGATTTAATGTGGCAAACTGATCTAAATGAACCTTTTGAAACCTGGAGTGACATCATTTTTCTTGTGCTGCTTTCATACTATCTTTCACAAGTATTTAAACCTTTGAACTTTCAAAAACATGGAGAAAAAGGCAATGAGCAACTTCCACAACTTGCAAAAAAATAGTAGATTTAAATTTTTTTTTTTTTTAAAAGCTAGGGGAAAAATGTCTAGCATGGGGTGGGGGGCTATGGAAAAACTTTTGAATTATCATAATTATATATTAAAATTGATGTTACAGAATTACTTTTATTGTTAAGCACATTTTCAGGCCATTTCCCTTCATTTTCTTTATTTCTTGTAAATTTTAATTAATATCCTCTGTAGTTGCCCATCACCTTTTTCCCATGTTTTGGGAAGAAATTAAGCCAATTTGCTCAGGTTTAAAGGGTTAATTACAAATTTAAACAAGAAAATATCAATGTGTAAAAGTATTCAAACACTAGAAGTCAGTTTTTAGTACATGCACCTCTGCAGCAGTTACAGCCTTAGGTTTGCGTGGATAGGCCTTATTAGCTCACAACATCTGGACATTAATACTGTCATACTGCATACTATAATACCAATGTTTTATACATTAGCTGGATTGCAAGCTAGTACAGCTTTAACCTCAAAAACACAGGAAGTTTACCTGAAATTACCTGAAAATTAGAACAAAAAAAAGAAAAAGAAAAAAGTTACAAAAAACAAAAAAATATATTTAGAACTAAAGAGATAAAATAGTTAATAATAATAATAAATTATAAATACAGTTTTCCGGCCGTTTCCCCCTATTTTCAAAATTAAAAAATAAAAATAAAAATCCTCCCTAAGTTAAAAGGTTTAGTAGACAGTCAACTGGCTGCAAGTAAAAGGATAAATATGTATGCAAACACATTTTTTTTAACCCTAAGATCTGTTTACACTTTGACATTACACGGTCTTCTGCTGATCAGTGTCAAAAACCGTCAAATCTACCTTTGACTCAATGTCGGAAAATAACATAACATGAAAACTGACTTTGGGGGTGAATACTTTTTACATGTACCATAAGTGACAGTCAGTCATGTATGAAATGGTGCTCCTTCCCGAAACCCTTCCCTCCCCTCAGCCGCTTTGCATGGCAACAGCATGGGTGAGGAAGCGCACAGTTGGCCCAGCCCAGAATAAACCAGGTTACTCCTTCAGGGACCTGGGGAAGAGTTGAAGTGGCAGACCTAGTTACTCCCACTCAGCCTCTGTCTGAACGGCGGCTGCTGCTCATCAGGAGTCCGACGGAGAGTGACAGAGCGTAGATTGAATATATGTAGAGGGTTATGGAGCAGCTAAATAATGTCTCATTATTTGCATTCATTAGGTGCAACATTAATCCAACATTTCTTGCCCGTATATATTTGCCTTTATTGAGAATGGCGTATGTAATTATGCTTCAGCACAAGAGGGATAGTGTGCCGCTCCCTGGGCCAAAGTGTGGTAAAAATAAAAGAAAAAAGGGAAGATGAAAAGATGTGGGTAAAGCTTTGCATGATAGTCAAATGTAATATAAAACTTCCACACCCAACACAACCCTCCTCTGTGCCTCGGGGGGTGGGGTGGAGGGGTGGGGGGGTTTCTGTCGAGGTGTCAGCAATTTCCTTCTATTACGCTACACGAAGCTCCCTTCTGTACCAACGCAGTCTGTGTAATTAAAGTCAGTTTTTTATATTTCTCTTCAGTGCTGCCTCCTCCTTCCCTGTTTCCTCCTAAACTGGGTTAATATGGAAATCAGGGTAGAGATCTCCAAATTTTCTTCTCTAATACAGAAAATCCAAAGACTACTCACTACCTCAGCCAACAGAAATCTTCAAAACACACCTCAAAGGGCGCCCTCTTTCTTTCTTTCTTTTTTTTTTTTTTTAGGTTTTTATATTATGTAGCTTTCCAGTAGTTTTCCTATGTGTTCAAATTTAAAAATTCTCATTTTGTCAGAATTATTTTTGAAAAGAAATACATATTGCTTCTGCCCCCTTTACAATCTCTGGGGTGTCAAGCTCCCACGCACCTGTCCAACCAACCGCACACACAGCCGTCAATCATGATGTCAAAATCCCATTTTCATAGCATCAAACAACAAATTATAACCAAACTTATCTGAAAAGCAACATCAGGTCGATGTGACCTACCTAAAATGATAGCAATCATCTTAATTTAAATTTATTTGACATGTCCCATTCACTAACATGGAGGAGGGGGTTTATGACCTATACTGCAGCCAGCCAGAAGGCGATTGAGATGTTTTTGGATTACTTTGGGGAAGATGTTATGTCGTCCATCTTTTTTATACAGTCTATGGTTCACAGCCACCACACTTCAGTAACTTTACCTTCAAGAACTCAACAACTAACTGGTCCTCTACCTCGTTTGTTACTTTGAGTTATTGTGTGACTTTCTGAAACAAATTACTATGGCGTCGTCAGCAGTAGGCTTAATTTCTTAGCTTCTTTGCCCTGGTACTCCTGTGTCGACCACATCTACTGTAGATGGATCCAAATACATTTCTGTGTTTAGACAAAAGCAGTTTTATATTGAACTTTCATGTCTTCACCTGGGTAAATAAGGGTTTAATCAAAATAATAAATGTATGATCATTAATGCTGAAAATCTAAGAGTTTTTAAGGATTTGCAGGACCCCTGTTATAAATACACAAAAGGTTAGTAACAAACAAAGCAGCATGAATGTAGCGCTTTATACAAAATCGCCCACATAACGAGGGAGAAGCAGACACAGCCACAAAACATAATTATCTCAGGTCATTCCCATCCTCCTCCTCTTCATATTGACATATTAATATTCAAAGTGGTACTGTCTGTTTTTCATTGCTTGTCTTTTGTGTTACTCCGCGCCGTCTCCTATAGGTCACATCATGTTCTGCATGTAATTTCAATTGTCTGCCAACGAACAAGTGTTCCCTTCTCTGGCTTCATCTCGTCTGTGTGAAATTGATTGTATGATGAATCTGCAGAAAGTAAATGAAGTGAGCAAACAAAAACAAACACCCTCAAAGTGCAGGCATTTAAACCAGTGCGCTCACAAAGCCAAAAATAAACATGCACTGGGACAGATGTAGATGTCCAGTGTGCATATAACAACAACATGGTGTTGAAACCTTTTCACTTTGGGAGAATACATTGACCTTTCACGACAGCTCTCGTGAGGATGATCCTTGATATCGACATGCTATCAATCCCCTTCAAAACTGAAGCCCCCGCTGTGTGTGTGTGTGAGTGTTTCTGCACGCTTTGAAAAGCCCCGACATTTCCCCCTCCATTCATCAGGTGACACGTTGTCATGGCAACCACTGACACAGACACATCCATCCTCAGTGTCAAGATGGTTTTATAGATGAGGTCATGACCATCTGCGGCTCGGGGAAACCTTGACATATAAAAGGGAAAACAACCTTGTGGTATTGATTATAAGCCTTGTAGTTAAATTAATTAAAAGAGACAACTATTGTTTGTTTATTTCGTGCTGCTTTTCACCGTTGCAGCCTCGCTTCCAGATGTTTTAATGCTTTTCCTAAACATGGCTCATTTGTCGAAACTGAGCTCAAACAAAATGTTCAGAGCAAGCTCTTCAGCGACCATCCACCTATCTATAAATCCCAGAATGATTAAAAATAGCAAGGACGGCTTTAGAGCTGCGTTGGGTCGATGATGGTTGATACCGCGGGGATGATGTACAATGTAATGAGGTTTGGTGGGCGTTCACGACTCTCTGAGTCCGACTTACCATTGACGCAGAACTCATAGGGTGTACAGAGCTCGTCCTCAAGCAGGCAACCTGGAGGTGAGAGAAGGAGAAACACAAGACTTAACGACAAGATCCTTGAAATTTATCAAATGAAAAGACAGAATTTCTCTCATTTAAAAATGGAGAATTTGCTCCTTTTCTCCTCTTCATATAACTGTAGATTGAATTTTTTTGTGGTTTTGCACTACTGATTGGACAAAACAAGCATTTTGAATATGTCACTTTGAGCTCTCAGGTATAGTGATGGTTATTTGGAACCATTTAAAGATTAAATCTTTAATCAAAAAATGAAATGACATAAATAGGCATCTTGGAAAGTATGTTTATTTGCTGTCTTGCCAAGAGTTACCTTAGAAGATGGAAACCATTTCTATATCTGTATACTGAACATGACACCGCAGCCAGCAGCTGGTTTTCTGTCCAAAAGTAAAAAACAAAACAAAACAAAACAAAAAAACATCCTTCTAACACCTCAGGTTATTAAATGCTTGTTGTCCAACCCATTCTCACTCCCAACTCATCAAATCCAGCTGCTTTGTCGGTGATGTCAGTGTCAGACTGATGCAAGGTTTCATTTCACATCACTATGACATGAACTAAGCACGTCAGTCTGTAACGCAGCCTGCAACCTCCATAATATAAAGATCTAGAAAGTCCCTATAGAGCAGGAGGGAGGCAAATTTAAATATTCCGGAGTTAGCAGGATGTGCTAACTAGTATCCATAGTCACTTGGGAGACAGACAATAAAAATAGAAAAAGGAAGAAAAGACAACAATTCATACAGAGGAAAACACGCTAAGGAAAATATACCATGTCTTGATACTGGATGTAAATGAAGGCCAAAAGCATGTATACAATGGACAAAATAATATACAGAAAATGCATTAAAATGCAGAACAAAGTTAAGCCAATGTCACAATTTCTAAATATGTCACCACTCTATCAAAGCGCAGCTTAGTAGTGCATTAAGTGTGGCTGTGGGCCTCGCTGCTAATGGCAGAGCCATCAGTCACCAATTAGTGCAACTTCTCCTATCCTGTCTCTGACACTAATACCCCAACGTTTCAATATATGAATGTTGCATGAATATTAATGAACTTTAACGCTTGGACCAGGGCTGGGTGTTCCAGACTAATAAATGAACAGATGGCAGGAGCATTATGGGTAGCTGTTCCCTGTGTTCATATTTCACACGTGGGAGTTGCAGCGAGCAGAGGACTGATTGTTCTGCTCGCCGATCTGCACAGGTGATCTACCACATTTACAGGAAAAGACAGAGGTGAATGGAAAAAAATAGTCTTTGGGGTAAATCCTCCTCTTGAAACATTATTTTCTGTCACATTCAGGGTCAAAATGAGCCCAGACAATGATCAGACCTTCAGCCGAGAAATGAGCCACTAAGAACCTTTTGTGGTTGTTCAATAAGCTCCTGACAGGCTGATGCTACACAGTTTATAGCGTTTGCGGCGCTGGCAACATGGAGACAATCTGTAAACAACTAGGTCAAGCCTCAGCCCTCTTTCATCAAGTCTTTTATCTCTGTTATTTCCCTGCTTCAGCTCAGTGACGTAATTGGATGCACCCTCTTGGCCCGGTGGCCTCGACAGACAGCAACGAACAGCTCGTGACCATGAATTAAAAACAGGCTGAGTGGGAGGAGAGGCCTCTGTCGGAGCTCTTTAATAATGAGACGAGATAGGTGCGAGAAGTCTGTTAATCAATTCAGAAAAGGACAGATAACAGGAAAGGTGTGGATGAGACAAAAAGTTTTTAGGCATCACTTTTTTCAAGTTTCCTCTTTGCCGATCCATCATTAGGATCATTATTCTGTTATAATTATCAAATTCTAGTCTGCATGATAACTCGATTATACAGATGAAATGTGCAGCCGTTTTGTTTGGAAGTTGAGGGAACATTTCATGAAATTGCATCTTTTGGAGGTAATGGCTTCAATATGTCAGCAAAATGGCTATTTAATGATGTAGTGACGCATCATAACAGAGCCATAAGGTCGCTCAGCTCTCGAGAACTAAACTAAAAGGCTGAATGTCCTGAACTGAAGAGAAACGACTTTAACTGATTGAAAACCAACACCACAAACAGCTTTTCTAACGACTCGTACTTGACTGTTATTTTACACCCCATACGCCCCTCGTTTTCATGGAATCCAAAATGCCACTGTCTGTTAAAGCTTCCTGCCACAGCAGATCCATAATGACTCCTTTTCACAGATATAATACAACAGGGCACAATATAAATATAATAGGAACCAAAAACAAAACTTTACAGCACACACTGCAAGTACTTTATAATATCTTAAATCTGCTCTTATCAATATCTTCATATTAACAATGGCTATAATGACTATACAGTACAATATAAAACACGTATTGACACCCCCTTACAGAAAATTGTCCCTCAACTCTCCAGTGTCTCCCTGTAGCTCTACAGAGCATTTTAGCATCTTTCAGCTCATAAGTTTTGGTTTTACAGAACATTTAATGTTTTGGTTCGCTCAAACCGCTCTCATTGGGGCCATTTCGAGATTCAGCAGTCAACTCTTTTCAAAGAAAAAGCTCCCTAGAGGTCATCACGAGCCTACCATAAACACCTGAGACCCAACCCACAACCGGGTTAGTGGATCCAAGAAACATCAGCGTTGATAACAGGAGAAACACATAAGTGTGTGTGTGTAACTTAGTGTTGTCATTACTCTCTAACATAATTTCATTTTATTTAATTTATTTTTGTATTTTTTGTCTACTGTCTGCTCAGAATCAAACAACAGACTGGCAAAGTTAGCAACTACCCTGTGACCACAATAAAGCATTTAGCAGCTAAAGAGCAAGATGCTTCCCTCAAGAGTTGGAGGAGACCAAAACAGAGCTAAAAGACATGAATATTGGACTTAGATTTATCAACAACTTGAATTTAATGCTTTTTTCCCCCCAGTTTGCTGACATTTTACAGAGCAAATGATCAACTATTTACCAAGAACTTATTTAGCCTTGAAGATTACTACAAACTTATACAGAGCATTTAAAAAGAGCCACGCAATCCCTCTTGACCATGAATCTCACCACTCTGCAATTAGTGTCAGTCCATTCAACTTTACCTCCTCATCACTTCCCTGCTTAATTCATTGGGTTCTCTGGGAGGCCTTGTCAGCTCTCAATATTAATTACGACCTTCCATTTAATGAAGCATCCAGCCAAGCATAGTTAGTCAGACATAGTGTGTGTGTGTGTGTGTGTGTGTGTGTGATAGGCAGGGACATAGGATTGATAACGCCACATCCTCTTTCTCCAACACCACGCCAGAGATGATTAAAATGGCGCCTTTTAATTAAAATGCAATCACAGTGGATGCTGCTGATTACCTCGAGCAGAAAAAAAAAAACAAAAGGATGCTCGAGTCGTCGTGACTGAGGAAGAAAAGAAAAAAAAGGTGTCCAGGTTATATCTTAATGAAACATCCTGATAAAAGAATAGCCACATTGTCTTGTGTATTTCTTGGCATACATGATCATTTCGCAAAGAAAATGACCTTTTCAGAAAAAATAAAAGTGCTGCAATTGTTATTGAGTGTTGACGCTCTGTTGCCATGTCAACCTCATCAGAGTAGCTCATCAATGGGAACCTAGCGGAGTCGAATAAGTACAGCCTCAGTGTGATTTGGTGGATCAACAGAGATGATTTGAGTGTGCTTTTTGTGTTTAAATCACAAGCACTCAAAGTGTTCGATGTGCAATCTTTGTTTTTTTTATCTTGTGTCATGTGTCATAATGGCATCTTCAAATTGCTTGTTTTGTCCGAACAACCGACTAAAACCCAAATCTATTTCATGCACAGAAGACAACAAAAAACAGTAAATATTCACAAGGCCGAAAATAGTAAAATGTTAACACAAAACAACTTATCAATGAATTAATGTATAGTGCACATTCAAAACTGTTGCAGCTCCAGATAATAAATGACTTGTTTGGCTCACTTATGCTAAAAACAAATCTAATTTCAGGTTCTAAATTGTAAGGATTTCCTGCTTTGGGAGTTTTATATAATTGTAAAGTAAACATCTGAACAAAATAGTGAACTTCCAGGTGTTATGCTAAGCTCTGGAAGTCATGTCATTGACTTTAATCACCCCCCAAATGAAAGAAAACACATTTTTGCTCTTACCTGCAGAGCTATTTTTCATTCTAAATTGTTTTGGTGTGAGTTGCAGAGTGTTGGAAATATTGGCCGATTTCTCCTAATACTCAGTAACTAAAAAAAATCGAGACTGATAAATGGCACTACAGGTGAGAGAAATAATATGTATTTTCAAATTAGGGATGAACCTTGTCTTTACTAGTCAATTAATCATTCAAATAACGGACAGATTAACCAATAATTAAAATAATTGTGAGCAGCAGCACTAGATTTGAGCGGCGGTGTAAATGTGCAAAAGCTTCCCCTCCCAAAATAGTCACTGTGTGACCTAATTTACAGCTACAGTATGCAGGGAGAATCTATGAGGTCAATGGATGCAGCAAGTCAGTTCACAGTTTTTTTAACATGATATACTGGTGGAAAAATGCTAAAAGAAAGAACTACAGTCCTACAAATATTACAGTGTTTAGTCTCGTCTGTGTTTCCAAATTAAATACAAAATGTTACAGACGTTTTGCATAAAAGCATTTTCAGAAATGCATGCAGAACCTGGCCTGAACCTCTCAACAGCCTCTCTCAACAGCTGTGCAGCAGAGAGAGACACTTTCCCATGATGCCCCCTGCCTGCCTTATTACCACTAACTGCGATTAAGGGGAGCAAATGCATCCTCTGTATAAGTAAGCAAGGATTACCCCACACTCACACACACAAAAAAAAACAGTTCACCTTCAGCTAAAATCTCAGTTTCACAGCGTGTCAGTGACGTAACGACATGGGTGTCTCCCTTCAGGGGCGTGAAAACAGAGAGGAGCGTGTTTAAAGGGAAAAGCTCGTTTAAGGTCATTTGAGGAAAAGCAGTTACATTAGAATGACTGAGAGTTTCTCATTACAAAATAATAGAACCACATTAATATCTCAGATAATCTCTACCTGTACATTATCAAGCCATCCATTACACATCTTGGAGCAAGTTTCGCTCTGGAGGAGCTGCTTGAGACTGATTTGAGCATTTGGCCGTGATTGGCCGACCTTGCCTGGAACATTAAGTATGTCCCGGTGAGGCTAAACCCAAGGCTGAACAAGAAGTCAGGACTTTATCGCTCACTTTCCCCCTCACAGGTGGTTGGCCGGTGCCGGGATACCATCTGTGATGTCTGAGGGGCCAAGGAGGATGCTGGGAGTCTGGCAGCGAGGACAGCCACTCCCAGAGACTGCTGCAGTTTAGGACATATTTCATTCACTCTCTGGGGCCACCGACATATCTTTTATTATAATTATAAGCTGCGACCAAGGACACCTGACTCATTTTTACTCACACACACACTCACACCTGTACTGTCAGCCAAAAAAGCCATTTCGGGACAGTGCAGCGGGTGACAACGGCAATAAAAGTGCGAGTGAATTGGGAAAGGGAGCGCGGCTGGAGCAGGGACAGCAGAGAAGAACATCACCTGCAAGCAAATTAGCATCAGCTTGACACCATGTCCGCAGATTTAAACAGCTTGTGTCATTATGGCGTTCTCCTGCTAAAATTAAAGATGGCTCCAAGCTTTTCTCTGCTCCAAAAGGTCTGTTCTTGTCAAGAGCTGCATGTCACATGTCAGCAATGCAGCCGCAGCAGCTCAACATTTTCATACTTTCCTTGTGTACTTTTAATCCTAACATGACAAGACTTTGTTGTAACAGCGGTTTAAATAATGACGTGTCATTCTGTGCACCGACATTTCATAAGGAATATTTTTTAACAGTTCATGCTCACATTGCTTAAATGCCATGCTACATTACTGTTGAGGCAAAGTTCGACATTGTGGGTGATACACTTTTTCACCTTCTTGCTGAGAGGCAGATGAGAAGATCAATACTTCTCTCGTGTGTGTGTGCTAAATATGAAGCTACAGCAGCCAGTTAGCTTAGCTTAGCTTAGCACAAAGACTGGAAGCAGGGGAAACAGATAGTTTGGCTGTGTAAACTAGGTAACAAAATCAACCTACCAGCTCCCCAGAAATCCCACTAATTAACAAATTGGTCAGCCAAAAAATAGTCTAGTAAAAAAAAAAAAAAAATTCAATTTGTTGCTTTTACTTCTCGTCTTTTGTATGAATTGAAGCATGTAAAGAATAATAATAATAAACCTCTACTTTAGTAAAGAAAACAATAATGACAGGTGTGTTGTAATAAAAATGAGTGGATTCCACTGATTAAATGCAGTTTTTCTGCACTGTGGAGAGGGAAAACCTAGATATTCACAAAGTTTGTGATGAATGACAGGTTGTCTCTTCAAGCAAATTAGAATTGGAGTTTAAAATTCAACCAAGCTGCTTTATTTTAGGGGTTTGGTAAAGGTGGGTCATTTTTGACCCTTGGGACAAGTAGAATATACAGACAGTTGAGACAACACAAGGGTTAAAGTACCAAAAACAGAGAGCTTTTATTTTGAAGTGTCATTTCCTGCTGTGAAGTGATTTTTTCTAGTACAGCAACTATTTTATTTCCCTGTTCTTGTTATTATTTGGGCTTTTACATGCTCTGCCTTTGCAGCGTTTTTATGTCACTGATCGTGAAGCAGTAAAATACACTTTTTTGGCCGCAGTGCTATGTATTTACTAAGTTTTAAGTAATTACACTTTATTATTTAAATATATTTTATTTTACTGTGTTCTACAGCCACCTGTTGTTTACATTTTGTGAAATATAATTGAATACGTGGTAATTTATCTTATGTGTGGACCTTGAACCAGTGACTGAGGAATAATCTGGAGCTTGTGACTGGACCAGTTGTGAACCACTGGTGAATTTTGTTACCTTTGGATAGAGCTAGGCTGAAAATTACCACACTCGGCTGCTGGCTGTAGCTATAGCATACAAAAATGTTCTCATCTAACTCCTGACAAGAGCATTTCCTTAAATGTCAAACTCTTCCTTGAAGGAAAATGTAATGCATCAGAGAATAATTTTAAAAAGTTATTTAAAAAAAACATGGATAATTAGTTGGAGCTGGAAGCAAAGAGTTTTTGAGGTCACTTTGACAGAAGAGGGAACCTGACATGAAACCACCTGACATCCAGAGGAGTGTAACCAAGCACATTCCCCACCGACTTTCCAGAGAATTTGTCTCAGAATTCCCAGCCAGGCCGGTCGCTCTCAGTCACTCAGCTGCCAGCTCCAGGCGACAGCCCAGACAGCGGCCATGAATTAAAGATGGCAGCGTCACTGCGGCAACAGAGCACCCAGAAATAGGCCAGCTTGACCTTTTCTCTGACCCGCACTGAATGATTCAGACATTTGATTGTCTCCCCTCTTCTGAGGTGTGATTGGGCGTAGAAGTGCCAAACCGGAGTCAAACAGCACAGCGTCCTCCTTCTGAGGAGCTCAAAGTGAAACACACAACCTGGCCCCGAGGGAAATCTCTGGCCCTCCAGATGAAGTAAAAGGTTTAACTCTTTTGAGTACCAATTGAACCTCATTTAAAGTGCAGGTCATCACAGCGCAACAGCGCTTGGGTACTGCTTTTGTAGATATTCAAATGCAGCTGTGCTCAAGTCATTCATGTGCCTGTGATTTTTAAAGCTCCAAATGAAAAAGCTCAGTGGCAGCACATTTGGTTTTGTTAATACATATCAAGGGCCATTTGGGTACCCACTTAAACATGAAACTGTATCCAAACTTCTGCCCACTCAGACTACTTCATATCACGAAAGCAAAGGCAAGTTTTGTAGCTTAAAAAGAATCCACAGATCTCTCCAAAATCAAACTAAGCCATTAGTTTTTTCTCTTTCACTGACGGAAATGTTTTCATTAAGTACAGATTTTTAAGACAAATGAACCGAAGCTTGTGTCTGGCTTAGATTATGATGATGATGTCATCCACAGTTATATGACGGCCTTCCCTTCAGCTGAGTAGATCTCTACCCTAACTCGAGCTGGCACCATTTTAAATATTAAATCCATTTCTGTCTCACCTGAAAATGTTCTTCTGACATATTATAATCACCCGTTGCTAAGTTGTTGTTTTTTTAAACAGCAGCAATTATGAAAATGTCTAGTTTGGGTATTGATTTTGAAGACAAAGATGTAATTTAAACTTCCACTTACATTTTTTGTGGGCAGTGTAACCATAGATATATAATAACACCTACATACTGCATGTCAAGATGTTACCTATTAATTTCAGTGGAGTTGCTCGTCTGTTGCACACGCCAAGTTTCTAGCTCCTGGGTTTACTTCTGCGCCAGAGTCTGCACAGAAGTGTTTCTCCCGCTGGCCCCGCCCACGAGTTTCTGCCTGGCTCACAGGTTTTACATTGTGATGACATCACAGATTACTATATGGATTTTATAAGCTTAGGAAAACAAATATAAAACCATCATAGATCAAAATATTACTAACAGAAATAGGGGGATTTGTGCTGCAATGCTACGAATGGCCACTAAAAAAAACAGCACCAAGATTGAGCAGCTTTCCTGGGGGCCTGATTGTAAAAAGTGATAAAGACAATATTGAATTAATAATAAAAGTTGCTTCATCTTTTCCTATTGTTGTCACCCTACTGTCTGAGAGCAATAAAACGGAACCAAAACTGTAAAGTTGCAGGCCATAAAACCAGAACAATGAGCTGAAAGATGCTATAAAGCTCCATAGAGCTAAGAGGTACTGCAGAGTCAGGTGATAATATTCACTAGGAGCGACTCTGTTCACATTACACACAGTCATTTGATCCATTGCTAATATAAAAATATTGATTAGAGCAGCTTTAAGGTTCGTTAAAACATAAAGTTCGATAGCTGGCCAAAGTTTTGATGTGATTAAATTGCACCATTTGCACAAACCACTCTGAGCTGCCCTACAATGTAATGGTACAACAGGGGAAAAATTGAGACAGGACACTGGTTGTTTTTGAATAATGCTACAAACAGCTTGTTTCATTAGGGCTGGAATGTTTTTGGTGGGTTATAGCCAAAAATTTGCAGGGAAAATGTCACTAATGTACTCCACAGACTACAGTAATCATATCAATTAGTCACAAAATATAGGAAATAACATCCTCCATTAGATTTTTAGCATCTCTCCATTGCCTTGCTTCTTCCCAACAGCCATTCTGTCTCCCTGCTGCACTGAGAAATGGTCTGGAGTATTAATCAGCATCACCCTTAGACGAAGCAGACACATTACTGCTTTAATCACAGCTGAGATAGTATAGATTAATTCTTGTGTTCAATTCGCAGCCTTCAGAATCCTCATTACTCTGTTATTGTCCTCATTATAAATCTTGGCTGTGCGACACAGAGGTGCCCTTCACACTGACCCCCTTTACCAACACCGTTTAATTTGAACCGAATGAAAAGTTGTGAAAAGGCTTAACAGAGCTGTTGAAGCTTTCTCTTAATGCCCGAGGATGTTTTCACACTCTCCGTGTCACGAGGCGGTGGAGCTCAGGTGTGTGGCGAGGGGAGAAAGCACTATGAAAGTGGGAGAACAGATTTAACAACATAGTAGTGTTAATGCATCATATCCTTACACCTGCTCCGAGGAGTAAAACGCCTCTATTGAAATGTAATTTAATTTAGATTATAGTGCAAAAGAAGAGCAGCCCTCATAACCTGCTTCTGGTGCCACTCTTCCTCCTTGACCCAGAATATCTACGAGGTTCACCTTGAACCGAAGTGGGAAAAGAGAATAAGGAGATGGATTGCCTCGCCACGTCTATTTGACACAGTTCCGACTTCCTTCCTCTCAAGAGCCGCTGACATTTGTCGGGGAAAGACACAGAAGCGCAGCCAGCCGCTTTGCTCCCACTCCCTCGTCTCAATAACCGCTCAAAGCCAACACACTCCTCCGAGCATCTGTTGAGTCACAAAGAAACATCGCACTTCGTCTGTTATCACACCAGCCGTGGCAGCATCCCAAGCCAGGAATATACAGCCTGCTTTGTGTTAGGAATTCAGTGCTTACACTTGAAAGCCTGCAACTCTGAAAATTAACCAAACAATCTCATATTCCCAATGCATTTTGAGAGACAGCAACACTTCATGAATAGCTCATAATTCTAAAAACAAGGCTGGAGCAGCTGTATGTTGGTTCAATGCAGCAGAGGTCGTTCATAACACTCTGTGCTGTTTATTAGTTAGAATCAATAGGCATTTATCACATTCAACAACACAAGATGGCACAAAATCTTGATGTTAAGACCACTCATGCTGAATGCTGCAGCTGCTGAGATTATTAATTTAGAAAAACAGACTTCGCAAACAATGCACCAAATGCTCATTTAACCACCGAGTGCAGTCATGTGCACAAGGAAGGGCTGCACTGCACACTAAAAATCTCATCCAATAAATAGTTTGCCATTTGAGTGGGTGAGTCAAAAGCCTTCGGTGACTTCTAGAAAAGCTCAACATCTAAAGTGTCAATAAAGTCTGAACTGAAGGCCAATGCAAGCTGACCCTTTACCAGTCCAGTCGAGATGACTCAGACGTCCTAAGAGATGAGGAAAATGCACTGTGACCTTCACAGAGACTGTGAGAGACACCACGGCTGGGTTTTATTCGTTTTGGCAGCTCTATTATCCTTGGATCGGTTTTTTGTGTAATTATGATTTGGTTTCAGGGGGAATTCAAGCAGAGTTTTGGAAATGAGTGTTTTTATTATTCAGAAATGTGTCTGCTCTTAGAATCTAAGATGCAATGTGAGTAATTATAAGGAATATTTTGCTTGTGTTGGTGTTAAAATCTTATTGATTTGTGGTCTGAATGGACATGTTATGAGTTTAGATTGAAGGTTTTTAGCCATGCTCAGTGGATTGCAATGTTGGTCTGACTGTGTTCAGTTGGCCACCAGGGTCAAAGGCGCTACAACAGCCCAAAAAATTTCTAGTGGGAGAAACACACTACAGCTTCAAAAACGATCCCAATTAAAAAGCATGTATGAAATCCAAACAAATACAACAATGGAGATATGCTTCAAATGAAAAAACTTGCTAAAAAAAACCCAGAACAGATACGTTAACAGCAAAAACAGCAAACACGCTAAAAACACAGAAACAATGCAAGGTCAAAAATACAGAAACCCCAAAAACAAATGCAACACAAAAACGCTGCACATCCAGTCAACACAACAGAAGTTCTCCGGGCATCTAGGTGGAGCGCTGAGTGAAACAGCTTTATTTTTTAAAAAATCTAACAAGCAATTTGTTCAATTTATCAGAAACTGGAACCAGCAGAAAGGCAGATATAAAACTTGGAAATAATGATGGCTATTGCGGTGGCTGCAATAGAAATAAACCTGCTAATGTTTTGAACATCAATTGCCATGGTTTCATGGAAAGTTATCACGAGAGAAGTCGCATAACATCACCCAGTGGTAAAGCAGTCATCTTGCAATTGTGCTTTATCGACATTTGGAAAAATATCGCTTAAGTTTTGCGCAAAAATCTGAAATGGAAACCTACCTACTGTGGGCATGCTAGTATGTTTAAGTTTGCATTTTAGCTTTAAGCACTGCTGTACCTGAATAAAACCCCACAGAGCCTCCAGCACAGATTAAGACTCATTTGTTCAACTCCTTTTCTGGCACAGATCAAAAGACATTTGAGACCTATTCATGATTTATCCTAATATACAGTGTTGGATTTGAAGTAGTTTTAGTTCCCTCTTACATTTCCCTTCCTTCCACACATTTTTTTGGCACATTCAGTTTACAAAAACTGTTTGACAATGGTCAGTGTATTATCATCTTATGTGAACTATAGTGTGCTTGCTCCCAGCATGAACCCCATCAAAATAACTGGTCCCCTGGGACAGACATGGGGTGTCCTAGCAACTCAGGAAATAATAAGGCCAACACAAACCACACAACATATAGAATAAAAATGAAGCACTTCCAGTGAAGCAAGATGTCTAACCTCTCTTGGATATACACCATGTTCATAATCCATACTCTTGTAAAATGTCTGTCCTCATGTCAGAGCACATTTCAATCCTCTCAGATGATTTATAACCACTATAAGATATTTGATATTACCACTCAGTCCTGATATCTATGGGATGACAGAGGCCTGTTGCAAAATAGATAGAGCTCAGCAGCCTATGAATCAAATCTAACTTGTCTGGATATATTAGGCGATGGCTGCTGATAGCCAGCCGTAATGAAAAGGCCCAGCAGCACTGCCTTAAAGGAAAATGTCTCGAAGTACATATTGGACATAACTGACCCTGTCACATATTCCTCTCCATCAATACATAACTGTAACTCTCCTTAATTTGAGTCCTTCATATGAAGCCAGTGTGGGTAAACTGAGGCATAATCCTTATAGTTGTACAAGCTACACAAGATTTTGGTAATTAACAAAATCAATATGGAGTGATTAAGGACTGACGATTAGTTCAGACAGATTTTAGTTACTTCCGTGTCTGTTCAACAAACTTGCTGAAAGTATTTATCTTCCCAGCAAAACATGACCTTGCAGCTGAGGAAAGGCTGCCAGTCTCGTTAAGAAACTATGGGATTTTCACTGGTTGTTATTGGGATTCAGGACAGTGCCAAACTTCTGCAAACTGAAAAGAGATGCTGAGCAGAATTTTAACAACAGGCCTGATGGTATCACTGATTACAACGCGCTAGAGTGTTAATGCGAAACAAAATCAATCTCTGCAGATTTTTCATTGGCAGGACGCTCTTCAGTAGTCAATGAATTCATTATTCAAATTATATTCCTAATTTAGTGTAAACAGGGCATTAACCTTCCTGCACAAAACCACCTTTTGGCTGACTCTCAAGCATGCTTTTGAATTATACCTCACTTTAAGGCACTTGACTCAAGGCTAGTTGTTGAGTCATCCCAGCAGGAAGGAAAAGTACATGTTAACCTGTCCATGACCTCTATTTTTTGTTGGAGGCGTCATCCAGGAAGAGAGAGCACAGGCGTTGTGATCAGATCAAGGTGACTAAACAGCATGTCTTAGCATTTTACTGCTGTTTATGTCATCCTGTAAGTGTGAGAGTGGTTCTAAACCATGTGAGGCAGATGTGACTTACAGCCTACTAAACTGCTCTATAAAGGCTGAGAACTACAGAAGCAGTTAAATTGAGAAAAATGGTCTTAAATTTTCAGGCTGGCGACAACAGATAAAAAGAATGTAATACCTTTTATGACTGTTTAGTCTGATTTAGTAGCTACAAAAGTTGCATAGAACCTACATAAGAATTAAAAATGCAGATACTGTAATTATGGGCAATCTTCAGTGGAAAACAAAGTATGCTTATCAAACATTGAAATTAATTACTTCATCTTTATTGTGCATTTTAGCAATTTTTTATTGACAATAAACCTATTTTGATCATAACAGTGCAAACTAATTATTCATGTATTCAAGTAGTCAATGTATCTCTGTTTTTATCTCTGTATCTATGTTTTTATTTCATTTAAAAATAAATGAATTTACAACTTTTAAATGTGATAAGGAAGATTAACAGCTAGATGCCCACATGTCCATATACTTTTTATATTTGTATTGTAGTCAGTTTGTTGAGATAAGCACTAAACAATTATAGTTTAATTATGTAATAAATTAATTTAATAGATTTAAGTATGTGATTTAAGGGTAGTTTGACGATATCAAGTCAGGAAAATTCCACTTAAGTATAATCTGCAATGGCAGTTAGGCCACTGCTACCAAGCTAGTTAGCATTAGCAAGAGTTTGGCTGGGTTTTTATCTCTATAATGATTGGATTTGACCTCTGTCTCATGTAGTTTTGTGTAATAGCTAACTGAATTTCCAAGATGTTGTTTGAATTGCAAGTTATAGCTAGGTAAAAATTAGATTAAACGTTTAGTTAAGGCTAGCTGTGTCTACCTCCCCTGCTAGCTAGCTTACACTTGATAAATTTCCACCATGATATCCCCTCCTTTAGCATTAGGTTGTCTGTGTCTCTGTTATGATTTAAGATAGAAGATAATTTCTCTAAAAATATGATAAAACTGATGCCAACAAGTCTGTTTTTTGGCTTTATTATATATGAAAACTAGCTAGCCTTGCTAACTTTAGCAATGGCTAGCTGTGGCTGCATTGTAGTGATTTGACACTATTTTGACAAAATATTTTACATTTTCATGGCATTGTTTTTTTGATATGGTAAAACTGATGCAAAAAAGTTAATTCAGGTGTTAAATTATTTTGACCCAATATGTAGTTAATGCATTTTGGCTTAAAGGGCATAATAGCATTAAATGAGTTTAATTTAGCTAGCCAATCTAACTTTAGCAAGGGCTAGCTGTGGCTACCTGCCCTGCTAACTTACACCATACACATTTCCATGGCATCATTGTTTATGATATGGTAAAAGTGATGTCACAAAGTTAGATTCAGGTCTTAAATCAATTTGACCTAATATATAGTTACTGCATTGTGGCTGTATGGAGCAGAATAGCGATAAATTAAGAAATTTTAGCTAATTTGCTTGCCATGGCTAACTTTAGCTAGCTGTGGCTAACTCCACTGCTAGCTTACACTCCATGATCTCCCCTGCTTTAGCATTAGCTTTGCAGTTGACCAAATAGGTTATGTAGGCTGCATTTTGGCTTTGCAGCCTAGGGCACAATACCAGAACCTGAACTGCCTTTAATATATGCATATCTCATAAATTTGTATTACATCTGTATTACACGTGAGCTTGTGCATTCTGTGAACTCTTAGTAGGTTGGGGTGATTGCTGAAGTGCATTAAAGTACTTCAAAAATGCTAAAGAGATCACACCATGTTTCATGCACTATGATTCTAAAAAGTTCAGATGTTTTTAGTCTAATGCACAGGGCCAAATTCACACCACTGATTAAATTTTACAGCACTTAATTTCATAATCAGAGCATGCAGCTGAAGTCTTATTCCTCCCAGTCTGGTTTTCATGTGCTCTCAGACAGACAGGACATAAACACCCACGCACAGCACGCTCTCGCTTTCTATCTGCCACACAAACACAGCCATGCATATGCATATTATATGCACTGGTTTTATTATATTTAGGTATTGTACATACACATCACGTCGGCACACCTTGATCCTAAGCTTTCCAATGACACAGCGTAATCCGCAGAGGGACTCATTAAAAACAATAAGCACCTCTAACTCCCAGCCCCAGTCTGACAATGGAGACCTCTTCCACGCACAGAGAAATACATGCTGAGAATTCAATGAAAGAAATGCACTTAGGGAATAAACACTGACTCATTCACAAGAATTGTAACCATAAATTAGCCAATTTAAGGGTTAGAAAAACCCCATGTGTTAAATCACAACTTATGTCCTTTCTATATAATCTTTGCTGAACTAAAAGCCAACAAGATTACATGTAGAAAAGGACAAAAATAAATAAAATAGAATGAACAGCACAGCGGATGCATGAATATTACACATTAAAACAAGTACAGACACCGTCTGTTTCTAAATATAAAGAATATGATGCAGTTCGGTGCCTGTATGAATCATCACAGAGCAGGAGTGCCAGCCTGAGACCTATATTTACCTTTTGCTCATTATAAAGTTTATACTGTCATGTGTTCTGACTGCTGATCCCAGACCAGTAAGTGTGGATAAAGGCGCAAATTGGAGCTGTAAGTAAGGAGACAATCAAACCTGAAGCAGTAAAATGAGATCCTCTAATCTCTTTCAGTCATTACCAAAGGACACAATTATCACTTTAGCTCCTCTAATATGTCATACTTTGGACATGTGCCACACTTTTTTAAATTACAGTGTAGTGTCTGAGGCAAGAACAAATCAAGGGTAATGAAAATACAACCAGGCCAAGTCTGAAAATGAAGAGGGGCTGAATGAAAGATGCCCCTATGAGCAGGCATAGAATATTATTAAATATTTAACTGGATTTAAAATTGCATGCTCCTTTGGGGCATGTGTTGAGTAATTTTTATGAGCATGGAAGCTATTAAACCCATGTGAAATTGAGCGCATTATTATAGTTACGTGTCAATCAGGATTAAAAGTCATTATTGGCTGCAAAAGTTATTTTTTTCCAACAAAGTGTTAAGCATAGTGTTGTTTTTTAAATGCAACTAGCAGAAAAGAGAAATACAATCGTAAACCATGCAAGCAGTAAGTCTCACAGCAAACACTTGACCCGTTGGGCCTGACAGATTATGTAACTTTTCTTGTTGGATCTTCAGATCACATGCAGCTACACAAAGCACAAACACAAGTTGTGAGAAATGCAAAACGATGATATGCACTTGCAAATACTATCACGATAAACTAAAATAAAAAAAAAAAAATACTTTTGCAATATTTGTGTAAACCACCCAGTCAGGTGTATTTAGTACCACGGACAGTCTAAATGGCGCTAAAAAGGGATAAACACTTAGTAAACAAGGTGTTTTTGGTAAATAACCATAAAACAAAATGCAAGACAATTGCTCACCAAATTTCCTGTCAGCGAGGGCAGGTGAGGAGCAAAGGCTGACAGCCAATGCAGCGAAGAGGATGGGACACCACGGTGAATCCATACCGCTCCTGCCTAACACAGTACTACTAATCCATCGCACACCTCCGCTAAAACAGCATGATTAACGCCGACCCAGGTGCGAGCTGCTCGGACGAGACTCGGACTAAAGAGGCATGTTGGAGGAGAAACGCACCGGAGAACCGCAGAGGCAATATTTTTAAATGAGAAAATCGCTAAATGGCAACACAATACAGGCGTTGTTTCAGCACCACAAACAGCAACCAGCTTCACGGAGGAGCCCCTCCTAAGTTACTGACGTCAAACACACATGGTGAGGAGCGATGATGCGTGCAGCATGCAACAGCGCCCTGGATGGATGGATGGATGGATGGATAGATGGATGGATGGCAGAGAAAAGCGTTGACTAAATGATAATTGCCCAGAAACGAAGGCAACACATGAAAACAGTGATTTGATACATTTTTTCTCCTTGCTCCAAATTTAGATTTATGAGGAACACATGACAAAAAAATCATAGCAAAAAATGGAAAGCATTATAATTAAATTTGCAGTGACATATTCAAGTAAAAAATAAATATTGTTAATCATTTCGTAGTGATTTATTATTGATAATATTAGTTATTGTAGATATTTAGAACACAGGTGCAGCCAGACTAATACAGTGACACACACAAAGATACTGAAATATACTACAGGAAAAATAGAAATACATACCTACCTTTTATGATGATTTTAGAATACAAGTTCTGTCGGGCTAATATGGTGACAAACACAAAGATACTAAAATATACTATATAAAAACACACATCGGTCTAACTTTTAGAGTGATTTTAGAGTGCAAGAGCATTCACGACGATACAAGCGAAGATACCAAAACTACAACATATTGCCAGTGGAAGATCATTTACTTTTATAACACTATATACTGTATTACGAATGCACATTCCATTACAAGTAAAAGTTCTGCATTCAAAACCTTGCTTGAGTAGAAGTACAGGTTTAGTTAAATGTACTTCAAGTATCGCAAGTAGAAGTACTTGTTGAGCAGTTAATGTTAGCTTTGTGTATATACTGCTGGCTAGTTTATTCTGCGACAGTGCAACATATTGTATAAACTAATTTTATGTTTTGTAGGTAAAATCTTAATTTGCAAGTATCCAGTAACAATAGCTGAAAAATAAACATAGCAAAGTATAAGTACAATATTTTCCTCTAAAATGCAGTGGGACAAAAGTAGTTTTAAAAAACAAAATACCTCAAAAATGCTCTTTAGCACAGTAAATGAGTGTACTGGGTTAATTTACAATACTTATTATAATACTCTTGCCAAAAGCTAGAAATGCACAATCATGACAGCTGCACAATTATAAATGAAGCACTGTGGTGCTACAGAAATGCAACTTCCTACAAATCATATTCCAGATGCGAGGAAACATGGTTTTTGGGTTCAGAACCCAGCAAAAATGATCACTATATATATATATATATATATATATATATATATATATATATATATATATATATATATATATAAAGTAATAAAATGATAAATGATAAAAGTATTCCCACTTAAATTGTGACTTACATGTCAAAACAATCACACAAATGTTTTGTACATTATGTCATTGCACTGAGTTACTTTCCACAACAGTAGATTACATAACCGACTTACTAAATTAAGTGAATGAGCAACCAATCTGAAAAATGGTTTCAAAGAGGACTGATGAATTAACCTGTGATTTGTACTGCAAAACAGTTAAATGTTTACTTGCAATACTCTTTTCTGAAATACACAACCACAAATACAGACTGAAGCAAAACAGTAAGTGGATTCCTAAAATGGGTGTCATTTCCCTTTAAGAATGAAAAGAGGAGAGAAGATGATTTAATGCCCGCTTGTACAAAGTTGTTACTTGGCAAACTGCCGTACAGGCAAAAAAGAAATAACCATCAAGTTTCCACTGATTGATTTCTTTTATTCTTATTAAAAGCGTGTCGCAGTTTACAAGCTGACACACCAACAGATATATAAATACTGATAGTGAAACATGAAAAAAATATATGTATTTCATATTAAATTGTTTTTTAAAAAAGTCAAGCACAGAGCTGTGAAGACAAAGCTTTGAAGATGAACACCACTCAGTCTAAGTGACTGTTTTTCTGCAGTTTGTAGCACAACATTGATATTTCAATGCACAAAGCCTGAGAGACGAGACTTGAGTAATGTGTGCCATCAAGAAATAAATAAACAAAGACAAATGGAGCCAATCTGGAAGAACATGGTAACAGACAGCCACTTGTCCTCAGCTTTAGTTCAATCCAAACCATATTTTCTTTTTAGAAGCCCGGTCAGTGAAGTTGAAATATTTAATAGTTTCATTTTTGTCCGCCAGCAACTGAAAATCTGCAATGCGAACAGAAAAGCAGATATTATACCGCTCTCATTAGCCCTATAAAATACAAATGTAAAGCAGATTATATATACCAAATAAGACAAATTATAGGGCCAGAATGTCATTCAAGGTCTTCACAGAAGATTCATAAATAATCCTGCAATAGGAAGAGATTAAACGGTTAATCAATCAATTTATTTATGCACAGATAATCTGAAGAAAACATCCGATTTCCTCCCACTTACCCCTGGATGTCGTCCACAGATGTGACTGCATGTTTGTGAAGCTGCAGCTGGACAGATGTGGCTGCGCTTTTCAAAGCCGCTTTAGACTGCCCCGCTAAAAGTGCAACACAAACTGGGATTTATCTTGACCAGCGAAAAGGAAAATATCCAAAATATTAAAAGATTATATTGATAGCTTCGTAGGGATGCCCACTTGTCAAGCCCCTTGAGGGTTTTCTGGGTTTCCTCTGCATGTCTCCTTTTCTTAAAACATTGTCGTTTTTTTATATTTGCTAAAATCACATCAAATCAAAAATCTGTCTGATCTGCATCTTTAATGAAAAACTCAATCTAAATTCTAGCCATGTAAACTCACTGTGTCTGATGACCGCCAAGACGTGCAGGACGGCTGCCAGTTCATTCAGACTGCTGATGGCCTCAGACTCGAAAGATGAGGTGACTTCTGTCAAAAATGCCCTGAAAGAAACATTCAAGGACGAATAAGGCTTTCATACTGAATATTCATTACATTTACTTCAAGAAGAAGTGTTAACATAAGAATAAAGTTACCCTCAGAAAGCAGAAAAGATGACAGACTAAGCTGAGGTCATGTTGAGGTTTTAGGGAAAGTGGACGGAGGATATTTACCTGGTAAGAGAAGGAAGTCTGAGGATGACAGACAGCAGGATGCTGGACAGAGGAGGCATGTCCTCCACTGACTCTGGGGTGATCACCTCCTCAGGATGGGTAATCTTTAAAAATAAGAACACAGCAGCATTCATCACTCCCTTAATTGAAATGCTCAAGAACGTAATCCGTCAAGTCGCTTATCATGCGCAGGACGTGTGGGATATTGGTAGAAGACAAATGCTCTGGCAGGTAGGTCATACCTTCTGAAGTAAATGTCTCTTCTCCACAATGATGATGGCAAAAAGAGTGGAGAAGACCCCGCTGAGAGGAGTCCTGTCCCAGGTCTGTACCACATGGAGGAAGTCTGCCAGGCCAGGAACGGCTGATTGACACAGCTTAGTCAGGACACAAAGATTAAGATATTTTTAACACACAAAAAAAACTTCAGGGAGCAAGTTGTACAGTGCTAGAACAGGGTTTCTGTTAGTTCTGGTAATTACTATATTTTTTTAAACTGAGAAACTCTGTTAACGTCCCACATGTTCAAATCTCTTCGGTCATTATGTGTGGTAAAAAGAAAAAAAAAAAGAAAATTATAATTTTTTTTTCCGTTTCATAATTTTAAATATAAAATTTAATGAGGGAAAATGATGTCGATCCAGGTGTTAAAGGAAAACTTTCACTGTTTTATATCAGCTCAGTCACTGTGGTTCATGCACAGGACCAGTGTTTGGCTTTGGCCGATGGATGGACGGGGAGCTTTAGGTGCTGGCGGCACAGGAGGAAGCCCAACATTGTTGACATAGAGCTGGTTGAAAATTTTTGTTCTATTTTATTTTATCAGAGAAAATGCATATAGGGAAAGGGCATTATTTGATTTCAAGTCAGCAGCAGTACGCCCTTATTAAACTTTTATGAGCCACAAAGGCCAAAGCATATGTGTTTTACATGTTGCCCAACAAAGTGGCGTAATAATTATTTTTAAAATAACATTATGCATGTGAGTCTATTGGTGGGACTTATTTTAGTCAGAATAAAATATAAAAGCAAAAGTATCATATTTTTAAATAAAAACTAACAAAAATCTACATATATAATATATCTCCAATTTGTCCAGGACATTAACATGATACAGGACACATCGATCAGCACCAATTTATTCAAACAGAAACTCTGCTGGAATATTGAAAGCAGGTTCATCCCACTGCAAAGTCTGACAGTCTATTATACAGAACCAAAAAACACTAATAAGAAAACAGCTGGTGTGGAGAACAAAAGAGGGTAGAGGGATGAGAAAGAAATAAACAACTGCAGTTTATGAAGAGCAAAAGTTAGTAATGCACTAAATAAAAGTAATAAATCAACACAATATGTCTGCGTACCTGTTTTCCCTCCTCTGGTTGCTTCCTAAGACAGCGAGCCAAGAGCTCAATAATCTTCTGAAAGATGTTGGCCACTACACCCAGAATGACAGTGGTTGGGTCTTCCTCATTTTCCTGATCCTGATTGTCCTCGGCTACATAGCTGTCTACCACCTCCTTCAAAATCCGCAACACTGCAGGAATGCATAGGTAACCCGCCTCTGGAAACCCAAAGAAAAAGCATGCTCTGAAAAGATGGTAATTCAGGTAAAGAAACATAATGCAACAAGACTCTTTGAGTGAAATGAAGTCTAACTTCTGTTACATGTTTCTGCTATAAATGCAGTGTACCCTTGCTGTAATGTAAACAGATAATGGAGGCACTCACCTGAGAGGAGGGTGAGCGAGCAAAGGTGGAGGATTTGACCCTTGAACATCTCGTCGCCCAAACCCACAAGTAAAACGTCTCGGCACACTGTCAGGAAGCTCTGGTAAAACGCATCATCGTCATGATGAAGAAAACATTTCACGCTCGAAAAAAGATTATTAAAATCGACAACAAATAGAGAGCACATCGAGTCTTAGGGGAGCTACTTTTTACCTTAACGTGCATTTCTACAGCTCGCTTGTGGCCTGCGGAAGCTACCTACGATCTCCCCACCACTACATTAATAAGAAAGGTGCCAAAAACAAGGATATTTTCACTATCTGACTGCAGAAGTCATTTGGGGACAGGCTGGAGAATAATGGCACAAATAAAGAAAATAAGCCAATTTCAGTATGGCGGTATGAGCAGGAGGAGGCATGTTCATGCGTGCGTGTGAGTGTGTGTGTGAGTGTGTGAGTGTGTGTGTGTGTGTGTGTGTGTGTGTGTGTGTGTGTGTGTGTGTGTGTGTGTATGTGTGTGTGTGGAGTGGAGCAGGAGTCTAAATTTACCGAGCAGAACTGAAAGTCCTGGAAGCAGGAGGCAAACAGGCTCCACAAAACTTAATGTTCTGGATAACAACATAACTGCGTGTTTTCATCTGCAGCCTTGGTACGAGCTACGTATTAAGAGTGGAAATGAGTGAGACAAAAATCTCAACTGGCAATTTATGAACAAGGAGACATGATTTAATTTGCAAGGAATCTGCATTTGCTTGCAGATAAATCACCTTGCAAGAACTGACTTTACCATCCACATAAATGATCTTGGTGCAAAAAATATTTTTAGGAGATGCAGATGCGCTCCAATACGGCACTCGCAACCATCCACCCATCCATATCATCACATCAAAACCTCGCAGATCTCACCTCATATTCGCTGCACGATTATGTCCAGTGCATCACATAAAACATAATAAGTCCTATACTGAGAGCACTTGGGTGTTGATTTGAGAACACAGGCTAAGTGTTGGTATAATTTTGTAGAGAATAAAACACATTTTCATGTGCAGCTGCTGTAGGTAATATTCTGTGCCTAAATCACACGTTTGTGCTGCAAAGAGCGTCCCATCTCCCTTAATGGAGACCACACACAATTTCCCTTTTTGCCCAAATTAAATGCTGATGCTTACTGCAGCCCTGCATATTCAGAAAGCCATTTCAACTTCACTAATTATAGTCGGGAAAGGCTCAACAGATACTTAGAATAGGCCCAACACATATTTGTTTGGGCTCAATTCATTCTTAGTGGACGTTTCCAGTCTGAAGTCCTCATTTGAAAACATATGAATTGGCTTTTTGAAGCCATGTATTTAGTAATAATAGAGCTCACCTCAGTTATTTGTGCAGCCAGTGGTTGCGACTCCGAACCCTCCTCCTCGTTATTTTCATCGGTACGTTTAGTCAGGAAGGGCAGCACCCTCTCGGCTACCCACGCTGCTACGTGCTCCAGAGACAGCAGGTAGTCTCGTCCCTCTGAGGACTAGGACAGAAGAAAAGGGTAAGATTTTCTTAACTTTTTGACTTGTTTTTATATTTTACTAAACAATTTATATCTGGACACTCATGACCAGAAAACAATTCGCTAACAAAACTGAGTAATGGAAAAATTAGCTCTCCTCCCTGCCTCAACAGTGACTGTAGAACTACTTCAACTAATTACAGACGCATAATTAAAGCTTCATCTTATCCGTCTGTCATATTGGCAGAAATGTTTATTTCAGAGCAACGCTGACATTTTATTTTAAAGCCTTTATTTGCAGGTACAGATCCTGTGCTGATATTATCCCGCATCCTTAAACTGCACTAAACATCTTCTGATTGTATGAATATAAATTGAAGCCAGACAGCCACCGGAAAAATAAAAGTGAAAAACAGGATGAGAAGCACTGTGGGTAAAATGAGAGACTCACATTGTGTTGCAGATGTGCACCGAGACGGCCGTGGTACAGGAAGACTTTCAGTGCAGTCTCCACACTGGGACTGTTAGGATCTTCGGTGGAGCTGAGGTGAGCGTACAACACCGACTATTGAAACAAAATCACAATGATTCACCTGTCAGAGGAAAACTGCTTCTCCAAGAGGAAACATAAAACACATTCATCTACTTTATGTATAAATGCTGAAGGTAAATGGGAAACGCAGACTGTTGAAATGAAATATCGATAAATGGTATCCAACATACCCTCCAGTTTCCAAGAACTGTATGGAGCTGCTTCAGTGGTCTCTGACCCAGAGCTAGGACTTTCTCCCGTGTTGAAGTGTGGCTGAACAGGTACTCCAGGTAAGCCAGTGCCAGGTCTGGTTTGGCCTCCACCGTCTCCTGGATACGCACTTTTCGATTGCTGTTTGCCTTATCCTAAAATTTACGATGATGAAGATGATTTTTACAAAGAGCAACAAGGATGTGTGTGGATTCAAACTTTTACTTTACAATAATACAATAACTTGACTGAGAGATTGAAATCTTAATTTCGAGCATGTACCTTTTTTCCCCCCCAAGACCATAAACAGAAAACAAAGTTAAAAAAGGAGTGGAAATGTATCTAATCCAACCACATTTCCATTATTCATTAGCTAATAATTCTGCATATGCTCCCTAATTTAAATGAAAATTAGGAATACATAAATAGATATGAAATATATATACACTCATACATACACACATGCACACATATATACATAGATAAACATACAAGTATATATCATTTGTAACCAAATATGTCCTGTAAAATTTTATTTAATTTATAACTTATGTATTGCTTTCTTTTGTCATCTATAAACATGTACTTCTGCCTTACTGAATTATATGTGTTATAATATGACTGACCCCTTGCTTGGGCAGAGCCTCAGTGAGCCAGTCAGTGACGAGTTCGAGGACGTCAGCAGCCTGTCCCCAGCTGCAAATGCAGTCTAACAGCTGGCTGTACTGAGCTGGCGCTGCTCCTGAGTCCATCCTCCTCAGTTTGGACAGGACGCCACAGCTGGATGAGAGAGGGAGGTTAGATAGTAAAACAGAAGATTACAAATGGTGAAATTACATAGTAAAAAGCTGAGTCAGTGAGACGAGGACAGCGTCTTTGCACACCTGAATGTTGGAACTGCAGCTGAGGGCATAAACGAGGCCAGCTGTATGAGAGGAACGGTGCATCGCTCATCCTGGAAATCAAGAAAGTTTTACAGTGGTACTTGCTGATGGAGGGAAAAACAAAAATAATAACAATACAACAAGTGGAGGCTGAAGTACCTCAAAGGCCTGGAAATATTTAGCAATGACAGTTCCAAACTTGGCAAAAGTGTACTTCTGGGCCTCTTCATTTTGTTTCAGGGCCTTTTCGACACTTCTCCACAGGATGACCACAAGCTCCAGCAGACTGGACACAACAGCCAAGTCTTTTCCCAAAAGAGGTTCAGCCTGCTGAAACACACAGAATATACCCAAATTTCAACAAATTTTTCCATCTTATCTGATTAATGCCGTGCACACAGGGAATTAAAAAGATAGTGGACACCAAGCAGACAACACTGTCTGTAGCACGGGAAAAACAACCATCCAGTCCAATGGAATGACAGGACGGAAAAAAGAAGCACACATGGCCATATGCTGCGATGGTGATGACGTATTTTTCACAGAGAACAGACTACAGAATACTAAATAAAACTACTTTCTGTCTACTATTTTAAGTAATTATTCTCATGCTTGTCCAGATTGCCTGTGTTTTTTCCTTGCATTAAAATGATATCTTGCGGTCTGCCCTCTGCCTGAGTGCAGCGTAAGATTCAAAGACCATAAAGATTTGAGTTGACAACTAAATAAACAACTACCTCTTCCAAATTTCAAAAACTACTTGAAAGCTTAATCTTCTTTGATCTGCATGTCAAGACTCATAAAGGATGAGTCAATTAATCTGTTGACATTAGAGCTGCACATGTTTTTGTTGTTGTTTTTTTTTAATTATCATTGCAATGTCAACTTGCACAATAAACACACTGATATTGCATTTTGAGTAAAGTAAGAACAAATTAAATTACATTATGTATGTAGTTGCTATTTTGTCTGATACGCATTGTGCTGCTAACATCAGCCCACTGACAGATTCAAACCTGGAGCCCTCTTAATTTAATTTACATTGTTTTGTGCAGCCCTATTCAAGAGACACTTACTCTGCAACTGTCCCTATTATGGATTGATTGTTTTGACTTTTTTTTTAATATAAAATATGCCAACCAATCGCTGATTCCAGCTTCTTAAATATTGGGATTTCCCATGTTTCTCAATACATGCTTGTAAACTGACTATCTTTGGATTTTGGACTGTTGCTTTGACAGAACGAGCAATTCAAAAACGTTTCCTTGGGCTTGAAAAGATAGTGGAGGGCAATTTTTTCTACAATTTTTCACATTTTAAAGACTCAAGAATACTCGTGTATATTCGTGTGAACGTGCTCTGTGTACTCTGCCAGCATGAATGCCTGTCTTACTGCGCTGTTCTCCTTGTTGCTGTCATTCATCTCCGACACGTCACATTCGTTCTGGATGCAGCTGTTCAAAACCCGGCGAATGGCCAACATCAGCTTTACTGGAAGAGAAGACAAAACACCAGATAAACGTACTAAATCAAATGCAATATGCTAAATAATCTCTTTTTGGTTCTAAGGAATTTCTGGCGTGTTCACACACAGCACTTACTGATGTTAGTGGGGGCTGTGTGTTTGTGGGCGTGCTGGTAGAACTTCCTGGCGGCCATCGGGTTCATCTGGATGAGGGTGATGCATCGACAGCACCACTCCCTCTCCGACTCATTTACAGGGAAGAAGGATTTGAAGAGCAGATCGACGATGCGTTTGGAAACTGAATGGGAGTCAATAGCCAGACGAGCCAGCAGGTGGTCCATGTTGCACACATCCCAAAACTGGAGGGCAGCAGAAAAGAGAAAATGTAGGTTTTTTTTTTTTTTTTACACCACTAAGCTGCATCTTGAAAGTGGATTGTGTCTCAATGCAATTTGTCTGAATAACATCTAGATTTGTACCAAGCACTTAAATATATCTTCAGTATCAGAAGTTTATGACTGAAGCTGCTTGCCAACAATTTGATTTGTGTGATCGTTTTTTATCTGTAAATGGAAGTTTACTTTAAATCCATTTAGTTACTGTGTGTTTTTTAGAGATAGGCTTTTGTTTCAATGAAATGTCTTCACCATCTTAAATAACAGGGTCCCTTCATTGTTTATGTTGAATCTATCATTTCCAATATCAAAATATCTGACGTTGAATGTCATTTTGTTGTTAAAGTTCAATTTAAATGTTTTTCATCATTAGCACGGGACTGGACAAATGAGACTTTAGAGATTATACTGCACGAGTTTGTAAACTGATGTTTTGATATAGTTTTGCTTTTGTTAAACGTGGCTTTAATACTTTTTATTTTAGAAAACATTTAAATAAATAGTCTATAAAGTCTTAAGACAGATTACTGTCTTTTTTAAATGACTCTATAAGCATAAATAAATAAGCAAAGAGAAACATTTTAAAAACTGTGATAATCATGCAAGACAAAATCAATACAATTAAGAGCCGGATGGGGTTTTTCTAACCAACAATGTATAAAGCAAAAAGAAACCCTATACATACAATACCTTGGCAGCTCGCACTGCCTTGACCTTAATTAGCATGTCAAGGAAAGCTGTGCGGACTTTCTCCGAGTTGTCATGAAGGCTGTATTTGAGAGTGGGCAGCAGTTTTTCCAATATTGGATGGCTGAGACTGTTGTCCAGGACAATAGTCAGACACTGGGGAGACATCACAAAAACCACAAGTCATTAAATGCCCCGTCTACTGCCAAAAACATTAGTCTTGCTATTTCTGTCTGCAGTGATAATAAATCTTACAACTGGGCATCACAAAATCTATAGACAAGAATGCCAGTTTGTTTAACATGCTCTTAAACTTAGATCTTAGATGAGATTTCATTTCAGTAATCTAATTCTAAGAGGCTCCCCATGTCCATATTTTACATCAGGACGGAAAGAAACTGTATTTTCTACCTTGAAAACTGAGCAGCGGACATCAGGGGAGCTGCTGTCGGCCGCCAGCTCCATCACCAGCTTCTTCAGGAAGTCTGTGATGATCGTAGGAGGGAGGAGCTCCCAGCACTTGGCCAGGATCTTACAGACTCCAAGCGTAGCGTTGGAGCGCACAGTGGGATGAGGGTCATCAAGGAGGCCCTGAGGATGAGACAGGTTGTAATTTTGGCACTGAGTTTCATGTTCAGATTATCAAAAAGTCCACCAATTAAGTCTGAATATAAATATATATATATAGTTCGTTTTTAAGCAGATGATAAGTGTTGTGGATTTACAGCACCAAAAATAAAACAATGGATTAACCCCTTGAAACCTGAAGAGACATCAGTTTTCTTGTGCTGCATTCAGAAACCTTTCACAAGTATTAAAATATATTTTTTTAGATTTCTTTCAAAAACATGGAAAAAGTGGGGCATGAGCAAAAAAGGAAAAGCCAAGAAATTATAATTATTATAATTTTGTATTTAAAATTATGTTACAATTTATTTAACTTTTTTATTTTTAACTTTTTTTTTCTTTTCTTTTGTTGCTTCAAGTAATTTTCTTGAACCTTTTTGCTAATTTCATGCACATTCATGGGCCATTTCTTGTTAAGTTGCTCATTACCTTTTCCCATGTTTTTGAGAGAAATCGATATGCTCATCTTTCAAAGGGTTAAAAAAATCATTATATCTTCAGTTCCCTCACAACAACAAGTAGTTAAAAAGTTTCTCACCATTACGGTGTCCAGCTGCTTTTGAATGGCCTCGTCTACATTCTTGTTGCTCTGCTCCGGGTCATGCACTGGGAAGGCCTCGGTGAAAAGCAAAGTGGCATTTGCCCGCACCTCGAAGTTTGGAGCCTTTAGAAATCAAAGAGAAACACATTAGACTAGAATAAAATGCTAAAAAAAATGAGTATGAATGAAGTTAGAAATCTGTATCCGTACACTTAAAGCTTTCCAGAGAATGGGCTTGTAGAGATTACAGAGCATCTTGTCCACCTTGTTGCAGCCTTTTCTTGTGTGGAAATAGCTCACGATCTGCATAAGAGAGCAAGGAGATCAGAGAGTTAACGTGATATCGTGCACATCATGACTGAAAATGCTAAAAAAAACCCAAAAAAAAACAGCTAATAAGTCTACCTGTCGGACTTTGGCATGGACAGGAGATGCTCTATGAAGGAAGACTGCGTTCTGCATAAAATCCTGAATGCATGAGCTCTCGATCTCCTCCAGGAAGTCCCCGCTAGCCTTCTTCCATGCTCTGAAGTAAATCTCTGTGATTTGAGTAGTCATGGTCCTACACAGAGCAGGTTAGCAGTCAATAACATGACAACACGATTGACACTTTTCAAACTGAATAAAATAAGTGTCTTACTTGCTGTAAAACTCCAGCTGGTTTTTGATGGTGCCGTGAATAACCCAGATGAAGTTTACGTTCCAACTAAAAAGAAACACCAGGAATCGCTTCCCCTGTGACAGTACACACATCGTCAGGCTGACAAAGTCAAAACCACAACAACGAGAAAGAAACTCAAAAACAAGCACAGTGGTTAAAAATCAATCGACTCACGTCATTGTTTCCAATGTAAAGCCACAAACCACAAAATATTAATTTAATCTTCATCAGACAGCTTCACATTGACTCAAAGACGACCTAACTTCTCTCTCATGTCAGCTAAGACGCTGTGGAAGGGTAAAGGCGTTCCTGATCTTAAAATGTGGTCTTAAAATGATCTTGTCAGTACTCTTGAGCTGGAGAGAATATTAGAAATGAGCAGGTGAAATTATTTGATGCCATCTGGCAACCTTTTATTCAATATTTGGATAAAACAACAGTGTAATGCCACTTGATGATTTTTGCTGTCTACTGAATGCAGGATCCTTCGACTTAGTATTGGGTGTCTGGGTTGTGCATTTTGTTTTGTTGTTTTTTTGCTTAGTTGGTTTGTTTCCCCTTTTTTCTTTTGTCTTACTTTTTTCATTATTTAAACAAAATCCTGAACGAGAGTGGTGTCTGTACTAGTTACGTTAATGCACCAACTATATTAATGCTGCATTTGTATATTTATCAATAATTCCTATGTTTGTGTATATTTACTAACAACTGCTGACAACAAATTGATCCCTCTCAATAAAATGCTTCGAACTAAAAAAGAAAAAAATCAAACAAAATATCAACTGACTCACGTCATCGTTTCTAATGTAAAGAGGACGCTGAAAGCACTGAAGCAACAAGTCAATGATCTGCTTGTTGTCCTCTGATGTATAGTCCAGACTCAAAAGCACATCGTGGAGACTCCACACTCTTTGGATCTCAGTACCCTGACAACACAGGAAGTATCAAAGTTATTCAAAATTATACTACAAGCTACCAGGAATGATAATAAAGCCTGATGATGATAATCTCAAAGGGACAGTTCAAGATTCAGATTTTTTTAACAACATTGACATATATATCGGAGGTCAAATACTGACTGGTTTCTTCAAAATGAAGCTTTTCTGCAGAGAGATGAGGAAAGCAGCGCGGCCAAACTGTTCTTTCTCCTTCAGCGCCTTCTTCCACCAGGCCTCGCACAGTGTGTGGATGTGGCGCTGCAGAGGTGCCTCTGAGACAGGCAGCGACACCAGGACATCTGAGGGAAAGACACAAACATCAACATGAAGTAAGAATGACTTCCTACCTGAGGACACATCCGGAAAAATGTAAAAGGACGCTGACCGTGAAGCCTGTGGGCGATTTCCAGAAGAGCACTGTAGGTGTCACCGTCTTGTAGGACCTTTATGGACACAGCAGTCACCAGCGTCACGCCGTCTACAACAGCCATGACTTGTTTCTGAAAGGACAGTAAATAAAAGCAGATGTTAACCCTTTGAAACCTATATCGACATCAACTTTGTGCTGCACTCTTTCACAAGTATTTCATCCTTTGAAAACAGCAAACAGGTTCTCTCAAAAACATGGTAAAAAAATGGCTATGAACCCCCAGATTGCAAAAATCGGTAGGTATTTAAAATAAGGGAAAATGTCTAGGGGAAAAAAGGGGGGGGGTTACTACACTGATGACTATATTTATAATGACCATAACTACAACTTTTTAAAGCACCTTTTTTAAGGTAATTTCCTTGTTTGTTTGGGGGGTTTATTAACTTTGGTTTTATTTTATTTTTCATTTTGCTAATTTTCAGGTAATTTTCTTGTACCTTTTTATAAACTTGTTTTTTTTTGATCATTTAAGACACTTGGCTCAGGTTTCAAAGGGTTTTGATACATAGACAGGACTCTAAACAACAGCAATCGAATATCAGCTTGAAAATACATAAAAGTTTTTGTCACAACTGTACATAAACTGGTTAACTCACAGGATCTGCAGCTGACGCCACCTCCATGCCGTCCTCTCTGCCGTCCTCTCTGCCGTCCTCCCAGCGCTCTGGAGGTAACTCCTGCAGGACATCCTGAAGGAGTGAGGCCAGTTTTCCCCACAAAGTCCGTCTCTGGTCTCTTGGCATCTCCTGCACCACCTCCTCCACATCAAAAGGCTCTGCTTTGTCCTTCTGCTCAGAGACACAGACAGGAGCAGGACAGACACAACTTGAGACAAACAGGATGGACACTTTAAATTTGTGAAAGAACTTTTCTTTCCCAGTTGTAGATGACTTTGTACTTTTTACATTTTGAGATCATTTGTTCCTATGTTACTCATTGCCTCTTTTCAAATAAATCAGTCCAACTTGCCAAGGTTTCAAGGCATTTTCAATGTAACTTAACCAAATTTAAGACTGAGGTTTAGACAAAAACAAGACAGTGAATTGGGATTTATATTTTGCCCACAGGTATCAGGCATAAAGTAAAAATACAGTATTAGGTTCATTGGTAGATTTAATGATTTGAAACATCAAAAATGTGGACTTTCATGCAACAGAGCTTAAAGCATTTTAATAAAAAATAAATTAAAAGATGTATAAATGAAATTAAATAAAAGATCATGATATTGAAGCTCTCATATGCTCAAAAATGAAGAAGAGATTTTAAGGCTTCTTGAGGACGTGTGCTTGATTTAAACCGTTTTAAAAGGTGTTAATTCAGCTCTATGGTTATTTTAGAGGCTGTAGTTTGCGCTGCTCTTCAACTGTAAAGCGTTTAACTGAACTGTGTGATATTATTATTATTATTATTAGCTAAACATTCCCTAAAATACGAGTCATACGTCAACCTGAGACACATCCAGCAGACCTCTGCCTGCTCTGAAGGCTTTGTTATGTAACTTTACAAGTTACTCACATGCAGCTGGACGAAGCGAAGAAAGTCCTCCACATTTTCCTTGCAGGCGGACTCTAAAAACGCCTCTCGCTTAGACATGTTTTCGGTTTTCCAAGCGATGTTAAGCGATGTGAATATCCCCAGTAAACCTGCGAAGAAAACAAAGCGACGTTAACGGTCATAGCTAACAAGTTATTTTAGCTAACCTAACTTTACTGTGACAAAATCAAAACAAATATGGCAGCCGGTTGCTCGCTAGCGTTAAAAGTGTTATTTGAGAGCATTAATGTTACTCTAACCGTTTATACACGTGCAGTTATGACTTATACTCAGTAAAGTATAAAATATACACCAAAAAGTTCGTCTGTTACCTTTTTATTTTTACTTTTGTGAGCCGACAACCGCCGAATGACAGCCTCCCATAACAACAGTAAACCCGCGCAAATTTGGATACAGTGCGTCATGACGTTGTGCGTCAACTCTGACGTACAGACGTACTGTTGTCATTCTCTTCTTCTGCCACTAGATGGAGACAAACCGCCGCATATATTTTTCTTCACCAGAACAGAAAACACAGATCATTACGGCACACGTGATTTTATTTATTTTGTAGGAAATCTATTTTATCGATTACTACCTAATCCCTGAGGGACATTATGCTGCAAGCAAGGTTGAATTCAGTTTTGCCCAGGGGCACATCTGCACCAACCTCCTCATAATATGGAAATAACTTGATTCCTTTTTCTTTCTTTTTTTTGACCCTGCGCAAATTGGCTTGATTTCTTTACAGAACTTGAGAAGAACAAAATATAGCATTATGAAAATTATAAATATAGCTTTTGGGATTTTTCCCCTGTTTTTTTTTTCAAAGAAATTCTCCAAATCTATTCATTTCTTGCAATTTGCAGAACATTTCTATTCATTCACTTCTATACATTCATGACAATTTTCTGGTATAGGACATAAATCCTCCATACCAGAGTCTCATGACCATAGGGGGAAAACAATAATGCCACAATGTACAATGTTGAAATCATTAATTGAACAAATAATAACATTAATAAATAAAAATAACTGATAGTTATATACTAAAGTTAAAATTAAATTAAATCTACAATGTTAAAATAATTATTTAAAGAGTTGAATTAATGTTTGAAAACACTAAAATTAATAAAAATGAAAAAAATAACATTAAATATACAATGTTGAAATAATAAAATAATAATTGAATAAACATTTTACAAAAATAAATTAATTAAATAAAAATATAAAAACTTAAATTACAATAATTACACAAATCAGTGTTAAAAATATTAAAAATATTATCATAATTTTTAACAGCGAGCACATCCTCTGGAGGCTCATTCCATGATAACTGATCTAGATATGTCTTAAACCACTGATATCATATTTAAGGTGGAAATAATTCATATTCTTTGTTACTGAACAGGGGGACTAATTAAAAAAAAAAGTGACACCATTTTTTCACAAGAGAAACCATTTATTCCTCAAAACCCATGAGGCATATCATTCAAAATAATAACATTAAGAAGGCAAAAATTACATAGCGGGTTTTTTTAAGGCACAGGATATATAACAAGAAAATCATTTAAAACCTCCAACAGTTATGAGAGCATGGCATCACATGTACTTACGACGTAGCTGTGTCATCTCAACGACAAGTTCTGGCAGCCTTGCTCATGAAATGCATTAACTGTTGTCTCTGCTCATATTATTCAGTTTGTTCGACTCACGTTTGGTTTGAGCATCAATCAAACCCTGATTCAAGTATCCTTCATATTTTGCAGCACTTGTTCATAGCCCTAAAATGCCCCCCAAAGTCTTCAGTAACATCCAATATTGCACAGTCATTTTAAAATTTACAGAGCGATCATTTAATTCCTTTGCATATGTGCATTCCATGTTTGTAATCAAGCATAAAGAACAATAAGAGGTAAACAATCAAATAACACTGCATGACAAAAAAAAAATCAAAGTCAAGCCTGCTCTGCTACCTAAAGCCTACTTTTGTGATTGTATCTGTTCCTTTGGTAAGAGTTTTCTCAGACGACAAAACACAGTTTCGCACATTTGAACAAACTGGACAGAAAGCAATAACGATTCTGACAGATTTCCATATAATTCCCCTCAAGGAAACAAAATGCCATGAATACCCCTGCAAATTCTTATATATCGGCAACTCCATATTTACATAAAACACTGAAAACAGAGACAAGGCAGTTAGTGTGTCAACGCATTACAATAAGTTACAACACTCTCCCAGCGTCGTCATGAAATCATCAGTGATGGAAATAAGATCGGAAATGTTTGAAAAAATTGTTGCATGCTGAAATAAGTCCTGTAAACTATATGAAAAGTGAGTGCAACAAAATGATGTGCCCTTATATTAACAAGATCACTATATTACAGCAGAGAGGTGGCGTCATTATGTGAGGAGGGAGTCTTGAATGCTTCTGATTCCTTGAGTTGACACACCGTCTTCACTCAGATCGTACCTGCAAGAGAAAACAGTTAAAATTAATATATTTAAGCACTAAAATAAGCTGATTATGATCTCTTAATGTGGCACAGAACAAAGATAAAATGCAAAGTTTACCATTGTGTCCATCCTTTTGATATATCCTCTCCACTTAAATCTACCAGCACCTGCAATTTTGAACAAAACAGCAAATAATTAAATTAATTCATTTAAAATTATTTATTTTTTTACATTTATTTTTCATTTTTTAGTTATGACGTAAATGCGTGTTTTTGTACTGTCAATTTGTGACTGTGATTTTTGTAGATTTTGAGATAACCAACATAAAATACTCAAAAAAAAAGACAAAGTTTTTGGAATATATAAAGTTCTACAAAAGTGGATGTGCTGCTGGAGAATGCACATAATAGCTGCCAGAAGTTACCTTTCCCAAAAGCCCTTTGTGTTTGGACAGGAGGCTCCCTCCGTTCTTCACTGCTACATCCAGAGTTCTCCTGTGGAGCTCCACCATAGATACACTGAACTCAAACCTGCAAACGCACGTTTTTCACAGATTTTATGACACTAATCTGGAGTAATTCCTCAAAAAAACCCATTTTTTGTCAATTGCAGTGTGAAAAGTGAAATGAATTATTCGACAGTGGCATCCTTGTTATGCTTCCTGTGTTATTTGCTTCAAGCTCTTAAAAGGTAATTTCACTATTTTTCAACGTATATTCTCATGTTTTTGTATCTATGTGAACAATGGAGTTTTGAAATTGGTCCAGTGTTGAGTAAAAGAGATACAGCTGGCAGTGGAAAAACAGGTTGCAATGTGATGTTAATGGGCAATTATCTCCAACTATAATTATACTTCCACCAAAAGTGTTTTTTTTTGCCACTGACAGGCTCAGAATATTATATTAAGTGTCTTTTAGTGACCTTATCAAAAGGTAAGTTCACGATCACACATTAGTGTTTTAAAAAAGAGGGGGAAATATCCAGAAAACTATATTTATAATTGGTATAATTAAATATTAAAAAAATATGTTACAGAAAAAATGTAGGATATTTATTCTTTTTCAGTTTTCAATAATTTTCCCAGGTCATTTCCTTATTTCTTTCTTTTTTTTTTAAAATTACTTTTCTTCTTTCCTTTTTTCAGGGAATTGTCTTGTACCTTTTCAATATGTTCATGTTTCAAAGGGTTAAAAACATGCCGTTGACAAAATTTAAGCACACGATAGTGCCGATATGTAAACCCACGTTTGATCATAAACTGGGTTGAGGGTCCTCTTCATTGTGCTCGTCTTCCTCCTCCCTGTCCGGCTCTTGTCAGGCAGCAAATAGAGGCGGATGAAGGGATCGGAGCCGTCTTTGGTGAAGGCTATCAAGTTACTGAAGACACACAGGACAAAATTGTTTCACTCACATGTTGCCAGTCACATGTTGCTCAGGTTAACTGTGCTTGTTTATTCTTAAATGTTACCAGCAGCAACTGCATACTGAAGAACCCATAAATTAAAACAAATGACGGAGACTTGGGCCAAAAACACAAATGAGCTGGAAAAAGTCCTTGAAAACAAGACCACCTTCAAACAAGTCCACCATATATCTCTCAGAAAACAAATTTAGATGCAGGGTGTGTTGGCAGTTGGGGACCTCACCGGCAGGCGTGCACCACCACAATGAGTTTGTTCCTCTGGGAGCTGTGTCGGACAGTCAGTTGGACCTCACCCAGGGGGTACTGGCTGGGGGCCGAGCCGCTATAAAACACACCAGAGTAAGTCAGTGTCGCTTCCAGAGACTGCAGCTGCATTATACAGCCGAGACAGATGGATAGCTCCACAGGTAGTCATATAAAAGATCGATAAAGATACATATTACAAAAAGAGCCAAGATAGCATTCTTTTGGAGGCAAATGCATACATTAAATTACAGAAATAAACTGAAAACCAATAAGATTCTTAAGATTATCAAATGTTGTTATCTTTGTTTTTAAGTGTGCATGGTAATATCTCAATGAACCAATGACAGGAACAGTTTTCATTTTCAACAGTGGATCATTTATGCCAGTGGTTCCAAACTGGTGGCTCGCAGTCCAAAGTAGTTTGCAGGTCCATTCTGAATGGACTGCAAGTGACTCGTGACCTTTTTTTGTGAAAAACACACTTTATTTTGAAGTGCAATGAATTTGCAGCACAGAAGTGAGGAGAATTCTGAAGTGTTGTTTCATGCTGTAGAGGTTTTTTTCTTTTTTTTCAAGTTCAGTGACTATTTTATGCCCCACTTTTGGTATTATGTGGCCTTTTTTCCCAAAAAATAAGAATATGTCTGAGGGATTGGTTTTTGTTTACCAGTTGCTGTTTTTTTTACCCTTCCCAAAGCTAAAAATACTTTTCCTTCAGCCTCCCTATATGACTCTGGGAAAATACTCTAAGTGTTCGTCCCACATGATGTGTTCAATGTCTGTCAGAAATTTAATAATCCAACGGTAATTTTAGTTTTTACAAGTTATAAATGTGGTAAATGGTGTCATTTTAGTCATTTTTATTTTGGTGGGCCCATGGATTTGGAAGAAATATTTTCTTAAAAAATAAGAAAAAATGTTAAAAGAAAAAAAAGGCAAACATTTTTGGAGGTAAAGAAAATCACCCCAAAAATGAAAAAAAATCAGTGCCAAAAAAAACCCAAAAAAGACTTTTTTTCCTATGGCGGTCCGGGCTAAGCCCCTAATGTCCTCAAACCCTAGAAACCCCTGGTTTTAACTAACTGCACTTCATTCTTGCAAAAAGTTTTATAACTTCCTGTTTTAAGCCGACGTGTTATCTATATTTTGTCAAATAAAATGGAATATGTGGCAATTTCTCTTATTTGTGGACCTTAAACTAATAACTAAGGGGGGATCTGGACCCAGTGTCTGGACCAGTTGGGAACCACTGATTTATTTACTTACTTCTGTAGCTGACGGAGCCTTTGCTGAAGCTCCAAGGTGGCGAAGGGCAGGGATATATCCGAGGCCAGGCTTGGCGTGGACTCCTTGTGAGGCAGGTATTTCTGGGAGCTCGACATGCCGGTGCTCAGGTTGGAGAGACTGCGCAGAGGGCTTGCCGAATACGGCTCGCCGTCCCTCTGCTGGAGCGTGAGGGTGGAGGCGTCTATAGGAGGAGGAGGCGTAGGCGGAGGCAGCGGCGAGTCTGAAACCGATCGTCTCTGGATGGGGGCTGGGGTCGGCTGCGGCACACTGGACTTCCTGACCTGGACGGAGGACGGCTGGTCTGAGGAGACCTGCTTCTCAAGAGACAGGATCTACAGAGAGACAGAAGGACGTCACCGAAAATAATGAGAAATACAGCACAAGTCCCTGCAGGTCAAATGAGACTTAACGTAATACAACCCAACTTTACTCTCCTAAATTTTTTAGTTATAAAAAGGGATTAAGAACACAGATGGACCTGGCCTTAAAACTCTGCACTGCACTGGACTTTAAAAACTGAGCAATGAGAGTGACTTACCCTTTCTTGTAAAAAGCTCTTAAAACTGCTGATAGTGCTGAAAAATGTCAGGTATTTTTCAGGGTGTTAGTACAGCCAAATCTGTCGTTATCTATCTATATATCGCTCTATCTTGTGGTTCCAGAAAGGTCAATAAGCCTGTGAGCCAATTTCCCTCCCAGGATATCCATTATGAATCTTGATATGTTGGTTGTGATTCAATACAGGAAAGCTATTTCAGTGCAAGTCAATATTTTGAAATGGCTGCTTTCATTTTATTATTTGATCAGCTGTGATGATGTAATACAAGAGAATTTGTTTTGTTTCAGTGTTGTGAAGGGCAATAGGATTTTCAAGCAGTAACTGAATTAACTGCAGTCTGGAACAGAAAGTAAATAATAGCTAATATGTATCTTGTACCTTCAAGATGTAGTTTTTAGTAACTCTCTCTTCATTATGAAGTCAGTCCAGCAATATGCACAAAATGTACAGAAATTAAAGGAACATTGTGACATTGTATTTGGCAATACAGAAAAAAGTTATAATTGCGAAGATTATTTCTTACTGGAACCAAAGCTTTTACTGTTGGGCTGACATCCAGAGAGACATAATTAGTGCAAAACTGAATGAGGATTTATAGACCTCAGCTTACTTTGCACCAAAAAGTGTATCGCACTCGAATGGGAAATGATTCATAGACTGAGCGCTACTCAATGGATAAAATGGATGATATCAAGCCTTCCATTAGAACGAATAATTTACATTTCAAAGACTGAACAGCTTATATTTAAGAGTAAATTAAGGCTTTTCATTTATTACGTTAGGGATTTAGATTTAAATACTCCGTGTTTAACATTTAGGGGGATTTACTGGTATATCAAGCAGTGAGATTTGCACATTGGAACTCATTTACTGATTAATTGGCGCTGGTTATTTATATTATTGCTGTGTATTTATTATGAATACAGCCAATCTGATGCTGGTTTGTTTATGTCTTTCGCAAATCACAATCTATAAATGCAACTGTAGCCAGTATTTTTATCTCACTATCACCATCCTTGTTCATATTTTAAAAAGCTACAAATTATAATTAGCCACAAAATCAGCCTGAAAAGCTGGAAATCAAAATGGAAGTACACAGAGTTGTTGCATAGAGATGGTAATCCTTCTCATCTTGTGGTACTGGTGTGAAAAGGCAGGTTTTTATAACATTGCAGAGTGGCGCATTGCAAGTAGTTGCATGTTTCCACTTGTCTCGTTGCAAATCTTTGATCTGAACTGGGCTTAAGATAACGATAACATGACAATTCTTATTTTGAGGTGCATGTTGCATGCTAAATATAGTATACTTATGATATTACGTTCCATTTCTGACAATATTTCCCCCTAAATCCTACACACTGGACCTTTAACAGATGATCAAGTGAATGACTAATTTCTGTGGGCACTGCAGTTTCTGAGCTTGTAGAATTTGTATTTTTTCCTCTAAATACTTGTTATATACTATATACACATTAACAGGAGTTCTTAGTTTCTTTGTTTTGTGTCAATGCAGCAATTTTATGTTGTGTTTTATTATATTTCTGAAAGTATTTCTTGGTTATGAGCTAGAAAAGAGACCTTGATTCTTCCTTCCACTGTCTAAAATCATAGATTCATTCTTCAAGTGTTAAACCTTGACAGCTTGGTGTAGCAACTGTTACTAAGAGCAGCGGGCTAAAGGTCAAATTAGATTTGAGCCGAGATTACAGGCTGTTAGAAATTCAATTAATAATTTCAGTTTATTGCTGACACTGCAACACCTGCGTTGCCGCAACATTAGTTCAGCTGTACTGCGCCACTAAATACACGGCCGTTTACTACTCATTCTGTTTGAATCAGCAGATCTTGAACATGTGTTTCCTCGGCCTGATGACTCTTCCATAGCTAATGCATACAGGACAGTGAAAGTGAAGCAGTCCGTCTTTACCCGCAGGGCCATCTTGAGTTTGATGGTGGAGCTGGGACCGGAGTTCCTGAGAGGAAAGCACTGAGTCAGCGTCATGTCCTCCTCCTCCAACAGGCTGCTCAAAGGCACCGTCAAATTACCCAGGGTGCATTTGTTCTTGTCATCTTTTACCTGTGCATTAAGAAAAGGAGACAATCTGCTTCAAAGGGACAGCTCACCCCGCATCAAAATATTTTTCCTTTCACCTGTAGTTTTATTTAGCAGTCTAGAGTGTTTTGGTGTGAGTTGCAGAGTGTTGGAGAAATCGGCCGTAGAGATGTCTGCCTTTTCTCCAACATAATAGATCTTAGATGGCACTCGGCTTATGGTGCATAAAGCACAATAACATAAAAACTAACTTTTATGAAAACTCAATAACAATGTCTCTTTCCAGTGAGCAGTTGCATGTTGGAACTAGGGCTCGTCAGACTCGTTTTTGAAGCACCACAAGCTGAGTGCCATCTAGTTCCTTCTAGAGGACAGACATCTCGACAGCTGATACAGCAACTCACACAAAGAAAACCTTGACTAATAAATAGCACTACCGGTAAAGAGAAAAATATGTGTTTCTGATTTGGGGTTAAACTGTTCCTTTAAGACACGACAGCTACTTCCATCATGCATGATCTTATGAAATTTTTAAACGAGTGCAGCCTTACCTCCAGCTCGAGCTCCTGCCTCCGGGGATTGTGGACAAAGAACGAGAAACAATCTTCCCACAGCGGCTCCTTGCTCTTGTGCCGGATCTTTACGGGCAGACAGGGAGTCATTTGTTAGTTGTTAATAATGAGACACGTGAGAGCAACTAATTAGGAACAGAATTCATCTGGAGTCATCTGTCAATATAACCTTCAGTCATTAGAACCTGGCTGTATTTAAAACTTGGATGCAGAATAAAAATATCACACACTAATACCATCAGCACGATACCTTTAACTGAATATTATATATATATGTTTCTATCAAATGTTTTCGTTATTTTTTTGTATATTAACAATGTACTTCTTTTCTAGTATACTTTTTTCTCCTTAATACAATAATGTTGTTTAAAATTCATAATTACCTCTGTGGACTTTCATAAGGCATTAATTTTCAGTTTCCCCGCAAGATTTGTTTCCATGAATAAAGAATTAAGACAGTATTAGGCTGTTGCCTCTGTACTTAAGCAAATTGGATATTAAATGGAACAGTGAGTATGAGGTTAAAGTGTTTTTCAGCTCTAAGGGTGTCTGAAGATGTCCACTTTCATATTGTGTGAACAGTGTAGGACTCAAGCCAGTTTCTTGCGTACACAGTCTCCTAATTTTAGGACCATACAGCAAGACAACAATCCTAAACATAGTATACTGAACTGAAATTGAATCATTAGTGCAAAAGAAAACTGCTTCAGAAATTGTCTGGTTCTTCACTAGAAATGTGACAATCAAACAACAACTCCCAATCTAATCACAGAACTTAATATTATGGAATTATGGATTATGAGTTTAAATTTGCAAAAAAAAATAGTAAAGCTTATGAGTTGAATATAAAAGATCCTGTCTTTGTACTGTATTCAACTGAATATAAGTCAAAAAGATTTGGAAATAAATGTATTCGTGCAAGCGCTCTTACTTTTTTTAAATTAGAGTTGCACAGATTAGTATATTTGCTACTAAATGGCACATAAAGTGTCCACAAACAAGAACAAAAAGTTTAAGTTAAGCAGAATGAAGTATGAGGTGCAGCAAACCAAAAATGTAATGTCTTAATATGAGGACGCAGGGACGTAGGAGGATAAAAAACTAAAACTGATGGCCACAACATAAATCTATAGGATCATAATATTGCACAAGACTCCTGTGTTTATCTGTTCAGGGACCTAAAAAATGATGACTTTACTGAAGCTCTTTTAAACTTGCTAGATTATTTTCTGTCACCCAAACAACAAGAGCAAACATTTCTATTTGATTCAGCTGGTGTCAATGTAAACACCCTCAAATTAAAGTACCTATCTCATAACTCAGCTTCAAAAGGAATCTAACATAACAAATGTCCATAAACCTATTACATGCTTGCAGTGAAACTTCATTATCAACAATAACAGGATCCATTTAAGTGGTTCTTCCTTCTGAATAATTTCCCTTTTGAACTCTACACAGAAATTTCCCATGAGGTATAGCTGGTAAACGCACTAAATGTCAGTGTGGAAGCTCTTTAGGTGACTCTTAATGGTATTTTGAAGGTTATGAACCTCATTTTATTTCTTCGTGCAACAATTTTCAGTTCATCTCTCTTTTAGTACCACAGTCAGAGGCACACATTTTGTACTAGAAAGCTTCAAGTAGAGATTTTTAAAGAATGAGATGTGCTGGTTGTTCAATAGGTCTTTGTGTAAGAATTTGAAATATATTCTGTGAATTTAACTGATGCTTTCAATCTTCCACAATCCACATGCTTACTTAATATGGGAAGGTTGCAAACAAAATCACCTTCAGACGTTAAGTTTTTCCTCTTGTAATAAAGGAAAAGGACAAAATCTGAAAGTATAATGACACTAATGGATATGACTCACCTTACTTTCAAGTGTTTTGTGTCCGACAGTCAGCTGGACATAAGGACTGGGTTCGCTGCTACTCTTCTTCCCAGACTAATAAAGAATCAGAAAGAGGGGTGTTAGCTGATTTTCCTCACCTTGACACATAATGTATACATGTCAGAAACAGACAACAAAATTACACCCAAATATTAGCTCCTCAAGACTCTGTATCAAGCACACAATTGTGAAAGAGTCTGGAGTTCAAAAGGGAAGGATCATTACCATACGGTTTGACAAGCAGGGCTGCAGGCAGGGAGGCTACCGAGGAGACTGCAAGGCTTCGTCTCCTCTGCTTTCTAATTTTAGCATGCTGGGTTTTGACACCTAAGTATTATTCAGTACTCCTTGCAGAATAATAATACCCCACATATCTAACAGCCGGGGGGGAGTCTCATCTTACTCGTTAACCCGTCTTTTCTCTCAGGAATGGTGCTCAAATTTGACATCGATTTCTCACCAGCATTAGAATTAAGCCCCTGCGATTAACACAATCCGACTCTTTGATATGCTACAACTTGAACTGAGGCACTTGGCCCAAAAAACCTTCTGTTTGTACTAAATTTGCCCAAAAATATCATGTTCCTTGGTATTGTAATGTAATTCTACAACTGCGACTTCTGTCTACAGTGTATAAACCATTGCACACGTCTGTTTGGGAAGGGGAATCCCTGTGCTTCTTTAGTTTTTTTTCCCTTTTTTTCTCCCTGTTAAGGTTTTCTCAATGGAATTTACCTCATCTGAATCCAAGGTATACAGATAGACCATGTTGTATGTGGTTCAGACTGTAAAGCCCTCAAAGACAAATCTGGGAATTCACAGTTTTACAAAACACTTAGCTATTCATGTATTTCCAGTGAGCTGACCAATAAATCTACCTTGTAAATCTCTATTCTGATATCAAGTGATGCTAAAGGACCCACAAGAAGAATGTGGCTAGGAAAAGTACCCTTCAGTAATAAAACAGCATTCCAGTATAGACACAACAAAGGAAATAAAAGAAAGTTGTAATTTTTTTTTTATAAAAAATTGTCAACAGGGTCATATCAACTCATGAAGAAATGCAACAAAGAATTGCAGAGGCTCAGTCTGTCACCTCATTATCTGCCAGCCCAGCCAGGTAGCAGCCATCAGGAAAGTAAAACTAATGGGAGCAAACAAGAAGTATATGTACTCCAGCTGCCCTTTAATGCACAATGAAACTAACACACAATGCTGGAGTGAGTTTCACCATTGACTGATGTTGCACTGTGGGAGTGCCACCGCATGATGGGCTTTGAAACTTCCTGGAAATATTAAAGAACTGACAATGCAGCCACTGATTTTTAAGAAATGCGGAAATGCTGCCTCACGTGCATGACCTCCTGTTTCATACCATTAGTTTCAACATGAGGTGGACATGATCAGTTTCTTGATTAGCTAACATAGGCTGGGTTGTTCTGCAGGTTTGCTGCTCGTAAACTTTGACCCAGTTCACTCCCAATGCAAGAAAAATTAGCACATGTAGGGACAGTCGGATAGGAATGAAAATGTATTTTTAAGTATTTAAGTATTTAAACTTTTGAACTCTGAGCAAACTTGTTCAATTTCTTTTGAAAACATGGGAAAAACAGTCAAGGGCAACTTGGTAAGAAATGCTGAACAAATTCCAAGAAATTTGTAGATTTAGAAAATTATTCTAAAAGCTAGGGGACAATGTTTCTTTGGTGTTTTTTCTTTTTTTTCGTTGTTGCTAATTTTCAGATAATTTTTTTGTACTTTTTACTAAATTCTTGCTAATTTTGGGGTCATTTCCTCTGAAGCTGCTCATTGCCTTCTTCCCCTGTTTTTAAAGGAAATCAAGCCAATTTGCTCAAGTTTCAAAGACTATGACTGCTGCAAGAGATGCCACAGTTTCAGTCAACCGTAAAGATTGAGGACAGATTGAGAACAATGGATTGAAATAGTTAAGTGCAATAATAGACTTGTGCATGCAAGATCACAGGAGATAGCAAAGGTGGAAAATCACTATCAATCCAAATAATAAGAAAGGAGAGCACAGGACAAGAAAGATACAAAAATATACAATGCAATCATCCATCTTCATGCACAATTTTTGAAAAAGGACGAATCAATCTGCTTCCTTGACAATCATCACAATCACATGACGGTGGATGGTGCACTTGAGGTTACAGACGCAGAACACAGATGAGGGTGTGATCTTTATGTGCAATCCATTTTTCCCACATTACCTTCAGGGCCTTAAAGACTGAGACTTGCTTCAACCCGTCATAGGTGAAATCTGACAGGTTGCTCTTTAAGCCACAAGGAGATTTGGGGGAGAAAATCACACCCACAGTTAGTAGGACAAAGGTGGTTGGGTATGGTTAAGAGGCATGAGGAAAAAAAAACAGAAAAACATGTTGGAATATGTGCCCGAAACATGAGTGATACGGGTGATTAATAAAAAGTTGATACTGTTGATACTGCAGGGAGCTGACAATGGAAACTCGGGTCAGAATAATGAGGAAGTTTCCTACAAGGAAGATTTGGAGCTGCTTCTTTCAGACGATGTGTGCCTTTTCTAACAAGCTCACTGTATCTGTGCATCTAGTCATTAATTGGCTCACTAAGGCAGACGGAGATTGTTATGAGCTCTGCTACCAAGCTCTTTGTGCTGAAGATATTTTATATTTCAGCCTTGAAATGAGCACCTGATTTAGCTGAATAAGAATCCGACTAACAAGCAGGCAAAGCTAAGGCCTCTGTTTTGAAGTATCTGTTTTATGTTAATGGTGACCGGGCACACGGGGTAACTTTCATCATACGTTACAATAAAATCGTGCAACTGACACATGCTTTAAGATGCAGGTTTTTTAAAGATTCCTGTTACTGTTCAACCCACGTCATCGCACACCACCAATGCTGTCAGGATGCAGACGTATTGAGGGACTCACAAATATTGTTCTATACTCTGAAGTATTGCTCTCACAAAAGACTAGACCAGATGCCCTCCTCTCACTTAAGTTCCCACAGCCTAAGCTGCCTGTGAAGACACTCTTGGGTGAAAAAGAAAGAAAGAAGAAAAAGGTGGAGTTATGAGGATCAAGATGGCTAAAAAAAAAGTATTAAAAAAAGAAGTTATTTTTGTGATCGATGTCTTTTTTCTTAAAGGGAGGTTTTACCACATTTGGTGCAATAAAAGCTTTTAAATCTTTTTTACATAAATTGAATAAATGTACAAGGGTCCTGAGAAGTAAAGGTTTTAGATGTTGAAGGTTCTCATTTGATAAGTGTTAAAGACATTACAAGGAATTCCTGAGCTGTAGTGACTGGTTCATAAAACTTGTTAAAAAACATATTGACCCATTTAGAGCTGGAGGACACATCCATAATAACCATCTGCTGCTTTCAGGGGTCTGTAGCAGCTGAGATAATGAGGAAAGGTTCACCTGAAGGTCACAGTGCAGCGAAAACCAATGTAGAAAGCAAAGCATTCAACGTTATGGTAAAAGGAAAGTGTAACATTCCTGCACACTGACCAATAATCCCTTTTTAAACAAGTGTGCGACACTGGTATTTCTTACTAAACTGGTTCAGACTATTGCTAAATGTGATGTGTGTGATGTGTGTGTGTGTGTGTGCGTGTGTGTGATTGTTTGTGTTCTGGGTGGGGAACAAGAAGCTTGCATAAGCCTGATGCTATATTTTACCACAAGCTATAGCATCACAACAATAGCGCTGCCAGCAGCATCATAATAAAGTGATCATTGCAGTTTCTTACAGGAAGGTTCTTTGCTGAGTCCAGAAAGATCACAAGCAGTGCTGATGATAGACCGTCGTTGGCCAGGCTTCTGTCTGCACGCACACTTCGCAGCACCTGATTGGACAGAAGAGGCAGAAGTGGCAGTAACACCAGAGACAGATTTGCTCTGTTAAAGGAAAACTTCACCCCACAAATGACCATTTGTATATCATGTACTCACCCTGTGTTACATTTAATTGTGAAGAAAACATTTCTCTTGCATGCCTCCACAGTGAAGAAGGATCCAAAAACAGAAAATTCTTGATGAATTGAAGTCACAGCGTTTAACAACAGCAAAACTAAATCAAATCATCGGTTAACAAACTGTCACACAACTCATGCATTATAGTCCAAGTTTTAATTATCCGGTCATGCAGTCACTTCCCAAACAGACGGCACCACCTGTCTGAAAACTGAATGGAGAATAAGATTTCAACTCTCTTAAAAGCAAGACTCCATTGACAAAAAGAGTAATTTTACTCCGCTGTGCATGGGAGCTGCTGTTCTACTACTGCCTTGTGTTATTGTGTAACTTTGGTGTTTTAAAGCAGTGGTTCCCAACTGGTCCAGCAACAGTGTCCAAATTTTTCCTTAGTCATAAGTTCAAGGTCCACACATTATGAGTTATCACATATTTGATATTATTTCACAAAATGTAAAGAACACAATGGCTTACACACAGAAATAATAGATATTTGCATTTACCAGAAATTCACTGTATTTCAAAATAGAGTGTGTTTTCTACCCACACACATACACAAGCCACCTGCAGTCCAGTCCTAATAGACTCACTTTTGGACTGTGACCCACCAGTCACACAATGAAACAAAAAAACTACAAATTGAGGCAGTGGTAGATCAGCAGTTCCCATGTTCAGCAAGGTAAAATTACCATTTTTGTCAGTGTAGTCTGACTTTAAAGATATAAATAAGTTTCATTTTTAGTTTAGTACCCTTTCAGAAAGGGCTCTCTTTTTGGAAAGTACTGAGCATACGACTGGATGACTGAGACTTAGGTTACACTGCACGAGTTATGTGACAGTTTATAAATTCATGTTTTGATACAGTTTTGCTGTGGTTGAACACGGTTGCCTTTACCTCCAATTCATAAAAAATTTCTCTCCGTTTTTGGATTCCTCTTTCACCGTGGAGGCATGCGAGAAAAACTAAGTTTTCTTCTAAACTAATACCATTTGGGTGGTGAAGTATTCCCTCGAAGCAAGAAAGTTTGTCTTTTTTGTGTTGTACCTGGTCCAACTTCTCAGGAGTGGAGAGCAGAGAAAGCCACTCCAGTTTTAAGTGAAGTTTCCCAGTAGGGGCTTCTTCCAGATTGAACCACTGCAACAGTGTTAAGAAACATCACATCATTGATTTATCAAGGGGACCAAACTATTGATTTTTGAAGTGGCTGGCTAAAAATTATCTTAAAAACCTGGCAAAATGTCAAACTATTCCTTTAGGATTAATAATATATTAACTCAAAATCCTAATTAAACGAGTGCTATAATTTTGCCATAGAAATGGTTTTACCTCATCAACCTTCTGTTCTTTGTGCAGCTCAGTCATATCGATCATCAGGCTGTGAATAATGACGAATAATTACTCAGACTGGGAACAGTGAACAGAGAGATCACACCTATTAATCTAAACAGAGGGGGTCCAGATATCGACCGGCTGCTTTGTGTTGTCAGCAAGGGGTATAGGGTTACATCCTTGGGGCAAAATCAATTGACTTTGCCCTTGGGCTCAGAACTGTGGGATAACACCTTTTCTTTACTTTAACTGATGTCTAGTAGCACAGATACTTTCACCACACCTCCCCTCAGGCATCAACATCGTGTTAAGGACACAATTTGTAATGCCATGGCAGATCTTTAGCTTTCCTACAAAGCTTGTTGTTACAAATCAGTCACATTGAGGGGTGCAGAAGGGACGTTTTCTCATTTGAAGTCTGTTTGATAAGATCACAGCAGAAAATGAAAGAAACTCACCTTCCCAGGAAATCATCTTTGTCAGGATCCTCGTCAAACAGCTCAATCTCCAGGTGTTGACCCGAGTGCTCGTACACCAAAGCCTGATGAAGACCAGCACATATTGATGCTTGTTCAAGCAGTCACATTCAGTCAATAGACAGATTACTTTATTAATGGAGCACTGTGTACGATTTAGGGGGATTTAGTGGCATCTAACAGTGAGGATTGCATATTACAACCGGCTAAAACATCTCCTGGTTACAGTTCCTTCAGTGTTTACTGTCCAGGAGGTTTTTATCTGAATTATCTGCAAATGTCTCTTCATCCCCAAAGCAAATGGACCCAGTCATTTAAACCAGTAAAACACTGAATTAAGCAGTTTCACATCACAAATCAGTTTTTCTCTGGCTAGCAGCTTGTCTGAGACATGCCAAAAAGTGTCAACCATCTCCTAATGTGCGCTCACATTTTTCCTCTGATAACTAAAGATGCCATTGTTCAGGAAGTTTTTACCAGGAGCCAAATTATCTGCAGTGGTTTCTTACTCTCCAAACAAACACGTAAAAACACTGAATAAAGCAGTTTCATGTTACAAATCAATGCTTCTCTGATGCTGTTTGGCATGTTGGAGACAGGCGGGCAGTCCAGCACCTGCTAAGGTGTGCTCACCAATTTTGTTGGTTTTTTTTAAGAATTTTTTCTTGGCATTTGCCTTTATTACACAGGACAGCTCAAGCAGGGAGAGAGAGGAGATAACATACAGCAAAGGGCCACAGTCAGAGTCAAACTCGTGGTCACAGCAACCTCTGTACATGGGGCACCTGCTCTACCACCAGGAGAGCTACAAGGCTGCCCAGGTGTGCTTACCAACTGTTTCTGATAACTTAAGATTCAGGTGTTCAGGAGATTTTTATTGCAAGCCAAATTATCCGCAGAGGTCTCTTCCTCTCCAGAACAAACGGAGCCAGTGATTTAAACAACTTTTTTCAATGCTGCTCATCACAGAAGGGTGACGTGAAAACGCAATTGGCCCTATCTAGTGCCAGTGTTTACTTTGTCCATTCTGGGCTACTGTAGAAACATGGTGCTGCAACACGGCAATCTCCATGGATGAGGTCTCACTCATTATGTAGACATAAACAGCTCATTTGAATGTAACAAAAACACAACTATTCTTATTTTCAAATGATTATGCACTTAAAAAAAACATACAATATACTCTGTGTCTGCCAATATATGTTCCTAAGACCTACACACTGGGCCTTAAATGCAGGTTGGGAGAATGCACTTGTTTTCATGGTTAACTCATATTGAACTGTCAGAAACATTCGTTACTCCAAGAAACATCCCTAACTTGTCACCTCGTAAACTTCGTTCCACTTGGGATGCAGGGTCTCCTTCACCGCCTTGCTCTGGAATAGCTGGTTGCCGATCTGCAAGACGCCGTACGGGTCCGACTTGCCTTTGATTAGCCCTCCCAGAAATGTATCCTTCCCTTCCAGATCCTGAGCCTCCAAGAAGTGAATCCTGAGGACTCCCTGTGGAGACAAGCAGAGCACAGCGTGAAGGAGGGCAACTCTGAAATAGCAGCCTCTGACACTTCGAGGCCACGATGGAGTCAGAGTTGATAGGATGTGATACTACCTACTGGGCATCCTGAGGCAGAGCAAGAGAAAGCTGTGGCTCATTACTAAGGTTAGGTAGATGCTTTCTATCATTTACATTTTATTTAATTCCCTACAGAAACTGTTTAAATTTCAGGTAAGGATTTTACCAATCTAGATGGTGGCATCTTATAATGATAATGTATGACATTTATGTCAATATCAGCATATTTATCTTTTAATGAATTTACTTTTACTCACTTTTTTAACTTTAAACTTTACTTAAAACTTCCAACAAACTAGACTGTGTGTCTATATGTGAAGTGCTCATTCCACTGAGCCTGCAACTAATGATTATTTTAACAAATAATCATTTAGTCTATAAAACATAAAAAAAAGTGGCAATCACTCATCCCAATTTCTCAGAGCCCAAAAAACAACTCCTTCCATTTGTTTCATTTGTCCAACCATCAGTCCAAAACCCAAACAATTTTCATTCATAATCATATATGACAAAGAAGAGCAACTAATTCTTAAATTTAAAAAGCTAGAACCACCAAATGTTTGACACATTTGCTTTTAAAAACTGAAACAGGTCTTTGATTATGAGAAGAATTGGTGACTAATTTCTTTTCAATCAACTAATCGATCATTCAACTACTAGCTTTAGCTCTCTCTTATGTGGTTCCACATTAAAATTATATAATGCAGGATATTCCTAAAAACAATGCACAGATTTAGATAAAAGTAATTCCTGTGTGACAGTGTATTTATCTGCAGATACTCTGCCCTCTGTCTGCATTTTTTTTATTTCTACTGATTTTGCTGCGTTCAGGACGTTCCTGAAGCATGCAAGTAAATTTGGTACTGTATAAAAACGTAGCAGCCAGGTACCAGACCATTAGCAGCATGCATCAGAGGAAGCTTTGAAAGGGCACACAGAAACAATAGCCTAAATAACTTCAATATCACAAAATGATGTCTCCTCGATCAAGGATACTGCTTGCATTGAAATGAACTGAGGTGTTTATCTTGTTGCCATGGATACCAATGCCAGCAGGAAAGCCTTGACGTGCTTTTTTTTGCTGCCTTGGCTTTTTCACTCTGTTTTATGGCTGTGAGTTACCTTAAAAACTGATAACTATTTCTTTTATAACAGAAACAGAAGTAAACACAGATCCCATGAGATTAGACTATCAAGAACTACCAACTACAAACTCCCTCAAATGGCAGTGAGTTTATGAACTAACCCAAAGAGTCAGAAAATGCATATTGAACCACCTGTTTAATTGCATTTTTAAACTGCATGAGTACCTTTGGCATGGGAAAGCGTAGCTTGGCCAGTTCCACATCCCTGACCAGTGGGACAGTGATTCGGTTGGGTAGAACCAGATAGCTGTAGATAATGTCTTGAATAAGGTTGTCAGAGAAGCCACTGTAGGGACAGGGGAGGGGAGAGAAGAGAGGAAAGGGAGATAAACAGAATGAAGCAATGAATTATTTAATAGACAGTACGGTTGCCCTTGGGTTATAAATATTCTCCTTTAATCTCAGCTTAGTACAGTGCAATTCTGATTTACATGTGAGAAGATAGTAGGAAAATTGGAGTCACTTCAAGCATGTTGGTGCTGCTAGCCAACAACCCCCTGAATGTCTATCTGATCCACAAATGATTCAACACTTCATGACAACAACAATGACAGTGTGGACAGAGTATGGCATTACTGTCAGGCTTCCCTTTATTCATTTAGCTGCCGCGGCACAGCTGGAAAATTGCAATCACTGCTGGGAAAAAAATGGAATTATAGTGGGAATCCATCATGCGGTGCTATTGCTAAGTCTGTCTCTCGAAGAAAAACAGTTGTGATTATTTTGCAGCTGTCCGTATATCAGGATGTGGATATCCTCATCAAAGGTGTTCGTAAACTGAAAGTGATCTTGAAATTGTCTCTGGAGTGATTCCAGGACTCTGAAAACACAGCGGATAAATCTACAAAATGGGCGGCGGGAAGTGCTGCCATGTGAGATACAACAACATGGTCAGTTGACAAGTAGCCCAATAAATCGGACATTTACTAATACACAGGACCCGATGTGCCTTTCCCATGTGCTTTTTAGTTGTCCACCTGTGTAGCAACTTACAATAGCAAGGTGACAGCCTGTGGGTAATTGGTGTTATAAATTTGGGGAACGTCTGTCCTGGATGTCTTGTTGAATTAGCCCCAAGGCTGACAAGGGACTCAATTAAAGTTGCCAGTTTCAAAACCAAGAACATCCACTTGCACTGATTAGACCTCCTGTACTGCCTGTCAAAGTCGAAATGCAGTGGCTACAGATTTGGTCAAAGCTGAATTAAAACGAGGATTTCAGTCTAGTGTCCAATGTATAATAGGTCAGCTTCCAATGACTTTTCCCACTCGCTGTTATCGTAGGGAACTGCCCACACTGCCTTCTTCATGAGTGGACAAGAAGACAATGAATAGACATGAGTTCAGACAGCCTGTATGTAAGTGGTATAAATTTAGTGAAATTATATCTAAGGTGTCTTGTTGAATAAGGTCAAGGGTGCTGACAAGGGACTCAATTAAAGTTGCCAGTTTCAAAACCAAGAACATCCACTTATGATTAGACCTCCTGTACTGCCCAACACAGTGAAACCCAGTAACTACTTATATAGTAAAACAGCTAAAACCATTATTTTATACAGTCTATGACTATAACAGAGTGTCACAGAGTCAATATATTTTGCAAAAAGTATCAAAACACGATATAGGTTTGATATATTTACATATATCAACTTGAAGGAACAGAAACTGTAAAAAGAATCACTAAAAGCAGTGCAGAAATGTATGATTATTAGCCTCACAACCTCTCAACAACACCAACTAATTTCCTCTCTGCTGGCAGCTTCAACAGCAGAGCATACATGAGCTGAACTTACACCAGCGAACACAGGCCAACTAAAGGCCAACTGATCTGAAAGCACCTCCTTCAGCAACATGGAGCCAAAGTCCATCAGCAACATTGAGCGATGTAAAACAGCTTTTCCCCAGGCATACATATACAAATACAGAATACACACGATGGAAACACTAACAAGCAATGAAAGTTTCAAAATGTCAAACCGCCCAGATGTCAGCAATTTATGCATAGCCAGCAGCTATTTGACATTTCAGAGGGTAGTTCTAAGTTTGCTGGAATTTATTGTAGGCGTTGTTAAAGATAATACAGTCAAAGTTTGAATCCCATACTTGGGGATTTACAGTGTATGTTTAATAAGTGCTTGCAGTTAATATCAACCTTGTAATTTATTGCTTTCATAACTTAATTGCAGTGGTAAAGTTGTAACCTGAGACAGGTGACAGTCATTTTTACAGACAAGTGACAATTACTGAGGCTGCTTCAGGACTGTCCTGCAAGTCAAGGATCCATAATACATTTGTTTTTCTTTTCCACTTGCCTGGTGTTTTTTAAACATATCAGTTTCAAACTCTATTCAAACATAATTTCAGCTAGATGGCATTCACAGGAGACAAGATTTTAAAAAACGTAGGTAATGTAAATAAAACTATGATGCGTGTTAGAGCTACATTAAGTCGACAGCTACAGATGTTAAAATTGTTGTTATGGTACATTTCGTGGAAGGTTATTCACTAAAGATGACTGTTACAATTTCTTTACACATTACAAATTTCCATGACCTTTCCAAAACTTTCAAATTTTTTCTGAAATTCCATTACTTTTCCAGGCATGGAACATAAGACTGTGAAATTCCATGACTTTTCCAAGTTTTTCATGACTGTGGGAACCCTGGAAACAGCACTGAAGCAGCACAAACACCATCCGCTCTGACAAAACCGCTAATGAAATAAACTAAATTAGGCTCTGTTTCTGTCTTGAGTCAAGAGAAACATTCATTTGATCAATCCTCAGCGCGTCATCCAATGGAACCGCAGGCTGCAGCTCTTCTCCATGAGCCGATTAGAGACATTATGATTCTCCGGTGGGGGACTGATCAGAGATGGAGCTTTTCTCCGGCTGAGAGCTGAGGGCGTAAAGGGATTCCTGCTGCATCAGCGCTTATTGCTGCGTTTTTGTTGCTCCCCTGGCATAAACACTGGAACACCCCACGCACCTGCCTGTGTGTGTGTGTGTGTGTGTGCAGGCAAAGTAACAAAAGTGGGACCGTTTATTCATTTATTTGAGGACAAGAGTGCTGACTGCAGACATGAACATTCATTCTTTATTTGGTGTTGTGTTTAACTCTCTTGTGAGCTCCGTCAAAGCCCAATTTATATCATCCTTTGACAGACAGTAATGATTTTAACTTTGCTAGTGGTATGGCTCTGGAGATGGTAATGTAAGTCTGTTAATCCACCACTTTGGTTAAGACTGAAATACCTATCTAACAACTACTGGATGGATTTGCACAAAAGTTCACACTTCCAGGATGATATATTTAAATGACTTTGTGATTGTACTTTGCAGAAACTGTAATACATTTGGTTATCCTCTGATTTTTCATCCAGTGCAGTCAACAGATCAAAATTGTATTTGTCTAATACTTTTTTTATTAAACAAATAACTGCAAAACTAATAGCATTCTCTTCAACCTCAGCTGTAAGTTTTGTTTATGTGTCTGCAGCTCAGAAGGTAGAGTGGGTCGTCCACCAATCAGAATGTCAGCGGTTCAATCGCCAGCTCCTCCAGTCAAAGTCCTTAGGCAAGATACTGAACCTAAAATAGGTTTGGATTGATGTGTGATTGTGTAAACTGAGTAGCAGGTGGCACCTTGTATGGTAGCCTCAGCCACAAGTGAATGAATATGTGTGTGAGTGGGTGAATGTGATATGTGGTGTAAAAGCACTTTGAGTGGTCAGAAGACAAGAAAAGTGCGATACAAATGCAACTACATTTACCATTTAGTGCTATTTATTAAATATAAGCATACTATCGTGAAAACCCCTCCATGTTAGTGGATGGGACATGGGCCAAAATAAAAAACAATTTTTTCCCAAAGACAGTTTCAATCATTTAGGGAAGTTCTTGACACGCTCATGTTTGCTCAAGCGTTTCTTTTTATAAGTTTTGTTTTATTAGTTGTATGATGCTAAGAACAGGGGGTGTGATATCATGATTGACAGCTGTGTGTGACAGTAACTCCAAATTAGTGGCTCTGCCCGTGATAAGTCAGATGGTCAATAGTCTATACTGCGAAGACTGCTATAGAACAGACCTGTATGATAACAACTACACACAGAACCCCAAGATGGCACCTATTCAGTCACCTGGTGCACACGCCCAAAAAAATGTTTGAATCTGTGTTTACTACCGATATGTGGTTCACTAAATATGTGCAGAAGGGTTTCTCCTGCTAGCCCTGCCTGCAAGTTCCTGCTTGCCACACAGATTTTAGATTGTGATGATGTAAAAGATGTTTATATTGCTTTTCTCAGCTCACAAACAAATAAAGAACCTCCATGGATCAAAAATGCATAAAGCAAGAGACATAATATCGACTCTGTTTGCAGTTTAAGGTGTCCTGTCAACAGTTCTGACATCAAACATCTCTTTTATAGTGGTGGCCTAATGGGAAAATGCTTTTTGGGTAGCAGAGGACTGCAATTTGGTGAGTGGCCACTGAGCAAAACCGGAAGCAAGCCTGAGCTGCTTTCCTGAGGACTTGGCGGAGACTCTGGCTCCAAGACGCAACATGACGGCAGTGGTCGCAAGCGTGATATTTTTGCTTCATTTGTCATTTCACTTCACTTCATTTCATTGAGAAATGGAGACGCGTTGTTCATCTTCCCATGCAGTCTATGGCATGTCACCATGTTGGCATTGACATTTTGTTTATAGCAGTGTACCTGAGATCAACCTAACTGAACCGGCAGCATGTCTGCAGACTCTCAGTCCTGTTTTGATTTTAAAACCAGCTCCGCAGCGATGACACATCACAACATGTAAACAAGTGAGGCATTTGTTGCATAATGATAATAACAGGGTTTAACAGAGACACAGTGGGAGAGCCTTCGTGTAGGCAGCTGATGCTGTCTGTCTGTCTGCTGCTGCATTCAAGGAACTCTGTTGCTGCAGCTAAGATTTCACCATCTGGGCCTCTCCTACAGCAGCTAACCCCTCTTATCCTGCACGTGCTCCCCCTTCCTCCACAACCAACACACCCACACACACAGGCACATGTGCTCACAAACACTCATATATTACATTGCACAAGCTGCACAGATCCATTTCACCCCCACGGAGGACTCAACAGAAGAGCTGACGCAGACCGGCCGCGCTGCCTGTGCCAACATGTCTGACCACATAAGCAGCGTATATAACAAGCAGCTGTGATCCCAGAAAATCACATGGGGCATTAATTCATGCATGTTTCACTTTATTTGGGGTGTAAATAATATATGAACCACTCAAGACAGCAGTGAGTAATTGTGTTGGGCTGTTAGCATCTCTTAATCGACTCTCATTTACTCTCTGCTCAGCCCACACGACTGCCGGAGGGGAAAAGACACTTAATATAAGCAAGACAAAATAAGCAAAAATGAAGAAAACAGGCTACAAACAGCACAATTCCTCATCCGACCAGTTTTAACCCAATAAGATCATTAAACTCTTACCTTAATCTGGTTGCTCACAGGAATGTGTGCATTTGAATGAAATTCATGTCCTACAAATTTAAAGAAACACATCACACTCTCATGTTTGCTTGTAAAAAGATGAGGTCTGCTATATCAGCTCTGTCGGGTCAAGCTCTTAGTCACGACAGTAGCATGGACAAGGACACCCCAGGGCATCCAGTAAGAGAAAAAAAAACACCACCCAGTGAAGAGTCCAGTGAAAGGACCCCCTGTAATATGTATTTCAGTATCAGGGTCGTGGATGGATTACTGAACTGGGCACAGCCCCAGGGGCCCAAAGTGTCAGGGCACCCCCTGGCCTTCATCTTCAAAATGTCACTTAACGTAACACGTGCAGACCAAGAAGAGACTCAAAATGACCAAAAGAAGACAGAAAATGACCACAAAGAAACACAAAATAACCACAATAAGACACAAAACAAACATACAGAGACTCAAATAGCCAAAAAAACCCCTCCAAAATTTAGGATCTTAAAAGACACTAAATTTCCCTAAAAGAGACACAATAAGACTACGAAGAGACACAATAACCCACAAAGAGACAACAAAGACCAAAAAGGCACAAAAAAACTACAAAAATGTGCAAAACAAGCACAAAGAGACACCAAACAACTGCAAAGAGATCCAAAGTAACAAATGAAGAAAAATGACCTCAAACAGACACAAAATGACTTCAAAGAGACACAAAAAGACCATAAAGAGATAAAAAGGAACTGTAATGAGAGTGTTTGAAATGATTAAATATATATCTACATTGCCTTCAAAAACTCTCTGAAATCTCAACGTTCATTTAATTTTCTCTCACAAACACAAAGAACGATATTTCTTGACCAGCAAGGAAAGAAAGTTAAAGCTGACTTACTTGAGCCCAGGAATGTCAAGTATATTAGTGAGTCCAGTCCAGTTTATGTCCACGAGCTAAAAAGGGAAACAGAGCACACTGTTGAGCAGGCTGCAAGTGCAGAAAGTGTGAATGACTTTAAATTGATCCAAACACTTAACTTTATTGTTTCCTGGTCCCTGTGCTACATTTACCACTTGGCATCTTATTTTCTGGCCAACAAACTCTGTTGATTAATAACTGTGCAGACAAAGAGTCCGACACAAGTCACAGCAAAATAATATAAATCAAAAGTTCTGTGGGTAAGTTGCGATGGTTTTGGCCCACTTTAAAAACAAGGCACTATTTCACCTACTATACTCAAACAGAATTAATTACTTTGGAGAAATGTATGACTGATTCTGGCTGGTGCTTACCTTACTGCACACCAGTTTGGCAATGGAAGGTAAATGAAAAAATAACTTTCTATGGCCTTGTATATTTAGAGAGCTGTATGCAACATTCAGAGCACAGGAGGCTGAGCCGGCAGCGAGCAGCTAATGGTGCTATTAATTAATGGTGCAAAAGTGTCTCCATTGTCACTAAAATACTTTGCCAACAAAATGTTTTAAATCTTCTGTACAGAGTTTGACATGCTGCAGACTAGAATTGTAAAACTGTGAAATGTGTTTGTTATTTTACTTTTTAACATTACTTCCATTATATTTGTTTTCAATCTACCTCAGATTTGTGAAAGGTTGTGAAATGCTGTTTGGAAAATTATTGTCATGCACTGTCAAGAGATAATAGTTCAAACGACAATTAACTGCCTGGTTTCTTCAATTTTCACTCAGAAACAAAAAGTCAGCCTTTTAACTTATAAAAGGAAGAAAAAATGATCTGACTTTTTTTGGTAGATAATTATTGAAATCGACCAATATAAAAAATGTTGACATTGTTGTTGACAAATGATAACATTCGAGAATTATTTCCTATATCTGTGTTACGTGGGTTTTCCCACTGCCCCGCCAGTTTATGAGACTAGCAACGGTCTTGAGTCCATTCACTCCAATGGAAGAATTAAAAGTGAGCACAGATTATTTTGCTCCAAAGTCACTGAAGTAGATATTGGACTCATTTTTCAAAAGCCACATATCTCCTGAACATTTTGACACTAAAGTGGCATTTTTCAATCAGACAAACCAGGAGAAAATTAACTTTGTTCAAGAGCTGTCTCTATCTCAACAGCCAGCTCTCATGAGATCTGGCAACAACCTACATGACCTTGTACTCGGCTGATTTCAGAAAAGATAGAATCGAGCAGAAAAATGAAGCGCAAACATTAAAATCCAACAATCTAGTAATGTATTGTTTTGAATCTGGTTTCATCTATTCACACAACATTCACAACACTTCAAAATGAGGAGGGGGGAGAAAGGGACCGCTCCCACTCATGAGACAAAATGTGTATAGCATTTCATACCATTGGCGCAGCTTGTAATGTGTCATCTGTTGGCATAGAGCATCTTTGCTTACATGCACTATGCACGACAGGACGAGCTACCACAATATTGAACAGAGAAACTCAGATTACAAAATGCAAAGTGGGAGAATGACTTCATTCTCTGCTCAGGACAGCATTACTCCACTATATCTTTACAATATTAATGCTCTGAATATTGCACCAGCTCCTTCAAGCTCATTGTTTTTTCCCTTTTTGTTTTTTCCATCAAGGTTCGCTTTACCTTCTCAGTATATAAATGGATGGTTTGTGCACAATTAGTCACAACAAGAAGGCAGAGTGCAGATCCTTAAATGGAAATGAATACAAAAACACCTTCCTACTAAAATATTAATGAAAGCAGAAGCAGCCTCTGGGGTCTTATTAGTTTTCAAAGTATAATGAGATCATGGACTGAATATGTTTCTATAGTAGAAAAAAAAACAGTATTCTAGAGTCAAAACTGACCAATTCACCAACCAATTTCCATTCACTTCCTGGATAAAACTGGAGGCAGGTGTGTCAGATTGGATGTGGCAAGAGAAAGTGGAAGAAAGTAAATCAAAGAGAGTGTGGACAGCGTCAGCTGAGACCTGAGATGCGGGCAGATCCTGCCTCTCAGTGTGCTTTGATCTGTTTCTGCCTCTGAGCCGAAGCAGCTTTCTTAATGAGGCTTTCCCACCCTACTTTTCAGCCCAAGGTGCTTACACTGCAGCAGATGCACTGACGGCGCTGGGGAGAGGGGAGCAATGCAGGGCTGTGAATGATGTGGTGGAGATGTCTGAGTGTCGTGGGAAAGTGATGTAGAGGGACACACCCGTGTCTGCAAATCACTTCTATGGACAAGTCAAAAGACTATATTTGGCTGGCAAGGATGTACTGAGAAAACAGCTCTGTCTCCCAACTACAAGCCAAGTGGTCAGCATCAAGTCAGATATAATTGGTCACAAAATCAATTAGACAATCAAAAAAATAACAAAATTATTTTTTATCCTAAAAGAAACCCAGTATTTTTATATTCAAGTGTCTCAGTTTTGAAAAATTCCTGTGTTTCTCTCTTCATTAATCCTTTATTCTTCATTAATTAACTAAATTAGAAACTTTAAAGGAATAGTTTGATATTTTGGGAAATGCACTTGCTTGCATTCTTGCAGAGAATTAAATAAGAATATATGAAGCTACAGACAGAAGGCAGTTAGCTTAGATTAACATGAAGACCGGAAACAGGAGTAGGCAGCTAGCCTGACTCTGTCCAACGGTAAAAAAAAAAAAATAAAAAAAAAATCTTATCAGCACATCTTAAGCTCACTAATTAAGAAAAGTAAGTGTCTCATTTGTTTAATCCATACAAAAGCCAATGTGATTAAAAACTTCCTGCAGTCAACAAGACTTTGGACAGAGCGATTCTAGCTGTTTCCCTGTTTCCAGTTTTTATGCTAAGCCAAGCTGAGCTGACTGTCTCCTGGCTGAAGCTTTGTATTTCACATACAGACAGTGTAAAAACAAAGTAGATAAAATGATATTATTACAAAAACAAGAAAAGTAGGTGTCATAAAATCTGGGAACCTGTAAACTGCAGATCTGGGGTCTTTTGTGGGAATCAATCAATCTGTAGACTACTATTGCAGAAACATGGCGGACCCTGTCAAAGAGAAACTGCTCCATATGCAGACATAAACGGCTCCTTCTAAGGAAACGTAACACTGTGATTCTTAGTGTCAGGTCATAATAAACTAACAGTGTCAAAGTTATGAAAATGTCATTCAATTTCTTCCAATATATCCCCCTAAATCCTACACACATGACCTTCAATTAACGTAAAGAATCACATGTTAAGATCTGAATCAGTAGTAAGCAGTCAATATCTTCCACTGCTGGACTCTGCTTCATAATTCCCTATTTAAAATATAAGACTTTAACTGAGCCTGAGCCATGCACTCTCTTTCAAGATCTCACTGCAGAAAGTGTTACATCTTTTTATCTGCACTGCACTTAGTCATATTAGTGTGATCGCACAGCCCCACCGTGGCCATGACCTCTTATGGTCTGGAAATGTTTGTATTTCATTTGGCACTCAGGATCAGGCCTTGTATGGCACGCCGAGACATGGAAGATGAGTTATTGGGATTCCAGGATACACATTTTTTTGCCTGCATGAAATTGCTTTTGCAATTTATTTTCTCTCTCGTCCACTAAACCAGTGCAATGTTCATCATCTAGAAGTAGGAAGAAGATGCTTAAGTGCGTGTGTGTGTGTGTGTGTGTGTGCGCGCGCGCGCGTGCATGTGGGACTGCACTACAATTTACTGAGCGAAGCTGCTGCCTTCTCCCTTCAGCCTCCTACAGTCATACAGTATCTCCACCTTGAGCTTTAGCTAAGTGCCTGGGGTAGAGAAATCTGCCAAAGTAGGGCTGGCTTCATCTGCAGCTATTTAAAGCTCTGCTATAGTTCCACTGGGTCTTCCCAATTGGTACAAATCGGCCAAACATTTTAAAGCTGTGCAGCAGTGGTTCTGCACAGAGGTTGGACAGGAAGATTGATGGACTGTGCACTGGAAAATATTACTTATGCAAACAACTGGCAATGTGAAATGCAAATCATGTAAAGTGACGAAGAGCGAAGACAATGCAAGCAAGGAAAAAAAAACAAACTGTACACTAGGGCTGTAAAACTAAAGGAACAGATTGTGCTGTGATTTGACTTATGAAATAAACATTTAAAGTCCAATTTACATGAATTATTTCTGCCTAAAAGAGGAAACACAGATAAGAAGGTAGAATACCAAGGAGAGGTTTGTTGTATGAGGTGCACTGTTCTACCAATTAAAAAAGAATATAAAGTACACAAAGAACCAAACAGTGATATTTACAGAAATGGGGCCAACCTCAAAAATACTGAATATAGAGAACAAAAATACAGCATCTAGTGTGTTTAAAATAAAAGTATAACACTAAACAGGCAATATGTGGCACTGCTGCACCATGTCAGTTACGGGAATAGATTAAGGTGATATCACATTTTGTTTTTCAACATCACAAATCCCACTTTAATAGCTTGTGCTCTGATCATATTACATCTATCAGACTGCTGTGTCATTATAACCTCCACTGATGCTCTATTAAAAAGGATTAATTGAATTAACTGGTGTCATATTATCAGCGTCTGGACTTACTGGCTTCTTCAGAAAGAACATAGACAGAGCTCCAACGAGAGGCATATCACCCAGCAACGGCTCCATCACCACTCTCAACACGCCGTGGATCTATGGAAACACAAGCAGGATATACTGACACACGTACACAAATGAAAATCACGCTGCTGGCCCTTGACATTCCTCAGCGGTGGATCTGTTAGCTGTAGCGCATGACAGGTTGGAAACTCGATCCTTGACTGACTTCACACCTGCCTCGTGTCACCCTCCACCTTCTCCATAACATATTTTGACAATTATAAGGATTATGGTATTGGAAGTGCTTTACGTGTGTCATGTGGATGCCACATAGCTGCTCTAATCCACACCGGAGAACAAAGGGTGTTTAAATTCTAGCACCAGTATATTTGTTTGGAGGCTATATTTGTATTTTCAGGATGGATGGCAATAAAATCTTAGTGAAACAGCAATTACACCAGAGAGCCCAAAACTAATAAGGCTCTTGAAACCAATACCAATAAAGCTCTTTTAGTGTTTGCATGCAGTGCCTCAAAGTAAATGCCATCGCTTTCATTTTAAGGCTTCTCATTATTTCCGTGACCAAGGACGATGTTTCATGAAACTAAAGATTGCTGAACTGATCTTTCACTTTTTGTCTGTGAGATTATATCAGCTCCTCAGAAACTGACATGGAGAGTCAGCTGGCGAGCAAAAAATTTATATCCTTGAATTTCTGAAAGGTACAAACAAAAAGTCAAACCTATCTGTAAATGCAAGAATTTGCATAAAATAAAAAATGATTTAAATACCAATGTTATTAACAGAGTTGGAGCCAAGTCATTATTTTGCAAGTTACAAGTTCATCTTAAGTATTAGCACTGAAATCCCAATTTATGTGACCATTTAAGACTGAAAAATCCCTAAGTAAAGTCCCAAGTCACGACTGATAAGATCCAAGTCAAGCCCAGCAAGTTCTGAGTCAAGTCTCAAATCCTAAACTTCAACTTTTGACCTCCGAACAAGTCATAACTTTTGTATGCAAACAAAATTTTCTTTAGTACCATTTTTTTTCATTTTTGTTGCTCAGTGACATAACGTCAGCTCTTTAGGGTTCTCTACTGCAACTTGATTGGATGCTGTTGGATTGGTTCAGTGGATCTGGGGATTTACGTGCTGATTGGCTGGGAATTAATAGTGTTGAAGTTAGTTGAATTAAGAAATAAAGGGAACTGAACTGATTCATGGCTTTTAAAATGACATACTTTTCAATCTTTGGGCTTGGCGGAGTACTGCTGGTCACTACAAAGTCATGCATCATTTCTGTGGTTTCCAAGTATTGACTGATTTGTCAGATAAATGACTCCCTTTTAAAATCAATGAGCAAATGTACTTTATTTGCAGGTTTTGCGGGCATTTTATGTACTACAGCTGTAGTTAGGAGTGAACCTCCATCATAGTAGTGGAACCAAACAACAGGCTGATATTAAAGTAATAATAGGCTAAAATACACCAGCATTTAACCCCACTCCTCACAAAGCCTTCCGTAATCTAAGCGTTATAATGGAGTCAACTGCACCTGCTCTGTGTAATGTAAACCAGTTCAAGGAGTGACATGACTAATGTATTAGTGTCTGATAATGAGCTGGGGAGATATGTAGGTCTCCCTGAGTTATATAATGGGGGCAGCAAGCAACAAATGTCTCCCAGGGACAGACCTAACAGTACTCGGTCTCCAAGGAGGCACACTGATTGTTTTCTCTGCCTGCTATGTTCCACTGCAGCAAAAAGGCCAAGGACATACAAAAACAACAAAACCCACACACACATAAACATAATTATGTATTCAGGCACTATTTCTAGAGAGCAGGGAAGTCTTCTCAGGGAAGACGATGCTAATTTTTATGCAAATGTGTTATTTTTTCCAAGTTTATTACATGCAATATAATAAAGGAGGGGCCGAGTCCAGTAAGATAGTTGTATTCTTTTACTGTAATGTGTAAATAATTCAATAATTGTATTTTTATTGTCTCACTTTGTACAGTATAATGATTCTCTTTGTATTTTGCTTTCTCTTTAGCCTCTCTGCAGTATTTGATTATCTTTATAATTCTGCAGAGAGGTAGATACCAACTACAGACCCACTGAGTGGTATGTATAATAAATGTTACAAGTCAACAAATAGGACAAGGAGTTGAAAAATGTTTTTCAAGCTCATTTCAGCAGTATAATTTCTTGTTTTCGGATTTTTCACTAGCATTTTTCTTTGGCAGCACTAGATAGTACATTAAACTAGAAAATTTCCCAAGAAATTTTGGCAGGTCACAGCACAGTAAACTTGGTTTACTAAAGCTGCTAAAACTTAGCAAGATTAATTTAATCAAACTTCTCATATTTAAGTTGCAACAACTTCACAAAATTAGGTAAATATGACTAACATTGAAATAAACTTACCAATATGATATAACCTAAATTAAGACCAATAGTTATTTTAACTTTTTTTTTTCAATGAAACTGGTTTTCTATATTTTTTAAGTAAAACTGTTGTCAGATTTTACAGTGAATGCTCATATTTTTTTCTGCTAACTCGGCTGAGGTTGGCATTGCTTTATCTTGAAGGAGTCTCAAGTTAACAGACGATGGGAATCGACGCTGTGGAGCAGTTAAAAATTGTTGTTTTTTTTTTTCACAAATGCCCTGCTCTAAATGCCCTATTTTTTGTTGTTGTTATTAACTTCATCATTACATGGCAACCTCATTAGTGTGAGCCCACAGCACACATTAGTAATTTGTGTTTTCATGCCAGCGTATGATGAAATCATACACTTATGCCCAATGCTTAATATATGCAGAGATTTAATAGACATTACTGTGCAGAAAATACAAATAATGTTCTAGAAAAAGGAGAAAAGCTCCTGTCCAAATACCTTCAGCATCCTATTTTTATATGCTATACAAAATTCAAAGCCAGCACTGAAAAAGCCTCTCAAATTAGAGTCGACAGGACAGACCTTTACCCGAAGTCAGTGTGCCACTTTATATCCTATGCTTCATGTTCCTTTTCTGACAGCCATTGTTGAGGCTAGGACTCATGCCAGAGAAAGCACCGACATGAGGATGTGAAACAATCCTACATAAGGGAAAATACTCACCTGGATGCTCTTAATGCCGGCTTTGCAGTAGTAACGTTTGATGTCTACGTCAATCTCAGTGTTGCCAACAAAGCTGTGTAACAAAAACACAAAACATCATGTATCTTTATCAACGCTAAAAACATTTTTATGGTCCCATAACACATGAAAAATGTATAAATCCTGATTACTCGATGTTTTATTTTTCATCTTCACATAGTTGTTCTCCTGCTGTATAAATAAACACATAAACATGCATCAAAAGCTTTTCCTCTGTATTTGACTATTATTAGAGTAGAATATAATGCCTTTATTGTCAAATTGTAAAACTAAATTTGCTGTGCAGCTCCTGAATGGTGCATTAACACACACCCACACACATATACGCGCACCTGCCACACATAATAAACAGATGTACGTTAAACGATACGAACGATAAAACAAATAAGTAGCATATCAGAGGTTACTATTTTTACACTGTGTCAAATGCTACTGCAGCTTGTAAAGACATTATTGCATGTTATAATTATTGCATATTATTGCATAAAGTAATATAAATCCTGCTAGTTTTCAGACCTTTAATCAAACTCCATTTTTGATACTATTCATGGTCAACATTTTTCCAGCAATAACCACATAATGCAATTACACTGAGTGCCTAGAAAATGTATTTCCTGAGGCTTAAAGCTGAAATGACTTTAAAACCATGGCTGAAATTGTGAAAATACATTAAAATTGACGGAAATATCTGAAAAAAATTAAATAAATTTAATGCTATTGCATATCTAGTAATTCCTACTGCTGCTGTTCCACATTTAAAGTGTTCAACTTGTAAATATCGCAGGGAACAAGAGGGAGCAGCCACACTGAGCTGATAAAGAGCTCCAGGCGACAGGCTGCATAACTTCTCAGCAAGGTAACCAACTTTGCTGTGCTCTGCTGTTGTGTGGAAAAGTACTTGTGCTGTGTGAGACGTCAAATCAGATCCCATCTGCAATAATTACTGACTAACTTCTTTATTAAAGCAATATGAATTGCTCCTCTGTCGTACATTATTTCTGACATTTTTATTTCTCTCAGATTATTGCAACTACAAGAAGATTTTAACCAGTGATGAAAAAGTCGCAATTTAATACTGAAGCAAACAAGACCATCAGTGGGAAGACTGGCTACTTCTATATTCTTAATTCCTGACCCTGGAAAGACTGGAAGAGCCTATGTTTACCATTGCACAGGCAAAGTTATACAGTCAGTAATAGGTAAGGCAGCTTTAAAAAAGCAGGACGAAATTTTTCTTTGACCAAAGAAGAAAACCTACAATTACAGCCCTGCAGGTGTATGCCTACATAAACCCCTTACTTTGTACTTCAGTTTAACAAATCCATGTCTGTGAAAACATGGATTCTTCACACACATGTTCCCCCCTCTGCAGCACAGACGATCTAGACAATCAGCACGGTTTCACGGTTGACACCTAAGATTAGCGTCACCAATTCCGTATCTGACCGAATGTCTCCCCGTCTGTTGCTGAGATATTATCGTCAAACAGTCAGAAAAGTGTTTTTCTGAAAATTATGATGTTACAGTGAAGTTGACCTTTAACCTTTTTTGATGTAAAATGTCATCACTTCACAATTTCATCCTATTAGACATCTGTGTGAAATTTTATCTTAATTAAGGTATAGATTTTGACTTATGGCATTAAACATATTTTGTGAGGTCACAGTGACCTTTGACCTTTAACCACCAAATTTCTTATCAGTTCAATACTGACTCCAAGTGGACGCTTGTACCAAATTTAACTCCTTCAAGTCCAGGTGGATGTTTGTGACAACTGGAGATATATCTTGAGATATTGCATTCACAAGAATGGAACAGGCAGATAGACGGACAACCCAAAAAAAAAATAAGGACCTCAGCCACGACTACCGCCTGCGCAGAGGCATAAAAAGACATTATCTCTGGTTTTGCTACACCAGTTTTGTGTCCTTTTTTTTTTCCACCAAAATATGCCCGCCTACTACAAGTCTGACAATGTTAAGTGCATTTCTAAACTTTTGGAGCACTTGTACAATTTTCAAGGTCTGTGGAAACTGTGAAAATGTAAAACCACAATCACAAAGACGCAACAGAACAAACACAATAATATAATGCAGTATTAATATAATACAGTAACAATTTCAACAGGGATCTGGTAGACTCACCTGATCTGTAGGTCCATGATGATCTGCCGCTTATCCACATTTTCTGTATAAACCTTGACCCCGTTGACCCTCAAGGGCTAAACCGCAAGAGAGGGAACCATTATGGCCATTGTACCACTCAAGTTTATCAACACCACACCAACACCTCCACCCCTCCCAAACTCCCACGTGGTGAGCACAAGGTCATCTCCTCTCCTGACCCCCACATGGAAACTATTTAAGAAACAAGCATGTCTCAGCGCTGTGCATGTGTTCACGCTCAGGCTCCTACACACCCTAACCAGCTGTCCAAACGGCACCTGCTGTCAGTAGTCTGTTTTGTCACTGCTAAAACGACACGTGATCAGTCTCAGGAGCATGCAGAAACGCTAAGAGGTGCTCACTTTGTTTCCCATGTCGATCTTGCTGAAACAGAAGGTGCTGAGGTGGGCGTTGGATTCCTTCACTGCCGGCTCGATTGTCTCGTGGAACAGCTTCTCCACAAACTGGCAGATGTACGGCCACATCTGTTTCACTGTCTGAGGGGATATAGGAAGAGAATGCTGAACTACAAACAGGGTTCCCACACATTTTCATGGACAGAATTTTAAAACTTTTTCATGATTCTTCAAGGACTGACTCACCCAGGGTTTTTTGAAACATATAAGATTTACACATAATTTCAGCATCCCCAATGATGTGTTCAAGGACTGTCATAAAATTGTAAGTCCAAAAATAATTTTTGCTTTTATAGTTTCTCTGAGTAGTTTTGGTGATTTTTTAAAATAAAACATACACTCTAAACCCATTTTCTTAAGAGCAAAAACATAAAACATTTTTTAAGTAAAAATATTTTATTGAAAAGATTAAACTAAAAAAACATGACATGAAAATTGCCAAAAAATTTTAACATTTCTGTAAGAAATGCCAAAAAGTTTAAAGAAAAAAGAAAATTGGCATTTTTAAAAACTTTTTTCTTTATTTTTTTGGCATTTTTTTTTTTTTTTAAATGCCAAAAAAATAAAGAAAAAAGTCACAAAAAATGAAAAGAAAAAATACATTTTCTAAAGAAAACATGAGTTTAAAACCCATGGTTTTCTTCAAAAATACATTTTAAGGATACAAAATACAGCCATTTAAAGATGTATGCCCCTCCCCTAAAGCCAGAATTGCTTAACAATTATTTTTATCTCTCACACAATGAATGTTATAGTGACTTTGAAATATTCAACATGTAGCTCTGTTTGCGTTGAATTCTTGTCAAACTCAAGCACATCGAGCAGGGTCACCAGCAGATTAAACTTTGATGTCAGCATCTACATCATTTTAATGTTTACTCATGAATGCTTTACAATACATCCAGGTTGTTGCCATGGAGATACACAGGGGTTAGTGCATTCTACAGCGCTGCAGAAACAGGGCTGCGTGTTTAGTCAATTGTGCTGCAGTTGACAGTGTGGCAACATTCAGAGCCCCAGTGGGAAGGGGAGAAAGCAGAAGAGCGACAGACATCACATTTCCTGCAGTTCAAAAGGCAAAGAGGGCTTCATTCAAGCAAACGAATTAAAGCGACAGCCGCTCAATTCTTTACCTTGTTTAGCCACTCCACTCGCTCTATGTCTGGAAAGTGGACCTGCAGTGGAGAAAAGAGAGCAGATTATCTTTTGTCTCTGATAATGCAACATTTCTCAAGGGAAAGCTTGCAGTTAACGATCCAGTGTGAAGGATTTAGGGGCATCTATTGGCAGAAATGGTATATAATATCCATAAGTATGTTTTTATTAGTTTAAAATCACCTGAAAATAATGATGGTTGCATTTTCATTACCTTAGAATGATCCATTTATATCTACGTACCTTTCTCACAGAGTCCACTATGTTGCTTTAAAGCCCAGAACATGCAAACAAAACATCGGCTCTAGACAGGGCCTTTCGCATTTTAGCATCAGCCAATGCAGCTCTCCTGCACGCTTGACACAGGGGAGACTGCTAGATGCTACTAAATCCAACACACTGGACCTTTAACCCTTTAAAAACTGAGTAAATTGATTTGAATTCTTTCATAAAAATGGAAAGCAATGAGCACCTTAACACAACACAGCCAAAAATTAGCAGGAAATTAGGGAAAAATACATAAATAAAAAGTAACAGGAAAATGACCTGAAAATAAGCAAAAAAGAAAAAATAAACAAGAGAATATATCCAATATATTTATATATTGGATATATTATTATGATATATATCATTTTCTTGTCACCTTTTATTAATTTCTTGCAATTTGCAGGAAATTTATTGCCAAGTTGTTCATTGCTTTTTTCTTCACGTTTTTGAAAGAAATCAAACCAATTTGCTGAGAGATCGGGGTATATTAGCTTGTAGAAGTCATCTCAATACAGCACAAGAAAAGTGAAAGTGATGCAGGTTTTAAGGGATTAAATGTCAAATTTTATAAAACAGGACAGGACTTGCATATATGTGTAATTTCTTTTTTTCATTTTCACTCTAAAATGCCCCCAGTTCAGGGGATTTCACTGCACTCAATACCAGGTACTGAGGTGAAGAATCCTCTGACAAAACCAAAAGATTAGACAGATTTTTGAATATTTGCAAAGGACCAAAGTGCGCAGAGCCTTCGTCTCTTCCATTGTAAACAATATCAAATAGGTAAAGTTAATCCCCTTTCGTGACCCAAATTTCGCAAATGTTTTTAAAAAGCTTTTGAAGCTTCTGCTCAGGAAAAGCCACTTTGAAGATGTCACATTTCTTGTTCCAAATATCTCACAGGCCACATGCCATAAAACTTTTGAACTCTTGAACTCATCACTTAAAACTTTACCATAACACTGTCACTTTTTTACCATTACACTGACACTTCAGTATTGCACTGTCACTTTTTACACTGACACTTTACTATTACACTCACACCCTACCATTACGCTGTCACTCTACCATCATGCTTTCACTTTTACCTTATATAAGCTACTTACAGTTTTGCAAACTTTTAATGGATGTGGCCTTAATCATTTTTGCTGGCATTGTCAAGTCATCAAAGTAGTTATTGTAATGGGCCTACAACATTGTTACAATATCTTTGTTGAGGTACATACAAAAATATCATATCTGATTTTCTCCATATCCCCAGCCCTAATTTTAGCCCTATTTTTCAACTTTTACCATTTCATGTTATAGATTCTAATTTTACTTTTACTTGCATTTTTTTCTTTTTAATACAACTTTAATAAGCACTGTTGGAGGGAGCCTGAGATCCAAGATCTAACTGCCAACGACTGCTCCTAGTTGTTTTGCACATGATAATAACGAACTTGACACTCAAGAAACCTTGCTTTCTACACTGCTGCAGCAATACAACAGTGTGAATACATCACAACATAAACACTTAGAAGTAGAGAGGTCTGAGTGTTTGCTTGATAAAAAAAGAAGATGAGGGAAAATGAAGCTGAAAAAGAACTCTGAAACACTCTTCCAGCAAAGGCTATTAGATTTTTTTTTTTTTATTCCTACTTGAAGAATGTATTGATTGTACGACCTTTCTTGTGAGCAAAGTGCATTTCGAATTGCTGAGTTTGAAAATGAATCCAAAACCAATATCTAATAGCACCTGCATCCTGCTCTAAACACTCACATTTGCAGCCCTCCACATATCTCCACACTATGTGCTCTGAGACTGAGCCGCAGTTTGACTAATCTTCTTTAACGACCAAAGTAAATCGAGCATTGATTTAACATGAGGTGAAGGAAATGCCTTGAACGAAGTCAATACGGTGCACAAAGGTTTGAAGCAATGCACACACCACCTTATTAAGTAACAGATAAACAGTCCGGCCTCTAAATCGCACTGAATTGACAGTGTTTATTCTCTAATCTCAACAGTGAGATAAAGTGAAGCTCCTGGCTGGAGTGCTGGAGAGATATGACATGCAGTGCGACAGCTACAAGGGACAGCACTATTCCTCACAGAGGCTGCAAAAGTGCTTATCCAGCATTAATGTCAAAGTGTGAATAAAGCAGAGACAAGAGCAGGAAGATGGGGGACAGAAAGTTCTAGTTATGTCATCTGGCTATCCAGATTCAGGCCAATAGTTTTGTTAAGAGGTGAAAATAATATAATCCTCTGCCAGAGATGCTGGCAAGGCTTCATTATTACACCTGACACAGTGACCTTATTCAGAAAATGTGGGTGAAGTAATGGATGACACACTCAATGGGACATACTAAGTGCTGGCTGATAAAATCAAGCTGGGCAGCAAAAAGTGAAAGCATCTCAATTATTCAGCTTGTTGCAGTGCTGGTGCAAAGCTAAAAACGAATTGGGGTTTAAGTCCTGAAAGTGTAATTAACAGTGTACTTGAAGCTAAGAGGGTTATTCTCTAAGAGTTCAAACTGCCGAAAATGAGAACACTGAGTCTGGAAAGTAATCAGGACATGGAAACAAACTTAAAATAGCAACGTGTTGTTAATCTGACATTATGTAGTTAATGAGGCGTCATATTTTTATCTTTAAAAAGCAGACATGTACAACATTCAGAGATACAACAGGGGAACTTTTTGATCAAGCTGACTCAAGTATCTCTTACTGATTTCAGACACATAATGCAAACTTGTAACTAAGTCTCATAAATCACATCGAAAAAAAGCGTTATTTACAGTAATGCAGACAATCTGACTCTAAACAACACACCCTTCAACAAACTGAGATCAAACTACGTTTGAAAAGCAGCATATTGGCCTTGTCTTTTTAATACTGGTGCTAATCTCTCCACAAACGAATTGTGACAGATGCATCGGAGCAAAGCACAACTTGAACATAAATGACTTTTTATATACTGCTGGTAATGTTCTATGTATGACTTGTGTAATTTCGTCATACATAGAACATTACTGATGTTTTATGTACGATTTAAAGGAACAGTGTGTAAGATTTAGGCTGATTAAATGGTGTCTAGTGGTGAAGACTGCAACCAGCTGAGACTTCCTCGGTTTTTTTTTTACTGGGAGCAAGTCGTAGAAAGGAGGCTTTCCTACCTCCGAGAGCGTAATTATCCACAGAGGTTTCCTTCTCTCGAAAACAAACTGACCAGTTGTTGTTTTCTTGTTTTGCTTTGTTTTTTAAAATAATTATCAGGTAATTTTCTTATACCTTTTACCAATTTCTTGCTAAATTTTGGGTCATTTCTTCTTCTGTTGCTCATTGCCTTTTTTCAATGTTTTTGACAGAAATAAAGCCAATTTGCTCGGGTTTCGAGTTAAATCATACACACTGAACCTTTAATAGTAAGACTGATGGTGGACAAAGGCACTTCTTTACTTTGTTTTCTACTTGTTTTCTAAATATTTTACTGTTTTAAAAAGTAAAACATTTATCTTAATACCTAGACAGCTGTGTGTGTGTGTTTGCTTATCATTCACTGATTAAACTAATGTTTGCTGTCCTCTGGATAATTTAGCCAGCATCTATGGTTATGGAACTGTTGTGATTGCCTATATACCTGATGAAGCAAATCAAAACATCATAAATTAATTTAAAAAAACAGCAGTTAGTAGGTGTGAAATGTATCGCTGTGTGATGCTAAACTAAGATCCACATAATTACGTTTGGTGTAAGTAGCTGCGACACCAGCCAGCCAATGACTAACCCTGGATGAACACAGCTGATGGTATAAACCGGAGCAAGGAGGAGTGCGCTTTAGCAGCAGAAGATTGGGAATTAGGGCACTCCACTAAAAGAGCCTTTGCGAAAGCAGTGCCATGTCTATTAAGACTCGCTTCTGCCTTGTGGGGAGATGCTGGCAATAGCCAAGATTTAAGAGCTGAAAATCCCCACCTCTGATAACAGGGAGGGCAGTATAAATGCAATGATATGTGCTCAGCTCAGGGCATACTAATCAACTGCTGGAAAACCCTCAGAGGTGTAATATGATTTCCTGTGATGGAAAGCACAGCCACACCAGGTATGACCAGAGTTATACTGACTTGCCGTTTCTCTTACACACTACAAGCTTAAAGCAAGGGATGCTGGGGCCATTCATTAATGCCTTTTATCTCTAAGTGGGATGATGTTGCTCTACCCCCTCAAGCTGCTCCACCCCTGTTTAATAGCCTTGATGCCTCCTCAGCCATGTGTCAGCAGAATAAGCTTTTTGCTGTTCTCAAAACATGAGGCCGCACTGAGCATCACAAAAAACCAGTTGAGCTGTGACTCCGGGATGAGTCTGATATGAAAAGTGGATTTATAGTGTGATGAGTTAAGGCAGCTGAGACTTGTCGGGCTTCACTTTAATTTGCAGTTCAATGGAGCAGTGTTTTGTGTTTGGATAGCAGTCAATTAAATGCAATCTAGACTGTCTCCCTTTGTGATTTTCAAACTGGACACGAGATCTTCTGGGGTCCTAACGGGATTTTAGTGAACACACTTATCTCACTTTCACTCCCATTTCCACTTGAGAAGATACACAGCAAGCTGGTACATATGGAGGGGCTTCACAGGCTGCATATCTCTCTTAACCCTTTGAAACCTGGAGCAATCTGGTGTGATTTCTTTCAAAAACATAGGATAAAAAGGCAACGAGCAACTAGGGAAGAAATGTGCCTCGAATTGCAAGAAATTAGTAGATTTGGAAAATAATTTTTTAAAAGCTAGGGAATTATGTCTCACAAAAAAAGAAAAGCATGGCTGAGAGAGCGAAATTGCCACCAGCTCCTGTTGTTATTTACAAATTTAAGAAATGACATCATATTTGTTTTGTTTTTTAGACTTAAAAGCAAACTGATGATTATGCTGACATGTAAAACCTATAACACTTATTTTGTTGCAATTCTATGCTCTTGTAACTAATTATAACTTTTTTTTTTATCATTTTGTCATATCATCAAGAATATTGTTATCACAAAAATACTTACATATTGTGATATTGTGTTAGGGCCATATCACCCACCTCTATTGTATATCCTGAAGTGAGGAAACTGCTTTGTTTTAACACTCGAAAAAGAAGCCAAGTCAATTACTTTAATGTGTTTCCCCTTGACTCTATATTCCAGCTTCCTCCAGAAGACAGAAAACATTGCTTGGTGTCTTACAAACTTATTTCAAAGGCACTGGTGCTAGAAAAAAGTCACAGAACATATGGCTATGTGACAGACATTCAGTTCTTCTCCAAACCAGTCATTCATTTGCTGCTACTGTGGAGCCTGAATGTGCACAGGAGCAAGTCACCCTGTGTAAAGATTAATGTCAGCTGTTGTATGTTTCTGTCATATTGTTTGTGCTTTATGTATTCTATTATGTTTTTACACTTGCTGCAACACAAACTGCCCTCTAAGACAAATAATACATTGAACCGACTTGAATTTTGAGGGGGAAACTGTCTGCACTTAGTATTTAGATATATTTCTGTTATCTGAGTTGTTTCAGGCTGCTGAAGGTCTTTAAGGAGGTTTCAGTGGAGCTGTTAAGAAAAGTCCAATGTTATCTAACAATTTTGCATATATAAAGTGTTGCATTAATAGAGTTACTGCAAGAGAGATAGCAGTGTGAATCCCAAAATAACAGGGACCCCGTGGGCATGTTTCCCTTCCAGCGTGGTGTCTGGTTTACCATTGTGCCCTGCTGTATTTAGACTGGGACTCAGTCTAATGTCACTGCTGGGGGGGGGGGACAGCTGCTTCATCACAGCTTTACAGCTCAACTCTGCTCCTCCTGCTCCTGTCAGCTGATTGTACCTTCCTGGAAACTCAAAAATATTGTTCACAAAAATACCACATGCTGTTCAGAGAAAAAGCTCAAGTGGGATAAACGACATTGTTTCATCTACTGTATTACACAGAGTGTCTTACCCATGGTGGCAGATCAGAGGTTGTGAGACTCTGCTTGATACTTCTCTCCTCTTGCTCAAAGAAAGCTATAGCTTGGCTCAGTCGGCTGTGCTTTCCTCCAATGTTTCTCCTCCACCAGAAAAAGATAACAAGTCCAATCAAAAGCCAGCTGAAACTGAACTCAAAATATCCCAATGCGTAAATGGGAAAAATAAGTATAAATGTTTTAGCAACATGAACCCAGGTTTGGGTCAGCTCGCTGGTCGAAGACACCGGGGTGTCTTCGGGTATTTCCCCCGTTGATGGATGGGGAAAGTTGGGCTGAGCGGGGCTGGGAGCGATGTGTCCATTCTCCTTAGCTGAATGCGCGCCTCGTACATCTGTCATGTTGTCTCTAGACATGTCTCTGTGCTCCAGAGTCCGTCTTCAAAGTGTTAAATCGCGGATAAGGTTTGGTGACACGGTTCCCATGTGCGAGGCGGTTCCTTCGGGGGAGCCTCTTCTCACGTTGGCTCACCTGCACACCAGCCCATCGCCGTCGGGGGAACCGTTGGCATTGACCACTTCAGTTTCCAAAGCGACTAAAAGCTTGTAAATGCATTCAGTGTTGTTGAGATGTGTCGCTGAGTCCAGTCCAGTCCACAGCTCTCCTCCTGGCTCTGCCTCACACAGGTTAGAAATGCTGGTTTCCAAAAACACACAGGGATCATGCACTGTGCGCTACCAGTGGCGCCTGAGGCCGAGCTAAAAAACGACAAACGCCGCCACCTGGCGCTCATTAGCTACAAACACAGTTTGTAGTAGGACTTCAGTAACGTTGAAGTACTTGTCAAGTTACATTCTTAACAAAATACACACATAATTGGGTGTATTTCAAATAATGAGCGTTAATTACCGTACTACGCGGTACTACGCAGCTAGCTTGCCATGCTCTCAAATGCCAGAGTGCCAGAGCCGGTGGAAATGTTATATGACGAGCACAGAGACATCGATCGGTTTTTCATAGCAAACATCAAAATGAACCTAAACACACGTGGCGGCTCGAAATATATTAGTGTTAATATTTAAAAAAAACGTTTAAACAATATTTAATACTGTTTGTTAAAAAATACACCATTAGATCATTAAATACAGTCATCGACTGCGCCGGTACCATGGCAACTGCCGTTGATTCCAGCGGTTGCTCTGCGGTCGATAAGTAAATCTGTTGCCATGCTAAAGTGACGCGGACTCCCTGGTTTCGACGAACTGCGCATGCGCACAAGAGATTTACCATCATGGCGGCGTCGTTACAAAAATATGAGTTGATTTTTGGCATTTGAAAGACTTTAAAATATAAAAACACTGATGAGAACATGTATAGCGACAAGGTAAGTGCTTTATCTGTGAGTTTGCTGTATGTGGACCAAAGCTGGGGAATGTTTTTCCAGTAGAAAATGTCGTGTTTGTTGTGGTAGTTATCAAACGTTAGTTGTCTGACGTTGCCTTGCAGATTGGCATCGATTTTGTTTGATGTCATAAAATATGTTCATGTTGTCTTTAAATTAACATTTGTATGGTCGTTCAGTGAAGACTAAAACTATTTTACTCAGAAAATAACCAAGGAAGACACATGGAGACCAGCTGACCTCAAAAGATACATCAGGGTAAGTTACAGAGAGTTTAGAGTGCATAAGGGACTGTTCTTTATTTATGAGAGGGAAAGCGGTAGTGCAAAATGGGAACGGCACATCAAATATTTTTTAAGCACTGGGGAGTGACTAATGTTTCTTTTTAGTTTGGGTATGGGGAAGGACACAACTTTTAAGTATGAAAGGCATGGGGGAAAAATAATTTATTGTGGGATATACAGATTACTGATGGTCCACACTTAATGTGCGACCACCACCTCCATCAGAAAACATAACCAAATCTAAGCTTAAATATCGATATTTCACCAAAAAAACCTAATTAAATATCTCACTTAAAATTATGGGTTATTATTGTCAGTCTTGTGCAGTGAGGGCATTGATGGATGGTTGCCATGCACTCACATTCTGCTGAAGTGCACACATGGCTTGAAGAATTGCAATTTTGCTTAGAAATTAACTGTTTGTTTTGGTGATAACTCACTTTTCCCTTGCTTTTTGGCAGGCACAACAGCCCAATTATCTTCTTTTGCTGTGAATATAATGAATTTGGTTATTAATGGTGGAGGGAGGCTCAGGCTTTTCCTTCAGTCACTCAGGGAGGCTGGATTTGTACCAACAGACAAAACTACATCCCAATAATATAAATTATTTTATTTTCTTTATTTTTTTTTAGGATGAAAGACACGCTGATGATTATGTTAGGAGGCGAGATGACAATGACAGAAAGCACCGTGGTGGGGAATCCATAGAAAGACGTCGCAGAGATCAGGAGAAGGAGTCCAGAAGAGAGAGCGACAAGCCCAGGGAAAGGGAGAGTACAAAGGAAAGAAGAGAAGATGGTGAAAGAGACAAATATGCAGATCGACAGAAAGAGGGCTCACGGGACAGGAGAGGTGAAAGGGATAAAGGAGATGACAGGGAGAAGAGAAGGGAAAGAGACAAGTTGTTAGATGGAAAGAGGTACGATGATGATAACAGGAGGAGAGACAGAGAGGAAAGGCATGAAAGGGAGAGGGACAGGGAAAGACACAGAGACAAGGAGAAAGAAAGGGACAGAGAGAGACGCAACGATGAGAACAGGGACAAAAGGAGGGAAGAGAGAGACAAAGAAAGATACAGGGATAAGGTGAAAGAAAGGGATAAAGATAGAGAGAGATGCAATGATGAAGACAGGGACAAAAGGAGGGAAGAGAGAGAAAAGGAAAGAAGGAGAGAGGAACGTGACAGAGAGAGACACAATGATGAGTACAGAGATAAAAGGAGGGAGGAGAGAGACAGTGAAAGAAGAAGAGAAGAACGAGACCGAGAGAGACGCAACGATGGGGACAGGGACAGAAGGAGGGAAGAGAGAGACAAGGAAAGAAGGAGAGAGGAACGAGAGCACAGGACTGAGAGGGAGAGACGGAGACACAAGGAAAATGAAGAAGGAGAAAGAGATCAGATAGAAAGGCAAGAAAGAGAAAAGAGAGATCGGCATAGAGAAAGAGAGCGACACAAAGATGAATATCAAGACAGGCGGAGTGACAAAGAAAGACGAGAGAGACATGAAGACAGAAAGCATGTGGATGTGAAGGAGGACAGAGGTAAGGTTGCAGCAGTGTGAATAAATATCTTATTATTTCAGTGTGGGGGCAGCATTCACGTCTTTCTGATTTCAGACCACAAAGAAGAAGAGAGAAGACATAAAGAGGAGAGAGAAAGGAGACACAAAGAGAGTGGACATCATGTAAGCATATATAAATAATTTAGCATTTTTCCCACAAGTCTATAGCTTTTCATTTCAGAGTTGTGACTTGTCTACTTGTAAGTAGACGTAGTTTCCTTTGGTCACGTCATTTTGCTTGTGTGGATTTTGGCTGTTCTCCAGGATGAGAAGCGGAAGTATGACAGCGAATCCAGGCAGTATCAAGACTTGAAGGGGTCAGGTGAAGGGGTCAGGCGTCACCGTGGTGACAGTGAGCGAGAAGAACGGGACAAACACAAAGAGAGAAGGCACAGAGAGGAGGAGGAGGAGGTGAAAAGAAATCACCACAGAGACAGGACCAGCTCCAAGAAAGCGGCATCTGACAAAAGTCACAGGCATGAGACTAAAACAGAGGTGTGTATGTCATAAACTGCCCACAAACATGGAGATCTTTTTATTTTCGCTGTATGGATCCCTAATGGATTGTATGGCTTTTTCTCCTTGTGTCATTTTGTGATCCAGGATGTAGCTGTAGTATCTGAGCTCCAGACAGTTAGTGTGAAAGATGTAGGAGACACAGAGGAGCCTGTAAGATGCTTGTTTATTTTGCTGTGTATTTCTGCATTTCTTCTGTTTTATATATAGGAGTTGTGTTTTTTGCATTCTCATTTGTAACTGGCTAAACATAAACAATATGATGGCAGTGGAAATAGAGTTTGATCTTTCTCCTATATTTCTGTTGCTTGCATGAGAACAAACCATATTTCAGCTGATGCTACAGCAGCTTATATGAAGTTATGAGCTGAAACAGAAAAAAGGTGGCAGGGGAATTGTTGTTTTTGTTTAGTGTGTCTGTACTGCATGCTAGTATGCACTCCTTTTCCTTATTACTTTCAACTCCAAACTCACTGTAGTGCTGCATCATCCCAAAGAGTTTCTGCACCTGCATTTAAATATTTCATATATTTTCTACTTTATGTAACGTCTGCAGGCTGCCAATGATGAAGATTTGGCTGACCAGGAATATGAAGATGACTTTGAGGTAATAATACAGCCATCTAAGTATGAAATAAGATGCATCATAGAACAAAATTCATTTGTTGTCTCATCAGTATGTTTTAACAATCATCTACTTGTTTTTGTGTTATTTTTGCATGCCATAATCGATTTACGTTCAAAGAAAATGGTGAGTATTCTGAGCTTTTGCAAGTGCATCCAATTTAAAACATCTTGTTTTTGTTTTGTTGTTGTTTTAAACATATTGTATGCAGTGTTGGGGCAAGTTTTACTTCAGTAAAAGTGCAAAAGTATTAGCATCAAAATATAGTGAAAGTGCCAAAAATAAAAGTAGACATTATGCTGAATGTCTTGTTTTAGAATAAACTGTATAATATTTGATTATAATTACTGATGCAATGATGTGTTCATTACTTGAATGTTGCAGCTAGTAAAGGCGGACCTAATTTTAATTACTTTATATACTGCTGGGCAGCTTAATCTTAGACATCAGAATTTATGAGTTGATTTATATTTTGTATTCATAATCTGAATTTTGGGAAGAAAATACATTTATTAGATAAATGTGGTGGAGTAGAAACTACTATATTTACCTCTGAAATGTAGTGGAGTAGAAGCAGTAAGCCACATCAAATAAAAATACTTGGGTTAAGTGTAAGAACCTCAAAATTGTACTTAGGTACAGTGCTTTAGAAAATGTATTAAAATGCTTTCCAACACTGATTGTTTGTAATGACTGATGGGATTTCTCTGTTTAAAGGATTATGAGGAGGATTTTGAGGAGATGGATGAGAGTGCAAATGAAGACGAGGATGAAAAGGAGCCACAGCATCCAGAGTCAGGTGAAGAGAGGGAGGAACTTACAGCGCAGAGGAGAAAGGAAATAGAAGCAATTCAGAGAGCCATAGACGAGGAGAACGAGAGGGTCGGAACAGCTCAGTCCAGACAAAACACCAGCACAGAGGACGAAGAACGGCCTAAATGGTCCAGAGGTACAGTTCGTTCTTCTGTCTTATCAACTCAAACCTTATTTTAACTAAAGTACTTGGTGTCATTGGGTGTTACAGTGTTTTTATTTTTCTGATCAGTCAATGTCTGCATATTTTCTTCAGAAATATAGGGGATATAATGCATACTTGCTGCTGTTTTAATAGGATCAGAAAAGAACCAGAGTAGAGCCTCCCAACGTGGGAAGTTTATCGACTTTGTGGCAGCAAAGCAGCGCGAAGTCAGCAAGAAAGTTGCAACAAAACAGAAGTAAGTTAACTCATAGTTAAAACTTATTCATGTTAAATGGTTTGTAATATGATTGGATATTCGTGGGTATCAATCTGTGTCTTTTTTGTGTGACTGCAGGAAACGCAGCACAGAGCTTCTTCGCTTAATTGATCTGGATTTCTCAATGACGGTCTCCCTTTTGGATCTGCCACCTGTTAATGAATATGACATGTATATCAGAACCTTTGGAACTGCAAACACGAAGCAGGTCAGTATTTGTTTCTGTTGTCTCTTTTATTTTCCACAGATACTTGTGACACATAATTGTGAAAAAGGAAAGTTAAATGTTCTCCTAGCTATAGACGATGTTTGAATAACATCTTTTCTTGTTAGGCATACGTTCAGTGTAACGAGGATAATGCAGACAGAGACATCCAGACAGAGGAGATAGAGGTGTGTGAAAAGTGGACGCAGCACCCTCCAGAGCATAATGGAGCCTGCGGTGGTAAGAAAAGCTTGTTAAAAAGATTTTTCTGGGATTAACCCAATGTTAACATTTCAATAACGTTTTGGTTATTTGGTTATTTTGGTTTTGACAGATCCAAACCTTTCCCAAGAGGCACGAGACAAAAGTGAACTGAACATTGACTCACAACGCCTGACAGCGTTTCTGCGCTCAGCTTCTCAGGTTATCTTTTTACTTATACATAGGTTTTGTTTGTTTGTTTTTTTCAGGGTTAGGCACGAAATTTGTATCGGTAAAGTAAATTACAGTTTATCATAACAGGTTAAAGCTTATGCCATGTTTAGAGTGTACATGTAAAATTTCTATAAAATATTTTAGGAGGATGCTTGTTAGAATAGAATATTCATACACAAGTTTGAAAGTGTTACACTTCTTGACTTAAATCCAGGTCATGGCTGTCCTGTTGGAGGAGGATCGAGCTGAGAGAAAATCCCTGAGGAAGCTGAAGTCTCAAACAGACACACTGTCTTTCAGCGATGGAAGTTTACAGCTCAACACTAAGTTGCCTTTTCTTTATGGTACACACCGCGACCAAAGATATCTCACATTTGCACTAATTGTACTGCTGAACCACCATTAGCAGTTTATCAGCTGTTAGTTTGTCACTTGTGGACCGTAATAATTGTTCAGAATATGCCGTATAAACCAGCGTTTGATTACGCTTCTTTACTAGCTTTCACAGGGGACTGCCCCATGTTTGATTATCAATTGCAGGTCGCTCCATCAGCCTGGTGCACTTCTCTCAGGTCCAGAGGCACACCATGATGTCAGTGCACAGCCCTACAGCTAAGCCCAGTGCCGTGCGTCTGGACAGCTGCACCATCATCTGCATCTGGAACATTTGGGAGCCGTCCAGACCTCAAAAAGTCCTCGTCTATGAATCTGAGGTGACATTTTCAAGTTCCTTCTTCACCTAAACCAAAGTTAATCTCAAGTTTATCAAACCTTGATAGAGCAAGACACGTATTTATCTGCTCAGATTTGAGTAGTTCAACACACTAAACGATAATAAGCAGGTGTTCATGCAGCACAAAGCCAGTTTAGAGAAGCAGGACACCACAGAAGCTAAGCAATGTATTTTTTAGATGGGAAACGTGTTGCTCGCTCTGAATAGTGTCACAGTAAAGTTCTTCAGTATGCGGTGGGCGACTTTGTTTCTCACAACCAGTATTGGTGTTTGAAAGGATCAGTTCTGACTCACCAAAGTCACACAATAACACAAACAAGCTAACCCATCAAGGTTTGGTTAACTAGCAGCTCCCATAACTTCTACTTAAATTACTATTAATATCAAAGGAGTGTGGTGAGATGAGTGAGCAAACAGCTTCCATTTCATGTCAAAAATGGCTGTTTGACTGCAAGGTAAAGCAGTGAAAAGATAAATAACTGATATTTTTATTTTCTAAGTGGTTAAAATATGTTTCAATGCTCACCCCATCCACAGCAGTACATCGCTTCTATGTCAATATTCCTGCCTGTGTCTGCAAACTGGGGACAAACCAAAAACCATTTACTGTATTTTATACACTGACCATAAAAAAACACTTCATACAACCCTACAAAGATAGGAACTATCCCTTTCAAATGAAACATGCACCAAAAACAATTTTCTGGTCTGAATGCAAATCTGCCAGTAACTTACAGAGGAGCCTAAGTCATCTCACCTCTCACATCTCCAAAATCGTCGACACAAAACTCTGACTGTAACCCGTTTTAATGTTCCCTGATGCAGGTGCAGTGTTGCTGTTTCAGCCCTGGAAAGGCCATACTGGTGTTTGCAGGCACATCAGTCGGCTCTGTGGTGCTGTGGGACCTCAGGGAGCACGCCAGTGACCATTACCGCTTGAAGATGGGGGAGGAGGAGTGGACTCTCCGACAGCCCACCTTCTCCACTGGTATGTTACAGATAAAAAGTTAGATTTAGTTTCAGTATGTGGACATGGCTGATTTAGAAGACAATAACACAGATGAATTCCTGTTTATGCTACAGAGTATGAAGCTGAGACTTTACTAAAGATGTGACAGTTTCATTCATGTCATTTTTCTGTGTTTTATGTGATAATGTTTGTGTCTTTTCCCTCTTGTTTTAGTGTAAGTTCACTTTAAATCACTTTTTGATACCACATAGTATGCAATTTCATAACTGTCTAATGGTCATACTAGCTAAAGTATGAAAATATGATGATGTAGATTTAGATTTTATTTGAAATGTGAAAATAATTTTTAAAAATATCTTTCAAAAAACCTTTTGGACAATAAGACCCAGAATTTCTTACAAAGTGCATTACTTTATTGATATTTATCTTATATTTCTGTCATAACTTGCCAGCAGTATAAAACAATAATTCCTTAATAAAATAGTAGAAAATGGATGGATGAATTGACAGACTAAACGAAAAAAATTCAAAACTGATTTAAAAGTCCACATAATAGTTTTACATAAAGTCTTAAAGTCAAGGTATCGAACAATTGCACGGGGAATTTTCCAGCCAGTTTTGAAGATCTTAAGGAGACTTCCGTATAAATAAAGCATTAAGTAAATACAAAAAAAAACATGCAACGTTAATGCTGACACAAGGTTAGAAAAAATATTTAAGTCCTTTGTAAATTAATGTATTTAAGGAAATTGAAATGAATGTCTTTGAAGCCCGTAAATATAGCATGTCATTGATGTTGCTAATTTCTGCAACCTTACACCAAGCATGTGTTTTTACCAAGCTTTTTTTGTCTGCCTTTATTTTGGGAATATAAAGCCCCTTGATCTTTCAGTTGGTCATCTTTGTTGTGTATTTCACTCTTCGCACTGCGCGAAAATGAATGTCAGCAGTCAATAAGAGGAAAACGTCCTAATTTAACTGTTTACGGTGATTCAGGACAGCCTCTGCCCTTTCTCTCATGTAAAGTTCAGAGGTTGTTTTGTTACATAACAGTGGTGTTGATTCAGTGTGTGCTGATACCCGCTCTGTTGTCACCCTGTCAACACAGACGCAGTGATGGCTGGTTCATGCCATTTCTCATCTGTGACGTCTGTAGAGGTTGTCCCGTCCGCTGTGGCAGGGGGGCTGAGGTCAGAGGTCCCTCTCTTGGCATCCGAGGAAGGTATGGAATGGTCTAGGAGTGGTTAACACTTTGATTGATGATCTTGTGTATCATTTTATAAATATTCCACGTGTTTCGGCCACTCACAGTGGGCATTATATTTATTCTGTTTCATAATCCAGAGTCGTCAGGATTGTCATTCCAGCTGGCTTCTCTGGATGAAAGTGGGGTTTTAAATTTCTGGGTAAGTTGGGCAACAAAGTAGATGTGCTGTGATAGACACTATTAAAGTACTTTAAAAGCCTGATTGCCACAGCAATAATTGCACTCCTTCTCTGAGTCATAACGCTATCAGATCTAAACATGCAGATATGATACACATATTTTCAGATTCAGCATGACTTACTTTGTGGTTATTTCGCATCTCTTTGCATTTCATTTGCACCTCTTTGCAGTAATTGTGAATCTCTTTCTGGTTAGTATGTGTTGATTTGAGTGACATTTTGCAAGAGAGGGCTCCTAGTACACTTGGGGCCCTTGAGTCTGTGCCCTTAAGACACATTCAGGAATCATTTCATGGCCAAAATGTAGACAGATACAGGCTTTTAATAAAGTTATAGTCCACAGCTAACTCACTGACTACATGCATTATTATTTTTCCGGGTTATATCCTCAAAAATGATGGGGATTTTAGTTTCAAAACTTTCAACATGATAATATTCTACATAAAAATAAGAATAATAGAGGGAAAAATAAGTGATATCCAATGTTAGCTTTTTTTCAGTGATAACACATTCTCCTCGATCCATTCATATGTAACACTTACAAATATACAAACACTTACATCACCATCTTTACACATATCTTTATCCATATCGTTTATGTTTATTCTGTGTAACATTCCTGTGCAATTGCCTACTGTGCAGTATTCCTATTGCTTACTGTGCATAGTATTTACATATTCTATATTTTTACACCAAAAATACTACACATCATGTGCATTACATTTATCCTGTGCAGGTACAGTATCTGTGTAAGTGAAAGGTGTATAGATTTTATTTTATAATATTTTACTTTATTTATTCATTTTTATTGACATTATCTTACCCTATTGAGGTTCTAATTGGGGATCTTGTCTTATCTTATCTCATCTCATCGTATATATTTGCTCTGTGTTGAAAACCTGTCATCCAGGTGATTTCGAAAATGCCTGCTCTACACACAGCGCTAAGTTGCACTGATGGATTGCATGATTTCCTCTCTGTGCCCTGTAGGTGGTAGTCGAACTCCCAAAAGCCAACGAGGCTGGCTCTCCAACAGATCTAGGTATGGCAGTCACGTTTTAGAGCACTCGGTCTTTTTCCACAAACATACTCATCTTTCTCCCACATGTGGCACCACCTTCAGCCTCGCTCTCTGTCTGGTTCTCTCCTGCAGGGCTCCGGCCAGGGGGCAAAGTGAAGTTACTTCACAGCTCCCACCTCCTCACCGCTGAGAGGTGAGATTGATAGCTTGTGATGACCATCCGTCACTGCCGAGCACTGGGCTCAAAATACCCCACAATGTCTTTTCCCAGCAGAACACAGCTGCTCTTTCGTGGTCATACGATCTTGTTTGTTATGTTCTGGGGGAGCTGCTGTTGTTGTCACCTCAACATCTGAGGGGAACATATCGGCGGTCATATGTGTGCAGTGTGAATGTGATGAAGTGTCATGTTCTGCTGTTGCACGGTTTGTTTTTGGCTGGGAATGTTGCAACATTTAACCTCTGGTTTGGCATTTTTCTCCCTCTCTTGTTCTGTCTGATTCTCAGGGGTTCACCACGAGATGCAGCGAAAGCAGGGCCGCTACTGACACTTCATTTAAAATTCCTTCCAACAGACTCCAATCATTTCTTCATCTGCACCAACATGGTGAGCATTATCTTGTCTACTGAACATGTCCCTTCAGTTGTTTTGTGTTTGACAGTGTTTTTATGTAATTTCTTTTTAGGGTCTGGTCAATCATGAAACAAGTCATGGCTTGAAGGCTCCACCAAAGTTTTACAGGTTTCAGGAAGCCGGAGTTCGACCTGTTGATGTCAGCTCAATCCACTTTTCTCCCTTCAGACAACACATGTTCTTGGTGAGAATGTGGTTTTTGACATTAAAAAGGTTTTTGTTGTTTTGTTTAGTTTTTTCCCCAAAAATCGTGATCTCATATCATATGCTGCTTTAGTCTGCATTCAGCCCCAACAAAACATAACAAAACGTTTATTTTAACAGAAACAGTGCTGCATTGAACGCCTTTTAATACGGCAGAAGGCATTTAATTGAATTCAACATGGTTTTATTGGCGTGGTAAACACAGTTTACATTGCGTGGAATAAAACAAAAAATGTAAGGACAATAAGTAAAGATTTAACATAATTTGGTTTATGTAAATATAATATACTTTTCCCTGCCTTTATTCCAGGTGGGTTGTGGGGACGGCAGCATCAGGCTGCATGCAGTCAGCCATGAGCAGCCTGTGGCAGAGTGGAAAAACAGCACAGCTGGTGAACCAGTGGTCTCGCTGCAGTGGGCCCAAACCAGAGCGACAGTCTTCTGTGTCCTCGATGCAGCCTCTAACCTCCACATATGGGACCTGCTGAAAAATGACACTGAGCCTGTGGTCACTGAAAGAATGGACTCTGACAGGTAACACTGAGCAGACATGAGGGATGATTTTTCTGAGGGATTTTAAATTTGTCATGTTGACATGTGGTGATCATTTTCTGCTTTGTCCTTAGGGTGACAGCCATGGCCGTCTTTGGAGACTCAGGACAACAAAACACATATTCAGGAATAGCACTGGCTCACGAGTCGGGAAAGATAGAAATGCAGTATTTCACAAGAAACTGGACTGTGCCCGTAACTGCAGAAGAGGAGAAGTTGGAGAGTGTGTTGACTGAAGCCTTCTGAAACATGGCATTTTCTGAAGGATTTTCTGAATTTTTAAACTCTGACTGAGCCTAAAGATCGATTTATATATCTGTTTTTGTTACAGTCATTTTGTATAGTATATGTTTTATTTAAATTGAATGTGTGTGTTAATTTTTTACTTTTAATTTGATGACACATGGCTAAAAAAATACATTAGCATAGCTATGAAAAGGATGTAGCTTAATACCAAAGATCTTCTATAGGCACCACAATCTTGCATAAAGGCGTTATAAGAAACACATGATGTAAATCTTTGTTGATGAAAATATTTCTACTATTTGATAATGTAAAATATTTGTACTATATTAACAACTCTAATTTCATACAATAAACTGACTATATATATATATATATATATATATATATAGCTGTGTTACTTAATGCTATAGAAATGTTTTTGTTTTTATAACTCAATTATTTAAATTGAACCCGCATAACCTTGGTGCAAGTGAAAAAGTATCAGTAGTTTCAAATTTTAAATTACAATATGGAACACAGTACAATGAGGGACAGAGAAGACCAACACAAACAAATAAAAACACAACACATGTAAGTATAATATGTTTAACAAGGACCATAGCCAAGATTTAATGAGAATTAATGCTGGTGTTTTAATTAGTTGATTTTTTATATTTAATTTGTTCAATTAACAGTTGAGTAATAATTCCTCTAAATGTTATTTCCCAACATGGTGGTCATTGTTCTGTGATAATTGTATCTTTAAAATAACAACTTTTGATGATTTAGGGAAATACAGCTCTGTTTTCACCTTAAATAAGGATAATCTATTTTTCAGATTTTCTATTTTTAAATTTGGACACTGATGCTTTTCAGTGGATATAGCTAGATTTTGCACATGTGCCAAGAATGTTATTCTGGTGGTGAAAAATTAATTCTTGTTTATTTATCGGCCTGAATTACTCTCAATGTAACAACAAGTGTCTGAAAACTACCAGCCTACAAAATGTCCAGTCAGGCTCCTAAACTTCCAAAATCCCCAGAAAAGGTACTGAGGACATGACCCTATTGTCCTCAGTATTATGGTACAGCCTTGTATTTAACTACAGGGACACTTAAAAAAAACACTTTAATTTAATTTAAACGGACCACTTCCGTTTTCTGAGACCATTTTCTGCTTGAAGTTGCCGAGCAACAGTCTGCCTAGCAACAAAGTCGTAGCCATCGGACACCGGGAGCCTAGAAAACAAACTTTTAGCAAAGGTATGCTAACTTCGTTTTTTTTTTAGCAAAAATAACTTGACATTGTGTGAAGTTTAGTCCTACTGCTGTACCCGGACAACACAGCTAACAGTGAAAGGTAAACATAAAGTGTAACTTAGTTTAGACACCTTTGAGTCTGAACGCTATAAATCGTAAATTATATAGAAGAGCTAAGGGCAAACTGATTTAAGCTAACGTTAGCCTGTAGCTCAAGGAGTAGCTAAAAGTTGAGTTATTGTTATTTGTTCGGTTGACTTATTATGATAATGACTTGAAACTTGTTTTTCCCCAAAATTTCTAATCAAAGTAGTTTACTCAACATCTCTCTGCCTGTACCATCAAATAGCACTCATTTGTTTACCCCAAACTTAAGCTTAACTTAAAGACAAAATGTGACATGATTAGTATTAAACAGAGCAGCTAAATAAAAGGAAAAAGACTCCCATGTTATCCTAGAATTCACACACGACCCTTTTAGTGTACATCTATTTTTTCCAGTTTAACAGAGTAGCAAATGTCCTTAACCCAGTTGATAGGAATATTATATTATATATAATATGTTACACAGGCTGAGTGGTGCTTCTTTAGCACCTTAAGACCAGTTTTATTCTGTTTTTTCTATTTTTATATGACTCCCTGTGTTTAAATTATGTTTAAAATTGTTTTATTTTAATCTTGCTTAACTCATATATGCACCATTATGTCTGTATGTGTAAATATTTATCTGTTTTTGTAAAGTCCTATAATGCAAACCTCGTTTTGCTTTGTAAAGTCCTTTTCAAATAAAAGAAACTTGAAACTTCTTTGATTTTACCAGTGTAAGGGTGACTCAGGTAAGTGCAGATGGTTTGCCAGGTACTGATACAATTAGTGTAATTGTAGCATTATTTAAAGCAAACAAGAAAATAATATTGAACACTATTGAGCATTTAGAACAATCTGCCATTGTTTGTGTTTTTCTAGAGTACCCTGCAGAAGAAAATGACCCAGCTAAAAACTGCATTTTCTTGCAAGAGTTCAAAAGATTAGCAGATGCAGCAGAGACCCATGTAGAAACTGATGGAGATGGTAGCCCCAGGAGAGGCGACGATAACAACAACCCTTTTCCCCAGATCCACTCTGAGGCTGTCGTCTCAAGGGAATGGGACATCAAATGGGAGGACTCTTGGGAAACAGAATTTGTTAAAGCAGGATGTAAAGCAAGCTACTGGCAAGGTAAACCGTGAAGCGTGAAGCATGAAGCATACTGGTTTTGTGTGCTTATAAACATCATCTTATGCTTTCTCTTTGTCTGACTCTCTAGGTAAAACACTCTATGAGCAAGCAGCATGTGCTCACTCATGGTCTCCTTAACCTGCAGCATTTTTCCTGTAACAGCCCTGTGCGCTTCATGATGTATTCAGAAGCTGCTGCAGCTTTCATTAGCCTCCATTCAGATGACGCAGTTTGCCTTTACAAAGCAGATGGCCACAAACAGACTTCCTCAGCACGGCTCCCTTTCCTGGGCTTGACCGCCACAAAGATCCCTGGCTGTCTGGTGGGCTGGGGCCCGGGGCCTGTCTTCACACTTCTGGACCATGAGTTTCACCTCGTGGATGATGCTCACGATGCCCTAGACATCCTTGTTTGTCAAGCTGCAGAGCACTCAGCAGAGTTGGTGACTGCAGGTGTGGGGAATGTGTGTGTGTGGTCGGTGATGCTCATGAGCTGCAAGGTGAAGATACAGGAGGAGCTGCAGCACAGCACTTTCACTCAAATGGCACTGGCCCCTCCGTGCTCTGAAAGGCCCCACAGAGCCTTTGTTGCGTGCAGGCGGTTTGTGACGGTGGTCGACCTCGATGCTGGAAAGGTTTTGGAGCACAAGAGGGATCTCTGCTCACGGTGTGTATGGGTGTATGTGATGTGAATCAAACTGTGAGTGGTGGAATTTTTTTGCGTAGATATTAATAAGTTATGTTTTACAGAGATATCACTGCAATGGTGTACTGCTCTCAACTGGACTGTTTGATCACTGCAACTGAAGAGCTCTCCATTAGGATATGGGGTCCAGATTGGAAACCTCATGTGGCATTTGCAGGACATTCTGGTAAAATAATAATGTGTATCCACATTCTTGTTGTCCCTCTTTATGATCAGTCATAATTTTGTATGTTTTATTTTTGTCTAGATGTGGTGAACTCTCTGTTCTACTGCTCTGCATTAAGCGTGCTGTTGTCAGCATCTGCGGATTGTACGATCCGTTGCTGGAAAATGAAAGAGGGCGATGTAGTTGAGTGTATCCACATAGAACTGGAAAACCCTCTGTTGTACATAAGCGGGACTAAAAAGGGAGATACTTTCTACACCTTCTCTCACCGGGGAGTTGACTTCTGGACCATCAGAATTTTGTACACCCTCCACTGTAAACTGAGAGGCGATGAAGGAGCCCCGCTGAGACAAATACTAGCTTCCTCATTACCTGCTCCTTACCCTTCTCGAGTCCTCTGTGTGAGCGGGGACAGTGATATCATGCTTGTGGATGCAGAAACAGGAGCAGTGTTGACTTCCTTCAAGGCAAAGCACAGGATTTTGTGTGCTGACTACTGCCTGCAAAAAGAGATTCTGTTGGCTCTGACTGACACAGGTACAGTGCTCCAAGCCAACACACTCACTAATCCAATCACTTTGATGCAAGAGTGGAAGGGGAGAGGCCAGGGGCCCTGGCAGCATGGGGACCATGTGACTGAGAATGACGGCCAGAATCTGCCGATCCCTGGCCCGGCTTGTTGCCTGATAGTCTACAGTTTTGTGGCTGAAATGCAGACGGCTTTAGAGGAGTGGAGGAGTCTGCAGGAAAGAAGAGGATTCAGAGACAGGAATGAGGCAGCTCTTGATAATGTCGAGCAAAAGTGAGCATTTGTTTTCTTTTAAAGGGGAACTTAAATGCATCCAGACACATTAGCGTTTACAAGACAAAAGATATGTGGTCAAGTGCTTCTAAGACCACCTCAGCAAGAGGTTTGAGTGATTGGTTCATGATGCCTCTTGGTGTTTGTTTGCACTTATGCATGTTAATAGCAAATATAAACACATTCTCAGTGTCACCTCTAACATCTTTACCAATTCATTGTCTGTGGAGCAGTTCCAGACTTTATACCCCATGACATCAGAAGTTTGAGTTTTAGCATTCTAGTTTTGGGATTTGTGAGAGAGTTTTTACGTTTTACAAATATTTTGGACTGTCTTAGACCATAGGAATAACATGTACAAATTTAGAAAATGGGCATAGTTCTCGTCTAACTGTTATTTATGTAATTATACCATGAGGCAATCTGCATTTCAGAGAATTTGATTGTACTTGGCAGGTTTTTGGTCATTCTCGGTCAAAGTGGAGGCTGTGTGAGTGTTCTGAGAATTGATAATGGGAAAGTCTTGCACAGGATGCCGGCACACAGTGGCCAAAGAGTCACCTCAATGCAAGTGTATCCTGAGAATGGTTACCTCCTTTCTGCAGGTATTTCCCTATCTAACTTTATTGCCTTTGCATGCTCATCAGCGATGACTTAACAACTTAACCCCAACCTCTTAGGTGAAGACATGACAGTGGTGGTGTGGAGAGTAAGACCCTTTGTGCAGGAGTGTCTCAGCCAGCAACTGATCCTGCACTGTGACCAGCCTCATGTGTATCTGGCAGCGCTGGGGCCCCAGCTGGCCCTCATCTTTCGAGAGCCAAGTAGAAACACTAACAACTTGACACTCTTTAACCTACTCAACCAGAGCCAGACAGATGACTCAACCACAGAAGGACATTCAGACCAATTGACAGGTCAAAAAATCATTCAAAAGAGTAAAATTTTGTGTCCCTAATAAATCAATCATCTGTGTGTGAATGACTGTCTTTGCTCTTGCAGGCTTGTGTGCGTGTCCTGATCTGGAGGTGTTTGTCTCCAGCAGTCTAGATGGGACAGTGTGTATCTGGAATGTGGAGAATTGCCTCATCAGGTTGAAGCTCATTACCTGCCACAGATTTTTTTGCATAACAGATGCAAAAACAGACAGTAATTCAATAATGAATGTGTATTTATGTATGTGTGACCCCTCCAGGACGCTGCAGCTGAATGCAGCGCCTGAGTGTCTGGCGTACAGTGACTTTGGAGGGGAACTGTTTATTGGCATTGAAGGTGATCTCTACAGGATGAATTGTGCAAAGTTCCTGCCACACAACTATCAAAAAAAGGTAAATAGTCAGTTCACAGTGTGGCTAATAGATGTGTGGGGGACATTTTTTAACCAAAGTTGCAAAATATTAACCCATTTCATTTAATTTTTTCATTTAATTTTCACAGCACCTTTCCACTAACTGTGCTGAGCCCCTTTCTGACATGGGTATTGTTGAGAATAAAGAAAGGTGCAGCCAAATAAAGTAAGATTTATTCATTCTATATAATAAAATAATCCAAAACAATGACCTGATGAGCAATATTGATACAAACAGGAATGCAAGCAAATACAGAGATGAAGAGAAATTGCCACTAATCAGCCGGAATTTATTATTGACTGAAAACACATGGAGACAGAAGGTGCGTGTAAACTGGTTGATTTTTAGACAATGCATTTCAAAGGCAGACTGAAAACGGTGTTAACTTTTCCATCTGTGTTGTTGCAGGAATATGAGAGCTCAGTGACCTCTTCACTCCTACAAAGCTCAGTAAAGAATCAAAAAAGGAAGCCTTTTAGTACAAAGGAAATCAGAAAAGAGGCTTTTGATTGCTACATGAACATAATATATGGATTGCCCCCCAATATCAAGGTTTTGTCATCTTTTATCTCCCGCTAATTTTGCCTTCTTGTTGTCTACTGTCCAGAGTACACAGACTGTTGGCAAATAAGTTTCATAATTAGCTCACCTGTCCTGTAATAACTTGAGTCCTGCTCATGTGTGCATCAGTTTATAGGTTTAAAAGGACAGTAATTTATGGACATGCAAGTGAAACATAACATTAACCAACAAGTTTCTTTGTCTAAAAATCATTGTATTTCTTTAAGCAGTATCTGCATGGAGCAAATGTGGTAGTATTTTTGCTTCAGCTTTCAGAAATCAGCTATGTTATTTGAATATTTTGCATTTTTTCATCATGAAGAGAGATATGTGTCTTTAAAAGGTTAATGATGTGTTTCAGGTGGATGTTGAAGACAACTTCGACCAAGATGAACTTGAGATAAACTCGTCTGATCCTGAACCCTATGACAACAAGCCACATAACCTTCCTGCCTTAAAGGAGGATGTCCACACTGAACCTAAATTAACAATTCCTGTGAATGTGGAGAAAAAGATGGTATAAAATGAGAGCATGTTAAATAAAACAGTATTTTTAGTCTTTCTGGATTTAGTTTGCAGAAAATTTAGATTACAGTTCAATTATTTTAAAGTTTCTGAATGCTTGTTTACAGCACAGTTTTGATCTGTTTCTCTCACAGCAGGAGAAAAAGGCCCCAGCAACTATCTTTAAACCAAAAACCCTTATGAAAATTAAGCCACGGCCTGTCGTCAAAGTCACACCTGAGAAACCCACCGTAGTGGAGAAATATGAGGAGGTGGGAGCATGTGTTGTCTTCACAGAATACAAAAGAAGGCATAAAGCAGCGGCTCTAACTTGTGTGCATCTGTGTGTATATCTGTCTCATGTGTTCCCACGTGTAGCCTCCACAGATCATTTTCCCAAAAGAGCAACCCAAACCTGAAACTCCTACTCCTACTCCTACTCCTACTCCACCTCCTCGCCGTCCAAAGACCCCCACACCACCCCCACCGCGGGGACCCACCCCTGAGGTGCCGTCGTTCCTCAAACAGTTCACACATGCAGACTGGTTCAAAGACTTGTATCCTGATAAAAAGGTACCTTATGCCAAGCATCTACCATATATCTGCCATTAACCATGCAATTATATCATGCGTACTGGTAAAGTTGAGTTCTTGGTGCGTGTGTTTGTGTGCAGTGTGTCCCCAGCACCCTGTCTCCAGAGGACCTCTCCTTGCAGCTGCTTGGTCGTGTAAGCACCTGCAGCGCTACGTCAAAGATGGAGATCCTCTCTGCACTGCGAGCATTGCACAGCCAAGGACTCTTACACAATACTGACACACTTTACAAAGACCTCATTGACTTGGTGCCCAAATTTGCAAGACCTCACATGGTACTGTTGATCTGTATATCAAGATTCTGAGCATTTTAAGAAGCAGATGTGTCTGATTGTTTTTCCTGTGTTTGTGTTTCAGTCATCTGTGGAACAGGCTGCACTTGTTCAACTGTTGAATCTGTCGGTACATCTAAAATCTGCCAGCTGTGACTTTGTGAAAAAGCTTCTCACACTCCTGGCTTTTAAAAAACTGGGTCTCCGGTGGGTAATTCAATGTCGAATAACAATCAAAAACAATACAGGCATCTTGAAGTTTTTAATTACAGCGGCTATAATCTGTTTGTTTCTCTTTTCTGAATGTAATTTGAGTTATTTTGTTGTCCTGTCAATAGAGAAACAGTACTGCGCATGCTGACTACGTTAGGTGTGAATGAGGCTGAGCAGTGGCTGTGGTCAGAGTTGGACACCTGGGACTCAGATCTGCAAGACCAGTCTGACATCTGGAAGAGCCTCCATGACAGAGCAGATTCTTGGCTGGAGTTATGGATCTCCAAATTCAAAGTAACAATGACATCTTTCATTTAGATCTTAAAGGATCAGTTCAGTGTTTTTCAATCTGGACCCCATTTTCCATGTTGCAAGTGACTAATGTGAGTAACAATTTTTGACATTGGTTCAGTATTGAGCAAGAAGCTAAACAGTCTGCAGTGTAACATTTTTGGCCTTGTTCGTACCGTCAATTTACCTCCACCAAAGGTGCCTTTTTTGCCATTGTTATGCTCAGATTTTTATTTTTAGTGTTTGGTCACTTAAGGAAAGGATCTCTCTGTGAAGACTAATTTCCAATGGTGATTTCGGGATTTCTGTTTAAACAAAAAGGATCTATGGTCTATCTCTGTAGGGATCTTTTCCATAAGTTGTCAAACACTTACAATAAGAATCTGAGCCTGTCAGTGGCAAAAACAATCACTTTTAGTGAAGGTTCATTGACGGTGCAAACATGTCTCAAGTGGTTACATTGCAGCCTGTTTCACCGCTGCTGATTGTAGCGCTCTCTCTCAATACTGATCCTATTTCAAAGACTGTTGAGAGAAAATCATAAGAAAATAGGGTCCGTGTTAGAAAATACAAAATTCCTTTTGTTAAATGTAGAAAAAAATGAACCCTTTCACATTCCTCATCACCATCCATCAGAGTATTTTTGAGTGTGACAAAAGGACAGAACAGGTGTTTGGAAACTGAGAGGCGCTCCCTCCGCTAATCAGCCCCTCACTGCTTCTGATGTCCTTTACTGTGACCTTAACTCTTCTAAATAAGGAATGCACGAGAGCTTGTCACAGTGTTGTTGACTGGCATGGCCGCTGGTTTTGACTTGCTACTGTAGATGATTAACTGCTTTCTCCCTCTCACCTTCCGTGGCATCAGGAACATAGCAGGTATCGGTACCTCCGGAGTACAGCGAAGTGGAAGCCAGTAGCCTTTAGCATGGTGGACGTGTTGAATTATTTCTGCTCCGTCCAAAAAGAGGAGTACACAAAGGCACGATGTGTTGCACCTGCTGGTCGCAAAAACACTGTGCTTTTGCCTATATGTGATTGGTATGTAAAAGTCATATAATACATACATAAGGTCTCTTCTACAAAATATGGTTTTACATTATTTGTTTTATATTCTGTATCTTTTTGAGTAGTAGTTCTCAACCAATCCTTCGTTTGGGAGAGACTTACAGCATGGCCAGGACATGGAGACCATCAGGTAACATTTCACTGTACTTCAGCAAAGACTTATAGACTTATAGAAATGAACTGGTTTATAACATCTAATGTATTCATCTAATGTTATACAGGTTTAACTCTGCCTCCCCTGAGAAACCGTCCCTTCCTCACACACTTTCCAAGTTTCATCTCCTTGCCGTTACCTCGGGTCACTCTTCATCCCTTTCACGTCTACTCAGATGAGGACTGGGTTAAGGCCTCATCGCGCCGCTACTTCATTCAGCAGCAGTCTTACGTGAACTACTACAGGTGATTCCTCTTTGCAACACTCCCATTAACATCAGAGGAGACATATCACAAACATTTGTTTAAAATATGTAACTTTTGACAATGAAATGACTCTTAAAAGTTTGCTTTGACTGATTTATTCAGTGACTTACAGCATGTAGATGCATTCATGTGGTACAAGGATGATTTGGTACACGCATTATCTGATAATGGTGATACTTTTTGATATGCAAGTTGAATGAAAAAACAGATATTCAAGAAATATAATATGACAAATATGTAAATAAGATCAGCATAAAGAGAAAGCACATTACTTAGTGAAAAAACTCCAATTACATTCATTTCTTATTCACGGAAAAATTCTGTAACTATTTAGCAAACACATTATAAACTACTGTCAAAGGTATTGTAGATTTGGTTGTCGACGCGTAGCATATAACAGCTGATCAAATACCGTTTTTGAATGAAAGACTTGTCCTGGTAACAGTTATAAAGGCACGAGGGCAGACTGCCTGTCATCTTCAACCAGTGGGATCTTTGTATCCCAATTATCCTGAATACATGGTAATAAAGCATACAGTAAATTTTGGTACAAAACCAGCATGTGCATCAATTACATTTTATACGGTAAACAAGTTAACTTATTAAAGAAACCATTTCATTAAGCCATGGATTAATAATGTCTCAGAAAGAGTAGAGGTTGTAATCACCTCCATGTGCCCTTTTGTCTGGCAAACAAATATAAAAACTGCACGTTCTCCCATTCCTAGAGGAGAAAACCTGATCTCCCAACAATAACAAACCTGTTGGTTTGGTGACACTATAAGCCTCATTTTCCAGTTTGTACATCCTCAAGTCCTCCCCTTGGCCCAGGTTTGATTCTGGCTTGTGGCCCTTTGCTGCGTGTCATTCCCGATCTCTCTCTAACATTTCCTGTCAATCTACAGCCGTCCAATCAATACGCGGAAAAACTGCCAAAAAATAATCTTTAAAAAAAAGAAGCTATTTCCTTCCTTCCTTCCTGTCACACTATAACTCTCCTGTTAATTAAAGGCAAAAAGGAAAAAAAAGAAGGAAAGGCCCGCTAACTCTACTCTAACTTCACATGAGACAGATTGTAATAAAGAAAAGATAAAAAACTGATCATTTAATGTTATGGTGACAATTTGATTGTCAGGGTTATACATTGCTCTGGTATGTGCTGGTAATCAATCTAAAAAGCACCCGTGTCCGTCCCTTCACCTCGACTCTAGTCAACCAAGTCTTTATCATAATTGAGCAGGTCGCATGTCAGAAAGAGGTCAGAGCGCCTGCTGTCTATCAGCACCCTGTTGAGCTGGCTGCTGGTGATGTTGATGTCTGTAGCTTCATCCAGTGGCCAGTCTAAGAGCTGAGCGCTGGAGGGCAGGTCAGGGAGGCCTGGCTGGTAGTCCTCCAGGGGGTTGGGGTACAGTAACTGACGGAGAGAGGGAATCCTCACAGCCGTCCTCACCAGGTCCATGAGGCCGGCAATGGAGAGGGGGTTCAGGGCCAAAGCCAAGCTCTTGAGGGCCGTGCAGCCTCCGAGCGAGGGCAGCAAGGTTCCCAGCAGGCTGTCAGTCAGGCCGCAGCCACTTAAGGAGAGGTGCTGCAGGCTGCTGGAAGCCTGGAAGAGGAGGCGGCGAATGGAGGTCAGGGTGTTTTCATCCAGACGGTTCTCACTTAGATCGAGCTGCTGCAGTGTGGAAGCATGATGGCTGCAGGACAGATAGGCAAGGTCAGCAGGGCTCAGGCTCAGATACGGCAGCTCCAGGATCTCTAGTGGCTGCGGCAGTGAGCTGTAAAATAGACCGAAGAACAGAACATTTAACTCACATTTATTATACAATGCAATTATAGAGATCTAATTGTGTGGCCTTTAATACTCAAAACTCAACAAAATTATGTTGAAAAATAATGTTGAACTCAATTTATTAGCATTTTTTTCTGAGAGAATTACTTAATGGATGAAATCAAATATAAAAGTAGTTGTAGATTAAGGTCTATTTCTTTAAAAAATGATTTAACATAAAAAACAATTAATTTACCATGAAATTCTATCACACAATTAAACCACACATTTATGTAAGTAATTTCAAATAAAAAGTACACTGAAGTGCAGAATGATAACAAAGCAACTTCATTTCAGCTCCATAAGAGGTATGCATATAGACTTCCATTTCCTAAAATAAAGGTTGGACTAATCTAAAAAAATGAGTGTGACATTGCGTTATTTACTGATCTCAATGTGTAGGTACCATTGCAGTACAGCATGTACATATTGGGGGATCAGGCTATACCTAAGCAACACGCGCAGTTGTCCAGGCAGGCGCAGCGCTGTGAGGCTGAGTCGTCGCAGTTCCTGCAGCTGTGTCAGACCCTGAGACAAGTTCCTCAGAGCCTCTTCCTGTCCAGGTTGGTCTCTGCGAAAATCCAAGTTACAGTAGTGCAGGCGAAGAGAGTTCAGTGCAGGGAAGGCTGAGAGCAGAGGCAGCAGCTCAGCCAAGCCAGCCACCCCGAGGCTGCTGTAGCGAACATCAATGCCTAGAAAACCCTGCGGAGGCAAGAGCCCCAGCAGGGTCTTAATACTAGAAACTGAAATCTCTTCCACCCGTAGGTATCTGCACTGAAGCTTGAGGGGCCCCAATGTGCTCAGAGCCCCACGAACACGCTCCCAAGAGCGAGCATTGACAAAAAGATCTGCTCTAACATGCACCAAAACATCACTATTCACATCTTTTTCTTCAGTCTCCTTTCTGCCGCCTCCTGAAACTGTCGCTGTGGTCTCTCTTTTCTTCTCTGCCTCCATCCTCCTCCTGACACCTCTAATCAGCTCCTCTTCACCCAGAGTCCCACATGATCCCGTGCTCTCTCTGTCATTACCCTCCAGCTCCTTATTATCTGTGCTTGTATCCTTTCCCCTCTTTCGCTGTCCCCTTTCTCTTTTCACATCCTTTTCTCTCTCTAAAGCTGAGAACCTCTTCCTCTCCCGCTGTGCCCTTTGTGCTCCAGCTCTGGCCTGAACAACCATGGTGCAGAGAGCTACGGTCAGAGACCAGCCGCCCATGGGGTCTCCCATCCCGCCTTCATCTCCTTGCAGCCCACAGAGGTCAAGCACCTGCAGAGCACACCTAGGAAAGAGAAATTGGTCTTGAGTATTACTCAAAGATTACATATCGTGATCCAAACACTGCAGCTAGCTAGAATAATAAACTACAACTTAACTACTACCAGAGAAAATCTTTTGTCCCCTAGGCCATAAGGCTATTCAACTCCTCCCTGTGATGACCGGTTGTAATGGGTAGTAATGGGAGAATGCTCACTGCTGCTGGACTGTCAGTCAGTCACTGGTTATGTTAACCTTTGCACAATATGCAGTTGTATTTTTTTTACCTTCTATTTCCATTTATATTTTTTAAGATACCCACCTTGTGTTTGCATTTTATAATTGATATTTTCCAGTTTTCCTTATTTCACACTTTTTATTTTTAATCACCTTCTACAAAAAAAAATAGGTTGGACTGATAGTCACCAGCTAAGCCTTATGCACAATCTGTATTTGCGTTGGTATCTACTCATATATTTATCCTTAATTTCTATCTTTGATTATCCACAGTATTTATTATTCCTTCAATGCTTGTGCACTTCACTTTAACCCTTTGAAACCTTACTTAATTGGACTGACTTCTTTCAAAAACATAGGAGGGCGGAAAGCGATAGACAAAATGACCCCCCCCCCACAGCAAGAAATTAGTAAAAAGTTAGAAAAAAAAACTAAGAAAATAAACAAAAAAAGTATCCCCTAAAATATGTTGAAAATTTCCTGAAAATAAAACATAACAAAAACACATAAGAAAATGGGCCAAAAAAGTGCACGAAAATATTTATTTATTTATTTATTTTTCTGAAACATAATTCTAATATAACATTACAAGTATGTATCTTTCTGGGCATGTTTTCCTATTCACTTTTAAAAACAATTTTCTGATATGTTTTTATTCTTATGCTTATATTCTCTATCCCTTTGTGTCTGTGTTTCTTTATGCGTTGTGCAATTAACTAATGGATGCCTGCTTCTTACCTCTGATCCGACAACCCTCTCACAACTGCAAGTAACAGAGCCTGGATGCAGAGTCGATTTGGAGAAGATTGTCCGTGTTTCCGCTTTCCTCCGACACGCAGAGTGCGTTCAGGCCATCTCTGCACCAGCTCACCCACAGCCAGCGGTCTGCAGCTGGTGAAGGAGGCCTCCAGCAGCGCTCTGTACAGCTCCCTGGGCACCCACCTCAACCAGCACGGCGACGAGCTGTGGTCACTCACCACCTCTCTGGCACAAAGACTCACCAAGGAAAGCACCATTTCAGCACAAGGAAAGGTGAGCTTGTAGCATAAAGAGTATACCAGCGAAAATAATGTCGCAGCTTTGCAAAGAGAGCAGACTTTGCACGTCTGAGAGCTAGCTAGCTGAAACTAGCTAAGATTAACTTTACGACAGTAATGTGATAAGGCCTTGTAAAGCCACCAAAAAAGAATTTATAACATCATCTGATATCGACTTTATTTTAAGCACTAATAAACTAAACTGGAATCATTTCGCTTGTGAAATATTAAACGCTGGGACATCCTGCCAGCTTACTCGACAAACTATCACTGAGGAAATCTGCTGCTGGAGTGCGAGGAGTGTTTACATTTTACACTGACGCATGCCAGTGACGCGGCACGTAAAGGCGTGACGTGGTGATTGTAGAAATTAAAGCATAGATAGGACGTTGTGTACTTTTACTTATTTTTGTGCTCTCTTTGTCTTGATTTGGTACAGTTGCTTTATTTAAAAAGTTTGAAGTATACGTTTTTCTGTCTACTAGTACTGTTAGATTAATATTATTTACATTTTTATAATACTAAACAGCAGGGTCTATGTCCCTTCATAGGAGACATCCTTAAAAGGAGACGATACTGGGAAATGTTTTTGACTGATGTAAACATGGGGTTTAACTTTGCTATCAGACTTGTTGACCAAGCACTACCACTGCTACTGCTGCCAAGTTTAGCGCTTCAATAAGTGTCCTTAACCTTGCATAGATGTCAGCATAGATAGACATAAAAACAATAAGACTGCAGAAACTTATATAGCACAGAAGTTCTTGGTGAGGAAATGTTCATTTTTAAAAAATGAAATAAAAGAAAAAATATTGCAGTTTAAAATTACTTAATTTCAAGTAGAAGCATTATGTTTAAAATCTCAAGGAAAGGTGCAGGAAAATAATAGTAATCAGCAAAGTTGAAGTATCAAAAGAAAAAATATAGCATTGGATTAATATGACTGATTTCATGTTTAATGTTGTAGTTCACTGCTTAATCTATGACATTAAATATAAAAAATATCATATGTTATTAGCTGATAATCTGTAATATAAATACACAGATGATATAGATGTGGTATAAGAAGGTTTACAGTCATTTCATTTAAGAGAGAAAAAAAGGAGAGAAAAAACTTAAAAGGCAACCAAGGAACCGTCCCTGGCATCCCAGTTACTCACAGACATAGAAAACATAATTACATATACATACACATATACAGTACAATATGTACACATTTGTAAAATATTTCTTTCTGTAAAGTGACTAGCAGCTGACCTCTTCAATAACTGCAACAGAGTGCAGAGTTAAAAATGTATTCTGACATGTATCGAAGTTCAAGTACAAATTAGCACAAAATGCAAATACTCAAGTACTAGTATTTGAGTAAATATATTTGGTAACTTATCACTACTGAATATATGCAGGACTGAGGTAGATTCTTGGTTCAAAGCCTACTTTAAAACATAAGACTGCATGTTTTTAAGGGTCTTGTAAACTTATTTTCCCACTATTTCCTGAATCTGCTTTGTGAGTGAGGCTTAATTTAGGAATTCTGTATTACACACACACAAATTATTTCCCACATTTTATACACCTGATTACATCTCTCTCTCTCCCTGCATGACAGCCAGCGGCAGGAAATGTTTAATTTTTGATCAAGTTTTTTGCCCTTTCTACTGCAGAAAAAAACTTTTTTTTCTGTAGTTCACTGCACAGGTCTGTGGATTCCATTTATCTTCATTGGGTGCATTTTGCATTCCTGCAGAGGTGTCCAAAAATGTTCAAAAACTGGGGAAAAAAAGCATGACAAGTCAGTGATGAAAGAGGTCTTGATTGAACCACCATATGGTGCCGCCGCTGGGACCAATTATATATCACAGGACCTGTGCTTCATAAACTTCTGTACAGCCAAAAAATATTTTCTCTGATTGATTCATTGGAGTAATTGAAGAAACTGAATCACACCTGTGAACCTCTTCTTTGTTTTTAATAATTCAAGCAAAACTTATTTCAAATCTTACAGCAGACATGTAGAATTTAGTGGAGCAGTAATGTGTTTGATTTGTTTATATCATACAGTGGCCTATTTCTAATTTGTCAAATGGTGTGTTGGGAACATATACAGTATGCAAATACATACAGCACAGGGATACAAGTAGCTGGTCTATGGCTCCCAGAGGGCAGCTCAGTGCATACTCCCACTCTCCATGCAGCATTTTCCACATATCTAAATCCACTGAGACAGCTACGTACCTCCAAGTTCTAACCAGTGTTAAAATGAGTTTACTTTTTCAGTGTGACTGACTGGGGAACAAGCTGTTGAGCCAAACAGATGGGAGCATTATATTGAGAATATGGGCAGAATTAAATGAAGTTTCATTTTTTTGTTTTGCTGTACAGGGTAACAGGTGGCTGGAGACTCTGCCAGCATGCATTTGGCACTGAGGAAAGGAGAGACACAACAGCAGTCCAAGAAATAGGGGAATTGGCCTGTACCCAAACAATAAGTCACTTGCAAATCCATGTGACCAATTTGCATTAACAGTGACTTGTATTGAAAATATATCCAAGATATAAACACACTTATTCCAAAGACAGAATAGAAAGGTTTAAGTGAGTTTATTAACAAACTGTAGAGACTTTTTTTTAATTGTGTTGTTGTGTTATTTGTTATGTGTGCAGGACTCCCTGGGCAGTTTTGATACTGAGTCAATTATCCCGATGGAAAAAAGTATAGGAAAAGTAACTAAATAGACAGAGGAGCCTAGAGGAAGAATAGGAACATGTTGCTTCACAAAAGCATTTGGCTTGTATTATTGAAAAGAAGCCTACACAGATTGATCACTAGATGGCGGTAAAGGGTCATGCAAGCTGACTGGTCTGCCTTACAACAAAAACAGACACTACATCCCCAAATACAACATTTGCATCCCTATTCATCCTTATAGTTTAAAAAAAAAATCACAAGATTTGTGTGAATCATTAGGTAACTAGTTACCTTCCTTAGCTGTTAGCTGTTACGGATATCAAAATACTTCTATTAATTATATATTCCAAGCAGCTGGTTATGTTTCACCCTTGATCATACCTGACCTTAGATGTGTTTTTGTTTGGGACTACTTGGTGTAATTATGATGATGAATACTACAGTACTAAGTGGATTTATGTCATGCATGGTTCCTCACTCAGGCTTTAGATTTATGTCTTAGCCACAATTGATGCTTTGTTTGGGAATGCAATCTTTTTTTTCCTTCTTTTTTTTTAGAGAGGCTGAAGGACTAATTTCGCAGAGGGCACAGGTAAACACTGCTATTAATACAGCCACAAGTCACACACACAAATAAACATGCTTTTGCATAATTTATCACTGCAGTCCCTTCACATGACCTGCAGGGATCTTTGTACAGCTCATTACTTCTGCCTTTGATAAACCCAGTTTAATACCCCTTCCATTGTAATATTAAAACACCTTATAAGATGTGAGCAGTGGATCTGTGCACTTCTTTTGTTTCATTTTCACAGTGCCATGGACTCTGCTGTGCATTATCGTGAATTTACTTTACTTCGATATTGTTGTTTTCCATTTTAAAAATAATAGGACAAAACTACAGACTCTGTTGCCACCCTCTCATCAATGGACTACTTTGTGTATGTGTGTGTGCGGGTGGCAGGGAGGTGCTGTGGATCGAGAGGCAGCACGGCTGGGTTTGTCTTAGCTGCCCTCCCAGTCCTGCCCATTTTTTAGACTTTTATCACATTCCAGGGAGGAGGCCCTCAAGCCAAAAATGAGGGGTTTAGGTACTTTTTTGGACAAATGTTTACCTGAAACATTTTAGGGTTAAGAAATCAATAGTCACTGATAATTGCCATTTCCAGACAGATTAAGATTGGAAAGGAAGTGTAAGGTCAGGTTGGTTAATGAAATACTTAGCTTGAAAAGGGTTGAATTTGACCCAAACACAAGAGGAGGGTTAGTGTGTGTCAGCAGAATATTGAACTTGGGAAGACATGACCCTGGGAGCTTAGGACCCTGGGGAAGACTTTGGGAACTTAGGACCTGCAGAATATAGGAATCTAAGAACATAGGCACTGCAGAACAGAGGACTTTAGGAACTTAGGACCATATATACAATGTTCTCTATAGACCATTTTTTCTCCAACTCAGACTTTCTGCCTTGTCATTTAAGGAAAAGTAGCAGTTTGGCTACTAATAACGTGATGACATTAATTGCTTTGTTCTATTTGCACGTCCCAGTAAGCCATGACAGTGTGACAGTGAGGCAACATGCACAAAGGACCCTAAAACTGAAGCAGCTGAAAGGAATTCAGCTTTAATTATGTTTAACGCCTACACCTGTGTTTTTCCTTCTGTGACATGTCAAAACGTCCTCTTTGAAAAAAAATGCTTACTCTTTTTCAGATGTAGTCATAATGCAATTATATTTGCCCTTCTCTTTGAAATCTGTTATATATGAATGCCTTATTATTTTCACATGTGTAGACTGTTAAAGGGGCTGCTCTTCGTTAAAATTGACACATTCTGGGGTTTCTTTCCTTTTCTATAAAATGACAATGTGTCAGAATTAAGCACACCTTATTTTGAAGTGAGACCAAACTGATATGTTGTACTAAAATTGGTGAAATAAACACCATATGCTCAACAGATTGGCAGAATAGAAGCCTCAGGCACTTGTGCAACAAAACAGGAAAGAGAGAAAACACCTTTTTTTGTTCTTGTGATGTTAAAATTGACATTTCTTGCCTGTAGTCCAACAACACCACAAAGAAATATGTACATGATATTGTAGCTTCTTAAAAACATTTTAAACACTGATCCATATGAGATGCACACATAAACAATGCTACTCCTGCAGCATTCACTGAGTGAAACTTGTTATTGCATCTGCTACCAAAGAGATATGATGGGCCAGCAACCTTTTGCTCCCTGCAGTATCTCCACACATTTAAAGCCATTCCCAGTCTTTGTGTCGCTGACTGAAAATATGTTGATCCTTGCAGCTTTTGTTACTAATCTTGTCTAATTTAATTTAACATACAATTCTTCCTGCAGTCTTCTAATCCTCAAATAGCAACATCTGCTCTTAGGGATCCTATATCTTCCAGAATCCCCTCTTCCAGCCAGTCAGAATCAGAATTGCTCATTCCTGCTACTGATGTTCACTTGACCGATATTCTCCGCTCAGAGATAATTGCAGTGCCTCGGCTGCAGATTAATTCACAGAAAAATTCAATTTCCTAGATGCGGTTTGCAGCCAACACTCTCATGACATTTCCTCTGTCATATAAGTGTCAGTCTCCTCATAGATTCTGCAGTTTAATTTGCATTTTACAAGGATGCTTCACTGCTGAACCATGACCTCCCCAGCCCGCTATACTTCCATCATATATATATATATATATATATATATATACACACACCCAGTATAGCATGCTTGTGCTAGATAGTGTACCATGCAAGGTGTTTTTACCTTAAGTCTCTCAGCATGTTCACACAAAGTATCTTGTGTACAAATATGTATTATGAAGAGATTATGCGATCATTTTTTCAGCAGCAGCCAGTCACTGTGCAGTAGCTCTTTTCTTCCTTTGTGCTGTTAAAGCCAAATTTATTATCTATTTGCCTTTTGTTTTCAGGTTTTATCTGTGTGTAATATTTCAGTTGCAGTCCAGGAAAAATGCCAGACATTTGAGTTTGTCCCTTGAAATACAATGTCAATGGTTGTGGGCTGCAAGTGATTAGCCTTTCTGATCCCAAACAGAATAAAAGCCTCTCACTCACTTAATAAAACATTTTTTACCTTAAGTATGAATACCTTAAAAAACAGGAATGAGTAGTGAAGTGAAGTAATGACTGAAAATTGATTATATATTATAGTTTACATTTCAAGCTATCCATGCTTGGCTGTAACGAAAATGTCAAACCACATAATGACAGAAATTAGGGCTAAGTGTCACTTTCTTCTTTTGGTTTTCTTATTTAATTCTTGGAAGCAACAAGAAGGATGTAAGCAAAAAATAGTTCTCCATTTTATTCCTCTTAATAAACTAAAACACATATTGTGGAGCACATTGATAAACCCATTTCACATCTCATCTAGCCACCCTTGTTATGAAAAAGCACCAAAGATTGCTGCATTGGTGTTTTTGTTACATACATAGGTTCTGTGTGGTTGCAAAATTAATGATTATTACTTCTTCTAGCGGCTGTTGGTATAAGTGTAAGATTATACTGAAAAATCAAATCTATCATCTAAACCATTATCACCCCAAAACATCTGCTGATGGGCTTTCTGCTTCCATGTTACCTATATTTTTTTCTTTATAATGATGAAGAGAAAGCAGTAAAGGGGAAACAAAAGAAAATGTAAGGCTATGATAAACAACATTAAATAATTTTATTATGAGCCATGCTCAATGCAATTTATTTAATTAATTTACTGCCCACTACAAAATCTTTGGATTATTTTGGTTAACAGGGTCATGATTTCTGGAAAGAGACGTTGCTGCTGAGGTTTTCAAATGAGAAGGTATGCATCTGCAACTCAAACCAAAACAACCTAGATTGATAAATAGCACTACAGGTGAAAGGGAATATATGTATTTTAATTCTGGGGTGAACTGTCCCTTTAATCATGACAACGGGTTTATCAGCCGTCCTCTGCTAAATCTCTCCAAACTGTGTCTTCCTCTGCTAATGGCAGGAAATGTGACACACGTATTAGAAATTGTCTGGCAACACTTGTTACTGGACGAGGTTTAAATGGCAACATGTCCTCTGATGTGGTCTGGCAGAGGACGGAGAACTTTGTTTGATGGAGGAAACTGGGCAAAACCGTTTGGCAGATAGTTTAGACACCCAAAAATAGTAAGCTGATTCAAATGTGTCCTCAAGAGTATCACTGAATGGGAGTAAAAAGGAAAATTGTTATCATAGAGAGAATTTTCTGTTCTCATTCAACCGAGTGAACGTCTTAACAAGCTCGGAAAGTTTTTTTTTTCCATCCTACAATTGGCAGCAAAAACTTTTACAATAGATTGATGATTGTGTAAAGACAAGTGTATCCATTATAACCATGTCTTAAAATCACATCATGTGAAATTAGCCATTTTTCATCTTCATGTTAGAGCTGTCCATGTGTTTCATCTTGTAAGCTGTGCCCTTGAAATGAGCCAGTAAGGAAAGTGATATATTGACTTTGACAAGTTAAAAGCAACTCCTTCTGGCGGGGCACATTGAGGGTATTCAGGGGAGGAAGCACTGTCTCCGCCAGAATCTGTCGAAAACTCCTTGAACTTGTCCCCATGAACTTCACACATAAAAAGGACCTTTTGAACTCTCCAGCTGAGTGGAGTGCATCAGCCAAATCATCCAAACCAGTGGAGCAGAGACACATCTAATGGTGCTAAGACATTCTGACTTGTCTCAGCTGTGTTCTGGGTGAGGAGCGTTGCAGTCTATTGCCACACTTTCTCTGTGATAACAGTGGTAAAAACAGAAGAAGATTAATACCCAGTTGTAAAAACAAATGTTTCATGCAACAATTGCAGTGCATTGAATCATGTAATGGCAGTATACAAACAAAACTGATTTGGATTACGAGGCGATTCTATTTAAAGAGGTAACGACAAGAGAGTAGAAGCAGTTAGAAAGTGCTTATTAAAATAGACAGAATATATAAAATTGTAAACAAGTGAGTGGTGGCCTGGTGGCTTAGAGGTTTGAGGGTGCATACTTGTGCAGCGACCAGCAGCAGGTGTGGGCACTGTGTTTGACTGATGATGATGATGATGATGATGACAGGGTGACAGTAACAGTACATATTGTACTTGTGAGCTAGTTTGCAGCATTGGCCTGGTCCTGATGCTGCATTATTGTGACTGTTATGACCTGTTGATGGTGATGCATACTACTTTCAAAATGGTTTACAATATTAAGGGATGTTTGCCATATTTAATGCTCATTGAATTATTATTGGTCCTATGAAGTTATGGCGGACACGTGGTGCAAGGTGCAAGTCACGCTGTGTTCAGATTAATGTCAACTGTGTATGTTTTTTGTGTCATATTGTTTGTGCTTTTATATGTTTTTACAATTGCTGTAACACAAACTGCCCTCTGAGACAAATAACAAAGTTGAATAGAACTGAATTGAATTGAATTGAGTTCTGGGGGCTGATCACGGGCCATGATGTTCCCAGTATGAGTCTGGACCTTTGTTTCAATTCATCTTTCCATCTCTCTTCCCTCATGCCCTGTCAAAGGCCTTAAATGCTACATTTTGAGCAAACATTTTAGTTAAGCTTCTTTGAGGCCTTGAGGAAGGCTGATTCAAATTCTAGGTGCAACATCAGCTAATGCCGTCATATTTAGTTTTGAACATTCAAGAGTTCCTGCTTGGAGGACCTGAGGCTTGTCCCAGTGATGATTAGAGGGGATAACTATTTTGACCATGTCATGCTAATACTTTGTAAGTCAAGGGTAAATTGTTTAAATTAAACAGGAGTACAATGGGGTGGGATGAAAGGGTCTATTGACAATAAATGGGCCCAAGTACAGCAATTTATTTACTGACTTATATAACTGATAACATAACTTGTGTATTTACATATCTATATGTGTGTGTGTGTGTGTGTGTGTGTGTGTGTGTGTGTTTGAATACATACATTGTGGGAGCTCACATCTGAAAATAAACATTATGGTATGCACTAACTATGTTAGAAATTGTATTCGTTTCTCAAAAAGGGCACAAAACACAATATTGCCAGTTTATCCACTGTAATATCAAGTGTCCCTAGTGTGTGAAATCTTACCTGAATGCGCATGCGCAAAGATGATTGCCAACTACTGTCTTAGTTATCCGACTGTAATTGTCGCGGTAGTTTTCCTTTTTGAGAAAGCAACTGAGGTTTAAGGAATTATGTGTGGATGTTTTTTGAGAAAATCTTTGGATAAAACACCTCGATGCTGACCAGCCGTTTTACACCAAACCTCTGGTAAAAAATAATCAGATTTGACATCGAGTGGTTCTCCAGGAAAAAACTAAACATGCTAACTGCTAACGTTAGCTTGTCAGTTAGGACGCTTTAATTCGCTTCCAGTGTGTTTTACTTCTCGAAGAGGATTGTACTTGGTCAAGTTTTGTCTTTTAGCATCTTAAACATCTTTCTGAGATGATTACCAAACATGACACAACAGGACAAGGTGGACTTCGTTAGCTCAGCAGAGCTAACATAGCTAACGTTAGCCAAATTTACAGCGCATACAAACGGGAATCGTCACTACGGTCACAGCAGCAGCTTATGGAGGACAGGTAGGTGCCCAGTGGGCTTGTCACCCTTTGTAACCTGTTCACTTTATCTTGTTTTTGGTTTTAAACATGGGAAGAAGGCAATGACCTAAACATACAAAAATTGGTAAAAAGTTACACCCTAACTAACTAACTAACCCTAACCCTGTGAAATACGCCACAAAAAAGTAATGTCGATCCAGGTTTTAAAAGGTTAAACAGTGTGGGAAATGTGAAATTGCACACTAACGAATTGAAAAAAAATGCTATGTGTTGTAAAACTAGTTGTTGTCTCGCCAATACTGTCAAAATATGAGCATTTATGGAGACAGGACTGTGTGTAAGCATGTGCAGTTCGACATGTGTGGGTATCTCAAAGTGTATACTGTCTCTTGTCTCTAGGTGAATACTGTACATGAAATATTCTACATATTTTTTCTATTTAAAAATATGTGATCTCTGGCAAGGATTGTTCACTAGAGAGTAATAGAAGTAAGCAGTTATTTTAGTCGATCATGGATGGACAAGAAAACCATAGTTCAGCAGCTGCTACATAAATCACCTATCACCCTAAACCATAGACACAAGCCATGGTATTTTGCTCTATTAGGGCAGCATTTATTATGTGATGGGAATCATTGATCTCGTTTAGAAGCGGTCCTGAATGTAGCAGTTGTCATTAAAAGAAATTGCCAGAGTTGAGCAGGATACAGTTGGCTGCATGTTGACCATGAAATGTTTATAACCACACAGCCTCACTGCCTCTCTGCCATGACAAATGCATGTAAATGCCTCATTTACAGCAAACATGAATTTATGAACTGGTGTCTGCTCATTATTCTCTATGTGTCTCTTCTCTCACACATGTATACACATGTACACACACCACACACACGTCTGTCATGGTCAAGGATTATGCGGTTTCCTTCATACTGTATGTTGCAGCACTTGAATATCAATAAGGTCTGAGCTTTCCTATCCCTTTTTTATGTGTGAGCTATATACTCCTAATTAAAAGTAGATAAGACTAAGAGTGTATTATCAGTTTAATGTTTTGTGAGAAAGGTTTAAATGTGATATTTACTGTGGAGGAGATGCCCGTTAATTCAGGTCAGATTTTTATCTTTGTGATCATTCAGGATTGGCACCATAAAACATTTCTTTCCTCCTGAGTGATGAACCCCCTCTCTTTTAGTCATTAATCATGCTCTAATTATTCAGGTGATTTACTTTGAGGGCTAATGACCACAGGGAGAGAAGGACAGGCTCTTGAGTTTATCATAATCTGATGCATTATTTACAGAAACTGTCATACTGATCTGAGGCGAGTTAAACACAAGTCAATAAGTAATTAGGCAAGTTAGGGCTTTATTACAGTGAAGTAGAATGCAACAGATAATATTCAATAGTGTACTGTACTGCAAATATTAGGTGTTAGGTATTAGGTATGAATGTTTAACTGAATAGCAGGTGGCGCCTTGTATGGTAACCTCGGGCACCAGTGTATGAATGTGTATATCCGTGGATGAATGTGATAAAGTGGTGTAAAAGCACTTTGAGTGACCTGAAGACTAGGAAGGTGCTATACTAGTGCAAGTCCATCAATTTACCTGTACTCTTAAACATAATTGAGTATTATTATTGCAGTATTGGTACTTTAACTTAAAGGAATTGAAAACTTCCTTCTCACTGTTATATTGTTGTGAACTATATGCTTTTTAAAATGATGTTTGGTAGCCTGCAGAGGCTTCAGTTTTATAGCATGACTGATGATGTGCTTAAGTTATAAAAAAGCGAACTGGCTTCCTGTGTTTTGATGATGGGAGTATTCAGGCAGCGTTCTCGAATGCTGACAGGTGGCAGCATTGTGGCAGGAAGAGGGTCGGGCAAATGGGATGCAAAAGACTCCAAGGTGCTGTCTCATTCTTCTTATAAAGCTCATTTGTCAACACTTTGTTGGCTGCTTTGTGCACAATCACACGTCACAGAGCGCTGCAGGATCTTCAGACTCACACTGTGTTGATTGGAGGTGCAGAGTGAAGCGTCTCCTACAGGTACGCTGTTAAGATTAAACTCCAGCTGTTATGATGACATCACTCAGTGGTGAATCACTGGATTCAGGTTGGAGGAAAATTAGCAGGTGCTGCACATCACCTCAGCTTGAGTGCGATTGTGAAAGAAGCAGATTGGCTGCATTCAAAATGTGATGCAAATGTTCTTTGCTGTCAATATGTTTTAATTAACAGACTGTTGGAAAGTGCCAGGGCAGGGAAAAAGTGATTATGAAGACAGATGATGGTTGGTTTCTTTTTCTCACCTAGAGCTACATATGAAATGACTTCAGCAGCTTTCCTACAGCTGCTGAATGAAAATATGTCTGGGAACGTAAAACGAGTACTTGATTGAAATTCTAAGAGATTTCATTGATTGTTTTTTTTTTTTGCCTTTCTGTGTCTGTGCAGAGCATAACTTGATTTGTTTCAGCTCTGCATTAAAAAAATGACAACAGGAAGATTTTCTTTGTGCATCCTGGCTTTCTATTCAGCACAATCCCTCTGTATTTTTTTATAACTTGTGAGATAATAGGGTTTTTAACTCAATTTTTCCATCGCCTCGTATTTGCTAGTGTGTGAATGTAACCTCCCACTCACCATTACTCAAATGAAACATTGACGAGGGCAAAACATTGAGGTCAAAGACAATCAGTGTGGTTACATACGTGAACAGGATTTAATCACATCTTTGTTTTATTATGAACAAAACTGTCTGTGTGAAACACCTTAGTTCAAATCTTTGACAAATGGCTGCACTGGTCACACCAGCCTCTGGGACCTAAATGATGAATTTTCTTGTTTTAGTCTGTAATGTGCTGCTTTGCTTTGACCTACATTTTGTTCATGAAGGTGAATTGAATTGCAGGAGTTTTTAAAGTTTCCATGAAATCAAAATGGATGTTTAAGGGGTTTTTTTTGTTTTTTAATTTTTAATACATATGTCATATGCTGACCAGCACTATGACAAAAAACCCAACAAATTTCGTATTTATTTATAGGTATACTTAATGGTATTTTAGAATGTATAATTTCCTGGGAAACAATTAAAACATGTTGATGACTTTTCCTGTACTCTGGAGCATAAATTAAGTTTGCATCTCCAGAGGGAAGTGGCATCTCTTATACATACCCTCTGTGTGTGAAAATCTAAAAACGCCCCCATCAGCCTTAACTGTATTCTGTGCTTAGTACTTAGCAAATGGTAGCATGCTAACATGCTAAACCAAGATAGTAAAGATTGGAGACATTATACCAGCATAGCATCAGTGTGTTAGCTGTTTACTTTTAGTCTTGTTCTTTTTTTCTTTTTCTTTTTTTTTTTTTGTTCTTTTCTCTCCCACCTTTATTTATTGCACAATGAAGTCAGATTTGCTCTGCCCTGTTGGCTCAATACTTTGCTGGTGGATTTTAATGACTCCTCCTCAATGATATCAGTTAATTGTGGTTATGAGTCTTGATGACTGAACACTGTTCTGTACTCATGCACCTTCCTGTCGCTTGTAAAATTGGTATAAGATGATTAGTCTTTTATCGTTATCCTCCTGACCTCAAATTGATTCCTGTGTATTTTTGCATCCTGAGACTGTTATTCAAAGTGACTTAATGAGCTTTGTTTATTTAGGAACAACAACCCAACAGGAAATATCTGCACTATATGTGGCACTGTCTGCCAGCTGCACTCAGTTCACTCTCACCACCACTGCCAATAGAGGTCAATAAAGACGTGATCTTTTCCGTGTTCCATTGGTCCCTCGTCCCTCATGGAGCTGTCAGGCTCGCCTTTTCTCTCAAGGTTAATTTCATTTGAACTACAGCAGCTCTTGTACTGGCTTGCTGCTTGTCTGTTTTAAGGTCCTGTCTTTATTGATTGCTGTGAAATGAAATTATGCCTCACTGTAAAGTGGGACTGAGCCCTGTTGGACACAGTTAATGATCCTCTCATAGCAGTTCATATACCCTACCTCATTTCTTTTTTCCTTTCTTTTATAGGTTCACTCCACCAACTTGTAGTTAGAGCTAATGCGTTTTATCTTTAGTGATAACAGTGGACTTCATGCACGCTCTTCATGGTTTCCACCTGTACAGATGAACACAGTTTACAAATTGAATTTTGTGTTGTTAGCACTGATTATTGTAAAAGCCCTTTGTGCTCATGGGTAGGAATATAAAAGCTTTTATGTTATGTAGGTTACAGCTTCACAGAGCCCCTCAAAGTCCAGAAAGATGATATTTTTTCATGCTGTGTACACAAGATAATTAATTATGTTTTATGCACAAGATAATTAATTTGTGTGCACCGTAAAAAAAAAAAAATCAGCTGAAGTAAAAAGCTAATGTTAAGACTATAAATGAACTACACCACAGTTGCATGACTGTCTTAACACCCCTATTGCTACGAGGCTGTAAAGACGTATTTGGGGTGATGGCGTTCTGTAGTCCCCTTTAGTCACTTGTTAGCAGCCGTCTTTTTTAAGACATGAAAAGGCTTCATAAGTCACAAGTGCGGTATTTACCGACATATTTTATGTCAAAGAATAAAACATAAACTAGCACTCTTGAGCTTATTTTAGGCACTTTGACTGTGAGGTGAGGCAACCAAGAGTGCTGAAATGCCAACTTATTTCTGTGTTTTAGGATTCATTTCTGCTCAACTCTGTTTTTGTGGGTACACTATATTGATCCAAAGTAAAGTAACTGCAACTATTGGATGGATTGCATGGTCTTTAATCCAGATGTTCGTGTTGCCCAGAGGAGGAATCCTAATATATGTATTGCCATACAATTTAGTACAGACAATCATGTTTTCCCTGAGGATGAGTTGTAATAATCTTTGATTCAAGTTAATGCTTTACTTTGTATTTAGTGTCATTTGGCTAATTTTAGCATGCTGGACTGGTATGAATAGTAGCATTGTAGTATTGTCATTATGAGCATGTTAGCATTTAGCTAAAAGTTCTTCTGTGTCTAAGTACGGCTTCACATAGCTGCTAGCATTAACACATGGACTAGCAAAGTGACCTTATTGAATAACAGCCATAAAAGCCATTTATTACCCTTTACAACATGCTGACAGCTTTCAAGATCCAAGCAAAGTGTACACAGTGAAGAAAAGCTCTCCCGTGACTGAAGTTCGTCCTTTTATTCTAACAAAAACAAAATGCTTTACTTGGAGGAAAGGAGAAGGTATTGTAGGTAAAGGACAAACAAAAACCAGGCGGATGACGTTGCTGCTGGGTTCGGTGCGGCTGCTGGTGGCCTTCTCTCTGGTGTTTACGCCTGTGTTTGCTGAAGTTTGTTTGACTCAGGAGTTTAGCTGCTCCCAGGGCTTGTGTGTGCCTGAGGACCGTGTGTGTGATTTCACTGACAACTGTGGAGATGGCAGCGACGAGAAAGACTGTAAGTAAAGCTGAGAAATATATAGTATAATAATAACATAATCATGATTTGGCATTATTTCAGATTTTAACTGACAAAGAGAGTCAATTTCCTTAGTAACAAAGGTGCGCTGCATGGATAAATTGGTTATAACATATCTTTGATGTGTCATTATGACATTTCACGCATAATCATAAAGAGTATTTTGAACTGACATTATTAACATTTTATTTCACAAGAAAGAATTAGGTAAATCCTGTGACAGGACAGGATAATAGATGCCTGTCATGCTGATTTTTTTTTTATTATTAACAGCTTTTCTTTCTTGACAATTAAGATAATGTTGACGAAGGTCATGTATTTACATTTACATTAGGAAAAGGAAACATTGTATTGTTAATTGTTATTTTGAAGTTTCATATTTTTTTATATTTTAAAGTTCTGGCATTGATTAAACCCTTCAAAACTCATATTTGTTCTTCTAAATGATATATTTATCAGTCTTTTCCATAAAAAAAAACTGTCATGTTTGGGATGACTGTCATAAAATGCTTTCGAAAGTAACAGTAACAGTATGCACGGATCATAAATATGCAATTTAGTCCCACCCCTCAGCCGCTCACCTGCATCTTGAGTATTCCTGATCACCTTCGACTCTGCTCTTTAAATACACAAACTTCTGCTTTTAAACAGCAATAGATGATATAAGCTTTCAGCTTTACTAGGCTATTAAACTGCTAGTAATGTGTTGCTGATGTTATTGAAACGTCTCTCCCGGTTGGCACCTCTGACAAGTTCAAGTAAAAGTGAAACCTCAATTGTAAAATGCGTTGCTACGCCTGGCTTATTCTCTGATACCTGGCCAAGTTGATGGGATTTGTTCCATAGTGTTATGAGTAACACAGCCCTCTAAGTCTGAATCTGTGTTTCTGAGACTGTCGTTGGTACACTGCAGTTCCAGTGTGGAAATGCTCAGCCATGGTGGCGGCGTTGACTGCTTATAATATGTTCTGTAGCATATAAAAAACACCATATGGACACGTTAACAAGATTAACACCTTGATTTTCACTGGTGGGGGTCTTTAACAAAACAGGTACAAATACCATGGCAACCAAAAGAGGCAAGTAAATTAAATTACAAGAGGCCTCTGGGAAGATATTCAATTCTTGACATATCTTAAAATATGATGAAATGATAATGTAATTCTTTGTTTCATCATTGGTAATCCTGTCTGGCATACTTCTGGAAATACAGTATTATCTCTGATGTTTTACAGTCCCTCATTGCACATTTTGCCATAAAGTCAAAGAAGATTAAGACAAGATGCTTTAAAATTAAATGAGAAACCACTTTTTTTCTGAGCTCTTCTGAGTTAATTACTCTTTATTGTGCATTGACCCCGCATCTTAATCCCAAAACACAGATTCATGGTAAATTATACTTCAGGGTGAAACACAAAAGAGCAAAAGTGAAAAGAATCCTTTTTTTGTCGTTGAAGGCTCCAGATATAAGAGGTGTGACTTTGAGGAGGGATTCTGTGACCTGAGCTCGGAGTCGCTCTCTGTATGGACCAGAAAAAATGAAGTCCTGGGGCTCAAACATGACCACAACAACAAATCAGGTATGGGCATCTGATATCTGTCATGTGGGACATACTGTAGATCAATTTTAAATTCACAACTTTATTCATATGTTTTATGCATGCACCTCCACACTTCTCCACCCTCTCCTCTAGCACATTTCCTGTCCCTTTTACCTGTCCCTGGAACCAGAGCAACTGCAGACCTGAACAGCCCTGTCTTCCTGCCCAGTCAGACTTGCCAGGTAACGACATTCTCTTTTTGCATGAATGCAAAACCATCAACAACCACATTGCAACAACTGATGATATCTTCGTTGCATTTTTATTAAACAGATGAGTTTCTACCATTATGTTTGGGCAAAACGTGGAGATCTTCAGGTCTTGGTACAGGATCACACTTTGGGTCAGAGCACAGAGGTGTGGAAACACGTCACACAACCACGGATGGAAATGTGGCAGCGGACAGTGATTACGTTTTCCAGCAATCACAGCTTTCAGGTCTGTAACATCACCAATTACTGGTTCTTAGATGTAAAGTATATGAACACTGAATAGAAAAAAATATCTGATGTAAATCATGGTATGTGGTGCTCTATCACCCTCAAGTAATGTTGCATCTTAGGTCCCACACACATCGAACCGACATCAAGAAACTACCAATGTTACCATAAGTCGCATGTGTCTCAGCCAAAAAGTTGCACAGGAACACACACAAAAATGACCTAGGATATTTTTGTTTTTATTTTATTTTATTTTATTTTATTAAAAAGGGACCATGTACAGTTTAAAAATAAATGTCACCATTTGATGCACTGTACCAGATTATAGCTTAGAGCTAAGTCGTATCTGCAGTCCCGCGGCAGGTCAGAAAAAAAATACACAGCACAATGACAATGATCTTCTGTGCCCGTGTTAAAGGAAATAACTCTCTATAGTAGCAGGCAACAGGACTCTATATTTGTCATTACGAAATGACTGCCAGGATGGATTCAAAATGCTAGTTAGGCAGTTAGCACATAAACACAACAACACAACCTGATATTGGAAGAACAAATGATATGATGTAAAAACGATAATGAACTGCCTCTGTTAATGAGATCAATGGCTAGAAAAATAATCTTGCCCACTATAACAAGTTTGTGTCTATCTCACGCTCTCGACTTTGGGAGTTTGTTTGGTTTCCTCACATCTGTTTCTCACCTCATGCACTAAGCTGAACTCTCAATCAGAGTGATTTCATTGACGATTCAACATGCTGAAAGGAAAAAAGCAGACAAGGGCTGACTAGTGTCTAGGGTGCAGGACACACCACAAAAACTAGGATGACAGATGCTCACATGTGGCCTGACCATTGGTAGTGTGTCAGCTTGGAGGGTCAGGGCCTTTACCTAAAGTATGATTAGCCAATAAATACATTGTGCAGTCTGTTACATCTGCTCCACATAACCCCACTCAGGTTTTGTTAATCCTCAATCAAGTTATATTACTTTAGGCCCAAAAGATGCAACTCTTCCTTGCTCTCTGGTTTCAAACTGAAATCTAAAAGGACTGTCTTTGTACGCTATTTATATCAGAATACTTTTTTGTTATTTTAGCTTAACATAATATACTTTAAAATGAAAAAAAGCTTAATGTCAAAGGTAAGCAGCCTGATTTTGTTATGGTGCCCAATATCCCAGAAACTCCTATAACTTGGTGGGATATGAAAGGAGAACATTTAGAACTAAACATGCTTAATATTTTTGAATGCACTATTGAAATGGAGAAGTTGTTTAATCTTTGAAAAACATTTCAGTTGCATACGTGGCTTTCTCTGTAACACTAATTTAATGGGCACTTTTAGTCGAAAGTAGGTAGATTAGCTAGAATGATTTCTTGTACTCTAATTGCATATTATGAAAAGTAGTATATGTAGCATGTAATATAAACAGTCAGTGTCTTTATTAAACAAGGACTCTGCACAAAAATATTTATCTCTAAGTGTAAGAGATGATTCATGCCAGATTTAGCTATTAGTTTATTTCCATCTGCAGTCCCTGCAGGCAATTAAACACAGAACAATCACTAAAAACATTCATTTACATGAAACAGGAATACACGGTATTTATCACACTTAATATCTACAAACACACATCAACATATAAATAGCAGCACATTCAGCCAATACAACTATAAAAAATACAATTCATTACAGGTAAAAACATAAATCACAGTCCGATTAATGTTGACATAACTGCTCAATGTCCATGTTTTTCCAACATGGGAAAAAAGATAAAGAAAAAAAAATGTTACTACATCTATGAGATCATCGCAAACATGATTATAAATGAATGATAATGCTGTATGTTATTATGTCAATGTCATGGTTACTGCTTGTATCTGGTGCCCTTACGTGGCCCAAAAATCTAAAGATTTTTATCAGGATGTATAGCATACATCTTAGACTACTGGCCAATGACTGACCTTAATAAATAATAATATATTGTGTTATTAGTTTTTATTCCATGCGAAGAAATACCATTTGAGACATAAATTATAAGTTTCCTTGAGACTGATAAAGTCGTCACAGCAGAAATGAACAGCACAACAGGAGCCGTGCATGTGCAGTGAGGGTCCACTGACCCCACTGGACCCTTCGGTGGCCATCTGGAGTCCTATGAAGCCTGCTGTTAGTGTCCTTCCTACAGTACATCCTCAGACAATGTCAGTGTGTCACCCTTCTCCTCCTCTCTGCCTTCTCCATCTGTCACTATCTTCAGCCAGATCAGTTTCAAGGCATGGTAAAGAGAGGTCAGCTCTCTGCTAACATTCACTTTCCCCTCCATTAATCTACTTCCTCTTTAAAAGGCAGCTGAAGTAATTGGGTTTTTATTTACCTCGGTGTTTCGGGTGATTTCAATTTCAGTCAGTTCACTTAATGATCTGCACTTTTTCACCTTCTTAAATATCTCCAGGGGCTTGTGGTTGCACTCTAATTGTGTTGTAGAAAACAGTTTTCTTTTGACAACTTTATGAAGATTTGTGCATATAAAATATTAGCTCCACATCTATATAAGTATTTGGCCTAAAGCTTGAAAAAAAAACACACAAAAGTCTAATTTATAATGTAAGAAAATAGTTTGTGGAGCTGCTTGTATTGTTAAAAACACAAAAAAATTACATGAAAGAGACACAAACAGGCACAAAATGACAATAAATAGACAAAAAAACAAAAAGGTACAAAAAAACAAAACAACCTAAAAGAGACACAAAATGACCAAAAAAGGAGACGAAAGTACTACAAAAAGACACAACATGACTACAAGAAGATGTAAACAACAACAAATAAAGAGGCAAAACAACTGCACAATTTATTTGTCTTCTCAAAGTGGTGGTGGGACCGTCTGTATGTCTCTGATAGGGGCCCTTTGTTCTCTAATCCGTCCATGGTTGTGGGAGTCCTGGATTGTGCTGTGACCTCCGTAGGGCAGTTTGAGGCAGTGTTCTTAAATAGTGGAAGGATTAACTGTTTCTTTGTGTGTAAGCATGTAACAAGTCCTGTTAGTGTGGTTATAGCCAGCACTATTTTTGGCCACTTCTGCTATTGGATGAAGTGATGCCTTATTAGATATGCCTGTCACAAAATCAACACTGAAAACAGAATTTCTAAAAATCTTCAACCAGGAAGGAAAAAAACTCGGTTTTCAGTGACCTAAAATGCAGTTTGTATGTGGATGAAAGGCTAAATTACAAAGCCAAAGCTACATTTAAATATTTTTTAGGATTTTCCAAGTGACATTGTCTGGATTTGATAAACACATTGGTTTAAAATCCTAAATAAACCATTTTATACAGTTTATACACTAATGACTAACATCCCATGGATTGTATTACTTTATGGGCTGAAAGTCCAGGTATGGGAAATATAAGAACCCTCGCTGACAAGTATGACTAATGAAAATTGTGTATTTGAGTGCATTTTTCCATCACACATGATGACACAGTACGCCATTCGTTTAAATCAGTCATAAATGATGGGTTGTAAAACTCCACAGGTGAAGATAAAGCTGTTCTGTGGACTTTGATCAGTGCAGCTTTTATGTTAACAGCGCTGTCACTGCTAGCTGTTCCTTCATCCTCCAATTGTGAAAATATGTGGTCCATACACCAAATAAAGAAATTGTTTTAACATTGCATCAACTAAAATGTGCGTCATACGGCACCTTTTCATCTAAATTTTGCTAAGCCTTAAGCCACTATTAGCAGTGGCTTGTCTTGACTCTATTTAGGGTAGCTATGGATTCCAAATCCAAAAAATGGAAAAGTCTTGCAGGAAAAAGGAGAACTGAATAATGTGTGGGCAGATTTGTTTGCTTTCACTGCCAACGCTGCAAAGTTAAAGCACCAAATAATCATAAACAGCCCAGTGCAGAATAGCCACTTTGTGGTAAAACACATTAGTGAATACTCATTTAGAGCGATTAGTAATGTTGATATGCTCATTTTGTTACTGCTGTTTTAAAGTCAATAGCAATCTTTTGTAAATCTAGCGATTGATTAAACCATGAGGCCTTGTATATAATTTATTGCTCACTTATACTTCTGAATATGTCTTATTGTGTAAAATTGTGGGTGTCGACCTTTAAAATGACTACAAATTCAATAGTCTTACTAAAAAAACAAGCCATACATAGTATTAACAAGACTCTATTCCTAAGGCTAAATTCCCAAACCAAGAATTTCTTTTGTATATTACAAAATGCTAAAAATGACATTCAGAGCAAACAGAAAGTCACTCGAAGACTGTGTAAAAAAATGAATTTTAGTAAAGGAGAATAAATACGATTTAAGAGATATTTTTAGCCATACAAGAGGCTAAAAAAGAGATTAAAAGGAGATGTGTTAATATTGTTAGGGTTAAATTGTGGAATAATGGCAATATAAATGTAAAAATGTGCAATTCCCTTTTGGTTTCAAAAGAATGGTGTACAAAGCTATTTTTGAGGGTTACACGATTTAATAATTTTATTTATTTATTTATTTATTAGGGGTAGCTCAAGTCAATAGAATAGGCATATATAAACGTTTACTGATCCTTTTCAGTAACTACTTAATACATAGACTGTTTATAGACTGATTTTGTTTATATTGTTTATAATTATTGTATATTATGTGTGATGACTTCATAAAAAAATACTACTGCTGCTATTACTACTATTTCTGTGACTTCATTATAAGGCTCAAATATGTTTTGTGGCTCCAGACAGATGTTTTGGGGGTTTTTTGTGCCAAAAATGGCTCTTTTGGTAGTAAAGGTTGCCCCTAATATAGATCTATTAGCCTATTTGTCAGTGTCTCAATTTGTCCAATGACCAAATGCAAAATGAATGACATTCTTCACTAGCATGGCTATAAACTCTCAGGGTCTATAGTCTTGTTTTTCTACAAGTGTCATTGTTAACACATAAACATAGACACAAATGTCACAGCAAATGCACGAATGCACACACATACTGAATGTGCACACAGGCCAGAATACACAAACACAACAACAGACAAAGTAGAAAGTTAATAAAAATAGGTGACTGAGTGATTTCTTGAATGTTTTTTGTGTATCAACCAGGTGGTGATTCGAGGGCAACTTCCAGCTGACAGCAAAGCCCCCGAGGTCCTGGCCATCGATGACCTATCTTTCAGTCCCGGCTGTGTGACTGTGACTGGTACTGCCAACATTAATAACATCTCACTACACACAGGAGACAAGTTCAGACCTTGACATTTTAAAATATCGCCACACATAAACAGACCACCATAAACCTGTTTTGAATACTGATAACAGGGGAAGACACTAATGGAGGGGATTCATAACAGAATAACTGAATCATCAAAATAGTGCTTACTAGACATTTTCCTGCACTGAACATGGAGCAGTCAGTGTCACAATGTATGGGTTTATTTATGTCTGCTATAGCGTGTTGCCTGCAGCTCAGTGATGAATATGATAAAGCTGAACATCTTGTCTGACAGCGTTTGATAAAGCACCGTCCTCTGGGCATTTTGGGCATAATTTCTACATGTTGCCTTGGTGATGTGCAGGTATTTGAGCTGCGAGTGCAAACTATACCATCTTTACAACTACTATTATTCATCCAATATAAGATGATGTCCCTGCTCTCTGCCTGTAAAACAACAGTTGAGCTTTATTGATTGTCTCATTTAGGCTGCGACCTGTGCCCTCATCATTTTTAGGTTTCTTTCTCTGGTGGAGACGGAGCTGCTCTAGAGGCAGAAATAATGTCACAGATTTAAGTTAGATGTTAATGGCCTGAGCCAAAGGCCCCGAGTTTTTCAAGGATCTTTGCTTAATCTCCTGTTTCAGATGTTATCAGCCATTAAATGGTTGTTATCACTACCATTATAATGCTTCAGGCAAGGGAAACTGCACCTGTGGGCCAGAAGGTGCATATCCAACGTTGTGAAATGGCAGCTCTTTCATTAGGCTTGGACACCAAAACAACTTGGTTAAGTTTAGGGAAACATGGTTTGCGTTGTTCTCTCTCTCTGTCCTGCTATGTATTATTTTGTCATTAGGTTACTGTAATTTTATTATGTTGATGTGTTCTGTGCACAAGACATCTATTGCATGTCTCCGTCTTTCCTCGGTTGCTTTTCTTAAGGTTTTTTTATCATTTTTGTCCCAGTTAAAGGGTTTTCTTGGTGGTCATTTTTCCTTATCTGCTGTGAGGGTCACAGGACAGAGTGATGCCGGTTGTTGTAAAGCCCTCTGATTGTGATTTGTGATTTGATATCGAGCTTTATAAATATAATTGAATTTAATTAAAATAAGTACATTTGTTACATAACTTAAGTTATGTATGTGACGTAAGTTATGTATATTATGTACTTAAGTATACATGTAACTTACAATAAGTTGTTAAATTTTTTCATACAGGACACAAACAGCGGTCTGGGTCTGGGTGAAAGTCCTGTGTTTGTTTGGCCCATCTGTCCTTTGTTGCCCTTTCTTTCTTTTTTTAAAGATTATTTTTGGGGGATTTTCCCTCTATTTGATAGGCATATTAGCATGGAAGGGTGAGAGAGAGGGGATGACGTGCAGCAAAGGGCTGATGGTGGAATTGAACCCCTGGCCGCTGCGGAAAGGACATTGCCTTCATACATGAGGCACCTGTTCTACCAGTTCAGCGACTTGGCACCCCAATTGCCTTTTACACGGTCTCTTGATTTCCTCCTTTGCTCCTATCATAATTGCTATGGCTAATAGAGGTCTGCACTTAAAAGCAATAAATGTAAAAGCGAGGCTATACAGGTACTACCTCCAATCTATGCACCAGATGACTATTCAATGGGCTGATAACATTTGAACCGGGTGACTAAATGCTGAGCTATAATTGCAAAGAAGGATTTTTACTGATTATGTACATTTTAAAAATCAGATAATAATTCCGACTTCCTCATTCATTAATAACCAGGGAAGGTCTGCAGGCAAGCTGTCTAACCTAGATGATTTATTTAGGATACATTACATATTTAGTGTTTGTAGCAAGAGTGCTACAGAAGGTTTTTCTCGCTTCTTATACAACCACGAGGCTGAAACTTCCAGCTCATCCCCCGGAGTCTGGTACATAAGGACACAATCTTGAGCCCAAACAACTAAAGTTCCTCTAAGAGTAACTTTTCCAAGACATATTTCTGTAATTAATACTTAAAAAGGCCATGGTCAGTACTTTTATGTTAATAATGGATCAAATGGCAGTGCGCATGTGAAGGGTGGCGCCATTGGTGACAAAAGCACAGAGTTTTATCACCCTGCTTTGCTGTCCCCCTCAGTTATGCAGCATTTTGTCTTCTTTGTTTTGTTTTTCTGTCCCACAGCTTTATGGACCACTCTCAATCTAAAATGTAGGGCTCAAACTACAGGGGTTTTGGGACAATTTTAACCAAATTTCCCCTCCCAACAATAGGAGAAATGTGGACGTTGACCTTGGTTGGTGCCGATGTTCGGCCTAGATTGTTTGGTAATGTGAGGAGCTTACAGATTCGGTGTACGCCTCCCAAGCTGCTCAGACTCATTGGAGCCATCCTGATAATTTCAATCCCATTTCTTTTTTTTAAAAAGGATGATTTCACTTTATGTCAGTAGGAAGATGTAGACTGTGTTGCCAAGTAAACGTAAACAGTCAGCCCTTGAGATTCATGTAAACTAGCAATCTACTGTTGACTGATTGACTGACTGTCTGTTGACTAAAATCTCAACTCCAGTTCTCGCTGAAGAACAACATTAAGACAAACTGTGTTGACTGTGTCTCCCCAACCATTTCCTCATCCAGACTTACTCAGCACTCTGTGTTTGTTTTCTCTCATTGCATAGCATCCTTAACATTATAGCAAGTTGTTGCACCACGTCAGTCTCTGTTTTGCATACATCTGCTCCCCCATGAGATCACATGAAGAGGTGCCTCTGGCACAATAATCTTAATAATATTCTGTAGTGTGTGATGCACCATTGTTTTCAAATCCTGTAGTGCGTGCATGTTTGAGATTGGAGAGAAAAACATTTGTAAAGTTTTTCTTTATATGCAACCGGATTTCAAAATGGGTTAGGATTTTTAAGCTCCTATAGTCTAAGCCCGGCTTAAATGACTATTTGAGTTCTAATAATGCTGTATGTCTGCTTGATGTGTAACTATGCAATAATTTGTTGCTTGTTCACCATGTCATGTTTGTCATTTTTGCGTTTACAGCTCATTAAGCTTCCCCTAAGTGGCTCAAAAGATCAATTACGGCAAGCTGAAGTTGATTCAAGTGTTTTAAAAAAAGAGCAAAGTGTGACGCAATTTAGAGTTTGTTTGGCAACACAAGTCTCCTTGGCACTTGATCCTGTAGTGCCCATGTGTTTTTTGCTCCCAACAGTGGATTTGTGAAGTGCTCTACACCTCAGACAGCATGGTTAAAGCTACATCTGTAACTCAAACTTTTTACAAACTTCTTTTTACAACCACAGCTCCAGTGCTGGAAAAATAACTAAAGGCAGTTGATTAAAATACCAATAAGACTTTACTACACAGGCAAAGGGTTATAATGTATGACACATCTGTATCGGCTGACAGTGAGGGAATACAAGGGTATCGATATGTAGCTCACATATAATATTGATAATTGCATGCCATTATGGTCACTTGCATAGGATTCTTTATGCCCCATGTTCTTTAATTAAATCTATTACATAGCCAATAAAGTTACTGAGTTATGGATTTACAGGATCAAATCAAGTGCCCAGTTATAAATTATAACATTATAAGTGTTGAATACTGGCCTGTAGTTAAATGGATGCAGAGTGAAAATAAGACAAAAATGTTGTAAATTATGCCCTTTGCACCTCGTGGTTATAAATCACACTCTTTGCTTGTGCAAGTTTTCTTGCATGTTTTGAACATGAGCTGGCCACTATACAATTTATTTTAAGGCTGTTATGTGCCTAATTGATATCCTCAGTCATTTTTGTTTGACCTGCTCTAAAGAATCTCTGCCCTTGTGTTCCTTAATCATTTTAATAAATATTTTATCTTGCTCAGAGTCAGCTAGGGAAACACAATTCATAGGTGTATTATCCCAAAAGACAACCCTGTCTCCTAAAAATGATGCTTAAATCGTGCCAAACATATTAAATTAACAACATTTTGTCAATATGTGGTATGCATGAAAATGTAATCCAGGTACATTTTGATTCCTACATAACATATTTGCTGTTCAAAAATCAATTGTACATAACCTACAATATTCAAGATACAGGGTTGGTACAGAAGCATGAGACAAGTGTTACTTATTAAAGCTGTAATTATCAGTATTTTCATATTAACAATTGATTCAATTACATAATTAAATGAATGTGCACTGCCTACAAACAAATGGCAGATATACCAAGAAAGCAAGTGACAGCGTAGTCGTCAGAAGGAAATGTTCTCATTAAGCTTTTCTGCAAACCACGAAGAAGTTACATTTGCACGTTTTATCAGAAAAAATGTAACACTAAATGAAAATAGAGCTACAAGGACATTTACATTTGCCAGGTGGCCAGAAACATGACCAAATATGAATCTTGAATCTCACCACTTGATGTGAAACACAGTGTTTGACAGTTTGTTAGCCGTAGGAACAAGCTAGCAAGGGGATGATATGTCAGTGTTGTGTTTACAGCTTGTTCCAGCTTGTCCCTCAAAGTGGCTGAGAAGATTTATTAAAACTAATCAGAAACACCTAAAAACCTGTGATATTATATTTCCCTTTGCATCTGTTAGACTGGGGCAACTTTTATTATGCCTCTCAGCCGGCAATAGCTGTGGTTGTTTTGTTTTTGGGTTGTCCATCTGTCTGTCTGTCCCGCTCCCATGAACGTGATATCTCAAGACCGCCCTGAGGGAATTCAAGTGCCCGCTTAGTCTAGACAATGATATGATTAGAATTTGGTATTCAAAGGTCACAGTGACCTTTCGTCAGTCTCATTCTCCTGACGCTATATCTCAAGAAGGCTTTGAGGAGGTTTCTGTGAATTTGACACAAACAAATGAATTAAGTAGAAATCTGGTGGTCGAAGGTCAAAAGTCAACTTTACTGTGACTTCATAAAACATATTTTTGGCCATAATTCAAGAATTTATACACTGAAATGTCACACAAATTTCTAATAGGAATTAAAGTTCTGAAATTTTATATCCAAGAGGTTAAAGGTCAACTGTGACATTATAATGTTATGCAAAACACTTTTTATGGACATTACTGCATAAGTCAGCGTTTGGTCAGAAATGGTGATGCTAATCTTGGGTGTTCACCTTGAAACTGTGCTGATTGTATAGATCTTCTGTGCTGCTGGGGGAAGATGTGTGTGAAGTGTCCATGTTTTCAGAAATTCATGTTAACTGCAACCGCAGCTTGACTGATGCACGGTTATTCTTGGTCTTTCTATAAGTAAATACTTCGGTGACCTTATGTATGTGCCAGCATTGCTCAGCCCGACTTCAAAAAGTTAGTTTCTGCTGAACTCTAAAAGCAGAAATCATTTAAAGACTTATTTTCAAAAGCCAGCCAAAACCCATTTGAAAAATGGACAATTTTTTCACTTATGTTTCCAATACTCCTTGTAAGCAGAATGAAATTGAGTTCATTTAGGAGATGGGGTCTCGGACGTACTATTGATCAAAGTATCTGAACTTCATTTATTACTTCACAGTTGAGTCTAATCTTCCATAACACAGCTAATGTACTTACTCTTCTCTGGATGCAGCTGAGCTCATCTGTATTAATCCACCATGATCTCCCATGAGTGCTCTTTAATTATAGAATCACTTGATAGGAGTTAGTGATAACGACTGTAGCTCTTTGTATCTGGTGGGCCTACCTCTGATCTGATAGCTCTCGGTATCAAAGTGCCTCCTGCAGCTGAACAATGTAACATCGATTGTATATTAATCTCTCTTTTTTGATTCCTGTCGCAGAGAGCAGCGTACCTCCTCCTCCTGTTTGCCCTCCCTCGTGGTTCGCCTGTGGCAGTGGGGAGTGCATCGAGGAGAGCAAAGTGTGTGACTTTACCCCACATTGTCCCGACGCAGAGGATGAAGCCAGCTGCCGTAAGAACCTTGTTGCCAAGTTACCCATTCAAATAATCGTATTTATTTGTTGGTTTGACTGAGAACGGTTATATATTTATCTGCCAATATGACGGCAATGGCTGACATTTAAAGACAATTTCCTGGTTTGGAGCATTTCCTTAGTATGAATCAGAATTGTATCCTCTTTGTGTTATTTTTATATTTGATTTGTCCTTGTAGGCTGATGAATAAGACCCCAACCCAAGGATTTATCCAGATTGTGAACACTATTTTTATCCCGTTGAAACCAGAGCAAATTGGCTATTGCTTTCAAATAGAATCACACTAAAGAATGAATTTTAAGGCTGAACTTTATTTCTCTCTGTATTTAGCATCAGAGTGTGACTTTGAGGCTGGTTCTTGTGGCTGGTACGAGCTTACCTTTGGCGACGGCTTTGACTGGGTCAGGGGCTCCTCTGTGGAGGTACCTCCAGACTACCACCCACCACCTCTGGACCACTCTACAAACAGCACTGAAGGTAGAGAAACACACCACATATGTTCAGCAGCAATGTCGTCATCTGCAATGCAGTCACTGAAATAAAAAAAAAGTGATGAGCCGATAAGATGACCTCGCTTTGTCCAGGGTGTGGAAAAAGCTGGCAAAAAATACAACTATCAAGAGATGAAATCAAGGTTTTGTGGAATGAAATAAAATCCCTTGTCTGTGTGTTTTTTGAGATAAGCACTTCACGGAGAACTGCCTTCTCAGCCATCTGAATAATAGAAAGGAAATCAACATATGCTGTACTCACTCTGAATATTAACACCTCATCATTCAGTGGAATACACAATACTGTTCTGGTCTCTCAGGTTTCTGGACCACAACATGTAACAGTATATTATGCCTCATTACATCTTTATAGCCTACTCTTTTCTCCACAACTAACCAAAAAACATTAACTTTTAGGGTGGATTTATGGATTCGACAAGGACTTTTGTTGTGAATTGACTTGCTAACATCATCCAGGTTTTTTTAGCAGCACCATCTGTTGTTTTGTTATGTACATTGTGTGAACATGCTGAGAAAAGATGCTCTGTTAGGTTCAGATTTGGAGACAGTGCAGGCAGTGAACTGAAGTCCCTGTTATGTTTCTGGGAAGCATCTTCATATGCTGCGAGCTTTGTGAAATGACACATATCCCGGCGGGAGCATCTGTTGGAAGGTTTAGAAAATATGACTGTGACCATCCAAAGACTAAACACAATGTGCAGGTATGTGGTGGTCTTCAAACTGTGTTTATTTGGCAGTTAGACACCTAATAGGAGCCAAGAAAACTTTCCAACTCTGTCAGACCACTACCTCAAGCTGTGCAGCATCGGCCAGAATGGATTCATATGTTCTTGCTGTTATAACCCCGCCATAGGCCAGTTGTCATATTTTCCTTTTTAAGGTGTTTTTAATGATGAATGCATTACAAATGCACTGCCCCACACAGCCAAAACGCAGCAACTATAAATAACTCTGCTGTAGTCATTTATCAGGTATTTATTACCTCCAGCTCTGGTCGGCATCTATGGAAACACAATAACCGGGTAAACATGCTGATTTCCACTCCTTAACTGGTGAGATGCAATCATGCGCCGCCACTAATAACTATCCATCTCCACCTGAGTAGCGCTCAAACATTGCTCCAAATAAGTTCATATTGAGGTTGAAAGAGACACTAAATAGGTAAGACATAAATAAAGAAAAGTAACCACTGCAAAGTTTTCAAAGACTTCTCTCCATGCTGCTTTCCATTGTTTACCTGTTCTGCCGACTGTCCAAAACGTCCAACAGACACAGCGATAAAACAACCCACACACACATACTCGTCTGTTGCAGAGCCCTGCTCTACTGGCAATAGGAAAGGAGTTTATGGCCTATTTTTAGCAGGTTTATCCGTGTTGCAAAACCTGCATGCATGCGCTAATTTTTATGGAAAATGGGTATAAGTGTTTGGAAACTTATGATGCTAATTATTTTCTATTCTCGCTTGATGCACTATTTCAGTTTCCAAGTAGTCTGGTTCTCAGTTGTTATATTGTTATTGTTATATAATGTGCCAAACATTCTCAATAGGAGACATTGAACATGCAGGCAGGCCGGTCTAGTACCCACACCCTTTTACTATGAAGTTACACTGTTGTAACATGTACACAATGTGGCTTGTCATTGTCTTACTGAAATAAGCATGGACATCCCTGAAACAGACGTCATCTGGATGGCGACATATTTTGCTTCAAAACCTGTATGTACCTTTAGCATTTATAGTGCCTTCACAGATATGGCAGTAACCCATGCCATGGGCCCTTTGTGTCAGTCCATCTCAGATGAGCCCGGGCCCAGCGAAGTTGGCAGCGTTTCCGAATGTTGTTGGTATTTGGCTTTCACTTTGCATGTTAGTCTTAATTTGCATTTGTAGATGCAGCGACAAACTGTGTTTACCAACTATGATTGAGTTACTGAGCCCATGTAGTAATATCCATTATACAATGCAGTCTGAGGGGTAAAACTGCTGGACTGTTGAAACACGCACTTTTTCTCAAAGTGACTATCCTTGCTTGTGAACAACTGAGCCTGTTGAGGATGCCTTAACCTCTTTGCCTGTGGAATGTTTTCAGGTGTTTTTGGGGTTTTCAGAATTTTAAGGGGAGCTGTAAGAGATAGCTGCTAAAATGGAGCATTTCAGAATACAGCTGTATTCAGGCAGGCAGTATTAGAGCATCAAAGCATTTAAACATATCTTAATAGAAACCTAAAATAAAAGAATTAACCCGAGAATGACCAAAATATGGGATTCTCCTCTTATCCTCTTTATGTGTTTTTTGTTTATTAAGGGGTGCATCTTCATGTTGTGTGCAGGAGTGTAACCCATCATGGTTTGATGAGTTGTTTGAAAATAAATGACTCTCTGTGTATCACTTCTGCACAAAGCAGTTACTTGCGCATTTACAGCACGGCTGTTACCAAACAAGCCTTGGCATTGTCCTATGACCTGTCTCATCAACACACCGTTGGCATGATGACGGTGATATTCTCACTAGACGTGTCGCAGCGAAAAATCCTACAGGGAGAGGTATTTCTGACAGGATGAAATTGACCCATCTGGCAACAACAACAATGAGCGAGGGCGTTTAGTCGAAAAGTAAATAAAGCTCTCGACTGTCTGCATCTGTAACACTTTTAGCTTTTTCAGAGGTGATTCACTGTCTGGCGGAACAAGTTGTTTGCAGCAGTGTGTGTATGTGTGTGTGTGTGTGTGTGTGTGTGAGATAAACTAGAAGCAGAATATGGTTTGAATAGTAATTGTCGTCTCACTGACTGCAGGCCACTTCATGTTTATATTGAAGAACAGTAGCAGTCTTTATCCAAGGGCTGTTCTCCGAGGACCTTGGTTCAAACAATCTGCCTCCAGGTGTACCATGACCTTCTGGTGAGAGTCACACTGTTGCTTCCTTCTTTCCACTTGCTCAGCATGACTTATTATAACCAGAATCTGTAGATCTACCTGGAATTTATGTCTTTTCCATTGGCTGTCTCTCTTCCTCTGAGTTTTCTTGATCTTTTTCCCGCTCCTCCAACCATCATTTCACCTGTCTCAGCTCTGCTCTCTCAGCATCTCTTATTTCACAGTAAAACACAATGATAGGATACGCATCCGAATCTGTCATGTTCCGACAGCTTTATAGCCCGTAAAAGTTTATGTCAAATGACAGATTTTATTTTTCCAGTGGATGATTTGGAGGGATACTTTTGGCAGAGAAGGGCTAGAGGTTTATATTTTTTTTCTGCAGAGTAATCAAACGCCCTCATGTATTTCATCCAGCAAGCATATGCATGATCACAAGAGGAATCTGTGATTTACAGGATCTGGTGTGAGGAAATAATTTTAAAAGTATAATACCGCAGAATACAAGCATTGCTGTGCTGGAGTATTGTTGTCAGTTAAATCTCAGCTTCTCTGCCTTATCCCCCTCAGGCATTATAACTCAGGTATATCTGTGGGTGCTGCAGACATGTACCTTCGAATCAATGGAGACCAAAACAACACTATCATATGGAGAACTCTGTACGACCAGGGAACCCGCTGGAACCAGGTCACCGTACAGCTGGGACGCATCAAGCAGCCCTTCCAGATCGCTCTGGCTAAGATCAGCCTCGGTGTTTTTGATGGGGTCTCTGCCTTGGATGATGTCACCTTCAAGAACTGTTCAATGCCCCCTGCAGTGGGAGAGTGCCCCGCGCACACACATTTCCACTGCGTGCATACCAAGGCATGTGTGGAGCACTTGCAGCTCTGTGACCTTGTGGATGACTGCGGGGATGGATCAGACGAGGAGGGATGTTGTGAGTGTCTCTTTCCGTTAAAAATATTCAGTGGTGGAAAAATGCTTCTTTGTTTAAGACAAACTCCAAAAATTTCACACATCAGAGTCTCCTCTCAGGCGAAAAGCTTTTTGTGGCTTCCAACAAAATACTGGCATAACACACTTGAACCTTAGACTAAAATGTTGGTGGAGCTGCATTGTGGGTAGGCAAAATAAAAAAAAAGAGTGCAAGGCTAAATTAGTGCCCAGAAAAAGAGTACTGCAATGTAAAAAATCCATTATTCACTAAGTTGACAAGTATTTTTGGTTGAATGTATTTAAAGTATCAAAAGTAACTGTGCTTTTTCAAAAATGTCCCCTGTCATTTTTTTTACTCCTATATATTCATTATTGGGTAATTTACTGATGCATTGTTGTGCAAGTAGCAGTTTGTTGTTGTATTTGGTGAAGGTGAAGCCATTTTATATACTTTTAGGTGAAATCTATAGCACTCCATCATTCAATATTTTGACTTTTGACTGTAGTTGTTGAATAAATGTAATGGAGTAAAAAGTGTATTTCCCTTGGAAATGTAGTGGAAAAGAAGTATAAAGTGACTGAAAATGTAAATATTCAAGTAAAGTACAATTAACTTTAAGTGTTGCTTTCTGGTTTCGATGTCTTGTCACGTCTCACAGCTCCAGAGCTGCAGTGTAACTTCGAGCACGGGCTGTGCAACTGGAAACAAGAAAAGAGTGGAGGAGATGTGTTTGACTGGACCCGCACTCGAGGCCCCACTCCGTCCTTCAACACGGGGCCCTGGAAGGACCACACACTGGGCACCAGCTACGGTTACTACCTCTACATCGAGTCCTCTGTCCCCCAGGAGTTCAAGGACACAGCTGTGCTGCTGAGCAGAGTCTTCCAACCCACCCACAACCGCGGCAAGGAACCGTCCAGGTCCCGCCACCGCTGCGTTTTCCGGTTTCATTACCACATGTTCGGCTCACACGTGTTCTGCCTGGCGGTATACATCAGGACCGCCACTACCGGCCGTGGGCAGATGCTGTGGGTGCGATATGGAGACCAAGGAAACCTGTGGCACAGGAAGACTCTCTACCTCACCAGCGCTCGACCTTTCCAGGTAATTAACACTCATTTTTGACTTGAAACGATGTGAACAAGCGAACATCAGATTATTTCACTTGTTCCCAATGAAGATGTCCCAGCCTGCTCTGTACGATCAGGCTATTCCCCGTGTCGCTTGCTTGGGAAAATATTCACTTCGGCTCCGTTTTTGCGAAGGTTTTCAGAGAAACAGCAAGTTTGTAGTATAACTTAACTTTTCTTGGAGGTTCACAAACAAAAACAGAGCCGACGTGAGCAATTTTTCAAGAAAGCGACATGTCTTGGCCTGCTCTCTGATGGAGTATTTTAGGACATCGTCATTGGGAACAACTGAAACAATCTGACGTTCGCGTATTTGCATCACATAGTCTTACAGATCAGTGTAATGTCCCAGTAATTGATCCAAAATGGGAATTCATTTTTGTGTGTGTGTGTGTGTGTGTGTGTGATTAGGCCTCATTTAGTGTGTACAGGATCAAGTGTTAGTTTGCAAAGAGCAGATCGATCATTAATATATTTCTGATGGTTTAAGCAGTAATTGAAAAATTAGGGGTCAACCGCTATTGATTTTTAAGGCCCGATATTACTACCGATTATTAGTAGTTAATGAGGCCGATATTTGGAACCAATATACATTTACAATAAAATTTAAAATCTTTTTGTCAATTTTCAGAATTTGGAATATAACAAACTCCATTTTAATAAAAAAAAAAAGAATAAATAAAAGGTCTGAAGCTGCTCCATAGACAATAAATGTGAGCCTTATTTTGTGAACCTCCAGGATATTTGTTGTCCTTTTTATACCCAAATGGGCTTAACTCTATTGTAGTGTTCTCAGTTCTGAAACAAAAAATATAGCCACAAACTCGGATTATTCCCCTGTGTGCTTTGTGTCAATAAACATCACAAATGATAGCATTTCCAGTTTTTGGATTTGGGAGCGAGTTGTTCATTTTTACTCATATTTATGGACTATCTGAGACCAAAGGAATAACATTTGAAAATGGGTGTAGGTCCCCTCTAATGGTCTATCTGGCCAAAGTGGATCTAGTTTTCACTATATAACTGTTGGGTAGTTTACTTTAATGCCACTAGTAGTCACATCACATCCTGCTCTGACTCATTTGCAGTCTGTCCTCATGTGCAATCAAGGACAGACGTGCAGACATGAGCCACAGGTAAACACGGCTCCTCAGCAGGCAACAATGAAACGCTAGTGAAGCAAAGAGTCTGTGTTTAAGAGTGCACTACGGCGTTGCATGATGAAGATCTATTTAACAGCTTCACTGCTTGCCATCGATCCCTGAAGATGGATGTTCTGTTGTCATTACTCATGAGTGAGTATAACTTGAGAGGCAGTTAAAGACTTTTCTTCCATTATGGCATTGAAAACAGGAGCTCTGTATGTCAAGTTAATTGACTGCAGAAAGGGTAAAAGTGAAAAAAAGAAGAGACACTGATGGATTGAATTTTGACTCAGGCTGATCCATTTGCTCCCACAGCGGGCAGATTGCCACAAAATGAAGTATTCTGATCTGCCAACAGAGTCAATTGTGCCAACTCACACCTGAACCACAACTAATGCACATATGAAGGCAGCACTGTCTCAGCTCAGAACATCTATAGGACATTTAGGAAATGCATTCAAAAAGCAACAAGAGCTTAACAGCTGTTTGCCAAGGTGGAAATGACTGATTATTGGAAAAACATTTCAGCACATGTTTGCAAAACACTGCTGCTTAAATCATGGTGATGTGACATTCTGCTTCAAAACCCAGGGTAAATACTCACACTGTGCCTCCTCCAGATAGTGCTCCAAATAAACATTTAACAGGCTTTCTTTGTTTATTAGATGTACTTTATTCTCTGCTTTTATTTTTGAGGTCCAGTCTGTTTTCTGTGAAAGTCAACATGAGCCTCTCTTCATTCAATATTTCCAAATTATGTTCTACTTCTTGGCAGTGACACAAGGTCAACAGACCCGGTGGCTGCTGACACAACTCAACTGAAGCAATAATCTTTGAGCTAATGATTTGTTGTATCTGAAAGCTGCTGACAAAACTTGACAAAACAAAATCAGTGTATGTAGAAACGGTTATTGGCAAGCGGGCAAGGAAATACACTTAAACAACATTAAAGCAATAGCACATGAAGGTCCCTTTAAAATATTGGGACCATTTTTGTGATTTGGTTTTGTACGGAAATGGAAAAAGAGGGGTTGTGTCAATGTAAAGCAATTTCAAGCATCGACTTGACACATCTCTCTGTCGTTTGTTGCCTCTTTGTGGTTATAATGCATCTCTTTATAGTCATTTTAAGTCTCTGTGGTCAATTTTTTGCCTCTTTGTTGCTGTCTTGCCCCTTTAAGTTGTCATTGTGAGTCTCTTATTAGCGTCTCTTTGCAGCTGTTTCACGTCTCTTTTTAGTTGGTATGTGTCTTTTTGGACTTTTTGTGTCTCTTTGTAGTTCTGCATTTCTTTGTGGTCATTTGAGTCTCTGTAAGTCTATGCCGTTGTATTTATTCTTTTTGATTTATCACATTGTGCCTCTTGTGGTCTTTTGTGTCTCTGTGTAGTTATTTTATGTTTCTTTTTTGGGCCCCTGGTCCTGTGCCCAGTAGGCCTGTTCAGTAATCCATCCATGTCCATACGTGTGCAATAACTAATAATTTTAATTATTTACGACTGCATACATTCAGGTGTTCAGGCATTATTATACATGCTTGGTAACTGGGTGACTTACTGGAAATGGATTAACAAATAGCCGGTGCAACCCAAACTTAAATTGTTACTTTAAAGTAATGTTGTGTTGTTTGTTTTCATTTTCTGTTTTGTCAGATTTTGATAGAAGGTACAGTAGGAGATGATTTTAATGGAGACATTGCCATTGATGACCTTTCCTTCCTGAACTGCGACCCATATGAAGGTAAATGATTATGCCAGAACTCAAAATATGACCTTTCTAGGACAAATATCTTTGTTCTCCTAATTCCCTTATTTTCAGTTTCTCCTTTTAATTTTTTTTTTTTTTTTTTGCCATGATTTGTTTCAGGAGAGCTCCCCACAGTGAATAGCACAACCCCCACAGTGACCACTCCAGCTCCCACAGTTCAGCCACACAGCTGCCCTGTTGGAGAGTTTGTGTGTGCTGCACACGGGGAGTGTGTTGCCAACAGCAAAGTGTGTGACTTCAGATTGGATTGCTCTGATGGCTCAGATGAATTAAACTGTGGTAAGAATCTCTGCAGAGGAGTGGCTGTATCTTGTGCTTCCTGCCCGTCCCTTCTTTACTTAAGTTACCTTTCTCTTTCTCCAGTGAAGGAACGGTGTGATTTCGAAGGCGGGGACAGTTGTGGCTGGAAAACTGTCGACTCCTCTTTGGTCCCGATCCACGCATTTCGCTGGTCACCTGACCAGGGGGAGAGCATTCATGATGGAGAGCAGTACCACCGTCCCATTAATGATCACACCCTGTGAGTACCTGCGACCACAAACAATGAGTCAGTTAATCAGTTAGTTAAAAGTCCCTTCTTCATGCTGCCTTTTCATTTCTATACAGAACCAAATAATGGCAAGGTGTGATCTTTATACAGCATGGTGGCATTCAAGCAAAAAAGGCGTAACGGGCTTGACATGTAACATAATAGCGTCCGCCTTTAGTGTGACATATAACATATGTATAGGCCGAGGGTTACAAACAATAGCAATCGTATAACATGGCAATTGCAATTAAATACCTTCTCTGTTATATGGTGGTTATTATGAAGTATTACCCAACTAAGAGAAGTCAAGGGAGCTTTATTGTCAACCCACTCATGCACAAGTACATAATAATTTCAAGAAAAAGTAGAAATTCATATTAATTAGTGACTTTCCTTGCCTTTAGCAATCTTTTCTCTTTTATATACATTTTTCACTTTTTACTTTAATCTAAATGTACTGTGAGCTGAGTGAGTTAGCCCATCTATAGTGGATAGACAGTGACCTGATCGTCCTTATCTACGTTTTATTGAGGGCCAGTGAGAGCAGAAAATGGCACTTTGACCACTGCATTTCAGTAATTTCTTCCCTCAGCCAGAATTTCAGTCACTATCTCCCTTCACAACCTCTCTGTCTGCCTGAATGTCTCCACCCTTGACTGGCTCTCGATCGATAAGACTTGAGTTAAAGGGAGAGGGGAAGCTGTGTCACATTTAAGTGGAGCCGCACCTCTTATGGGATTTTAAAAAAAGCGGACTAGAAAGTGTCGAAGCAGATGCATACATATATTGGCACTGCACTGAGAGTGTGAGGATTCAAATGAGGTCTGTGAAGGCAATCACAGCACGCCTCGTCTCACTGTAGTTGGTGGACAGTGTTGTGATCAGCATTTTATAGCTTGCAGTCTTATGAGCTCAATAATGAAAATTAAACTGTTGTCATTGGGACCGTAACTACTGTAATGATTATTTTCATTGTTGATTAATCTGTTTAAACTCAATAAATCTGTTTTCCCGGTTGGCTAATTTGTCTAAAAACAATTGTCAAACAACAAATTGCCCTCTTTTCAAAATGCAATTTCTTTTAGGTTGGTCAGACCAAAACACAGCATATGATGACCTATAAATAAGATTCAGAACTATCTAACTATCAGCTATCTTTCTTCACGATTACCTCCTGCCCTGTAAAGCCCTAACTGGCTTCTTTATATCACTTGTTTTTGTCTCTCCCATATCATCCCATGGCTAATGGTCAGAGCAGCTAAATTACCTAAGCTGTCAAAACTTTCTTTAATGTCCCTCCACTCAAAAATATGTTTGCTTGTTGAATGTTTGACCTTCACTGTGTCGAATGATGTATGAGCAGAGTTTGACACTAGAGGGCTGTTTTCATATTTATCTGCTGAAGGGGAAACATTTGTCTGTGCTCACCTTAAAAGACTTACACAAGTGTGATCTGGAAACTTGAAACTGCCAGTGCACATGTCTTACAGTTAAGTACAAGACATCTAAAGTCCAGCGTCTTTCTTAATTTAAAATAATTAGCATATTCACAGAGTTTAGATTTTTCAATTAGGGAGAAGGAGTTTCTGTGATTTCAAGAATATTTAGAGGTTTTGGCAGAAACAATCCCATATCAGATACAAATTAATATTCAATACAATATTTTTTTACGTCTTTACATTTGGAGAAGAGCTTTAAATTCATACGAAGCCAGTGGAAGTAAAATAGGAGAACGAACCAAACAAGTGCCAGTTTTTAGTGACTTGCATACTACAAAAATAGAACAAGGTTTGTTTAATGTCCCAAAAAAGACAAAGAGTGTGCATACCGTAGAGGAAAAAGTTCAAAACTTCAAAATTTTACATCACCATTGAGAGAGAAGAAAAAGGTCGCACAGCATCAAAACAGTCCAGAGGCGTCTCTCAGAATAAAGGTGTTTTCTTGAAGGTCACGTGTACATAAAATCTGTAAAATACTGCATTTCATAAAGGCTTATGTTTTGAACAAAATGACTCATTGGCTACAGTAACCTTCACACCAGTATTCCCCTGTTATATGTCTTCTTAATGCAACAATATTTGAAATTTGATGTGGGCTGTATAAACAGCTTATCCTGTTTGAATATTCAGAATTAGACTACTATCCGAATTTTGCATTTTCTGATTAACACATGTTGGATTTGCTGGTATGATGTAGGTTTTTAGGAGCATTATTTAGGCATGTATACAGCTAATATGGACTAGTCTCAACTGGGGTTTTTACTGCAGTTTGTGACACATGGCCTTTCATCTATTTACGATTGTCTTTGTATGATTCGTTTTACACAAACCAACTCGCCAGCAGTTTGCAAGGCTGGGATGGAGATGTATGGAAAAGAAAATCCCTCATTTTTGGCTGGAAGGAGAAACACACCTGCTTTTAAACTTTATGAAAGACTTAGATATCAACAGGTTTTTGGATACGCACAAATATTGCAGCTTTGACAAAGCTGACGCTAATCGGAGTATGCATGGCAAAGGGAATATTGATTGAATATACATGTTCATTAGAAATGTAAACAGCTTAGCAGGAATATTGTCTGTTTTGGAATAAGGGTCGGAAACCTTTAATGGGAGACTAATGGGAGAATGTGTATGAGCTACAGTGAAAAACTTAAACTTTATGGAGAGAGCTTTGTTGGAAAAACCTCATTAGGGTTTCCATTACTTGAGTTCAAAAGAGTCATTATAACAAATCTTCCAACTGCAGAAGAGAACGTGTGGGCTCTCCATGATAAATTGTTATTATATATTCTGGTCTTGCCCATTATTAATTCCTTTCTGGCAGGAGGTTCTTCAAGTTCTGCAAAAAATACTCCAGGTGGACATTTCATTTAAGCTATGGATCCTGTGTTTGGGCACGCTGCCATGAGCAAATGATACCTCTCATGTTAGAGATCTATTTCGGAGCAGAAAATAACAGGATATGGCAGGACAAAAAACACTTGAGGAGAATATACACAAAAACTGGAATACAAGGAGCGGCCGTCAACGAGTAACTGCCCCTGTAGGTGACTCAAAGATGCAGCAATGAGTGGACTAATGACTGGGGTAGGTATACTGGATCTCATGAGCTTGATGCGAGGCATGTCTGGATAATCAGAGGTAATCAGGAATCAGGAGAGAGCAGAGGAGCACCATGCCAACACACACACGCACACACACACACACACACACACACACACACACACACAAGGCTGTGTGTCACGGCATGATTCTGCCTCCTCTCTCCCCTTCCTGCTCTCTCTGTCTTTGCCTCTGATTACAGGAGTGGGATCAGGTGTGCAGGTGTCAGGCTGCAGCTGCAATCCTTCTTTAATCCTCTCTGCCTCAAGTACTTCAAGTCCAGCACGCTGCCCGATCGTAGACTCTGCTTCAGTCAGTCTCGTTTCAGCCTCGGTCTCCTGCCTCTGTTTCCCACTCCTGCTCTGCATGAACTCACTGTGGGTCGTCTCAGCTCTCCCCTGAACCCCTCTGCCAGGTCACCCAGCCTTGCCCAGCTCAGCCCCCCCTGCTCCATTCCCTGCCCCAGACACTGGCTGCCCAAATTAAATTAGATCAGTCTCTCAATAAATTACCCTTTGTTCTAGTTCAAAACCTCTGAGTCTGCACATGGGTTTTCAAAACTTGCTCTTTACGCCATGACTGTGACATTTCTATTTTTATATCTCCTCATTAGCTACTTTTTGGTCCTTATTTGCTTTTTAAACAAAATCTATTATCTATTAATCTTATTACCTCCTACTATAACTATGTGTCACAGAAGGCTTGGATAGATTTGACTATAAAGCAGAACTTTGATATTTGTTCAACTAGGGCCCCATTTTCCATGTTTTTTGTGTGTCTTAAGTGGCCAATGAAAACAACAAATTCTGAAGTTGGTTTATCTGCAGCGGTGAAACAGGGTACAATATGACTCCTATAGTCAATTGCGCACCATCAATTTGCATCAAGTAAAGAGCCTGTTTTCGCCACTGATTGGTATTGCAAATGTTTGACAACATCACGTAAAAGACCCTACAGAATATGAAATGCCTGTTTGTTATTATGTGTAACCAAGACTTGATCAAGGAGAAGTCTCATTCTGAAACCAGCTTTTCCAAATTGTCAAAATCAGCTCAATATTCAGCCCTCTGATTGAAGATTTTTTTAGATAACACTAAGATACATTTTGTGTACTCCATCACAACAGTGTCTTCCCAGCACTGCTCTCTCCAACTCTCAATAGTGTTTCCACCGTTATTTTTCCGCATCAAGTCAACTCTTGCTACATTTTGGAACAAGACGTCTCTTGAAGTTAGACTTGGTCACACTAACAAACGGACCAGTGAAATGTGAAGCTAAACATTGCGTTTCTTTGTTGGGTAATTTCCGTAATGTTGTCAAATACAAAAAATCTAGGCCAGTCAGTGGTAAAAACAAGCACTTTGCCCTTAGGAATTACTTTGCAGCTTGTTTTGCTGCTGCGGCTCCCCCAATAATAGACCAATTTTAAAAAACTGTTGTCTCCATTAGTCACTTAGACAATAAAACATGGGAAACAGAGTCCAGGTGGAAAATGATTTCCTTTAATCTCGATGAGAGTGACTGCATTGTTTGTATAGATCTTAGTATAACTCAATAAAAAGAGATTAAAAATATATATATTATAGAATTTCACTGAGGTGTAAAACAAAACCCATTGATGACACAAACTTCTCAGTTCATGCTAAGATTCACTGCTGGACTCACAACTTGGGGACATAATTCAGATGTTTTTCTGTCCTTCCTGTCTTTCCTCTGATAGTGGAAGTCCAGAGGGTTGGTACATGTGTGCAGACAGTTCAAACGGAGGCTACGGTCAGACCACTGTCCTCCAGACACCTGTCATCTCCTCCACTGGGCCACAGTGCACCCTGATCTTCTGGTACCACATGAGTGGATTCACAGTGGGATCACTGCAAGTAAGAGGAGTAAAAATGCTGTATTCGACAGGGAGAATAAAACATCATGTCATATCATAAGATATATCATATAATATATAATATATCATATTATATGTCATATCATATAATATATCATTTCCGTCTATATTTGCAGGTGCTGTTAAAGTATGGAAACGCCACACATGAGGTTTGGTCTCAGACTGGTAACCAAGGCAACAAATGGCGACGAGGAGAAGTGTTTTTGGGGTTGTCAACCAACATCCAGGTCTGTAAAATACTTTGTTATTTAAGATACTTTAAAATGTGTTAAATATCCATATCCAAAGCAGTTAAATAGTTTATATTTTTGTACTCAGTAATGCCACATCAAATGTTTTTTGGTCCTCCATTGGGTGATGTTAGTTCTAAACAAAGACTTTCACTTATGTTTCTTGAGTTAATATCCTTTTTTTCAATACGGAGAAGCAAAAAAAATAAAGACTATTTTCAGTGACTTCCAAGATTATCAGGAAAACGAAGTAGTATTAGTATAGTAGTAAAAGTATTGCTCATATTGGCAGTGTTATCACCAGAAATATATCTATTGAATTAATTTATCTGATCTTCACAGACAATAATTGACATCAACACAGACTGTACAGATACAATGATACAAATATTGGAGGAAGGGACGATAATCTTCCTCCCAAATCCTATTATCTATCTTGTGTGCACTGCCACGTCTCTTTCTCCTTACTGAATATTCATCTTTAAATAAGTCCACAATATACATTATCCAGTGTGATCCTATTAAAGATCTTAAGAACTGAAAAGTTGTAGATATAGATGATTTGCTTAACTATCAAGGAAGCAACGGCTGCCTTTTAAATTTAAAAAGGAAAAAGAAAGGAAAAAAATATTGCATAATTAATCAAAGTTTCAAAACTAAGATATAATGCAAAATTGATACAACTGTACAATTGACAAAGAAGTTTCTGATTACAAGTTAAAATGCATTACGATAAAATCCCAAAAATGTCATAAATATTTGCTAATTAGAGTCCTTTTCAGATGATTTAGGAAAAAAGATTATGTAGATTTGGATTTAGTGGGTTGCACCACAGTGATGGTCCTCTGTGTTTTGGTTAATATTGATTAAGGGAAGTCTGACATACCAAAGATAAAAGCCCTTTGAGTATCTTTGGAAAATGAGGGACAAAATTCTGGAAAGCACTCAGGAAGTCATGAGTCGGGTGTACATAAATATACATGAATACACAAGTCTGGTATGTATTCATATTACAAGTTAAATTTGTATTTTTGAAGAGAGGAGCTGATGAGCCACAACTTTTAGCAAAGCTAATCACTCAAAAATTTCTTGATGAGTGGGACATGTGCTGGCCTGGCAGTATTACAGTACATAATAAAGTGATAAATTAAGCTGCAATAAAAGGTTGCAATTCTGTAAGATTAAGTTCGGGATACTTATGATACAATAGGTTTACAGAGTCGAGCCCTCTTAACATGATGTATATTTTAGTGTCATCATCACTTTAACAGTAATGGGCCTGTGATTGAGAATATTGACATTCACTTTGAAGGACAGCCTCATAGGTGATCAGTGTAATGGGCCTGGTTTCAGTTGCGGCAGGCTAAATTGGACATGCAGACTTGATGATCAATGAATTGATTGAGTCTAATTCAGGCTAATGACTCTTAACTTCTGAATGTGACAGTAATCAAAACTGCAATCCCTTTATGGTGTCTGCCTGCTCAGGTTATTCCAGGTCAGTGTGACCACACCGACAGAGGTCCTGTGTCATTGCACGGTAGTGGCCATCTCTTTGACCAAATACAACGGCCTTTGCACATTGTCACTGCTGCACATTAACCTTTGTCAGAGCAGACAGAGTAAGATCTGCGCTGACTGTACAATCTGCAGCCAAATGGCCTTTTCACACCGAGAAGCAATTAGACTCTTTTCCAAGTGCCCTTTTCCTCTTTTCTCTGAGACCTTCATCAGCTGACTGCAGAATAACATCAACCTGTTAGAAGAGCAGCTATCACCTCCTTTGTTTTAATGCCTTGTCTGATGATCTTAAAGGGACAATTTACTCCAAAATCCAATGTACATTTGTTTCAGTGTTAGTTGCTGAGTTTTTCAAACTTTGGTGCTTTGAGCACCACAAGCTGAGTGCTATCTAGTTCCATTATATTGGTGAAAAGGCAGACATCTCTACGGACAATATCTCCATCACTCGGCAACTCACACTAAAACAATATTTACTAATAAATAGCACTACAGATAGGAGAAAAAAAACTGTTTTTGAGAACTGTCCCTTAAACTATAAACCCTGGTGCCTAAAAATGTGATTATGTGCATATGCGATGGACAGGACTGAGGAATAATCCTAGGTTTGTTGTACTTTGTCAGGTGGTGTTCAGGGCAAAGCGCGGGATCAGCTACATGGGCGATTTGGTGATAGATGACGTCAGCTTCCTAGACTGCGCACCTCCACTTCCTTTAGACCAGCCGTGTACACCTGAGCAGTACGCCTGCGCTAACGGCCACTGCATCCCTCAGGACAACCTGTGTGACTTCATCAACCACTGCGGGGACAACTCTGACGAGGACCCCTACATCTGCAGTGAGGCCTCCTCTCATGTCTGACTGATGACACCAGGCCAAAGATTAATTCTCATGTAACTGGATTGATTTCTTCCTTTATTTCTGTCTTTCAGAGGGCTTCAGCGGGCGCTGCAGTTTCGAGTTTGACCTCTGTTCCTGGCGTCAGTGCCGACAGGATGACTTTGATTGGCTGATAAAAGCGGGCAGCACTCCTACAGTTGGCACTGGGCCATCAAATGACCACACCCTGAGAGACCCCTCAGGGCACTACCTCTACCTGGAGACCTCCTTCCCTCAGGCAGCCGGGGACGCCGCCTGCATATCAGGACCCGTCCTGAGCCACAGGAGCTCACAGTGCAAGGTGAGATTGAGGTCAAAGTGCAGAAGGCTGCAGTCAGGGAGCAGTGATTGGCTACACTAAATATTAAAGAATATTTCTGTCTCATTCTTCAAACAGCAGTATGATGCCTTTAACTTATATTTAACCACTTGACGAGCAAGATCAATATATTATGATTTATTTATGCATTGATGCTCCCTTGAGAATTAAAGTTCTACACAGAATATATGGCTGAAAATAAACACATACTGGTTACAGCAGTAAAAGTGAAATGGAAAGACTCATAAAAATCAGAATGGATGAAATAAGTTAAAGACACACTTAAAAAGTGTAATAAAATAATAGAAATCCTGTGGCTTCCCTGCCATGAATGCTAAATTTCTGTGAATCTAATCTAAAAGCTTCCTGCAGTTTGTTACGTTTAGAGGGATGAAAAAGTACAATTCCATTTGTCCTTGGTTGAATATTTTTACTGCATGCTGAAGGTACTGCATGCAAGTTTAATTTATGTTATATTATCTATTCATATATGTGGATATGTCTTGCTCAAATGACAAATGAGGCAGCAGGAAGACTGTTATGATCCGCTGCAAACCTTATAGATGCAATTTTTTTTTTCAGTCGGAAAATAAAACGTAAAGTTGACCAACTGAAAAAAAGCAGTTCTAAAGCTTACTAAAAGGCTTCCCTTTCTGACAGGGAGCTGAGGTAGTGACATTAATCTCTTCAAAGCCCAAAAGACTTCACTGACAAAAACAGTAATTTTACTTCACAGAACACAGAGTTGCTGGTCCACCGCCGCCTCAAAAGCTTCTTTGCATGTAACATCATACCGCTGGGCGCTGTCCAGATGGAGAGAGAGCGCTAGAGGAGAAGATTACCAACCAAATGCCTGTAATTTGTGCTGTTTACGCTGTTCCAATTGATCAGATTGGGAAAAAACAAGACCCACTTTAGCACTTTAAGTCCCAAAAACAGGAAGACATTATGGATAGTAGTTTAAAAAAAAAATCATCAGGTGTGATTCAAAAATCGCCAACTTCAGGCTGGAGGAGCAGAGTCAACTAATGACAAACATTAACATTGAAACGTGTCAAACATGCCTGGAGTTGGATGAAACTACAATGTGATGTGACAGCTTCTCTGAGTTTTTAACCACGATCCAAATATCTGGGAGCGGATCTAGTAGGTAGAGAAAAGTAGCTAAAGCAACGTGTTCAGAGTTGAAAATATATTTTAAAAAAAGACAATAATAAAATGCAAAATATGAAAGAAAATATAAAAGACAGTGATACGCAGACATTTACTCACCCAAAACTATCCACTATAAATACTTTTGGAAGTAATGTGTTGTCTGATGCAGTCTATTGCTTAGCCTCCAGCTCGGGGGTTAGAGAGATATAGCTAATTTGCAGGATCGATCCAACACAATTCTTAAGGAAGGCTTTGGCTCAGTCAAAATGCACATTAGGCGGGTTCAGGAGTTTATATGTTGCAGTGTCATCATGCAGAAACGTACGTCAGGTCATGGGGGAATTGTTTTACAAGAAAGAAAATAGCATTTTGATGCTAACACATACGAACTTAGACCAAAATTTAAATGTTTAGATTTTAATACAAAATGGACATTATTGGAAAGCTACAGAATGACACGAAAACCTTAAAAACATAAAAAATGGACCCAATCTTTGATATGTTGTATCTTGTTTGTTTCATCCAGACAAAAACTGGAGTGTAAAAACAAGTTAAGGTTCGAGGGCGGCTTATATGCTGGACCTTTAAACAAGCAATATATATGTTAATGTTTCCACCTGTGATCTTTGAGCTAAGCTAACCAGCTCTGGGCTGTAGCCTCATATTTAGAAGACAGATATAAGAAAATATCGATCTTCTCATCTAACTTTCAGTAAGACAGCAAATAAGTGTATTTCTCAAGATGTAATACTATTCCTTTAAGCTTGCAGTTGAAAATGCATTGCAGCCAAACAAGCTATTACAAACTGAGGGTATGTGCTTGTGCACTTGGTAGTGTGTGTGTGTGTGTGTGTGTGTGTGTGTGTGTGTGTGTGTGTGTCCTCCCAGCTGTCAGCCTGATGCTCTACTAGAAGCGATGTCTTGATTGACTGCTTGGTTTGCTCCGAGCATCGTGTCTGTCTTATTCCACTCCTGACCTGTCAATCAATCACGCAGTCAGCAAAAAGGCGCCAATTAAACTGAAGGGAGGGCTGTGCAGCGGAGGAAGTGAGAAGCAGAGAAGGACGGGGCAATCTCTCTCCTGAGATGGAGGGTGTAGCTGTGCTGCTGTAGCTCATGAACACGCCTCCATTTGTGGAGAAAACCTATAAAACATATCGCCACCTCAGTGCTGTGAGATGGAGTCACAATTTCTCTCCAAGCTTTAATAAAGACAAGGACTGGAAGGACAAAGTGCATTGATTTAGAGACAAGATTAATACTCAATTACCTTTGTATGCTCATACTGTAGGTTTTCTTCCATATTCTACTATGACAAGTAATAGTTATTATTAAGAAAGGAAAGTGAAAAAGATAATGGAGAAGAAAGTGATGTCAAAGTGCTAAAGAACATTTCAAATGCTTGTCACTTATATTATTGATTGGATTTTTCTTAAAATATGTAGCTACAAATCCAGTTCTCATGTTATATTTGTGTACTTTCTTGTAAAGTATCATTAACACCTGCACGCTTTGTACCTCACTACCTTATTTTGACACATTTCTTATTTTCCGTCTTTCATCCAGATGCGTTTTTATTTCCACATGTCTGGAGACGGCATCGGGACGCTCAGCGTGTTCAGGAAAAGCGAAGGGCATCTTCATCTCTTCCTTAACCTGACAGGAGATCAGGGCAACTACTGGCAGATGAGGGAGATCCAGCTGAGCCACGACAGAGACTTTCAGGTCATGTTTGAGGGAAAGGTGGGCCGAAGTCCAAAGGGTGACATCTGCCTGGATGACATCACTTTCTCTCCAGGGTGCCTGCTCGCCTCCTCAGCTAAAGAGGAGGGCAACACTCCTCCGCCCCCTGCAGGTAGACACTACCCTGTCATCCGTATTTTATAAGCTTTTTTTCCTGTTTCGACTGTGTTATTTTCAGGGACAAAGCTCTTTAGTATTATTAACAGGCCTTACATCTATCACATTTGTCTAAATTTGATTTGCTTTTATCCTATTGTTTCATTAAATCACCTTTCAAAATGTTTATTCCATTCTAGGGGACACAGTATCACTTTATGGTTGGTCAGTCCAATATTTTGCTTTATTTTGGACTGAAATACCTTTAGCAGTTTTAAGCAGCTTGCTATGAAATTTTGATCAGAAATTTATGATCCCCAATCAGCAATGACCCTGAGGTCTTTTCCTTTGACGTCAGCAAGACGATAACATTTTACATTTTAAGTGAAATGTTCATAGCTATTAGATAGATGTCGTTAAATTTGGTTAAACCATTCGTGTTTTTTGTATTATACATTTTTCTAAACCACAAATATGTTACGCTGCAGTGAATGTGTGGTTAGGTTTGAGCACAAGAACCACTCGCTTAGATTTAGGAAACAATCATGTTTTGGCTTAAAACACCCTCATTTGGTAGCTTGAAAGTCGCTGGACTTTTGAGAAATGGGTGATTGTTTGTGGGATAACAGGCTGTCAGAGAAATGGGCTTTTGGTTCCAATGGGACATTTTTGGGACTAATAGGACGTCAGAACTACGGCATGGCACCCGAAAAATGACTTTGTTAGCAATATCGTTGTGATTTTATGTAGCTCGAAGCATCCAGGTCTCACAGAGTCACTGAAATGGCTGTAGATCTATGTCATGTGTTCCTTATGCATTTTTTGAGGGGAGATTTTGTAAAATTTCTTGTTAGAGCTGGATCAGAAAGTGTTGATTTTTGCCAGTCTGTGAAACCCCATGAGCCCCAGTAGTTTTCACTGTCACTTGACAACAATGGTGATCTTTGACAACTTCAACGCAACATAAACTCAAGTACAAAATTTCATAGTAGCAGTTAAATTCAGTAGACAAAGACTGTGGTTCAACAAGGCACTGAAGAATTACAGTAAACAGCTTGGCCTGTTAGTAGTGGGGCAACAATAACAAGCCAATATATTTCTGCCAAGGACCAGAGCCATGTTAAAGGCCAGTGTGTAGCTGGAACATATTGGTTTTTATTATTGTTCCTGAAGGAACTGGCCAGTCAATTACAGCTTTTTAATTCCACTGTGACAAGGAGAGTGCTGGGATGGCCGTCTTTTTCTTTTGTTTAGTAAGTAACTGTGTCCCTTTAGGGCTGTTTTCCTATATGAGAAGATTTTACATGTTTAAAAAATAACTGACAGTGTGATAAAATGTGGCTGTGAAGCCCCGAGTGCCAAATTAGATTATTTTTCTGATGTAGGAAAGTTATTACATTACGAAAATGTAGATAATTGCCTGTTTGATGACTTTCACTGTGATAGTGTGCTCATATGAGCAATAAGAGAATTATTGGCAAAGATATGAGAACCTCATCTTCATTTGGCGGGAGAAAATTAGCAGTTTCAGAAATTGATGCAATATTTATAAGGACATCAAAATTACATTTGGTTTGTCCATAGGGTATGACCGACACGTGTGTCAGATCTCCTAGAAATTAAGGACATTGATCACATCTGTCAGTTGTTTCTGAGTGAACACGGAGCAACATCATATGAATATTAGGGTGTCAAACCTTTGAAAAACCTAAATTTCACACAGGGGCAGTGCGCTGATTATATATAAAAAATATACAAATCACATTCTTTGTTCAGCCGTTTATTAGCATGCTGTTTGTACCACGATAAATGTGGAATTAAATATGCAATAAAGATGCAGTTTTAATTTCACATGAAGCAAAAATTCTGAACATTTTCTGTTCACTGCTGTCGGAAATACTCGGAAACTTTTTGAAACATTTGCTAGGCGCCCTGAGGTCCCACACTGTTTGTCTCTGTCCGTCTCAGCACTGACAAAAGCAAACCCCTTCTGTGTATCCATGTATTAGAAGTTCCTCTGCATCCCTTTCTCCCTCTTTATGTGGACACCCTTTAAGAGACGAGAGAAAACAACAAGAGCTGATTTATTGCTATTGTTACCGTGGCTATAATTGGCCTATTAAATTTATTGCCTTTCTCTTGTATTGGATGTTGGGAAGAGGAGAGAGCGTCTGTGCTCAGAAAGGGATGAAACTGTGACGCTGTGTGGCCCCTCCAACTTGTCTTTTTGAGATGAGCTGGAGACAGCTTCTGTCCATCAGCAGAAGTGTGATGTGTAGGATTTTCCTCACAGCTGTCTCTTTCTCTTACTTGTTTCCCTGTCTCGCTGTCTCACTGCATTTGTCAGTATAAGTGCTTACAGTGAACAGTTAGACCCCCACAGGGTTAAAGTATTAATAGATAGCGGTAGAGAGCTCTGAAGTAGTGCGACCTCACTGAGATGCTAATGATGTTTTCATGCTTAATGCTGTTTTTAACATTTAGCATATCGCTAACAGTTTGTCATCTTTCTCTGCTGCTCTGCTTGATGCCTATACCGAAACTCAGGAGGTGCTGAAGAATGCTCGAATGATGTTTATGTCTTGAACAGCATGTCGACTCTGTTGGCTCCGAAAACAAAAAGTCTTATTACCAAGAAAAATGTTCTTAGATGTGTCTCTTGGTATTTTAGCCCTACAGATAGTTTCGACTTTCTTTGTCCCGGTTGAGATATCAGCATCCAAGATTTCTACTCAAACTTAAACATAGTCGACAGTGTTAGGCAAGTTACTCAGCAGAAAGTGTTATTAGTTACCATCAAAGTGTAAGTTACATTACTAGTTTCGTTACTCGTTAGACATTATATCTTTTGAATTGAGCTAGAATCCCATCCAGACTGACTAAAAGTGTTTCAACAGCACAAAGCTTTTATATACACGTACATATACTAGCTGAAGCAAAGGAGCTCTAAGTATCTGTCATAAGGAAAACAGCATGTAGAATTACGAGGTTCAGAAATACCAGAAAAGAAAAATATTGTGAAGGAGAAAGGGCAGATGAGGTGTTTTTTTCCCCCCTTTTTCAAAACATGACAGCATCATTTCCAGAACAAGTAATTTCAGAGCAAATAAAGCGGGATGGAAATAGAAATGGATGTGAGTCTGTGTGAGAGTAGAGGAGTACGAGGTATTTCTTGAAGGTTAAGACAGGGAGTAACACCGCTGCCCTGACAGTGAAATGAAGTTCATCCCACCATTAAGGGAGCCGGGCGGGAGAGGACTCTGCTCTCCTCAGCTGCTGCAGGCTGCAGAGAACGTGCAGTAATACTGATGAGACCAAAAACAGCAGGAACTGTAATTACATACTGAAGCGCCTCTGGGGCCTTTTCCAGCCACCGCTTCATTCTATAATACTATCACATTATATGATGGAGTGGGGAGGCACTGCATGCACCCTCATCATGTGTTTTTATATGGCTGGGAGCTTTATCTTGGCTTTAACAAGACATTGTAGAGTGCTTGCCAACAATTTGAACCTAATGTGTGCAAACTAAATGGAAAAATAAGATCATCAGCAGCAAACATTTTACCGCATGTGAAAAAATCACAGAGAATTCCAATTTAAAAGCTTGCTATTTTCTACCCGTCGCAGTTTATAAACTAGGCAAAAATGGAAACAGAGCAGAAAACTCTTCTCCTCCTTTTGAATGTGGCTCTTTCTGTAAATGTCCTTTCACATCTGAAGAAAGCTGGAAGGAACATTTACTGTACTCTCACCTACACTCAGTGGCCACTTTATTAGGTACAACTGCACAATCCAACTCAGTCCAAAGCAACAGCCCTGCCATAAATCTAACCCTTCAGAGCTCATAGTGTTCGGTTTCTATGCCTCTACACTGGTGATAGCCGTGGCCCGAGGCATTATGTTTTCATATTGTTTGTACATTTGTCCTTTACTTGTAAATGTGATATCTCAAGAACTCCTTATTTCTTCAAATTTGGCCCAACGTCCACTTGAACTCAAGAACATCTAACAAGATTGTTGTGGTCAAAGGTTAAAAGACCAAGATCACTATGACCTACATCAGATTTTCCTGACTGCAATATTTCAAGAACACCTAAAGGGAAGGACATTTTGGCACAAAGTGCCACTTTGACTCAATGAAATGACTAGACTTAGGTTGTCATAGGTCAAATGCAAAGGGCACTGTAACTACGAATCTGTCTTACTCTTGTGAACATGATATCACAAGTACACCTTGGAGCATCTTCCTCAGAATTTGCACAAACGTCCACTTGGACTCAATAATGACCTGATTGTAATTTCATGGTCAAAAGTAATAGATCGCGTTTTCTGTAGGCCAACCCGGAAGCTAACGTTGTCTGGTCTGTTGTATTTTTTCATTTGATTTTGGATCATTGCAGAAAATAAGCTCTGTGGTAAACAAACATTTATGACATTTCAGCAATTTTTACAAATAAAGACCACTTTTCAGATTTTTGAAGCCTAAATGTAATCGCCAGAGGGAAGAAAATCTATTGTTAGGATTATAAACGAACTACACTATAGTCACTTTGCCACCGCTTTAGCCTGTACAGTCATGTTCAATTCGGCTCAGCATAATAATAATAATAATAATAACTTTATTTATATGGCACCTTTAAAAACAGAATTTGCAAAGTGCTCTGACAAACTAAGCAAAGCGCAAATGGGCTACATAGACAGCAGTACAACAACAGAAAGCCAAACAGTCCTATTGAACACAAGCGAGAAGAAACAGGGGTAGATAGAGGACAAATAATGCAAGATGCAGGACATTTAAGTCATTAAACATAATACAAAGAAATAGACCAAAAACAACAACAAAAACAATGAAAGCAATAAAACAACAAATAAAAGGAAATAAAATAGATAAAACATAAAAGACAAAATAAATAAAAAAGATGACATATAAAAGCAAGTCTATAAAAATGGGTTTTGAGAAGTCAATTAAAAGAAGTCACTGTGATGACTTTCTGTTGTCTCATTTAGCCCCTTGTTTGCAGCTGCTTTTTTAAGACACACTGAAGCTTTAAAGTTTGCGAGCAGGGTATGTACTGACATATTTTATGCTGTAGAACAAAATGTGAAAGTCTCATAAGCTTGTATAAACCATAGACCTTATTTCAGGCTTCTCACCAAAATCCTTGTCAAAAAACCAGTTGGCTTTGAGATGAGAGAACTGGAAGTGCTGAAATGCTAAATATTTTCTGGTTTTAGATCTCATTCCTGGGGTTCTCTGTTCTCCTTGAAGATAAATCATATGTTTACGACTGAGGTCATGGATAAAGATGGTGTTGTACTGGACTGCAATAAATTCGGGGGTGTTTTTTTGCCTTCTATTCATATAAATGAGGCAGGCAAAATATTAAAAACACCTCCAGATATAATGCAGTCCAACACAACTTCACCACAATTTATTCAATGTTCAAAAATTAACACCTCTGTAACTGTGTAAAAAAATCAGTCATTGTTACATTTTTACAACAGATAAATGATAAAAAAAATAAATTCATTTCGACAGCTGTAAATTAGACTAGGCACATTATTTGGACTGTTTTTTAATGCACCAGGACAAAGAAAAGGAGGGAACCGGATAATGATGAAGATACAGTTTCATTTATAACTTATTAAAAGTAAAGAAAAGGTAGCTAGATAAAATATATAAATTAAATGGAACTAAAACACATGAGATATCATTAAAAAGTTGATCTGGGGCAACATCTTTGCACCAGGGGGCAGTATGCCACTCAGGGTGACTGACGGACTCACTGTCAATGTGGACAGCGGGTCCCTGGTGTGAAGCTCACATTGCACACAGCAATGCAATAACCATGTAACAAGATATGCACTGGATGTAATCAGGGCTAATGAGTACATTCAGAGAGTAACAGGTGGAGAACTTCAGGCTGCTCTGGGAAAAGTGGCATATTTTTAGTTTCAACCATTAACTTTAAAATTAGACCACCTGCAGCTTCAATAAGCTCCACATCAGGTGGTGAGGCAGCCCCGCATCACAGCGGGGCGCCGTGGCTTCCTGTGCGCCTTTGTTGGGACACATTGCTTCTGGTCTTATGCATGTGAAGAGGAACAAAGGATTAGGAGGGGACTTATACCCCTTTCTCCTCTTTACTTACAGGGACCACCCCTCTTCATCACGCCTCATCTCCCTTTCAAAACCCAAGCAGTGACCCCGCTGGAATGCCTGGCACCAAAAGAGGCAGATTACAGTCTCCTGCAGCACTGTTACCCCATGATACACTGATTTGAGTTTATAGCCCCATGCCTCCCTGTGTTCTTAAGCTCCTTAAAGAGACCCTGATGCTGCATGCAGATGGTCTCAACACTCGAGTTGACTTCTTATGCCCTGAAGTTAATACTATACTCCTGTGGTGCTGTTAAATCTAGTGAAGCACCCAGTAGATAGGGGGGAAAAAAAGTTGTTTTCTTGCACTCCAATTCTTAAACGAATAGCTTTACATTTTGGGAACTGTGCTTGGCAAGACTTGGATGAGAAGATTAATACCACTAAAAATGAAGTTGCAGCCACCGTATGTTTAGTTTAGCTTAGCATAAAGACTCGTAACAGGGAAAGCACCAACCAGCGCTTGCTTTACCCTCCTGCAACCCTGCGTCCTCATGAGGATATTACATTTTAGATTTGCTGCATCTTATACTTCATTCTGCTTAACTTACAGTACATGAATCTATGTAAAAACAAGGTGGCAGCCTCTGCTAAGTCAGTGTACAGCCGATCTCAACACAGAAGTGGACAAAGTACAAAACCTGATCAAATATTGTGGTTGAAAATTTGATATATCCTCAGCGAAGTTTGTTTGATAAACTGTGCAGATTTGCCCAATTTTAGCAATAGTGACAAATTAAAACACTTAATTCGGAGGTACTTTTTTAAGGACATTGGGACTTTATTATTGTAGCATTTCACACAGGCCAGTCAGGTAACAGATTGTTAGGAGAGACGAAAGTAACATTCCTAGATTTAAGTATGGAGCAGGACAAAGTCATCCAGAGTTACAAAACAACAAATCAAAAGGCTTTTACATTTATTGCATCGTTTACAATTTACACAGCCGTGTTCAGACATTGAAACGAAACATTTTGAGTAGTTTTACCCTTGAACATTGAACCCTAATCTACAGAGTTACAAAACATTGAACAAATTTTTCATTTGTGTTTTTGAACAAAAATTTGCAGTTACTGAAATTTAAGTTTTATACTTTATCACACACTTATGACTATTAAAATTAAACCTTAAGTCTTTATATGAGGACATCATTTCTTTCAAAAACAACTCACTGTTCAAAGACAGCACTTAGATTTTCATACTTATCATGTCCCACTTATTTTAAATAACTAGGAGAAATTCAAAATGTACACCAAACAAAAGCCGGGGCCTCAGGAGGTTAAATATAAGAACAGGCAGAGCTACAGACCAGGAGACAAACACAAGTCTGACTGCTGTTTTGTGTGTGTGTTATTTATTTCCAGGCTCCTGTCCGTCAGGTTTCCTGCCTTGTGAAAATGGTCAGTGTTTCACTCCGGGGCAGAGCTGTGACTTCACAGATGACTGTGGCGACAGCACTGATGAAAAGGATTGTGGGACTTCCTGCTCCTTCGAGAACGGGCGCTGTGGCTGGAAGAGCTCCCTGGCCGATAATTTTGATTGGACATTGGGCACCGGGTCTGTGAATAGCATACGGCCTCCATACGATCACACAGTGATGGATGAAAGTGGTATGTGTTCACGATTTTCTTTCATGTATTTTATGCATGGTTCATTCAAAGTTTTGAGTTTTGTTCACTTTAAGTTTCTCATTAAAATTAAGTATCTTACTGTTCTAGCCTCCTCTTTGAATTACCATTGTATAATTGAACAAGTGCACCTTCACTTCTGGGTGGTTTCGTATAATTGGAGTGCACGAAACTGAGCTGACTTTCAAATTTCCACCTGTTCAACCCAAAATGCTGCGGTCGCTTTCCACAATGTTTTATTCATGACAAAATCAATGAGCTCCTTCCCCGGTATGTGAATGTACAGCAGCTGAGTCTTTAGGTGATTGATGCAGGGCTGTATTCCCATTATACAGTGTGCATGGTAAACAGAGATACACATGAATTAATAAACACATATGTGCATTTGCACACACAACTTACAGAAGTTTTTTGAGCATCTTTAAGTTAAAGCAACAATTCTGACACAGTTGGTGTCAGCAGATGGGTTTCCATTTACCTGCTTTTATGTGCATTTTCAATTTGTGCATCAAATGTAATCTGAGTTGAAATGCCAAAAAATTAGGAAAAAAAACCCCCTAAAAACGTTTTTACGCTTGGGAGAGATGAATAAGTTGGGCCATCCAGGGTCCCCACAGATCCTTAGAAAGTATTACAAATGCAAAGACATTGAATGGAGGATTTTATTCATCTTTTTTTGATATTGCATTGTAAAATCTGTTCTATTCTATTTTTTGTATTAAGTATTTAATAAATTCCTTTTCTTCAACTCACCTTGATGGGAATCCAAGCAATGGAAGCAGAGTGAAAAACACAAAATTGGAAAGAAAAAAATACCACGAAAGCAGATATTTTCTTCTTCTGCTGGTAAACCAAATAGATACTTTTATGATAATATAATATGTTCAGATTCATGAATTATTGAAGATAATTGAACTTTTTCACTGGTCATGTTTTTTTATGTTACAGTGAACATTTGAGCAAAATAAAATTGCCCTTCTTCAATTTTAATTATTCTAAAATTAACCTTAAACTTCATTCTGAGTGGCATTAAAAAACGTCTTAAATCTAACATGAAGGATGCACTACCTTTGCTCTTGTATTCAGCCATCTTCCCACATTTTCTCCTTTCTTTATGAGCTTGACTTGCATGAGAAACTTGAGAGTGGTCTCAGGGTGTAGAAAGGCAGTGAGATATTAAGAGATGTGTCAGAGATTACTCTGCGAGCCCTCGCCCTCACTCCCCAGCCACACCGCTCCTGACCTTGCTGTAATTTGTCACTGGCTGCAGGAGCTGCTCATACAGAGATAGTCATCAATTCCTCTCTGCTTTGTCTCCCTTGTCGCTGCCCTTCTCCTCCATCACGTCTCTTCTTTCTTCTCTCGTTAGGTCATTTCGTCTTCCTGGAAGCTACTCCAGTGGGACTCAAAGGTGATAAGGCACATATCAGAAGCTCTTTTTGGAAAGAGTCGAGCGCCATCTGCAAGCTCTCCTTCTGGTACTACATTTCCCACAAGGCCTCGGGAACAATCCGCCTGCTGATCAAGGTAAACCATCTGCAGGAGTGTGTTTTGACTGTTTGCACACAATCAAGACAATTATGCCAGTTTGTGATAGTTTATAAGACGAACCCTCCAAATCCATCGCTTTTTATCAAGTGTGGTTACCATGATTACACTCAGTCAAATATAAAGCCTGTTTACATTAAATGATATAAATGTAGACAGTATTCACATCATCTTAAGGCTAAGTCAAGTGCTGTCAGTAATTCGGTGCAGCTGTCAATCTCTCTGCCAGGTTTCAGATCTGTGGGGGGGCTGAAGTGAGTCATGGGGGTCGTAGTCACCCCTCGGCCCAGAGCAGCCCCACCCCACCATCTGGGCACACACCAGCCCTGCCAGTTCTCAAGGCTCTTGCTCAGTTCTTGCTTGTTAGGCATTCAGCCATCTAGTTTGTGTATGCATGGTTGACTTTCAGGGATTAAGATTTCTGCTTGCAGCTTTTCTGCCATTGAAATTCTGTTGTGATTTACTGTGCCTCCAACCTGTGTAGTCTCAACTTCATTTAACTTTGCACAGGTACAACTCAAAGTCAAGGTGCAGGAGTCGTGCATGAGTAGATTCATCCTGTAGTGTGTGTGATTGTGCAGGTTTTTCTCACCTACTTATGTATGCACAGCACGTGCTTGATGTTAGTGTGTCCTTGTTTGCGCCGCAGAAGCTGTTTTATGCAATTTGCAAAAACACGTCAGCAAGTTATCATGTAAATTTGGGTTATTTTTTTCTTCAAACACCAAGAGGTTGTAGCCCGTCTTGAAAAATTTGCATCTCATTCATCGCTCTTGCAAAAAATGGTACTGGTACCGTCTTATGCTGCAGCAGCAAAGTGAGGAAACAGAGCTTATGATGTGATTGTTTTAGGAGAGAAAATCAAACTTATTCAGCAGGTAAAAGCTCAGCAGAACTTTAAACTAAACTGTCTTACAGATTAAGAAAGTCTACAATTGCTGCAAAAAGAGCAGTTTATTTAATTTATTAAATTAACTAGCCAACACACTTTATTTTTATAGTAGTAGTAGTAGTAGTAGTGTACTATATACCCTTTGTTAAACACCATAATGTTGGAGCGCAGATCATACTCTGAACTCTGACTGAGCAGCAAAACATCGGATGCAGTGAAAGTGAAAGTGAAACTTAACCGTCCATTGCGCTGGCTCTAAAAGTTTGCTTTCACTTCTCGCCTCTCTACAGCTGTTTCTCTTGTCATCTGATCTGATCAGCTCTGACTGGATTGACAGATCAATTAAATACACACCTACTCAAACTCCTCAAACTGCTGCTGAGGAAAAACCAAAACTCACACCGATGACTGCAGAAAACCGCCCCATCTCCCTACCCTGGTGTTTTTGCGTTTCCTTAAAATGAGCAGTTAATATCTACATATTGAGCTGATCCTCTTCCGCTGCAATAACCCCTAACAGACAAACCAAACACTGGCTCTGAATTGGGCCATTTACGTTTTTATGTTTTTTTGCGTTGGCCACTGAGTTCTCCTACACGCTTGGCACACAGGAGATGTTTCAGATCCGCAACCTCAATGCTATGAAAGTGTGAAATCATGACCTGTTTTTTGAGATTTATGTTTTTAATTGGAGCCAATGGGGTCTGACAGTACTGAGAAGAGTAAAGTTTTAGTGCTTGTCTTAATGTGGGGGCTGTTGACCACAAAAGAAATACAGACTGTCGACAGACTTATTTATTAAATGTTCTGACTGTACAGTAAATTTAAAGTATCTCCATGTGGTGTTCTTTTCACCACTCAAATACTTAATCCGGCACCTGTGCATGATCTTATATTTATTGATGCTGCTTTGAATGAAAATGATCATACTCTCCAACCCCACTACTGCATGCTATTGATTGCATATTAAAGTCTGGTGCAGATGGGATCACGCCGCTCTTAGAAATTCAAATCGTGGGAGTTTTTCAGTCGAGCCCACTTGCTATTAGATTGATTGTGTGACTCTTGTGAGGGGCAGAAGATGATGAATGCACTATTTTACATGTCCTCTATGTTTGCATATGGATGAAAAATGTAAAATCTGGCCTTTTAAGGTAGGTTAGCTCTTGAAATGAAAATGAGGCGGCTGAATACCTTATGCACAGACACAGAGAGAAGGCTGTGTGTCCAGAAGGTCAGGGTGTAAGATTTTAGACATTGACTGTGTAGTGTGCTTATTGCCCTAATTGTGTGTAGTGTGTGCGTGTGTGTTTGTGTGTGTGTGTGTAAGAGAGAAGGAGAACCAATATCTCAGCTCAGCTTTATGTCCCTACAGTCTCCAATGACACATAAATGGTGTTAAGTGCATGTGTGACCGGGTTCAAAGACATTAGCACTTACAGATTATTGCTTTGTGCTATAATTTACAACATTATAGCGTTTTCATAGCCTCTGTGGTGCCTGGAGTCAAAGCAGCCACATAAAGACAAACATGAACACACTTTTGCACAAGCATGACCACAAACACACATGCTGCAAACATCAGAGTGTGGATACAGTGCGAGCCATCTTTAAAGGTTGATTGAAGAACAAAGGCAGTTATGGTAATGACGCTGGAGACTTCAATGGGCAGAGACACAGAGTGGGAGGGAGGGGATTATATTTACCTGGCAAGTGTTTTCCTCTGTGAAGTCTCACAAGGGGCTCAACAGCGCTGTCTATTTATATCACCGAGCCTGTGAACTGCTCGAGGCGTCATTCATCACACTGATAACTGTCCTCAGCAGTGAGTGGACTAGACATGGCAGGGTCTCCGAGTGAACCGGGAGGGTGGTGCAGCAGAAACCGCTGTGTGTGGTGTCTGCACGCGGCCTGATAATGATATGTCATCTTGATGTATGCATCTAATATGCAACGCAGCATGTGATACAGGGAGATGCACCAGATATTTAGAGAGGAGAGTTACTCCCCAAAAACAGAGACAGAGGCATAATTTCAGTTTTATGCTTTGGATTTTGCATTATGGTATTATCAGGAGCAGACAGAGGTGTCAGGTACAAACAGCTCTGACTGCTCCTGCTGATTGTTTTAAAATAAAACAGAAAGGTTGAAACCAAAACTATGTCTCTGTCTTTTTAGTAACTCTTCTGTTACACATGTAGCGATATCTGCCACAAAGGTTTGGACTTGGTCAAAATGTTTGTTGGAACTCTTAAATGCAAGTCTTTTCAATATGCACAATTTGAGGGCTTATAGAAACACGCCTAGCGTAAAGTCTTTGCAGGTACTGTCCCCAGTAGTTTAAATGGCGGACTGTGGTACAACGAAGTAACTGTGGAGAACAAATGCAGGGTGACCTGTGTTGTTTGTGGTTCTGAGGAAAACAGAAAGTAATCCAGTTGTCTTTGCGACAGCGGGGCCGACTATTTTTGAGCAATACATGCTAACTTTTTTTTAAAAAAGAAATATTTTCCCTTTTCTGCAAAAAATATACCACTTTGCTTTTCAGAAGTTGTATATTTTCCATAGTATTTTGTGAGGGCAGGCTGTTTGTTTGCCTTACTGACAAATCCATTTAGAATCATCATGCTGCTTTGATGATTGAGAGAAATTCCTAAAAATGAAGTTAAGTTAAGTTAAAATGAAGCTAAATATTCTGCCATTTACTCACTTATATAGTTGAATATGGTGGAATGGGTTCAAATGTGGCCGGTCATTATGGTGAGCCAAACATCTGCCAGTCAGCCAAAGAAAAGATGTTCTACCCAAGTAAAAGATAGCATGACAAAGATAATCATTTGAACGGGTGCATGATTCAAAGCACAGTTGTATAGCGGCTCTATCATGCAAACAATATACTGATAAATCGGTGCTGTAACATTCCTTAACTATGCAGGGATTGAGAAAAAAATGTGGATTCACTGTGAATTGAAGGTGAGCTAACAGAGAAACAGCTGCCAGCGTTTTCATACAATGAAAAAGCCATGAATACAAATTGGATTTCAGCTTAGTGGAACATTCAGTATATTGTAAAGACACGGGGGATTCGAAATTTTCCAATAAAATAAGCATTTTATTGTGATTGCAACTTTCTTTGTTCTTTTTTTTTGCCCTCTCGACTGTCACCGGGGGGATAATAAAATGAAATTATGCAAATGTTTATCCGCTCTTCACTTTGAGCAAACTGACTTTGTGGTTGCATTGCCTTGACTGCAAGCGCGGGAAATGAATCTTCAAATTGATCCAATAAACGCCTTGACTGATACGCCACAAAGACGTCAAGTGTTAGCTAGACATGCCAGCATCACACACTTGTCAGTCGCTCTGAGGCTGCTTTTATGGTTTGAGCTGGTACTCAATGACATAAATCTGGATAAGTCCTGCTGTAACGCCGCCTATTAATCTATGCTTTACTCTCACAGTAACAAGATTATTTCAAGCCAGGGCTCTGCTGGCGTAGAGCAGAGGAGACAGCCTGTGCATGCCTCACCCAAGGGTGCATTTTAATAGGCTTTCAAACTGCAGAGTAGGATGTGACATTGCTTGTCCTCTGGTTTTGAGTACATTAGACCAGGTCTCTTTTACCGCAGTCCAGCCACATCTTGAGACTTCAAGTGCAATACTTTTGAATTCTCACAAAACAAGATAATATACTGTGTATTGTGTTTACCTGCTCACTTGCAGTGTCCAAAAAGTCTTTCAGACTAATTCTCATCCTGAAACTGTCCTAAAACTGAATTAACGATGTGATGTTATAGACCTGCAGTAACTCTGTCACCTTTGAAAAAGACCAGAGGACAAGGAAGCTGTTATGAATAATTACACAGCTATACCATCATAATATTATACTCATGAAGTCAAGGAGGATGGGTAGTTAAATCTGTACTTTCCTCTATTAAACACTGTGTGGTTTAACCAGGCAGAAGCTTCTCCGTATTGACCTGCAGGTGAGGTAGATTTTAACAACCACTCTGATCACCTCAAGCGAGAAACAAGATAGAAAGTTTGTGTGTTTCCACAAAAAACACGTAGTTTAGAAGCAAGTCGCAATAAAGCTCCTTCAATCTATACTACCTCCTCTCGACTGGCCAACAGTGAGCTGTCAGGTTGCTCACAGAAGCATGTGACACATGAGGCTTGCTTTGGGTTGAAATGTAAAGGATAAGGCTGGAAATATTTTGCATTCTTCTTATTGTCAACAAATCCCATAATAAGATAAGACAAGACAAGATTAGATAGAACAAGATAAGATAATATTTAATTTGTCACACAGTGGGGAAATTTGCATTATAACAGCAGCAAAGGAATATCAAAACAAGATATTTACAAGATAAATAAACCAAAAAGAACAAAATAAATTACACAAACAAGACGCAAAAACTCAACAGTTAAAAAATTATTTACACTGATTGCACATGGATAATTGCACATTGTGAAAACTGCACATTATGATATTGAAGTTGCACAGATCTAAGTTCATATATTTTGTGGGTTTTTTTCATTTTCATGGGATTTGTTGACAGTAAGAAAATTATTGAATCACCAACTTCATCAGCCAAATGCATTTTCATGATTGGTACGCTTTATTTCATGCTTTTACATCCAAGTTATGTTGACTGTAGCCAGTGCTGCAGTAGGACCAGCCCATACCACAAAATTTGATTTCAGTCTGATACCAAGTAATACATGGCCAGAATTGCCAGATGCTTTTTATTATTAAATTCAACTTATGTACCTTTATGATTTATTAGGTGAATTATCAGTCTGCTATCAGCCCATGACGAACATTCATAGTTTGAAAATGTACCATTAACCAATGCTGAAGATCAGATTTGACTAAAATATTAATTTCACATCTGTATATCTGGATATTTCTTGCCTGAGCCTCCCTGAAAATCTCTTTTTCTGTTGCAGCTCCAAGACCATTTTCAATGCAATTATGTATCAGATTGAACTAGTCAGGGTGCTGCGCTTGCCTGACATATATGTAGTTTGAGTCATTTCTAGCAGTGCAGAAGCAAAGAGTGCATGCACTAAATGAGTTAATAACAACAGAGGATTGTTTACACTGACAGCTTTACTCTGAAATACAAATGGGTGCAACTTGGGAGAGAAACTTTTTGATGTTGATCATATTGACACTAGAACTGATCTGAAAAATGATGATTGTAGTATCGATATTTAGGCATTTATGCACCCTTCCCTATGCTGTTTGCAGATAAATCTTTCTTTATTTCTGTTTATCCGTCTTTGAAAAAGAATTTGTCTTGAATGTACTTTTGTTAAAATGTAATGAAGGACATAGAGAACAGTTAACTTGAACAATTTCTGCTGCTGTACTGGCTCTTGATATTATTATAACTTTAATGCGACATGATATGACTCTGTAAATGTCTCATTCATGCTCTTGACACGCCATTAAAAACTGGCGGTGAGATGCTGGCTCGTAACAACACACATCCGTTAAACCCCCTTCAAAGTGACATTCGTTGTTTCAAAGCTGTATTAGTCATGATGTAGTGCCTGGCTTGTACCATGGGAAAAGACAGAGAGGACTTACAGAGGAATAACCATCGGTCTGTCTTCTAATATGTTCCATATGTGGCATGAGAGAAAACTATTACCATAACTCAGGCTGAGCACGGTCTCTTTCTGAATAGCAGGTCTCAAGGCAGGGGAACTTATTACTGCAGTGTTATGCTAATGAGACTTTAATGACTCCTCTTAGATGATATTCACTGTTTCTCAGCAGTCTGCCCATTAGATAATTTCTGCTCATTTTAACTTCTTCATTCTTGACTTCTGATTCAATGATTCTCCAAGTTTCACGTATATGTTTCTGATAATAGTCACTGCCGTAGCTTTGAGTCCACGGCGAGGCTTTGTGAAATGATTAAAGTCAAACCCAGAAATGCCACCACATCATCACCCTTTGTCAACGCTGCTCTTCTCCACAGACGGAGAACGATTTGTGGGAGGCATGGAACAAAACGGGGCATCAAGGGAATAAGTGGAACCGAGTGGAGATCCCTCTGAGGAAGCTGAGGGATTTTGAGGTGATATTCGAGGGGATCCGCTCGAGGGATGTGAGTGGAGGAGCAGCGCTGGATGACCTGGAGTTCATAGACTGCGCCCCAAGTAAGTGATACGAACAGGACACACATTTTGGAAGCAGTATGTAAGAATGAACCAAAATAAAAAATAAAATTAAACATTAATATAAATAAAACTGCGGAGTCGCATTTGCACACGAAACAAGACCATTACCTACAAAAACATACCCCAAAAACTAAAATACCCTACTAATCTTTCTCATCTAATCTCTCTTTGTGTCTATTTATTCCTTTTCAAATAACTCTAGAATAACTTTGCAATGAACACCAGACTGAGACTAGAATCATTCAACAGTGTAAATAATTGTGCAAAAATAACTTACAGATTCAACAGAAATAAGTGTTAAAGGGGATTCATAATGCTCATTTTCAGGTTCATGTCTGTCTTTCTATAGGAACCTGTTAACATGCATTTAATGTTCAAAAACACCTAATTGTCCTCATACCGTCTGTGCTGGAACACCTCTGTTATGTCTCAGCATTTCTGCATCGTCATCGCAGCAAGGGAGTGACTGTAATGGAAAAAAAGCAGAACTTTCTACAGTGAAATATCACTGATAAAGATAAAAGATTAAAGAGATTAAAGATTAAATTAAACCAAAATCTTCACAACTGGATGTTAATATGATCCAAAATCAAGGAGAAATTAACATCATCAGCAAGAAAGATTACATGTTACCTGGACATTAGCATGTAGCTACATGTAGCGGCGTGTTGGCTATGGATTGTAGATGTCTACAATTCTACAATTCTACAATTTCATTTAGCAGACGCTTTTATCCAAAGCGACGTACAACAATGTTTGTATGTATGTAACAATGTATGTCTGTAGTAACTTACCTGAAGCAGATGGCCACATGAAGGAATTTGTCACGAGACATCAGCTTGTAGCCAAAGTAGTGCAAAAAAAGGAAACAGAGCGTTAGATGACATAATCAATACCTCTCTAGTGCAATAAGTATTGAGTTAAAGCCAGCAGGTGTTTAGCCTAGCTTAGCATAAAGACTTGACACTCAGGGAAACAGTTAGCCTAGCTCTGTCTGAAAGTCAAAACATAAATGCTGCACTAAGCTAACCAAACTGTCAGCTCTAGCCTCATACTTTGTTTACAGATATTTGACTGGTATCAAGCTTTTAATTTAGCTCTCAGCAGAAAAAGCACATAAGTGCGTTTAGCAAAAAGTCAGTTGCTGTGATTCAATCACAATTAAGTCTAATTTTCAAAATGGAAACTACTCAGCTGCCTAAAAAAGCTGAACTCAAGCTGCAAATTGAAGAGGTAATAATGCAAGTAATGCAATTACTAATAGCATACTGCCTTGTTTGCTGCTTTGCTTTGTTTTAATGAAGTGTTTCACCCTTTTAACTTAAAAAAAAAACAACTTTGCAGCAGTTTCATCTGTGTATGAAGTGTCAAAAGTGCAAGTAGGTGGGCAGAGGAGATAGGAAATGTCTTGAAATGTCATTGTTGCAAAATGGTGCACTGGAGTGGAAAGTTTATGTAAAGCCAAAATCTCACCACCTGGCAAAGTAATCACAGGCTCTACGGTATTCAGCAAACCTCTGCACATTTATATGAAGGGTGCTTTGTGCAGAGTGGCAGTAACTAACTTTTTGCTTCTTTAATTTAAAAGTATTTTACTAAACTTTTTAAAGTTTGAGAAGCATACTCATATTCATTCAGACTGTTATTAACTCATTTCTTGTCAGTCAGCGTTTCATACTAGTCAGTCTATATCTATTTTATGCTTAAAAGTCATGAAGACATCTTCAAACTTGTCTTTGAAGATTACTGAACTTGCAAATTGACTCTGTCTTTGCGAATGAAAGAATAAAATGTCAAAAGTACACTAACGCTTGATGTACTACACTCAGTCCAAGGGTTCATTATTTATTAAGCTGGTTTACCTGAATAAGTAATCATAGCAGTAAGATTGTCTTTGAAAATTAATCAGAACTTTGAAAGGATTTCACACTTTATTACATAATGTGAACTAAATCCCACTCTCTCTTGCTCTCCTCTGTCCCTCTTTTATCAAAGTGTATTTCCAATAATCTTCACAAGCAAGATTTACATACACTGTGAAATTATTTTATGATCTTTTCAACTGATAGTTTGGGGTATGAAATTGATTCTGCCACTGCCGCACTCAGTATATGCACAGAGAAAGAGAGAGTGTCTTAGAGGGGGAGATTTTTCCGTTTGATGACAGTTGCAGACAGACACTGTTTGATGTTTATGTCCGAGACAGATGTTAAACATTAACAAGGACTTGGCACAAGGCTGGACACCATGTGGGATGTTTCCCAGCTCTGCCAAGGTTCTCTGCAGCACAAAAACACAAACACACTTATGCTCAGAGACATAAACACTGACCTACAGACTAACTGGGATCAAACAGACTGAGAGGGTGCATGCAAGGACCTAACTCTCTGTCCAAAACACCTGGAGACTTACAAAGACCCTCCATCACCTTTAAAAGGGACCTATTATACTTTTCCTTATGTTCTTTTAAAATTATGTCATGGTGTGGTATATCCATGTTAAATGTTTCAAATAATGTAAATAATTATCAAATGCAATTATGAAGCCGACATTGCAACATGTGGCTACATGCTAACATCAGGAAAACATATAATCTTTGTTGCTGATGTTAATTTCTTCACTATTTCAGATCATACTCCTGCTGGAAAATGTTTGGTTGTGTTTAGAAACTTTTCTTTCTCTTCTATGAGTGGCAGTGGGGGATGACAGGGGGGTGTTGGGGGTTTATCTGGTCAGAGCTGATCAGAGACACAGATGAGAGAGGCAGCTGCTGCAGAGGCGAGTGAAAGCAAACTTTTAGACACAGCACAATGAACGGTTAAATGTCACTTTCACCGTGCATAGTGTTTCACTAGTGCTTGCTGGTCCAGCTGCAAAAATAAAAAATCAATGCGTGGTGGCAGATGTTGGCAGATGTTTTTATTGTGGCAGGTTGCCACAAATAAATGAATGTGTGTGAAACCCTGGGAAACATGTAATCGTGGTTGTATGTGTAACAAGTTTCGTTTGGATTTTGGATCATGCTCCTGCTGGAACATTACCAGTTGTGTTCCTAAGCTTTTATTGGTATTTCTAAAATCAACCTTCTTGATCTTCATTATTGTTAAATTCTCCTTGATTTTGGATCATATATTAATGCTGAAGTATTTCTGATTTTGAAGATTTTGGTTTATTGGTGATCTTTTTTGGTTGAAACTGCCACTATACTCCAATGCAGCTGTCACCTGGTAGCAATAATAGTGCAGACAGGCCGAGCCAGGCAGACAGGCACTAAAACGGCGCATTTCATACAGAGAATGAATACAGGTATATTCAGGCAGACAGTATGAGGAAAATAAACGGTTTTTTTTTTACATTAAAACATGTAAACATGCGTTAGTAGAAACCCAAAATACAGGTATGATCCTAAAAAATGAGCACAGAAGGTCCCCTTTAAATGCATGCTAAAATGAATTTTTGGTTTGTTCTGTGATGGCATTAATCCAGCTTAACGCCTGGAAAGACGTTCATGTCTTTGATCATTACAGTCATCATTCACTCTCTCTGCCTTTGAAACATAAAAGCACACACACATCTCCACACACACGGACATACTGTAATAAAGTTATAAGTGTGTCTGCTCTGCTCCACCTGATCTTTTTCCCCTTCTCTCTGTTCCGTCTCAAACGAGACGGAGGTGGAGGAGGGAGGCTTTGATTTCCCTGACAGGCCTTTGTCTGCTTTTGTTTACTGTCTCCTCCGCCACTCGTGTCCTTTGGTGCAGAGAACAGGAAGTTTTAATAAGACACAGTTGTTCATTGTAGCATTTTCCCCTGATGCTAGATTTGATTCATCTGATTGGAAAAAGGAGAGATAGTTTCCTGGTTAGTTGGTCGATCCTAAAAAAGCTAAACTAAGATTACCTGATGTAGAATGTAAAACATGAATGATAGTTGTTTCTCTCTCTTATCTGTTCCTATGTCTGTGTGTGTCTTTAGATGTGGTGGAGACAGTCAGTTGCCCTGCAGTCACAGACTTTGTGTGTCACAGTGGTCACTGCATTGAGTCCCACCTGGTCTGCGACAACAAGGCCGACTGTGCCGATAAGTCTGATGAGATAGACTGTGGTGAGTAGAAATGGGAAATAGGTTTTTTTGGGGGGGAATTGGTAGTGAATTCATTCTGTTGTAGTGCAGAAAAACAACTCTCAGCCCAGGCTTCTCACTGTTTTTATTTCCATCTTACTCTCTCTCATAGAGGATATAGTCCACTTGCCGGGCGCTTGTAATTTCAACATGGATGAAAACCACTGGGAAGACACCTGCCACCTTTCACAGGATGCTGATGATGACTTTGATTGGAGGATTGGCCATCAGAGTGAGACACCAGGAGCTGGACCTCAGGCTGACCACAGTCCTGGTCTGTATCACCCAGCTGCTAACTCTTTCTCTGTCCCTATTTTATACAATGAGTCCATAACAACAATAAACTCGACCTTGACACCCTGACAGGTTCTGTCTGGCCGTGTTATCAGCTGAAGCGGTCCAACGATGTATCATGTGCATACGAAAGGTTCCTTTTGACGTTGCACTCTTACACCAAAAGCACTGACAAAGCAGCGCTATTTTACAAGTTTGCAATGACAACCTGAAAACATAATGCCTCCTGCTACAGCCGTCATCGGTGAAGAGGCACTAAAAAAAATCTCAAAATTGAGAAATGTTTTTTTTTTTTTGCATGTAACACAAAAATGTAGCATGTTTGTAGTTTGCAGAAAAGTACAATGCTAACATTGAATTCTGGCGACTTTGGAAATGTAAGTTTACATTGCTTTGTTTAGATGAAGGAGGTGATTCATTCTCCAGGATTCATTTTCAATTAATCAGTAGGAAAAATCTTGTTTTGATACAGCAGCATCACTGTACACAAGATAAACAACAAGTCAGATGCTGTTAAGCTCAGTTTGACTCAGGCTGACATCGATCGGGATGTATTATTAACCCTGCTTTCACATGCCTGTCAGAAGCTCCTATTTCCCAGCTGTCAGGTTGTAATTAGAAAGGCGCTGCACTGAGCTGCCTGAGAGCTGAAAACATGGAGGATGTCAGGAGGACGTGAAAGTTGTTTGTTCTAAATTTTGAGGGTTTTTTTTATTTTATTTTATTTTTTTTATTTTGACAGCATTATTATTCTTTCATTAGAAAAACAAGATAGAAAGCAAACTCATGCTGTGAGTTTTGAACATATACAGGACCCTTAGATGTGTCTTCTGTCATTATGAAGAGGTCAAAGATTAGAAAAACTCACAAACTGACATGTGAAAATTATTTCTAAAGCTGCCACTTATAATTTTAGACAGAGGGGGAATTCATGTACTGAATTAAAAATAGTGTTTTCAGTTAAATGTTAACAAAGTGTCTCAACCTTCATGCCACTTTTGGCTTTTAATAATTTAACAGAGACAATTTTTTTCCTACTATCGTTCTTTTATTTTTTCAGCTATCTTTGTAGTGACAAAAGTTCATACTTTTTATTGAAAGTTTTGCATTTCCAGCCATGTTTACTGCAATAAATAAAGGGTATTTTTTAAAAGCATTTAGGACAAGTCATGTTTGTAGTGATTAAAGTGAGTATTTTTTTAACAAGAAGTGGTAATTTTGGAGTGCCCAGTGGCTCACCTACTAGAGCGTGCACACCATGTACAACGGTTATTTCCTTGCGACAGCAGCTGCAGGTTCGGCTCTAACCCTGGCCCTTGGCGCCTTCCCTCTGTCGACCCCCGTTCTCTCAAGTTCCTATTAAATAAGCAAATAAAAAAAGAAGTCAGGTCATTTACAACCATGTTGGTAGCGCAAAAACAGGTATTTTTTAACAAGAGTTTGGGATATTTCCTGCCATGTTTTCATCAACAAACTGTACCACTAACCACCCATTATTATCAGCATTGTCATGCCATGAAATTGAAAATTAAAATGTAAAGAAACAAAGTTTGAACAAATCAGCTATTTCTGAAACATTCACTTGTTAAATATCTATGGTTTGCAGAAACATACAGTTCCAACATTTATTGTGCCGATTGTGTTCCATGTGACTTTGTTGTTCGTGTTCATAATAATTGTTTTGTACCCTGACTGTTAGTATTTCTGCTGTTTGTTGATGCAGATTCCTTTTCTTGGTACACAGGGCTTGAAAAATGACTCTTGATCCTGAGAGGACAACCTTGATAAGCAAAAGATATCAGCCTGGAAATAATGAAAAATGTTATTATGGTTTTGTATAGCGGGACTTCATTTGAGGGAAACTGTAGCAGTGGACAGTTTGTTTTATTTCACAGGGAAAAAAGGTAACAAAAGACAACCAAGAAATACAGCGCCTTAAGGAATCACCTGAATCTATCAACAGTATTGTTTAATTGTTTGATCGTACTGGCAGATGTATTGTGTATCTTAGTCATATCCTTTAATATATTTGTAACACCGTTACGTTAATTGTTAGTGCATTCAGTGAACCAACAGATGCTAGTAGTGTAGCTCTAATGCCTCCTTGTATTTGCTATGTATGAGTTGCTGAATCTATTTCTGATTGGCTACTTGAGTTTATTGATCTGAGAGATAAATCTGGACGCTGGGCGCCGTGTCATAGAGTGAATTTATGATCTAACTTCAGAGCAGATCAATAAAGCTGACCATCTGTCACATGCACATGCTCATAAGGAAGCTGCAGGGTAAGAGGTGCACATGCAGACATCATTCAGTCATATTATTAGATTATGTAAACGTCTGAATGACGGAGCAACATGTGTGTACACAGCAGGAGTTTTTTTAATCGGAATGAATGCACAGATGTTATTTTTTGAGGCTGAGGAGAGGAATCCTGTGTTGTGGGATGGAGCAGGGTTTTCTGTGGATTTTGATGGCCTTAAATCTCCTTTAACTCATGTGGAAAACTCCCACTTTGTTCCGGCCTCACACAGATGCTGTCTCATCTCCGAGCCTAGCCAAGCCGAAGAAGCTCTTTCCAGCTTTTGGCTGCAGGCTACAACATTTCACGACAGCACAAATGCTTTCTTCCATCCAAATATCATGTATATTGGAACCAACAGGAGAATGTTATTGGATTTCTTGCCTGCAGTAAAGCAGGAATTGAATGGTTGCAGCCTTGTCATTCATCATACTGAAATATTACTCAAACCTTACATAAATGTGAAGCACTGTATTTTATCTCCAAAGGTGGTGAAGGGAGCTTCCTGTACATACACTCAGCCACTCAGAGGGAAGGCGATGTTGCCAAGGTGACAACCAGGGGTCCATTTCCAGCCAGTATCGGCCAGTGTCACCTGCGCTTCTGGTTCTACATGCACGGCTCAGACAGGATGGGAACGCTGAAGGTGATTTAATCTGAGCCGCATTTCCATAAATAATTCAAAGTCTTTGTGACATCCAGCTTCCAAAAATGTTTTCTTTTCTTAATGTCATTTGCTGTAATGATCCGTCACAGTCAACCTGAAGGCTGAATTAGGTTTTGACAGAAATGTCTTTCATATTTTACCGTGCCTCTCGCTACATTACACTCTGCTTACTGTCAATCACCTAATACCCACAGGGAGAAATGAAAGTCTCCCTGCCAGGAAATAATCCATCAAAGCGTGCCACCTCACAAACTTGATTATCATATCCATCTTTTTATGTCTTTTTCAGGTGTCTTTGTCAGCAGGGTAAATTTCAAAACAATAAGCAAATGTTAATGAAAAACAATTGGGTATGATTTGTGCTGGAGAAATGCCAAAAACTAAATTTAAGTGTACAACTAGACATTTAAAAATCTTCAATTACTTAAAATGGCATCCTTATTCTCCTTTAAGGTGCAGTGTTTAATTAATTACACTTATGTGAAAGCACACAATTGAAATTCTGTTTAAATGATTTATCAAATTCTAAAACAAGGCTCTGTAATACACTGTCCACTTATACTCCCATGCATTATTTAAAGGGTAACTTCGATATTGTTTTTGTGTCTAAGTGACTAATGGAGACATCCATTTTTTAAATTGGTCCAGCATCCAGCGAAACTGCTGCAGACCAAAGCACTGAAACAGGCTGCAAAGCAACATTAAAGGGGAAGACCTCCTACGTGAAGAATGCCAGTATGCTATTTCCCTTTGCCAAGGGAAGTTTGAGATGAACCATCGTGTTTTTGAGGGGGTCCTATAAACATAAACAGAAATGAACAACAAGAGACAAACTGACTTTAAGGGAAAGAAAAAAAGAAAATAATTATTGAAGCATTAGAAAAATCTGTACAAAATCATGAGAAAACATAAATGTACACAACCTAACCAACTTAATAGCTACGAATAGTGGCTGAACATGAACTGTTAGACCAGCAGAATAAATTAGTGTATACATATGTATTACACACACACACACACGTATACATACACTTTGAATAACGATCTGAGTCTTGGTGGCAAAAACAGTCACTTTTAGTTGACGTAAATTGACAATTCATAAATGCCCTGAGTGCTTAATACCACTTTCAGAAAGTCAGGTTTCCTTCAGTCACTTAGACACAAAAACATGAGGAATATTATATAGTCCACGTTGGAAAATATCGAAGTTATCCTTTAATAGGTTGGTGGATACAACACAAATCCAAATTCACCGTTTACACTTGAAAAAAGGGCCATTAAATGTTTTGTTTTTTTTAATAAAGAATTCATAGACATGATAAGTTTTAATTACAAGTTTCGTACAAAGTCAAAAATCAAACTTTACCTGAAAGTATGCAAAAGTTGGTCAAGATGAGAGAAAATCATTAAGGCCATAATTTCAATTTTATTTACAAATCATCACAATCTTCAGTGTCATTGTACGTCTCCCAAACTTTTTCATGTTGCACCTCACCAGGTCTACACTGTAGGACCCAGTGGCACCAGTCTGCTGATGTGGGCAGCCACTGGAAACCATGATAACCAGTGGACATACGCTAATGTCATCCTGTCCAACCCAGCGCCTTTCAGAGTGACCTTCCAGGCAGAGGTGGGTGGAGACATGTGGACGGACATCGCTTTGGACGACATTTCCTACACTGCTGAGTGTTTGGTAGAAGGTAAAGTTTTCATGATTTTATTTTTCCCCTCTGTCTCTTTTTTCTTTTCCATTTAGTTTCTTGTTGTTTTTTTTTTGCCCTTTCAGCCTTGTGTTCATTTTTCATGCAATTTCCTCCAATTTCCACCTTCTCCCATTTCCTCTTTCTTCCACGCTTTCTGTCTTCTAACATCCGTGCTCCTGTTCTCCGTTTCCATATAAATTGTGTGGACCCTGGAGGTGGGTGTAGTGAGTTAATGGCGCCTGTTGCCCTGTAGGTCCTTATAAATTCACTGTGGAGACGGGGTCAGCGCCGAGGGATGGCACAGAGGGCAACTGGGGGGAAAAGCAATTACATTTATATTGTTCTTTTTCCTCAATCCCACCCAGCCGTTCTCCTTTTACCCCTGAAACACTTCTTCCTCTGACTTTCTGAAGAAGACCTTACCTAACATGCCTCTCTGTTTTTCCGCCGTGTCTCAAAACAGCCCTCTGAGGTTTCTTCCTGAAGGATGCTATGTAAACTGAAATCTATAAAGGAAGATTCGTACACGTGTATTTACATGAATTTAACTTGCCTTTGATATGTCACCTCAGGACCAGTAACTCCCCAGCCTCTGACCTGTGGTGTGGACCACTACCAGTGCATGTACTCCTATCAGTGTATCCCAGAGAGTTGGAGGTGTGACAGAGAGCTGGACTGTGCCGACCAGTCTGATGAAGAGTTTTGTCCCACTGTGGTACCTGGTACACTTCCTCCTCAGGATAGCTGTCCTGTTGGACATTACCAGTGTTCAAATTATCTCTGCCTCCCATCCATACTGCGCTGTGACGGCGTCCCCGACTGCCCTGATGGGGAGGATGAGTACAGCTGCCGTAAGTATATCTGTGTCTTTCTTTTGAAGGGTTTTTGACTCATACCCGAGTAGTGCTAGAGAAAGAGCAGACAGGTCTTATCAGGCATCAGCATGAGTGCATTACATGTTTAAGACATGTCTTTTCACAACAGGCCCATTGCTTGCAGCTTTTTCCTGAGAATCACTCATGCAAACAAACACACTGCGCTTCCTCGGGGTCTGAGCAAAACACTGGGGCCTCAGACAGCTAGAGATTTACATTTAGATGTGAAAAATATTTGACTTTTTTGCTATTCTAACTCAGTGTACCTCAAAACTATGTACAAAAGGTCTCAAAAGTACTTGAAAAAATAAGCAACTCAACGTAATATCATTTGCTTCCTGCTTATTCTGCCTCAAAGGAAAACATCATACTGCTATCTTTACCGAAAATGTTACTGGTTACGTTGCAGATTCAGATTTTACTCTCAAAATATTACAATTAAAATATGAAGCACAAAACTATCTAGCATTATATTTAAATAGAAAGCTACCTTGAACAAATTTAAGTACATTGTGTTGAGTATGTTTTGCTTGAAAAATCTGAATGTAGGACTTCTACTGTGTGGTGTAGTTTGAAAAAAGTTTTCAGTACTTCACCTACCACTGCAATTACCAACAACTCCACTTAGAGAACGGGTCAAAAGTGAAGCAGCATTTGCCTGGGGCCCACAAATAACTAAAGTGGCCTCTAAAATACACATCCAAGCTGCGGTAACTAGAGGTCAAAAACACTGGTTAAATAGACTTTAATTTCCACAGAGCTGTTAAGTAGTTTAAGTTTATTAACACTGGATGTGTTGCATGGACAGTTCTCGATACATGCCCAGGACATACAGAGGTTTCTTGATTTATTGTGAGATGACTACAGGATTGCTTTGATTTTGTGTGTTAAATTTTATTTTCATTTTTCAAATAGCATTTCTAAGCACTTTGGTCAGCAGTTGTTTTTAAATGTGCTCATATGCTAAATAAATCAACTTGGTGTCATCACTTTCTTGGTTGAGAGCAGCAAGTTTATGTTGTCTGGCATCAAGACAAATTTTCTAGCCAGGAACCAGTGTGGTTTTTTGTGGGAGGTAGAAAATCTTTGAAACGTCTGCATGTGCACATAGGAAATATAAATAAATACACTCTTTGTATGTAAAGGGTCAAACGGTCAGTTTAGACTACCATTTCTTGTATGCTTATAGTGATCTGTGCATGCACCTCTGAAACCGCCCTCCAAATGCTGTATTTTACAGATTTCCTTGTTTTTGCCTCTCATATTTTCCACCAGCTCTGCTGCAGTGTGAGCTGGGAGAACTCGTGTGTGAAAGTTCGCCTGGTTGTATCCCACTCCAGAAGCGCTGTGATCGCTCTGCAGACTGTCTGCCTTTTCACTCGGATGAGTCCAGCTGTGATGGTAACACGTTCTTACACATCTTCCCCTTTCAAGCTTTTTGCCATTAAAGCTAGGGAAGGCAGAAATCTGTAAAAGGAAAAAAAAAAAATGGACAGAGTTCGAAAACACCCTTTCCTCCTGGCGGCTTCCCCCTCTCTGTCTTTATCTCCTCCCACGAGACGACCACAGGCACATGCACACAAAGTTCAATGTTATGACAAAGTACCAGCCAATAGGAACGCACTCTCTCTGAAATGACCTGTGATTAGCCAAAGCTAGATTTTCTGAAGCTTGACAACACAGCCAAGAGGAGGTGCGGAAGTCTAGCTTTCTCTCGGACCACTTAAATTTCAATATGTTAAACAACTATTTTGGGATTTTTGATGCCAATATTAAACTGCCTACCTCAGCTTTAAGCGTGATTAATTTTATTATTCTTCGACCTTAAAATTCAGATATGTCACAAGAGGCACTCTGGTCTAAGAGATGATACCCTTGTTTGTCCGTTTTTGCATTTCACCTTTGATTATATCCTTTTTTTAGATTTAGATTTATAGTGGCTTTCACTTTATATTATTTTAATACTATGATGAATTGTGACATTTAGTTTAAATATGGTTCTTCATGACAGTAAATAATGTCTTTAAGCTGGATGACTCGCTGTCTTTCCTCCATCTGTTGGTTTGTAAAAATCAAGATTATTTAAAATGCATGCATTTTGCTATTTAATTTAATGCATACCTTCTTCTTTTCTCTGTATCATACTCTCATGAGTCATCAGTCAGTTTTGAGTCAAGCGTTGCCAAAACTTAGTTCATGTCTGCTCATTTCCAGCCCGAGCAGTGACTCCCAGGATATTTTCAAGTCTGGCTGTTTAGTCTTCAAAGCACACCTCAACAGTTACTGCGAGCTGCCAAAATCCATTAAAACCTCTGCCTTCCTCCGTTTTCAGGAATAAGACCAAACCTCACATTTACCCTGCGTTCACTGCCAAGCCAAAGCTACTTTATCAAGGCTGCACAGCACTTCGGGGTTTCAAACATGATTTTTATTTAACAGGCAACCCTGATAACCCTCACACAACCTGCGGGGGGAAAAATATTCCTCATCAGATGTTCAGCATGAAAGAAGAAAAAGAGGCTGGTTTCATGCACACGCTCATGCTTTCTGCAGAGGTCAATGGATGATGTTCAACAGCACACTGTTTCCCCTGGCAACATAATTCACAGATTTCATGTTTTGATGTCAAAGCAGCGACATGTGTCATTTTAAGCCACATACACACTGCGATTTTGGGCTGTCTCAGACGAAAGATAAAAATTGTGGCAGAAATGTGGGGATATCTTGGTCGTGGCTCTAAAACAGTGGTCCTGCGTCGCACAGTGAGAGAGGTTAAAGGACGGCTGTTGTCACGATCGCAACAAAACTTCAATGTTTTCAAGCAAGATCCGTTGCTGTGTTTGTTTTTCATAGGCTGAAGTCACTGTGACCTTGTCAGTTTTATCATTTGTCATTTTTGTGAATGCCTTGTCTAAGAACTGAAGAAATTTTGGTGGTTGAAGGTCAAAGGTTGACGTTACTGTGACCTCACAAAACATGTTTTTGGCTATAACTCAAGAATTCATGTCAATCATTCATGTTAACTGTAAGGTGTATATTCTAGTTGTACGATATTCAGCAGTGACTTTCTTTTGTGTGATTTTCAGTTTGTCCTCGGCTGTACTGCCTGGATCGCGGCTCCTGCATTGTGGAGAAACACGGGCCCGTTTGCATGTAAGTTGAACTTCACCCTCTCACGGATAAACACACATTCTTAAGCACACAGCTACACAATCTGTCACACTCATGAACACACACAAACAAAGATGAGTATCATGTCTGCTCTTTCCACTCCTCCCATCCTTTATCTCTCTTTGTGAGACTTAAAACATGGAAATCCCATCAGTCTTGTGTCTTTCCCTGGAAAAGACACGCTCCATGAAGCATGTGGGAATCTGCTTATCCCCTACAGCTTAACCAGGGTGGTTCTGCCTTCATTTATCCACCAGCACAGTGTTTTCCTGAGAATCTCTGATGGATTCTCCTGGTCAATATTTAAACACGGCCCCCGCTACCAGTGGTCTTAGTGGGTAGACCACAAAAAAACCAGACAGACACTATGATCAGTTGGAGGTTTTTGAGAAAGCTTATGAATCTATTTGTCTGCATCAGCAGCTTGGAATGTCTGCAATGAGATATTTCATTATAAAAGTAAGAATGCAATTATGAGACTTTCTGCTGGATCTGCTAACATCATTACGAGCCACTGAATCGTCTCCGAAAGATCCACATTTCTCCGTCTTCGTGTCAGAAGGTTGCTTTTTCCACAGACTGGATGCGATTTGTGCAGCAGTTCACATAACAAACTGTCCGCAGTGCAATCAGAGTGTCATATTATTGGAAATGCAATCCCACTGAAAATGCTGGAACAGGGAACAACTGTAATTGAATTGCAAGTTTTTTTTTCTGGTATAACAAACCACTTGCTGTGCTCCTCTTTGAAAAAAAATGCCATACCAGAAGGTGAGAAAAAGTTTTTTGGTTCTTTTTCTTCATCAATCTTTGCATTATATGTCAAAATGTAGTTAGCCTACATAGAGACTGTTTCCACGCAGCCAGTCAAAACATCAACTCCTTGATTTCCTGCACTTACGCTTCAACAAGCAGGTAAATAGCTAATTAGCTGCTCAGTTGCATCACATTTAACAGGATTTAACACTGCAAAAATCACTTTGGTCTGCTAGATACTGGAGCCAGCCTTACTCTTCAATATCAGAGTTAACAACACACACACCGCGTCCGAAATCTCATACTAACATGCTGTTTACTAAACAGAAGAAGTATATGAGAGTGTTTAGAAAATACGAATCCTTTGTGTGAACCTTATTTTGTGTGATCTGCAAACTATTTCTGGTGAAATTTTGCAGTAGGCAAACACTTGACAATACACCGGCATAAATATCCCACAGTGCAATGCAGCAGTGACAACAACATTCAGAACAGCTGATAGCAACCAAGACAGCTCTGTGACGTCATTAATAAGCAAGTAGCAACCTCCAGGGCTGAAAAATGAGGCCAACATGGAGGTGCCAAAAAATGCAGGGGCACTATTACAGACGGATGACACATTACATGATTGTTGCGTTTCAGTTATGGATACAACATAGTATGGCTTTTTTGGCCAGGGATTGAATTTGGTACACACATAAACATTATACCTGCTAAGCGTTAAATGTCAATGAAGCTGCCTGCGACATACACTCCCACACAGCGAGTTCACCTGCTGTTTGCATTTTCTATCAAAACACATCATGTTTTCCTACAGATGTGATAAAAAGAAGAGTGTCATCATGCTTGCGGATGCCATTAGAGCTTAGGTTGGCGTAGTTTACCAGGGTTACATGTCTCTGATTAGCAAGGAGGCTCTCATGAAGTGGCACGGTGATAACAGCTTAATGCATCCGAAAAGATGCATACTACTGTTTATTTACAAAAAAAAATATTTGAACAACAGTGCACATATTGGGTGCATGGACACAGCCACTGCCTGTCTTATATTACCCTGCAGTTGGTACAAGAGCTAAGCCCGAGAGCTGCTGTCAATCAGACTCTGACATTTGTTTTTGACCGCAAAAAGGTGAATTAAAGTGATTTTAGCTCGACTTCAAAAAGTTGTGTTTCTACAGGGTGAAGATATTTCTCTGGGCCCTCGCTCTTATTGTCTCCTTTAGCCTCCCTCTGTTTGATTCCACTTTTTATTCATCCCCCTGTCCAACATTCCCCATTGCAGCGCCGCCGCCACTGCCTCCTGTCATTATGTAACGGGACTGTACCGCTGTCATTCACTGCACAGTGTGGTATGGCGCTCCTGTAGCTGGTCCAGCATTGATAACAGCCCTGCTGTAGCAGAACCCGAGGCCAGCATTGGAGGGCACCTCTGGCTCAGTATTTGCATCACGTTCCCCCACTCTGCTGAGCAGGATCCACCTGGGAACCCAGCCAGGGACGTCCCACTGCCATGGACCAGACCGTCACACAATATGTACCCTGAACCCCTCTGAATGATAATGACACAGTCTGGCTTCGCGGAGAGCTGTGTGTTTCGCATTAGAAGCTCAGTGTTGCGCAGAAATCAGGCTGATACTGAACAGATGTTGACTTGGAGAAGAGTCTTCATTTGGGAAGGAACTTCTTTCCCAGAGATGCAGCTCACCAGACGGGCCAAACTTTTTGCTATTAGTGTGTGTTTCCATGCTGAATATCCAGCAGATAAATCTTCACCATTTGTCAAGATAATGTTTGTTTTGTTTTTTAAATGTGAGAGAATCAGGGTGTATGTGTACTAGGGTAATAGCAATTGTGATTTAATCTTTATATATTGCAGTATATTATTTAGTTTCACTTTTATCATTTTACTCATATTTAAGATAAGGATAAGGACAGTGTTAGTCTATATTTTTCTTATTGTCAACATATCCCATTATGAAAACAAAACCGACAATGTGTGAAAAAAAATGATTCCCAACGAGAGGTACTGCAGGGACATGGAAAGATTGTGATGTAGCTCAGCTTATTTGAAAAAAATATGCACACAACCACATATTTATAAGGATGGGAACTGATAAGATATTTTTGACACCAATGCTATTACTGATTCCGCTTATCTGTCTGGTTCTTCATTATTCCCTTATTGATTTCTGCTCACGTTGTGGGGAAAAAAGTAAGCCTTCACATTTTTTAGTGTCAGCACAAATGTTTTATTATTATTTTATAAAGAAAAAATCTGCTAAGTCTGCCTGTGTGGTGCAAATGTTATTATAAGGGTAGGACCTTTTCTTCCTCATCACCACAGCCTGTTCTTGTTGCAAGTTTCCAGCATGAGTTTGACATCATTGTTTTGCAGTTTGCGACTGTCCAAGAAACATGCCAGCATCAATAAAAGGAACTGATTACCTCAGAGGGGAACAATTTCGATGAATTGGATGATTTGGAGTTCCAGTTTTCAGCTGGAACTAGTTACAGATTTCTATCCTTAGATATTTATGTCACGGAGGAAAATACAGATACAATTTATTTGATTTGTTGTTGTTGTTATTTACTTTTTATTAGGTTATAAGATCGTGCTTATATTGATGCAAAGTCTGCACAAATATACATACACACATTTGTATATAGAAACATGCCTGCACACATGACGCATATACACACATACTTATACTGTATATATACATTTACACATGCAAAAGAGAACATCCATATACTTACACATTTTAATCAACCTGCTGCACTTTGGAGAAAAAACTTCTGCAAATTACCACAATACAAAATCAGGCCCTTTAGTTAACATGTTTAAGCCATTTTGACCAAATTTCATAAAAGGATCAGTTTGGGTTCTTAGCTTAAATGTAATTCTCTCCACTGTGACATATTGTTATTAAGTCGATCCACTAATTTAAAGTTGGTTTATCTTTTTTCAGCCATTTTCTGGTAGAAGTCACCAACAACACTCTCAACAAGTATTTATCTTGCTTTACACACTGAAGCTCTTGTAGATCACCGGGGTACATGATTTTAAAGTTAAAACTGATTTTCAAAAGATATTTTTGGGGCGTTTTTGCCTTTAATTGATAGGATAGCACAAGTGTGAAAGGGAGAGAGAGAGAGAGAGGGTGACATGCAGCAAAGGGCTGAGGCTGGAGTCAAACCCGCGGCCTGTGCAGGGAGGACACAGCCTTTATACATGGGGCACCTGCTCTATCCACTGAGCCACCCGGCACCCTGATAAAACAGCTTTTCATCTTAAAAATTGCTTGTGTGTACATGTCTCCAAAATGTAGCCACAAAGGGACAATTCCAGAAAATATGAAAATGGTTTGCGACTGGACCACAGGACCTGCAGTCTGATGAGAGAGCGTCATAACTTTGTACTAATTCTTTGTCCCTGATCGCAGGTGTCATCCAGGATGGACAGGCAACCGCTGCCATGTGAAGGAGAAACCATCTCTCTCCACCTCGACCCCCAAACCTGAGGACACACAGATGGGTAGTAGAGACACGCACCTCCCCATTCTATTAAACTGTCTTACCTTAATTTATTTACTGTGTCCTTACATACCCCGCCAATGTTTCTGCAGTTTATTAAAAAGTATTCAAATGCACCTCCTTCTTGTTTAGACGCTGTGTATGTTGGCATCGCCATCGGACTGCTGTTGCTTGTGGCCGGAGTCGCTGTCTGCACTCTGGCTTTTTGCAAGAAAAAATGCTGCTTAATGTGAGTTTTGGCTACAATCACGGCTGCTTTTTGCCAGTGATGATGATGTTAATGATGAGTGCATTTTTCTTGCTGGCTCCACAGAAAGCCCAACCCGATGGACTACGGAGTGATGGATAACCCAGCCTTTGACTGCAGAACAGAGGTCAGCGCACAGAAATGTCTAATCAATCATCAGCAAATTCAGTTCGGGCAACATTTGGTTTCTCAGCTATACAAATCTCATTTTTTCCACCATTCACCGCACATTAATTCAATAAGTGGGTCTAACATTTCAGGAGGTCAGAGGGTGATCGCCCAGCCTTTCTGCACGATCACATTTTTGATTTAAGGTTATTGATTTTGCGGTTTATGTGGATATTTGTGCTTCTGTGTGTGATTTATATACACACACTGTGGCTTAAACAGCAGACAGACACAATAACTGAACCATAAAATCTGATCAAATGCAACACCTCAAGCTTAACACCAAAAATACCCAGTTTAATTAACAGCTGTCTGATGCAGTCTTACAAAAATATAACATTGTAAGAGGCTTTGCGGGGCTTTTGGACTGGATTACATTACACAGGTGCAGAGGTGGAAGAAGTTCTCACATTCTTTACCTGAGTAAGCACACCAGTGCTCTCTTATAACGATTTTGCATTACAAGTCATTTGTACATTTTTATCCGCAAATTGTCCGTAAAGTTAAAGCATTTGCTGCTGTGCAGTATAAAATGGAGCTGTTCAAGTACAAGTACCTCAAAGTCACACTTAAGTACACCACTGGAGTAGATGTACGTAGCTACAGTCCACCACCGAACAGGTGTTGTTATTATTGTGTCCACCTACAGAATGCTTCGTTTCTTTTCTTGCTCAGACTGAAAAAGATCGTAGCACAAAGTTGAAACAATCACAGCTAATCCATTTTGCATGTGTGTGTTGAAGAGTGTGTGTGTGTGTGTGTGTGTGTGTGTGTTTCTAAAATTGACTAAATAAGTGAGCTGTGTGTCCGAGCACACACACGTTTTTATCTGTGTGGGTGTGCAGCGAGTGTCATGCAGTCAGACACGTGAGAGGGATGTTAAGAGCCACAGCCATCATGACTCTGATGATGGAGATCATCGTGGATTTAATGGTGCTGTTTGAGTGTGTGTGCGTGTGTGTGTGTTTTCATGATGCAGTATTCCCGTGATAATGTTATCTTCACAGTGAACAACACGTGATATTTCCACAGTAGATTGCTCTCCCATTATAAGAGACACACACAGTATGTTCTATATCTTTGTTGGTATGTCTGTACATGTTTGTTTTCATGTGGCTGCCAGTGAGGACGCAGCTATAAATAGAGAGGTGTAGGTGTGAACTAGTATCTCTAAAGCACAGACTGATCCGCTTCAGCACTTGTTTTTAACGACACAGCGGAAACACTCTGCGTGATCGTTCCACCTCTGGAAAATTATGAAATGTTTTATGGAGGTTAGAGGTGTAATTATGGACGCATAACAGGTCAATTTGATTTTAATTGCGCCTGCATTTCATGCGCTCTCGCACATTAAGGCTCATCCAATTTTAAGCCAGTGTACATGATTGTCTTTCCCTCAGCTTCCATCCCTGCATGAGAGGTCATGCTGTTGTCCCAGAGTTAACCCCAGCAGGAGTGATGGTCAGGGGCTCTCCATCAGTGTCTACCCCTGGAGGAGGGAGGTGGAGGTAAGGTGTCTCTGCTCAGCCTTTGGGGCTTCACCCCAATCAGCTGTGCAGGAGTCGGTGATGTGATGTACTTGATGTGTCTCTGTGTCCACAACAGGGCTCAGCCTGGAAAGATGCCAAGCTGTCGTTCGCCAACCCGCTGTACAATTACCCCCCTGATGCTAATAGTGCTGACTACAGAAGCTCTGAAGCATAAAGACAATGGACTTTACATATTGACTCTGCAGTTGTTCGGGGTCAAACAGTGTGTGCACATACTTGATGAGTTTGTCTTGTCCTGCTGAGGTGCCAAGTAGGGGCGGAAACGATGCAAAACGTTGAAAGAAAAGTTTAGATATTGTGCAACGAGAAATTCGAATGTCAATTCTAATGCACTGCTTCAAAAAATGATATAGTATCCAGCCACCCATTTGGCACGTAGTACGAAAATAAAAGGTAAAAGTGCTGCACACTAACTCATGAGTGCTGAGTTTAAGACAAATTTTATCCATATAAATAGAAATAAATTCGGTTTTTAAAACACTTTAAGAGGTGAATAGAGATGCAGACTTATCTGCCAGAGCTTCTGGGTCTCATTTAACTATTGCATTGGTAAAAAAAACAAGGCCTGAAAGACCTGTATGCCACGTTCCACACAAAAGTTACGATCTCTAAATACAAACTTGACGGGAGAACAAGCGCACCTGTATGTAAACTCTGGCCCATATGTACAAACATTTTGGAGACAGAAGAAAATTGTCAAAATGAGACCCCTGCTCTTTGAGAACTGGAACAACTGCAAACGCAGATGTTTCAGAGGGTACAAACTTTTGAGATGATGGTTAACATTTTTAGGAAATTATAGATAAATACCGCTGTCCTATCAGTATTGTAAATATGAAGCAGCAGCAGGAAGTCAGCCAAAGCCCCATTATTCCAAAAAAATGTCCCACTGGACCAAAAGCTCATTTATCTGACAACGTGTTATCTCAAAAGAAACGAAAATTGCTCCAATGTCCTGTTTCTCCAGAAATACACACTCTGTGCAGTTACTTTCAGTTTCCCAGCGGCTGTTGCGCCACTCATCCCAGCTGTTTTTACCCACCCTGCCTTTGCAAGTGTTTCCCATCGCCCTTTGAGCCACATTTCCTGGATGTTTTTATTGACCCTTTGTGGTGTTTGAGCCACTAAACTCTGGTGTTTTCTCAGACCTGAACTTGTCACCAAACTCGGATGTTTTAAGCCAAAACACAATATTTTCCTAACAACACCCTAAATGGATTTTGTGCCCAAGCCTAACCACACATATACCATAAAGCTGTTGACAAATGTGACATATCTGTACTTAAAAGAAAAGTTAAATGCATTTTTTCCCTGGTGATCTGTCTAACTGCAGAGAATGTGTATTTTCATAGAAACAGGATTTTGGAGCAATGGGTGTTTGTTTTTGGGATAATGGGCTCTTGGCTAAATGGGCTTTCGGTCCAGTGGGACATGTTTTAGATTAAGGGTCGTAGGAATTTTGGCAAATTTGACAATTGGCAGCCCCCCTAAAAACAACAAGTTGTATTTCTTGCCCGGAAACACTTTATATTTCCCAGTTTTTCCACTCTGTATGCTAAGATAAGATCATCAGTTACGAGCTGTAACTTTATGGACATTCGTTCATATCAAACTTCTCATCTCACTCCCGTCAAAAGAGAATAATGTCAGACTTTCTTTTAAATAGTCCAAGATATATGGGAGACCGTAAAAATAACCATTTTCAGGAGAAGACATTTTAATATCCAGCAATGAACAATAAAATGAGCATCAGCACAAATCCAAAAAAAAACAAAAACCACACTTAGCCATTTTGTCCACTTAGTACAGCTAGTGTAGCAGTTTATGTTGTAACTTGGAAAGGTTGTGAGTGCCTTGTGCATGGTGATTAAAGGTTTTCTTTAGTGCTGGCAGAAGCAGAAAACATCCAGCTCATTGCATCTGAAAGAGTCCGCTGAACACACAGAGCTTCCAAATGGAGTCCTGACTTCATTAGCGATCCTTTTTAATCCCCACTAGTCCAAATAAAATAGTTTGCCCCTGTTTTATTTGCAAATTAAAATCCATTACAAGTCAGCGTCCTGTGGCTGCTTTGTATGTTGCATGAACCGAGTCTCCAAGTCTCTGTATCAACCAGCACCGAGCAGATGGACCATAAACAGCACAGTTAAACCAGTCAGTTATAAATATGACCAGTCTTAAGTCATGCGCTCAGCTGTATCACATCACACATGCCATCAGTTACGGCCTTCTCATATTTGACCGTCAGTACGATGATTTACATGTTCAGGCCATATTCTGTATGGTGAGATATGTTAAACGGATAGTTCACCTCAAAATTTTAAAAAAAATGCATATTTTTCCTCTTACCTATAGTGCTGTTTGAGTGTTGGAGATATTGGCCATAGAAATATCTGCCTTTTCTCCACTATAAGGGAATGAGATAGCATTTGGTCTTAAGTGCTCAAAAACAGAAAAAAAAAGTCTGAAAAACTCAACAGTAATGTCTGTTTCCAGAAATCGTGGCTCGGTCAGGGCCAGGATACACGCTGCATCTATAACAGCCTAGAAAACGAAAGGTCCAGCACTGGGTGCAACTCGTGAGCCAACTTTTAATGCTGTGTTCACACTACCAGCAACACAGCAACAGCGTGACCATGTGAGTGTCTGCTACCTGCAAGAGCCTCGACTGAACATCATCTAAAGTTTGCAGTCGATCAAAAAACATAGCAATGCCTAAAATCAATGTCTGAGCCAAGTTTTAGCTTCATATTTCGCCACCTTCGCATCATCGAAGCGCTGAAAAAAAGATGAGACCAGCTCAACTTTGATCTGTAGTGCATCAGACAGCAGACATCTTTAAGGTTGCAGCACTTAACAGCTCACACCAAAACAATCTCGACAAATTAATAGCATTACAGGCAAGAGGAAAAATGTTCATTTCAGGGTGAACTGTTCCTTTAAATAGAGCATCAATTTAGATTGGCAGCTCACTCTTACCCTCAAATAAATAAATAAATAAATAAGAAGTGACAATATTTCAGGTTTGGAGATGGACTCATTCTTCTTCTTGCCAAGAGTCATTTAAGAAGATCACAATTTACTTTTCTGTTTGTCACATATAAACTGAACAGCCAGCAGCCACCTGCTCAGCATAAAGACGACTGGACAGACTCTGTCCAAAAGATAACCAGCAGCATCTCCAAAACTCTCACTTTTTATTTACCACACAGACACGAGAGTATTATCGATCTTCTAGCTCTTGGCAGAAAACGAATAAATGATTTTCCCAAAATGTCTAACCATTCCTTCAAAATCACGTTAGCCGATGCAATTATAGGATGTTGCTGCATAAATAATGTCTTCAATACATTATCTTCTGTTGTTGTTCTTAATTGGATTTTTAAGATATTTGCTACGTCATGGTATTAAACTGATGTCTGAAACCAATAAAATCTTGATGTGATTGGTATTTTATTCCCTAATTATGAGCCCAACATTGCAATGGAAGTCTGAACACATAAATAGTTTATTTTTCTTTTCCTTTAAAGCCTTAAAAGAAAAAAGAAATAAACTATTTATTTGGAGCCTACAGTGTGCAGACTTCCTTTGTAACCTGCAGTGAAGTATGCTTTGTCTTGCACCTCAATATTTTCACCTGGATGTGCACAAACTTGGTCCGTCTTCCCAGCATTGCAGTGCACGTTGCTAAATCTTACATTCACTTGTTTATCTGTCCATTTCTCCACCTTTATATTCCAATATTTATAAAACTACACTGACCCCCCGAAATTAACGTAAATAAAAGGGCTGACTCTTTGAAACCTGAGCAAACTGGTCTGAATTCTTTCAAATTCACGGGAAGAGGACACTGAGCAACAAAAGAAGAAATTACCCAAATATAAGCAAGAAATTAGTAAAAACAACAAACAAATGAAAAATAAAAAAAAAAGAAATAGAAAAAACCTAGGGTTAACAAGGCTTTGAAAAAGTGTAGCATAATTTTGTAACATAATTTTAAATATGTAATTATGCTTATTATAAATACTTTTTCTGTAGGTTTTTTTTATTGTTAGTCTAGACATTTTTCCATTTCAAAATCATTTTCTAAATCTATTCCTTTTTTGCAATTTGTGGATCATTTCTTACCAAGTTGCTTATTGCCTTTTTCCCCTTGTTTTTAAAAGAAATTGCACCAATTTGTTTAGGATTCAAAGGGTTAAAAGCTTGTGAAAGCTGTCTGAAAGCAGCGCAAGAAAAGTAATGCAGTTGCAGGTTTCAATGTTAGCTGAACTTGAGCTGAGTCTTCATTGTTATCAGGAACACCTGTGATTTGCATTATGATAGTTTAACTCAAAATGCTTGCTGTGAAAAGACTTTTGTGATTACTGGTGTTTTATTAAACATCAATAGATTGTCAAAGTCTATAATTGGGAACAGAAACAAGTTGTTTTCCTTTCTTTGGCCTGTTTTTATAAATAGAGGTACTACTGAGGTAGTTGGAGTCTCCATCTCATTTATAATAGATGTCAGAGTAAATCTGTTGTTTCATGTGAGTGCTCTGAGAGCCTGCACTTAGTCAAAAACACATCAAAACACACTCCCGTTCCTTCGTATTGGTTTAAATTCAAGTTATGAATCTTTAATTTTCAGACCGTGGATAAACACAATCTCCAGTGTCGTTACTGTTTAGTCTCGTTCTCCATCACTGTGGAGTCTTTGCTGAGTCTGTAGGTGGATTCTGGGTCAGAGATTTATCAAAGGGCCACAGGATCAATTTCAGCCTTTGAGCTGCTCCACTGTTTTATTGTTTGTGCCCTCGCCTTATATTGGCTTGCTGCCTTTTCCTCTGACACACTATTCTGCCCTACAAAACCAAACAGCAGAAACCTCTTTTGGTAAGCACTGAGTTTGGACTTGAATCTCACTTTTTGGAAGTTGTTTTAACATATAAAAACTTATCGTGTCATAGAAATGTATGTGAAGTTGTCACAGAGGGTAACAGATGCTAACATTACAGAAACAGATAGCTTGGCTTCATGGTGTTTCTAAGATAACAACAAACAAGAAAGCTATTAAAACCTCTCAAATAATCGGAAAATTGATATCTAATTAAAACAAATAAGGTATATATGTATGCTTTAAATCTCCCTGGTACAATTTAATGTTATGTTTATTATTGTTTTTGTTTTATGTTTCTACCTTTTTATGTATTTTACGTTTTTTCATTTTTAAAACAAATCATATGTCGGTATAGTGTGCTATAGCCTATAATCTAAAAAAATATCCAAAAAAACCCCAAAGTTTTCTGATGACGGTGAGTCAGGTGACCGTGGGAATTTGGATTGCGGAAACGTGTGCAAAGGTTTGTAGCCAAAATAGGCGCCAGACGGCGTAAAGGCCAAACAAACATGGATATAAAATGGCTGAGCAGCAAGACGAAAGGTCGAAAAAAAGGTGATAGAGGAGACATTTTACTTCGAAAAAACATAATATCAACATTTTTCAACGGTCGGCTCGCGAGTAACATTAACAGCTTTGACGCTCGCGAGTAGAACGTTAACTGCGAGTAACATTAACAGCTTTGACACTCGCAAGTAGAACATTAACTGTGAGTAACGTTAACGGCTCTGACGCTCGCGAGTAGAACGTTAACTGTGAGTAACGTCAACGGCTTTGACGCTCGCGAGTAGAACGTTAACCGTTATTACTCAGCAGCAGCCGGTAACCGTTAACGTCACTGGTTCAGCTGTCTGTCCCACCTGGACTTGAACCGGACCAGCAACCAAAAGGACCTCAGCACCAGTATGACACCGAGGCAGAGGCCCACGGTCCCGGCAGCGACAGCCACCTGTTCACCTGCCGCCTCCGAGCCCGACACCGATCCGGAGGCGGCTGCCCAGGACACCGGAGCGGATAGCAGCAGGTAAGCTAACGTTACTAATTTAGCACCCACACACAATATTCATTACTTTTCACCTATCTAGTCCAATACTTTCTTAGCTAACTGTTGATGCCGGGTGTTTTTTTTTTAATAAAATGAATTAATTGACAACAACAACAAACGGCTACATTTTTAAAAGTTGTCCAAGGCTTTGTTGAACTTAATCAGCTGCTGCATTAAGAACCAGGGCTGGGCAATATATCTATATTGTATCGATATCATCTCAAATTTTGAACATTGTCACATAATAAGTGCTATTTTTTCCTGGTTTTAAAGGCTGATTCACAGATTCACAACTTATTAGTTAAAACAAATGGTGACAAAGTTGTCTCTTGGGGACATAATTTTCAGTTGAAACAAGGTAATGAAACATACAATATGTGTTATCATAATACTCAGCCTTACACAACAGGTTTAAAATCGCAACAATATTGCATCAAGACGTCTGTGTCATGATATTGTAATGTGGGGTCTCTGCTGATTTTCACCACTAACTACTGATGATCAGAATGAACTAGTTCTAACTGACAGTAAATATGAAGTATTTTGTTTTTAATAAATGTGTTTTGTCTTAAATATTGTCCAAAACAGAGTGCCGCATCTGTATTGTCTACATCTTATAGGTTTTATAGCATTTATCTGTCTTCTCGAGTCCAGGCAGGCATTGCAATCTTTAAACAGTCTTTGTTATGCCGTTTTCATGTGAGCCTTAAAACTTAACGTTTTATTTGTGCATTTGTAAAACAGTATTGAATAATCATTTAGCTCCTCAAACACCTTAAACCCATCTAGCTTGTTATTGTTTAAATAAATAAGAATATTCCCCAAAATGTTGCTTTAATAAGGAATAGTCTAGTTGATTATGTAGAAATAATACAAATTCAGACTTTTGCTCTGCAGTTTTAGTTGTCATTTTGTTTTCTTGTAATAGTTTTATCAATAGTACCATTATTAATAATTGCAAAGCCATCAATCCTACAGAACAGCACCTTTCTGTCTCCCTCTGGGAAAAAAACACTGACTAAGTCGTTTCGCAGCCTCTACATCAATGTTTGTTTCGCTCAACCCTGTGACATTTGACCCAACTCACCTACAATCAATAGCCTAAACAAAAACCTTTTCCACTAACATGCCACCATACAAACAATACCACCCTCTCACATGACGGCCTGCTGACTGAGAATGTGCAGCTATCAATGTTTTTTGTCCCGGGGCGAACGTTTTTCTGGTAGCTTCGTGCTGTTGAATGAATGGCACACAGGAGAGCTGCAACACGCCGCCAGCCTTTGTCCTTGTGTTGTTGTTGGTAAAGGCAGCGTTAGTCAGCTTTTCTCACCGGAGCTATTGTTGTCAGAGTTTGGTTAATCACAGAGTCCAGCTAAAGGTCACTGTTTTGTTTGTTGTGTAGCACTCAGAGAGGTTCCTGTAATGAAAATGCTCAGGAATGACAGTCTTTAAGGACTTATGTCAAAAGCAGTTGATTCTTCATTTACATAACTACTCCCCTGAGGTCTCTTCCTTTTCTGGGCTGTCAACCTGCTATCACAGCCCACAGACCCAATTTCCTCCGCCTGCAGCTGGAGACTGAGGTTACCCTACCAGCCCAGTCAGGTCAAGGTGAAATTCACCTCCTTTTCTTTGCAATGGTAGCTCTGAATTGCTTCTCTCATCCTCTCTGGCTGACTGCAGAGGAAAATGTTTGTTACTTCTTTCTGTATTCAGCGAGAGTGGATGGCCATCAGCCCAGGAGGCTGTCCTCTGACCGCTCTTCTACAAACTCCCCAGGTCTAGGCCTCTTGTGGAGGCTGAGGAGAGGAGGCGTCCCTTAGCTGCTTCTGATTGGATCAATGGGGGTTTTGGGGTCGTAAAGAGTTTTATCTGCATCTTAACTGCTTCCTGTGTCTAACAGCAAAGCTTCATTATGACTTGAAAGAAATTGTAAAGAGTGTTTAATGCGCCTTGTACAGCCAATTACCAATTAAACCATTCCCTCATTGAGCACTGATGCTTGATTTAAGTTTCTTTGACAGAGAAGTCAATATATCATAATAAATTGCCGAATTAATGAGAAGTTTATTATTTATTGTTTGCTTTATGAGATACACAAATGAGGCCTTAGAGAATGATTGCGTAGCAACAGACAACTGCTGTGGAGTAATTTATTCTGCCATGAACTGGAAATACAATGAATTACATATCAGACTTGGATCAATATGTGACTGCTGGTAAGAAAGCTAGTGTAGCTCAGTAGTTTCCACATGTCAAAATTCTTCATCACAGCTGCTGGAGGAGGCATGTTGTTGCTGAAATGTCAGTTCATTGCATTGCTCCTGCCTCCAATTTAAGTTGTTAGAGTGGTCATTAGAGCAGAGCCATGAATCGACTTTTATTTTCAATTACAACCTAGCACTTTTAGAACTTTTTCAGATCCCTTTATTGACTTCATTTTTAAAAAGGGACTAGTTACAAATTTTCCATCATGGAAAAAAGAGACACATGTACAAAAATATTGTACTGCATTTTATATCTTATAATATGTCTTTTTTTTGTTTGATTTCATTTGAAATGTATTCATAACTCAATAAAAACTAGTGTTCAGTTCAATTTAATTTAATTATATTTATTTAATATGTCACAAATCACAATTTGCCTCAGAGGGCTTTCCAGCACACTGTTAAAATGACCATTTTTTTAAATTTAATAAATGAATGATGTTTCCAAGTCAGTCGTACTGAGTTTCTCATTAAGAGGGGATGGTGAATGTCGTGACAACAAGGTGAGGCAACTGCCAGGCTGCAGACAGCAGCAGACCAGGGGTGAGGGTGATTTTTGGGATGTGTCCAGCTGTGTTCGTAGCAACAAAAGTGGGTATTATTTGTTTGGGACATTTTTAGCCTTTTTTGTAGTGACAAAAGCAGTTGTTTTTAAACCAGCATTGACGACATGTCCAGCCATGTTTATAGCATCAAAAACTATTAATTAGTTGTTTTCAACATGTTTTTTTTTTTTTTGCCTAAACCTAACCACACGTTAACTACAGCATTGTCACAACATTAAAATTAAAATTTAAAGAAATACTTTCGACATACCTGTGTTAAATGAAATATACAGATGTAACACATCCGTGGTTTGCATAAACACACAATGCCAGCATTTACTCAGGTGATATTCTTGCATCCAACAACTACTTGGTTCGTGGATCACAGGCAAACATAAATGAAAAGATCGGACAGATATGATGCTGAAGTGAAGGAGAAGTATGAAGCCTGAAAGAGTAGAAAAGTATTATTATTATTATAAGAAATTAAGCCAAATAAGGGAAGAAAGCTAACCTTCTCCAAACTTCCACTCAAAGCAAGGCTCAATGATTGTGTTCTTTCAGGTCTTGTTAATATTATTGCGAGAAGGAAAAGCTAATAATCGGCAATGCTATAATGGAAAGACAGAAACAGAGCCGAGCTTGTTCTCCTCAGTGTGTTCAGTTTATGACTTCACTCTGTTCTCTGTTTATTAAGTGGCCAGGCATCATAAATGCTGCGGTGACATGCTGCTCTGCAACTCAACAAGTGGGACCCGAATCTACACGAGAGCACTCTTTGGAAAATTTACACTTGCCATCACCCGTCAGATCTAAATCCCTTGATGTAGCTCCCGTCTCATTTTGCTAATTTCATCGCAGACGTTTTGATGCTCTTTACGGTCACCCTGGGGAGAGGAGTGCGGCGTGGTCTCCAGCCAAGCAAAAGTTCACGGCATCTGCGACTGATCATTACGTCACTCAGGGAGGGAGTCGCAGAAGGTTTGTGAAGGAACGGCTTAAGGAGAGTTTAGAGAAGATGCTTTGAGAGAAAAAATGGATAAAGAGAGAGATTTTCAGAGTGGTCATCTGAGGACTGGCTTGGCTTCTTTTCGCTGGAGTTGTGGAACAAGGTGATTAGAGCAGGAGACTGCATGGGGAGCTGTGGCCGCTGAGTCTCAACTGCTGGGATGATTAAAGTGCTTGGAAAGAGATGCAGAGAGGGAGAGAAAAAAAGAAGGGGGGGTAAAAGTGCATGTGTTTGAATGGAGAATCCTTCCCTAGCCCCAAGACTAAATCCTGTTTCATCCTGATACTGGACTGCGTGATCTGAAAGATGCTTTATGGTTTAAATGACGGTGCTGCATTTGTCAACAACAGTCTCCTTTTATGAGCGAAAGCCATCAGACGGCATGGTTTATGTCTGTTTGGGCGGGACTGTATGTTTTTGCTGTACAGACGTTTGATATACGTCCCTTTGAGTGCACAAGAGGTGTGTGTTAATCGAATCACAGCGTGGGTGATTTGAGATTTATGTGAGAGTGGATGTGACACTATCATGGACAGGCGCTGACAGCAGATATTTATTTGAGTCTTATGATCTTAGCCACGTTTCCCAGAGCTATTTTAGAAGGAAGTGAAAGAAAAAGCATGTCACTCACTTGCTTCCTCTGCATCTGAAATCTGGGTGAGGAGTTTTCACATATCCCTAAACACCTCATCCTGAAGACTTTGGTGCTTGTACAGATATTGGCCTTAAAGGTGCAGTGTGAAGGATTTAAGCCGATATATTGGCCAAAATGGAATATAAATATAATAAATATGTTACTGAATAATAAGTATACCTGAATATTAATGTCTTTGTGTTTTTGTTGCCTTAGAATGAGCCGTTTATATCTACATAGAGCAGTTCTTGGTCCTTGGACATTGCCATTTTGCTCTGCCGTGTTTCTACAGTAAGCCAAAATGGACAAACTAAACACTGGCCATTGGGATTTTTGCGTTGGTCATCGTTAGCCACTTGCATATTTTTCCAGCATTTGGCTGGTGGCTGGCTGTCATTTTCAACCCTGTCCTTAAACAGCATTGGAGAAACACTGATTTGTCATGTGAGACAGCTTTTTTTCAATATTTTTACTGGCTTTAATCACCTTGCTGTCATGTTTTGGAGAGGAAGAGACCTCTGCGGATAAACACACTGAAGGAATTCTAACTGGGAAAGTTTCCACTGGAAGTAATCTGCAGTCATCACTTCTAGATGCCACTAAATCTCCTTGAATCTTACGCACTGTTCCTTTGACAACCTTCAGAGTGTTGATTTCGACAAAAGTCGAAAAACGAACACATTTGACATACCTTGATGATTGATGTTGCTGTGGAGTGAGTTATTGCAACTTTAGCTTCGTTTTTTCTTTTGCGCCTGTATCTGTTTACATTTTGACACCGATAAAAATAAGCCGAATTAGCTATTAGTAGTTCCTGTTTGTATTATAGCCATGGGTCCACAGGCAACTTATTCAACTGATTCTTAGGAAAACCTAAAAAGGTGTATATTCTTATGGAAGTTCTGCATTCATGAGGAGCGTCGATTCTTTTTAGCAGATTGATGGTTGTTAGAGTACGTGTAAGAACTTAACTGGAGAGAACATTTAACATTTTAGAGAACATTTTATTTACATTAAATTTTTTTACAATTACATTTTTAATTAGAATTTTGATTAATTTAAGCTGTTTTTTTGTTGTTGTTTTGCTATGCTGTCTCTTTCCCTTTGCCCTTTTAGAAACAAAAGCACATATAGTTGACTTTGTTTACCATAAATGGTAAATAAAATAAAGTAAAAGAGACAAACTGAAGCTTATCTTCGGGTCATGTCGCACCATCAAAGACACTTCCCTGGATCTGGCATAAAGCAGCAACTGTGGCTGTTTTGTGCAGGAACAAATCCCGGCTGCACTGACTTTATTGGCAGTCGCCACTCTGTAAGATAATCAAGAGAATGACTAATTGCGGACAAAGCTAGTGAAGTGATTGCTATTTATTGATCTGTTTTCATTTGGGAGCCAGACTGTAGTGCTGTCAAACATTCCCACAATATTTGGGCCCTCAGGTTCGATTTTAAAGACTTTTATTACTTTTTTGACCACTAAAGAAAGTTTGAAAATCCATTAAGCATAAAAAACTATAGTTTCAACGTGCAGCCAAGTAAATTATAAAAGTGGTCCTTTATGCAAGAGTTTCCTCTCCATTTTAAGCTTTTCCATGACTTGTGGTGCAGCTCCTGAATTCCCACAGCGAGTGTCTTAATTGGAACAAGCATGTGGTCCAAGTTATCCTTCCTGTGCAAAATGAGCACAAACTAAGCAATGAGGAAGAAAAAAAGAAAAAGAAATGTCCTCACATGAGAGGTTTCCCAGCTCTCCCTCTACATTCTCTGGCTGCTGCTGAGAAAACTGAAAACACACAACCAGTGAAGAGAACGAATGGCTTCTCTAGATCAGGGTTTGCCACATCATTACAAAGAAAGTAATAGTAAAAATTCCCATCTATCCATTAACCCTTTCTCCTGTTTTTGATCCCCCATACCCCCTTTAACAGTTGAAAAAACCCAAACTTTTATGCAAAATTGTGACATGATGATGTTATAAGATTTATAAGATTTGCCTCTAAACACAACTTTTAACAGATAGGTTTCAGAGGTCCCCTACAAGAAACAACACTTTCTGTTTGTTGTAAAGACACTGTTAAATACAATGGACATGTGCTGTGTATGTGATTGGTGTTGGCTCTGTACTTTTTATTTAGCTTTTCCTCTTCCACATTCCAAATCATTTCTGTGTCTGGATTTTTGGGAGCTGTAATGGAAGGTCAGACCTCTCGAAAGAATTTTAACAAACAAAAGGAAATAAGCATACATCAGCTCAGCTGCAAAAGAAAATGTTGGCTTTGTACATTTCTGCAAATCATGGATATGATACATTTGTACTTTTTATATGTATTCCATTTGTGACAACAAAACCAGATACTTTTAATGGCACATCAAAGACATTTTTAGCTGTGTTTGTGGTTATAAAACCGAGAACTTTAAACGGCACTTCAAGGCATTTCCAGCCGTGTTTGTGGGGATCAAACCAGGTATATTTCAGTGACACATCGGGACATTTCCAGCGGTGGTTGTAGTGATAAAACCATGTCATTTTAACCACCAGTTGGGACATTTTCAGCCGTGTTTGTGGTTCCCAAACCGGGAACACTTTGGAATATTTCCAGCTGTGTTTGTAGCAACAAAGTGGGAACTTTTTTAACAAAAGTGTATACTTTAAACCAAAACATGATGTTTTACTATCCTTAACAAAGTGGTTTTTGTGCCTAGACCAAACCACACATTAACCACAGTGGTCACAACATAAAACTGAAATGTAAAGAAACATAAGGTTTCAACAAATCTCTTTGCATATGAAACATATGGATTAAACATAATTGTAGTTTGCAGAAATGCACAATAACAACATTTATTCTGGTGATTGGACTACATGTATAACATTGGCAGGCAAACTCCTGCACATTGTCTGACTTGCAAGAGAAAGAAATGTGTTGCATTGTTTTAGTAACTAGACCTTCATCAGGTGACACCAAACATAACAATAAATGTAAAAATAACAAAAAAACATGACATATTTACTGTAATAATAAGGCTTTGTGCTCATTTACCAAGTTTGTGGAAAAGGGAAATGTCACCATGTCAATACTTTTCTACATGTTGAGCTTTGATTGTTGTTTTAAATTGCAGTTATAATCATTTTGTGATATACAGCAGTGTAGCCTATAGCCTAGTCAACAAAACAGAAGGGTTAATGTTTTAATCTTCCACCTGAAGAGGGCGCCCTCACAGTTCAATCACCTGTGTGTGCAGTAAAGGTGAAAGGGGCGTTAATATATTGCAGAGAAAAAGAGAATCCCAAAAACAAACATAAGGGCACTCAAAGAGGGAGAAAATAAGTAAAATAACATAAACAGCTCAAATCAGAACTAGATACTGACTGCTAAACAGCAAGTATTAAACCTAAACCTGTAATACAGCCTTCATGGTCAATGAAAAAACAAAGCTCTGTGAGGAATGAGTCCAGCATGTTGAACATCTTTTGTCTGCTGGCAAACAGGAGGCCTACAGCAGCAGCTCCTGAAGCTCCAAACGCATCCCTCCACATCAATCAAAAGCTGCTTGTCAGACACGGCGCAGCTAATATCTCAAGGCAAAATCCCGACTGTCTCCCCGGCAGCCTGAGAAACGCTTTGTGTGTTTGTCTCCTCCGCTTCTTCTCCTGCACATACAACAGCATCAAACAGAAGAAGAAGAAGAAGCCATTGGCTCCGAGGAGCTGAAGACGGAGGGAGCGCACTGTCTTCTCCAGGAGCGCGTTAGCCCACAACACACACACACTGCTCCTCCTGCCAGTGGGATGAGACCAGTGTGTCGGACTGGGATGCACGTTTAAGTGGAGAACTTTTTTTCTTCTTTTTTTGCTGGTGTTATTTTTGTGTTTATTTTGGAGGTGGAGACCTGTTAGGACGAGCGCGTTTACACTCTCCAGGAGCGCGCAGTGTGGCACACGCTGGAACAAAAAACAGTTCAGTGCAGCGAGTGCAGCGCAGGCAGGTTTCCGTTTTAAAAGCAGCAGGAGAGGCAGGAGAGTTACGGAGTCCGCGGGGGAAGCGGTGTCGGTGCACGAGGAAGACGGAGACACTCTCTAAAAACGAGATATTGAGAAGAAATCAGCGGCGGAACTTGGATATGGCGGGTGTGAAGACGTTCGACCTTTTCGTTGGAGTTGTTTTAGTTTTGCAGTGTGTGGGGGATGCCCGAGCAGAGACCACAGCCAGTAACGGTAAGAAGCAGCACCTCAAACAGCCACCAGACCTGAGTTCAGATCCTTCAGATCGTAATGCAGAAGTGTCTGCACAACATGCAAACAGCTTTCAGACACAGGTGGACTTTGCGTCGCTTCTGCATAAAAATGATGTTGCTTTATGCTCAAGTTGCATCCTTTGTAGTTGCAGTCATCACATTTTATATGTGTGTGCACAACAAAGAGAGAAGACAGACACCCTAAAGGCTGTTTCTCTTTCATTATCTTATTTTTAGGAACAGTCTATGTAGTGGAGGACATCATGACCTACTAACTTCCTTTTTTTCTGCCTGAATCAAACACTTTGTTTTATTCTTATAATCATATTTTCACAACTACTACATGTTTGAGTTAATTGCCTTTTTGCACATGCAGTTCCACCTCAGGCTGAGCTGATTGTTACTGTATATTGTAGTAATACAGTGAAAGCGAACAGTGGAGGGTATGGAAATCTCAAACTAAATTTTCCTCTCTGCTACATCCTGTAACATCCTTCTGGAACTTTTTGTTGTGCAGATTTGAAATCAGTAAGCATTGCATAGTGCAGGTGCTTTCTCTGTAGAAGTCCTGCAGGGGAAACCTGCACGCTCTGTCCATCTTGATGTCCCTGATTATGAGACACTGGAGGGACTACAGTGTGAACAATATCTCTACTGTAAAGCTACAGCGTGTGCACCAATAGCCCACTAATCTCAATCCATCACACACACATACACACACACACACACACAGCTCGACCCCCTGACAGACGGTGGAATAGGTTCATGCTAGTGTTGGTTCTATTCACACAGGCGAGCTCTTGTTTCCCAGAGCTTTTATTGCTGGCAGCGGATTTTCATCACGTATCAGATAGTGGTTAGAGAAATGTTCGGCTGCTGACAGTGACTGTAAATTAAACCCGTGTGTGTGCAAGTAGACCACAGAGTTACTGGAATGTATGGCTCTGTTTGGGAAAGATGCTATCGGCCGTGTGCGGCTGTTCGCACACACTTTTTTAGTTTCACACAGTCGTACTCGGTCTTATTTATGAATTCAATCAATCTGCTGGGCTGCTGCTGCATTCTGGCTCATTTCACATCAGTGCTGTATTGGAAAACAACAGCATGTGTGTGTGTGTTTGTGGGGAAAACTGAATCAGAATGAGGTTTGTTTTAGAGGTTGCAGAGTGAGAAAAACTCCTCAAAACATCCATTAAAAAACAGGGCATTTTCCTCTCAGAGCCCTCCATCTTTCCATCTCTTGGTCAAGCTGAACACATTTAGTATGTAGGACAGTATTTTTAGATATCTGGGCGAGGTGCTTCCCTTGTCGTAGACTGACCTCCACTCTGCTGTAGGAACAGCCCCCTGTGCTTCCATAGATAGGCTTTATTAATAGAGCACAGGTGGACTCCTCCACTCTCTGGAAGTAAAATAATAATGCACCATTCACTACCAGAAAAGACTCTTAGAAAGTGCCTCAGCAGCTTCAGCAGAGGCTGAAATGTGAAAAGTCTGGTTGCTCACTTAGATGAGCTGTGAAGCACATCTGGGTGAAATTACATGACATCCTGTGAGCTCGGTGCATCGTTTTTCTTTTTTATAAGCTTTCAGTCTGTGGCTCTGTGATGCTCACCCGTTGATACGCTCACCAGTGGCACAAAATTGGGGCTGATTTGGGGGGTAATTTGCACCCCGGTGCTTCTCTCAGAGTGGAAAAAGAGATGTTCCACTAGAGTCTGGAGTGTGTCTGCATATGCGATAGGAGAATGAGAGAGGGAGAGAGCGTGAGAGAGAGAAAGTCTTTCCTCTTGTAATGATGCGGTCTGATTTAAAAGCCTGTGCTGAGGGCTGTTAATGTGCTAAGATTGTGGTTTTGTGTGGAATTTCATTTGCTGTGGATGCTCAGAGTTGTGTTTCTTTGGTTGGGAGAGAGTTAACCCGCTCACAGCTTCTTCATCCATCATACTGCCAGCAGCTACCTCTGCAATCATACAAACACACTCACATAGGAGTGTGAGGTGCAGAGAAGCAAGTAGGCTGTGCTCTCAAAGAGTTTGACCTTTGGGACAATGGTTACAATAGCCAGTATGATTTCAAATCAATTAGAATACCTGCACTCCTTTATCTTCCTAGCCAACAAATCCCCACATTGAATATTTATTGTGTGGTTAGTTCCCGTTGCCTCTCTCTGACACTACAGGTGTCTACAAAGGAATTCATCGTTCCAAACATGTGCTAATGCATCAACATTACATTTCTGTCCATGCACCTTTTTTGTGCATTTTTTATTAATGTTGGAGGGTCAGAATATCACAACATTTTTAAGCTTGGCAGAGGTGAAAAAATTGGATTATTGATAAAACATCAGATGCATGTGGAGGGATGAGGATTAAAGGGAAACTGCTGGCTGTCAACCAGCTTTGTGTCATTGCAGTATGTGCAGCTGAACAGTGTTTTAAATGCATCATTGGTCCTATGCCAGCAAATGAGCAGTTAGCTCTGGATGTTGGCGGCACGGGTGGACATCAAACACCCCAGCTTCCCAACAGCGTTGTTAGACGTTGATATTTTGTTGAATTTAGACTTTTATGTCTGGTGACCAAAATTGAATGTCAGGACAATGTCTAATGCCAGTGTCAATTCAACATGAAAAACTAACGAAAGATGTTGATATTTTGTGTGTTTTACGTTGTATTGTTCAGTAACCAGCTTCCAAACGTCTCATGCCAAAGTCATCTCGACTTAAAACAATGACTTTTAGTGGTTAAAGTATGGAGAACAAAACCCAATCTCTGCAAAGCATGATAATATTAACACGACGCAGGTTGTTCACACGTGAAACTTTAATGTTGTTAAGCATTTAAATATCGTCAAACTAATTATCTTTCCAACCAAACTTTAGCATCTGTCCTATGTAAGAGTCTCTGATTTCATATGTGTGATGTCATATATGTGTGATGACGCAGAGCTGGTTAAAAATTGACAACGTTTACCTTGAAATAAACAACTGCCACAACGTTTCTCAACATATGTTTCCTGATTGCTTTGTTTTTACCATAACCGGAAGCCAGTCCCTATCCCTTAATCCCAACAATTTCGCCCCTGCCCCTCACACAGCTTGAGTCCAGCACTGAATGTTGGAGTGCATAACAGAGAAGTGACAAAAAAATGTGATAGAGCCTTACACCCTTTCCTCGCAGTATAATCACAGTGGTTTGGATACAATACTACACATACACAGTACAAACCAAACGTTTTAGGGTTAGGGTTAGGGTTTCTCAAAAACCAAACGACCTAAAAGGAATTGATAAGATATTTGAAAGGATTCCAATTTAATATCAAACCTTGTCTCCTTTCATTACAAATGCTGCCATGTTGCTCTCCTCTTTTGGTCATGCTTAAGGGATGATTCCCGACATAAACTGTCTGCCGAGAACAAAATGGGAGGTCCGGCTCTAGTCTACTTTAGTGAAGAGATTGTAAGCCCTCTTGGAATCTGCCCTCCCTCCCCCCTTCGTCTCTCCCCTCTTTCTGACATTGCACATTTCAGAACAGACAGAATGAGCTAGCCTCTTTATTGGCCCTCTGAATGACCTGCTGAAAGGATCTGCCATGAATGGATGACGGGGGCGGGGTGGGTGTGAGGGGGTGAGAGACAAGGAGGGGTGGTAACGGCGGCGGCTTGGGTTTATGTGCAGCCCTGTATGCCGCCACAGTGGGCCATGCCATACATCGTAGAGGCAGGGATGCAGGGTCGTCCCCCCGTACCAGCATGCAACAGCAGCACCAGGCTCCTGCATTAGTCACGCCTGGCCCTCAGCGCTGAGCTTTCTGGGCTTTTTTAAACTGAGAAGAAGCTCAGTCTGACGGCTTGAGAGGGCCGGAGCTGCACACAGAGTTCAATAGGCTCAGAGACAAAGAGCAAAGAGGCCACTAGTTAATGAAACCCAGCGCTGTTAAGCTCCTCTTTAGCTTCTTCTCTTTGTCTTTCATGTGGTTCAAAAGCTCCTTCACTTCCAATTGTCGCACAGCTCCTCCAGAGTTATCAGTAATTACTCCCTGGCATCTTCCACTCTCTGTGATTTATTTAGTTTGTTCAGAGAGGCAAAATTGTGGATCTTGTCTGTCAAGCAACTTTGAAAAGGTCAGAGGCAAGAGCAGCGGCCTCGTTACCGAGTGTTACAGATCTGAACGTCAGTGGTGCAGCGAGAGATGACAAGCACTTTCCATTCATGATAAACATCCCTTTTCCGCAGCTGCCAGTACCGCAGCATCATCCTGTTGACTGAGGACTGCTGTCATATCAGAGATGCTAGATCATTAGCTAAGGGGTGAAATGAGTAAAATGGTCTTCATTTAGGTGGGAGGAGTTGTTTTTTTTCTTTTGTCTGGAGATTAAAGTTTGGGGAGATAACGAGGAAAGGGAGGAGGCTTTGAAAATTTCCCCTCTTTGCTGAGCAGCCTAACGGCGCACGATAAAAGACTTACAGCTGCATAATAAAAAATATTACACTGTAAAACAGAATGAGTGATGATTAACAGCATGTTATATTAGGATAAATAAATGGTAGGATTATGAAAGGAAAATCCCTCCTTGCATGCTGGGTACGGTATCTACTTTATTTTTGCCTGCCTCATTTGCATCTGCATCTGTTTGTTATTTCCTTTTATAATCAATCAGCATCACTATGTCAAACATACTTGAACTCAGCACTGCAAACAAATTTGTGTTCTCTTTATGTGGTTTTGTTTTCTTTGTTTATTTTCACTCTTTGACACTGAGGGCATTTAAAGACCATGACATCCCCAGAAAAATGGGAAATAGTTTATTTCACTTCTTAATTCTCTATAAAAGTGATCCCAGTATGAGCAAGAGTCATAAGAGTGACTATTCTGATATATTCATAGATTTCACTTCCTCCTCAGTTATCTAGTTTAATGATAACTTTACACAAAGCAGTGATAGCACAGCTGACAGCAAAAGACTGGAAATGCCAGAAATCAAACAAAAGTTGAAGTATCTTTAAAAAAGCTTTTTACCCACATTGCTAAGTTTGAAAAACTGTGGATCTCTCCCAGGGCGTCAAAACACGCTACATGGGCAGTGGCCCTTGGCATCAGATATGGGTACATGAGCATCCGTTAGCATCTGTATGAGATGCACCAGGCTTTCAACTCAAATCTGTCCGTGTCATTTTTATATGTCCTCAGTAATTGGGACGTAGTATAAAGAATGCGAAAGTTCTCTGGTCCAACAAGCATAGGACTTTGACCCAGGAGATTGGTGTTTGTTTGAAACTAAAAGTCAACATTGAGTTATTTTGTTACGTCAGTCATTAGTGACGTAAGTTGACTGACATGACTTCTATCAGTTGCTCTTGTCCCCACCCTACCGAGGTAGTTTGGTCCCTAAATCTACCAACCGACCTCGTGCTTCAAGATATAACGCACAATGCTGGGCAGAAGCTTCTGCCAAAGCATCAAACTATGACAAGTAGGAGTGAGATAATGGTGACTTAAATGCCCACTGAAGCTTCCAAACATGCATTTTATTTTTATTTTTCTGTAAATGTGATTAAATTGCTCTATAGATTTCTTTCTGTATCATAGTTTAGTTTCCTTTCTTGTTAGACTGAGTTTCTCCTGTTAAAATGAAGTGAAATCTCAGTGTACATGGACGTTATCTAAAGGAAAAAGTGCTTTTTGAGGGTGGATTTTTCCTTTGAAGTCTTCTAATCTGGCCCATGTTAATACCAGTCACATGCATAAGCTTTCTTATCCTTTTGTCTTGTCTTGCTTGTAATCTGAGGACTGCTGGACAATTGAATAATGTGTATAATGTCTTTTCCTTGGCCAGTCTCATGCTGGATCTTTTAAATGTCTCATTAGATCACAGCATGCCTAAAGACGGTTAAACCCTGGCACCTATAAGCTTGGCGCACACCAGTGAATACCTGGTATTTGACAACAATAACCTAAAGTTGCAGTGCTGCACACAGTGCTGAATTTACGGGTAACATTGCATAAAATGGCTGGCTGGTTGGCACTCAGCTGTGTGGCTTGTAACAGTGGTCCCTGTTCTCTAAAGCCCGTTAAAACATCTCGGAGACGTAATGATGTGAAACACAGATGGGGTGATTTCATGCTTCATACATAGCGGACCTGTTGGAGAGGTGTTTTTTGTGTCAGATGAGAGAGCGAAAAACAGAAATTACTTGCAGAATGATTAGAAATATGTCCTTTCTGATTATATAAGAAAACAGGAAGGTTTGATTTTCTTTCTTTCAACACACAAACCCCTGTAGGTGCCTATACTTTAGCTGCGCATCATAACACAAACCTGCCTCCGCAGATGGGAAAATTACGTACGGTGCCTGCCTCTTTTCCACGCTCGCCTGCACTGAAATGATGAAAAGAATCCGAAGATTTGATGCGCTTGCTGAAAAAAGTTGAAAGCGGCAGCTCTGCATAGGGGAACAAAGTGTTACATGCATGGCTATCATGAAGGAGGAGAGAGCATGGTGTTTCAGGCCGCCCAGTCATGCTGAAAGAAGATAAGGTGCCAGAGGAGGCTGTCACCCCACCCTGAAGCAGGCTTCATATCCTGAGCCCAGCAGGAGCGCCAGCTTGGCTTTGTCCCACAAAAGCAAGTGTCACTCACAGGGTTTACGGCATGCTGCTACATGCCTTTGCCTATATGTGCAACTGTGTGTGAAAGTTTTCTCTCTCACACTCTGTATCTGCGGCTGTCAGTTCCCATGCACTCTCTCTCTCTCTCTGCTGTTTTCTTGCTTTTACTGTTTGAAATCAAACAGCCGCCAGTGAGGTAGATGGCTGAGTTTCAGACCTCATAGTTTATGTGTCCAGATTGAAATTTGGCACCAAAGGTTTGGTCAGATTCTTAGTCTTGTTTACATATGCTCCTGTCAGATATAAAAGGTCTGGTGGAAACACTTCAGAAGTTTGACTAATTTTGTGAAAAGAAAAACTGGCTTTCGCAGGGTTTCCTTGAGTTATTGAATAAGTATTGTTTTGGCGTTTGTGCTGGAATTTTGTTCTGAAATGTTGAACTGACCGTTCACTAAACCCTTCCTGCTTTAGTAACGGTGAGCTTTAGATTCACATGGTGAAACCATGTGCATTGTGCTTTAATAACAAGGATACCATTAGGATATTATTTTAGCCATTTTTACAGATGCCTGTGAAGGTGATTTTTAAGTTGAATATCTTGTGTGCTCAAGGTTAAAAAATAGCACCTTCAAACTTTAGGCGATGGTACTACTGAAAACCAAACCTGTGATGAAAAGTGTAAGGGATGACTGAAGGTGTGTTTGTCAGCCCTGACATAAGCTGCAATTGTTAGGCTATCTAGCTGTCTAACTTTGCAGTGGTAACAGAGTTGTTTTTTTCAAAGGCCAAGAAGCATTTCATACTATATTGATTTTTCCTGATTATACTTAATACGGTGACTAACTAGCTCTTCAATATTTATTTCCATGTTTTCTACAAGCATCGTCAACTTGTGAAGATGCTAACAATTTGCTCAGGTACATCATGGATATATAAAGAGAGCTGGATACTGCATTGGACACGGGGCCCTGATAATCCCCTTGAATGTTACTCAGTGGCACATAAAGCCAAAACGTTCAGCTGCTGTGTGAAATTACCTAAATCATTGACACTGCTTCTACAGTGTGTGGCTCATACAGGAAGTGCACACAAAACCCCTGTTCTGAAACATTTGGTTTTAATTGTTGTTGCTTAAAGGGGATTTGGCATCATGATTGACAGCTGTATGTGCCAGTCACTGTGCTTGCTATCAGTGTAGGTGCTCGTTATTAGGTGGCTGTAAGGGCAAGAACTCGATACCGGTGCTCCACAATCGCTACTGCGCAAATGACGTCCCCAGAGCAACATGGCAGCATCTGTACGTTTTGGTTTCAATCTTGTAAATTGGGAGGAAGTGTAGAGGCTTCATCCCATTTTTGGAAACAGTCTATGCAATATAATGTCATATGAATGTAGAAATAAAGTGTATATTTATGAAGCATTTATAGGCTTAGGTTTTAAAAACAAGTCAGTGTGACACCTCAAAAAAATCCCAAATTCAGAAGCTGCTTTTGTCTTCCTCTGTCTAAAATCAAGGACCCACTGATTCAAAAAGCTCAAAAGACATTGCAACTGTAATAAAGGGAGGCAGGGTTTAGCTAACAGCCAGTCACTACATTTTGAATATTACCCCTACTGTACCTGTGACTGATTTGTTTGTGTTATATGCGGTAGATTGAGTCAGCAAAATGCAAAACATCTTCATTTACTTTAGTGGGTGCAATTACATTTAACCTGCTCTCTGACCTCAGTTTGATCTGTTTATTGGTCTGTTTATCATGTTAATAGCATCCTCACTCTAAAAGGCATCAATTACAGTTTTATAACATGCAGTTGTTGCTCTTTCCTTTTAAGAAACCTGGTGTAACATGTAGTCTTTGCCATGATTAGCCTGCTAATGCTGCACACACTTGAGAATGTTCAAACAGTGTTTTGAGCCGTGCCAAGCGAACCCTTGCAGACATTGATGTGTTTTCCTTGCTTGTAAGTCCAACAGCGCTGCCTTTGTTACTCTGCCCGGAAAATATCTCCCCATCCCCTGTCCAGAAGTTTCTTTTCCCCTCCCAAACTCATCCTGACAAAGAACAAGCATGCCCCGCAGCAACAGCTTCTTCACAGTGCAACACTTTGACTTGCTGGAGCATTTTGGGGTGGAAATGAAAAGATTTACAGGCACAAGTGTGTTTCTGCGAGAGAAGGCAGAGAATGGATTGTGACTTTGATAACTCCATCAAAGTTGTTTTCCGTTTGCCACCTCACATCTATAATTCATGTGGGCAGAGCAGATCTTCAGGATGTGTAAACTGGTTACTGCTGCTGTCTTGGGCTGCTTTGGTGGACATATTGTTCTACATACTTGGAGGCATATTTTATTGGGTTCAGTGTTGATGTCTTGAAACACTAAATGTAACAGAAATTGAAATTGACTCAAATTTATGGGCCCTGCAGCCTCAGGGAATTAAAGTTGGTCAGCTGTCACTGTTGGAAGGGAAGCGGTCAACATTGTTTTCTGCGACTTGTTTGGGATAATTCACTCGTCGAATGAGTCACAAAGACTCAACACAGTTCTTATAATACATCTGTAAGGCCTCCTGCTCGGCTTCATCACTTGACCCCCCAGGAATCAGAACTGCCAAGAATGAGAGGATAAAGGACTCTTCCCAGAAGCAAACAAAGGTTTCTGGAGGTCAGTGTGTTTGTTTGGATCATGCAGTTTTGGACACACTTGTTCCAGCTGTCCACCTCCCTAACTGGTTGCTGAGATCATCCCAGAGCTGTAAACAGGAGGCCAGTTGGCAGCTCATTCATAATGGGAGTTGCACTTGCAGCACATTTTCATCTCTGTCCTCATAGGTATAAAAACATAGATGCCTCATTGGCTGCTGGAGCATATGTCAGTGGGGCTGCCAGATTAAAGAGGCCAAGACTTTCCTCTATGCAAGTAAATGGCAGCTGCTATTTATCTGAATAAAAAGCACTGTAATGTTAACATTTTACAACCAATTTTAATAAGCTCTTTTTACATTCATGGATTTATTATCTATGTGTAGTAGAAAAAAATCTCTGATTAATTTGAATATTAGGCTTTATAGGCTGAAGGATGCTCAAGAAAAGAGTGTTTTTGTCGCTCACATGACTAAATTTCTTATGTGGTGGAAAATAATTAACTTTCATAAAGAATTGTAAAACTCACATTTATCATGCATGGATTGGGTTTATTGATCTTGATTAATACTTGTTGAGATGTCCCTAAATAATGTTATTTATTGTGGAAGTAGACAACTTTTCAACTAGCTAGCAAGTTAAGTATCTAACGCTGCCTGATTATCATCAACTAGCTACCATTAGGGTGCTCACTAATATAGCTGTTGCTGATTGCTTGCAGCCAGAAACAAACATGCAATCACTGTAAGTTGAATAATATAAACAAAGAACACGTTTTTTCTTGCGGTGGCCTCTCTAAAATGTGGTATAAGTTACTTAATTATTCTCTTATAATCAAGGGAATTGCTGATATGCATACAGCGTTAGCTAGCTACAGCCGTAGCTACAGCCCTAGCTACAAAGTTGAGTTCTTTCACCTTAAATGATGTTATGTGTTGTCTCCACAAGTATGAACTCATGAACAAGCCAAATCTATGATTGACAAACCTTAAATATTAACATTAAGTTATTCAATACGTGTAGGCTGAACACACACTATTCTTTATAGCTTATAGCCAAAATATCGATATTCTAAATAACTGGTGAAAAACCCTTTTTTCTACCATACATGGATTTTAAACCCTTGAATTTAAACGACCCATTGAAATTTGTTAAAAAACGCAGCTCCCCAGTGAACTTTCTTTTATTTACAGGCGAGTTGTTCTCTCCAATATGGTGCTGACGTTGAGGTATTGCTGCAATAGGCGTCTATGTGTATATCTGTCCTGTTTACCACTTCCTCTTCTTTTCCTAACTTGATCAAACTTGCTTGATCTTAGAGAGGTGAGTCACACTTACAAAACAAACCCCAAAAGTCAACAAGTGATTCTGGTAAATGAGGTTTGTGCTAGGTGTTCAGGTTTCTGTCTCCTCGCCAGTGCGAACTAGCCAAAAGTTTCTCCCAGAGCTCAGTGCAGAACTAGAAACAAAGGCTTCCTTTGACTCTTTGTGGTGATGAATTGTAAGGTGTAACAGCAGCCTTTGTATGGGAGACAGAAAAAGTAGGAAACCAGAGACTCTCCAGTCTTTATTCAGTGGCATGCCCTGCACTGTGGGAGTTTATTTTGTTTTTTTGTACAGTCTGGCAAAAACAAGCATCCTGGCATCAAGGGAGGCTGTAAAGTGTACACATGTTATGATCCAGAAGGCAACAACACATCATTTTAATGGCCACAATAGATCAAAGTCTGTGGTTTGGCTGTGTGAGAAGTAAATTGGCTGGACTGCAGGCCTGACTGCTTGTGGCATCTCTATTAAGTACAGGTATTTGTTATGTAGAACTGGGTATGAATACGTCTGCTTGTGCTTGGAATATTTTGTCTGTCCTTTTGTCTTTGACGAACAAAAGTGCGAGAAAGAGGATGTGGTTGCTCATATAGCTGAGTATCAACCACTTCCCCTCACCCAGAGAGGGCAGCTCAATAATTCCCGTCCTTTTGTCTGATGGGTCTTTTGTCTCGTCTCTGAACATTCAGTATTTACTCACTGAGTGTCACTGAGAACGAATGCTCTTCAGATCTGAGCCTATCTTGCTGAGGCACTCTGTCACCTCTCTGTAAGGCTGCTGTGTCAGAAATTCCAAGCAGCGAGGTGTTGTATTGAAATGGTAAAATTACAATCATTTTCGGCAGCTAACGATGTCCTGTCCAAAGGATGTGATGAATGGCGTTTGTTATGGAGGGAATGAGTGTTTGTGACCATTAAAAGGTGTTTATGCTGGAGCTCTTTTGTCAGGTGGTGAGAGGAGCCCTAACATCATAAAGTAGTAATTGACTCCCATTCAAAGGCCTTTGTCTCCCGTGCCTAGGAATGCTTTAATCAGATGGCAAGTAAATTAGTGTGAGCTGTTTAATTATGATTATGTTATTCATACCATTGCACAAAGGTAATAAATTTGCTCTGCTCTCAAACAGGTGGGGTGGGAGTGAATGATAAGTGAACAATGTAAAACCATGAAATTGGTATGAGCGACAGACAGTCAGGGATTTGTAAATAACTGATGCTGTAAATGTGTGACAGCCCTGAGGTGCTAAAGACAACACCACCGGACAAAATTAGGAATGCAAAATATCAGTGCGTCATCATTATCGGCTGATATTGGCATTTAATCTTGAAAATAATCAATAAATTAATTGACAATTAAAAAAAAAAAAAAGTTAGTCAGAGCTGGTTTAGGTTTTGTTGTTTTCAAATGTTCAAGTGTTTCTGAAATGCATTTTCTGTTCTGTTGTTCTCTTTATTTCATTGCGTTTAGTCCAGTGTTGTTGCATTTTGCACCTCAGAGCTACGGTGTGTAAGGGTAACAAAGTGAAAAATATCCTTTTTTTCAGAATATCCGGCCTCATTTAGGTGTAATTGTGCAACCCAGAGGCAGTGTTGAGGGGTTTATCATTGCTATGGTGTCCCACAGCAACCAAAAGCTGGTGCATGTCTCGGGAAGAGGAGGTCCAGATATTGATTAAATGTCTGGCTCGCTCCCCATTCACCCAAAGGCCTCTGGTATCACAGACGTTGGTTAAGGTGCCAACGCACTGTGCATCATTGCAACTGGGACCAGCTCACTGCCAGCTCAACTTCATCTGAACACATTTATTTAAGTCATAAATAAAGAGATGTGGAGATGTAATTTGACTTCTGTGATGCCATAAATTTTCCCTGTTTTGTTTTTGGCCTGATAAAATGAAAGACCTGTCTCCAAGCACATATTGAATGGGGGTCAAAAATTGAAATGCCCAGTCTCCAGACAGCTGCCAAATCAATGATATATGTCCTGAAAATACCATCAATCGACAAGCAGCCAAAATTGAAAATGAGAGGTGGCAGTATGAATGTAAATGAGTTATTTGATGTCCTTTTCTGCCCCAAATGGCTGCAGAATTACTTGTTCTCTTTTGAAGGCATGTGCCTGTTACTCAGTCAGTATAATTTTCTACAAAGCCAACTGGGCTGTTTGTGACATAACACAGTTTTCGTTATGTCATTCAAAGTCACATAGTATTTTTCTGCTAATAGGAGCTATTAAATATCCTTCTGACAGCTGTTCTGGTCAGAGACGAGCTGCATGTCCACTAAATTTAGAGATGATTCATGATTTTCTATGCTTATTAGGGATTAGACATTCAGCATATCAAAGTGTCAACCTAAATATGGAATTACTTTTGAAATCATGGCATTCAAAGTGACGTTTCTTTAACTGATCACAATGGAAAATCATCTTCAAAGAATCAAAGTTATGATGGGAGCTAATGAACCAAAAGTGGTAAAAGCCAGCATTTCCCCGAACTGATGTTTGCTGTAAAAAAAAAGCTTCCCTGCCTCAGGGCTTTTTTGTCTTTGCGGATGTAGAGCCACATGCAGAGAATTTGTGCAGTGTTTTTCTTAAATGGCTCAGAGCATCAGCCCAGAGCCTGGCTCATCAGATCTGATGTTAAGGCATTTTATTGTTTGCACATCATCTCTGCAAACAATTAGTGGTGAACTGATGAGTTGGAGGGTCTACTGAAAGGTCAGGCTCAATACAAGGATGCAGGACTCTCTGTGCATGTGCAAGCTTTTGATTGTGCATGTGTGCATTTGTGTGTATGTTTGTGAGTTCCTGCATCTGTTTGAGGTTATTCAGCAGCCACTTCACAGCAGCTGTCAGATAGTGATTGGGTTTTATGTGTACAGATGGAACGGATGGGTCGTTTAGGGATCATTTATTGTGGAACATCATTGGTCCAAAGGTCAGGGGACACTGAAAAGTCAAACTGAAATGACATTTATTTTTGCCAAGTATATATAAATTTGTTTTGTTTTTTTAATGTTCTTTTTGGTTTAAACTGTATTATTGATTTAGATAGCAGTGTTCTCCAGGGTGTGATATTTTTTGTGAGTTTTGACAGTGTGGTCATTTGCAGCTAATAAAAACTGGACCAATCATGAAAGGGTGACAGCACCATTGACAGGTCCTTAAACACTTAGACACGGTTCCCACAAATATGTCCCAAAATTTTGCAAAAGCTGCAGTGTCATTACAGTTGCATTAAAGTCAGAGATCTCTGTCATTAATGGAATTAATACTATTTTACTATTTACTATTTTACATAAAAGCTTGCTGTTGTTACACTGAATGCACCTTTTAGCCCCATTCAAAGTTTGAAACAAACAATCAAACAAAAAAGTTTGTGGTTGAATATTTGTACTGAACTGCTGAATCCTCCAATAAGATTTAGGCCACTTTTATATGTGGTTCTAATATGGACACACAGCTGATCACTACCCATGCGACTGCTGTGAAAATGGTTCCATGTTTTTTTTTTCCACTGCATACTTCACTGCACAGGTGCAGATTTCTCACCATACAGTGTCGCAGTGGTCCGTTGAAACTACGCTGCCTGCTGTAACCATACTGCTGCTGGGGTTGGCTGTCCCAGTCACCAGCCAATAGAGCCTGACTGCCAGATGCTTTCTGACGGGGACAGCTTGCATACATGCTGTGAAGGCGTTCCCCGACGGCCTTGTTGTGAGCCGCCGACAGAGATATTGGAATGTAGCCCGGGACATCCTAAAGTTTTGGAGGAACTGTTCCTCCGTAAAACCCTTTACATTGTGGCACAATCACTCCTGACTCTCCAACACCCACATCTCTCAGCTGCTTGGTTTTCGCATTTCTTCGTCTTCTCGCCCTCATGCCGTTGTTCTGACGGCTGAAGGTCCAGTGATGTTATTAGGCGTAGTAATTAGCCAGTGCTTTTATTTAGGAGAGCTATAAACGAAACTGCCCTTTAGAGCAGTGAGCAGCCCCTTCCTCAACATAAAAGAAACTTTCATCCGGCCTTGGTAGCAAATAATTCCGGAGACGAACGTTCTCACAACTGACACTAAATTTTTCCCTGAAAGATCTGCTTTGCAAAGATGTTTTTTTGCTGCTGCTATGTACCTGTGTGTGATATTATTGGTTTCATGTGAGGCATTCCAGGTGTTAGTTCAAACCGATGTCAGATATTGGTCACTTGAAACATTAATAAGAACAGTCGAGTCAGAAAGATCGGGTCGAAGGAAAAAACAGAATTGAGAATTAGCCCTTTAACGTGAATGTAGATAAAGAGGAACTATGAATCAAATTTATGTTTGACTTTTGGGGCAGAAAAGAGGATAGGAGTTAGCTTTGTGTAGCCAGAGTTTTCTGAAAGCTTAAATCAGTGAGATCTCCAAACAGACCAAACTTAATGCTGCAGAACTACAGTCCAGGAGTCTCTTGGTGGATGTGATCAGGATCTCCTGCTGCTCATTTCCCACCTTCCTGCTAATGTTTGTGTCATATGTGATTAGCCATCGAGCCTGAATGCCACTGCCTGCGACAGTGACCCTGAGCGTCTGACTGAGGGTTTGTTTTCAATAAGCTGGAGGTCACAATGATCAGCTGCTGAGATCAGACGCCAGTCACAACTTCCTGGAGTACCCAAAGGTGGAGAAATACATTATAAGCATACACACATCCTGTATGCCTTATCTTATGCTCTATCTGCTGACTTCTATCTGTTCTTCATTTCCCCTCCCCACCCACTCTCTTATTCTCATTTCTCTTCCTGCACCAGTTTTTTTTAAATACATGTGCGCCCTGTATGATGAACAGTCTTAGGTGTCTTTAGCTGTGTCATACATCATCTGAGTTTAGTTGCGTATATAGCCTGTCCTTCACCCGCTGCATGTCCAGGCTGATGAAGAACCTAGAAATCGATATGTTGCTGATAACACTGAGTTTGCTCCCAAGGTAAGAAGATGTAAATCAATACCATGCTAAAAATCACACCAAGTTGCCATGACAGAAACGTCTCAGCTAGACAAAACAGTACTCATAATAACTGAACTGAGGGCTTGTAGTTGTATATTAACCAAATTGATAATATTGTGCAGTAACAGTGAAAAAAAAAAAAATATAGCATGTGCATACTAAGTGGTCAAAAGCACAAGGCTGATTCCTACACCTTCAATAAGGTTGCAGCTAATGGCTCTCTTCTTTATTGATGGATCTGTTCATTTGTTTTTAATTACTGGTAATTGATTAATGTCTACAACACGCCAAAAAAGCAGATAAATAAAATCCAATGAAAAGTTTTGAATGCTTTACCTACTAAGACCAAAAGTCCAACACCTAAAACTATTCAATTTGAAAAAATATTAAACATGTCTTACGTCTGAGAATATGCTGCAAGAGAATACTTGCCATTTTTGGCTAATTCAGCAACTATAAATATCAACCAATTATCAAAATTGTTGCTGATTAATCTTCTGTAGACCTACTAATGGGTTAATGGACTAATTCTCTCAGCTCTACTCCCATTCATTAACAAATGCATTAGTGGCATTATGGCTTGATTCATCCCAAAGGTGCTGGGCAGGGTTTAGGTCCAAGCTCTGTGCTGACCAATCAAGTTCTTTCAGTGTGTGAAAATCATTTGTATGGCTCTTGTTTTATGCATAGGAGCATTCTTAGGTTAAGTTGGGAAAGAAATCTCCTTAAACTTTTGCAAAACATGTGAACGCCCTTTGAATACTTTTATAATAAAGGAATAGTTTTTTTGTTTTGCTGGAATGAGGTTGTATAAGGTACTTATCCACAGTCAGTATATTACATACAGCAGACACTGGTCCACACCTCCCCAATCTGAAGACGCAAGCAGGATAGCTAAGCGTTGTACTGCTGTGGCAGCAACAAAATGTATTTTAGCAACATAAAAAATCTGTATTAATTTAAGTGTATGCCATATTTAGAATGAAACTTTTTATTACATGAAGCTGTTATATCAGATTCTTCAAAGCCAGACTCCATTATGTCAAACAGTGATTGAACATCACATAACACAGGGGCTGGTGGTTTACTGCTGCCTCCATCAGTCAGCTTGTGTTATTATCTTATGATGTTACGAAGTTCAGCTTCACCAAAGTCACACAATAACACAACAAACTAACTGACTGAAGCAGGTGTAGGTCAGCAGCTCCTGCGTTCTGGGAGCTAAAACGACTGTTTTCCTTAATGAAGTCTGGTGGCTTTAAAGAACACATGGAAAGGGACCTGAAGCTGTTAACATCTACGTAATTTAATAAGTAACTAACATAGGTAATGTAAGTAATATAATGACTATGGATATGAACTATTCTTTCAAGATTTCTCACACAACAGTGATCAAGCACGAAAACAAACCTAGGACAGGATTGTCCACATACTTTTGGCCATTTAGTGTAGCTCAGGCCTTTACAGGAAATTATCCTCTATACTTAGATGCATGTTCTGAGGACTAAGAGGGAAAACTCTGCTTAAATATACACGTCAGAGAGTGGATAAACAGAGACTGAGCAGGCCGTCAGTGTGATAGCATGTCCCTCAATTTCGACCTTTGACCTTTCTCTTGCGGCAAGAAAAGACCTCAGTCCGACTCCCTGACTCAATGGCTAAATTCATCCGTCTGAACGTGAGGGAGTCAAACACATTAACACTGTGGTGTCAGCCTGTGGCCAAATAAAGCACTCAGCCAACAGATCTTAGGCAAATATCCCTACAAGTAGGCAAATATAAATATGGCTATGCAGACGCTGGGAAAGGTTTCTAATCAATGAGCAAATACGTGATTGAATGGGCACATAAACCTTAAACCTTGTAGTTCAGACAAGTTGACATTTACATAGCAGTAAAGCTTCAGTTAAGACTTTCAGTCAGGGCTGGAAAAGTAGACTCTCATGAGATTAATTGATTCAAAAGGAACTCTAGGAAATGCTTTTTATAATGAGCCATTTTCTATACATGCTATAAATATGCCCTGTGTAATTACTCTGACTCAAAAATTTGGTGTCTTTTCAAAAAAACTGTCAGACTGAGTATATGATTTACGTTTATGCCACATACGTTTCCTCTCCCGAGTGTCAGTATAGAGAGGAAAGCTGTAAACCTTTTCAATTGTCATTGGCTGCATTTCATCAACTTATTGTTTGGCAGTTTCAGCAAGATGTTGTCTTTTTTTTCATCCTAGCATTTGTCAGGAACACATACAGAAGATTCAGCAATAAATCTTTGTTTACAGCAGAATGCTGCTGACAGAGAAAAGCTTTGGGGGGCTTTTAGGGTTGTTAAGGTCAGTAGAGCCTCATAAAGTTTGTCATTTTTCACAGAAAAAAAAAAAACGCACACACACACACACTGCTTCTGTTTGGACTCTTCAACCCCAGTAAATCTGTCGCACAATCAGCTTTGTTAGAACACCTAACACATAAAGGTTTACAACTCTGCTTTATCAGAAGAGATAAATTTGACAATATGATAAGTAAATACTTTCCCCTCTGCCCCTCATAAGTACATCATTAAAAATAACTGTAAAGTCAAGTGTAGATGTTTTTAAAAGTGGGACACCCTGCATGAAGATACAGTAGGTGCAAGGTTAAAGTACTGTAAATGAAGCTGCATAGTTTTTGTGCTATAGCAAGGAAGGGAAGAGAAGATTATGGTGATTTCAGGTGGACTTTCACTTGCTGGCAGAAGGACACAAGCTGTAAACACACTAATATTGGTGTAACAATCGGTTCAATCATCATATGTCACTGTGATTTACACCCCTAACTGACATAATATTACATTTTAGATATGACAAACCTAAAAAAAATATATATGGAGCAACAAAAGCATTCATTATCAAGTCCAATATTCTCTCTCATTTTAGCTCTGTGTTTGGTCTCCACCAACTCCTGAGAGAAAAATTTGTTTCTTCAGATGCTTATTGCTCCACTGTGTTCACCAGCTAATCACAAACTTTGTCTGTTTGTTGTTTAGTGCCAAACAGATAGTATACAGTGGATTTATTTTAAAATTAACCAATAAGAGCAGCAGGAGTGAACAAAAATAATGAAGCTGTGGGCCAAAACAGTGACCTGAAATGAAAAAAGCTCTGTAAAGCTGAGAGGGGTTGCCGATTCATGTGATAGTTCATCACTACAAGTGACCTATTTCACATCACACTTAGTCATGAGCTCCATTGTTAATCTAAAATTATCGATTATTTAAGAAGTGCTTTTTAATTTTGTGCAGGGATAAGCAAGTAGTCTCCAGTATCCCACAAGCTTAAAATGTGCCGAGCCAATATTTTTACATTAATGCTGACATAATCCACATGGTGAACATCAGTTCAGCTGGCAGTGCTCCGATGGTTGGCTCCACGTTGGAGTCAGTTCCAAGTTAATAAAATACTCAGATGTCCTAAACTCAGAGACAGATCTATCATTCAGACTGCAATTTCTGCTCTTTTAAAGAAATCTATCGGGGCAAACTTGATTTTTCCCTATGTGGATGGCAATTAGATTTAATCTGAGGATCTGTGGCTTGCAGAATCAGTAACATCTTTAAATCATTTCTTAAAACGTACCTGTTTACAGAAGCCTTTTATTTATTTTAGCACACTATTTGTTTCTAACATGTCTTATTTTATTATCATTATTGTTATCATCTGATATGGTCAATGGCTATTATATTCTTTTTTTAATTTTTTATTAATTTTCGTTTTAGTTGTCTGACTACGTATACCTCAGTTCAATCTTTTGGGCACTCAGCTGCCAGCTTTGCATATCTGCTTCACTGATGGTATTTATTTTATTTATGGGGTTCTTTAAATTGTCTGATTTATTTACTTAAATCCTGCGTTTATTTTAACGTTTATTTTCTATTAATCATAAATTTAATAGCATGCATTCATATACTGCTACCAGATTTAATTAAATGCCATTGAACCCCAACTTTGGTGCACATTCTCACATACTGGAATGATGACCTTTTCCTCCATGTTTGATCTGCAGCTTTATAGCTCAGTTATGTAAAAAGAAACTGCAAGATGTATCATTATAACTCAAACTTTCAGTGGAGGGTCCATAAAAAAAAGCAATAAAAGCACATGTAGAAGGCAACACAAACTCATTTTAATATGAATCCTTTTCATAACACACTACATTAAAGTACAGGATTAGAAAACAAGATTAAATATCAGATACCACAGAGAGAAGTGAATTATTTCATCCCATTTGTTGCTTGATATTTTTTTTAGAATATCATGGCGGTGGAGGCCATGCTGACTTTGCGTGCTTTCGTGTTGTTTGTGCATGCTGCAGCCCCTCAGGTCATGTCGTAGTCTAACATACATGCTGGCAGGTAAATCACTACCTCTGGCCTCGGCTGACATGTGGATTTCGGTACACCACCCCGGGTGTTTGCGTCCTGTGGCAGATTTGCGGTGACAGCCCACCGCCGAGACATGACAGGCGACACATCCGGTTTGATATGAGGCTACAATCGGGTTGACAGGAAGGTAATGAAAGGCCCCGTTTTCCCTGACACCTCGACAGTCCCACTCAGTGCTGGTGCTGAAGTGGATTGCGAAGTGATTGACGGTGATAATTTGACCCTGTCTGTCAGGGCGTCTCTCTTTATGGAGCGGCATCAACATAAGGACCTGATTGTCTTGCCTGTTCCAGGTTATCTGCTGAAATTGTTGATGTACTTAATCTGCCAAAAGGTGTGTGTATACCAGTGGTTCTTTATTGTTGGGGGCATTCCAAAAGTGGTGAATTTCAGCACAGAGCTGCTATTTTAAAGTGCAATTTTTTTCTTCTTTTTGTTTTCAAGAACAGCAATTTTGTTTCTATAGAGGTCCTAGCTAAGCCTCTAATTATTTCAAATCCTAGAAACATTCCTGGTTTTAACTAATTGCACTTTATTTATTCTTGCGATATGTTTAACTTAATTATGTTTTAAACCTGTGTGTTGGTTACATTATGTCAAATCAAACTGAACATGTGTTAATTTCTGGAGAAATCTGGATCCAATGGCTGACCAGTTAGGAACCAGTGGTGTACACAATTTACATTTTGATGTTTATCATAGTTTCTTTGTAGACTCAGTAGCTTAGATTTTCTGGGATTTGTCAGATATTGTTGTCAGTTTCACAGCATGTTTTTCAGTGGGATATTTTGTTCTCTCTGGTAGTCAAGCTTCCTCCTGTCAGCTGTTTCTCCTCAGTGAAAGTCCTGGCCTTTAGAGGAAAAGAGCAGTGGGAATAACATGTGGGACTGCACATCTGTCTTGAAGGGAAGGGAACAGTTTTGGCCTTGTAAAGAGGACAATGAACAGAGAAGGATGAAGAAAGGTTGGACAGGGCAGGCAGTGGAGGAACTACACCAAAGTCTGATCTCATGGACTCGACTCATGGGGTCGAACAGCTGGAGCGACATTAGCTTCCTTTCAGCCATCATGCAGATTCACGGCCTCAAATCTCGACTGCAAGAGTGGATTTTGTGAGCTGGGAAAGCAGAGATACTTAGCACAGCAACTTCTATGAGATAAATGTTTAATGGCTGCAACTTCTGAAAGGTCACCTGAAGGGAACTCTAAATGTTGCATCACAGGGAGAGTATGTGGAGTGAGCTGGAAGAGACCAAAGTTCAGACTGGAGCTTCCTATCATGAGCTTGTTAGCAGAGTGAGCTGTTTCTCATGTGTCAGCAATATCCTCTCACCTCCTTGGCTCTAAAGCGATTTTGCCGTCGTCTGTCTCTTAGCTTTGCTCTCTAGTTTCAACTCTTTCACTCTGTGTTTACCAAACAAAAACACTTGAGACACAGAGCCCACGCTCCGCAGCCTCCAGTGTTGTCATGAAAGGATGAGGTTTTTAAAAAAATCTGAATTTTGTGCAGATGTCTTGTTTTCTTCCAGCCTTATTTTCCACTACCCCCCTTTTCCTGTCCTGCAGATGGGAAGTCTTGTTAGTCACTGAACATCCCGGCTCCTCTGAAGCTCTGGATAGCTTCAGCTGTGTTGGTCAGGAATGCATTCATTTATTTTTTATTGAAGAGAACAGAGAGTGGAGGTGTTTCATTAGGAACCAGAAGGGCACACAGAGAGCACAGAACTCTCCCAAGGCTGAATGTCTTATTTCACAATGTAAATAAAAGCGAAAAAGAATTGTTGTATCCATGCCATGATTTGGATCTGCTCCAAAAGTTAATGGGTCCTCCCTTGGCTCACGCTACACGCCTCTACCAAGTGTCATGAAAGTCCGGCTTGTAATTTTTCCATAATCATGCTTACAAACACACAAACAGAACTGAAAACATAACCTCCTTGGTTGCATGATGTCCGTGTTCATTGTGTAGCTGCACGAAATGGGATTGGCTCAAGGCCTTCAAGGGCGGGACTTAGTAATAGGCCAGTTGTGGAAATTGGTCAGCTTTGCATAAGTTCTTATGATTGTGTTTTGTTTTTAGGGGCCTGGGTCACCCCTTTGGATTGTTTTGTTGATACTGTTCAAACGTTTTAGCAACAAGTGGAAATCATTTAAGATTTTGAGAAAGCACTCCCTTCAGAGAGCATCTCATATTTTGATTTTCATCATCTCTTTAATGGAAATTGTTTTCTCTACCATGCTAAAGGGTGCTTGAATTTGTTGACAGTGTTGAGATAATAAATTATTTGGATGTCAAGGTCTTCGCGTCTCCAGTCTGTCTGCCAATTTCTTTGGAAGAACAGGTGATGACAGTTGGGTGCACTGAATGCATTTTATTACTGTATGAATGTATGTGTATTTCTGCAGAATGTGCAGAAATCATTGTGTGCTTGTGCAGGTGTATATCTCCGTGGATTCAAAATAATTAGCATGAAATAACTGATACCTAATTTTCCTTAATGTCAGCCTTCACACAGACGAGAGGAGATGAAGAACAGATATTCTGAATATATTTCAGCGCAAGGACGTGCTTGTTAGTCAAGGTCCTTTTTCTTCGCTTTACTGACAACATCAAGAGACGTGCCAGAGCTGTCTCCGACGTGTTTCTGCATGTTTGTGTCTGGCCGGTGACCCAGTTCCCCAGCTGACAGGGTCATAAACACAGCAACACACGACTGTACTGTCTTTATAGACTCTGTTAAGGAGCCAGGGGTGTCATTATGCAGTTTTACACAGTGCTCGTCATGTGCTGCTCCGGGACAGGTCTCTACAAAACCTACCTGGCCCTGTTGTCTGTACTTCCTCTGGCCTACAGAGAGTAAGTGATAGAAGATAAATCACTAAGTCTTGCTTCTGTGTGGCTACATTCCCACTATGGGTTTGTTGTTTCTATGGCTGTGTTTGATAATGCCTGGTGTAACAGATAAAGCTGCATTACTAAATCCTTGCTTTTTATTTTTTTGTTTGGCTCCCTTGGAGCTGAAACACTTTATATTACATCGATGCTTTTATGCTGCACCATCATGTTTTCAGGTTGTCCATCTGTCCACTTCCTGTGAACAATATCTTAAAAAGGCCTTGAGGGAAGTTCTTCAAATTTGGCACAAAAGCCCACCTGGACACAACAATGAATTTATTAGATTTTGGTGGTCAAAAGTCAAGGTCACTGTGGTTTCATCTGCCTCTTTCTTGTCAGCATGGTATTTCAGGAACACCTTGAGGGAATTTCTTCAAATTGGCACAAATGTCCACTTATTATAACTAATAAGATTTTGATGGTCAAAGGTCACTGTGACCTTGCAATTGTCTTATTCCCTTTACATGTTATTTCAAGAATGTGTCGAGGGAATTTCCTCAAATTTGGCACAAACATCCACTCGAGTAATGGATGAACTGAAGAAGTTTATATGACCCCGTCTGTTGCATTCTCATGAATGCAATATCTCAAGATAACCTTGAGGGACTTTCTTCAAATTTGGCACAAACATCTACTTGGACTCAACAATTAAGTGAATACAATTTGGTGGTCAAAGGTTAAAGTCACTGTGACCTCATAAAACATGTTTTTAGCCATAACTTATTTACAAAATTTCCCACAAATTTCTGATAGAATAAAATGATGAAGCGATGATATTTTATATCCAAATGGTCAAAGGTCAACTTGACACAATAATGTTCTGTAAAAACAATTTTCTGACCATTACTCAACATCATATCTCAGAAACAGAGGGGGAGACATTTGGTTTGGTTTGGATTTGAATTGGTGACATTAATCTTCTTTGCCCACCTTGAAATTGTGCTGATTGTTGAGAGATGTGTGTGTGAAGCATCCATGTTTTGCCAAACATGGATGTAAACTGTAAGTGCAACTTGAGTGGTTTGTAGAGGAAAACAACCACAACCACAAGGCAGTAATTCTAGATTAATAAAGTAATTTTTCATATTAACTTTTGAAGCCCAGTCAGAGCATGATAGGAAATCAATTACAAAAGGGGACATAATCTCGCTATCTGCCAAATATTATGGAGACATTTGGAGAAGAACCAAAGAGAAGTCTTGTTGATCTATTGTCTTGCTGCCAGCCAGTAATGATATGCTAATGCTGCAATTATTTTCCTTGTCAGACAACAAAGTTGGTCTCCTGTTTCCAAGGGCAGAATTACACTTTAGACATTTGAGAAGCAGATGAGGGATGGCTAAAATCGCTGGCCATCGTTACCTCGCGCTAATCTTTCGCTCTTGACAAATCTGGGCTGCTACTTCTGAAGACTTGCCAATTATTCAAGCGAAGATGAATTGTAGCATCAGTCTGTCAGGTACAGTACTGCATAGTCTCCCTGTGTGTCTCAGCGTAATAGAGCCTGTTTTTTCTGCCTGTAAAGCCCCCCGGCAGTCCGTCTCTTGTGGTTGAATCCTCTGAGACAGGTGGTGTGAAGTCAGAGGATAGTGTCTGCTGCAGCTCCTGGTACAGCAGACTGACTCAGCCCCAGCGTTCAACCCCCTCAGGGCCTTTCCCTCCCCTCCACAGCTCTCCTCCTTCATTATAATCTACCATTGTACACATTAAGCTGTGACAGGCCAGGCAAGGCAGGCCCCATTTTTTAAACAGTTTTTGACATAGCCTTGTTTGTGATACCCGCTTTTCACTCCTACCTTGACACATTGTCGGCAAAAAACTTCAAACAAAATGTATGATGAAATGAAATGTATGTTTTCTCACCTGTTCCCGAGCCGAGCAGTATGCATTTCATCTGATGCATTGGAAAAAGTGTTTTAAGGATTTCTCTGCAGGGAGATTTTCATGTTTTATTCATGTGTCACCACTTCTTGGTGTTGGTTTGTGGGCATTCGCCTCTGAATATGTCCTGTACAGCGAGTTGTAAGGGGAGAACCGATGGAAAGTAACTAAATACATTTATTCAAATAGTGAAATTAAGTACCATATTTCAAGTTTATGTTACTTTATACTAATTTCTACACTACGTTTCAGAGGGAAATATACATTTTACTAATTTATTTAACAACTTTGGTTACTAGTTACCTTTCAGGTTAATCTGACATATAAACGTATAAGAATCTTATAAAACATTATTATTATAGATTAAAGCAGTGGTTCCCAACCTTTTTGACTTGTGGTCTCTTACAAAAAAGCGTTTAGTTGGGGCCATTTGTTCCATTTTAGTTGTCTATTACCCATTTTCCACCATCCTGGATGGGTTTCCTACTGGTTTGCACCAAATTTTGAGCTGGTCTAAACATTTCGACTCAAAATAAATTGATTTGAAACCTGTTCAAAGAGTTTGAATGTTGTTTCTGGCTAGAACCAAAAAATATCAGGTTTTCCCTGACCTGAAGTGTGAAGCGTAACGACAACAGTGAAAGAGTCATATTCTACATGTTGGAAAGAAAGAAGGGGGTCTTGCAATTAATAAGTTTACGACATTTTCATATTTGTCAGGCTGTTTTCATGTTCTCATTGTATAAAAAGAAATATGTGAAATACAGAACTAAAGCTCACATGCAATTGATGTGATCCACCTTCTTACAACTGTTTACTTCTGTTCTGGATTTTTTAACACCCTTTGTTGATGCTGCATCCTTTATTTTAATAGTACTTCTCAAAAGTGAAGGAAACGCAGGTTTCGGGAATTCTGAATGGGACCAATTCAAGAACCAGAGCTGATTTGATGGAAAAGGGGTATATGAGTTGTTGGCAGTTCCACCAAAGAGATTTTAGCTCTGAACTTCTCACATGGTTCCATTTAAATATGGATTTGAGGGCCAAATGACTAAAATGATTCAATATATCACCTACAAAATCACATATCAACAAGTACTCGAAATACTTCAAGTACATTTTGCTCATATGGTACTTCTAGTGAAATGATTTTAAATACAGTATTTTTACATTATATATCTCTACTTTCACTGAAGTAAATGATCTGAATACTTTTTCCACCAAAACAGTGTATAAGCATGAGTGCTGCTACCTTTCCTTTCCTTCTTCTGGCTGCTCTGAGAAGCCAGCCAAGACTGTCGGTGCTGTGGGGCCCTAAGTTTGATCAATGAAGCCCAGAGAGGCAGAACATGGGGCCCAGCGCTGATGGCAGGGTGCCCAGAAGCATGGCATGAAGATAGAGAAAGGGGGGGGCTGAGTCACACTTGAAAGTCCCAAAACAAGGAGATTTTCAAAGGCAGAGTGGGTTTAGAGCTTAGCTTTCTCATGAAATGTCAAGATTGTGCAACTGTACTGCAACATTTCTGCAGGGCAGTCTCCCACACAAACTACATGTCATTTTATTGTAGGGATGTCCTTAAGAATATAGATTTCTACAAGGGTTTTGCACACCTTACAGTTTTAATGACAGGTGCAAAGGACCAAAAATACAAGGAATGCACTTATTCGCTTTCTAGCTTTTCTTGCTGTCGGCTAAGAGTCAATCTTGTCTTTAACTCTCTGCAAGAAAATGAATAAATGTCATGCTTCCAAAAATGTCAAACTATTGCTCTAACCCTTTAAAACCTGGATTGACATCAATTTTTTTATGTTGTATTCAGATGCCTTTCAAAAGCATTTAAGTCTTTCAAACCTGCCCAAATTGGTTTGATTTCATTTGAAAACATGGGGGGAAAGGCAATGAGCAATTCTGCAACAAAATGAGCTCAACATTTTCTAGAATAGTAATAAAGTGAGAGGGAAAGATAGACAGAGTATATTTTAAAAAGAAAACTGTCAAAAAACAATGCAATAATGTCCAGAAAACCATATTTATTATTATTATTATTACAACTATATTTAAAGATATATAACACATTTTTGTCATTGTAATTTTAGTACTTTTTTCCAGATAATTTTCTTGCTTGTTTTTATTTTTTACTTTTCTCTTTTTTGATGGGTTTTCATGTCATTTTCTTTGTATCTTTTTGCTAATTTTCATTTCTTTTTAAGTTGCTCATTGCCTTCTTTTCATGTTTTTGAAAGAAATCAAGCCGATTTGCCCATGTTGTAAAGGGTTGACTGAGACACGACGAAAGGTTTACCAAAAAAGGTCTATGTGTATTGTGTTCCTTTTCATGTGTAGGTTATTATTGTCAACATGTATTTTGCTGCTGCCAACACTAATAGCTAATAAATATAATGAGAAGAGGAACTGCTCTTACATGATAGTGTAAAAATGCATGTGGAATGTAGAGGCACCCATTAAATAGAACAGTTTTTCCCTCAGTGGACTTCATGGTCCCACCCCACCCTTATAAATAAATCAAGGAAGCCTGCGGCTCTAACAGGTGTGAATATGAATCTCTCACTGACTGATTAGGTGACTCTCCTGCTGACTCCAAGCCAAAACAAAGGCAGTGTTAGTAGTTTCTCCTCCTGGGAAAATCATGAGGGTTCGTAAGCAGGGGTGGAGACTGCCAAGGTTCATCCATCTCTCTAACCAAGTAACAACATAGCCACTCCTCCTCCTCTCCGCTTCATCATCACCTCAGTAGCAGCAGACTAACCCTCATCCAGTCTGACTGCTTTAGAAAAGAGCAACAAAGGACAAAGAAAAGAAGAGAGAGGGAGAGTTGGAGGATATTTGAGAACAAGTGTCTCACATTTGCATTCAACCCCAGTTTCTCCCAGGCTGTTTGTCAGAGGGCACTGAACTGTCTGTTTCTATTTAAGACTCAGTGCAGCCATGCTCAGCTGTACAAGACAAATGGTGCCATCAGTCCTAAAGTGCGCAATTACTCCCATGTCCTCTGCAGGGGTCAGAAATATGTTTGGGTTAGATCAATAGGCGTAGCTAAGGATCGATGGTGCAAACCACAGACAGAAACATGATGGTGGACTAATTTCACCCTTCATTAGCGTTTAGCGGCTTTTACCACAAACATGCATGTCAGCACATGTAGGACCGTGTCAACATGAAACTGAGATGATCGACATGAGCTGCCGTCCAGCGACTGTTAAAGCCTGAGGGTGAAAAGGCAAGCACCAGCATGCAATCACACCTCACCTGAAAACCCAGTTGCACGAATAAATGTTTCTGCAAACGCATGTTACCTTTGTACATTTCATAATATTAATAATAATAATAATAATAATTACTATTTTTTTCTAAACAAAGTTACAAAGCACTTTACATGCTTGATCCCATATGTAGCCAATATTTTGAAACTTTATGGTTCATTGCTTTTTGGTTTTGAATTTGATGGGGCAGTTAACATGGTTATGTTTAGGCACAAAAAGGCCTTGGTTAGGGTCAGGAAAACATCACATTTTGGCATAAAATACCCAGTTTGGTCACCACAATTACCGGATTTTGATGCCACAAAAACAGCTAGGAATGACCCAACCTTCCATACAGAATACCTGGTTTATACACAAACATGTCTAGAAATGTCCCAACATCTCATTAAAAAATACCTTGTTTTGTCACCACTGACAAGGCTAGAAATGCCCCTATGTCTCATTAAAAATACCTGTTTAAGTTGTCACAAACAAGGCTGGAAATGTCTGGTTGCCTTGTTAAAAATACCCTGTTTTGTTGCCATATAAAATGCTGAAAATGTCCTGGCATCTGCTTAAAAACATCTGGTTTAATGCACAAAAGAGGCTGGAAATATACTGATGTCTTATTAAATAATATCTGGTTTTGTTGCCACGAAAACAACAAGAAATGTCCTGATGTCTTGTTAAAATTAACCAATTTCAACCTCATATTGTCAATCCTGTTTTCTGGATGCACTGAACTTAAACACTCATTTTTGGTAACAACCTGCACTACAACCGCGGACCCTGCAGCTGCACCACACAGCTGTCCAGAGCTACGACTGGGAGCGATAAACCCTGACCAACCCCCTCTCTCTGTCACCATTTTTTTTCGACCCTGGTAACCTTACCAGTAAACTCCTCCCGCACATTACAACACAATCTATCTGCCTCTCTTTCCAACTTAATATCTGTCGTTCCCAATAAGAGAATTCCTGAAAAAAATAGTCAGATAGTTAGACATCTTATCTCCAAGATGGCAATTTAAATCTCACCAAGGAAATCATCCCTGACTTATAGAAACTGCCTGAAGAAATTTAATAGCTGAACTGTTTATTAGATTGTTCCAGTTGACTGAACAGTTTCTTGCAGTCGTTGGTGTCTTCTTAGGTGCCATTACAATTACCAGGAAAAGAACAAATCTGATAAATTTAATGAATTTAATTAAGCTTGCTGTAGCACAGAACACTTGGTGCTTTTCACTCGTCCTGTCAGAAAAGAAGCGAAGCAGGGCTCAGGTGGAATATTTTCTCTGCCTTAGAGGAAATCTTGTTATTAAATTGGTAATGCAAATATTTGGTAGTGTTTATTTCTGATTCAGTAGAAGTTGGAGAGTCTTAACAAAACACACTTTTCTACATACAGTACACAATCCCTTCCATAATGGCATTTTTTTTCGGAGAGATTCAGCCATCTGTTTGGTGACATGCTGCTCTGTAGGTCTCATTTTGCACGGCGAAACTCCTGGCCAGGCAAGCCCGTTGTGTTGTAAACAATATTTAATATTGATTTCCTGTGAGTGGCTGAAGTCTCCACCGCTGAATGGGAAGAGATTGAAGCAATTACAGACTCTGTGTTACTTGGATGTGGCTCACAGTTTGTCAACAGATAGAAGAAATGTGCTGGGCTGGGTTTGGCTGCTATAGGCTTGGGGAATGGTCCTCTTTGTCTTTGTCTCAGTATGTACAGCAGAAGAAGAGAGTCTGAAAATATAGATTTCCCAGCGTGCTTGTGGGATGCTGGAGCTGTAGATTTTTTGAATATATTCTGTCTTTTTGTTGTTGCTGGTTTGTGGGTGTGGGTGCCTGGAGGCTGTAGGTGGGAGGATATAGGATTTGGCAAGTTATTAAGGAGTTTGTTTTATGTTTTTCCACGTTTTCTTTTAAGCTCTATTCCCTACAGGAGATTAAAAGACTGTTTACATCTGCTCACTTGGAAATGATCCAGATCTTGGGGGAAAAAAACATGTGTAATGCATGTTTTGACTCAAGAGGTTCTGTATTACTCACATGTTCAGTATTTGAAGCAAATTAACTTGATTATAAGGAATTTCATAAGTGGATATGAGGGCTGCTCTTAGTGGTGGAAAACCACACTACGTGTTGTTGGTGGAATTTGTCGTGATGGATTGGTAGACACTGTGCTGAGAAAAGAATTTGCATCACTGATTAAACATTAGAAGCTTCATATCAACTGAGAAATATAAACTAAAAATACCTGATTTTTTCACTACAGATACTGCTGGAAGCGCCTAAAACACCTGCTTCTGTTGCTACAAACATGGCTAGAAATGTTCTGAACTCTCGTTAAAAATACCCACATTTCTCTCTTTATTTAAAAAATACCTGCTTTTTTGCCACAAATATGTCTTGAAATGCCCCGACCTGTCATTAAAAAACTACTACTTTTGTCACTACAAATATGACTAGAAATGTCCTGAACTCTCACTAAAAAAGGCCTACTTTTGTGGCTATAACCACGGCTGGAAATGTCATGACCTGATGTTAAAAAATAACCGCTTTCGATGGTCTCCAATAGTGGTCTACTGTTGTCTGCTGTTTGGCAGCCGTCTCACCTAAGTGATATGCTGCCTTGCATCCTCCCCTCCTCCTGATGAGAAACTCAGAGCTATGTCATACGTGTGAAAGGTACAAATGAAACATATCTGTGGTTTGCAGAAATGCACAATGGCAACATTTATTCTTGTGACTGGGCTGGAAGTAAACAGACTCTACAGCTGAGTGCAAGGTTGAGACAGCATACAAGAGGAAGGAGGCATGGGGAAGGTTTGTAGAATCAGCTTTCTTTGTCTGAAAGTGTTTGCATATTTCCACTGTTTCCACTGGTCATTCATTTCCTCTAACAATACCAGTGCAGCTGTTTTGAACACAGTGTCATTTTCAGATATTAGCTGTGGGTTCACTGCATCCATATCATTATCCTTGGCCCTATCACACTCCTCCTTTGACTCTCTCTTTTAACTTTAGGAAATGACAGATCCACTGTGCTAGGATCTGGGGCTGTCAATGTATTTACACATTGTTCAACTTAGAGAACAGTGGAGTGTAGAGAGGTACGGCAAGGTGGAGGGCAAGACGCTCGGTGATGCTGATGGATTAGTAGGAAGGACGAAGACTGTCTGGTCTGACCGTCTGTAGCCTTCTGCCCACAAAGAAAGTGGAACACAGTTAATACACTCACACCAGCACTCACTCTATCAATCTCCACCTGCAGGACAAGTCCCACATAAACACTGAAACACATCTACACACACAAGCCCACTAACACTGCAGGGTATCAATCTTCACTGAAAGTGCCACTGCCGGGCGCAGCCGTGCTACTTCTCACACATGGACGCTGTTTGTCTCTTTGTCACTTCTTAAATTGATTGCTTTTAGGGTGACAGAAATGTAGAAGTGGTCAATTAGAATAAAACACCCGTTCTGATCAATTTGTTTAAAAAGCCTGTAATTTAGCCCTTGAAGTTGTTGTGGTAATGGTGTTTGGAAGAGTTTCCTTTTCCTTTCCTTTTTTTGTGCTTGTTTTTTGAACCAGTGACAGAATTGAGACAAATAACCTGTGGCTAAGATATTTTTTAGCTGGCGTTGGACAATGTGACGGTATATACTGTGCAGTGTGCAACAGTAGCAGTGCGTCCTGTGGTAGAGATTTGGCGATAACGTTCCTACTGCAGGAGCTACTCAGGGCATACACATGGATGTATAAAAACAACTGGATACAGCACTGGAGGTGGGGCCCTGTTCATGCCAGTAAAAAGGTGGGTAAAATCATCGGTGTCTTCAGCACCATTGCGCCTGAAGAGCAAGAGACTTTGCTGACTGTGCAGCTAAAGTCAGATTATGTCCTTTGCTATCTTGAATGTGGATTAAATGCTTTAATCGTGTAGCTTTTATGTGATTCTGAGAGTAAAAGTTGTAAATACAGAAACCTATTAACACTTGAGTGTGTGAACCTGGAGCATAGAGGCAAAGCTATTGTTTGTGATGTGGCGTATCAGAATAAATGTGCAGGCTTTTGTCCTGCTGATCCCTCTCTATTCACCGGTGCAGATGTGACCATTTCCAATTTTGAGGTCTGTTAAGCAAGCACTAAGAGGAGTGTGGGAACAGTGAAAGGACAGATTTTGTGTTTCATGGAGAGATTAGGTGCAGGGTGAGCGATGCCGAGGCTTTTGTCTGTGCAAAGACGGGTTTTGGCTAGCCAGTGACCTGTAAGAGTACAGTAATATTGCCACAGGTAATGGTCTGCACAGGAGGGAGAAGAAATAATCTGTTACAGGAGGTCCAGTGTCCAGTGATACATTGCCTGCCAGGCTAGGGCTCTCTTATGGCAGAACGATTCAAGGCCCCGGGGCTCCTGAGCCACGCTGCTCATTCGGAAAGTTGAAAAGTGGAATGAGAGCCAACAGCAGCGCTTTATAGTCCTGCAGTCAATCACTCAATCTCCTGAAATATGAGACAGACACTGTGCCTGACTGGAATCCTGAATTCCTTAACGCCTGTGTCACTCAGGAAACACATTTCTCTTTGTGATCCTGCTGTCTCCTGACTGCCTGCAGCCCCTCCGTGACTGTACATTTGTCTACTTGCCAAGGCATTTTTTGTATACACTTCCTGCACTGACCAACGGCGGAGCCAAGACAACCACCAATTACATAAAGGAAAGCCGCGGCGGTGACAGCAGACTCCATGATGGTTTACTCCAGCACTTTAAACCCTGTGTTTTGGGGTTTGATACTGTGTGCTCGGGGTTGTTACTGGGTGCTTTGTGGCTTTGCCTGCTTGGATTTTGTGTCCAGTGTATTTAGTTGTTTTCAGCTCGGAAGGGAAGTTAGCAATTTTCTGCAAAGCCTGCTTAAAAAACAATTACGTTCTTCAAGGTTAAAGGCTTGATTAAAAATCACTGGACCTGGAGCTGAACACCCTCTTCCTCCTAATTCCCCTTCAGTCTCTTTGCCTCCAGCCTCCTTCCTTCCTCCGACATGCAGTCCTGACACCTGTCGTCTTCATAGGCGCCGTGTTACCCCGGGCACAACCAACACAGCATTAGTCTCCTTCTAATGAATTCCCTCCACCTCTGCAGATTGTAATTAACACTTTTGAGACTTTAAAAATTGCCTTTTATTTATAGCCCCCCGTTTCACACCTGCCTCTTTTCTCATTTGGTTGAAAAACAAGAGCTGTCTACACAGTTAGAGATGATTTTGTTCCATTTTCCCTTCTTCTGATGTTGTCAGGAACAATTCTAATATAGTTATAAAAGGGTCAAAGTTCAGTGTTAAATGGAAAGGACACCCAATTCCTTGGCCGGCTTCATTAGTTCCAGAGCACGTTGTGAATCACCCTAAAGCCTAAAACAGAGTTCCACGGGTGGCTTCCTTGCTTTGGGGTGCTTTGAGGTGCTTCTCCCTCTTTTCCGAACTCTGTTGCTACCTCAGTTGTCTCCCTCCTGAAGTTCCCTAAAGCCAGGAAGCCACCGCTACTCTGTAGCCAACTTTGGCATGCTTCACGGTGTCTCTGTCTCCTGTCTAAACCCGGCGTTCTCACCCAGGAGTGCTCTTAAATACCAAGTGATTTAACATGAATCGGTGCTCAGTAGTACAGATTTATAATAGATCCATATTACAGACGCCATTAAGAGAAGACCCTTGAAATCCAACCCTACAACACACTAACATTACAGCTCAGCAAATGAAGGCAGCAATAATGTTTACATCTCGCTCTGCTACAAGCATGAGCCTCCTGTCCATGAGTAGATCATTATGATTTCTGGAAAGAGACATTACTGTTGACTCTAGTTCCTTTTTATTGGAGAAAAGGCAGACATCTCTATGGCTGATACCTCCAACACTCACCGACTCACACCAAAATAATCTAGATTGATAAATAGCACTACAGGTGACAGGAAAAATTACCGTTTTTTGATTCTGTGGTGACCTGTGCCCTTAAGTCACTGGTTACATGATAATGTGACACATCTAAAAACGTATATTCTTTGTTTCTATACAAAAAAGGCCCAGATCCACCTGTGGATTACTGAAATGAGAAATCATTGCTGTTCAGTAGAGTTTGCAATTTAAAATCCTCAACAAGCGTGTCTCCGAAAGACACACAAGTCTCTATCTGCAGTCCTCATCTGAACCTCGGGGATGTTTGTGTTGCAGTGCTTTGACTTGGAAAGATGCGACTAATTGTTAGCCAAACAAAAATCTCTTGTGTAATTGAGCGTTCATGACAGGCAGGATGTTCACTCTGTCTGGAGGGAAAGTGTTGTGCATTTTTTGGGGAAACATGATAATATCATTGAATGGTTTTGTTCTCTCCTGCAGTATTTAACCTTCTGTCTTAACTTGTCTCTTGCACCGATTATATGAGATTTAGATGCATCTCACATTTAATCTATTTAAATTTTCTCTTTCATCATGCTGTTCATCTAAACTTTATGAGCACTGGATCTCTTGGTGCTTCCTATCTGTCTACCTGTGCTGAACTTTCTCCTGCAGTCAGCTCTTTCGTCTTTATGTGTTTGCCTAATGACAGGCTGCCTTTTTTAAAGAGGATGTGTAAAAAGCAAGCTACAGCAGGTTAGGGAAGCACACTTTGCGCTGCATAATAATTTTAGACTTTTGCATGTCTGGAATTTCTGTGGAGTAATGTTTAGTGTGTCTCTTCACCCCAGGCGACAGAGATTTAAAGGGTCGACAGTTGGATTGCCATCACACAGGCTGTGCATTTAAATAATGCAATTAATATGAAAATGAAGCACATCAGAATATAATTAATATGCTGTATGTAATCTATAATCTATTAACACACCATAAAGAAGATAAAGAAGCTTGTTTAAAAAAATACTCTCATCTTGTCTCCCCAAGATCAAACCAGCAGCCATTTTCTATTAATTCCAGTTTATTAACTTATCAGTCATGTTGAATATCTTAGCCTATCTATCTCTGCCTCATCATTTTATCATGATGCAGGGTCGATAAGACTCTGTCAGGGTTTTTTAAGGTTTTTGAGTCTCAGTGTTTGGTGCTCTGAGATGACCCTGAACATATTTTGGCTTGTTGAAGGGCCATAAATTTAAAGCAGTCTGCTTGCAGGTGGGTCAATATCAGACACTTCAGGCACCAACCTGCTCATGTGTTGATTTAAAATTTTTATGCCTCTAAGACGAGGACAGCCTTGGCCGCAGTTGGGGGTTGTTAACTGTTTTCGGGTTGTCTGTATGTACGCAAGCCCATCTGGCATTCCCATTCTTGTGAATACAATATTTCAAGAACATCTTGGGGGAATTTTTTCTCAAATTCTGGCACTAAGGTCCATTTTGACTCATCAACGAACTGATTTGAATTTTTTGGTCAAGTCACTGTGACCTAAAAAAAACATGTTTTTGGCCACAACTCAAGAATTCAAACGCTTATTATGATTTTGTTTTAAATCACACATTTTATTGTTCTGCAAAAACTCTTTTTTTTGGCCATTACTCACTGTCATAACTGAGGAACACAAGGGGGGCCTTTTGGTAAAATACTAAATTGAAGACACTAATCTGAGGGATCTACTTTGAAACTGTGCTCATAGTATAGATCTTCTGTGCTGCATTTTTAGAGGTACAATCATTCCTCCAAAAAAAAGGAGGGTTCAGTCCATGTTGTGGTTTTGATTTAATTGTTACCTGAGTGTACCCAGAAGTTCTTGGAGATTTTTTGAAGAAAAGCAGCTGTAAAACCATAACTAGATACTGCACTGTAAGGGCTGAGTGAGTGATTTTTTTTTGTAATTTGGGTGAATACAAAAGCGGTTTTGAGTTGTTCCACTTAAGTTTTGCTGAGAGCACCATTGTTTGCTGGGATTACCAGGTTCTTTCAAAGTGTGTATGTGTGTGTGAGGGAGAGAGATTGATGGAGAGCTTCTCCTGACAAATGTTCCCAATGAATCATTGATAATGAACAGAACAAGACATGCTGAATGGTGGAAAAATTACAGCATTTTCTCTCAGGATCTGGAGCCATACTGTTAATCACATTGTCTGTTTAGAATTTGTTCTACTCTAATGAGAGGAGCATTCATCACACAGATTATCAAAGATGTGATTGAGGAGTTTATGTAGCTTTGATTCTAAAATGAGCACTCTTCTAGAAAAAAATGTTTGGCTTCAGCAATAGTTACATCAACTTAATCCGTGTTCACTCTGGTGAGTTGATCTGCTCGGAGCCTGAGAGAGAAGGTCCTCCAGAGTGCTTGGCAGAGTCTGTTGCTACATTGATAAAGCAGCTTTCAGTGGGCACTAAATTAAGCAATCTGACACCCACAGATAGAAAGGCAAAGAAACCGTGGAGGGATGTGACTTTTTTATCCTTTTTCTGCTGAAATTATGCACACCAGACACACCAGCATGCTCGGATGCAACGAAGCGTCCCACCTCCTCCACTTTGCAGTCATGTGTGGCAGTTTCCTGTCAGCGACACTGAGTCAGGTGGGAACCTAGAGAAAAGAGGGGAAAACAAGCAGAAACTGAATGAAAGAAGGGGTACAGACAGCACCTTTATTCTGCGGTTTTACGACCTCCTAAACGTCCTTGAAAGGTTTTGGGTGGAACCAAATTACAGCCCCTCCGGTGTTTGTGAATCAGAGGTGTTGACAGGCATGAGTCCGGCCAACAAGGCAGCTCGACAGAGTCAGGATGAAGGTATGCGGGGGCTTTCAGTCGCCCTGAAAGAAAAGTAGAGAGGGGAAAGATTTTCCTTTCACACAAAAGGCAAGGAACAGCCTTGCAGTGAGCAGCAGCCTTGTCCTGCTGGGGGGTTATTTTAGGTGTCCCTCAGGGGTCTGACCTTGGTGCCCTCTCAAATGCTTGACAAAAGAACGTGAGTTTCCCCTGGATAATAAGAGAATGTGCTGCTTCTGAATCCTGTAGTTGGTGTAAACAAGAGAAATGCAGGTGCATGTGCTCCTTTATAGGGTGACTCATCATGGGCGTTCACAGAGGGACATGCTGGGAAAAAGAGCAGCCATTTATTCAAGGCCCCTATGTTGTGGTCACGGTGCATTTTCAAGCATCCCCTGTTTGCCAGGTTTCCATCGTATATTGAGGAGCTAACAAAGATCCTTTGAAGGATGAAAATAGATGTTTAAGTGATGGAGGAGTGGTATGTGTAGGTGCCTCTTGGATTGGAGTATATAACTGCAGCTGACAGGAAATTTGCCTGGGCTACTTTGTCCGCATGGGTGTGACTAATGACCATTAGGGATTGAGTGAGTGTCAGGAAGTGTTAGTGGGATGGTGAGAATGAGACAGTGAGTGAATAGTTGGCTAGGAGGGCTGCTGCAGATACCAAATAACAAGACTGATGATGCACATAGACAGAGAATTTAATTCTGCAAAGATGGTCTCATCTGTGGGTAACGTAAAACTACTCGCAGGAATTTGCGACCATTTGTGACGAACGGTTGTCAGTAGTGAAATCCCGATCAAGTTGTTTTGCCCCCAGTCCAGATCCGAGTAGTTTGGTATTGAGTAACTGCCGATACTGAGTCCTGATCTGATACTTGTGTTTACCTGGATGATACAGGTGGACATTGCACACTCCAAGTACTTTTTCCCCTTTTTTTCTTTAAACGGACAAAAGAGATTATATAAAGTGATACAAAGACATAAAGTAAAAGTTCAGACAGAGTAGAACATTGAGAAAATGGAATTAAACAAAAACAAAGAAAATGAAAAAGGTATTATAGTAAAAGTAGTAATTTCAATTCTACTTGAAGTGGTATAGCAGCTTAAGTTGAACATTGAAAAAACTCATTGGAGTAGCAGCATTACAATAAAATCTGAATATCTGCCTCTAATCCAGTTCTCCATTTACGACACTTGTGTGACAGTGGATGTAAACATAGGATCGGGTGGGACTTGTGCTCAAAATAACCGATCTCTGTCAATTAAAAAATGTGTTGATCGGGCCCAATACCAATCCCTCAGATCCAAGCTGGACATCCTTAGATGTTAAGGTTGTATTTACGCCTGGTCATCCCATTCTTGTGAATGTGACATCTCAAGACCACCTTTAGGGAATTTCTTTAAATTTGGCATAAAAGTTCACTTGTCTATAACAGCAAACTGATTAGATTATGGTGGTCAAAGGTCAAGGTCACTGTGACCTTGCATCTATCTCATTCTCCTGAATGTGAACATCTTGAGGTAATTTCTTAAAATTGGACACAAGCCTTTAATTGGATTCATTAATGAACTGATTGGAATTTGGTCATCAATAGTCAAGGTTGCTGTGACCTGTCTCATTCTGGTCGAGGAGATAACTCAAAAAGGCCTTGAGGTCAGAGGTCACTGTGACCTCAAAAAGCATGTTTTTGGCCATAACTCAAGAAATCATGCGTAATTGTGAAAAAAATAAACATAAACATCTATAGGATAAAGTGATATCCAAAGGGTCAGCTTCACTGTGACATAATAATGTAGAAATTGATCAGATACTGAATTGATTGACAATTAATTGACATCAGTCATGAGTGCCCACCTTGAAACTGTGCTGATTGTTCATATCTTCTGTGCTGCAAGGGGGAAGATGTGTGTGACGCATCCATGTTTTCACAGTCATGAATGTAAACTGTAAATGCAACTTGACTTTTTTGCAGCGGCAAACAACTGCGAGGCAGTAATTCTAGTTCCAATATAACATTGTCTTAAAGTGGATGAATTTAAGTCTGAGTCCATAATTACACCAAGATTTGCAGCTTGGTGTGTAGTCTTCAACATTACTGATTGAAAGTGAGCACTGACTTTTAATTGTTAATTCTTCTTTGTCTCCAAAAACAATTAGCTGCAAATTGCACTCAGCCCTTTATCATGCTTGTTCCGTCTGCTCAGTAAAACTCTTCCAACGTACATCAACATCCATCTCTACGAGCAGATTGGTCTCTTTGCTTCCTGCTTTGCCGATGCTCATTATAAAGTGAATCTGTCAGCTTCCACTTTTGGGTGAATTAGCATCTGAGGTCCCACCACTGGCTTTCTCTTGCTCTCATGAGCACCACTGGTCGGGGGCCCAGAGAGAGCAGGAGGAGGAAGAGCACTGAGAGAAAGACTGGAAAGGAGTGGAAAACGCACTCCGCTGGTTAAACCCAGTGACCTCTGTCTCATAAAAACGAAGCAACACGGAGTAATAGTCGAGGAATCAGCAGTATTTCCTGTCCTAACGCCAAAACAATCTGCATTTCTGCAAGAGCGTGCAACCGCTTTGTAAACTTTGTGTTTGGATGAGTGCTATGAAAACGAAGTTTATTAGTAATTGTCTTTAACCGCTTAATCCTATTAGAGTCATGGGGAGCAGGAGCCTACCCAAGCATGCCCAGCATTAGCCTGAAGGCAGGGAAACAAGTCTGCAGTCCATCACAGGACTCACAGATAAACAGAACATCTCTGCCTGCTCTCATTCATACCTACACGCTATGTAGCATCTCTAATCCACGTGAGTCGGGTAAACCCATGTTAGCAAGCTGAGCACATGTGCTCCTGATCAGATTTAAAGCGTCTCATATTTAGATATATATTATATTATTATATTATACATATAAATATATTTGTCATACTTGTAGGTAGGAATCTGTAGCTCTGAGTACTATACCATAGGCAACTGGACTTGCTTAAGTTTCTTAAAGACATTTCACCTCTCATCCAAATGGCTTCTTCAGTTCTACCAGGCTAATTGGGAGTTACAGGGTTTAAATCCTGTGTTAGACCCCGAGAGAGGTCCACACCCACATGTCATGTTGCCTACGATATAGCACTGAGAGCTACCATGACCTGGATGACTAAAAATCTTCACCAGCTCCTCAGAGAACAAAAGTGTTCTGCTTTGGAGCTGTGAGTGTGTTCTTCCTGGTTAAATTCTGCTGTGGTGCAGGAAGTACTCGTCTCTTACAAGTAAAAGTGACGATATAGCGCTGAAAAACACTCTTCTTCAAGTAAAATTTTTACATTTTAGATTTAAGTTAAAGCACAAACATATTAACAGAAAAAAATATTAAAAGTAGTTAAGTATTCCAATAATATTCCCCTATAAAGTGCAGTACCTTACAATTAAGATACTCAAGAAAAGTACCTCCAAATCAGTGTTTCCTACACATTGATTTATTTGTAGTGGTCCTCCAGGATTAAATGCTATATATTGATTTTATAATTTAGAGCTTGAACATCCATTAGGAGCGCTATTGTAAACTGTATACCTTTAGTTATTCATTGACCACACTCTCAGAGCGTAGCAGTTGGAACAGAAAAATGCCAGGCGCAGTGAAAGTGACCCTTAACGATTGATTGTGCTGGGTCTAAAAGTTTGCTAACACTCACTGCAGCAACTGCTCCTCTTGTCCACTGATCTGGTCAGCTCTGACCGAATTGACAGATCAGTAATCGACCCTGTGAGTTTCACGTGTACTGCGTTCAGGGACCAGCAAAACAACCAACCTTAGACAGAATGATTTAAAAAAAAAATTAAAAGGGACAGACACACACACACACACACACACACACACACACACACACACACACACACACACACAAGTTTGAAGCTTGCTGACCCCCACCCCCAAAGGCAACTGCCACACAGAGATTATAATTCTGTGGGGAAACACTGCAAAATTGTACTTAAATGCAGTACTGGAGTAAATGTATGTAATTATGTTCCATCACTGAAATGCAGCACTGAAAAACTGCAAAACCCACCAAGATAAAAGTGATGCTATAAATGTGTTTCAGACAGGTGGTTGCTGAGGCTTTACAAACAGTGCTTATGAACAGCTCTTATGCAGGTTTAGACTGAAATTACTTTCACACCTGTAGTTCAAATCATTTGTTTATTTAAAAAAGTTTAGATTGAGTGTCGTCTTCATGTTTCTTTCGAGAGTCAGTTTCAAGTCCGTACTGACTTGATATATACAAGCTAAGGCACGTGAAAGCCATATAAACAAATAACACAAGATGGACAACTTTTAATGAACACCATCCTGCTGTGTCAGTATCACATGGACCAAACCAAATTCTGGTGACTGACTCAGCTGCCCATGTGTTTATTTTTCTTCTCTTGTGTCACGAAGAGCTCACATGGAAGTAATTGATGATGAGCATTATTAGTCGGGATTGCAGCTAGACCTTAAATGTCAAAAATAAGAAGAGGCGTCTTGTACTGTAATAGAAGGATTGGTTACAGTGTGGTTTCAAGTGTACAGTTTACTCACTTTCAATAAGATATTCCTAAAATACACATACTAGGACACAAGCACAACACAGCCTTGTTTTAGGTAGCGTTGTAACGAATGTCTTTCTTTCATGTTTAAAGCTTCTATTGGGCTTTTAAAATTGAAGCACTGAACCACAAAGACAAAAACCTACTTTTTTAGAGGGTCTTGATCTGGTTCCTTAATCTACACCTAAGTTTGATTAACAGCTTTTATGCCGATATAAATAAGGAGTTGACAGATTATCAGCCTGGCTGATTATTGTAGCCGATATTTGGTATTTTGCCAATTTTCTGTATATGCAATTTATTTTAATAAACACAGATAAAATTAACTAATTAAAAAGTGCAAAGAAAATGCCAGCATGGGAGGAACTTTTACTTAGTACAACCTCAGGGAGCTATTTTTATTTATTCATTTTTAATTTAAAATTTCACTTCACAAAAATTAGATTTTGAAAGTTTCAGTTTGGATTAAACATTTGCTAAAGGAATTTAAACAAAGTTTTGTGTTGTAATTTGTTATATTCCAAATTCTAAATATTGACAGACAGATTTTTATTTTTATTGTAACTGCATATTGTTTTCAAATCTTGGTTATCTGCCTCATTAACTACTAATAATTGGTATCGGTATCAGCCCTGATATCAGTCTATCCCTAATATAAATGACACCGAATAGGTTTTAAAGCATCCTTCAACTGACCTGAGGCAATCAGAAAGAGCACCATAATGCTCATATTGCTGAACGGATCAAAGAAGGACAGAAGTTTTTATATTCAGTTTTAAGCCTTTTTCGAGCTTATTCTGACTCATTTTAATTCAGAAAACGTATTTCTTGTAATGACGCAGCAGATTTCACCTGGGACTCAGCACTCTGTCTCAGGCTCCGTAATCAAGTCTGTCTTTACATTAACACAGAACCATTTTTCACCTGTCACCAGCGTCTCATTTCAGACTCTGGGATAGGGATGATTGTGTATGACTGTGGCCCACTGGTCTGTGTGATGGCTGCTGAGTCATTGCTAATGTGCATCTGTTTCAGGCAGCGAGATCCCCTGCTGCAATGAGAAAAGTCCGCAGGGACAGTGAGTTATGAGGGAGAGGCAGAAGATTAATGGCTTGAATAGTACCAGCCTCTGTGATTTGACTATTGCCTAAGTGAATGAAAAAATATTAGTGTCCCATGTAATCATTCTGTTTGTACAACCCACTAATTTCAAGTGCATGGCAACACATTTTCCTTTCTGACTAACACAGGGTTTATTGATGTTAATTTGGTTGTAAATAATATTGAGTATGTTTTATTAATTATTTGAAACCTGACAAAATTGGCTTAACTTCTTAGAAAAAAAAACAAGGAATGAAAGCAATGAGCAACGAAAGAAGAAATGACCCAAAAATGAACAAGAAAATAGTAAAACTTACAAGAAAATTACCTTAAAATTAGTTACAACAACAACAAAACAAAACAAAAAAAAGAAAAATTAAATAATAATAAAAAAATCAATAAGGCAAACAAGCACTTGGAAAATGTGCTTAAAAGTGAATATAATTCTGTAACATAATTATGTAGGTAATTATGATCATTATAATATAGGTTATCCCTAGCTTTTTTCTTTTTTTTTTTCTTTTTTTTTTTTTTACAATTTATGGCACATTTCCTACCTAAACTGCTCATTGCCATTTTTCCACTATTTTGTTTTAAAGAAACTGCACCAATTTGCTCAGAGTTAAAAGGTTTATATATTGTGAAAGGCATCTGAAAAAAGGCACAAGGAAAATGTCTTCGCTCCAGGTTTTAAAGGGTTAAAGTTTATCTGTAGTGACTCATATATCAATATGCATTTACAACATTAAGGTGATTTGGTTTAGTGCCATGCTACACTTTTGTTTTGTTCCTCACACTTTGTTTTCGTGTCTCCCCAGGGGTCTCTTACTCATACGTGCAGGGGCAGGCAGGAGATGAGGACGCCGCAGTGGACGTGAGGCTGTACAGTCACCGGTGGAGGAGATGGCTTCCCCCAAAACCTCGTAACATGGACAGTAACAGGGCCAGTCAGGAGCAGGACCAGGATCCTGAGCAAGAGGAGCCAGAGGGCTTTCCAGGCCTGCTGTCTGCAGAGGAAACAGACAACAGCTCCCAGATAGAGGTGGGTGCTGATTCACACAGAGGTCATAACAGAGATAACTATGTGTCCTTTTGTGTTTTCAAAATGAAAAAAATAATTTAAAAAATCTGTGGCTCGGGGGGAGTGGTCGAAATTCTGGGAGAGTTGTGAAACAGAAAACTTGAGGTTTGGAGTTCAATGGAAAACTATGGTAAGTGTATCATGCATGTTTTTTTTTTTGTTTTTTTTTAGTTTGACTCATACACGTGACTCAAAGTTTTGTGCTGCTGTTGCACTGATTTCAACTGTTTATTTAATTTGCAAGTTCCCCAAATTTATGGAGGTGCCTAAATCACCTGAGCACTCCCTTTTATTGTGTAATTTGGCAGCAATAAAAGTCCGACGTACGCATGCTTTTCCCACACAGGTGTTTTCACACATTACGCCTCTGCTCAGGGCTGCGTGGGAATGTACAGACTGCGGCTTGTGTGACATGTCTCTGATCTTGTGATTAGTTTTGCTGCACCTGTTTGGGTGGGACAGGTTGTGTCATATTCTTGTCATTGAAAGTTTATGACTCTTAAATTGTGTTCACATCAAATTCATGTTTACCATGGATCCTTACAAACTCTTAAAAGGCATTGAATTCGTCAATCTAAAAATCAGGCCTTAATTGGTATTAAAATGGCTTAAATTAATCTTCCATAAGTCTTAAAATGCTCAGACATGGAAAGTATAATTATATTAATCCTTTTTTTCTGATGTTAAATTGTAAAATCTCTAAGTGGTAACATCTGTTTTTCTGAAATAATTTAATAATTTCCTCCTCTTAAACTCATGATGGGAATCCAAGCAGTCAATCTCGCGTGCAGAATGAAAAACACAAAATCAACATGAAAATCAGACAGAAGTGCCAGACATTCTCCTCTTAGGTTGGTAAACCTAAAACATACTTTTATGATAATATAATATATTTATTGTCTGCCATGTGTTTCACTCAAAATGTTTGTTGTGTAGTTTCTTTTCTTCAATTTTATTTATTATAAAAAATAGTCTCAAAAAAAGTCTTAAATCTAACTTGCCATAAACTGCAGGGACCCTGAAATTCCTAGTTGGAATTATGACTCTGCTCTGATTTATCGACTTCTTACTTAATGATACAGAAGTATTTGTAAGTCAGAATCACTCTCGTAATAGAAGAAGCTTTGTCCGCATGGCGTTTCGTCTATTTATATTAGCTTTTAGCTAATAGCTTTTTCTGCCACTGTTACCTCGATTTTTGCAGCTTCTTCTTGGATGCTGCTGCTCCTACCTGGTCACTACCTTTTCACATTGTATGTAGTGGTCATTAAATAACGAAACTTTGAGTTTTGTCCAATAAGGAACCCAAAGCATGGGTATCTGATGAACTGGTAATGAGACTTAACAATCAACCAATTTTCTCCAGAGTTACATACAGCACCTTTAAGTCCTGACCTCACCTACATGCTGTTATGGGCTCAGGGCTACACACTATTGTCCAAAGGTTGCAGCTCATCAATTTCCCAACTAAAATACAGTCAGACAGCAGAGTCTCTGCAGATAAATACACTGCCATACCCTTCATAAGTGGGTCATAAGTGATGACTAAGAGGAATTACTTTTGCATAAGTCTATGCATTGTTTTTTTAGGAATATCATGCGTTGCATATCTTTGAGTTAAGTTCTTTTAGTGTTTAATTGTCTGTCATTTGGTTATTCATCAAATTACGGAAAGCATTTGAGTTATCGTGTTCCGTAGCCACAGTAAGATCAATGAGGTCTTCTGACGAAGGCTCACTGGCTGCCCCGAAATGGAGGCTTAAACCCAAAGGGGACAGTGCTTCCCATAGTTATAAAAAACACAGTCAGCTGATGGTTTTAATAAGCTGTTAAAAACTTGCCTGTTGTGCTGTAATGGGTGTTCGCCTTCTTTGTTTATTGTTTTTATTGTTTTGTCTGTTTGACCTCTATATTTGCCATCTGTGTACTTTTGATTGTTTGGACTGACTCTAGACTCTAGTTTCAAAAGGCACTTTATAGATAAAGTTTAATTACTTACAAAGTCATGCAGCAATAATTATGGTAGTAGAGTGTTGTGAATACAAAGTCCACTGAAAAAATGAAGCATTCCTTGTAATATAATGCTGTTAAATGCAAAGCTTTATTTTGAAGAAGTAAATATGGTTTCCTGAAAAAGGCCAATGAATGACGTCGATAATCGCTTTAGTCAAAGTTTGCCTTCTTCCCACTGAATGAATTCAGACGTTATTGTGCCTCTGTTGAGGTCAGTGCAGCTTCGCACAGTAAACCCTCCTGTCGAGTAAAGAAGCCAACTAATATAAAGAGAATGAATCGATAAAGTCCTCTGTCGAGAGCCGACCCAAAAATACTCTTTGGTTGCTTCCCTGGAGCAATTATAAATCTCCCTGGAATAGTGGATGTTTAGTAATGAAAAAGAAGACCAGGAGGGGTCTTTGAGGATTAATATTTTATATCAAATTAAGCTCAGCCCTCAGGTGTTCGTCTACCTTCTTCGTGTGGTTGGATCCTCTTAAACTTGACCTCGGAGAGACCAGAACAGGAAATTAACGTGGCCTCCCACAGTTCCAAGGGTTTAGTGGAGCCGCTGGAGATTAATAGCCGGGTTCATCTTGTGTTTGTGTCTATGTAAATGAAAGGCATCGCCCGTGTCCCCTTGTTATGGCGCCTCGGCCATGCGCACAAACTCGAGGTGTTCAGTCATAATGCTGGCAGCCGCCTGGGCTCAGACAGCTCGTTAAGTTTTCCTGTGGCTTCTAATCATCTCAGGTTCACAGCCTGGCGTCTCTCAGCGAGGAGGGAGGAGGCTTTGATCGTCAGCTGTAATCATTCATACACTCTTGTACTCACACACACACACACACACACACACACACATTTATGCTGGGACACAACTGACACACTCATTGTTTTCGCTCTCCGAGGCTCATTTGTTGTTGCTGAATGGAAAAACAGTCCGTGGCACAAACACCCCATCATTCCTACTGTCATTACTCGTCTCACACACACACACACACACACACACACACACACACACACACACACACACACACACACGCACACACACACACACCTGCATCCAACTCCTTGTTGACATGAGAAAAGCGTTCATATTCGGAGGACAGAGCAGCACACACTGTGTTGAAATCTTCCGCTCAGCAGCGAGCTGAATGGATTTAAAGACTGTCTTATTTGATCAGATGAGGGACTGTGTGTCCACGGAAAGAAAAAATCTACTCTTAAGGCTTTTGCACACTAAGTCTGTATCTTTAACTCCATTTCACTTCACTTTTGAATCCATCATCCTGGGGCGAGGGGATATAGCTTAAAATATTATCACGCTTAAAAAGTTTCATATTGAATCGACAGTTATCTACCAAAAAAAGTCACATCATTATTTCTTCTGAGGTTAAAGGCTGATTTTTCCTCCTGAGTTGAAGTTAAAGAAACCATACTGTTAACTGTAGTTTAAACTATTATTCAACTTTTCCCAAACAGTAGACCATTTTACAAATCTGAGGTAGATTAAAAACAGCTATATTAACATAACATTGTTATTCAAGAAAACAATAAAATAGACATAGAAATTTCAATTCTGCTCTACAGCATGGCAGACTCTTTGGACTGACAGTTTAAGACTATTGTAGATGTTTTAGCTGACAGTCTAGACCGAAAATAAATAGACAAAACAAAACATCTTGGTGGTCAGTACTTTCTGTGCAAGCTTTACATCCTCGGTTCATAATTTCTGCAGTTTGTCAATCAAAACAATAACAAAGCACTCTGATGACGTCTTAAAGTAGCATTTAAAAGTCTCTCTGATGTGACCGATGCCGAAATCATGATTAAATGCACGAACGATATATTCATGTTACTTGTAGTCACATTAAGTCATATCATCATATGAAGCAGTGGGTCAGTTAGTCAGAATTAACTTCCTAACTCACCATTAGCTTTAGATGAGTAAACTTTACAGTGACTGTAGCCAACGTTATGTGGCAAATTCAATCACAGTGCAACGTTATCCGTGGTAAAAACAGATCATGCTAAAAACACTGCCCCCCTCTACAGGCACATGGATGGTTTATTTATATGGAGGATTTATCGAACATGTATAACATCAGTATCAAGGAAAATTATAACAAGATATTTATTGTTATCCGATTTTGTTACCGTTGGACAGAGCCAGGTTAGCTGTTTTCCCCTGTTTCCAGTCTTTATGCTAAATGTGAACTGATATAACTAATATTTACTGTACAGACATGAGAGTGGTATTAATTTTCTTATTTAACTCTTAACAAAGTATGTTTGGCAAATCTGTTAAAATAAGGAAAACATAACTTGTTTTAATTTCAATAAATCAGGTTTCTCCTTTAATAGAACTTAGGAAATCTCTCCATCTGCTTCATTGTTTCTGCTTCGAGGTCAGTCTGTGTTTGGGTTAACTGGTGCCATAAAGCGAGTTTCCAACAATAGATTCATCTCACCTTGACATGCAGGTTTATAACAGTGGCTTTAACAGCAGACTGTCTGACGCCCTGAATGACTGTGTGACTCACTTTGTTAGCTATCAGATTAAACAGCCTCTCAGCTTCAGGTCACTGTAAGGTAGGAAGAGTTGGAACAAACTGTGGGAACGAGTCGCTATCACTGAATTCAAGCCAGATCTCATCACTGTTTTATTCAGGTTTGGCTGCTGCTAGTGCAGACATGCTGTCAGTGATGGCTTGTGGTTAAGCAGTTGTATTTTTATGTTTTGGTATTCTATCATCCAAAGTGCTGGTTCACAGCAGTTTTTTAACCTGTTTTTAGGTCCCAAACATTTCATAAACCCAGCTGTTAGGGTGTCATGTGTGACTCGGAGAAGACTTAAAAGAGATAAGTCTGAGACGTTTTCACATCTAAAGACTAAAGCAGGTACACATGCACTGTGCGATTTTAGGCTGTCCCATCGTGAAAGAAGCTTGGCTATGGTCATGGCTCTGAAACAATAGTGTTATGTTGCACAGTAAGAGGGGTGTAAGGATGGCTGTTGTCATGGTCTTGCGATCAAAGACAGCCTGGGGTAATATTCTGACAGTGTCAGAAATTTGGGAAAACTATTGCACTGTGTGACTGCTTTTACAACCTATGTCTACTAACCAACTAATAGAAATGTAGCATGAAATGAGGCACCGATCAGCACCACTCTACAGGTCATCATATTTAGACAGCTTCTTGTTCGACATCATTATAATCCACAAAGATAAAATGTATTTGGTTATAAACTTGACATTTTGGATTTTGTCCCTGCAACTTGTTACCACCCTATTCTAGTGAGAGAAGACCATGGGGATGAGCGGCAATTTCTCACTAAAATAAGTGTCGTTGGTTGACCAGAACCATGCCAATTTAAACACGAGTACTTTTAGTTTTTTTAATAAAGGAGTGCATGTTTAAATACATGGGATTTATAGTTCTGTTTTTTTCCCATGGTATCAAATTGGGTAACTTCTTTGTATATTACCTTGCATTTTAAATTGTGTTTGCTTATCTTTAGATTGTTGAGATGGTGGATAAAATTATCGGTACGCTGATATAATCCTGACTCATACAGCCACTATGCACTGTTTTGGCTTCTGATAAACCCTGAATCACTCAAACTGGACTTCTTAGATTATAGTTGAACTTTTTCAAGAAGTGCTATTTTGGTCTCAGTCTAAGGGATCACCTGAAAGCCCTGTCTGCATACCAAGCGAGCCTCCACAGGGTCCTGACCTCAAGTTGGAGAAACTAGAGGTTGCTTACAGCTGTCAGGTGGCCCCATTTTAAGTCCTATCTTTATGAGGAGCATAAACAAACCACACAAATACACACACGGCAGCCATCTGGAAGATAAATTGTACAGACAACTTCCTTTTTTAAATCCTGTATCATATTGCAGCACCAAAACAGAAATCCAGATACACATAACTCCTCTCGGTCCCTCTGAATTAATGTGTACGTTTGATGGTTTCATGTTAACGCCTGGTTGTTCATATCTACCGTAAAGTTCAGCCTCTCCTGAGAATTTAGCCGATGTCAGACATGTCAGGTTGCCAATAAAAGCAGACATTGTATTGGTGTTTGGGGGTCGGTGTTTGTATAGCTTGCTTTGATGTGCAGTTATAAGGGTGTGGTTTATGGTTGTTATTGGATGTCTGGGACTCCACAGCTCAGGAGGCTCTTTGGGGGTTACATGCTCCACTACATTCACTGTTTATTTGTGTACTTCTTCAGGGAGAGAATTCACACAGCGAGGCAGCTCGGCTTGCTAATTTTCATTACTTCACTTGATTCCCAGTGCTGCTTTTACCCTTACTGCGCTCCATATTCAGAACCTGCAGTGAATGCAAATTAGTTTTTTTCCCTCTTTGTTTGTTTTGTTTCTCAGTTTGTCAAGTTTGTTAAAAGGTTCCCGCAGGATAATTTGTTTGGAAAGAGATGTTTACTTGTCTTATGTTGTTCAGTGTTTAAACTCTGTAATGCTATACCATCTCATGCAGCTGCTCGAGCTGGAGATGCTCTGCCGATGCACCTGTGGTTGTTTATATTTCAGTGTGTGTCCAGTCTGCCTCAGTCTTTAAAGGGATATTTTGCTGATTTTCAACCAGCTCTGTATCAAGACAATGTGGGAAGTATGTGTGGATGAACTGTCATAAACTTTTCTCTATCTAACCAGTGTCCACGTATCCCTCCTTCACCCTCAGGGCTAGTTTTACTGGCTCTTGAGGGCTGTTGCACGAACTACAGGCTGTACTTCTGCATTTTCGTATTGCCTACTAACTTATGCCAACCCTACTGCCACCACCACTTAATCAAAGAGTATACAGCTGCTCAAGAAACACACTTGTCCCTCTCTCTGTCTCTCAAACTTGGACCGAAATCCTATCAGATGGTACAACTCAGCAGTGCTGATCGAATATAAAACAAGATTATGTTGCTGAACTCGCTAGTCCTCTACTAAAACGTTGTCAGAAACGTGTTTTACTGCCCCATTTCACCAAAATGATGAGAGATAATGATCAAGAAGTGGGTGCCACACTGCTTCCTGCACAGTGAGAACGGAAGCGAAAAATCAGAGATCAAACCGTTAAACTATGCAGCGCTGGTCAAATAAAAACCACTATTCTGTTACTGAGTTGCATATTGCATGTTGTAGCTTACTGTTTGACTGTAATATGAGATCCAGCTGACCGCTGTTGTTTCTGACAGACCATTTCATATTAAGTCAGGTGCATAGCATTAGTTGTAGGTTATCTACCACTTGAGCAAAAGCACCCATTTTCTCTGTTTTCGCTGGTCATGTAGCACCAATTTCAAAAGTATTTGTGTCTTTCTGCTGCAGAGACGGCCTAGTTTTATGTGAGGACCTTCTTTATATCGGTGAAATACTTCTTTAACTATCTTACTAAGCATCTTTCCAAGTGGGTCAGCCAACTTGTTGGTTTGCAGACAGAAAAATATATTATTGTGTAGTGCATCCAAGCACCTCTCTGTCCTTCAACATCACTTTAAAATACACCCACATTCTGTTTTGAACCCATCAGACATCTTCCAAATCCAATTAATGAGATCTGCAGAACAACGCTTAAATAATATATCAGATGCTTGGATTCGTCTCAGAGTACTTATTCACTTTGTACGCATATTGTATAATTTAAAAGATAAAAGGATGCAGATCAGTGTTTAGTTACACTGCTACTTCAGCTGCTTAGAGGTCTTTACAGGTCATCTGAGGAACCTGACCCAAAATTATACTCAGGTTGAGGGAGAGTCACTTTATTGCCATGCTCTTAGTGTCAATATGTCAAAAGCGCTCTGGGATTTTTAAAATTTAATTTCACTGGTCTGTTTCAGACGTGAAGACTTATACATCATACTAAAGTATTTGCACTTCTATGAGAAAGAATGAGAAATTGGCCGATGCTGCACAGACAAGTATGTAGTTTCACATTCTTGAGTTTCAAAACACACACACACACACGCACACACACACACACAAACACGCACCACCACCACCACCACCACCAATACCATCAAGCTGCTACAACTGGCACGAGATGGAGAAGCAGACGGCGGAGCGAATCGATGAATAATGGATCACAGGCATTATCAGCTGATGAAGAGCTGCACACATAAGCGATGGCATCCTTTTTAATGCTTTTTCAAACAGGCAGCACTCTGATTTAAGTGTGTACTCTACTCTTTGTAAGAGTGTGTGTGTGTGTGTGTGTGCGCGCGTGCGTGCGTGCGTGTGTGTGCTTGTGTGCGCATACGCACAGGATGGTACTATCTTACATCTGACAGACAGTTTAATCCCAACATACTGGAACATTTATTCAGGGATCAAGTCCCGCTTGAGCATACATGAAATTTTATTTTCTCAGGAGTAAACACGTGGTTGCATTTGAAGGGATTCCAGTTTTCTGTGAGCACTTTATTTATTTTTCTGACAGTTACTGGTGAATCACAGCCATGACTACGTCCTCGGTATCAGATTTAAGAAACATCTTAAAAAATCTTTAGAGCTTTTTTTTAAAGGTGAAGTTATGCGTTTCTTTATATTCTGTGTCTCCCCTGTGTTAAGGAGCCATTCAGGAGTGAAAACAACATATTCAGGTCTCAGTTTAATGCAGTATTGATGTGGTGAGCAGCTTGAGTAAAAGCTTCACACAGAGATGGGAGTGAATCTTTGTGAGTGAATCATTGCTAAACTTTGTTTTTGTGCTCCAGAGACAGAGAAAGGAACATTGTTGGCTGCAATTTTCATTTTTTTCCATCTCTATCTGTTTCAGTTTATGATTTCCAGATGAAAAATGGGGCAGAAGTCCCCAACTGAAGCCGCGTGGCGAGGTCACAGTCCTCTCCTCTCCTCTCCTCTCTTCTCCTCTCCTCTCCTCTCCACTAACTCGTTAATCATGTGGTCATCTATCTTACATCAACCTCGTTTGAGATTTTCAGTGCAGCTCTGTCTCATCTCCACTCCTGCTATGTCTCTGAGGGTCAACTTGAACTCAGCCCACTGATTGGTGTACATGTGCATCCCCATATACTGTCACAGTACCAGTTGAGGCATGTACATATCAGAGTAAATCAACCTCAGATCTATCTAGGTGTGTTAGTCCAACTTCAAGAAATTTGATTTAGTCAGACTAACATGTATACGTGTATTTTAAAAGTCCAGTTTTAGATAAACTAACACAACAATTTAACTTTTTCAAACATCATGTAAATGTACTGACTGTCCTACATGAACAGAGGCCTTGTAAAAAATGTAAAAAATAATGACTTTTTTTGGGCAAAGCAAGGCGGTTTTGTAAAGCCCTTTTCATATGCAGAGGCAGGTTCAAGGTCCTTTACAGAGAAGTTAAAACAACACAGCGCAATAGAATGATTCAAAATAAAAACCATTGCCATTTTTGTCTTCATTTGATGGCATACACTATAGAGGTAAGAAGAAACGAGAGAAGAAGGAGGAGGAATGCAATAAACGTCCTTATTAAGGCTCAGACTGTCTGAATTACTTAGTCCTTATATCAAGAGTTCAGTATACCCCATTTTACCTAAAGCCATCACCTGTCTCAGCATCATGCACATTCAGACCTTCAGCTGACCAAAACAAGCTGTGCAAATACAAAGGTTCAGCTCAGGTACTGTGTGAAAAACAGGAATATATATCACTACTAGCTCATAGCTTCTAATAAATATGCTCTGCTCTGTCCTGCTGTTGATGATTTGTGCACAGAACATTTTACATTTATAAAATGTCAGCAGTCATTTTTCTGCTCAGATTTGTATGCCTTTGTAGCAGCTGTTTCCAGAAGCATTTGGGTTTTCTGTCCGTCTATCTCATTCTTGTGAACACAATATCCCAAGAATGCATGTGAGGAATTTTGTCAAATATGGCACAAACGTCCACTTAGACTCCAAATGAAGTCAAGATGGACTGAACAGATTTTGGTGGGCAAAGATCACTTTGACCTCACAAAATACATTTTTGGCCATAACTCAAGAATCCATATGCTGACTACGACAAAATATCACACAAATGTCTGTTTCTATGGATTTTCGGTTCCTTGCAGTAACATTTATATTTGAAGCATTGTCTACAGTATTCACTGACAAGTTCCATTTTGCCAAAAAACACACTTAATGCCTTTTAATTAAATTTTTATTTTCAAAGTCATCACTACATGAGTATCACCAGACATAGATCTAAACTGGAACTTAACTAGTTGGTGGTGGCATACAACTATAGGGTGGATATTCAAGTTAATTCTTGTGATTTAAAAGTTCAGTGTTTTTAACAACCAACCAATTATGTGTTTGACAATGTGTGTATTTTAAAGCAGCCTGCCCTCAGCAAGTGTGCAAGCAGCTTATTACGATCCATACTTATGTTTATTGTAAGGCCCCGCCCACTACTGGTCATACAAAGCCACAAAGTCTGCATAATGTTGTATACAGATCACATAGGCCCTTTAGGGTGAGAGTGGTGGAGGGTTCAGATAAATAAAGGAGGTCTGTTTTTTAATGACAATGATAATTTAATAAGGATTTTTACTTTTTTCTTCTACTATTACTCAAGCCAGTTAAATGATTATCAAGTAAGTTGATAATTAGATTAATTGTTGACAACTAATCAATTAATGGTTAGAGGTCTATTCTAATAATGGATGAGTGATACTGTAAAATAGAAAATACCAACTTTCGTGTTTGTAGTAGGACTCTTTTTTTGTCTGATAATCAGACTGAATTACCATTGTGTGAGTTCACCAAACCTAAATTCAATTTTCAGTTTTAATTTGTAATGTATTTAAGTGATTAGTGTTTTGCAGATCTACTTGGATGAAGGTTTCTATTCTCTAAATGTTTATAGGATTGCGGCCCACCTGTCCCAGTCGACAGCCCTGTTAGAAGTCTTCAAAACAGAGCCAGTAGCAACATCTCATACCGTGTTTGTATTTTCAAACATCAATATCAAGCACCACACTTTACTAGCTGGCACATTTTGGCACCAGTTTCCAGTGCATGATTTAAAGAAACAGACAGTACTTTCCTCCCACAGCCTCCCACCGAAGCTCTCTATGTAATTGTGTATTTTTGTATGTGTGAGGCTGATTCTTTGGTCAGGCACCCTGTAGTCTGTTTGCTCACAGCTTCACGTCCACCTACAGCCAGCTGGACGACGGCCACCCTGCCCACCTTCCCCTTCACTGGCCCCTCTCACCTCTGAGGAGCCTCCATCTCTTTCGGCTGTTCTCCACACGACCGAAAAACATCTTGTGCTGATTAGCAGGAAACTTTACAGCCGTGCATTTGTGTCTGCTCTTTTACAAGTGCCCTTGTTTTCTATTCTGAAAATAATGTGCTGACTAAGGCTGCCTGGAGGGGCCTTTTTGCCTGACACGATTTGTCTGCACTTTAAGCTGTGATGAAGGGCTTCTGGCAGTGTTTGTTTAAATCTACAAATTGATCAAAAGTAACACCACCTACATGGCTGAACTCCATTTTGATATTTATCAATCCCACAGAGGCTTCGCTAAGCCTGAAACATTATCTCTCCTTCTTATATTCTGGGCTGAATATTGTGCCGAGGTATTAGATTATAACTCTCTGAGGGAAATATGAATCCTTGAAGCAAAACGAACTGAACAGAGAGGGATTGTGTTTTAATTAATGTTTGTCTCATGGCCTTTTGACAACCGAAGCGCGGTAGCTCAGAATAATATCTCCCATATATCAAAGTATGCTGTGTGGGTTCCTGTTAGTGAGATCACAGTGTACACTTCCCATCCAGCAAAACACTCCCTTTAACAGTGTTTTAGATAAAAGGCACAGCTGTAAGGTATCTCATTAGACCCACAGGGAAAGAGACGAGCAGTAGGAAGCCCACGACATTCCTCCTAATTCTGTAAAGGAAACAATAAAAGCAGACGAGGCCGCTCCCACATGGCTTATAAAAGTCCACAAATGTTGCTCTTATAAAAAGCAATCCTGACTGTGCAGTCTGGTTTTAAGAGTGGAAGAAGTTGATTGGACCTCTTGTTTTTTTGTTTTTTCAATTGATTAGTAGATATTAAAACTTCTTCATGTGCTGATTGTGCTCTAATGAAAGCACAGATTTGAATGAAAGTAGAGAAATTACGCTCATATAGGAAATGATTGCACTGTCATTTAATCTAATTTAGCTGTTTTTTTTTCTTCTGCAGGAAAATTAAAAAATACTCTACGTTATTGATTTTCCATATGTTTCTTCTTAAGTAGAGGTTTAAATTGTTTTTAGAAATTGCAGCTAGCACTTTTATTAGATTGCTTTGAATTTAGGCTCACAGGATGCCTCTTTATAAATACATGTTCAGATTCTGTACGCTGTAAGCTGAATAATAAGAGCACACACTTGACTCGACTTAATTCACAGAGCAACACAGAAATATACACTCTCTGCTTCAAGCTGTATTACATTTTACTAAATAACTTTTGTTGTGTTATGTGTCTCACAGTCTTAATATCAGTGGGATAATATCACAGGGTGTATTTTTGCCATTTCTACAGGAGGATACAGACCACAACTACTATACATCAAAAACTTACAACCCTTCAGATCCATTGAGCAAGGAATTGTGGGTAGATATTGACCAGATGGACAAGGACAAAGTGAAGATCCACGGGATTCTGTCCAACACACACAGACAAGCAGCGGTAAGTCAATAGACAGCGTCAGAGGAGATTTAAAATGTGCATTTAACCTGTAAACTTTGGTTTAGATTTGGTGTCTTGGGAAGTCTAAGATGATGCTTATTTGATTTAATTGCTTATTTGCCAATCGTTAACACTTTTCTTTAAGTTAAATTCATTCAAATACACCTATATCTTAGGGATTTTTCCTATTTTCATAAGTTGCAGTTTAGTTTTGCACGGAAAACTGTGAACATATTGATTCAGTGGCGGTGCTAGCACTTTTGGTGCCCCCCATCCACGACCCCCCACCCCCACCTAGCTAACAATTTAAAAAAAGAAGAAAAAGATAGGAATATGTGCTAATTTGCTTTCAGTACTAGTAATTTGTTATAATTATCAAATAAATTAAAAAATAATTTAAACAAAAATTGCCAAAAAATTAACTTCATTAGATGACAATGTAAAAAATAATAAAAAGTACAAATTCATTTTCTGGTTGAACTATGCAGCATGATGCACCATTTTTGGGCTGATACTGATACCAAAGTTTAAAGTAACAATTTTGCCAACAGCTGATACCAACATTTTTATATTGTTGTTCATGTTGTTGTTTGTTGTTATTTCTTCTTCTTTTGTTTGCAAAAAGCCCTTTTTTTTAATATATCATAATTCCCTCTCTAATATCTATTTTATATTGCTGTGAAAACACAACTGTATCTCTTATGTTTCCTGCCAAAAACTACATTTTACAAGATTACATTGAACACATCCTGAGAACGTCCAAGAGTTTAAAGAGTTAGTATATATATATATATTTTTTATTTATCTATCTTCCATCTTTGCTGAGCAAGAGTTTTCTGTAAAAGGAAATTAAAGCGTGACCCATATAGATTTTCCCAAAATTAAGGCCAGTTACGTTCAGTGACTGAAGCAAATAAAAGCCTGGGCTATCAGTTAAAGTTTTACGCTATGCTATGTGCCACTCTATACACATAATGGGTATCAAATGAAGTACTCTAGGTTACTGGCATGGTACATTTTTAATACCCAACCTTATGTTCCTTCATCACACATTTAGTTTAGCTGTCGTGCAGTTACAATTCAGCTGAACTTGTGCTGACTTCAACACAAAAAACAGTTCCAGCGTGGCTGCACGTTAAAGTTAAGTTCAAGTTTCAAGTTCGGGTTTATTGTCATAGACATTAAAAAGTACAGTGTGCGTTCAATATTACGACTTGCATTACGCCCTGGCTCTCTCTCAGCCCTTAAAAACCCTAAATAATACAATAAATAAAATTATGTTCCCTGAGAATAAAACAATAGCAGCATATAACTAAGAAAATGGCAGCATATAATATAAACTATAGCAGCAGACAATACAACATAAATAATCCACAGTATCTACAGTCTAAGTTCAGTAGTTTGACCACCTGGGAGTAAAACTAACTCTGAGAAGGAGGTCTGAGCTCTGATGCTCTGCAGACGCTTCCCTGAGCTCCCGACTTTAGCTGAACATGTTCTTTATGGCAGCTCACTTTCAGCTCTTCCTTTCAGTAGCAATCTGCATTTTAAGATGTAATCCTCTCACAAACACACACCATGACGCCCAATCATATCAGTCATTGGTGCCAACAAGCCTGTTAGTTTAGCCAGAGATGTGGGCTTAAAGATATACAGAAAGATAAAACCAATGCCAACAACACAAGAAGAGATACTCAGTATTTCTGCGTTCTGTTTGTGGTACATATGTATATTCGTGAGGAGACTATTGGATACACTTCAAAAATGCTAAAATACTCCGTTATTTACATTTGCCTAGGATACCACAAAGACACTATCAATAGGGCCTATATTTGTTTTTGTTTTTTTTCTGAACTATTAACCCTTTGAAATCTGAGCAAATTGGCTTGATTTCAATAGTATTGGGAGGAGGCACTGTGCCATTTAACAAAAAAGGTCCAAAAATTTGCAAGAAAATTTTAGTTAACCCCCCCAAAACAAATGAGAAAATATTCTTTAAAAATGTAAGAAATATTTTTTTTTCTGTAACCTAATTTTGAATATATAGTTATGTTAACTATAAAAAATAAAATCTTGATATTTTATTTATTTATTTATTTATTTTTTATTCGTTCATTTATTGAATCTATAAAAATAAAATCTTGATATTTCCCCCATTGTTTACAATATATAATAATCCCAGCAATTTTTTTTTAGGTTTTTCTCTTGTCACCTTTTAGGGTTTTTTTTTACTAATTTGTGGAACATTTCTTGCCATGTAGTTCAATGCCTTCTCCCAAAGAAAAGATAAGAATCAATTTGATTTTCTTGTGTATGAGATGATTAAGTGCTTTTGAAAAGCGTCTGAACACAGCAAAAGAAAAATGCTGTTGATCCAGGAGTTATAGGGTTAAAGAAATAGGTAAAGTTTTTCCTTTAAGCATTTAAACTATTAAAAAGCTCCTCTGCAGTGAAGTTTTAAAAGCTCCCCTCCCTCCACCTCTGCACTAGCAGGTGACCCATGTGAGGTGCATACTGATGAGGTCACACAAGGCAGCAGTAGACCGAGTGGAGAAACAGAGCGGCATGGCAGCAGGGAAGCCACAGACTTAAAAAAAATAAAAAAGAGAGAAAGCACCCAGGGTGAACAATAGCTGGCGAGAGGAGAGAATAGAGTCCCACATTGTGCATTCTGCTCCTTTGCCTTCAGTCATGTAATGATGGATTGAACCAAACTATCTGAGGCAAGCTATTCTTTGCAGCCAGAGAACGGCCCAGCTAAGAGGCGAGGCTTTTCTTCCAAACAGTATAGGAGGAATGTGGGAGGTTTCTCTGACTTTGGCTTAAAAAATCAATAAGTGAATTTCCTGATTCAATGGCCAGCAGAGCAACGCAGAGTCAAAAAGGAGATATGGAAATCTTGCCTGCATGATTTCTTTGGGAAATTGCAGTACAAGAAGAAGTGAAAACCATCTGTGCTGAAAAGCAGCCACCGTGTCAGCACACTAACATTTTAAACAAATAGAGTTTATTATCATGGCAGTTAAAGTCCTGAGAAACTGCATAAAACTGAGTGCTGGAACGGGATTGGAGAAAACTTCCACGCTCCCTCCTGTCACTGCTGCCCACCAGCGCCTTGGCCCCCGACACTGAAAAAGAATTGGCCAATAAGGTCGTAAAACAAAACACAGCCGCAGAGGTCAGCTTCATCACAGGATTGCAGGAAAGTTAAGCTCTGGATTGGCTATATAGTCTGTTAGATTCAGTGTGGTTTGCCACATGATGACTCCTCCCGGTATAATCTAGGATCATGTGTAATAGCTCCATGTTTACTGAAGACTGCCATTCTCTGTAACATTTTCTGGCAGTGTGACTGTAGCATATATTCAGTTCAGGGATTAAATGCATAAACCATCATTTGTGGTAATATGCTTGTGAAGTTTGTTGCTCAATTGGACCAACATTAATTTGATGATATTATATTTTATAGAAACCCTTTTCATTATGTGTTAATTCCCATTAGCAGATAACTAAATGTATGGAAGCCCATTTTTGTCAAGAAAAAAAAAGGAACAGACAAAAGTTAGAAATTATACTAATGGTAAAAAAAATAAGTAAAAGTTCTGAGATACTGAGTTATAGATTCTAAGATTAACTAAATGATATATTATATGGAAACAATGAGTAAAACTTGTGGCTTAACTTATGTCGCATTTTTTGCTTGAAAACTTATAATTCTGACTTAATAAGAGTAAAGGTCAGGTTGTAGTTGAACAGAAACAGTTTGTGCGGCCGGGCTGGAAATCAAAAGATTTTATAGTTTTTCCGAACCACCATAATTCAGGGATTAAATACATAAACCATCATTTGTGGTAATATGCTTGAGACGTTTGTTGCTCATTTGGTCCAACAGTGATTTGATGATATTATAGTTCCTTGAAACCCTTTTCATAATGTGTTGAGTCCCATCAAAATAGTAATAAATGTATGGAAGCTCATTTCTGTCAAGAAAAGAAAAAAAAAAACAGACAAAACATTTGAAATCATACTAATGGTAAAAAATTACATAACAATTCTGAGATACTGAGTTTTAGAATGTAAAAATGACTAAATGATATATTATATGAAACTATGAGTCAAAATTTTAACATGTCTGATAACTGAAACTGTCACACTTTTTACTTAAAAACTCATAATTTTGACTTAACAATGCTAAGGGTCAGGTTGTTGTTGAACAGAAACAGTTTGAGAACAGAATTTTGTCTCAGTAAATATCATATTTTGAACCTTCAGTATCAAAATTTTGGCTTTAACCGACAAAATTTTGGCATACCAACCAGAGACATTGCCATGTCAATCAATGTCCATATCAGTATTCTAAGGCAGTGTTTTTTTTTGTTGTTTTTTTTTCAATTAAATATAGGCATTTCCCTGAATAGCCCTACAGTCTATGTATTTATTCACTTTTCATAGGCCTACATGTGAGAAATCTGTTTTTATGGATATTGGCTGTAATTTATTTGAAGTCATTATTGTGCATTTTGTAGCTGTTCACGCTTCAATAAAAAGGGAAATCCTTGAAGTCTAATTTTTTTCCTTCTCTTTCATGGGACTCTTAACAACAATATTACCAAAATGTATAAATAATGACTGAAACGTTGGGGAAAATATGAACGCTTGTCTTGCCCCCATGATGAAACTTTGAATATTTACGGGTAATTCTCACTGAAGCTTCAAAGCACCAAAAAAGGTGTTAAGAACAGCCCTATTATAACTTTGACTTAGCATCTCATAATTTTGACTCGTGTAACTTTTCCTATTTTTCCCCCATATCTAGCAATAATGATCCTTCATATATGTTAACATACAGTCCTGCAGTATTTAGCCTTAAACAACATAAGAAGTGCTATTATTCCTCTCTTAAAAATTTGACATTTTTAGTAGGCGATGTGATTTTTCTTTTTCTCTGTACTAATATGTAATAAATGTCTTTTTTTAAACCACATCATCCGTTTTTTAAATCTTATTTTTTATGTTATACTCAGAAATGACCAATGATTACCTCATAAAGTCGAGACCTCTGTATTTTCTCTCCATATTTTTCCTCTGATCTAAATCCTCTTGTTGTTTTTAAGATGAGAACAGTCTCTTCTGTGATCCTCCTCTTGCCTCTATCTTTCTGACCGAGGTCATTTGTCTGTTTTTCCCCTCACAGAGAGTTAATCTGTCCTTCGATTTCCCTTTTTATGGACATTTCCTGCGTGAAATCACCGTGGCGACTGGTGGTAAGTGAACACTGTTCTTGGACTCTTGTCCTCTCAATAGTAGTTATTAGTGTTGTTATTGGATATAGTGTATGTGCTTGGCATATTAGCCTGTACACAGACAGTGTTTTACTGCCGCTGGTTTTTTTTTGAGGGAATGTGGTCAGGTTTATAGAAATGAGCCTGGAGTACAGTGGCATTTATGAAATGGAGACGAGTCTGCATGTGTTTCTGGTACTTGGTGTACCTGTGAGTGAGTGTGGTGCCGCTACAACGAGATCTCACCCCTGAGTGCAGAAAAGCACCAAACAATGAGTTATTTCTTTTGATGTTGTCTCTGGGAAGTTAAAAAGCCTTGTTTGGCACAAACCACAGTACAAAACCACACCACCAACACTCTGCCAGCCAAGCAGTCAGCCTGATACACGACCGTTTACAGCTCTCACCTCTGCGGGACAGTCTGCTAGAGACTGGGGGATAAGAAAACAAACCACTCCCAACACTCAGCACCACCAACGCCACACCAGACTTAACTGGAAGAGAAACCAGACCGATGGGTTTGGACTGGAAACCGGAGTCCCTTTGCCAAGTGGCCTAGCACACCCTGATAGACATGGATAAGGAGGTGGGGGTATCAGGAGATATGTGTGTGTGTGTGTGTGTGTGTGTGTGTGTGTGTGTGTGTGTGTGTGTGTGTGTGTGTGTGTGTGTGTGTGTGTGTGTGAGTGTGCACGTGTGCGTGTGTGTGTGGGTGGGTTTGACACGTGACGCAGCAGACGTGTTTGCCAGAGTGTGCAAAGCAATTTTCCACTTGAGTCTTGACGGCGAAACCACAACACCCCAACCGGCTATTATCACATCAAAGACTAAAGCCCTGCTCTTACCCAACTATTTCAGAGATGTTGTGCTGTGTTTAACTGCCACTGGAATAATAAAGAAGTAATCCGCCGTGTCTCTTATCATCATTATCATCACTGTCTCATTTTCCCAACTTGATCCTCCATCAGAGTTGAGTTGGCTTCAGAAACTTGATGACGGTGTCGAGGAATGGACCGGCTCGACTTGAGAGGAGATAACAAGAATTTGCATTCCTGCAGACAGAGATGGAGGGATGAGACCAAGGAGGAGGAGGCAGCTATCTGCCTCTCGCAGGCCTCTGGGGCTTTGTCTCCGAGACGTGCTCCTCACATCCCTCTATTTCAGGGCCTATCAGTCAGCTCGTCCTCCACTCCCCACTGGACCATCTTTTCTCCACGCTTTCATTGCTGTCAGCAAGTCACTGTTTTTACACCAGCAAATATTATTTTATCTTGCAGCCTATGTTGCCGTTTTAACCAGGACTTTAAAAAAAAAAAAGGTATTTCATGCACATTTTCAAGACTTGCACCATTGTATAAAAGCCTGTCTGCCAATGTTATAAAAAAAGTCCTGTGGGGTTTTCTAATGGGAAACTTTCTCAAAATAATGAATTAATGTATATAAATAAGGAGCTAGTATCGGAAAATATTGAGCTAGTATGTCAGATGAATGACAAACTTTCTCAAAATGTTGACTTCATATCTCAAAATAACAAGGAATGATACTAAGTCATTATTTTTGCGTCAAGTCATTATATACTAAAAAAAGTTCAAGAAAGTTTGTCATTATAATCACTTCAATAATCTTTTCCTTCATCACATGGGCAGAAATTCGTTTCCATCCCCTCCAGAGTGGGACTGAAACAATTATGTGATCCATCGATTAGTTAATTGAAGGAAAAATGACCATCAACAGATTTGGGAGTCAATTTAATTATTTTAATACATTTTTAAGGAAAATGCTACAAATTTAGTCAACTTTCATAATTTGAAAATTTGCTGCTTTTATCTGTTTTATATCTTTTGGTTTCTATTTTGTGACATTTCATGGACAAAACAATTAATCAGTTAATCGCAACAATTGATTTATCGATAATAAAAATAATTATTAATCCAGTAGTAACAAAAATGAAAATATGGCAGACATCAATACACTTCGTTACCGCTTAAAACCCCTTAAAACTGATATTCTCTTGTTTAATAACAAAGCAACTTCAATATACTACAGCGCTTTAGATGACTGAATAATGAAAAAGAGACATCAAAATATTACTAGCAATGTCTTCAAAATAAATTCATAATGTTGACAAAGAGGAGAACAGTTACAGTGACTGTTAGCGGCGGGATATTTTTGGTGAGCAGTCTGTGTTGTATAGTGTGTGTATGTGGACGGCTTGACGTGTAGAGGCTGTGAATACCAGTGATGATATATGATCTGACCGCCGCCAGCTTTGTCGACGGATTTCCAGCTGTGGCATGCTGTTTACTTGGCCAGCTGTCACACTTCACAACCAGAATGCAAATTTAGATTCAGCCAACACATGACAACATTTTCATCAGAACGTAGGTATTATATAGTATTATCCAGCTAATAAGTGATCACAAACATTTATATGTGAGGCACCAAATACATGACGTGTAAAGGAAACACATTCAGACTGTGTAATGTTTTCTCCAAAACCCAGATATCATGTGTCAGTGGTTCCCAGCCTCGGCGTCAAGAGCCCCTTAAGATACAAATCTAAAGGATTGTAACATGATTAACAAGATAGGAAACATCTGTGCTGCACACATCATGTTTAATATTTAGATTTACCTTAAATCTTGACTTGTTATTGTGAAATTTTAAATAGTTTTACATTATCGGGCATGTAAACGCTATTTAGATAAAACAAACTGAAAAGAAAACATCAACCTGGAGTCATTAGGGGGAATGTAACTAAGTACATCTACTCAAGTACTTTACTTTTTTACAATTTTGAGGTACATGTACTTAACCTGAATACTACCATTCTATGCTACTTTATGCTGTAGACTGTATATGAAGATGGACAAGGCGTCTCCACTTCTTCAATAACGTAAATGAATATAATATAATAATATCCCTGATACTGCCACTGCCATGTTGCCATGGTGATGTGGTTTTGGACACCCCTTCGACCCAATCACAGACAGCAACACTGATCGAAAGCACACTGATTGACACACACAGCTGTTGATCATGATGTCAAACCACCTTTTTTATAGCATCACATAACTATTTAAAACCACATTTATTAGGAAAATAAACATTTGAACATACAGTGATATTAATTATGTAAACTGACAGAAACCATATTTGGGAAACATTTGTTTGATGTGTGCTTTGAGTTATTATTTTGGCCCCTGTCCCATTCACTAACATGGAGGGGGTAACGTTTTTAACTGTACTGCAGCCAGCCACCAGGGGACGAGATGTTTTGGTTTCACTTTTAGAGAGCTCAAGTGATCCATCTTTATATACAGTCATTGCTTTATACTTCTGTTTCACTGCCTTTTGGTAGCTAATATTCTACTTTTTACTCCACTACATTTATTTGGCAGCTTTACTGACTTGTTGATTTAAAGATTCAGATCACACATACAAAATAGAAATCAACTAACTTTTTTAACTACTACTTAACTACTTTTTTAAAATGTATTTAAGTTACCCTTAAAAAAGTAATATACACATTAATGAATCACTAATTATAATCAAAGCATATAATATTTAGAATATGACACTGAAAAAGTTCATCCTGCATAATTAGTACTTTAACTATACTTCAGTGTTAATGCTCTTTCATTTTTATGGTAGTAATATTTTATTTTATTTGGATGTTTCTGGTCATGAAGGTATTGCCATCGTGCTATTGTTTACTTAACGCCAGTAAGCAGCATCACTAATCTTCTTGCACATATATTCACTTTGCAGCCGATGATGTTGCTAACTAATCAGCTATTAAATTTATTGGCGACTACTAACTAACGGGTTAAATCACCTTGGTTAAATTTTGAAATCAGCAGTGACGTGGAGCACGAGATAGAACGTAAAACTGCAGTCTCCTTTTAAAAAAAACTGCTTTTGAAGCCTTATAAACACACTTGCAGTACAAAAACCTAGCACTCTGTTCACTTGAAAAAAAAAAAACAACCATAATCCAACTGATTGTATTTCCCTCTAAAAAAATAGTATTGTATAAACACAATTTTTAGTAGACAGAAGTGATTTTTGTCTTTCGAGCTATCAGGACGATCTTTGCCATTTTTAGCATTCCAAAGAAATCCAGGTTGTGAAACATAAAACACATCATGTTTTGTGTGCCATCGACATAATGGATTGGTTATAGGGTGACTCATTATTGTTTTGTATCACTCAGCAATAAAAAACAAAAAAGCAGACATTCAATTTAGATAAAAACCTTGTATTTTGGAATTTAAGACAAAGGAGTAAATAAAGCGAGTGTGTGATCCGGTGTGGGCTCTTTCCGGCTCAGAACAGCTGCGATAAACAGAAAATTTCCTGTAAATTAAACACAGCTCAGTACGAAGGAACAAAGGCCTTGTCTAAACACAATGTCCAATAAAGAGAAGCTTTAGTCTAGTGGGTCTGCTAATTCCCGCTCATGTTTTTCTTGGACATACGCAGCCAGGCACTGTTGGATAGCACCACATATAAACAGAACTTGGAAAGAATTATCCATCCCACCTTTCTAAAACCTCTTTCTGTGCCTCAAACTCCTCTCCATTATTTCTCCTCCCTCCTTGTGTATGTGCTGCTCCCCAGGTCCCCTTCCTTTCCAGTCCAGCCTCCCTCTGCTGTAAGTGACGGCCATAATGGATGAATTGCTTCTCTATTGAGCGCCCCGCAGCTTTCACCTCTTTAGTGTATTGAGAGGCTGTCTGATTTTCTTTAGACTGTCAAATAAGTCGTATTGTGTTTTCAGGAGATTGCTGGTAGAGGCTAAGAATAAAACACTTTGTGCGCGTGTGTGTGTGTTTGGTCGAGGGGATTTCTAAGCTTTCTAGAGGTCGAAAGTGAAAAGAGAAATAGTACAAAGCAACGCCAAAGAAAGAGAGAGTTGAATGTTGGGTAAATATGAGATGAGATGGAATAGGCGGTGGCTGATTTGTTTCGCTGCACAATCAGATAAAGGAAAGTGCAGACACAGCAACGTACACAGTTTCACCTAGGCATTATGTTTATGTTTACCCTAATTTAGGACAGGTAGACTAAACAACCCTGCCTCTTTATTTTCGGTCCTCTTCATATTCATATACCATGACATAACATAGCGTGGTGCTCTTATCTGCTCTGCCGTCTTCATAATCTGCAGGTGCAAAAAACCACCCATATACCTGTTAATGTTCCTGAAAGATTATAAACATTTGCTCTCAAAAAAGATAAAAAGATTACTGGCCTACTTACATATTTAAAGCAACAGTTTGACGGACTAATTTTCTTTTTTGATGAGGAGATTGATACACTAAATATGAAACAACTGCCAGCATCCAGTTAGCTTAGCTTAGCTTAGCATAGGGATAAACAGCTAGCCTGGTTTACCTACATTAAAACCACAACTTGTCATTGTCATTAACTGATAATGAAAGTCATTATTGTGAGTTTTAGCACTGTATTACACAACTTGGAAGTGCAACGCTAATTGACAATAACTTACTATATGTTAATTGGGCCGAGTTTTATGAATAATAGCTACTTTTGCTGTCAAAGTGTAAGCCCACTATAGCCAGCCTTTACACTTTTTATTGTGTATTCAACGAAAGAAAATAGTGGTAAACTGAAATTCTGCTCTTCGACTAATCGACTGCTCAGTGGGGGGAAAATTAGGTTATCCATAGAGTAACTAAAGAATTAATGGAGATGAATACTGCTGGCCTCAGAAATTGATGGTTACTATGTTTCAGCCTTTCCTTCTTTTAGAGAAAATACGTTGCCTCGTGTCGGCATTTTTACTTAAGTGGATATGTCGAAACATAACCAGATGCAACCAGCTGGAAAAACACTGCATCTCCAAAGCACTCTGGCGCTCCCAGCTGGGCGTTTACAGAAGAGCACCTCACCTTTTTTTAGCTTGAGAAAAAAAAAACGCTTTTGTGGACACAGGTTTATGAAACTAACACCAGCGATTGTCAGACTGATGAAAATTTAGTTGGACAATGAACAAACAAACCAACCAACCGACCAGAAGGTCTCAACCCTAATATAAAGAGCTCTGGAGAAGTAAGCAAGTGGCATTTGAGTTAAGATTATGATGTATATTTTTTATAGGAATAAAACTAACGGTAAGCACAGCATCTATTGAGCCTGATTCACTCCAGGTGGAGTTCTCCACAGTCAGGACTTCACTCAGCAAAATAGAGTCACATCTTCACTCCCAGCCCTCCCCTGCTCTTCTTCTCCCTGTGTGCTGACTCTGCTTTATATAGAGGTAATTCTGAGCTGGGAGGTCTTTAAGGGAAAGATTGATTCCCCTCATGATATGCTCTGCTCCTGGTTTCCAACGTGATAGATGTGTTTTTATAGTCAGCCAGCCTACTGTATGAGGAGACATATGGTGACTTGAAATGGAGGTTTATGGGCCTGGCCTCATTGAGACTTTTCCCAAAAAATCCTCTTTTCTTTCCGAGCAGAGTTTCTTCCCCCTTATGCCTCAGGCAGCTACTTTATGTACTGTAATTCTGTTGAACCTCTGCTGCAAAGTTAAGAGGTCCCTTCATGGAGAGTGATTTATTACTCTGTCTTTTTTTTTTTAAAGATTTTTTTAGTGCATAATTGAAAAAATGTGAGGTGAAGGACTTTTTCATAAGATATTACTACCAACATTATTTCGCTACATCAATTTCGATCACCATTTTGGCCAGCCACACTTGATTCAACTGCGATATTGATGTTTAAAATGCATGCTATGCTCATTGAAAACTCAGCTGTATATCAAATCAGGCACTCTAAACTAACAGCCAGTCTCCATTTTTGGGGATCCATTGTTTTGAATGACTTTACTTATGTTGCCTTGTGTTACCAATCCGCATCTCCATCTTTGCCCAACGTCAACACAAACATCCATAACATCTACGCTTTACAGCTCCCTAAGACAGACTGAAACCAATGCACACTGGCAGATTACAACCAGTCTTAAATGTTTGAACAGCTATGCCTTTCATAAAAACCTGCAACTTTTAACAAGACAAATATGGAAGCATCAGGGGAAAAAATAGATGCCTCCTTTCTATTCAAAGAACAATTTTCAAACAAGAGAAATTAATTAAAGGAAAAAGTTTTCTTTTCTCAAGCCATTGTCACTGTAAGTGTCTCAATAATTCTTCAAACTGCTCTTCAGAGGTAAATTATATTGGATGCATGTGATTGTCAAAGGGGCACATGTTAAGGTTTGTTTTGGATATTTATGCAGAGCAAGAAACCAAAGCTTTTTGTCTTGAGTAAATCTTTAAATAGCAGCTGACTTTGCTAAACTTCCTTGTCAGTTGGGAAATTAAGACTCCGTTTGATTCTGCTGTCATGAGTGCTAATTCTTTATGCAAAGACTGTTCGCTTGTGATGAATAGTGGGCGTTTCTCCCTTTTCTGGACTCCATTAATAACCATGTTTACCGGCTGCTAAATGACGCAGCTCCAGTTTGTGTCGACCGAGCACGGCCCTCTCTGTGGAGACATCGATTTGTACCTCATTGAAGGCAATAAATAAATTGGAAAAGATAACACGATCCCTTTTTGTCATGGACTCTTCGTTAGCATGCTTGATCGATGATGCAGAGAGTGAAAACGCGCACGAGGATGTTAAGGAGTACACCAGCAGACGTGGTAATATATTTGCAGCTCACTCAGCATATCTCCCCTTAAAGACCCTCAGATTTGCCCTTCTGTTTTTGATAAAAGATAGAAGCGCTAATTAATTGCCATGGTGAGCAGCAGCAGCCTGCAGCGTGAGGCCAGAGGCAGAGGGGGAAGTGATGGTTGCAGGTTAATGAGGAGCTTTTAACTTTGGACTTGAGGGCAGACTTGTAGTCTTCCTGAAAGATACTGTATCTGATAACAGCTTTATAGAGGGAGGAGAGAAAGATTGATGTTTGTTTTTATGAGTTGCTAAAGGGTAAATCCACCTTTATTTTCTCAACACTATCAAAGCAGGTAGAGCGCTATAAGGCCAAGATCCTCTTACAAGCATTTTTTTGCTCTCATGTGACACAGATCGTTAGTTTAGATGTAGAAATTAGATCTGATCACTTCCATATGTGATCCTAAATCTGATATCAATCCCAGGCCAGAGCAGCGACATCAGAATTGATGTGCTTGTCCCATGAATCCATGGTCTTTCCACATTATTCTAACAGTAGTAGAGTGCAATTTTCATTTAAATGACAATTCAGACTACTAAAAGTGAAATGTTGTCTCTGTTTCTTCCTCAGGGTTCATCTACACAGGGGACGTGGTCCATCGGATGCTAACAGCTACTCAATACATCGCTCCTCTAATGGCGAACTTTGACCCAAGTGTCTCCAGAAACTCCACTGTCATCTACTTTGACAACGGTAACCGCAGTTTCAAATTAATTTGATTTCTACCTGAATATGAGGCATTTTCTCACTTGTGCGATGCATGAGGCACCAACTGGCTGTTTATTCTGGTAACTAAAGAATGAAAAAATGATGCCTCGCACTGTTAACTTTGTGGTAACAAGCTTCAGAATGACTAAAACAGAGAATGAAATCATTTAGAGAACCAGGATTATTAAACCTTCAGTGTGACACGCACACAGCGTGTGCTACAGAGGCTGGACTGTGTTGTACTGTAGTAAAGGTCTGTGCTAGAAAAGAGTCTTTCAAGTTTACACTGGAGTAATGACGACGGTGAAGTACTTTAGATATAATTAGGCTGTGACTTAAGCTGTCTCACATCTACAGGAAACTTCACTCCCAGGCAGGTTTTGTTTTATCCCGGGATATATTTTTAATTCATGTATCAGTGTCAAACATTTATTTTTAATTATTTATTTTAATTACATTTTTTAAAGAGTACCAAAATTAAAACACAATAAATAAAAAACATATAACATGAGTTAAGCATTTAAGAAAATATGAAATTGCAGATTCATACAGATTTAAATTTTTATGCCTCTATGCTGGCAGTAGCCATGACAGGAGTCACACTCTCGTGAACGCAATATCTCAAGAACACCATTGGGAGATTTTTTCCAAATTTAGGCTTATACTCAAGGATTAAGTTATTGTAATTTGGCGGTCAAAGGTCAAGGTCTATGTGACATTGCATCCGTCTCATTCTCATGAACACAAGAAGGCCTTGAGGGAATTTCCTTTCATTTGCCACAAACATTTATTTGGACTCAACGATGAACAGATTAGATATTGGTGGTCAAAGGTCAAGGTCAATGTGACCTCACAAAGCCTGTTTTTTGCCAAAAGCAAGAAGTAATACGGTAATTCTGACACAATTTCACACAAATGTCTCATGGGATAAAATGATGAAGTAATGACGGGAACCATTTGGTCAGATATTGAATTGGTGACACCAATCTTGGGTGTCCACCTTGAAACTGTGCTGATTGTATTGATCTTGTATGCTGCCACATAGAGGATGTGTGTGATGTTTTCACATCTGTAACTGCAAATTGTCTGGTTCGTAGAGCCATACAACTGTGAGGATATTTCTAATTTGTAAAGCTCTTTTGTAGTCCCAAAGCGCCAAATTCAAAAACCAAAACAATTTATTTTGACATTTATTATATCAAACTACAGTATGTATCAATTTTGCCCATCCCTAAATTGACTGAAATTTGTTACTGTATTCAAAGTGAAACTGTCACTAAAGCTATATCCTCCAACGTTTATTCACAAAAAGAAAGTCCTTATCATTAAATGATTTATATGAAACCCTCTGTGACCTCTGTACCATCCCCTTTAAATTCCATTTACTCACTTTAAACTAAATTGATGCCCCTCGCACTCCCTGTACCTTTTCGTTTGCCATCTGTGATGGTTGTTATCCATCATGTCAGTCATTAATCCCTCTGCAGCAGAGTGACTGACCAACTGTGTGACCTTCTGCAGTGGAGCTCATCAGACTTTAACCAAACTGGCAGCCGATCGATTCTCAGCCCGCCTGCTCCTCAACACACTATCCATCCGTCAATGTCCTGCCAATACTGCATAAGAACTGTACACTGTGATGTTGTTGGAGAGGGAATGCTTCTTTCCATCAGACTGTAGGCAGTTTGATGAGGCGTATTGTTTGTTCCGGACACACATGCAGGATTGTGGGAGTTGTGTGAAACTTCACAGAGACAGTTTTTTTTGTTGTTGTTAATCAGGATTTGCTAAATTAAGAATACATGTGATTAAGACGTGTTTTTTTTTAAAGTGCTTTTTAAAGTACCCTGAAGTTTGATAGCGCACAATTATAGAGGAGTGAAGTGTCTCGGCACCTGACAGACGTCTGAATTTCGACTGTTGTTGCCAGCGGGACCATGGTGACAGCACTGCAAAGTAAAAATACCTCTAACAGCCTGTAGAATGAGTCTGACACTTTGAGAGTTTAACACAACTATAGAGGTCGGCTGTAACTTCCATTCACAGTACCAGACAACCATATATTAATTCATTACTCATGGATACATTTCAGGCTTCGGTTAGAATGTCTTCTTTATTTAGTACAATGTTTAAAGCCAAAATGTTGCTCTTCATCATCCCCATTGGGATCAAATATCAGGTTGGACCTTAAGGAGGTGGTTGAGACATGTTTTTGCCAGGTATTGAAAAGAGTCTGTCCCCTGAGATGATGGCGACCTAAATTACCAATCCTGTCTACTAGAAATTGTGCGTGTATGTTACTAAATGGCTTTCTTAATTACGTTGTTGTTGCAGCATCATCGCTGCCCGGTAGGGCTTGGTGATATGGGCTAAAAATTATACTGAGATATTTTTTGGCTCTATAAATCACCTCAAAAGGATCTCATTAATGGTAGAACTGGGAGACAGATTCAAACATTACAATTTTTAATTTTTTTTTACCAAATTCCTCTGTGATGTGACAATATTGTAGGAATGACTATTGGTGCTTTGAAAAAATATTAAAACAATTCTATTTTTTAAATCAATAATCATTATTAATATGACTAAATGGGTAAAGGCAGGTACTAAAACAATTACAACTGTCTGATAAGTTGAGAAAAGTACATTTCTTTACTGTGATGCAACCTTCAAAATTGGGAAAAACACCATTTATTCCATATCATAATATAACAATATCTAGTATCTAAGACGATATAGTCTCATATATATTATATGATATCTTTATATTGCCCAGCCTTACTGCCTGGATTATGTTTGGATTGTTTCTTTTTAGTTACACCACAGTCATGTACTGCAGAGGCTTTAGAGCGAGGCGTATAAATTGCAGGACCGTGACCTCAAAACTTAAGGTTCACGTCCAGACTCCTCACTCTGGTTGGGTTAAGGTAACAACACAAAGTTGGGGAAAGATCATGATTTGCATGAAAAAAATAAAAAAATAAAAACAATTGCAATGCGTTGTCAGTGAACAATAGGAACTTTTGCCGCCACCCCTGCACAACTTTTATTGGAAGGATGAACAGTATCCCCTAGTGAACAAAAACAGAAGAAAATTGTTCAGTGAACATTTTGATACGTTCAGTATCAACATTTGTAATTGTGTGTGCGATTTGCCAGACACTTTAAGTAGCAACATTATGATAATCGAAATCATAATGTGCTCTGCATTACGTTTCCCTCTAAACCTATTTGCTGTTTCAAATTAGTTATATAAACAAATGCGGTAATTTCTTAGAGACAGGGTTGAAATTTCACAGTTATTGGTTGTTCTTCTAATTTCTTAAAATAAAGAGAAAAGTGGCTCCAATGATTTTAACACAGGAGATCATAGAGAAGATGCAGCGTGCTGCTGCAGCACTTATCTGATTTCCGATCAGTTCAACCACCAGATTATCTGTGTGTGTTTGATAAGACATTTTTATGTTCAGGGTGAGCCGTGTGGCGGTTGATAAAACTTTTCTAATGCTCATAGTTGTGCGGTAATAGGACCCCCTTGCAAAAAAGATTTTGAATCTCAATGAGAGTATTCTGGTAAAATAAAGGCAAAATAACTTAAAATAAATGCATCAAACAGCTTAACGTGCACTCCCACCTTGAGAAGGACCATCACTGATTTGCACGTCGTAGGGAAAAAAAGATGCAGGAGACACAAAAGTCTCTTTAATGTCATCTGGATTTTACCCGACTGCCGTGAAAAAGGCCAACAGGGCTTAGGAAGTTATTATTTTATACACTGGGAATCATTCAAAACCAATAGTAAAAATGACAGTCGAAAAAATAAGTAAAAGTTTAAAACAAATTATCTGATGTTAACTGAAAAATAGACTGCACAGAATAAAATCCAAACAGAAGGCTGCTGCCTAAACCACCACACTAAATGAGTTCACTTTGCAGAGGGTGGGTTTGCGTAATAGAGCAAGATTTGATTTGTTTGTTTTGAGTTCATACAACATGTTCAGCTTGTAAGTGGAATTAGAAACAAGGCCAGTGTTTGCTCCCTGTGCGCCTCCTCATCCACTCTGTATTTTTAGCCAGGAAGCCCCAGATAGCATGGTAGCCTCCCCTCCTGAACTCAATGCATTTTAAGCAGACTTATACTGGGCTTAACTTGTGCTGACTGAGTAAGCATGCTGTGCCATAAAGTCGCAGCAATTTAGTGCTCCGGTCCTCGCTCTGATACTCACTGCCTTCTCCTTAACTCTGTCCTCTTTAATGCGTCACACCGCAGCTACTCTCTCTTTTTACAATAGTGTCAGAGAATGTCAGAGTGCCCGCTATCTGCTGCCCTCAACTCTGTCTAACCTCCTGCAACATCCATGTCTAATTCCACAGGCCCTCTATACCAGGGATACTCAACTAGCTTTATTTGGGGCCCACTTTTGTAAAATGACAAGGAGGCCAGGGGCCAGTCACAGCAACCCCACACGTTTCTCGGATTATAGGACATTTCCTGGATTTTAGCACATGTCTAGAATTTTACAACATTTCTAGGATCTTAGGACATTTCTAGGATTTTAGGGTGTTTCCAGGATTTCAGGATATTTGTAGGATTTTAGGACATTTGTAGGATTTTAGGATTTTTCTCGGATTTTAGGATGTTTGTCACATTTTAGGACACCGCTCGGATTATAGGACGTTTTGAGGAATTTAGGACTTTCTAGGATTTAAGGATGTTTCTAGGATGTTTGGACATTACTAGGATTTTAAGATGTTTCTAGGATTTTATGACATTTCTTAGATTTTAGGGCATTTTTTGGGATTACAGGTAGCTTCGAGGATTTTCGGATGATTCTAGGATTTTAGGAAGTTAGGATTTTATGACATTTGGGGCTTAGCTCAGACCTCTGTTTGGGTTGCAGGGGGTCCACCACTAGCACTTTTTTTGATAAACAAGCTCTATGTTGCTGCTGTTTTATGCACTTTGGCATTTAGACTATACGAAAAGTACAAAAACAATTGCCGGTGTGAATCACTTTATTTTTATTGTTAATTAGAAAATGGCTCGGGGGCCACTTAACACCCTATCGGGGGCCAGATTTGGCTCATGGGCTGTAAGTTGAGTATCACTGCTATATACACTCTGCACCAATTTATAATGGGGTTTCCAGTACAGGCAGAAGTCTCTGCTCTCCAATAGTCTAAGCTGAATCTCTTCCTTTACTTTGGAGGGAAGAGCTCTGGCTATGTGACGGAAAAATTGATTAGTTGTGTTAACAAACCTTTATTGCCCTGGCGCTGAGCCAAATGACTAGCTCGGAGGAGGGAATGGCTTTCACATCAATAGGTTGTCCAAAGTCCACACTAAATCAAAACGGTGTTAAAAGTAATGTGAGGCCTGCTGTCTGGAGGGTAGAGCTGAAGGTCCCGTGAGTGTGCTTCTAATTTAGTGTGCAGCCACATTAAGGCAACACCTAATGATGACTCTGTGTGGTCAAGAGTAAGTTGGATTTATAGAATTAGGCTTTTAAGTTACTCCCATGTTTATTATCTCCACGTGGGGTAAGACTGGAAGGGATCATTTAATTTGGTTGTGTCTGTGTGCGTGTATTTATCTGTCCACAGATAATCTCACATACATGCTGTTTTGTTGACCGTTCTACCGTTATTGATTGATGACTCTTCACTCCTCTCAAGCAACTGGTAGGGGCGCCAGTCATTGATAAGATAACGTAGCAAAAACGTAGAGCTCAAGGCATTTTCAGACAGACAACCAAAGAAAACTTTGTCTCATTTTAAAGCAGAACACCTGCAGTTTATTTATTATATATTATACATTATTGTATTTCATTAATCAGACTTATGTCATGGTTTTCAAAATCCTCAAAGCGAAGGATATATAAAAAAAAACAACTGAAAAATCTTCAATAGAGACAATAAAATAAAATGACAACTAGGGAATAAATCATATAGTCTAAACTAAAGTTAAGCACAATACAATGTGAAAAAAAATCCTCATTTTTGTTTCCTAATGACGGAAGGCCACAGGTGAACTTGTTGTATCTCCCAACCCCAAGGACGCTTTCTTTCTTTCCTTTTTTTTTTTTTTAATGTGGAGCTTACACTTTAGAAACTTTTCTTGGATGTTTTTAGGATTTTCCACCACAGCTTCATCCATACTCCCAGCTGCAGCTCAGTTGCTATGGTGCCCCCCCGTTCATATTCAAAATCTTTTCAGCTAATTCAAATTAGATGAAAAATCTGAATCATACACAAATAAATAATACTTGATTTGATAAAACAAAACAAAGCAGGGCCAAATAGAAAAAGACAACAAAATCAAAACAAATCGATAAATAAAATAAATCTATTAATGTCTAATGTCTTTCCCTATCCTCTCTGTCTAGTTGTCATAAAACACATGACAGGAAAGTCGCTACAGATGATAAAACCACAGACAACTTCCCTGGCCGCATCAGGCGTAATCAGCGTTTTGTTAACTTGTTTGGTTTGAATGTAACAAATGTTAATTTATATGCAAAAGTCCTGCAGCTTTAATTGATTAATTCACTTAATTGTTTGGTCTATAAAATGTCAGAAAGTTGAGAAAAATCACTTTTCAAATCTAAAACCCCAAATTATTCAGTGCACTATCACACAATTACTTAAGCTGTTAATTAAAAGTTGGAGATTAATTTTTTTGTGGAGCAATTAATCAGTTAAACAGCTCACTGTTTAGGCTCTAGTTATTGTGCTTTCAGATTCATTTTGAGGAATTCACTTTTGGAACTTTTGCCGCCACCTCTGCACAACTTTTATTGGAAGAAAGAACTGTACCCTGTAGTGAAAAGTGATGAAAAGGTGGTTTGTAATCAGGTGTTGTTTTTTTCAGGGAAAACAAGTTTTTCACAACTAATGTTTAAAAGCTCCAACTTAACCCTTTGAAACCTGTAACAACATCACTTTTCTTGTGCTATCTGACGCTTTGAAAACTGAGCGAATTGGTTTGACGACCAACTTGGCAAGAAATATCCTACAAAGTGCAAAAAATTAGTAAACAGTAACAAAAAAAAAGACTTTAAAAAGGGGGAGGAATTATTAGAAAATTATCACCAAAATGAATTTGTCCAGAAAAGTATATTTGTAATTTTAATAATGTTATATTTAAAATTTTGTTTAAAAAAAAGACAAAATATATCATATTAATAAATATTTTTTCTTGTTTATTTTTTTATTTTTCACTTTTTGGAGGGCTTATTTTCAGGTAATTCTCTTGTAACTTGGTTTTTTTTAATTACAAATTTTTGCTCATTTTTTTTTATGTTGCTTGTGGTTTTCTCCCCATGTTTTTTGAAAGAAATTAAAACAATTTGCTCAAGTTTTAAAGGCTTAAGTGTTATTCACCAACATGTGGCTGCAGAAATCTCAGAGACATCAGACATTCAGATCTCAGAGATCTTAAAACATGAGCAAATAAAGCCTGAACTACCATATATACATGACTAAACACAAAAGTTACATTACTTTAAGCTGGTGTCAGTGTTTTCCTTCTGCTTTCCGTTCTTCCCGCTGGTGACTGCTGTGTAGTTGGAAACATTTTCCTGTACTGTAAGAAGTCATTTCCAGCACTGTTACTTGCTCTCACACATAATGAAAAACTTTTACTGTTGTGAAAACTGCCGACGCTACATAATCCATCACAGTAACTGCCACGCCTTGATTTGGTTTTCTCAAAAGTTTCAGTTTTATTGCCGTTTGGTGCTGCTCCAGTGAAGTGTTTTCATATCAGTGCTCACACTATTTCAGTGTCAATCACCTCACACCCACAGGGGGAAATGCAATCACTGCCAGGAAATAATCCCTCAAAAACATATCGCCTTACAAACATGACTTACATTGATGTCTTCTTATTCTCAGGCTTTGTGCGGTTAGCGGTTCATTTCATGCTAGATCTGAGACAGTAGCTTTATTCCAAAAACAGTGAAACACAAGTCGGTGTTAAAAAAAAAAAAAAAGTGTGACAGTAGCTATCAATGACTTCTGACTCTCTATTTGCCATTAATCTAGGTGATTCTGTGTAGTCCTACATGTGGTCATGAGCTGTATGTGGTGGTTTCTCCTTCAGGTACGGCTCTGGTGGTGCAGTGGGACCATGTCCACCTACAGGACAACTACAACTTGGGAAGCTTCACGTTCCAGGCAACACTGCACAACACCGGCAGGATCGTTTTTGCATACAAAGAGGTCAGGACCCTTAATCAAACCAGTTTTTTTAATATCTTTCCTAAAAAAAAAGTTTTTGTATTTTATCATCAGTATCTGCAAGTTTCTAAGACACGCATGCCAATGTTTGTGTCCTCTTCTTTGTCTGAATCAACACTATTTCTGACAACATGAAACAGTTACAATGATTGAATGACATATTTGCTATTGTGTATACACCAATGCCAGCCTGCTTACATTGCACGAGAAATTAATAAAATTCAGATCCACTGAGCTTTTATGTATAAAAAATTTAAAAAAAAGAAAAAAAAAAATCCATCATGCCAATTACATCTTTATGTAGATTAACAGCATTTAGTTGCAGCAACACTTAATTTAAACTCATCTTTTCCAGGCTTTCAAGACACAAGTGGAAAAGTCAAATACATCAAAACTAAACAACTACATCATGATTAGACACTGACTTTTAACTATTTTTGTGTTTTGCTGAAACATTTCATGGAAAAGTGACATTCTTAAATCATCAGAACATTAAAAAAAAGACTCACTTTCCATTTCTAACAAATTACACAGCTCACATAAAGGTCTTTGTTACCCTTATTTCCAGGTGATTATACACTAAAAGAAACATTCTTATTAAATCATAATCTATTTCTGCCAGTATATTACCCTAAATCCTATGCAGTGGACCTTTAAAATGTCCTAAAACTTGCCCCATGTTCATGTGTTTACATTCTGGTCATTATACAGAAGAGAGAGACCAACATGACCAACAAAGTAATATGTTTAACGATTGCCGCCAATTAAGAAAATACCAATTTGAATCTTCATACTGTTTGTGTTTGCTTGCTTTACCTGCAACGTCATTTTAAATATGTTATAGGTTTTTATATTAGATGTCCCTGTGGTGTCTGTAAACTCCAAATTTAAAAATTCCCAGATAAACAACTTAGTTGAACGGAGACAAAGAGGTGGTAATGAAGAACATTATGCAACAGAGACGGCTGCAGGAGTGTGAAACCTCAATAACTACATAATGATCTATCATAATTGCAATGGGATCATTATTGCGATGGTTATAACAGCAGGGCTGCTTCTTGTATGACTCAGGCCTCTTTTGTAATTTGTTATTTTCACATATTAAAGGAGCTGCTGGAGTTTTTTTCTAATAGGTGTTTCATTATGCTGCTGTTAATGGTCTGAGAAGAACAACCTGACTATTACATGTAATCTAAGTTTTACGTGATCTTTGATGATTAAAAGTTTTATTTTTATGCTTTTGAGTTGCAGCTCCATCTCACTAAGAATTTACCACTCACCAACTAAGTTTGTCTAGTTTAACTCCTTTTGCAGTGTTGTGTAAAATCGACATATAAGATTAAAATTTACTTGACCCTCGTTTTGGTCTGTTTTCTCTGATACAAGTCAGTCCTCATAAAGTTCATTTTAGTCGTCTCTGTGTCTGAAATGTTAAGAAATATTCTATGCACCAAAAATAGCCACAAGTTTATTGAAGGTGCATAATGCCTCAACAGAATCCTGTAGGAGATCATAATGAACTGGTTGACTTGTCGGCTCTGTCTGACTGTCGTGACCTGCTTCTATTTTCCAGTCTGTCCCAGACAGATTGTCGTGGTTCTGGTAAATTGATTTTCCTGTCTTCTATTTCAGATCCCCATAGAGGTGTCACAGATCAGCTCTGTCAATCATCCGGTGAAGGTGGGCCTGTCTGATGCCTTTGTGGTGGTCCACAAGATCCAACAGATACCCAGTGAGTCTCCAATACAAATTTCTAGCTTATATTTGCTTACTTGCTTAAAGAAAAACATTTGTGGTTGTGAACAAAGCAAAACATTTTAGGACGTTGTCTTGGGCTTTTGGAAACAGTGATTGACTTTTTTAAACATTTTCTGACATTTTTTTAGACCAAACAAGTAATCAGTTAATCCATAAAAGAATCGACAGATTCATCGATGATGAAAGTAATTTAGTAGTTTTTGTGTCATGTTTGATGTTACAGACGAGCCGAAAAACAGGTCAGTAAACAGTAAAAAGCAGCATAGAGGCTCCATCATGGTCACTTCCATCTCTTTTTTATTCAGTCTCTCTGTCAAACATGGTGCAGACTAAATTTTGAACAATGTTCAAATAGTGTTGGGTGAAGACGGATGGTGTTTTTTGGTGGCCTGTAATTGCATTGCACCAGCAAGGGGTTTAGATTAGTGCATCCACCCCACTGCCAATCGAAACTGATCGGAGCTGGGGCCATTAAATACCCAATAAATACTGCAGAGTCATTTGTTCTGGTAGTGAATGCAGATTGTAACCTTTCATATTAAATACAAAAGCCAGATGTTAGTGGGTGTTAGTGGCTTTTTTGTGCAGTGGGAGAAGGTTCTAGATTAAACCATGCAACTGACTGTTGGATAAACCCTTTCCTTGTGCAGCCAAGGTACAATTACAGCAACCAAAACTCGGCACAGAAAGCCTGTCAAACTTTGAATTGTTCATCATGCCAAAGCTGTATTTATGTGACTGTAGTAAGAAAGATATTCTGTTTAATAGTTTGGAGGCTTGTGTCTTTTTGTAGCCTTTTAAATACCAAAAACACAGGAGCAAATTGGCAGAAATTGATGTGTTAATTGCTAATGTAAGTGCCAAACGTTTATGTGATCTGAAGAAACTCCAGTCAAATTTGTTGTCCAAGGTAACATTGAATTTGTCATATCAGTTTGCTATTCCTCATCCTCAAAGCTTTCTGTCTTGTAAAAGTGAAAATACAAACAATAACACACAAACCTAACAGTTGTGGCCTGAGGCATTATGTTTTTGGGTTGTCGGTCCATCCCATTCTTGTGAATGTCAAATGTCCAGAACACCTTGATATGAGGGATTATTTTTTTCAAATTTGGCACAAACATCCACTTTAAGAAAAGTAGGAACTGATTCGAATTTGGTGGTTAAAGGTAGGGTTGGAAATTATATTTTTTTGTTCACCTGCCACTGTGGATGACATACCAAAATCCACCAGCCACTGAATAGACTACCACTGTTTGTTTTGAGTTTTTTTGTTTTTTTCACAGGCCATCACACAGCATTTGTGTGATGGCTGGTGCTATTTCCAACCGAGGTCAAAAGTTCAAAAAGTCAAGGTCACTGTGACCTTGCATCCGTCTCATTCTCATGACTGTGATAACCCTCGAGAAGTCCTGGAGGGAATTTCCTCAAAGTTTGCACAAATGTCCTCTTGGACTCAAGAACGAACTGATTCAGTTTTGATGGTCAAGGTCACCTTGAGCTAACCTCACCTTGACCTAACAAAACCTAACAAAGCATGTTTTTGACCATAACTCAAGAATTCAGAGAGATGTGTGTGAAGCACCCATGTTTTCACGGACATTAGATGTAAACTCTAAGTGCAACTTGAGTGGTTTGCAGAGGCCTAAAACCACAAGGCAGTAACTCTAGTTTTGTAGCAAGCATCCAAACAGGTTGAAACAATTACCATTTTAATTTTTATGGCTTGCTAGCTCTACCCTATAAGGACAAAGCTGCTTCTCATGTCCTTACTGTACATGGCTCATCAATGCTAATTGGGACATGAAGCTTTATCCTCTAGCATGATATCATGTATGTGGTCATCAAGTATTTTTTAGATGCTTTCACAGTGTTTAACAGTAACTAATAGGGGCCGAGGCTTAGCAAAGGGTCACGTAGCTGACTGACTACATTGTTTCACCACTTTTTTATTTACCCTTTTAAGCTTTGCCTCATAGCTCTGAGTTCAGCCTGGTCTGTTTTGCTTTAGCCCCAACTGTCACCACCTCTTCTCTGACACTGTTCCACCTCTCTCAGTGGGCATAGCTGTGGGCACAGCTCCAGATCTGCCTCTCCCATTCGCTTTTGACTTACTGCAATTTAGACCCATTAAATTTAAAGCAAATGCGAGCAAAGGGGAGATACTTCAAACATTTTTATACACAGTCAGTCTCTCTCTCTCTCTCCCTGCCATGGGCTCTGATTCAAAGCCTGCCACAATAATGAGTTGTCAGTTTTGATTTATTCAGTAATTTAAACTCTGTTTTGATTACTTGTGTGAAACTTGGATAGCATTTATTTCAAAGTTAATAACTTGTAACTTTAAACCCAGTACATGAGAAGGGCTTTATTTTGTCCTTCACTTTGCTTCTTTATGTTGTATAGTGAGGCGATTAGAGCGAAATATGTCGTGAGAATGAATAGTTAGTAAAACAGCTCTCCAAAACAACAGCTCCTTTGAGTGGTGGGAGTTTCTGATATGGACTTTGTTTTCTGCCTCATCTGAAGCCTTTTCTAACAAAAAAATCTCTTTCTACAATATGTTGGCACTGACTGATTTGTCTATTGAACCTGTTCACGCAGTCCTTGTAGACTTCATAAACCCAGCTGCCTTTGATGCCTCTGACATAGCATGATGAAACCAGCGTGTGCAGCTGTTTGCTTATGGAGTGATGAAATCTTGAATGGGAGCAGATTGAGACTTAGGTGTTGTGTTGAACATGAGCGACGTCTCAGAGGAGTGCAAGCTTTCTTTATGTCATTTTATGATGCACAGCCAGCTAATGTGAGCTCCAAGAGCTGGATGAAAAATGAGAGAATGGGGTCCTAAACATGCACTTGATGGCTACATTTACAATATCTTGCTAAAAGACAAGACTTAAGATAACAAGTCTTATGGGAAAAAGTCATGCTCACCAGTTGGAGATCTAGAGGACAACAGAAAGAAAATGTAACAGAAGACTTATTTTAGTCCAACATAACCTAGTTTGGCTGCTTAGCTCGCATAAATGTTCAAATTTCAACCACTTTATTTTAACTTTTAACCTTACAAGACAAATTCCTGTTGGGGAGGAGGACTAACTGCTTTGTTTGGTAGCTAACTTGGTTATCGTTGGCTGGGGTTGCTGTACTGTGGGGTTGCTTATGTTAGAGCAGACAAAGACTGTTAAATCAATTCCTTACATTTTTGCTCTCGGGTTTTGGGAAGTCACAGAAACTGTAGTATCTGTCTCACTACAGCGTCATGCACACTGCTTCAACATGTGTTTTTGATGAATAGTCATTTGCGATCTGCGATCAGTCATGACAAACAAAATCAAACTTGTGTAACAGAAACTAACAAAGCTTTGCTTTCTTGCTGTGCAACAAGCAGGTGATATTTTCAAAGTACACAGGTTCATGTCCATGTCTGAAGCAAAAGGGCGGGATTTGCATCATGCACCTGTCTGTCCAAAGGGCTTGAAGCGTGTGTCTATGGAGACAGCAGAGAATGCAATATCTAAGATCAAATGTTCTTAGTCCATATATTGATGCAAATATAGGGAAAATGGCCCTTTAATAGGAGATTGATGGAACCAATGATGGGAGTAACCTTTAAAAAAAGCAAGAATCAGCAGTTTTATAGAGATGTAGAACGCCATGGTAGCATTCGTCCCCAGGTATTCAGTCCCTCTTGGTTTGATAGCTACAGTGTGACCTTGAGTCACCATTTCTTCTTGTACTCTACATATGAAGTAGAAATGTCGGCTGGAAAAGATGCTGCTGAAATCACAGTTCTTGGAGAGAAATAACACCATAATCTGAAAGTTATTATGTTTTATTTGATAGGGACAGATATAGTAAGCATAGACAACTGAAAACAGTTATCAGATGCAAGTATCATAAGCTGTTTTCTCATACGAATTTTAAATTTGGAGACAACAGGAGATTGTCTGTGTCAGCCACGCTCTCTCCTTCTGGAAATACTCCATTTGGCTGAGGCGAAGGTTGCAGGTGGATAGAGTGTGCAGAGGGCAGGACGCAAAAAGTATGCCACAGAAATAGCAGTGTCTTGTAAACCAAGCTGCTTGTAATTTGATCATAAACAAACCATTCCTTTGTCTTGTGATTGCCTTACCGACAGAAGTTCCTTAATTTTGTTGTCTCTCCAGTTAGACATTTTCATTGGAGTGTTTGTGTTAATGACTCGTCTTTTTCACCCTTGGATGTTTATATTTTTCTGGTTTCACCCAGTCAAATGGTAGAAATGGCATTAGTGCCCCCTATTGCTCGCTGTGAATTCTCCGGAAAGTTACCTGCTCTGTTCACACGTGGACGCAGTCAGACATTATGCAGACTCTGCACCAGAACGCTAGCAGGGTAAAATCTGTCAAATGTCCAGTCCAACTGATTTGGATATTTGCATTCTCACACACACCTTCTCTGGGTGATGTCTTGATAAGTTAACGGTTCCAGTGCATGTGCGAAACGGGATTTAGTATTTATAGCGGATTCTAGTTTGCAACACCAGACCCTGTGAGCTTTTAAACTGCCTCCAATTTAACTTTAGGGTCATCTTTCTGAAAGAAAAACATTTTGACATATTTTTTCATCATTTGTCAAGACAGTCAGATTAATAAATGACTTCTGCTAAGTTTTCCATGTCCTAAAAACATTAAGCCTTAACCTATCCAGAGATAAAACTGACAGGAGAGCCATGACCGCTGCAGGCTTTACCACGAGGAAGTGTTTCAACTCCGTTAAGTGTCTCTGCAGCCAATTACAGCATGGCAACCATGGAAACCAGTGTGACATTTTTAACCCACTGTAGCTTCGCCCTGGATAAGTGGCTCAAATAAAAGATTTTACACTGCCTCCAGGCAGCGCAAGACGTCCAGTAAAAGAAAGAGATGAGAGAAAATTTGTGGGTGTCCTGTGGCCAGAATGTGTAATTAACAGGTCAGCTACATGTGAAGACCCAGGCTTTAATGTACTTTATCTGTGCTGCATATTGCATAATCAGTCACAGTGAGTTCTTCAAATGAAGCCAAAACCACCCCCGCCCCTTTTATATCTTCATTCCTGTATCTGGATTAATAATCTTAATTCCCGGCGGGAGGATGCCAAAATTTGAGTGATTAATTCTATACGGTTGTCATTCTGTGTTTTTACTTTTAGGTTTCTCACTGCTGATCTCTGCTTAAGGAGAAATTGTGATTTAATGTCAGTGATATCGACAAGCCAAGAGTTTAATCGTGAGGTTAAAGAGGTCGATTGAACACATTGTGATATTTTGTGTAACAGTACAAACAGCCAGAGTGCTTCCTGATGAGCCGACAGTGCCAGCGTGCCATTTCATCAGTCTTTGACTCTGCATCTTCACATTTCATTTCCATTGATTTCCATGCAGTTCTTTTGTATGGATGAGTAAGCAATAAGAGGCTGCCTAGTATTGTGATTTAATCAAAGCGGGGATGTAAACACAGGCATTTTTCATTATATTTTATAGCTCAAGAGTGCAGCTGTTTGATAGCATCAGTGGAAGGTAGCTAAATCCTCATTAGTCGTTGTTTATGTTGTGGCTGAGACCAGGCTATAATTGATCTGATTTTCGGCTTCCTCCCAACTACAAACCAGAGGCCAGCGAGGCTGCACAGTCTGCCCACACATCAGCAGCCGCAGGCTGGGGAACTGACCTTCCTCTGGCCCCCACCGTGTCATTAGGCACCTGATAATCCCTCTGCCAGAGGCAAGAGGAAGTCAGGCACCAGGGGAGGAGAGGAGGGGAAAGGAAGGGCGGTTTTATTCTCAGGTTAGACCGAACTGGCTCACATTTGCTGCTTTGATCAGCTGTCTTGTGTGTAATCAGACCAAGCAGGTCTGCAGGGAAACAACATCCGATCACATGAGAAGAACAACACTGAAGCCAGCAGTTCATTCAACCAAGCAAAGAAAGTAACCTTGAATAGTGTTGAAGGAGTGGTGTAACATTTTAGGAGATACTCTTATTTGCTCTCATTAAACAATGTAAACTGATTTTTTGCTTTTAGATGCAGTGGTATTATAAAAAGATCATTGTCAATGTTACATATAAAGCTACATCTTACAACTTTTGCTGGAACTATGACTACAGTATATCCACACAGTACATGAGACAGATAATCATTGAAGAAATCATTTTCCTCCTCTGCACAGTGCAGTAACATTTTCTAGAATCCACAGCGGTGACACGTGAACGAAATTAGCACTGGAGAATATTCATCTCCCACTCACTTTCATTCAGTGTGAGTACAGAGGTGAATAAAGTATTTGCTTCTGGCTGCAAAGCAAATTATCATCTTTGCATCTGATTGAGTTCAACTTTGACCGTAAAAGTCGCAGCATCAACCAACAGCTAAGAAGTATGTTTGGACGACACAATGATTGTTGCCATGTTTTTTTTGTTGTTGTTGTTTTTTAAAACATTTTTGGGCTTGTTTGCTTGCATTAGATAGGACAGATTGAGCGTGAAAGGGGGAAAGAGAGGGGACGACTTGCAGCTAAAAGCCGCAGGCTGTAGTCGAATCCGCTGCCGCTGCAGCAAGGACACAGCCTCTGTACATGGGCAGTCGCTTTATCAGGTGACCTAATGGGCGCCCCGGTTGTTGCCATGTTTAACCAAGTTAAATTGTATGATATTGGCGGTGAAAAATATAACCTGCCCCACAGGAGAGATGCTTTTGGGCAGTAAGTCGAGAGATATACGATACGATTTCATATGATCCGTATACTTTATCAGTTTTTTTCAGTCAACGGTGAAATTAATTGTGCGCCCTCAGACAGCTGTTCACACACAAATAACACATGCAGTTAATTAAAAAAACAGCACATACACATAAGGACGCACCAAACAGTCTTGACCATGTTACGCATTTTATAGTATCCTTAGATTCAGATCTTGATTAGCAGAACACTGATTTTGGTTTAGCAACAGGGTAGACGGGCGTGTAAACAAATTTTTCTGCCTGTTGTGTTTAAATGGAGGGACTGTGCATCGCCTGTAAGAGGGCAGAAGTTGGTACTCTCTGTTTAGAACTTGCAAGGAATCAGCAGAAATGCTGTCAGCAAGTCTGAGCGTGCTCTTGTGTGGGTCTCAACCAAAATCAGTGTAATCCCAGGATAATTCATCTTACACACGATACACAGTCATCCTGGTCAGACAAAACGATTATATCAATCACTCGTGACTTAAAGTAAGACTTATACAGAGCTTGCCCAGGACGTGGTTTGCAGCCGAGCAGCGCACGTTTGTAGGCATAGCACATAAGAAAATGGAAAATGTACCAATAACATATTTTGCGGTATTTATTTGCAAGCTCTGTTTCTGTCACATCAGGCACACTCTGTTACTCGCCTGCAGTCACTCACGTGTTACTAAAATGAGAACATTTGTTTCAACTGGTGGGTGGTGTTTCGTTTTGGTTTGACTGTTTTCAACATTGCAGCTGGATTTTTAAAAAAAATTCAGCTAAACAGTACACTAAAATATGTGTCTGTAAACATTTGAGGCCAGAGATAGGCAATGCAGTAACAAAATCTTGATTCGTATTTGATCATTCTTCTCACATACTATATGTCTCAAATACTAATGTGTAGTAACAATCTCAGCAAATATGACAAAAGGTTATTTTTGTAAAAGTTATCAACCACAGCTTTATGTATGAAGCAGGTCAGGAGACAGTTAGCTTAGCGCTGTAAAGCCACAGCATTTTTATTTGCATTCTTTTTTGTTTGGACTAAACAAATGAGATGCAACATTAATTAGTAAGCTTTAGAGTTGCTTGTAAGCAGATTTATTTTTGGACAGAGACAGGCTAACCGTTTCCCCCTGTTTCAAGTCTTTATGCTAAGCTAACTTCCTCCTGGCTGTTGCTTCATATTTTCTGGACAGACCTGAGAGTGGTATCGATCTTATCTTATTAAGGGAGCATTCTAAAATCTCATATTCGATTATTTAAAACTGTTTCAGCATGTGACAATACTCCATAATGAATAAGACTTGCAAGTCACTGCCTGCTGTGTATGTTACACAGCCACAGTCTGGTGTATTGAATTTCAATTTTGTAGCTCATTGGTCAAGCAAATATAAGTGCTATAGAAAATGTCATGTATTGAGTAATGCCACGATGCAAGTCGCAGTGCATCTCAGTGATTTATCCTACAGATTTACCGTTTCATTCCTGGAATGCCTGCAGAGAAACTCACATAACAATCCAATTAGGATTTAGATTAACCACTATATTAACGGCATCAAGGACTTATTATCAGATCTGTTTAGATGCTCGGCAGGATAAGAGCCTTTTTGACTTCAGCAAAGGCTTTATTTCATCCTCCTTTCTTTTCATTTCCACTGATGGGAATGAAGATGCATGGCCAGCAAAAGCCAGCAGCCCATTTTACACTGGCCCGCCTGTGCTATAAGGGCCAGAATGCAATGAGAGTCAATGATGTATCCTATCAATCGCTCCATCTTTCCCCGGCTGATGACTTGCTGTTACAGATGACTGGGAAGGCAGCCTTTCAACGGGGTCTGATTGATATCAACTCCCAGGGGAAATTGCTACCGTCCGTTGCCAGATCATGGGCTGATGTTTGGGCACAAAGAGAGGGAAGAATTAAAGTGCTGTGGTAGCATCCCATGTGACCTGATTCTACCTCCTGCTGTCTTTCCTCTTTCTTCAGGGACCACTTGTCCCAGTTTTTTTATCTCTGGGTGGGAGATTTGTGATGGTTTGTTCTTGTTCTTACTGTCTCCTCTTTCTCCGTTATGTAGACGTGAGGCGGAGGACAATCTACGAATACCACCGCGTGGAGCTGACGAAGACGAGGATCACTAACTCTACAGCTGTGGAAATGCTGCCTCTACCCAGTAAGAGGACTTTATAGTAACAGCTTTTTTCTCAGTCAGGGCTGATTTCTGGACATTATTTGATGGATTCCTTGTCATTTTTCCTTGGTTGTATGTTAATTCAGCTATTGATCGCAAAGTTGAGATTTGACCCGTTTTGCCCTTTCTGCTCTCCAGCCTGTCTCCAGTTCACCAGCTGTAGCACGTGCATCTCCTCACAGATCAACTTCAACTGCAGCTGGTGCCATCGACTCAACAGGTACTCTCAAACTCTGACTTTTACTCTCTCAACAAGGGCTGCGACTAATTATTGTCATAATTAACAAAACTACAGATTATTTTTTTCAAATAAGTGAATCATTTTGTCCATGAAATGTCAAAATTTGACATGACATGACAAAATGCTTGTTGTCAAACTGTCCAAACATTTATGTAAACTGCAAGAAGCTATAAATAGACACACACTTAAGTCTGCATAATGATATGGTTGGCAGGTGTAGTTTCAATAGAAAGAAGATAGTTCCTACATGAAACTGCTCACAACAAGGTCTGTTGAGTATCTTGAGTAACCAGGTCATGATTTCTGTAAAGAGACATTGCTGTTTGTCTGTTTGCTGTGGGTTTGTCTGTTTGTTTTTTGGCACTTTGAGCACCACAAGCCGAGTGCCATCTCGTCTCATTAGGGTTAGGGTAACCCGGCCAGCCACAGTGAGCTGACACCAGGATGTGCACCGAAATAGAAATGTTCCTGATCAACACTTGATATTAGAATAACATTTGGTTAAGGCTAAAGTTACTGTACTGTGAATCTGCACCTATCTGTAGTCGCCAAAGTTCACACATTTCTTGTTGAAACATTTTGAATGAGACATTTGAATGGTGTGAAACTCCATAAAGCTTTCTGAAATATCTCAGCTATCATTGCAGTAGAATCATATTCAGTGAATGCAGCTCTACCATTTAGACGAGACAGCAGCTCATTTTTAACATTCATTCAACTCACACCTGTTCTGTCAACCTCTGCTCCGCTTTTCATCTTATCCTTCCCGTCTCCCTGCACTTCAAACCAAAGTAAATATTTGAGCTGCTAAAGAAGTGTTAGCGTTCCCCCCCAGAATTTCCTGACAGCTGAAATGTGAGCTGCGGTGGGTTTTTTTTGTTTTGCTGGATAGAAAAAGTTAGAGAGAGAGAAAGGAAAAATAAATTATGGAGAGATATCCACAGACTCAATGTGAGGAAAGTTTCAAGGCACAAGTCAGTGGATGTTTACTGTCCTGATAAATGTGTAGCCTGAATTTGAAAATGTGTTTTTGGAGGTTGCTCAGTCAGACTCGGGGCATCCACCGTCTCTTTTGTATGCATTTTGAATGCCTCATGCATGAAATATTAATCTCCCACCATTTTATTTTGGACTCATCATTTATTCTGTGAGTAACGTGGTTGACTGGAGAAATGTGCAGCACTTATGCTCTGTCCGTCGAGATTTGTTATTTAGGACTTGCATTGAATTCGACTTCCCTCTGCTCTGCATCTTAAATCCGCCCGCTTTTGACAGAGACAAACTAATTTACAGAGCAGCAACATGAAGAAGTGTTTTTCCACTCAGCAATTTATGGACACTGTGGAGAGATACTGTACGCCTGTAGCAGTGATCTCATTAAGCTGCATTTTAATTGGCTCTCTAACTGCATTAATATCTGACTGTTGAGCTGTTCTTTGCCCTTTGTGTGCATCAACCGCTTCCTCTGAAAACATGCTTTAAACACGCATTAATTAAAAACAGTGGCGAACTTGTTGGCTCGGGGGTTAATGAAAGGCGCTGACATTTTAAGAGAACAACCCTTATGAACTTCTCTCACAGTGAAGTGCCGGGAAGGTGAGAGCGCAGCGCCTCTCTCATGTTAACTTCTGCACTGAATCGGTCTGTTGTGTCTGATGTGTGCAGCCGCTACTGAAGCAGGTTAATAAAGCATGACAGACGTCCACGTTGGGCAGCGAGTGCCTGTGTAGCCCAACATTTATGCGTTTAGAGGAACTGAAGGGACTTGTTTACCCAGAGAAAACAGCTTGTGAGCATCACAAATGCAGCTCATAGAAAATTAATGGACGTTAAGAAGATGAATATTGAGTTTTAATATGTCTTAGTCTCCTGGGAAATTGTTATTGCATATTTTTATGTTGAGAAATGGCGTGATGACAAGATCATCATTCTTTTTTCAGCTGTCATTGAACTGCTAAACAGTCAGGAATGGAAGTATTCATTTTGTGTTTCGCTTCAGTAATTTAGAGAATGCAACAAATTGTGCAGGGTAAAGAGGAGCAAATATCTTTATATTTTTTATATCTTTATGTTTTTTATAATTATGAATGAAAATGACAAAAAAATGAATAAATAAATGAACAGGGTTTGCTGGGATTACATATCTCTGCAATTCAAAACAGCAGCCAGCTTTCCACCCAGAGGTGACTGTTGCTGTGAGCGCGATGTTACGGTTATTCTATCTGTTTGCCTTTACCCATTTAGTCAAAAAATCCACAGTACTGATGATTATTTAACAAAAATAATGTGTAAATGTTTTGAAAAAACACAAAAATAATCAAGTCTACAGTATCAATGCAATATTTGTATTGAGATATTTGATCAAAAATATTGGGACCTTTGATTATTTCCATACTTTAAGAGCAGTATTTGAGAAAATGCAAAAAAAAAAAAAAATGTCCTCCATGAATTTGGGATTGTGTCTCAAGAAGTGGATATGAAACCCAATAATCTCAACATCCTGCTGTGAGTGTTGAAAACCTGAAGAGATATATTCTCCCTCATGGGTTCATTTATATTCAAATGAAGCACTTCGGCCCATTTCTAATTAAAAGCACCGTGGCTCACTGCGCTAGAGCACAACTAGCTGAGATGGATGCCATTGAGAAAAAACAAAACACACGTTCCCCACAGGGACAGGTTGGACCTGCTCGGTAATATTGTGTCTCATTTTGCTTCCCTGTCCTTCCTCTCATGGGGGGAAAGCAGTCAGGGAAAAGTGAGGGATTAAGCAGAGGAATCTGTCTCGCCTGATTGAGCAGATGAGGCAAAAAAAAAAAATTGTTGGGGGAGATGGAGGGAATAAAAGGAATGGGATGATTAGAGAGGTAGAAAGATGAAAATGGAGTCCTTCACATAAAGCTATTACCATAACAATATGTTCACTAGAGAAATGGGGCCTGCTGGGGACGTCTAAGACTCGACTGGACTCATATTGTCCCTGCAGCACAAAGCACAGATACTATTGCTGGCTGCGTTTCTGTTCTGAGAGTCGGTCATAGGTTGTTTCCATTTGTGCACATTTTTCTGTACATCACCCACCTGCAGTGACACATAATTTGCAGAAAGCTCTTCAGTTTATCTGACAGAACACAGTGTGAGTGGGTTTACTGCTTTGCATACTAACTTTTCCTTCCAGACAAGATACAGTTTGTGGCAGCAGGCCTAGACAGAGTGATGGTGAGTTCACCAGTGGGCGATTTATAATTTTGATCCGTTTACAGCACGGAGGATTAGTCGCCGCCGCCTCGATTAATGTCTGCCTTTTGAGGTTATTACTCAGCAGCACCTTTTTCCCAAGGCCCCCATGACCCGGTGAACTCCCCTGTACAGATCCCACATCCTCATACTGTAGAAAAAGTCGCTCTCCTTTTGAATGTAGACTTCACGGGGAGGCAGAGAGTGGGAGGTGCTGATTTTTGCTTCTCTGCTTGTTTCAAAGTAGAAAACATAAAATGATCAATGTAAGTGTCCTGTAAGTGTAAAATTCTACAAACATTTTTTCAATGGATAAATTCTTACACAGCAAGATCTGTTTATTGTCATAGAGATTTGTTTTTACAGCTGGTTCAAATTCCACACAGAAACAAAGACAGTACATGACATATACACAGTTGTGTAATGTCTTCTGTGGCTCTGGGGGGGCTTAAAACAGAAAGCGTACATTAGGTGAGTCTTGATGAGCAAGTGTGTTTATTATCACCTTTCAACTGCTGCAAAAAGACACACATTTCCCAAGAAAGAAAGTCTGTATTATAAACTGGGTGTTAGGAATTCAAAGACTCGAGTTTTTACTAGACAGAAAGGTGTAAGTTTTAACTTTGGCTGATATAAAGAACCAAAAGTCAGGCTTCTGTCTCTTTGTTGTTGACTCTTTTTTTTCAATTGGTACCTTGTAGGTCTCCCTACATTAGTAATTTACTTGCAGATATTTAATAAATTGTCTCTAAATTCTAAAAAGGTGTTATATTTTATATTTTTTATATTGATGATATTGGATTGTTAATCATTGAATCAAGATATCAATCCAGAGCGATGGATCGTTACACCCCCTTTGACTTGAGACTTGCCTAACTGTTGATTCCTCTCCCCTCAGGTGTTCCAGTGGTTTTGACCGCCATCGACAAGACTGGGTGGATAACAGCTGCCCGGATGAGGTGAGCCATTGAGCTGATAACATAAAATAATCAAATGTGAAAGTGAAATGCGAGCTCAAATGGAGAAAAAAAGATAAATACCTGTTAAGAATATTATTGGTGGCCTGTAAGAACTCCTGAAAAATGGCTCACAAAAGAAATACCCAGTGTTGACAAATGGATTGATGTAATATACAGTATTTATGTACCAGAAGTACCAGAAACACATTATTGTGTAACTAGTAGCCACGCATTATCTACGTGTGTATGTTGTGATCCAATACAGTTGTCTATAGAACATATTTTTTTGTTTGCCTGTCTACTTATTTTTTACCCATATTTTATTTTATAATGTTTATTTGTTTAACCCCCCCGTTTTTCTATTTCCCCCAACTATTTGTTTGTTCATGATATTTTATTTATTATTCATTTATTTATTTTTAAATTTTATTTAATCTATTTATTTATTATTATTTTAATTTTTATATAATTGAAAGTTGGTTTTTTTTGTACGCTCACATAAACCATTACAAAGGCCAAAAAAAGATTAATGGCCTTTGCTGAAATATGCAGGGATATTCCTCTTATAAACCCCCCTCACACACACATTATTTATTTTGTGTTGCACACGGCCATGACAACATGTCTCATCTTTCAGACTAAGGACAAGATGTGTGACGACATCGACACCACTTATCTCTACCCCTTCACCACCACGATTGCCACCAAGACAACCTCCAGGAGCAAAGAAGCCACTGCAGACAGGGACGCATCCTCCACCTCCCACCCTCCCACCAGCGTCCCCACTGAAGGTAAAGTAGAAGACAGCTGGAACGAGGCCACGCTGCACATTGTGTTGGAGCCCAGAGCTTTCATTCAAGAAGTGATGGATGCTCAGTTCTGGCAAGATGTTAAATGAAGTGCATTTGCTGGAACTGTTCTTTATTGGTATTGATGTGTTTCCTCTTTTATAACATGAGCAAGACACTTTTCTCTTTTGGAGAATGCATAAATATGTACTGCAGCTCTCCACTTACGCTCAAAAAAAAAAAAAAAAAATCATTCCAGATGGCAGGCGTTGGAGCAAGGCACAGCAGCTGTGTTTGTACCAACTTTTAAACAATGCAGATTGAATTAGGACAAATCTCACCAGTCAAAAATAGATGCACCCACAAGAACCCGTGATCAGGTCGTTCCGCTCTGCTGGCTCGCCATCAATCTTTATTTTCAGAAACCTTTCATTCTGTTTCTGATGACAGAACTGTTGATGTGTCAGAAATATTCTCATCCCGTTATTGTTCTTCTTAATCACTTTTTCAGGTAATTATGAAGCATTAACTTTCAGAATTCCACTGTGAAGGGGAACGAGGGCTAATTTTGATTTTTGAAGGCTAAACGTTTTGTAGGAAATTAGATTGAGCTCTGGCTTTTGTCACAGTAAGTGGAAAGTGACTGTACAATCATTTCAGAGTTTAGTGAAATTGACTCAATCTGATCCAGATATTGAGGTTTTCTGAAAGCTGTTTCTCGTTATTACCTGTACTCTCTCTCGCTTTCAAGGTCTCATTTTACATTTCAGGGCTCTTTCTAGTTGGGTCTCATTACTGTGGCTTTTTAGTGAAAAAAGAGAAATCTAAGACAGTGAATGGAGACTAAATCAAGTTATATTTTGGTAAAACAGTCAAGAGAGGGGAAGTTTCTCACGTTATATTGAATTTTCCCCATAAATGCAATGTAGAGATGTAAAGAACCATGTATATAATTTTGGTTTGGCTAAACATGAATATATTCTTGTAGATCAGAAAAGTATAGATTTTTAAAGATGTCTTTACAAGAAAAGTCTGGTAATGATTTGATCTTTGCTATTCCACTTGGTAATTGTAGTCTGTCATGCAACGGTGAGGCAGACACAGCACACAGACACAGAAGTGGACTACTATTTATAACGTGACTACAAGGAGTATTTAACTGGTTATAAAACCAAACAGCAGTACCTCCTCCTAAAGCTAGAAGCAGAACTTTGCTTTGCAGCTCTGCAGGTCCCTACTGATGACATTTCCGGGGGCAGCAGTGTCCGTCTGCAGAGCCCTTTCATACACTGTAGCACAAACAAAAATGTCACGCAAATGTAGTTGGGTAGAGATCATAATTTTTTATTTAAAGGCCAAGTGGCAAGGGAGTTTAAAATGGGGTACTCGGGAACAATACGCATCAATCGTACCTAATATGGTCATGATCAAAGTCTCTCTTTCTCTTTCTACAAATACTTGTGTACTATGCATGTAGCTTTATAACCAGTTTCAACACTTAGATTAATATTTTTTATACATTAATGTTGTTTATAATACCTGATTTTGGGAGATGCTGCAACCCACTCAGCATGCCATCCCTAAATGCTGATAATAATAAATACATGAATCTAAAACAATATAGTTTATTTTGAGTCAATCCCAGATACATCGCTCTGCTGCTGTTTACACTCACCAGAGCAACAAATGTGTATTAATACACCACTGAAAATAGTCCCCTAACAAATGCACTATTTATTTCTATTTTAATTAGATTTGGTAAAAACTACAGTCCCTAGCTGTTTTAGAAAATTCCTTTGCCTTCTTTAGAAAAAAAAAAAATATATATATATATATATAGGCCATTTGGGACCCCTTTCTTAAGTTTGTGTCTTCATTAGTGAGGAATTGGCTTTAGGATGAGAGCCACAGACAAGGTGGGAAAGTTGGAAACTATTGAGAGGTGATCTAATGCATTGCTGAGCTGAGTTAGCTTTATTGCCATTGTAACAAGAATTTCCCTCGGCAGGACAGACAGGACGACATTTTAACATAGCAAAAATATTACATGAAGCCAGCATTATACATAAAAGTGCAGATTAAACAAACCTCACCACATATCTTGAGAGAGAAAGTACTATTAAAGCAGCTCGCTTTGCGTGTTTTTAGGAGATAGTGGATGAAAGATAAAAATCAGTGTTTTAAATTTATTTATTTATTTTATTAGAGAGTGTAAAGGGCAGTATAAAAATAAAACAAAGACAGGGTATTGACAGGCAATGCAATACATACTTAGGGGTAGATGGAGATAGGAATATAGACAAGACAGGACAAGACAAGAAAATCAGTTTTAAACATGACATTTACAGTTGGTAAGTGTTCGAAGGTAAAATATGTCATCTGTCATCCCTCACTGACAGTATTTCCAAGCAGTTCGAGGGTGTCTTGCCTCTTTTGATATTGCGGTGTTAAGTATTGAGCACGTGATTCAGTGCACCCAAGCGGGAGGCCAACCCAACTCACACTGCATCATAATCTCAGCTATCTGATGCAAATCCTCTCTGAAAGGAGCAGACTGTATTCTTCTGCTGATGATAGGAAAATGGCCAAGGTGTCCTTTAAAGTTTGTTTACTTTACGTTTATTTTTTACTTGTCTCCAGAGATGCGAGAGTTACGAGTTGGCTGGATTTATGTTGCTAATTTTCAGCTCATTTCTCTTTTTATGACTTGTGAGCACTTTATTTAAGTTAACAGGCAATTTGGCTAAATCAGCTCCAGATGTGGTGGTATTGAATCAAAATGATACGAAGTAGCCACTCACCTAAAAAGCTGTAAATAATCAATACCAAAAGCACTCACAATGTGCCGTATGTGGTGTCTTTTCTTGTGCTTGTCTTTTATTAATTGTATGTGATGTCTGGGATGCACAATGGGCACACATTTAGCTGATGGACAGAAATCTTTTCAGGCATCCACTCCTATCCTTGTGATAAATTTACTGCATCCTTTTAGGAACATGAGTAGGTGATCCTCTGAAGGACACGTTGCTTCAACTGTACGTCTGTGAGAATTGCTTTATTGTCCATCACAAGTAGAGGGAGTAAAAGGAAAAGTGTCTTTTGCATGACTTACAAGATAAATATGGTGGATATGGCTGTTAAAATGCAAAAATATGTGCAAGGTTTAAGGTAGAATGTCCTTCATTTCCTCCTCATAATGTAAAGGGTAAATGGCCATCCACACCAAGAATGAAAACTTTCAAGAACGACGTGAGCATCCACACTGATGAATGATAATGTTCTGTAAACGGCTAGTGTTAGCTATTCATAATCATCTCCGCTAATAGTCATTACAACGCACTTACCACTGACTCTGAGGGTGAGCCTGAAACGTCCTTCTTCTTGATAGCTTATGAACACTATTTGTTTTATCAAATGTTATGTGTTTATTCATCTGGAAAAGCTACGACTATTTGAGTAAAGTAGCGAACTTGCCGGTCAGTGGGTGAGGTGGGTATGGGTTGCCCTGCACACTTATACCATCATTTACCGTATACCCTGGTAAAAATTCAGGAAAGTGTGAAGGTATGAAAAATGAGATACTGCTCAGGCCTAATTAGATTTTTTTAGTTTGGCTTTAATCCCATTCACTGACATGGAGGGAGCGAGGTTTATGACCTTTACTGCAGCCAGCCACCAGGGGGCGATTGAGATGTTCTGGCTTCATATTTTTGACGCTGTCATGTCTTTATTACAAAGTCTGTAGGCCTTTTTCACAGCAGACATTTTGACATGTCAGGAAAGTCCAGCTGTATTCAATAACATTAATATACCTGCATTCCACTTAAGGGAGGTCCTGATATTGTGTATGTTGGCTCACTGGAGTGGCTTACTGGGACAGGAATTGCGCTATTGTCAACGTTATCAGTTTTACCTGTGCTTTTCCTACTATGACAAGCCAGAATATCCACAGTGAAAAATGTCCATGTATGGACGGCCCCCACTTTTCTAACTGTCTGCTAACCCCATAGAAACCAACCAAAAGCGATAATACATTAGTCCTCTCTTTTCTGACTTTCCTGTCCTGTATGTGGCTCTCAGCCCTTAAAAGAACAGGGCACTGTAGTTTGTAGAAAATAGTGCATTTGTTCGGGGACCTTTTTCAACAGCGTATTAATACATGTTTGGTCTATTTATGAGTATTTTTGGCAGCAGGAAGGTGTATGTGGGATAAACTACAGTGCCCTTGTTCATCACAGTGAGGGGACACATCACCCAGTGCAACAGTTTGACTCAGTAATGTGTTTTTAATAGTTTTTGGACAACAATGGAGGGATAAGATACATATCAGACTTTGGCTGCACACACAATAGTGGAATGAGTTCAGTGTTGGTTTTGGGTTTCCCGAGAGATTTGCTGACAGTTTGTAAAATATAAAATATCTCCAGACTTGAGCTGTTGGAATGAAGGATTTTCTGACCTCATCAGATGGAGCATATCAGTCAATGTTTTGGCTCAGCGCACACAGCAAACAATCCATCGTAACGGTCGCTCAGCTGGGACTTTTAGCTCTTTCTAAGTCAAGGCTTTGACCTTGTCTGTTCTCAGTTTGAAAACTGAAAATTCAAGGGGAAAAGGCTTTAGAGTTGTTGTTCCTTTAAAATACCTTGCTTTCTTTGGCAATTTTTCAATGTGGTGACTTTATATTTGGTTTATTGTCAATGCTTTCTCCTCTAATTTTTTTTTCTTCTGTTCCTTTCTTTTGCGCTTTGTGAAGACTATATTAAAGTGCACTATAAAATATTATTTTTTCCAAACAACTAAATCCTTAAAAATGTTCCTGTAAATGTGATTTTTCTTCAGAAAGTAAATAACTTGAGACTGTTTTGTAGTGCAGCGTCTGCAGTGTTATTTCACTCTGTTCCTATCTCGGTGATGGTGTTTTTTAATCTATTGTTGAGGTTTTTTTTTTTTAAGGTTTTCTGCATTCAGGCCTCAGTTGTCCATTATTTCATCCCCACTAAAAGGCATTTACTTTCATCGCTAACTGAAGGAGTGGCCGACCTTTTTTCCTTCGCACCCCCATTTATCATCTTGCGGGGACTGAGTTTAAATGGACACTCCTTCACCGTTGGGGTGCTGGATGTGCTGCTGTGTTGAGGATGGATGTAGTGTGAAAACTGTCCAGCTGTGAGGCAAAACACGTCGAGTAATCCTACAGATCAGACCAGGGCGTGTTGAAAGGGCTGATGTGTGTCTGGGTTATGTGTGTGTGACTTTATGTGTGTGTCCTGGAGGTCAAGGGGTCCTTCTTTGGTATTTGTTGAGCCAGTGATGCAGAGAAACTTTCTGACACGTACAGCGGATCAGTTTCCTCAGCCCTCGCCTGTCTCTTCAGCTGCAGGGGTCAAAGGTCAGGCTAGAGAGCAGACTGGGTGGTTCACGGTTGTGTTGCTGCACAACAACGTGAGGGGAAGGATAAGAGACCGAAACGTGTCTGTGTGCGTGGAAGTGTGTTTGGGTGTGAGAAACCCCGACATGAAAAGTTTAGATCTTTTTTTCTCACTCTATTGATGTTCGACTAAACTTTATACTCTTTATTCAAAGGAAATACATTCAGGTGCCAGGTACACCAGACTAATGCAGTCTAATAAAAACAGTCCTGCTTTAAATCTCACCTTCATGAAGGTTATAACTATTACAGAAACTTTTTAGAGAGGTGTTAAGTCAACTTTATGATCACTGTGGAGGCTGTAGTTTGTTCTGCTGCTTTATATCAGGGGGTAAGGCTAAATAACAGAAACATCTCTACTGTTAAAGGAACAGTGTGTGAGATTTTGGGAGATTAAATTGAGATTAAATTGCATCTAGTGGTGAGGAATGGCCCTATCTAGAGCCAGTGTTTGGCTTGTCTACTCTGGGCTACTGTAGAAACATGGCAGTGTAACGTGGAGAAATATAAACATCTCATTCAGGTTAAAGCAAACACAGTTCTTATTTTTAGGTGATTATACACAAAAGAAAACATACTTATTGTATTATATTCTGTTTCTGCCAATATATCCTCCTAAATCATACACATTGGACCTTTAATCAGCTTTCTAACAGATTTCTTGTGTTGTGCAGGGCTGATGTTGCACAGGCGTTGCACAGACTCATAGACTGTAGCAGCGGCTCACAGAGAGCCTGTCACTCAGTGTAGCCACGTCTGTAATTATGCACCACTTTGGGCCTTGATAAAATGTAAATGATTGAGTTATATAAAAATTCACCCCTTGTACAGTTGTTACAAATGTTGAATTAGCTATAGAGACCAAAACATTTTATTTGTACCAGGCTTTAGTTTTGCCTTAAAGTTGGGCATTTCACCATGGAGGTCTACAGGGACTGACTCAAGTGGCCGTTAGAGGAACTGTAATTCTTAGTACTCTCACTTTGGCTTCATTTTTCAGCCCTGTAGGTCGCTGCTTGGTTTTGTCCTATGATCTGATTTTGAAGAATGGCACTTTTTTGAAGTTAGGGACCGTCTCATAAGTGCATAACAGTCAAGAAAGCTTTAATGAAGAGTTCTTTTGTTTTTTTTATTGGCACAATTTTCATCTGGACTTGAATCTTTCTCCCATTATGCTAAATGGCCAAGTGAGTTATCATGGCCCGTCCCTGTCAATATCTTTCTCATTTTTCAGACCCACTTTACATTCATGTTGGCCTCCTCCATCATTTACAAAATCATGAGCTGAAATCAGAGACTGACTCAACAGTACCAGCCAAATTTTTCATTGGAATTTATTGTCAAATAGCTCTTTTTATCAAAATCTTCTATTTTGATTTTAAAAACTTAGCAAACAAACACAAACTTTGCATTTATCTAAGCATCTTACCAATGTGTCAAAGTATACGTGACCTCAAGTTTATTTGTTTTTTTAAATCATGCACTATGGCCAATTACAAATGTCCCTGTTGTATCTCCATAATACATTTCCACCCAGACCATAAACACAGCCTTTGACTCAAAGTCACTTCATACTTTTTAAGGTAAAAATTGTGCTTGAATATTTAAGGACTGTGCATACATTGTTATAAAAAAATGAGCAACGTAACTTGAACATGTATGTCTGAGGAGAATGAATGGCAGAAGACAAAAATTTAACACAGAAAATAAAATAATGTAGACAATTTCTGACAAATTTACAGAGTAGATTCCACTTAACTCAACACAGATCTGAATATATTTATTTTTGTGAAGTAAATAAATGATTATAGTTGCTTTGGGTTACAGCCCTTCTGGCTACAACAGACTTCTTTTCCTCGAGCAGTGATGATGATCCATATTCATGACCCTCGGTCTGGTGTGGGATTGACTTTGACTAAATTCTGTGCGGCCTCTTACAGCATGATATCTCATTTAATGATTCATTTCAGACACCAAAATACGGCTGCATGGCTTCTCCTGAAAATTGAAATAGAAAATCCTTTTGAATTAAATCGTTCAGTGAAATATATCTGGTGGTGTATGTGCTGAATTTGCATAATGTGAATCCTATGGTGTGCGTAAATGCCTGCTCCCCTTCGAGGAGAAGTGGGTCACGCTACATTTCCATATTTCACATGTATAGTTAACCCCAGACAGCTTTTTATGTGCTGAATTATGCATGCTGGACCATTATATTAAATGTATTAATTTTTAATCAGATTGTAAGTGTAGTAAAATTCATGTTGAAAGGAAGATGGTCCACTAATGAAAGAAGCTTAATCTCATTTGGGACCTTCAGGGAGTTGTTTATATTGTCAAAGCTTCAAAAACAAACTACAAAGAGAAATATTGAATATAATGTGTGTTGCTCACACGTTTTTCTCTCTTTGTCTCCTCACAGATGATACTAAGATCGCCCTGCATCTCAGAGACAACCAGGGTAGGTCTCTATCTTCCTCTGCTGTGGCGTCCAATAACTGTTGTTGCTGTTTGCCTTTATTCCCTGTTGTTTTTATGGCTGTGTGTGTGTCTTTGTTTCCCTCCTGTTTCTGTTTTCACCACTGAGTTATTGGTCCCTGATTGCTTCTTGATCTTTTTGGAGGACATATGGCTCAATTGGCTGATAAACTTCGTCCAGCAGCCGACTATAATGCTTAACTGTCCTCCGTGGGTTGCTGCGATCAATTATAGTGTCTGGGCTGGTGTGAGGGAAGGCCAGGGAGAGAGCAGGAGCTGAGTGCCCAAAAGAAGCAGCAAAAAACTAATATGTGTTTGGAGTTTGCCACACCACAGAAAAATGTCCTAACCACCCAGCGAAATTTCAGTGATTAAAAAGATCATCAAGTTTAAGAAATTAGGGCTCAGAATTGTAATATTAAGCAGTATTTTCTGCTCCGAGATGCTGCGGGCGTGTCGACTGAAGATGCTTAGCTGAAGAGTTAGCCGCTGTGCATCGACAGTTTTGTCAGCAGCTAAACCACAAACACACCAACACCCTGAGCTGAAGAACAAGCTGCTGTGAAGTGACAGCCGCGTGTTCAGCAGCTAGCACAAAGTACATAATCACAACAGTGAGTAAAAACTGCTGGCAGGTCGAGTAGCTGATTGGTGTGTAATGACTAAAAGCTTCGGTAGGGACGGCTATTTTGCTTGTGTTTATATAATTGTGGCATTTTATGGAGATGTTTATTCAGGTATAAGTGAGAGCTAAGAGCTCGTGGAACATAAGACACTCACTTTGGACAAACAAAACAACTCTGATGCTACAAGCACTAACGTTAGTATTAAAGTAGCTTTTATGGAGTCGGGGAAGAGTTTTATGAAGGATGGCTACAGCGTTCATCCAGCCATGATTTCGGGTATGTCTGAAAAATTCTGGACACAGAAACAGTCTAACTTCACAAATTAGTGCTACACAGTCCCCAGTCTTTTCATGTTTTCAACAAGTATTTTCTAACATTTATAATGTTTTTAGAAAGAAATCTGTCATTTTGTTTTGCACAGCTTTTAAAGAAATACTTCACCCACAAAATCATGATTTTTGTGTCAGTTACTCTCCTCACGTCACATAAAATTCTTGAAGAAAACTTTTGTTTTTTGTGCATACAACAGATGTAACCCAAATTTTGAGGTCAGATTAGAATGTAAAGATTATAACCATGAGTATTTTACAGCTTATATGTTTGTCAGTGTTGATATAAGGCAGAGGTACCAGTACAGCAGAGGAAGTGGAGAAATTAGCTGTCCAAACATAGATGCATTTTGTTTGCATAGATGTTTTGAAAGTGCAACATTTGGTAAATCACTAAAATGTGCAAAACATCCGTACACTGAAACGACCTCCAACTCTATCAGTGTTCAGAGATAGCTCCTCGAATGTTTCCAGCTCGAGAGGAATTGAAAATCGGTGACTTCTATCATACTTTCATTACACAAACGCTGCATGTTTCTCATCACTCCAGCATCACTCTGCCTGGAGCTGTGATGATATCTCTTTGCGTGGCATTTTTTTCTTCATGCATCTAACCTGTTTTCATCACATATCTGCCAATAATGTTATTCAAGGTGAAAATTAATTGCAAAAAAGCCACCTGGAAGATCATACTGAAAGTAGAAAATATATAAAGAAGGATTTTTGGCTGTCCAAAGATAATTTTTTTGATTTTAGATACAATTATTCATATACCCAGGTGTCCCCTGACCTTGTCTGGAAACTTTGCGATTACAGCTAACGTTCTGAGATAAGGAACAAGAGGAACAAATCCCCCTTTTCTCTGGAGTTTCCACTCAGCTCCACCACTCCTCAGCGCCCATTTCCAAAGAGTCTGAATTATAGCTCTGCTCCGTTTGTATTGTTAGTTTCCTGAAAACCCCATTAGCCAGGTGAGAGAAACGTTGTGCTCCACTAATGTGGAGCTGAAAAAGGAACAGCTTGGCTGGCTTTCCGTTGGTCCCATTTGTCCTCACTCAAAAGCTCTAATGTATTTCAATGGGGCTCTGCTATCCATTAGTGTTTACTCAGTCTCCTCAGATTCTGGCAGTCATGAGGACAAAACTAATGGGGAATGAATTCAGGGCAATTAGCTTAAGATGAGCCATTTCTGTGTCCTGACTGCATTGTGCCATAATGATCAATACTACCAAACATCTACACAACTATGAACTTCAGAATATTTTTAGCTCTGCTGGCTTTACGGAGGACAATAGTTGGTCAGACCAGAATGAAATATCTGAACAACCAGAGCTGTACATGCGTTGATTAATGCTGCTTCCAGTTTTTTCTTGTCTCTTTGTCATGTAGCGTTAACATATTTAGTTTTATACTTTTGTTCAAACGAAACAATTTGAAGATGTCACCTTGAGCAATAATCATTTTTCCTATTAAAGTACTTGATACAGCACATTAATCATCATTAAGACAAAGAAAACAGTCATTACTTGCAGCCCCGTCAACAACTATTAGATGGACTGAAATAAAATGTTTTGCAGACATTCATTATGACCTCAAGATAAATACTACAGACTTTGGTGATCCCCTGAATTGTTCTTTCAGTTAGTTCAGTTTTTTGGGTTTATGACCAAATAACTGCGGAAACTAATTGGAAAGGCCCACCAAACTGCTGAAAATGTCAGCCAAGGAATCTGCGGCGGTTGCAGTTACTCCAGTGAACATGCAAACAAACCAGCAAATATTTTGCCGGCAACAACTGCACAATAGTGTACACATTGTACAAGATGGAAGTGTACAACAAAAGTATCCAAACTGAGACACATCGTCAGTCTACTCTTAGTGCTCTTACAGCTGCATTGCGTTATGATGAGGACAAAAATGGCAAAAGAAAAAAGGCATGAGAACTAAAAAAAAGTGTTTAATCTCTCCTGTCTTTTAACAATCCACCATGACCCAGTAAAGACTCTGCTGTCTTATTTGGTTTAAGTGTACCACTCAGAAGAGTGTCAGAGCTCCTGCAGGGGGTCTGTGCAGCCCCGTCTCCGCCAGCGTCTCGCTGGTTATTTAGCTGCGAGGCTGTTTATTTCTCATTGTGTCTACATCTCTGTCAGTCGTGCCCTCTGCCAACCTACTAACACCCCAAACTAACAGCCTGTCCTATTGTTTGGGCTTCCAGCTGACCAAGAGACGGCTCTCCTACTCTGTAGCTCTGACAGATAAATACAAGAAACTACCTCTCAAGGAAAACGAGAGAGTCATAATGTCAGTTTCTCTGCCACGTTGTTTTTCTCTGTTTAAGACTGACTGACTGTAGAGCTATGCTTAAAAAATACTCTTTATTCATCCCTGAACAGCATTACGAAAACAGTGTTCAGATGGATTATGGACTGTAGAGGTAATCTTTTGTTTTGTTTTGTTTATATCAAGTGATGCTTCCGCTCAACAAATGATCCACACTATTTAAATTTCCAGTTTAGGAGTGCACATAATAGCCACACTGGCTTACAGACACACACATTCACAGCGACTGCCCACACACACACTGGACAGGTTTGATTACCACCCAGTTATTCTGTGTGCTGGAAATCAATGAGGCAGGGAGCCAGAGGAGAGGCTGGTTGGCTGACAAGCTCGGCGATGGCTATAGCTGCTAATTAAAGCCAGGGAGGAGCTCGGGGAGAGGTTGTCAGGGGGGCATAGAAGAAGAAATGTGCAGCCCTGCGAATAGATTTGGGCTGAACCTGCTATAAATCTGTGAGAGATAAGCTATGAGGGCAGAGTCGTTGCTGTTTGTTTCATAATCACTTCATTAGTTTTCCCCTGCTATGATCACTGTTTGGCTGCTGAGACCAGGAACTGTTTCTCTGTGTTTTTTGTTCCTCTATTCTTCGTGTTCCTCCCGCTGACAAATCGCAGGTGAAATTTCTCTTGTTTTTTAGTGTTTGGGAAATTGTGTCTCCACAGATGAAAACTGATATTCCCAATAGGTTACAGGACGCTCTCATCATCTTCAAAAGAACTCTCCAAACACCTGCCGGGTCGACTCCAATATGAATCGTGTACTTTAAAGACGAGCGATGTCTTCTAAGGCTCGCTGAAGGACAGACTTATTATGTAGTCGCTATATACAGCCTCGTCAGTTTGCATTGCCACGAGCGGAAGCTACAGTAGGACTCTTATCAGCATCTATATGCCTGTTTCCTCCTCCTATCAGGAACATATACTGCTAACCTTGGTTTGGGATTAACTCTTACTCGTTCTCGAGGGAGAGAAGAGCCGCTCATGAATACTTAAACAGACCAATCGACAATCATGCTACAGAATGTTAAAAACCCAGTTAAAAAATATAGCTGGAATTTGCTCTCCAAGTGAAGAAATGTCCTTTTGTGCTCCAAGATAGAAAAAAAAAACATACAAAATCCACTGAACATGGCTGAAGGAGATTTGCGTTGTTTTAAATTTTGAAATCAGTGTGATGACATTTAGCAAATTTCTGGCTGCAAGCATGTACATTTTAAAGCATATTTGCACATGTATGAAAGAATGGTATTGATGAACGATGAGTGCCCCCTGCTGGTCAACAACAGGACTGCAGTAAAAGCAGAAAAACATTTTGGTATATGCATGCTAGTCATGTTTATAATTTTATTTATAGTGGTAGTGCACAATAAATGTTATCTTAACTGATCATTTGCACCCGTTGGACTACTGACAAATAAGAAAAACCATTAGTACATTGTAAAGTAGCAATGAGGATGGGAGCGAACAAGAAACAATTCATTCAGACAAGTACAAAAACTCTAAACACCAAAAAGTTTGTCTATAAAAACATCAGATTATTCATGAGGAGATTTGAAACAGAGTGGCCGTGTCCTCTAATTACATAATTCAAAAAACATGTATCTCTGTATAAATGTGAATCAATAAATGTGTAAATAAGTACAGGAATGAACAGATAAATATGTTTAAAACATAGCTAAATAAATAAATGTAGAAATCAATAATTAAAATTAAAAATGAATAAATAAAGAAATAAATAATAGAATCAATGAAAAAATAAAGAAATAAATGCATGCATAAATAAATGTTGATTAAACAGGACATGACTAAATAAGGATATACAAAAATAAATATATATTTTAAAATAACTAAATGATTAATTAAAAATAAATAAATAAATATGGAGAGAAAAAAAGGATAGATAAATGCTGAAAAAATAAATGAAGGAGTAGGATAAATGAATATTCAAATAGATTTTATAGAAATAGCATTTATAAATAAACGAAAGTTGATTATTGAAAAGGACATACACAAATAAACTTATTTTTCAGTTAATCTATTTTTCTGTGTTAGTAAGGTAGGGAATCCTCCTAACCTCTGCATTTTTTTTAATTAAAAAAATAAAATAAAATAATTAAATTATTTTTGTTTTAATGTATTTCTTCTTTTTTTTTTTTTAAAAAAAAAAATTTTTTTATTCCTTTTTATTTAGTCTGTCTATCATAAATAAAAGACTGTTTTTGTGTTTTCTTTCAGTGCTGCCTGCAGACAGTGCCGTGGACAGGGTGCCAGGTACTCACCCTCTGCACACTGGTCTGATCCTCGGCATCCTCCTGGTGATGCTCGTCATGATTGCTGGCGTGCTGGTCACCGTGTACATCTACCATCACCCGACCTCCGCAGCGAGCCTCTTCCTTATCGAGGTGAGTGGAGACGCTACCAACCGACACGATGTTAGGTGTTCCAAAATGAAAAGGTTCTTTAAGAATTAGAGCTTATTCTTCAACATGGAAACAACAAAGAGGTAGCACAGGGTGAGTAGTCAAAATATAAATGGTCATTTGGGGGGGTGAAGTATTTTTTACAGCTAGAAACAAACTTTAAGTTTTGATAAAAGACATTTTTCTCAAACCTTCAAACATTCCAGTGTGTGAAGAAAAGATATTTGTACAAAAACACACCATTCAGTGCTTTGTGCGTTTTATCCTTCAACTCCTGACTCGTAAATATGCATTAAGATCTTCAGAGAGGGATGATGAAACTTTGTGCACACAGTCTTTCTTAATAAATGAATGTGAATTCCCTGAGCATGAGTAGGCGATGTTTGGAGAGTGTAGCGCACTGAGAGATGTTGAAACATCTTTTAAAAACAAAAACTATAGTGTTCAAAGTTGTTCTCATTGTCAATATTACAAGGTCATTGTCAGTCACAGGAGCTCTCTGATGATGATCGCTACAGTGAAGCCGCAACTTGGCATACTAAGTGATGAGTATATTTTTAAAGGATAGAGACAGGTGATGTTGTATTTTTTACTATTGTCAACAAATCTCATGAAAAGACCCAAGAGCCTGGATCAACATCAGTTTTCTGGTGATGCATTCAGAAGCCTTTTACAAGCTGTTTAACTCTTTGAAAGCCAAACAAATTGGTTTGATACCTTTTGAAAAAAATGGGGAAAAGACAGTGCAAGAAATTAGAAAGAAAAACATTTTTTTAAGGGGGAAATTTAAAAAAAACTATAATTATATATTTAAAATAATGTTACAGAAAGAAAGTATGTAGATGGATGGATGGATATAGATAAATAGATGGATAGATAGATAGTGAGGTAATTTTTTTGTGTTTATTTACTATTACAAAAATGTTTTTAAAATTGTTTGAACAAATAATTAGAAAAAAAAACATATTCGTTGTTGGAGTATTTTTTGTGCTTATTTTCAAGTAATTTTCCTGAAATTTTTTTTTGTTACAAATTTCTTTCTAATTTTTGGGGCCATGTCTTGTTAAGTTGCTCATTATTTTCTCCCCTTTTTTAAAATAAGAAATCAAACCAATTTTCTTAGATATCAAAGGGTTAAATATGGAATGATTTCAGACATATTCTCGTCTCCTCAGATCACAGATACAGATCAACCTCAGCGCTAACCTTTACCCTCAATGTCACAGATGTTTATCTAAACGCTGTCCTCACGTGTCTTTGCAGAGACGTCCGAGCCGGTGGCCGGCCATGAAGTTCCGCCGGGGCTCGGGCCACCCGGCCTACGCAGAGGTGGAGCCAGTGGGCCAGGAGAAGGAGGGCTTCATCGAGTCGGAGCAGTGCTGAGGGAGGAGGGGGCGTCTGCATCCCTGCAGCCCCCCCCCCCCTCCCCACCTCCTCCTGTGCCGGCCCTCCTCCTTCCTGCTCCACAGGCACTTCTCACCAGAACCCTCCAGGATCTGCTTATCAGTGTACACAATGACTCGTTACGCCTGCGGAATCGGCCCATTGAGCGCCAGATGAGACTGGAAACAGCAGCAGCCAACGATATGAGGAAGTGAGAAAACTGATCCCAGACAAGCCCTTTTGTTCGGCTCCCGTTGGCGAGGAGCTGACCCGCCGGGGACAGGGGGAGGCATTGATGTCATCGACTCAGTCCGCATTGGTTAAGTTTTGTCCGGTTGCTATCATGTTGCCATGGAGGGACTGGATACTGGTGTGGCTGAGGGGGGAGCAGGGTGAATTACACAATATATATTTTCAGAAACAATACAGAGTATGTGAACACAGATTTCCACTTTATTGTCGGTGGGGTTATACTGTATAGGCCTTTGTATATCCATCAGGTTTTTTCTTCTTTTCCTTTTTCTTTCAGTGCGTTGTTTTCACAGGGGGTTGGCACGTGTGTCTGTACAGACCGTCGGTATTGCTTTTCAATACCACAGCAGGCTTAATTGACTTTTCCACTGCCCGCTCTGCACAGAGAGGCTGCAGCTGTGTGATATGACGCCAGCTGAAGTCCTGTCACTGCGATCGATCGCAGCTCGGAGAAAAGCTCTGAACACTCAGCAGCGGTGTTGAATTAGTTTGTGGCTGGTTTCATTTTCTGAAAATGAAGTGTAAGATGTTTTTTTGTTTACTGAGAATATCTCAGTATTTTTTTTTAATGGGTGATGGGCACTCTCTTTCTCATTATTTTGATTGGTTCCTTACATCATGGATACCTTCTAATGTATTTTGTTTTTACTTTTTGCAGTTTTTCATTACTGCCGTGCCATTTTGTCACTACGGAGCCCCTAAAGGGTCATGGGGGAGGGAAAAAAATCTGTAATCTATTTTTTTGATCATCATTTTTTTTCTAGCATCAGTTTTTTCCACCATCAAATTTTTTTCCACTATCATTTTTTTTCCATCTATTTTTTTTAACTACCATGATTTTTTCCACCATGATTTTTTTTAACATCTAATTTTTTCCCCCATTATAATATTTTTTTACCATCATTTTTTTTTCATCTATTTTTTCCCCCACCAACAATTTTGTTCCTCCCCCATGTCCTTTTAGGGGCTTCCTATGTCCCCGACTAGAGTTTGCACAATTTATTTTCTCATTTGACATGTGGTACTAATGCAAAATTACAAGACAGGCGCTTGTGAGTGTGTATGCTGAATATATTTTCTAAAGTGTAAGTGATTTTGTGTGCGTGTGTGTAAATGTGTGTGAATGCAAAAAAAAAAAAAGGAAAGCGGTTTACATTAGTGATTGGATATCCACCTGCTTTATGGGTGCATATGTTTGAGCTGGCTCTGCACAGTTGATTCTTATTGATTTGAATCTGAGGTATCTGGTTTATGTGAGCCTGAAAACACACTGGTACGGTTGGAGTTTTTGATTTTTACAGTGTGGTCGCCAGCATAACATTGGCTAGTTTGTGTTTATGTTATGATCGGCTCATCAACACATTAATGTACATACCAAGGCCAAAACATTTGCAGATTCAGGTAACTCACGGCAAACATTTGTAGTATAGCAGTATAGTACAGAAAAAACTTTTTTATTTTTTATGAGTGGCCTTTTTTTCTCTACTTTTTTACTTAAATGTGAATACTGTTCCAATCCTTACTGTCACCGATCAATACACAAGGCTTCTGACTGACAAATTCACTTCTACTGTTACAAATATTATCTCAAGACAAAGTCATGTTTTTACACCAATGATTGTAGACTCATTTTAGATCCTGGAATTCTACTGAAAAATAAAAACGTGCAATATTACACCCATTCAGTTTGACACTGTAAATACATAAAAACAACAATCATCTGTCTCTTTTTTTTAATTGACACTTTATTGTCATCACATTGAGACCAAAGACTAATCAGCCTCATATTTTGAAATATTTACCTCAACCTCCATACAGCGTCAGCAACCATACTCCCATCAACAACATACCAGCTAGTTGTACAGGTTTACTGGTTATACTGGTGTTTTGCAGCCATTTACAGTGTTACAAAACAGTTGACAGTTCTCTAAACCCCTCCCCCTAACAATTATTGTCTAATGGTAGCTTAGCAACCATAACTAGCCACTGCAAGTCAGTGAGATTTGTAATGAGTTTCAAGGTCAGTGTCTGATCCAAAACCATAAATGCAAGTGCAAAAGTGAGGATTTAATGTAACTGTGTTTATCTGCCCTAGCATGATAATCTGCAAACATTACCACATACAGCTAATTAGCCTAGGTTAGGGACTGTTCTTTATTTTTCAGAGTATGGCGGTGGCTGGGGTGTGACTTTTTTATTTTTTAACATTCCCCAAAGCTATATAATATTTTTCCTTGAACCTCCCTTAGTGGGGAAAATGTAAGACCCTCCCTCTACTATAAATTAGTTGATGGATTTTAAAAACCTATTCTTTAAAAGTTAAATGTTCAAGGCGCTGATGCTGAAAAAAAACGTTGTTTTTTCAGTTTTGGTACATGCTTGTTAGTCAGTGCAAATAGTTTTTTTTGTGCAAAATTTTAAATACAACATGTAGTATAGTGATTTTAATGAAATATAACTTTTCCGTTTGGATTTGGTTATGTTTTGGGTTTTTTTTTTCGAATGGAAGAGTTCGTCGTACATGTGTCTAAGGACCATAAAAAAATAAACAAATAAATGATAATTGCTTCTTTTTTCCAATTTCTGTAAGTGTTGTAGTACTCGAGATCAGTCTTGATCTTGAGACCCCTTTTAGAGGGTCTTTCAGATTTAAACGCATTTTGAACTCGGTTTTGTTTCAGTCTAGGTCATAGCGGACTCCAGATTTTTAATTGAGACCACAACAGATTTATTTGCATATATATATATTTTGTTTTGACTCTGACTCCGCCCCTTAAAGTCTTGGTCTCAGTCTGGTCTGGACTATAACACTAGTTTCTGGCTATAATAATATATAGTACTTTTATCAATTTTTAAAGAAAACATGCCATGTTAAATACAAAATACAGTCATTTAAATGTATATGCACCTCCCCTAATCCAAAATAAAAACATAAATCCCTCCCCAGTGCTTAAAAAAGATTATTTTGCTCCACCCCTCCCCTCTCATAAATAACGAACAGTCCCTTACTTCCCAAAGCAGTAACAGAGCTCTGTCAAAGCAAAATGCGTCATTTACTAACCAGCCTTACAAAACACCGATGAGTTTAAAAGCCTCGTTTATTTTTAACGTTAACGTGCGTGGAAACGATAATTCACCAGCGACGATCGTTACAAAAACAGCGTGTATTTCCGGAAGCCCTTAAGACTGCTAAAATAATCATCCGGTTGACCAAATTACACCTGGACCAAAACAAAGATGACAACACACCAACTGCTAGAAACGCGTTCAAACTTTTTTTTTCTCTTGAAGTGGACGAAACATGTTTTCATCCTCATGTTTAGAAGAGGAGCCTGAAAATGCTCTCAGGACGGCGGTAAGTGTTTCTAAGCTAACTTCAGAGCTAATTAACGTGTAAAGAAACCTGAGACAGCTTTTATTAATCCATATAATGTAACGTTATGTCGCTGATGTCTACGTATGTTACAAAGTTGGTGTTTTAAAACGAAGTCAGCTGGAAATATTGAAAAATGTTATCCGGAGACGAAAGTTTTCAACCCACTCGTGGAGCTAACATTGGCTAACATTAGCTTACATTAGCTTAATTAGCTAGCTAGCTACAGCTGCTGAAATCTGCCAAAAAACTGTTATTTCAGCCCAGAAAAATGAGTGATGTGCAGTGAGAGATGTTTTTGGTAACGCGAGTTATTCTTTATGTATGTAAGCTTAACTGTTTTATGTTTGGGTCCAAAGCTTTTTGATAAACAAGCTCAATTTTGTGTTTTTTTATGGGCTATAGCAGTGATAATCAACTTACAGCCCGCGGGCCAAATCTGGTCCCCCATAGAGCGTCGGGTCAGCCCTCAACTATTTTCTAATTCACAACAAAAATAAAGTTATTCAAACTGGGAACTGGGCTTCTGTACTTTTAAGTGTCCTAAAAGTACAAGTACTATCCTGTTATAGTTTCATAAGCTCTTTGAAAGTCCTAAAATGCCGACAACATCCTAAAATTCCTAGAAATTTCCGAAAGTCATAGAAACATTATAAAATCCTAGAAATGTTCTAAAATCTGAGAAATGTTAATAAAATCCTAAAAACTTCCTCAATCCTGGAAATGTTCTAAAATCCTGAAATTTCCTAAAATCCTAAAAATGTCCTAAAATCCAAGATATGTCCTAAAATCTTAGACACGTCCTGAAATCCAAGAAATGTGCTAAAATCTCCAAAAATGACCAAAAACTGTAAAACTTTCCAAATGCTCTTGAGTATCTTTGGTGTAGTGACAATAACCGCTCAAAGTGAAAATTTTTCGAGGCTACAGATGTCTGTGTTTTTGGGGCATCCCCCCCGGCCTTGGTCTTCTGCTAGAAATGAGAATCTCGATTATTATCTACCACAAAATCATGTAAATCATGGACCATCTTGTTTCAAAATTAATAAAATGATAATGAATGTCAGTAGTATTTTTTAAAATCTTTATTGTACCACATTTATTCATACAATAATCTTGAACAAATATTACAAAAAGAATACAAAAAAAGACAAAAACACAAAACACACAGAGTAAACAAACAAACAAACCCAACATATATATATATATATATATATATATATATATATATATATATATATATATACACACACACACAGATGTAGATTTAAATCAGAATGTGATGTTTGTTTACCATAGCAACAGTAACTAAGGGGGCGGGGCTTGCTGCTGACATTCTTTACTCTCATTAACACAAAACCTGCACACCCAAAGACGCACACAAGAGTTACGCACACATACAAAATCAAGGACTCACTGGCTGTTTAAATTTTCACAGACCTTTATTTTATAACCATTCTGAGATCTGACTCGGCCTCTTTGGTGTCGACCAGAGAGAGCAAACCTCTGCTTTTCAAAACCTCTTTTATGACTCCCCATTACTCCTTTCCACAGCAGATTTTAAAAAGCATGCAGGAGAGAACAGAGGTTTAACAGCCTTTTTCATGCAGATATTTTTTCCAGTATTGTCCATATTTATCCCTGCGGAGAAATGTTTTTCTCTGTGGGCGTTAGGAACAGCTGCTTGTTGTATGCTGCCACCTGTAGCTGCAAGTGTTTTTATAACCACTGTCAAAATGCAGTCAGACAAAGTGGCCGACTTATTTGCTTTTAGCACGTCCACAAAAAAAGCCGAAACTCTTTGATCACAGAAAAGTCTTCACCTGCTTCACTGGGCTTGACTCACTTTCACTCCCACTTTCCTAACAGTGTTATTTTAGATGAGGAAAAGCAGCATAGTGGTGTTGCTGCGACAGGTCACTGCGTTTCCTCTGGCTTATGAGCTGGACCGAAAGTCACATTTAGACTCAGTGACAAATCTCAGAGCTCAGTATAAATGAGAACTGTGACGTGGTTTTAATCTTATCATGACACGCAATGAGACTCAAAATCACCCAGTATCATAGCTGTCTGTAATTTCTGCAACTACTGTTGTTTTGATTACATTTGAAATAATAAACAATGTTGTTAAAAACAAAGACATCCTCTGAATATTGACTTCTGATGCTGTGCATAACTACTTTTTACCGCATTACGGTTCAGTGTGTGAGATTTTGGGGGATTTAGCGGCATCTAGTGGTGAGGTTTGCACTAGATGATCCACTAATTGATCTGAAATTTGATCTGCAGTTGGCATCACAAACAATTTAAAAATACAATAAAGAGGCACATAGAACATCACAGTAGCACACAACCAAACTTGATTAAAAGCAATCCCGATCAACGGTAAAATTTTAAGTAAAAGTGCCAATAAAAGTCATCAAAGTGTCAATAAAAGGAGTGACCTCGGGCAACCATTAAAAAAGTAATTAAAATATAGAAATGTCAGTAAAAGGAGTGATCATAAAAAGTCTTTAAGTGCCACAAGACAACAACAGTGCACTAAGAATTGTGCGTGTTAATTATGTTGATTGCACATGATACAAAGGAAAATTAATACCTTTTTGTTCTCACTAGGCGTCTGTATATCGATACAATATTGCCACTCAAAAATATCGCAATACTACACTTTGATTTTTTTATCCCAGCACCTATTGCTAACTATGGTGGCTGACACTGAAACCACATTAATTGTTTTTTTCAAGTGATTATACACTAAAGAAAACATACTTATTATATTATATTATATTTCTGCCAATATATCCCCCTAAATCCTACACACTGGACCTTTAAGCGTACATTTGGCTGCGATACTAAAGGACAGAAGGAGCTTTTTTCATATGCAGTCACTTCTGTTGTTCCGTTAATCAGTATTTATGTTCGCATTCAAACTATAAATACTGCAGAGAAATAGTGAGCATCTGTGAAAATGAAACTCTTATGCATTATTCTGCCACTGTAATTAATTTAAAACTGCGAGCCAAACAATTTAAATAATATCCTGGGACGTAATTTTGGGAGGAAAGCCAGTTTGTGACTGTCGATGCTCATTCTGCAAGACGTCTTCCCGCAGCTTCGTGCAGCCAATTTCGGTTTGAAGAACATAATTTTATACTTCAAATCCTCCAGATCCGAAGGAGAGCATGACGCCTGGTTTGTGTGAAATCCTCGGGATCAGGTAGATAGTGGAATTGCTTCCCTGCAGATTGAGGAGATAAAGCTTTGCAGCAGCACAGAGAGAAAGCTGAGTAAACAATAAAGCAAAGCAGAGGGGAGCAAAATATATATATATATATATATATATATATATATATATATATATATATATATATATATATATATATACACAATATGAAGGAGGTATTTTATTGACCATTTTGTAGCATGAAGGACAAAAACAGGATTAAATTTATGTAATGTAAAGCAGAGTTAGAGTCAGAATATAAGTGTGCTGCACATTTTGCCAAGAAACAACAATAAGTGGGTGTTAATCGTCACGACAACCAGCCATTACATTCCCCAAATCAAGTTAATGAATCTATTGTAGGCAAGGTCCTATCCGTGCTGTGAATCACTCTGCTGCTGTAAACACGTCGCATCACCTGATGCTTTACTGACATCTAGTGGTTAAAACTGACTGTAACTGCCGTTCATTTAAAACGACTGAAATGGCTCCACGATGAGGTTTAATGCTTCATCATTTCATCATTTCAGTCTTTATTTTCTGAGTCCTTTCTCTCAAATTATTCCAACAAACCCAAACAAAACACAAAATCTAATACTTTGTGACAGCAGTTTATTTCCAACAAAACTTCCTTTGCCTCCAAATATGCAGGCTGTTTATTATACTAGTTTTTAACCCTTAACTATCACACTAGGAAATACCTTTGCAAAAAATTATTATTATTATTTTTCATTATTATTATAAACTGTATAATGTTAACAAAATGCATGAATTTACTAAAAAAATATTCTTAGTATAATGCATTATAGAAAGTGCAAAAGCCAAGGCAATAGAAATCTGAAAATAAAAGTAATTGCATACAATAAACATATAAAATAAATCAACAAAAAAATACAATAAATGAAAAAAAAAAAAAATATGATGCATGTTAAAAAACAATTGTCCAGGCCCCAATGGTAGATCAAAATATATATTTATTTGGACCTAATAGAAGAATACAGTGCGTTTCTAACAAGCAAATCTACAGTAAAGGGTGTCGTCCAATAAGACATGTTTCAGGCTGACAGAGGACACAGCAAAAGTGAGACGACGCTGTTTCGTTCATACATTTCTTAAGAGTAACTCGATTCACACGCTGGCCTTTCAGAGTAACTCAATCACCATTTCAAACACTGTTACACACGTGAGTCATATTAGGTTGCATTACCAACACAGGTCTTTGTTAATATGATGACCTTATTTTGTGACTCTTTTTCAGTGTGTTCAGACCCTATTAAAAATTATTTTATTCAGTTTCATGACTGAGACATTAGTTGTTAGTTGTTACTCTTAAAACTCATATTGCAGAATTTTAGATTTCTTATTATTTATCCAAATATAGTGTGACCCACATGTGTGCAGTGTTACAGGGTAACGTCATCATTTTAACATGGACCCTTTTAATATAACCAGAAACAGCCCCGAAATCACTACTGACAAACGCACCAGACTCCATTTAAATAAACGGTCATTTTAGTGTTTATAATGCCACCATATTTTCACATCTAAGTAGTTGAATAAGGCTTTATTTCAACCAAACCAGAGTTGGTGATTTTTGGAAAAGTGAAAAGACAAACCATGACGTTTTTTGTTTATTTTATTTTAAGTTTATTTTGGCTCTGCTGACTTTGGATGAAGTGTGTTTTACAATGATAAATTTACTGTTTATTTCAGTGAAATCTGGTGGGTTTGGGGATAGTGATTTTATAAAATCTGAGCCTGTCAGTGGCAAAAACAAGTACATTAAGTGGACAGAAATTGATGTCCCATTCCCATTAACATTACATTGCAGCCTGTTTCACTGCTGCAACAACATAAAAAAGTAATGTCCAGGTCAAAAAATACCGAAGACACCCTTTAAAGAACTTTTTCATGACATGTCTTTGTCTAAACCCTGAAATAAAATCGAGAGGCAAAAAAAAACAAGGACTCAGCATTACATACATACATACATACATACATACATACATATATATATATATATATAGTATGTAATGCTGAGTCCTTTAGGCACAAGTGTACAATACATCAAAGCTGTTTCCTGTCTCATACCTCAGCATCAAATGTCAACCAACATGTTTGGATTTGCCCACACCGTGAAATAATCAAATAATCTAGTGCATATCAGAGTATACAGCGTTGGGTTTGCTCGATAATCAGTATAAACGCATTCATGCAAAAGACTGTCAGCTTCCGTAAAGAAACAGCATTCCTACGATAAAAGGCGTCAGTTGATTAAAATCCTGGCTTGAAACTCACAGCCGCTCTAGCGGTGTTACTAGAACCTGATTCGCACGTTTCACCAGGTTAACTAAACGAGCCGTGTTCCCGAGTAAAACAGACAGTTACATTGCAGTCATGAGTATATGTGACCTGATCTGCAGCAGAGGGATATGTTCAAGGCAACGATTCACTGGTTACCTATTTTTGGTTTGTGCAGTCCTATAATGTCGCCATAAACACGCGCGCACACACACGCACACGCACACACACACACACACACACACACACACACACACACACACTACAGGAAGGACAGGGATTATTGAACTGGGTCAGCTACAGTAACTATTGTTACTGTATGTTTCCTTTAACTGGGACATGATGGTGAAACATTACCTGAACTAACGAGAGACTATAAAAAACATTTCCACGTGTCCTCATGCAAGGAGAGTCTGTCCAGAGCAGCTGACTCTGTCCAATAATAGTACAACATAACAAAGAGTTGGACAGTCTTGCTCGTTTAGCCTGCTGGAGGCAAAGAGACCAGTTTTCACCAAGTTTCTTGTTTTTCGACAAACAAAAGTCTTTAAGGTGACCTTTAAAGGTATGTTTACATTCAGAGCTTCTCACCAATCGCAATATTTGTACCCTCACAGAGTAACCAGGCCGAAAAGTACTGCTTTGCGGTCCTTAAAGTTTCAAGCCGCTTTCATGTCTGACCTCTCAATGAATTGACAAATCATTCACTCTATAAAATGTCAAAAGAAATTCATTTTAAATGTACAAAAATAGAGAAAATGCCCAAAGTGTCTTGAATCCAAAGAGGAAATCTTGAAATTGCCCATTTTGTCTGAGAAACACTTTGAACCCTGAGCAAATTGGTGAGATTTCCCTCAAAAACACAAAGAAAAAGAAGGAAACTTTGTAAGAAAGTTTCCACTAATTGCAAGGAATTATTTAGAAAATTATTTTTAAAAAGATAAGGGAAAAATAAATAATCTAGGATTATATTTCTAATTATCAGAATTAAATCATTTTAAAATATATTACAAAAGTATCATTTTACACACTTTAAAAAAACCTTTTGTGCATGTTTTGGTTTTTTTTTTTTAGATAATTTTCAGGTAATTTTCTTGTTCTTTTTTACTTATTTCTTGCTAATTTTGGGGTCGTTTCTTCTTCCATGGCTCATTGCCTTCTTCCCATGATTTTGAACGAAATTAAACAAATTTGCTTATGTTTCAAAGAGTTTAACTATTAATCTATTATCAAAATAGTAATGATCGACTGATCGCTGCAGCGTATCCTTACCTCAAATCTATCCCTCTGCCACAAAGTGTGAAAAACATCATGAAAGATCATTTTAAGGGAAACAAAATCACTGCTTTAAGGCAACACACAAATCAATAACAGCACTTAATAACTGTGCACTGAGTATAATAAACATCGCAACACGAGTAAAGAATTTACAATTTGGTCACAACAAATGGGAATCGTTAAAAAAGCAATTCCCTCAACAGTCACCGACTGAGTATTATAGTAACTATTTAGTAGTGCAGTTCTGTCGTTGGCGTCCGCCAAGGATAAGGAGTGTACACTTTGGATTACATGTGTAACAGCTTGTGCTTCCTTGTTTTTGGATTAAATTAGATCCCTCCCGTCACACAACCCTCGAGAAACTACAACGACCTAAAAACATCTTCCAAACCTAAAGAATAAAATATCTTCACATGTTCAAAGAGCTGATTATAAATCTCTGACAGCATCAAAAAGGGTGTTAAGGCGTGGTGGCAAGGCCTCCCGAAAATTAATAAAGAACAAACACGACTAAAACACACAGTAACATATCTGATTAGAAAAATAAATAAATCACACGGGTTTGTACATTCGGTGAAATTTCAGTCACCCTTTTCTTTCCTGTCAAATAAGCAGCTTCGCCATCAGAGCAGTGATGCAGATGCTCCGTTCGTTGTGGTTTAGAGGATCCGTCAGCCAAAAAGGGTCTCGTTAATCTAGAATCAAACACAGTGCAATATTAACCCTTTAACATCTGGATGGACATCAGCTTGCCTGTGTTTCGCTCAGATGTCTTTGACGTGCATTTAAACCACTGAAACCTGAGAAAATGGGTTTGATTTTATGCGATAACGTGAAAAAAAAAGTGAAAAAAGTTATCTGAATATTAGCTGTGAATTCCCATGTTTTTGAACCCATGTTTGCTCAGATTTGAACGGGTTAACAGGGCTCCAGTTTACATGAATACAAGCTGAATTCAAGTGAATTTACCAAAAAGACTGTGATATTTGTATATCGTGTTCAAGAGGTTCATGGTTGTTAATTATTGTCATTAATCAGCAGAATGAAACTCATAACATGCGACTTCAGTTTGACTTTCGTGTGATTCGATAAACACTCATCACTCACTGGAAAGCGCCTCCACCTCCATGGCTTTGGACAAACTCAGCCCAGAGTTTTGTTTGGGCCGTGCCCCGAGCTCACGCCCCTCTCTGGCTTGATTCTGGTTCTCATCCAGAGGTTTCTTCTCCTTCGTCACCTCCTCTGGGTTGTAGTAGCCTCCCTCCTCTGCCACCATCTTCTCCACTTTCTCCAGCAAGCGCCCCACCTGGGGATGCTCCCCGAATATGCAGTTATTAATAACAAAGTACCTTCGCTTGCACTTTTCCAGCACCCACTGCAGCTCCTTGCCTTCCCTGCGAATGTACCTCTCGATTGAAATGTTCTTCAACACCTCCGCCCAGGTGAAAACCACGACCGTGTGTTTCCAAACATGCTCACCAAACAGGCTCACGTGTTCTTCAATGCGAGCGCGGTCCATGTCTGAGAACATGCCCACGGGGATGACGAGCAGGAAGCCGTGTGGACCTGGAGGGCAAAGAGAGGCCCCCCTCACTAACTCCTGTTTGTATGAGGGTGGAGTGTCCTGGGAGGAGAACCAGCCCGGAGTGTCCACCACGATCACCTGCCGGCCCTGCGCCTCCGTCTGTCGCTTCACGCAGAACTCAGCCGCTCGCTCCAGATGAAACTCTTCTCGGCCAAGGATGGTGTTTCCAGTCAGGCTCTTCCCCGGCCACCTCCAGCCCAAAACCACCAGACGGACTTCAGTCAGGCGGTTTGCTGCCTTGGCTGCAGCTGCTGCCTTTTTGGCGTCCTCGGCTGCTCCAGGGGCGTTTCCGGCTGTTGTCAACAAATGCATATATTTTAGTATTGGGAAAGGACTTTTTCTAATGCCACTCGGAATAAAACCAATGACCATATTTACAGTAACCAAAACTGTACTCTCAAATAACGTCTATGAGTTTGAGGTCGTCTTCTGTGCCATCAGTGCAAACACAGTAATAATAATCAGTAATAATCATCCCTGTGAGACACTGTTGACTGTATAAAGTTATGATATTTGTGTTTGCAATATTAATAATTTGTATGATAAAATATCGGCACTTTGAATCCCCATTATCAATACAATATTGCTACAAAAAATACTGCGATACTGTTCCATATCAATTTTACTCCGACCCCTATAAATTTCCACCATGAATTTTCTATCATCAACAATTCTCCAATTGACAACTATAAATAATCTAGTTAAATATATTCTTATTATTATTGTTGTTGCTAGTTTTGTTAATAATAGTAATAATTATTATATTATGGTAACAATAATAATCATAATCATTATAGTAAGAATAGTAGTAATGATAAAATTTATAATTATTATTGTTATTATAAATGTAATGCAATGTGTAATGTAGTTTCTCCCTGGGCTTCGATTTAAAACAGTGCGAAAAGACAAAGAAAAATTAAAAAATAAACTAAAATTAATATTAAAAATATTTAATATACAGAATTGTACGCGTGTTTTTTTGGTATGTCTTAAATGTCGTAAAGATGAACTACATCTATATAATATTTAAAGTAAACTCTCCAAAAAAAAATTATACTCTTCTAAAAATTAATTAATTACCATTAATTATTTATATTGGTGATTCTGATGTCATTCTACCTGATGTAAGGGTCCCAAATAATAACTTTTATCCAACTTTTTAACGTTAATTTTCTAAAACGAAGAATTTGGCCTCTTAATCTATTAACCGCAATATCTTGCTATATTTATATGAGCATAAAAGTATCAGATTTAGTTAATAACAGTGTAATAACAATATAAAAGTGCGTCAAATGTTTCTACTTTCTCTCTCGTTACATACTACGTGTTGAAACGTGTCACGTTCCGGTTTAATGTTTAGCCCGCAAACAGTTTGCTAACTTAGCGCTAATTTTAATAGCCGCCAAAACTCCCCATATTTGTGCGTCAACTCGTAAATTAACTGCGGTCAAAGATAGTAAGATTAGTCGCTCACCTGTCGTTTGAGGTGATTTTCTCGCTTCCATGCTCTGTTTTATTCCTGATTATGGTTTTATTTAGATATAATTTGTCTTTGGGCGGCTCAGTTCGCCGGACAGGGACTTCCTCCTTCTGCTGACAGAAGCGGAAAGCTAACCGGAATGTAAAGACGCTGCTTCCGGTCACGTCTTTAAAAATAAAAGGCTTACAAAACCGGATATAAGATAATGACGCAAAAGTATTATTTTATTATAAGTAAGCTGAAATGTTTTTCTTTAGAGAAATTAATTAAAGCACATTCTCTGTCGGCCTGAAACATGTCTCATTGGAAGACACCATTTACTGTAGGTTTGCTTGTTAGAAATAAATACATATTTTGATGTACCATTGGGGCTTGTATCTTGAATTATTGAAGGTTTTTTTGTTAAATTATGTTTTAATCAGTGCTGACATGATACAGAATTATAACTTTGATGCACTAATTATTAGTTTGTTACAGTTTGTTGTGATGTAACAAACTAATAATACTTTTTGCGTTATTTTTTTCTCGGTTAAGAGAAGTGCTATATAAAGAAGATTTATTATTGTTATTATTATTATTATTATTATTATTAACTGGAACTTGACACGTTCCAACATGTAATATGTCAATAGAGAGAAAAGTGAGAGAAACTTGTGTGCTCTTTTTACACTGTTATAAAATAAGTCGTATACCTTTATGCTCACATAAACATAACAAGCTGTCACGGTTAACAGATTAAAAAAGTTAAGTTCTTCAGTTAGATCAGATAGAATGACATCAGAATCACCAATATAAATAAATTAATAGTGATTAATTATATTTTAGAGGAGTATGGTTTTAGAGTTTTTTTGGAGAGTTTAAATAATATATAGATTTAATTCACTTTTAACAACATTTAAAACATACCATAAATGACACACATACAACTCTATATATTAAATATTTTGTCTTTTTGGAACTACATTGTATTAGGAGTTTTAAATCGAAGCCCAAAAAGGTAGAAGCTACAATACACATTACATTAACTTTTATTATTATTACTATTATAAGTTAACTAAAAATTATATTAAATATGTTTTTAAAAAATTACAGTACTTACCACTTGTACAGAACACATAACCATAAAATGTCCATATTAACTAATATGTATCACTTTCATCCAAACAAAGCTGATCACTTTTTATTCCCTTTTAATTTTTAGGGATTTTGTCTTTATTAACTGGAGAGAGACGGGGAATGACGGGCAGCAAAGGGCCGCAGGTTGGCATCAAACCAAATACAGCCTTTGTACAGACACCTGCTCTACCAGGTAAGCTTTAACTTTTTAAGGGACTGTTCTTAAATTTTAGGGGGTTGGCTGTGGTGTGACTTTGTTTATATTTTGATATCAAGAACCTCTCCAGAGCTACAGATATTTCTCCTTGAGCCTCTCTGAGTGACTGGTGTTAAATGTACGACCCTGCCTTCACCGTAAATAACCATACTTCAGTTTCTAGCTGTAATAAATGGTGTATTTTGGAGATTTTTTTTAAAGAAAATATGCCTTTCAAACCCACTGGCAGGTTTAGGGGTCCTGAAAATATTTAAAATAAACCGAAAATACAGCCATTTAAATTTTAATGTCCTTCCCTTAAGCCAAATTTCCTCCCCAGTGCTTAAAAATTATGTGAAGTGCCTCCCCTGTTTTGCATCAGCCCCCCCTCTCATGAATAATGAACAGTGCCTAAGGGGGTTCAATAGTTTTGCAAGCCATTGCAAATAAGAGTATTTAAGACATAATTCTTTACAATATAGGTTTTATTGTTGGATGTTGATGCAAGCAGACAATATATGTACAACATTAACGTAAAATCAGACTTTATTTACAGCAAATACAGTGAAGCATTCAACTCTGTGTTAAAAACATCACATTCATATCCTCGATATGTCTTCATTAGGCCTATGAAAGTAGTGCACTCTGTACAGGCTAGGAAAGACTGATCACTGTAAACAATGGAAAACAGAAAACAAGAGAAAAGAGACACGAGAACATAAATCTAAAACAGTTTGTTGATTCCTTCACTTAAAATTTCGAATTTCTTGATAATAAAACCTGTAAACTGGTTTCACAAGCCGATAAAGAAAAAGATTATTTTAAAACTTAATAAAATGCTCTTCATTCTCCCTAGAAACCTTCAAAATGAACATAAAAGCTTAGAAAACATAGAGATTTGGCTAAGTACATTCATAATGCCTCGTCGTATTTAAGTTGCCCAAGAAGCCAGCGTACGCATGTCGTCATCATCTTCAACCCTTTTCTTGGTTGCTGTAAAAAGGAAGAAAAAGATAACAAATGCCATCAAATTATTATTGAACATTTATTGTGATTGAGGCTGCAACTATATGGAGCCAGATCAGGGCTGAAGGGTTTGCTCATTTGAAAAAAAAAAAAAAATCTAAATAAAAATAAGTGTAGGAAAAGGTTAATTTCAATTGAAATATAATTTTGATTTAATTCTGATATTCTTTTGAATAAATCATTTATATTTAACTTTCATTTTTATATAATTTGATCAGAATCAGAATCAGAAAAGATTTATTGCCAGGTATAGTTAACACAATACGAGGAATTTGTTCTGGTGGGTTGGTGCAACATAAATATAGAAAAAAAGAAAACAGATAAAATAGAAGATACAAATATAAAATATAAAATATAAAAATATAAAAGGTACAAGTCTAGTAGATTCATATTTATTGATTATAGTATAGTATAGTATTATAGTATTGATTATATTCATATTTGAGGTCTTATTTTTTTCAGTTAAGTTAAATTAGATCTGAATCTGAAAACAAAAAAATGTACTACTGAAAAGAATAAAACCTCAAATATAAGTGAAAATTAAAAATAAATAATTTATTTAAAAGAATATCAGAATTACATTGAAATTAAAATTAACCTTTAACTACACTTAATGTGGAAAATGTTAATTTCTTGAAACTTCCAGTTTCCAAATGTATTTTTTCAATCTTTTTTTTTTCGTCATATGAACAAACCTGCTGGCCTTGATCTGGCTTGAGGATTAATTTTGTAATTGATAAAAACTGTAATTGTTGCACGAGGATCCCCATCTCTCTCTCCCCTCGTCTCCACCATCACTATCAAGTCAAATTGTCTAATCGAGGTCTGGACTTACTTGCGCGTTGGCGGGACGGTGCTGACGGCAGTTTGGAGCTGGGCACGTTGGGTAGTTCGCCCATGCTCTCCTCCATGTCCTGCTGTTCCAGCTCTTCCAGCTCTGCCATCAGCTCATCCTAAAGAAAACACAAAAAGTACGCAGGATTTAGAGTTTCTCATTAATTAAAGAAGAAAATAATTTAGCAGGTAAAACATGGAAAGTACTAAGCATATCTTAAAATCCGTATTGTGTCAAAAAATAAAATAAAGCAACTAAGAAGGTATCAACCTCGTCATATGTCTCCCCAAAAGGTCCAGAGATTGCCTCGCTGATCTCTCGGGCCACGTCCTGTTGCTCTGTGATATCATCCATCAGATCATCGATCTTGTTTATGTCCCTGAAAATAAAAATTAAAAAAAAGAGAATTGAAAGGAGATTTATTAGATTCAGTATTGATCCACGGGGAGAAATCGTCCGTTGTTGCTATGACAAGCACAGAGCATCATAGAGGTAGAAATAAGATGTACAAGTACAAAGTATGTAAAAATATAAACTTTTAATATGTGCAATATTCTACTATGCTAACATAAGTATGTAAAATATTTTTAAAAAGTAAGTGCTGCATATATAAAGTGTGTAAAAAACAAAAAAAGTTACTTATGCTACAATCCAACGTATAAACCTAGTATGTAAAATTAAAAAATATAAAAAATGTGTGTAATTCTACAGTGTACAACACAATGTATAAAAACATAAGTAAGAATAGGAATGAAAATACATATAATATATGCAGCTGTTTGGATTAAACATGACTGTAAATACAAGTTAAAACTTGATACTCACTTTAAGGAGTTAATAACACTAAACTCTAAATTGTAAATGTTTTTATAATTATTAAAAATGGAACTGAGGACATGCTACCATAAGTGAGGAAACAATAGATAAAATAAATAAATATATTAATTATATGTTAAATAAATAAATAAATAAAATACTCTAAATAGTAGATTAAAGCTAAATACAAAAAGAAAATAGAACAAATAATAATAGATAAAAATGTAAAAAATAATAAAATAATATACCATCTTGTAAAACAGGCTAAAATGTATAAATAAATAGTCAATAAATAAATAAATAGGTAAAGTTGAACTGAAAGCCAAACTAAAAAGGCAGGTCTTGAGTTTGTACTTAAAAATATCACCCTCCTCTGCTGCCCCCAGCTAATTTAATTATTGATAATTTAATCATACATAAGTATATAATTATTTCCCCCTTTCATTTATTACTCATTTTGTCTAAATATATATATTTTTTTATATGTGTCTAATAAAAAACAAACAATGGTTCTTTGTAGTAATGATAGTTTACCTTAGACAACCCACCAATTTGTACTTTCTTTGTCCCAATTTGATGATTTCTCTTGTAGCTTTATGAATAAAAATTAATATTTCTGGTATTTTCTATTTGCGAACATGAAATTCCCACTCAAAACTAACACAAAATGTCTTTAAATGAACTGTTATCAACATCATGTCAGGACTTTTAGGTAACCGATGGTGCTATATTCCAAATCTGCACTTTCCAAGTAAGAAGATGCAACTTAACCAAAATCTTTGAAAGTGTTTGTTGTTTTAAAGGCCACGTTCTTACATGTTTTCGTGGACCTTCTTCATGGCCTTGGCGGCGTAGCCCATGTTCTTCAGGACCTCTGTGTTGGTGTGCGAGTTCTCCAGAGCTTCCCTCTGAAACTCGATGGTGGAGAGCGTGCCGTCGATCTGCGTGAGCTGCTGCTCATAGCGCTTCTTCCTCTTCAAGGCCTGCAGGGCAGCTGAAACAGAAAGACTGCAGGAGTTTAACACTTTTCCTAAAAGTTTTGCACCTTTCTGCTGGTATCTGCTGTGCGGTTGAGATCTTCTGGTGTTGGGCGTTCACAAATAAAAGAGATAAGGTTCCTCCCTTTGTTTATTTTTAGATTCAACGAGCAACGCAGCACCTCAAGGTTTCACATGAGAAAACACACTGAAGCACAGGAAGAGAAACGTACAGGTTAAATAAAAATAAAAAATCTATATATAAAATTTAAAATATAAAAATATTTCTTTTCTCTGTTACGTCACTTGATACAAACCTGTTATACTTGCTGCTATGATTACTACATTTGCTCACTGGAGGCCGCCATTAACCCTTTGAAACCTGAATGGACATCGGTTTTAAAGTATTTGATATAGTACTTTGAAATCTGAGCAAAAAAGGTTTAATTCTTTTTAAAACATGGGAAAAGGCAATGAGCACTTTGCATGAAACTGATAAAACATGACAAGAAAACAACCTGAAAATTAATGTTTTTAATGGAGGCCTATTTGAAAATTATTTTAAATAAGGGGGGAATGACCCGAAACTACATTTTTGATTATTAGAATTATATAGTCAACATATTTTGCAGGATATATAATATATATGTATTTTTTAGCACTTTTATTTCAGGTTATTTCCTTGTTTTTGTTTATTTTTTACTTTCCTTGTTTGTGCTAATTTTCTTGTAACTTTTCACTAACTTGTTGCTATTTTTTGGACAATTTCTTGTTAATTTGCTAATTGACTTCCTCCCATGTTTTTTTTTGTTTTTTTTAGGAAATCGGTTTGCTTAGGTTTCAAAGGGTTAAACACACAACACTGTACACCAACTATATTAAATGTGTTTGTAACTATGAGTTAAGAGGCGTTGTTGTAACTGAAAGGATTTTAACATTTTTAATATATTTAAAGAGTTTTACTGCAATATGTCCCTTAAATCTAGACTTAGAGTACAATTTAAGGCCCATTATAAAATACTTCAAGGTAAAACAGGTGCACAGATATTTTCAGACTAAGATCAAACATACCTCGCTTGTTTTTTGTGCCATGTTTCTTGGCTATCATAAGTTCCTGCTCGATCTTTTTCTCCAGGTAGTCTTGTTTCTTCGTCAGCATTTCCTCTGTTTCCCGCAGTTTGTTGATGGCCTCCTGGGGTGAAGGTCCTCCTCTCGACCGGTGTTTCGACCTCGAGGAGCTCGATGAACTCGAGCTGGAGCCCCCCTTGAAAAATTGCGAGATTTTGCTCATTTTTGGCCGCTTTTGGTAAAAACTGCGCAGGTAAGTAAAGTGTACACGAGCTCTCCGGGCCTCCTCGTCCTGCCTCTCTGTGTTTCCACAGGCGGGTGTGTTTGGAGCAGCTTTTCCTGCTCGACGGCTTTGTGCTTTCAATTCAAACCATAACCAGCCAGTGAGCGCACCTTTCACCACACCTTTCACGACTGCCTGCGTGACGTAACGTTAGTGACACCTGACGCTCGCCCTCTTTGTTTTTCTCTCGGTCAAAATCAGTTCTCCCTCTCCCTCCCTTTTTTTTAAATGTCTCTTCCTTGCGTTTCTGTGCTCTATATTTTTCACCACATACTTTTTATATATTTTTTGTTACTTTTTCGTTTCAAAAATATTTTTTTCTCTCTTAACTTTCAGTATAACGCCCCCTCTGCTGTTCATTTTTGTTTTTGATTTGGTTGTAGCATAATTTCCACCATTGATGCTGATTTCCATCTACTGTCATTGTACATTTAATCCTTAGCGCATATTGATAATAAAATAAAAGAGAATAAAATAAAATAAGATGAAATAAATATTTGATTTTGGACAATACGGTCATAATATTCAGAAAAGAAAGTTATGATTTTGTGGAAAGTATAATATTTAATGATAATACAAGGGGAATAAAAAACAGAAAAAAATCATAATATTAAACTCCCAGAATTACGAGAAAAAAGGAGTCGCAGATTAAGGCTAATTCGTGTGTCGGGAATTTTTTTTTGTCGTAAAATTGCAATTTTAATCGACTGATATATCGACTATTTTTCTTCTAAAATTGCGACGTGATTATTGTATTAATACGATTTTTTCTTGAAATAGTATGATCTTATTCTCCTTAAATAACAACATTATTCTAGAAATAGACGTTTTTCATGAAATGATGACATTATTCTCGTAATATCATGACCCTTTCCTCAAAATTATAACGTTTTTCTCAAAATCTATTTTTCTTTTTCATACTGGCACTAATACGTACTTTTCTTGTGTTAAATAAAAGCGAAAAAATGTCTGTCAGTGTAAATCATTTTTGTTTTTTGAAAGGCGAGCAAATATCGAGCATTAAACCTGCATATTAAATAAACTGTCACGCACAAAAAATGTTAAATAAATATAAATTTGTAAAAATCATAGATTAAAGTAAAGCACAGTGAAACTCAACAAAACGATAAACAGTCTCGGTCACGTGGTTTCGCTGATGGGGTCAAAGTTCGTGTTGACATCCGCAGGCTCGCTGTGTGAAATGGCTGAATTAGATATTGGGAAGCATTGTCAGATCGACTGCTGCAATCAGAAAGGTTTGTTAAACCCACATCTTGTTACGAATAAGCAATTATATCATCGTGTGATAGTATTGTGTCGTATGTGTAAATATAAAACATACTGAGTGGCTCTATAGCCTGGTTAGCCTGGTTAGCCTGTCAGCTAGTTAGCTAGCTGGATTTAGCATGACTGTCAGTTAGTAACTATTAGCCACTGTTAGCCCGCTACGCTAGCTAGAAAGCTAACCGCTAACTTAATGTTTTTACTTATGATCGTAAACTAATGTTTACTGATTATATACAATAAAACGACTTGTATGTACAACAATTTAATATGTATAAATCGTGTTTGGCTTTCATGTTTCCTACTGGTAAATTAAAGTTTCTGCACAGATTCAAATGAGTCAATTAAATATCATTATTTGATAGCTTTAATGCAATACTCTTAATTTATATATAAATACATCTTAAAGCTCACTCATGTCTTTCTTATGTCCTATTCTTACCATCTTTTCACGTTTTAAATATATTACGTTGTATATATTTATTTGTTTTTATATTTGCTTTATTTCCACTGATGTGATGTTGTCTTCTTATATTATTTATTCTATTATTTTTATAATCTTTTATTGCATTTCTTATATTTCCTAAAATGTCATTCATTTAGTACTTAAACTGCCCTTTGAGATCTGCTTGCTTTAACACTTCTATTCCTTTTATTAACTTAATTCTTGTTGAACTTTTGTGTACACATTTTGTTTTTGGCTCTTTGTTTGAATTTTATAGACCTTGCCATGTTTGTTAATGTTTGTTTTATTATTCGCTGAGTCCCTGCCTTTGCTTTGTCTGTCAGAGCACTAAAGTTATTATTATTATGTCAGTTGAATCTTATAGATGTATTTTGACTGGGTTGGAAATGTGTTTCAGCAGTTATTTGTCAAATTCAGCTCTGAAATTTGTTCTACACTTTCTTTTAGATTTTCTTCCATTTGTTTGTGATCACTGCAGTGGTGTTTTCTGGTAAGAATAATAAGAATAAGAATAATCTCCCAGATTAAAGAAATGTCCAGAGACAGAGGACATATTCAAACCCTGTACTCCAAATAAAAATGTGGTTATACGATACTATATATATATATATAAATACATATATATATAATGATTTGCAAGATATTTCATAGATATTTTGGTTTAATTAAGCATGTTACATAGTTTGTGGGTAAAATTTCTGAAACAACACTTTCAAAAAGTTTATTTTTCACATGTAAATCTCCACTTAGTACATATTTATGTCACAAAGCTTTTAAGCCAGATGTGTGTTTATGTTATGTTTTTTTTTTTTTTTTAAGTGGATATATTTTTATCAGTGCATTTTTCTTTTGTGTCTCTGTTTCAACAACATCAGTAGTCCAGTATCAGTCAGGCTTTAGTAATTAGAAGTATCAGGTAAAAGCGGGCGCATGAAATATACAATATTTTACTCACAAGTATAAAGTTGCATAATACAGAAAAAGTAAAACACGATATTTTTCACATCAGACCATTAAACGTGTTTTAATTTTATGTCTTTCAGCCTTGAACACAGAAGCAGAGCGGCCCATTCATGTTCAGAGGTACACTGTGTTATTTATGGCATATTCATAATGTCCATCTTTGATTAGATTACCAATGTGACTTCTTTTTCTTCTGTCCAAAACTAAGTTTGATACTTGCTGGGTTTTTAATAAGTTTTGTCTTTAATAATTCCTTGGACTTTTTTCAGGAACCGGTGAAAAGGGAATCCCAGGCCGTGGGTGGAGTTACAAGTTATCCATGCTCATTTCAAGACTGCAAGAGCAAAGAGTTGTTGCCTGTAATATGTCCACAGTGTGAAAAACACTTCTGTTTGGCGTGAGTTTTCAGTTTTTTTCTCTTTTTCTTTAACTTGACCTGGACAGTTCATTCTAGCTCATTTATTTCATACAGAAGTTGAATGAAAATTCATATTATTCTTTTTCTTGCCTTATAGTCACCGTCATCAAGATGATCACAAGTGTGAGAAGCTGGAGGTCCAAAAGCCTCGAATGGCAGCCACTAAAGAGCTGGTGGAAAGGATCGTTGGTTAGTTACACTGTAGTAGCTGCTATCTTGTCTAAATTTCTTCTGTGATTCCTTATCTGTCCACATGGGATCAGTGTTAAACACAATGTTCTCATCTTTTTCATAACTGATGTACAAACTGTTTACATGCATATTGTGATTGTATTCCTCTCTTGTCATTATTAAGCATCAAAAGATGGGTCTAAAAGTAAAGGACGCAGAGGAGCGAAGAACAGTGCAACTGCTGCGAAGGTAGCATTAATGAAACTTAAGCTGCATGCTGCAGGAGACAAGGGGCTGCCGCAGGTAAAATACTATCTGTCTTTACTTAATTAACATATATAATAGTTTGAGTAAACCTTTTCATAATAATATTATCTACATTACATCTACATTTCTCTCCTTTTTTGCATCTCCAGACAGAAAGAACCTATTTTCAGGTTTATCTTCCTAAAGAAACCAAAGACTCCAGTAAACCCATGTTCTTCTGCTCCAAATGGAGTGTGGGAAAAGTTGTGGATTACGCCGCCTCTCTCGCGAGCCTGAAGAACAGCAATAATGTGCTAACAGCTAAGGTAACAAAAGAGCAAAGGAGGAGACACTGATAATTTCATCTGCACCTCCAGCCTGCTCTCTCGTTTCTTTACCCTTTCTTGTCTTTTTTTATATATAACTTCCACCTCCTAACATAAGAAAATAAGTGTTTCCTCCATGACTGTCTATATAGATCAGCTTTGTTTGCACACAATGACGTGCAGGTGTTACCAGCAACTCTGTTTACAGGAAGCCGGGTTAACCAGAGTTTTATACTTTGCATGACAATGGGGTCGCAGCTGTAAGCTTCAACGCCACGTTGCAGTACATAATGTCTGTTTACTTAATTTTTTTCACACTTGTAGTTTAACCCTTTGAAACCTGAGCATATTGTGAGCAACTTAACAAGACAAAGACAAAATAAGACAAAATAGATCATAATAATTTAATCTTTTCACAGAGAAATTCCATATTTTATTCATTTACGAGGCCATTTTTTTCCCTTCAAGTGTAATTAATTTGTGAAATGACATTAAAATATTATTGGAAAACAAAGCATATCCTACTGTATATTTCTTGAATAAGTTGTCACAGTGTGTCTTTCTTCTTTCCATTTGCAGAAGTTGCGGTTATGTCATCCTCAGACAGGTGAGGCCTTCCGGATGGACGACACCTTGCTCTCGCTGCTGGCTCACCCAGAGATTCCCCTGTTCAATGGAGGTAATGTGATCCTGGAGTACCTGGACAATGAGTGCACAGGCCTGGAGGATATTTCTGACTATATCACACAGACCTGACAAATCACCATCAGCTATTGTGTGGACTGATTGCTGTATGTCATTTGTATTTCTGCTAATAAAATTGTATGCAAATACTTACATTTGTCGTGTCAGGTGTAAAAATATAGAGTTTTATTATCACAGTAACTTAAAAAAAACAATAACTATTTAGCACCTTTAAAAAACAGTTTACAAAGTGCTTTGACAAACAAAGCAAAGCAGAAATAGGATATATAGACAGCGATACAGCAATGGAAAAGCAAACAGTCCTATTGAACACAAGCGAGAAAAAACTGGGGTAGATGGAGGACAAATGCAAGATGCAGGACTCAGAATGTCAATATAAAATAATACAAAGAAATGGACCAAAAACAAGAACAACAGAAACAATAAAAGCAATAAAACCACAAATTACAGGAAATAAAAGACATAAAACATAAATAAAAAAGGTAAAATAGATTAAAGATAAAAGACAAAGTAAGATTACATCACACAAAAGCAAGTCTGGATTTTAAGAAGTGATTTAAAAGAAGACGCTGATTCTGCAAGCCTTACCTCCTCAGGCAGGTCGCTCCAATGCCGAGGGGCCCTGATGGCAAAGGCAGGGTCACCTTCAGTTTTAAGCCCTGACTTTGGACCAGCCAGAAGGGCCCCACCTGAGGATCTAAGGCTTAAAGTGACTCATAAAGGGTCAACAATTTAAAAGTGATCAGTGAAATCTTAAAATCAATTCTAAAACATGATAGAGTCATTGGGGGGAAGTGAGGCTTGGGATAATGTGTTATCATTTGTTGAAACCAGGAAGAAGCCCATATGTTTATCTGTCATACAAGGTGCCCATTATGTGACTCCCTTTCCACTTCTGATGCTGTTATATAAATTTACTTATTACGACCCAGGTGGGACTTGAACCCACAATCCCCAGCTCCGGAGGCTGATGCCTTATCCATTAGGCCACTGGGCCCACAACATGTGTGAGTTAGACTATTTATTTTGTTAACAGTAGGCAATTTTATGGCTATAAAAGAGCAATATAGCAGTTGCCACTGGGGCCCAATCTGCTTTTCTTGTTTTTGTGGATGTGATTTCGTCAGGTTATTATGCAGCTGCTGCATGCTTGAGGCCACGCTCAGTGTTTAATGACATTAGGTCACATTTTGTGCAGTACAGTTGTTTTTTTTTTAACAATGACAAAAACAGGAAATGCAGTTGAACATTACACAGAGCGAATGTAAGGATAGATGAAATCTCAAAATCAGCACAAATAAAATCCAGAAAACGCGTATACAAACATAATAAATATAATATTAGCGCATTTGTTAAGAGAAATAGATCCATAGCATGTCAATGACGATTAAAACTAGGCTATTTATGCAGAGGAAGACTGAGAATATGTGCATTTATACGTATTTACAAGCATTTTGCTGGTTCCAAGTGTCAAATTCGAGACAAATGGCAGCTGAATAGTGAAGACAAACCTGTGAAATACAAGCAAAACAACTCTGATTTCGCAGTTTTTTTGTTTCACAGCTGCGCTGCGATAAACAGACAGGACATTTGACTCAGCTCTGGCCTGGGAATTAACCAAGCAAGATTTAACCAATCACGTTAGTTGTCTTTTATACGGATTGCCCAAACAGCCAATCACGAGACAGCTTTCGCAAAAGTGGGCGTGTACGCAATTCAAATATATAAAAGCGAAAAGGGGTTGGGTCTGTACACAGTAGAGTCCGTTGTTTTGATGAGAATAGATGTGTCTCTGAGGTCGTCGACGTTTTGCAATAACTTGACCCGTTTCGGTCATTTCTTCGGCTAAGTAGCGCGTTAGTTGCTACTTCTTTGATCGAGTCGCTTGTAAAAAGGCGACTTGATTTAGCTAATACGAGCCTCTTTGTGAAATTAGGTCGAAAGGGATGCCGCTGCAGACAGACTCCGACGGACGCCAACAGTCTTTGGATTTAATCTCATCGCATTTAATCGGGAAGAGCAGCTTTTCTATAAATTTAAAAGGCCTCAGAATAACGCATTCTCGACCGAGTGCTTTTGAAAGATGCTTAAGCTCGAGTGCGAATTAATAGCGCGGCTGTGAAACGAAAACAAGAGCGTTAATAATCGACAAGCTAGCTGCTAGCTAACGTTAGCTGGTCATCAACAAAGCGGCGATCGTTAATCTTTTGCGTCACAGAGAAACCAGTTAGGTTAAGAAGACCAGTGCTCCCAGTTTGGATTTTGTCTGTGTAGTTTTCTGCCTGTGTTGAAAATATTGATCGGTAAGTGATTTGTGTTGTAATGTCTGTTTTACTGAACCAGGAAGATGATTTGTCAACTTGGATTGAAGAGGGTGGGGGAGGGGCAGTGGTTTACAGAAAGAGGAAATAATATTTTGACCTAAAAATTTGCCCTCGCGGGGCGCTGTAACCTCACTCTACTAATTATTTTTATGCTCAGCAGTTTCCTCACAGTTCATGAAATGTTATTTATTTACAAACTTGGTTGGCATGGTACTAAACAAACAAAGCGACTGTTATATCTGTACTGTCACAAGTAGCTTAGCCTTTTCAGTATGTAGACAGAAAGTAACTGAGTGCAGAGTAAAAGTCTTGTTAGGGACTGTTATCTATTTATTAGAGGATTGGATGACTTGTTTGTGTGTTTTGTTGTTTTTACCCGCCTCGAAGATTCAAATATATTTCCCTGAGCCTCCTTATGTCACCCTCCCCCACCTTATATTAGGCAAAAAAACCCCAAAACAAAACACTTTAATGTATTTAAGGCAAGACATCTTTATTTGTATATCAATAGGGCAATTTAAAGTGCTGTACTTGGCAATAAAATGTAAAGAATTGAGGATACAGATTTACAGTAAAAGAGGAAAGACATAAGGTAATATTAATTACTGCACGATTCATAGTTTTAAAACAAGCATTAGAATAGCAAAATTGCAGAAAAAGAGGCCGTAAGTTGTAAGTTGAAAATTTGAGATGAAAAAAATCTTCACTGTTGCTGTGCATGTTAGATAGTTTGTGCAAACTGTTTATTTTTTGGCAAAATTTTAAGTGAGACACGTTGAACAGTCATTTTTGATTAAATATCAACGTTTGAAGCTTAGATGTGGTTACATATTTTTTTCTGAAGCATTCATCTCAAATACGCTGTCAAAGGACAGGTGGAAACTACAAACAATGATGATAATGTTTTTTTCTACTTTAATAAATGTTGAAAGTTAAGGGTTTTTTTTAATTCAATGAAATTTATGTTGGAATTCATGTTTTCTTTAATATATAGCAGTAAAATACCAAGTGCAGAAATATAAAGCTGTATGCCCCTCCCCTTAGCCAAAATTTAACATCAAGCCCCTCCCTAGTGCTTTGAAAATTAAATAACATGCCCCCCCCTTTTTGCACCTCCTCCTCCCCTCTCCTCTGAAATATGACCGCTGTTGATGTTCACTGTTCTGTGTAGTTTTTATGCATTTTAGCTCCTGTATTATTGTAACATTACACTGTAATTCACAAATGCATTGACATAATTGACAATGTGACTTACATTAACTTTATTTATTGTCTTTTTTCCACAGACAGCAATGAAACTGTTGGAAAGCTCCAGCTTTGAAGCCCTCAGCTCCCGACTCTGTGTTGAAACAGGAGAGTCTCGTATTCTTGGCAGGTGAGAGTCTTGAATTGCAACACGAGCAACTGAGTCTTAACTGTCACACATACATCATTAAACTTTTACAAGGACATGCTGTTACTTTGATATCAGGGAATAAATTGGGTTCGCTGTAACCAGGGTGTCTGTGGTTCCTTAAAAAGTTGTAACTATTGTTTTGGGGTGTGTGATCAAAGCAAATCTAGCAGCCACCTGCATATTTTACCCGCTTAACTTCATACCCCGGTCTGCACAGGACCACGTTTACTCTTAACTTGCTGCAATGCTTGAATAAGAAAAAGACAAATAACTGTCCAAAATCAGTGCTAAATTTATTTTAAAGCATCTTGAAAACATTTTAATGTTCATTAGTCTTTTTTTGCACACATAAAACACATCCCGTTAGTCCTTGGAAGATGCATGCACAAATCACCTCTTCAAGTGTGTTTACTGCTTCTATTTCTGTAATGCAGACGTAGTGGCTCACACAATGACAACAGAACAGTGTTTACACCACAGTAGGACCCTCTGGAGTCAAACTGTTACTCAAGTTTTCCTCATACAGGAAATATCTGGCATGACGTTGTTAAATAGGGAGTGTTTGAGAGGTGTGGCTGGTCAGAGATCACTGACTGTGCCCATAAACGGGGGCAGTGGAGCAAACAGGTACCTGCATGTTATGCAACATTGTGATAATAGACGACTAGCCTAAAGGCAATGTCCAGAGCCTATAGTGGAAGTTAATAGCTAACTGGCAGAGCATGTTTTTGAATAAGCAAAGTGTAAAAACATCACAGTGGGGTTTAGATTACGTAAGCGCTTGAGCAGGGACAGCGTAGTTACATAAAGGGCAGTGGGTTGTGGAGTTATGCAGCCCAGACTGAGTGCAGGGTTTTGAGTGTGGGTGGTGAAACCGAGCTTCTGTGCTGGATGTGACCTGAAGTGACGCACAGCAGTGTCCTCTCACACCACTCTGTGGCTATTTTGGAGTCAGTTGTGAAGAGTGTTATCGGGCCGTATGTACATGCACACATAAACACATGCTATAATACTGCATGATAGCTGAGCGCTGCTGGAGCTGCCAAGGCTGCTGGTGTTAAGGCTGCTTAGTGGATTAGTGAGGCAGCCCATCATAGCAGCAAAGCTTGCACACTATAGGCTTTAACTAAAAATGTACCCACCAGGCTTCCAGCAGATTTATACTTTCCACACATGAGCGTTTGATTTTAACACGCAGGATTTGAATTAAACAACTGAAATAATATAAAGCACCTGAGAAAAGCTGCGTAGTGCTTACTATATGTGAAATAACACACCTGGTGTGCTGTGCAAAGAACATTTGTTTTGTACAAGAAAACCAGTACAGTAATAATAAACCATACATAAATAGCTAGTCAAATAATAGTTTTTTTTATTATTATTACTATTTGGCATTTTAGCCTTTATTAGACAGGACAGATCAATAATGTGAAAGGGAAAAAGAGAGAGGGGACAACATGCAGCAAAGGGCCGCGAGCCGGAGTCGAACCCAAAGCCACTGCGGCTAAAACACGGCCTTCATTCATGGAGCGCCTGCTTTATCCGCTCAGCCACCAGACGCTTCATGTGTTTAACATTTATAACGACATTTTCTATCACATGTCATACTGTGACATCTCATGACATTTGTTGTGACATTTTTTCAGTTTTCGATGACTATGGGGAAAGCAACATTTATAATGTTATAGAGTTAGATTTTTAAGCAGTGTATCCAAATCATTTCCTTTTTTTGGAGGTGTCTTTTTTAAAAAAAAAAAACTAATTTTCAGGTCTAATCTTGTTGTGCTTTTTACATTTTTTTCCTTATCTTCTTTTGTCTCAAAGACAAAAGTCAAAATCAAAATCAGGATTCAGAGACTTAAACACATGTTAATATGCAGCCAGGCTGCTGTTAGCATCATTAAGAGCTTTTTGCTGTGGCAGCTTTTTTAAAATATCCTCTCAGTGTTGGTAATCTTCTCCCAGCTCCGGTGTCTGTTCAGTCTGCTGGTTACCCGCAGTGTTTTGTCGGCAGGTCAGCTGTGTTGTGAGTGAAACCAGGGCAGTTATTTCCACGGTGGCGTTCACTGCCACCCCGTGTCCCTATAATTAGTCTGCCAAGGCCACTGAGGGTCTCAGTGCTAGCACGTCTATCTTAAGTTGCACAACCTTTGCTCTTGCATAACCCACAGGTGGGAGGAGGCAAAATAAACAACTGTACACACGTCTGCTCCACTCGCATATCTGTGCTCAGCGGCGTCTGACCCAGATACACGAAGAAGCGCGCAGGAAATTTATGACCAGTTCTTGTCAGATGTTTGCGCAGATATGGCTATCAGTGGAAAGACGGGTGTTATCGTGTCAGAGCTATGGTTTAGAGACGCCTTTGATACTTTAATAATAATAATATTACCAAATTAGATCTGATACTTTATTATCATTAATGCTAATATTACTTTATTAGTATTTCTCCTAAATAATCAAGCTGCAATGAGTGCACAGTTACCCAGAGTTCAAATGAAAAGTGGTAAAGCCAGTGTTTGGTATCACTGAATAGCACCAGAATGAAGAAAATCTTTTCTAGAATGTTTTATATTGATATTATCAAATATTATTATATTATCAAAACAAACCAAAAGATTTGTAGATGTGGTGTCGGTGGCTGAGTGGATAAAGCAGTGTCCTTGCTGCAGGGGCCTTGGGTTCAACTCCCACTCAAAGCCCGTTGTTATTATCATTTTTAAAAATATTTTTTAATAAAATATATCTGTGGATAGAGCTGCAAATTTGTTCAACAATCAGACATGGATCAGGCTTTATGCATTTGATGAAATTCATTAAAATGTCTTCATGTGCCCGTTACGTGTTCTGCCGTTGTATGTTTAAGTCAAATGGGCTATCGAGGTACCCCGGGGGTGTATTTGTGTGTATTTTTAGCACATGATTATTGGTCTCACTATAGCTGTTATACAACAAACATGTTTTTTTCCTGCAGGATGGAGAGCTACTCCTGTAAGATGGCAGGGGACGATAAACACATGTTCAAGCAGTTCTGCCAGGAGGGGGAACCACACGTCCTGGAGGCCCTCTCTCCCCCTCAGTCCACCAGCGCCACCAGCCCCTCACAGTGAGTACTGCAGTCCGTGCTGAAGGCTGGAAAAGAGTGTGCATTCAGTGATCAATATTAGGAAAAGATTATTGATGATTTAAGCATTTCTTTTTTGACCGTTGCTCTGCGCAGGCTGGGGAAGAGCAGTGAGGACGGGGAGAATCCCCTGAGTGACAAGTGTTGCAGGAAGACTCTTTTCTACCTCATCACCACACTCAACGAGTCCTTCCGGCCGGACTATGACTTCAGCGCCGCGAAGGCCCACGAGTTCAGCCGAGAGCCCAGCCTTAACTGGGTTAGTGTGCTGCTTCATAGCCGAGTCTGCTCTCAGAAACACAGCAGAAATTTGCTAATGTCACAAATACATGTACATTAAACATAACCCAAAAAAGCTGAAATAACTGCTCGACTGTGACCTCTCTCCAGGTGGCTAATGCGGTAAACAGCAGCTTGTTCTCGGCGGTGGGAGAGGAGTTCAACTCTCTGGGGCCGGAGCTGTGGAGCGCCATCGACCAGGAGATCAACCTGCAGAGCTGTGACATTTACAGGTAGGTGTGTGTGTGTGTGTGTGTGTGTGTGTGTGTGTGTGTGTGTGTTTGTGCACAAATGAAGCATGCACGTATTACATAGTACATCATTTATGCTGCTGACAAGTCTTTTGGTGTCAAGTTGAGCCATTTTTTAAGCTGTGTCTTTTGTTTGCTCGTAGCTACAACCCTGATCTGGACTCAGACCCTTTTGGTGAGGAGGGGAGCCTCTGGTCCTTCAACTACTTCTTCTACAACAAGAAACTCAAGAGGATTGTATTCTTCACATGTCGCTCCGTCAGGTCAGCAGCCGAGGCACACTCATCCATATGCGTTTAACATTTTTTTTTAGTTTTTTTTTTATTATTGTTATTTTTTGGCATTTTAGCCTTTATTAGACAGGACAGATCAATAACGTTAAAGGGGAAAAGAGAGAGGGGACAGCATGCAGCAAAGGGCCACGAGCGGGAGTCGAACCCGAGGCCACTGCAGCTAAAACGCTGCCTTTGTTCATGGAGCGCCTGCTTTATCCACTCAGCCACCAGTTTTTTTTATGTTTTCCGTGACCTGCTCAATTATGACAGTTTCTTAAAGTTTTAGGTGATACGAGACTATGAAGTTTTATGACTTATTTCAGGAGAGTAACCAGGTGAAATGAATACATGCACAGTTTTCTATAGAAGACAAAAATAACTAATCCAACAAAAATGTGCTTACATCTGATGGTGTGCAAATCTTTCATACCTGCAGCGTCTTGAGTGGCTATGGCCGTGATTGTCTCGACAATGAGTTGGACATGGAGCTGGATGACGAGGAGGAAATGGACGGCTTCACTGAGGACAGGTAGGACGATTATTAATTATTATTGACAGTGTTGAAGCGATTGGATGTGGTTTGTGATCTTGATAGAAATGAATTAGTTTTTCTGTGATGGAGGAAGCATTTCTTCTTCTTTTTTTTCTCGCAGGTTCCCCAGAGCTCTCTGCGTGTGAATTTCCCCAACAGACACGCCTCGGCCAAGGAATATCTAGGCTTTTACTCCTCTCTTTCCATTTTTCGCCCCATGTACCTTCTTTTTGTTTTTTGGATTTCGCTGCCTCAGAGTAATGCATGTCTGAAGCCTTTTTCTTCTGCTGGCAGTGACCTGCGTACCCTGAGCGGGTGGACATTTTTTTAAGACCCTGCTGTGACTTTAAAGCTCTTTTTGTTTTCTCCAGCATGGGTTTTGACCCTAGGCTCCAATCCCAAACAGCACAAATTGACATTATTGGCTTCTCCACACCCGCCACATTTCCAAAGAGACCCCCTCAGTGACGCTTGAGAAGAATATGGTTCTGTTTTGGATTAGTGGCCAACAAAGACTGAGACAGAGTTGAGATTCAAATGATGTCAAAAAGGAGTCCGGAAAACACCAGCATCAATGAAAACTTTGAACATGGAGACATGATGATGTTCCTAACTGGGAAGGGGCTGGGTCCACGAGAGCCCAGTTAAGACTGACTTACCGACCAGCTGAGAACTCATCAGCTGTTTCATCCTTCGGTGTTTTTTGTGTGTTGCTTTTTACGTGTGACAGTGACGTTACTGTGAGGATTTTTTCAGCACTGAGTTTGAAATTTAAAAACGCGCATTTATAACTTGTATTATTGAATCTTATTACTGCGAACGTCGTCTAAACGTTAGACAGTTAGGGCACGGCCAAGGACACTTTTGGCAGCTGGGTTGCAGCTTAGAAAACATATCAGCTTTAAATACGTCGCATTGTTTTGTTTCAGTCCACTTTCATCCAGTTCCTTTTTTTTTTGTTGTCTAAATCCAGTATTTTTTCACTCTTCCCCTAACCCGTTAATCTTGTTAACTCGTTTGTAAACGTCATCTTGCCCGTGTTTTTCTTTGCTCATTACCTCAGTGCAAAGGCTTCATTTAAAAGTGAATGTATAGAACCATTTAGAGAAAAAAAAGCATTACAGTAAAAAGGCTAATATGTTGTACATTATTTTTTAGAAACTGAGAAGCTCCTTTTACGTTCCTTAAAAGTGGTTAGGAATTGTGTCTTTTCTTGACTGCTCTGTGCTTGATTTGGCCGATATATCGCAGATGTGAATAAACCAGTGTTAAAATCATATTCATAACCTTGTTTGGCACTTTTTTCTACTGGGAAAGGGGCCCAAGCTTGTATTTACACCTCTAATATTTCTTTTTACCCTGATCTAGACCTCAAAAGTGCTGAAAAAATAAGGACACCTATTCAGGCTTAAAGTTCAAAACAAACTTTTAATGAAACTAAAACTGAAATACAGTACATGACCCAGACTGGACACCTCCACAAAGACAGATCAGTCCCCTTGCGCTGTGAGATCGAGGCAAAAGTTGTAAACCGTAATGCTGCAAGGAGTCCTGGGGCTGCACAGTTAACCTTTTTCCTTGTAGTGTAAAACTGTCCCACAACAGACTTCACTCTCGAGACCCAGACTCAGTGAAACTCATGCACCTCCTCCTTTTTGGCCGCTGTGGAACTCGCAAAAGGTAGACATGGTTTCAAAGTGACACGTGCATAGATCTGTTCAAGGAATTTGTATACCGGGTCAAAGAGGGAAAAAAGGGTTAAAAAAAAAAGAAAGTCATGGGTAGACTGCCAGATTCGCACACATACGGTCCTCCAGACACTCAAAACAGAACGGTTAAGGCTGAGGATCAAGTATTGTAACTCAATGATGGCCAAAATATTAAGATATTAATGCTACTGAACCTTAAAGTCCAGGATGAGTAACGACTTCGCCATAGATGTGTGGCACCGATTTGATGGTGGCTGTTTCTGATCCCTTTGTTTAAAAAGTACAAAATGTCAAAAGTGGAATATGCGCCAAAATGGCTTAGGAAAATTAATATAAGGATGCAGTGGATCAGTCACACACCTGCAGAGCACCACTGTTAATACAAAACAGTCCTAGATACTAACACGCCACGAGCAAACCTGCACTCCCTATAAAAGCCAAAACAAAAAGCATAAAATTAAATAAAAATCTTAACGCATCATTGACAAAACAGTGTTTAAATTTAAAATACTGTTATTAAAACTGAGCATTTTACTTGCACTTAACTCAGCCATTTAATGCTTTGCAAAATTAAAAAAACAGCTGACTTAATTGTAGTTTAAGGAGAAAATATTTTGCATGCTGACAAATACAGGTTCAAAGGTAACGAAGAAGGGAGATTCATATTTGACCACATTTCGGCACCAATAAGTTCTAGTGTGAAAATAACCAAAAATGTAGCTTATGAAACTGAAATCGTGTAACATGTTAACGGCTGTGCTCGAAGCAATAACGGAAAAAAAAGCATGAGAACATTATTCTGAAAACTCCTTTGTGCCACCTTTCCCCTCAGAACTGGTGTTAAAATACTGCTTGTAATCCCTTTGTTTGTCCTGTCAATTTACCTGAACACGAACAAACTAACAGGCCAAAAACAACGATGGAGCTGCACCAATGTGATGTTCATGGCATACTCTTAAAGATATGGCGTCACAGAACATGATATGTGGGGTAAGTATCCGGCGCAGCCCTGCTTTACACTTGGACATGCTCTTAACTTACTGAAATGATTCTCGTCTTTGCTGTGAAAGCGACTTCTCGTTCCAGATAACCAGGTCAGTTCATCAGTTCTGGTCACGTTTCCATCGACTCTGAGAAACACCAGCTTCCACTGTGACAGTGACGCCGTGGAAGGTGTCGACGCTTCTCCATCCCATGTCGTCTCCAGAGGTAAAAGTCCAAGTTTTTCATTAAAAAAAAAATAAAAGGTAGGAATAAGCCAGTAAGGACAAGCTGTTGTTGCCACTGGATAGGTGGTGCAGGTAGTCAGGCCATCAAAGGCAGGGGGAGGGGCTATCTGAGTCCAGCCCTTGAGGTCATCCACTCGAGGCCTTGGCATAAACTGGAAAAACAATTAAGGTGCGTCAGTGAAGGAGGAATTTACCAACTTAAGACAGAAAGTACATATTTGCCTAAGCATACTATACTGACAATACCGTAACATGGCGTTTTTGTGTGTTTTAGTTCATTTTGACGACATACTAAGATGTTTTAAGCCATTTTTCTTTTTGTTTTTGGCATTTATTTTCACTTTCAATACTATGACACGTCTCTACAAGCTATGTCGTCTTCAGCCATTTTTAGGAGCAATCAAAATGTGACGTTTTTGACTTTTTTGTCATTGTTTTCACATGCTAAAATATAATGATTTGGGGCTTTTTTTCTTTTATTTCCACTCTGTATATTATGACACATTTCTAAAAGCTATACTATGTTATTTTCAACCATTTTTAAGACATGTCAAAATTTGACATTTTTCGACATACTATACTATTACCTTCTTGGCCGTTTTATCGACATGCTAAATATGACATTTTTGAACTTTTTTGGCTTTTACTTCCACTTTGTATACTATGAGTCCTCTCTACATGCTAGAAAATGTCGTTTTGAACACATTTTTAGGACATGTCAAAATTGGACTTTTTTTTAACATACCATTTTTTTGATGTGCTATCTTATGGGCTTGAGGGTCTTTTGGGGATGTTCAGCACTGTATACTGTAACATGCCTCTTAATGATACACTAAGTGGTTTTCAGCTGTTTTTTGGACATGTCAAATTTTGACATTTCGTCATACTATAGCCTTGCTTCTTTGGTCATTTTTTCAACATCTTATTTTATGGGTTTTTCGAACGTTTTTGGATGTTTTTTCAACACCACATACTATAACATGTCTCTTCAAGCTATGCTAAGTGGTTTTCAGCTGTTTTTTGGACATGTCAAATTTTGACATTTTCGTCATACTATAGCCTTGCTTCTTTGGTCATTTTTTCACATCCTAGTTTATGGGTTTTTCTGACATTTTTTGGTGTTTTTTCAACACTGTATACTATAAAATGCCTCTACATGCTATGCTAAGTGGTTTTCAGCTGTTTTTTGGACATGTCAAAATTTGACTTTTTCGCCATACTATAGCCTTGCTTCTTTGGTCAATTTTTCAACATCCTATTTTATGGGTTTAACATGACTCTACAAGCTATGCTAAGTGGTTTTCAGCTGTATTTGTTGTTTGTTTTGTTGTGTTTGTTGTTCATTGTTGTTTGTACTGTGGACGCCATAACAACGTGGAGGACGCCACATTTCCGGATCGGAACGCCTACTCACTGGGCACGCTCTGGAGAGCTCACCACCACTCACCAAGCACCACTGGTTCCCCAGACACATCACCCCCTCCCATTACACAACTGCACTGTAGATGTCTCTGTTTACATTAAATCACTTAAATTTTGTATACTCGTGTTGTGTCTTACATTTGGGTCCTGTGTTCCTCAAGTGTTCTTGAACATGTTCTTTCAACACTGTACACTATAACATGCCTCTACATGCAATGCTAAGTGAATTTCAGCTGTTTTTGGACATGTCAAATTTTGAAATTTTTGACATTCTTTAACCTTGCTTTTATGGTCATTTTTTTCAGCATCTGATTTTATGTGGTTGCATTTTTGGTGGATATTTGGACATGCTATTTAATGTTGTTTTTGTCTGTTTTTGCAAAATCCTTTCCTATGGCGTGTCTAGGCACGCTATTTAATGTGGTTTAAAATGGCTTTTAGCAGTTTTTAAAAAATGGAGTTTTTGACATTTTTGCCATACTATAGCCTTGCTTTTTTTTTTTGGTGGATTTTTGGACATGCTATTTAATGTTGTTTTTGTCTGTTTTTGCAAAATCCTTTGCTATGGTTTGTCTCGGCACGCTCTACTAGGTAGTTTAGAATGGTTTTTGGCAGTTTTTGAAAATGGCATTTTTTGACATTTTTGCCATACTATAGCCTTGCATTTTTGGTGGATTTTTGGACATGCTATTTAATGTTGTTTTTGGCTGTTTTTGCAACATCCTTTGCTATGGCGTATCTCAGCACACTATTTAAATTGGTTTAAAATGTTTTTTAGCAGTTTTTGAAAATGGCATTTTTTGACATTTTTGCCTTACTATAGCCTTGCATTTTTGGTGGATATTTGGACATGCTATTTAATGTTGTTTTTGTCTGTTTTTGCAAAATCCTTTGCTATGGCGTGTCTAGGCACGCTATTTAATGTGGTTTAAAATGGTTTTTAGCAGTTTTTTGAAAATGGCATTTTTTGACATTTTTGCCTTACTATAGCCTTGCTTTTTTTTTGGTGGATATTTGGACATGCTATTTAATGGTGTTTTGAGCTGTTTTTGCAAAATCCTTTGCTATGGCCTGTCTCGGCACGCTATTTGATGTGGTTTAAAATGGTTTTCAGCAGTTTTTTGAAAATGGCATTTTTTGACATTTTTGCCATACTATAGCCTTGCTTTTTTTTTTTGGTGGATTTTTGGACATGCTATTTAATGGTGTTTTGAGCTGTTTTTGCTAAAACCTTTGCTACACCGTGTCTCAGCACGCTATTTTAAGTGGTTTATAATGGTTTTCAGCAGTTTTTTGAAAATGGCATTTTTTGACATTTTTGCCATACTATAGCCTTGCATTTTTGGTGGATTTTTGGACATGCTATTTAATGGTGTTTTGAGCTGTTTCTGCAAAACCTTTTGCTACAGCGTGTCTCAGCACGCTATTTTAAGAGGTTTATAATGGTTTTCAGCAGTTTTTTGAAAATGGCATTTTTTGACCTTTTTGCCATACTATAGCCTTGCTTTTTTTTTTGGTGGATTTTTGGACATGCTATTTAATGGTGTTTTGAGCTGTTTTTGCTAAAACCTTTGCTATGGCGTGTCTCAGCATGCTGTTTTAAGTGATTTATCATGGTTTTCAGCAGTTTTTTGAAAATGGCATTTTTGACATTTTGCCATACTATAGCCTTGCTTTTTTTGGTGGATTTTGGACATGCTATTTAATGGTGTTTTGAGCTGTTTTTGCAAAAACCTTTGCTATGGCGTGTCTTGGCACGCTATTTAATGTGGTTTAAAGTGGTTTTCAGCAGTTTTTTGAAAATGGCATTTTTTGACATTTTTGCCATACTATAGCCTTGCCTTTTTTTTGGTGGATTTTTGGACATGCTATTTAATGGTGTTTTGAGCTGTTTTTGCTAAAACCTTTGCTATGGCGTGTCTTGGCACGCTATTTAATGTGGTTTAAAGTGGTTTTCAGCAGTTTTTGAAAATGGCATTTTTGACATTTTGCCATACTATAGCCTTGCTTTTTTTTGGTGGATTTTGGACATGCTATTTAATGGTGTTTTGAGCTGTTTTTGCAAAAACCTTTGCTATGGCGTGTCTTGGCACGCTATTTAATGTGGTTTAAAGTGGTTTTCAGCAGTTTTTAAAAATGGGTTTTTGACATTTTGCCATACTATAGCCTTGCTTTTTTTTTGGTGGATTTTTGGACATGCTATTTAATGGTGTTTTGAGCTGTTTTTGCAAAAACCTTTGCTATGGCGTGTCTCAGCATGCTGTTTTAAGTGATTTATCATGGTTTTCAGCAGTTTTTGAAAATGGCATTTTTTGACATTTTTGCCATACTATAGCCTTGCTTTTTTTTTTTGGTGGATTTTTGGACATGCTATTTAATGGTGTTTTGAGCTGTTTTTGCTAAAACCTTTGCTATGGCGTGTCTTGGCACGCTATTTTATGTGGTTTAAAGTTGTATTCAGCAGTTTTTACAAAAATGGCAATTTTTTTTGACATTTTTGCCATGCTATAGCCTTGCATTTTTTGGTGGATTTTTGGACATGCTATTTAATGGTGTTTTGAGCTGTTTTTGCTAAAACCTTTGCTATGGCGTGTCTCAGCATGCTGTTTTAAGTGATTTATCATGGTTTTCAGCAGTTTTTTGAAAATGGCATTTTTGACATTTTTGCCATACTATAGCCTTGCTTTTTTTTGGTGGATTTTTGGACATGCTATTTAATGGTGTTTTGAGCTGTTTTGCTAAAACCTTTGCTATGGCGTGTCTCAGCATGCTGTTTTAAGTGGTTTATAATGGTTTTCAGCAGTTTTTGAAAATGGCATTTTTGACATTTTGCCATACTATAGCCTTGCTTTTTTTTTTGGTGGATTTTTGGACATGCTATTTAATGGTGTTTTGAGCTGTTTTTGCTAAAACCTTTGCTATGGCGTGTCTCAGCATGCTGTTTTAAGTGATTTATCATGGTTTTCAGCAGTTTTTTGAAAATGGCATTTTTTGACATTTTTGCCATACTATAGCCTTGCTTTTTTTTTTGGTGGATTTTTGGACATGCTATTTAATGGTGTTTTGAGCTGTTTTTGCTAAAACCTTTGCTATGGCGTGTCTCGGCATGCTATTTAATGTGGTTTTAAGTGGATTTCAGCAGTTTTAAAAATGGCATTTTTGACATTTTTGCCATACTATAGCCTTGCTTTTTTTTGGTGGATTTTGGACATGCTATTTAATGGTGTTTTGAGCTGTTTTTGCTAAAACCTTTGCTATGGCGTGTCTCAGCATGCTGTTTTAAGTGATTTATCATGGTTTTCAGCAGTTTTTGAAAATGGCATTTTTGACATTTTTGCCATACTATAGCCTTGCTTTTTTTTGGTGGATTTTGGACATGCTATTTAATGGTGTTTTGAGCTGTTTTGCTAAAACCTTTGCTATGGCGTGTCTCAGCATGCTGTTTTAAGTGATTTATCATGGTTTTCAGCAGTTTTTTGAAAATGGAGTTTTTGACATTTTTGCCATACTATAGCCTTGCTTTTTTTTTGGTGGATTTTTGGACATGCTATTTAATGGTGTTTTGAGCTGTTTTTGCAAAAACCTTTGCTATGGCGTGTCTTGGCACGCTATTTAATGTGGTTTAAAGTGGTTTTCAGCAGTTTTTTGAAAATGGCATTTTTTGACATTTTTGCCATACTATAGCCTTGCTTTTTTTTTGGTGGATTTTTGGACATGCTATTTAATGGTGTTTTGAGCTGTTTTTGCAAAACCTTTGCTATGGCGTGTCTTGGCACGCTATTTAATGTGGTTTAAAGTGGTTTTCAGCAGTTTTTGAAAATGGCATTTTTGACATTTTGCCATACTATAGCCTTGCTTTTTTTTTTGGTGGATTTTGGACATGCTATTTAATGGTGTTTTGAGCTGTTTTTGCTAAAACCTTTGCTATGGCGTGTCTCAGCATGCTGTTTTAAGTGATTTATCATGGTTTTCAGCAGTTTTTGAAAATGGCATTTTTGACATTTTGCCATACTATAGCCTTGCTTTTTTTTTTGGTGGATTTTTGGACATGCTATTTAATGGTGTTTTGAGCTGTTTTGCTAAAACCTTTGCTATGGCGTGTCTCAGCATGCTGTTTTAAGTGATTTATCATGGTTTTCAGCAGTTTTTGAAAATGGCATTTTTGACATTTTGTCATATTATAGTCTTGCTTTTTTTTTTTGGTGGATTTTTGGACATGCTATTTAATGGTGTTTTGAGCTGTTTTTGCTAAAACCTTTGCTATGGCGTGTCTCAGCATGCTATTTTAATGTGGTTTATCAGTGGTTTTCAGCAGTTTTTGAAAATGGCATTTTTGACATTTTGCCATACTATAGCCTTGCTTTTTTTTTTGGTGGATTTTTGGACATGCTATTTAATGGTGTTTTGGGCTGTTTTTGCTAAAACCTTTGCTATGGCGTGTCTCTGCATGATGTTTTAATGTGATTTATCATGGTTTTCAGCAGTTTTTGAAAATGGCATTTTTGACATTTTTGCCATACTATAGCCTTGCTTTTTTTTTTTGGTGGATTTTTGGACATGCTATTTAATGGTGTTTTGAGCTGTTTTTGCTAAAACCTTTGCTATGGCGTGTCTCAGCATGCTGTTTTATGTGGTTTATCATGGTTTTCAGCAGTTTTTGAAAATGGCATTTTTGACATTTTGCCATACTATAGCCTTGCTTTTTTTTTTGGTGGATTTTGGACATGCTATTTAATGGTGTTTTGAGCTGTTTTTGCTAAAACCTTTGCTATGGCGTGTCTCAGCATGCTGTTTTAAGTGATTTATCATGGTTTTCAGCAGTTTTTTGAAAATGGCATTTTTTGACATTTTTGCCATACTATAGCCTTGCTTTTTTTTGGTGGATTTTTGGACATGCTATTTAATGGTGTTTTGAGCTGTTTTTGCAAAAACCTTTGCTATGGCGTGTCTTGGCACGCTATTTAATGTGGTTTAAAGTGGTTTTCAGCAGTTTTTTGAAAATGGCATTTTTTGACATTTTTGCCATACTATAGCCTTGCTTTTTTTTTTGGTGGATTTTGGACATGCTATTTAATGGTGTTTTGAGCTGTTTTTGCTAAAACCTTTGCTATGGCGTGTCTCAGCCTGCTGTTTTTAGTGATTTATCATGGTTTTTAGCATTTTTTAAAATATGGAGTTTTTGACATTTTTGCCATACTATAGCCTTGCTTTTTTTTTTGGTGGATTTTTGGACATGCTATTTAATGGTGTTTTGAGCTGTTTTTGCAAAAACCTTTGCTATGGCGTGTCTCAGCATGCTGTTTAATGTGGTTTATCATGGTTTTCAGCAGTTTTTTGAAAATGGCTTTTTTTGACATTTTTGCCATACTATAGCTTTGCTTTTTTTTTGGTGGATTTTTGGACATGCTATTTAATGGTGTTTTGAGCTGTTTTTGCAAAAACCTTTGCTATGGCGTGTCTCAGCATGCTATTTAATGTGGTTTATCATGGTTTTCAGCAGTTTTTGAAAATTGTATTTTTTTACATTTTTGCCATACTATAGCCTTGCTTTTTTTTTTGGTGGATTTTTGGACATGCTATTTAATGGTGTTTTGAGCTGTTTTTGCTAAAACCTTTGCTATGGCGTGTCTCAGCATGCTGTTTTAATGTGGTTTAATTATCATGGTTTTCAGCAGTTTTTTGAAAATGGCATTTTTGACATTTTGCCATACTATAGCCTTGCTTTTTTTTTTGGTGGATTTTTGGACATGCTATTTAATGGTGTTTTGAGCTGTTTTGCAAAAACCTTTGCTATGGCGTGTCTCAGCATGCTGTTTTAATGTGGTTTATCATGGTTTTCAGCAGTTTTTTGAAAATGGCATTTTTTGACATTTTTGCCATACTATAGCCTTGCTTTTTTTTTTTGGTGGATTTTTGGACATGCTATTTAATGGTGTTTTGAGCTGTTTTTGCAAAAACCTTTGCTATGGCGTGTCTCAGCATGCTGTTTTAATGTGGTTTATCATGGTTTTCAGCAGTTTTTTGAAAATGGCATTTTTGACATTTTGCCATACTATAGCCTTTGCTTTTTTTTGGTGGATTTTTGGACATGCTATTTAATGGTGTTTTGAGCTGTTTTTGCAAAACCTTTGCTATGGCGTGTCTCAGCATGCTGTTTTAAGTGATTTATCATGGTTTTCAGCAGTTTTTGAAAATGGCATTTTTGACATTTTGCCATACTATAGCCTTGCTTTTTTTTTTTGGTGGATTTTTTGGACATGCTATTTAATGGTGTTTTGAGCTGTTTTTGCTAAAACCTTTGCTATGGCGTGTCTCAGCATGCTGTTTTAAGTGAATTATCATGGTTTTCAGCAGTTTTTGAAAATGGCATTTTTGACATTTTGCCATACTATAGCCTTGCTTTTTTTTGGTGGATTTTTGGACATGCTATTTAATGGTGTTTTGAGCTGTTTTGCTAAAACCTTTGCTATGGCGTGTCTCAGCATGCTGTTTTAAGTGATTTATCATGGTTTTCAGCAGTTTTTTGAAAATGGCATTTTTTGACATTTTTGCCATACTATAGCCTTGCTTTTTTTTTGGTGGATTTTTGGACATGCTATTTAATGGTGTTTTGAGCTGTTTTTGCAAAAACCTTTGCTATGGCGTGTCTCAGCACGCTATTTAATGTGGTTTAAAGTGGTTTTCAGCAGTTTTTTGAAAATGGCATTTTTGACATTTTTGCCATACTATAGCCTTGCTTTTTTTTTTGGTGGATTTTTGGACATGCTATTTAATGGTGTTTTGAGCTGTTTTTGCAAAAACCTTTGCTATGGCGTGTTTCAGCATGCTGTTTTAAGTGGTTTATCATGGTTTTCAGCAGTTTTTTGAAAATGGCATTTTTGACATTTTTGCCATACTATAGCCTTGCTTTTTTTTGGCGGATTTTTGGACATGCTATTTAATGGTGTTTTGAGCTGTTTTTGCTAAAACCTTTGCTATGGCGTGTCTCAGCATGCTGTTTTAAGTGCTTTATCATGGTTTTCAGCAGTTTTTAAAAATGGCATTTTTGACATTTTTGCCATACTATAGCCTTGCTTTTTTTTTGGTGGATTTTTGGACATGCTATTTAATGGTGTTTTGAGCTGTTTTTGCTAAAACCTTTGCTATGGCGTGTCTCAGCATGCTGTTTTAAGTGATTTATCATGGTTTTCAGCAGTTTTTTGAAAATGGCATTTTTTGACGTTTTGCCATACTATAGCCTTGCTTTTTTTTTGGTGGATTTTTGGACATGCTATTTAATGGTGTTTTGAGCTGTTTTGCAAAACCTTTGCTATGGCGTGTCTCAGCATGCTGTTTTAATGTGGTTTATCATGGTTTTCAGCAGTTTTTGAAAATGGTATTTTTTGTCATTTTTTCCATACTATAGCCTTGTTTTTTTTTTTTTTGGTGGATTTTTGGACATGCTATTTAATGGTGTTTTGAGCTGTTTTTGCAAAAACCTTTGCTATGGCGTGTCTTGGCACGCTATTTAATGTGGTTTAAAGTGGTTTTCAGCAGTTTTTAAAAAATGGAGTTTTTGACATTTTTGCCATACTATAGCCTTGCTTTTTTTTTTTGGTGGATTTTTGGACATGCTATTTAATGGTGTTTTGAGCTGTTTTTGCTAAAACCTTTGCTATGGCGTGTCTCAGCATGCTGTTTTAAGTGATTTATCATGGTTTTCAGCAGTTTTTTGAAAATGGCATTTTTTGACATTTTTGCCATACTATAGCCTTGCTTTTTTTTTGGTGGATTTTTGGACATGCTATTTAATGGTGTTTTGAGCTGTTTTTGCTAAAACCTTTGCTATGGCGTGTCTTGGCACGCTATTTAATGTGGTTTAAAGTGGTTTTCAGCAGTTTTTTGAAAATGGCATTTTTTGACATTTTTGCCATACTATAGCCTTGCTTTTTTTTTGGTGGATTTTTGGACATGCTATTTAATGGTGTTTTGAGCTGTTTTTGCAAAAACCTTTGCTATGGCGTGTCTCAGCATGCTGTTTTAAGCGAATTATCATGGTTTTCAGCAGTTTTTTGAAAATGGCATTTTTTGACATTTTTGCCATACTATAGCCTTGCTTTTTTTTTGGTGGATTTTTGGACATGCTATTTAATGGTGTTTTGAGCTGTTTTTGCTAAAACCTTTGCTATGGCGTGTCTCAGCATGCTGTTTTAAGTGATTTATCATGGTTTTCAGCAGTTTTTGAAAATGGCATTTTTGACATTTTGCCATACTATAGCCTTGCTTTTTTTTTGGTGGATTTTGGACATGCTATTTAATGGTGTTTTGAGCTGTTTTTGCAAAAACCTTTGCTATGGCGTGTCTCAGCATGCTGTTTTAAGTGATTTATCATGGTTTTCAGCAGTTTTTTGAAAATGGCATTTTTTGACATTTTTGCCATACTATAGCCTTGCTTTTTTTTTGGTGGATTTTTGGACATGCTATTTAATGGTGTTTTGAGCTGTTTTTGCAAAAACCTTTGCTATGGCGTGTCTCAGCATGCTGTTTTAAGCGAATTATCATGGTTTTCAGCAGTTTTTTGAAAATGGCATTTTTTGACATTTTTGCCATACTATAGCCTTGCTTTTTTTTTTTGGTGGATTTTTGGACATGCTATTTAATGGTGTTTTGAGCTGTTTTTGCAAAAACCTTTGCTATGGCGTGTCTTGGCACGCTATTTAATGTGGTTTAAAGTGGTTTTCAGCAGTTTTTAAAAAATGGATTTTTTGACATTTTTGCCATACTATAGCCTTGCTTTTTTTTTTGGTGGATTTTTGGACATGCTATTTAATGGTGTTTTGAGCTGTTTTTGCAAAACCTTTGCTATGGCGTGTCTCAGCATGCTGTTTTAATGTGATTTATCATGGTTTTCAGCAGTTTTTTGAAAATGGCATTTTTTGACATTTTTGCCATACTATAGCCTTGCTTTTTTTTTTGGTGGATTTTTGGACATGCTATTTAATGGTGTTTTGAGCTGTTTTTGCAAAACCTTTGCTATGGCGTGTCTCAGCATGCTGTTTAATGTGATTTATCATGGTTTTCAGCAGTTTTTGAAAATGGCATTTTTGTCATTTTTGCCATACTATTGCCTTGCTTTTTTTTTTGGTGGATTTTTGGACATGCTATTTAATGGTGTTTTGAGCTGTTTTTGCTAAAACCTTTGCTATGGCGTGTCTCAGCATGCTGTTTTAAGTGATTTATCATGGTTTTCAGCAGTTTTTTGAAAATGGCATTTTTTGACATTTTTGCCATACTATAGCCTTGCTTTTTTTTTGGTGGATTTTTGGACATGCTATTTAATGGTGTTTTGAGCTGTTTTTGCTAAAACCTTTGCTATGGCGTGTCTCAGCATGCTGTTTTAAGTGATTTATCATGGTTTTCAGCAGTTTTTTGAAAATGGCATTTTTTGACATTTTTGCCATACTATAGCCTTGCTTTTTTTTTGGTGGAGTTTTGGACATGCTATTTAATGGTGTTTTGAGCTGTTTTTGCAAAAACCTTTGCTATGGCGTGTCTCAGCATGCTATTTTAATGTGATTTATCATGGTTTTCAGCAGTTTTTTGAAAATGGCATTTTTTGACATTTTTGCCATACTATAGCCTTGCTTTTTTTTTTGGTGGATTTTTGGACATGCTATTTAATGGTGTTTTGAGCTGTTTTTGCAAAAACCTTTGCTATGGCGTGTCTCAGCATGCTGTTTTAAGCGAATTATCATGGTTTTCAGCAGTTTTTTGAAAATGGCATTTTTGACATTTTGCTATTCTATAGCCTTGCTTTTTTTTTGGTGGATTTTTGGACATGCTATTTAATGGTGTTTTGAGCTGTTTTTGCAAAAACCTTTGCTATGGCGTGTCTCAGCATGCTGTTTTAAGTGATTTATCATGGTTTTCAGCAGTTTTTTGAAAATGGCATTTTTTGACATTTTTGCCATACTATAGCCTTGCTTTTTTTTTTTGGTGGATTTTTGGACATGCTATTTAATGGTGTTTTGAGCTGTTTTTGCTAAAACCTTTGCTATGGCGTGTCTCAGCATGCTGTTTTAAGTGATTTATCATGGTTTTCAGCAGTTTTTTGAAAATGGCATTTTTTGACATTTTTGCCATACTATAGCCTTGCTTTTTTTTTGGTGGATTTTTGGACATGCTATTTAATGGTGTTTTGAGCTGTTTTTGCAGCATCCTTTGCTATGGCGTGTCTCAGCATGCTGTTTTAAGTGATTTATCATGGTTTTCAGCAGTTTTTTGAAAATGGCATTTTTTGACATTTTTGCCATACTATAGCCTTGCTTTTTTTTTTGGTGGATTTTTGGACATGCTATTTAATGGTGTTTTGAGCTGTTTTGCAAAACCTTTGCTATGGCGTGTCTCAGCACGCTATTTAATGTGGTTTAAAGTGGTTTTCAGCAGTTTTTGAAAATGGCATTTTTGACATTTTGCCATACTATAGCCTTGCTTTTTTTTTGGTGGATTTTTGGACATGCTATTTAATGGTGTTTTGAGCTGTTTTTGCAAAAACCTTTGCTTTGGCTTGTCTTTGCACGCTATTTTATTTTTTTTAAAGTTGTTTTTAGCATTTTTTTGAAAATGGCATTTTTTGACATTTTTGCCATACTATAGCCTTGCTTTTTTTTGGCGGATTTTTGGACATGCTATTTAATGGTGTTTTGAGCTGTTTTTGCTAAAACCTTTGCTATGGTGTGTCTCAGCATGCTGTTTTAAGTGATTTATCATGGTTTTCAGCAGTTTTTTGAAAATGGCATTTTTTGACATTTTTGCCATACTATAGCCTTGCTTTTTTTTGGTGGATTTTTGGACATGCTATTTAATGGTGTTTTGAGCTGTTTTTGCTAAAACCTTTGCTATGGCGTGTCTCAGCATGCTGTTTTAAGCGAATTATCATGGTTTTCAGCAGTTTTTGAAAATGGCATTTTTGACATTTTGCCATACTATAGCCTTGCTTTTTTTTTTTGGTGGATTTTGGACATGCTATTTAATGGTGTTTTGAGCTGTTTTGCAAAACCTTTGCTATGGCGTGTCTCAGCATGCTGTTTTAAGTGATTTATCATGGTTTTCAGCAGTTTTTGAAAATGGCATTTTTTGACATTTTTGCCATACTATAGCCTTGCTTTTTTTTTTGGGGGTTTTTTGGACATGCTATTTAATGGTGTTTTGTGCTGTTTTGCAAAAACCTTTGCTATGGCGTGTCTTGCACGCTATTTAATGTGGTTTAAAGTGGTTTTCAGCAGTTTTTGAAAATGGCATTTTTGACATTTTGCCATACTATAGCCTTGCTTTTTTTTTTGGTGGATTTTTGGACATGCTATTTAATGGTGTTTTGAGCTGTTTTTGCAAAAACCTTTGCTATGGCGTGTCTCAGCATGCTGTTTTAAGTGATTTATCATGGTTTTCAGCAGTTTTTAAAAAATGGAGTTTTTGACATTTTTGCCATACTATAGCCTTGCTTTTTTTTTTTGGTGGATTTTTGGACATGCTATTTAATGGTGTTTTGAGCTGTTTTTGCAAAAACCTTTGCTATGGCGTGTCTTGGCACGCTGTTTTATGTGGTTTATCGTGGTTTTCAGCAGTTTTTTGAAAATGGCATTTTTTGACATTTTGCCATACTATAGCCTTGCTTTTTTTTGGTGGATTTTTGGACATGCTATTTAATGGTGTTTTGAGCTGTTTTGCAAAACCTTTGCTATGGCGTGTCTCAGCACGCTATTTAATGTGGTTTAAAGTGGTTTTCAGCAGTTTTTTGAAAATGGCATTTTTTGACATTTTTGCCATACTATAGCCTTGCTTTTTTTTTTGGTGGATTTTTGGACATGCTATTTAATGGTGTTTTGAGCTGTTTTTGCAAAAACCTTTGCTATGGCGTGTCTCAGCATGCTGTTTTATGTGGTTTAAAGTGGTTTTCAGCAGTTTTAAAAATGGAGTTTTTGACATTTTTGCCATACTATAGCCTTGCTTTTTTTTTTGGTGGATTTTTGGACATGCTATTTAATGGTGTTTTGAGCTGTTTTTGCTAAAACCTTTGCTATGGCGTGTCTCAGCATGCTGTTTTAAGTGATTTATCATGGTTTTCAGCAGTTTTTTGAAAATGGTTTTTTTGACATTTTTGCCATACTATAGCCTTGCTTTTTTTTTTGGTGGATTTTTGGACATGCTATTTAATGGTGTTTTGAGCTGTTTTTGCTAAAACCTTTGCTATGGCGTGTCTCAGCATGCTGTTTTAAGTGATTTATCATGGTTTTCAGCAGTTTTTGAAAATGGCATTTTTGACATTTTGCCATACTATAGCCTTGCTTTTTTTTTGGTGGATTTTTGGACATGCTATTTAATGGTGTTTTGAGCTGTTTTTGCAAAAACCTTTGCTATGGCGTGTCTTGGCACGCTATTTAATGTGGTTTAAAGTGGTTTTCAGCAGTTTTTTGAAAATGGAGTTTTTGACATTTTTGCCATACTATAGCCTTGCTTTTTTTTTTGGTGGATTTTTGGACATGCTATTTAATGGTGTTTTGAGCTGTTTTTGCAAAAACCTTTGCTATGGCGTGTCTCAGCATGCTGTTTTAAGTGATTTATCATGGTTTTCAGCAGTTTTTAAAAAATGGAGTTTTTGACATTTTTGCCATACTATAGCCTTGCTTTTTTTTTTGGTGGATTTTTGGACATGCTATTTAATGGTGTTTTGAGCTGTTTTTGCTAAAACCTTTGCTATGGCGTGTCTCAGCATGCTGTTTAATGTGGTTTAAAGTGGTTTTCAGCAGTTTTTAAAAATGGAGTTTTTGACATTTTGCCATACTATAGCCTTGCTTTTTTTTGGTGGATTTTGGACATGCTATTTAATGGTGTTTTGAGCTGTTTTTGCTAAAACCTTTGCTATGGCGTGTCTCAGCATGCTGTTTTAAGTGATTTATCATGGTTTTCAGCAGTTTTTTGAAAATGGCATTTTTTGACATTTTTGCCATACTATAGCCTTGCTTTTTTTTTTGGTGGATTTTTGGACATGCTATTTAATGGTGTTTTGAGCTGTTTTTGCAAAAACCTTTGCTATGGCGTGTTTCAGCATGCTTATTTAATGTGGTTTAAAGTGGTTTTCAGCAGTTTTTAAAAAATGGCATTTTTGACATTTTGCCATACTATAGCCTTGCTTTCTTTTGGGTGGATTTTTGGACATGCTATTTAATGGTGTTTTGAGCTGTTTTTGCAAAAACCTTTGCTATGGCGTGTCTCAGCATGCTGTTTTAAGTGATTTATCATGGTTTTCAGCAGTTTTTTGAAAATGGCATTTTTTGACATTTTTGCCATACTATAGCCTTGCTTTTTTTTTTTTGGTGGATTTTGGACATGCTATTTAATGGTGTTTTGAGCTGTTTTTGCTAAAACCTTTGCTATGGCGTGTCTTGGCACGCTATTTAATGTGGTTTAAAGTGGTTTTCAGCAGTTTTTTAAAAATGGAGTTTTTGACATTTTTGCCATACTATAGCCTTGCTTTTTTTTTGGTGTATTTTTGGACATGCTATTTAATGGTGTTTTGAGCTGTTTTTGCTAAAACCTTTGCTATGGCGTGTCTCAGCATGCTGTTTTAAGTGATTTATCATGGTTTTCAGCAGTTTTTTGAAAATGGCATTTTTGACATTTTTGCCATACTATAGCCTTGCTTTTTTTGGTGGATTTTTGGACATGCTATTTAATGGTGTTTTGAGCTGTTTTTGCTAAAACCTTTGCTATGGCGTGTCTTGGCACGCTATTTAATGTGGTTTAAAGTGGTTTTCAGCAGTATTTAAAAATGGCATTTTTGACATTTTTGCCATACTATAGCCTTTGCTTTTTTTTGGTGGATTTTTGGACATGCTATTTAATGGTGTTTTGAGCTGTTTTGCAAAAACCTTTGCTATGGCGTGTCTCAGCATGCTGTTTTAAGTGATTTATCATGGTTTTCAGCAGTTTTTGAAAATGGCATTTTTGACATTTTTGCCATACTATAGCCTTGCTTTTTTTTGGTGGATTTTGGACATGCTATTTAATGGTGTTTTGAGCTGTTTTTGCAAAAACCTTTGCTATGGCGTGTCTTGCACGCTATTTAATGTGGTTTAAAGTGGTTTTCAGCAGTTTTTGAAAATGGCATTTTTGACATTTTGCCATACTATAGCCTTGCTTTTTTTGGTGGATTTTTGGACATGCTATTTAATGGTGTTTTGAGCTGTTTTTGCTAAAACCTTTGCTATGGCGTGTCTCAGCATGCTGTTTTAAGTGATTTATCATGGTTTTCAGCAGTTTTTGAAAATGGCATTTTTGACATTTTGCCATACTATAGCCTTGCTTTTTTTTTGGTGGATTTTTGGACATGCTATTTAATGGTGTTTTGAGCTGTTTTTGCTAAAACCTTTGCTATGGCGTGTCTCAGCATGCTGTTTTAAGTGATTTATCATGGTTTTCAGCAGTTTTTTGAAAATGGCATTTTTGACATTTTGCCATACTATAGCCTTGCTTTTTTTTTTGGTGGATTTTTGGACATGCTATTTAATGGTGTTTTGAGCTGTTTTTGCTAAAACCTTTGCTATGGCGTGTCTCAGCATGCTGTTTTAAGTGATTTATCATGGTTTTCAGCAGTTTTTAAAAAATGGAGTTTTTGACATTTTTGCCATACTATAGCCTTGCTTTTTTTTTGGTGGATTTTTGGACATGCTATTTAATGGTGTTTTGAGCTGTTTTGCTAAAACCTTTGCTATGGCGTGTCTCAGCATGCTGTTTTAAGTGATTTATCATGGTTTTCAGCAGTTTTTTGAAAATGGCATTTTTGACATTTTGCCATACTATAGCCTTGCTTTTTTTTTGGTGGATTTTTGGACATGCTATTTAATGGTGTTTTGAGCTGTTTTGCAAAAACCTTTGCTATGGCGTGTCTTGGCACGCTATTTAATGTGGTTTAAAGTGGTTTTCAGCAGTTTTTTGAAAATGGCATTTTTTGACATTTTTGCCATACTATAGCCTTGCTTTTTTTTTTTGGTGGATTTTTGGACATGCTATTTAATGGTGTTTTGTGCTGTTTTGCAAAAACCTTTGCTATGGCGTGTCTCAGCATGCTATTTAATGTGGTTTAAAGTGGTTTTCAGCAGTTTTTAAAAATGGCAGTTTTGACATTTTGCCATATTATTGCCTTGCTTTTTTTTGGTGGATTTTTGGACATGCTATTTAATGGTGTTTTGAGCTGTTTTTGCAAAAACCTTTGCTATGGCGTGTCTCAGCATGCTGTTTTAAGTGATTTATCATGGTTTTCAGCAGTTTTTGAAAATGGCATTTTTGACATTTTGCCATACTATAGCCTTGCTTTTTTTTGGTGGATTTTGGACATGCTATTTAATGGTGTTTTGAGCTGTTTTGCTAAAACCTTTGCTATGGCGTGTCTCAGCATGCTGTTTTAAGTGATTTATCATGGTTTTCAGCAGTTTTTGAAAATGGCATTTTTGACATTTTGCCATACTATAGCCTTGCTTTTTTTTTGGTGGATCTTTGGACATGCTATTTAATGGTGTTTTGAGCTGTTTTTGCAAAAACCTTTGCTATGGCGTGTCTTGGCACGCTATTTAATGTGGTTTAAAGTGGTTTTCAGCAGTTTTTTGAAAATGGCATTTTTTGACATTTTTGCCATACTATAGCCTTGCTTTTTTTTTGGTGGATTTTTGGACATGCTATTTAATGGTGTTTTGAGCTGTTTTTGCTAAAACCTTTGCTATGGCGTGTCTCAGCATGCTGTTTTCAGTGATTTATCATGGTTTTCAGCAGTTTTTGAAAATGGCATTTTTGACATTTTTCCCTTACTATAGCCTTGCTTTTTTTTGGTGGATTTTTGGACATGCTATTTAATGGTGTTTTGAGCTGTTTTTGCTAAAACCTTTGCTATGGCGTGTCTCAGCATGCTGTTTAATGTGGTTTATCATGGTTTTCAGCAGTTTTTAAAAATGGCATTTTTGACATTTTGCCATACTATAGCCTTGCTTTTTTTTTGGTGGATTTTGGACATGCTATTTAATGGTGTTTTGAGCTGTTTTTGCTAAAACCTTTGCTATGGCGTGTCTCAGCATGCTGTTTTAAGTGATTTATCATGGTTTTCAGCAGTTTTTGAAAATGGCATTTTTGACATTTTTGCCATACTATTGCTTTGCTTTTTTTTTGGTGGATTTTTGGACATGCTATTTAATGGTGTTTTGAGCTGTTTTTGCAAAAACCTTTGCTATGGCGTGTCTTGGCACGCTATTTAATGTGGTTTAAAGTGGTTTTCAGCAGTTTTTTGAAAATGGCATTTTTTGACATTTTTGCCATACTATAGCCTTGCTTTTTTTTTTTTGGTGGATTTTTGGACCTGCTATTTAATGGTGTTTTGAGCTGTTTTGCTAAAACCTTTGCTATGGCGTGTGTCTCAGCATGCTGTTTTAAGTGATTTATCATGGTTTTCAGCAGTTTTTGAAAATGGCATTTTTGACATTTTGCCATACTATAGCCTTGCTTTTTTTTTGGTGGATTTTTGGACATGCTATTTAATGGTGTTTTGAGCTGTTTTGCTAAAAACCTTTGCTATGGCGTGTCTCAGCATGCTGTTTTAAGTGATTTATCATGGTTTTCAGCAGTTTTTTGAAAATGGCATTTTTGACATTTTGCCATACTATAGCCTTGCTTTTTTTTTTTTTGGTGGATTTTTTGGACATGCTATTTAATGGTGTTTTGAGCTGTTTTGCAAAAACCTTTGCTATGGCGTGTCTCAGCATGCTGTTTTAAGTGATTTATCATGGTTTTCAGCAGTTTTTGAAAATGGCATTTTTGACATTTTTGCCATACTATAGCCTTGCTTTTTTTTTTGGTGGATTTTTGGACATGCTATTTAATGGTGTTTTGAGCTGTTTTTGCAAAAACCTTTGCTATGGCGTGTCTTGGCACGCTATTTAATGTGGTTTAAAGTGGTTTTCAGCAGTTTTTTGAAAATGGCATTTTTTGACATTTTTGCCATACTATAGCCTTGCTTTTTTTTGGTGGATTTTTGGACATGCTATTTAATGGTGTTTTGAGCTGTTTTTGCAAAAACCTTTGCTATGACGTGTCTCAGCATGCTGTTTTAAGCGAATTATCATGGTTTTCAGCAGTTTTTTGAAAATGGAGTTTTTGACATTTTTGCCATACTATAGCCTTGCTTTTTTTTTTGTGGATTTTTGGACATGCTATTTAATGGTGTTTTGAGCTGTTTTTGCTAAAACCTTTGCTATGGCGTGTCTCAGCATGCTGTTTTAAGTGATTTATCATGGTTTTCAGCAGTTTTTTGAAAATGGCATTTTTTGACATTTTTGCCATACTATAGCCTTGCTTTTTTTTTTGGTGGATTTTTGGACATGCTATTTAATGGTGTTTTGAGCTGTTTTTGCTAAAACCTTTGCTATGGCGTGTCTCAGCATGCTGTTTTAAGTGATTTATCATGGTTTTCAGCAGTTTTTTGAAAATGGCATTTTTTGACATTTTTGCCATACTATAGCCTTGCTTTTTTTTTGGTGGATTTTTGGACATGCTATTTAATGGTGTTTTGAGCTGTTTTTGCAAAAACCTTTGCTATGGCGTGTCTTGGCACGCTATTTAATGTGGTTTAAAGTGGTTTTCAGCAGTTTTTAAAAAATGGAGTTTTTGACATTTTTGCCATACTATAGCCTTGCTTTTTTTTTTTGGTGGATTTTTGGACATGCTATTTAATGGTGTTTTGAGCTGTTTTTGCAAAAACCTTTGCTATGGCGTGTCTCAGCATGCTGTTTTAAGTGATTTATCATGGTTTTCAGCAGTTTTTTGAAAATGGCATTTTTTGACATTTTTGCCATACTATAGCCTTGCTTTTTTTTTGGTGGATTTTTGGACATGCTATTTAATGGTGTTTTGAGCTGTTTTTGCTAAAACCTTTGCTATGGCGTGTCTCAGCATGCTGTTTTAAGTGATTTATCATGGTTTTCAGCAGTTTTTTGAAAATGGCATTTTTTGACATTTTTGCCATACTATAGCCTTGCTTTTTTTTTTTGGTGGATTTTTGGACATGCTATTTAATGGTGTTTTGAGCTGTTTTTGCTAAAACCTTTGCTATGGCGTGTCTCAGCATGCTGTTTTAAGTGATTTATCATGGTTTTCAGCAGTTTTTTGAAAATGGCATTTTTTGACATTTTTGCCATACTATAGCCTTGCTTTTTTTTGGTGGATTTTTGGACATGCTATTTAATGGTGTTTTGAGCTGTTTTTGCTAAAACCTTTGCTATGGCGTGTCTCAGCATGCTGTTTTAAGTGATTTATCATGGTTTTCAGCAGTTTTTTGAAAATGGCATTTTTTGACATTTTTGCCATACTATAGCCTTGCTTTTTTTTTGGTGGATTTTTGGACATGCTATTTAATGGTGTTTTGAGCTGTTTTTGCAAAAACCTTTGCTATGGCGTGTCTTGGCACGCTATTTAATGTGGTTTAAAGTGGTTTTCAGCAGTTTTTAAAAAATGGAGTTTTTGACATTTTTGCCATACTATAGCCTTGCTTTTTTTTTTGGTGGATTTTTGGACATGCTATTTAATGGTGTTTTGAGCTGTTTTTGCTAAAACCTTTGCTATGGCGTGTCTCAGCATGCTGTTTTAAGTGATTTATCATGGTTTTCAGCAGTTTTTTGAAAATGGCATTTTTTGACATTTTTGCCATACTATAGCCTTGCTTTTTTTTTGGTGGATTTTTGGACATGCTATTTAATGGTGTTTTGAGCTGTTTTTGCTAAAACCTTTGCTATGGCGTGTCTCAGCATGCTGTTTTAAGTGATTTATCATGGTTTTCAGCAGTTTTTAAAAAATGGAGTTTTTGACATTTTTGCCATACTATAGCCTTGCTTTTTTTTTTTGGTGGATTTTTGGACATGCTATTTAATGGTGTTTTGAGCTGTTTTGCAAAACCTTTGCTATGGCGTGTCTTGGCACGCTATTTAATGTGGTTTAAAGTGGTTTTCAGCAGTTTTTGAAAATGGCATTTTTGACATTTTGCCATACTTTTGCCTTGCTTTTTTTTTTTGGTGGATTTTTGGACATGCTATTTAATGGTGTTTTGAGCTGTTTTTGCAAAAACCTTTGCTATGGCGTGTCTTGGCACGCTATTTAATGTGGTTTAAAGTGGTTTTCAGCAGTTTTTAAAAAATGGAGTTTTTGACATTTTTGCCATACTATAGCCTTGCTTTTTTTTTGGTGGATTTTTGGACATGCTATTTAATGGTGTTTTGAGCTGTTTTTGCTAAAACCTTTGCTATGGCGTGTCTCAGCATGCTGTTTTAAGTGATTTATCATGGTTTTCAGCAGTTTTTTGAAAATGGCATTTTTTGACATTTTTGCCATACTATAGCCTTGCTTTTTTTTTTGTGGTTTTTTGGACTTGCTTTTTAATGGTGTTTTGAGCTGTTTTTGCTAAAACCTTTGCTATGGCGTGTCTCAGCATGCTGTTTTAAGTGATTTATCATGGTTTTCAGCAGTTTTTTGAAAATGGCATTTTTTGACATTTTTGCCATACTATAGCCTTGCTTTTTTTTGGTGGATTTTTGGACATGCTATTTAATGGTGTTTTGAGCTGTTTTTGCAAAAACCTTTGCTATGGCGTGTCTTGGCACGCTATTTAATGTGGTTTAAAGTGGTTTTCAGCAGTTTTTTGAAAATGGCATTTTTTGACATTTTTGCCATACTATAGCCTTGCTTTTTTTTTGGTGGATTTTTGGACATGCTATTTAATGGTGTTTTGAGCTGTTTTTGCAAAAACCTTTGCTATGGCGTGTCTTGGCACGCTATTTAATGTGGTTTAAAGTGGTTTTCAGCAGTTTTTTGAAAATGGCATTTTTTGACATTTTTGCCATACTATAGCCTTGCTTTTTTTTGGTGGATTTTTGGACATGCTATTTAATGGTGTTTTGAGCTGTTTTTGCTAAAACCTTTGCTATGGCGTGTCTCAGCATGCTGTTTTAAGTGATTTATCATGGTTTTCAGCAGTTTTTTGAAAATGGCATTTTTTGACATTTTTGCCATACTATAGCCTTGCTTTTTTTTTGGTGGATTTTTGGACATGCTATTTAATGGTGTTTTGAGCTGTTTTTGCTAAAACCTTTGCTATGGCGTGTCTCAGCATGCTGTTTTAAGTGATTTATCATGGTTTTCAGCAGTTTTTTGAAAATGGCATTTTTTGACATTTTTGCCATACTATAGCCTTGCTTTTTTTTGGCGGATTTTTGGACATGCTATTTAATGGTGTTTTGAGCTGTTTTTGCTAAAACCTTTGCTATGGCGTGTCTCAGCATGCTGTTTTAAGTGATTTATCATGGTTTTCAGCAGTTTTTTGAAAATGGCATTTTTTGACATTTTTGCCATACTATAGCCTTGCTTTTTTTTGGTGGATTTTTGGACATGCTATTTAATGGTGTTTTGAGCTGTTTCTGCAAAACCTTTTGCTACAGCGTGTCTCAGCACGCTATTTTATGTGGTTTAAAGTGGTTTTCAGCAGTTTTTAAAAAATGGAGTTTTTGACATTTTTGCCATACTATAGCCTTGCTTTTTTTTTGGTGGATTTTTGGACATGCTATTTAATGGTGTTTTGAGCTGTTTTTGCTAAAACCTTTGCTATGGCGTGTCTCAGCATGCTGTTTTAAGTGATTTATCATGGTTTTCAGCAGTTTTTTGAAAATGGCATTTTTTGACATTTTTGCCATACTATAGCCTTGCTTTTTTTTTTTTGGTGGATTTTTGGACATGCTATTTAATGGTGTTTTGAGCTGTTTTTGCAAAAACCTTTGCTATGGCGTGTCTCAGCATGCTTATTTAATGTGGTTTAAAATGATATTCAGCAGTTCTTAGAAAATGGCATATTTTGACAATTTGCCATACTATAGCCTTGCTTTTTTTGAGGATTTTTGGACATGCTATTTAATGGTGTTTTGAGCTGTTTTTGCAAAAACCTTTGCTATGGCGTGTCTCAGCATGCTGTTTTAAGTGATTTATCATGGTTTTCAGCAGTTTTTTGAAAATGGCATTTTTTTGACATTTTTGCCATACTATAGCCTTGCTTTTTTTTTGGTGGATTTTTGGACATGCTATTTAATGGTGTTTTGAGCTGTTTTGCAAAAACCTTTGCTATGGCGTGTCTCAGCATGCTGTTTTAAGTGATTTATCATGGTTTTCAGCAGTTTTTGAAAATGGCATTTTTGACATTTTGCTATACTATAGCCTTGTTTTTTTTTTTTGGTGGATTTTTGGACATGCTATTTAATGGTGTTTTGAGCTGTTTTTGCTAAAACCTTTGCTATGGCGTGTCTCAGCATGCTGTTTTAAGTGATTTATCATGGTTTTCAGCAGTTTTTTGAAAATGGCATTTTTTGACATTTTTGCCATACTATAGCCTTGCTTTTTTTTTGGTGGATTTTTGGACATGCTATTTAATGGTGTTTTGAGCTGTTTTTGCTAAATCCTTTGCTATGGCGTGTCTTGGCATGCTATTTAATGTGGTTTAAAGTGGTTTTCAGCAGTTTTTTGAAAATGGCATTTTTTGACATTTTTGCCATACTATAGCCTTGCTTTTTTTTGGTGGATTTTTGGACATGCTATTTAATGGTGTTTTGAGCTGTTTTTGCTAAAACCTTTGCTATGGCGTGTCTTGGCACGCTATTTAATGTGGTTTAAAATGGTTTTTAGCAGTTTTTGAAAATGGAATTTTTTGACATTTTTGCCATACTATAGCCTTGCTTTTTTTGAGGATTTTTGGACATGCTATTTAATGGTGTTTAGAGCTGTTTTTGCAAAACCTTTGCTATGGCGTGTCTCAGCATGCTGTTTTAAGTGATTTATCATGGTTTTCAGCAGTTTTTGAAAATGGCATTTTTGGACATTTTTGCCATACTATAGCCTTGCTTTTTTTTGCTGGATTTTTGGACATGCTATTTAATGGTGTTCTGAGCTGTTTTTGCAAAACCCTTTGCTTTGGCGTGTCTCAGCATGCTGTTTTAAGCGGTTTATCATGGTTTTCAGCACTTTTTTGAAAATGGCATTTTTTGACATTTTTGCCATACTATAGCCTTGCTTTTTTTTTTTGGTGGATTTTGGACATGCTATTTAATGGTGTTTTGAGCTGTTTTTGCTAAAACCTTTGCTATGGCGTGTCTCAGCATGCTGTTTTAAGTGATTTATCATGGTTTTCAGCAGTTTTTTGAAAATGGCATTTTTTGACATTTTTGCCATACTATAGCCTTGCTTTTTTTTTGGTGGATTTTTGGACATGCTATTTAATGGTGTCTTGAGCTGTTTTTGCAAAAACCTTTGCTATGGCGTGTCTTGGCACGCTATTTAATGTGATTTAAAGTGGTTTTCAGCAGTTTTTAAAAAATGGAGTTTTTGACATTTTTGCCATACTATAGCCTTGCTTTTTTTTGGTGGATTTTGGACATGCTATTTAATGGTGTTTTGAGCTGTTTTTGCTAAAACCTTTGCTATGGTGTGTCTCAGCATGCTGTTTTAAGTGATTTAAAATGGTTTTCAGCAGTTTTTGAAAATGGCATTTTTGACATTTTTGCCATACTATAGCCTTGCTTTTTTTTTGGTGGATTTTTGGACATGCTATTTAATGGTGTTTTGAGCTGTTTTTGCTAAAACCTTTGCTATGGCGTGTCTCAGCATGCTGTTTTAAGTGATTTATCATGGTTTTCAGCAGTTTTTTGAAAATGGCATTTTTTGACATTTTTGCCATACTATAGCCTTGCTTTTTTTTGGTGGATTTTTGGACATGCTATTTAATGGTGTTTTGAGCTGTTTTTGCTAAAACCTTTGCTACACCGTGTCTCAGCATGCTGTTTTAAGTGATTTATCATGGTTTTCAGCAGTTTTTTGAAAATGGCATTTTTTTGACATTTTTGCCATACTATAGCCTTGCTTTTTTTTTGGTGGATTTTTGGACATGCTATTTAATGGTGTTTTGAGCTGTTTTTGCAAAAACCTTTGCTATGGCGTGTCTCAGCATGCTGTTTTAATGTGATTTATCATGGTTTTCAGCAGTTTTTGAAAATGGCATTTTTTTGACATTTTTGCCATACTATAGCTTTGCTTTTTTTTTGGTGGATTTTTGGACATGCTATTTAATGGTGTTTTGAGCTGTTTTTGCTAAAACCTTTGCTATGGCGTGTCTCAGCATGCTGTTTTAAGTGATTTATCATGGTTTTCAGCAGTTTTTTGAAAATGGCATTTTTTGACATTTTTGCCATACTATAGCCTTGCTTTTTTTTTGGTGGATTTTTGGACATGCTATTTAATGGTGTTTTGAGCTGTTTTTGCTAAAACCTTTGCTATGGCGTGTCTCAGCATGCTGTTTTAAGCGAATTATCATGGTTTTCAGCAGTTTTTTGAAAATGGCATTTTTTGACATTTTTGCCATACTATAGCCTTGCTTTTTTTTTTTGGTGGATTTTTGGACATGCTATTTAATGGTGTTTTGAGCTGTTTTTGCTAAAACCTTTGCTATGGCGTGTCTCAGCATGCTGTTTTAAGTGATTTATCATGGTTTTCAGCAGTTTTTTGAAAATGGCATTTTTTGACATTTTTGCCATACTATAGCCTTGCTTTTTTTTTGGTGGATTTTTGGACATGCTATTTAATGGTGTTTTGAGCTGTTTTTGCTAAAACCTTTGCTATGGCGTGTCTCAGCATGCTGTTTTAAGTGAATTATCATGGTTTTCAGCAGTTTTTGAAAATGGCATTTTTGACATTTTTGCCATACTATAGCCTTGCTTTTTTTTTGGTGGATTTTTGGACATGCTATTTAATGGTGTTTTGAGCTGTTTTTGCAAAAACCTTTGCTATGGCGTGTCTTGGCACGCTATTTAATGTGGTTTAAAGTGGTTTTCAGCAGTTTTTAAAAAATGGAGTTTTTGACATTTTTGCCATACTATAGCTTTGCTTTTTTTTGGCGGATTTTTGGACATGCTATTTAATGGTGTTTTGAGCTGTTTTTGCTAAAACCTTTGCTATGGCGTGTCTCAGCATGCTGTTTTAAGTGATTTATCATGGTTTTCAGCAGTTTTTTGAAAATGGCATTTTTTGACATTTTTGCCATACTATAGCCTTGCTTTTTTTTTTGGTGGATTTTTGGACATGCTATTTAATGGTGTTTTGAGCTGTTTTTGCAAAAACCTTTGCTATGGCGTGTCTTGGCACGCTATTTAATGTGGTTTAAAGTGGTTTTCAGCAGTTTTTTGAAAATGGCATTTTTTGACATTTTTGCCATACTATAGCCTTGCTTTTTTTTGGCGGATTTTTGGACATGCTATTTAATGGTGTTTTGAGCTGTTTTTGCTAAAACCTTTGCTATGGCGTGTCTCAGCATGCTGTTTTAAGCGAATTATCATGGTTTTCAGCAGTTTTTTGAAAATGGCATTTTTTTGACTTTTTTGCCATACTATAGCCTTGCTTTTTTTTGGTGGATTTTGGACATGCTATTTAATGGTGTTTTGAGCTGTTTTGCTAAAACCTTTGCTATGGCGTGTCTCAGCATGCTATTTAATGTGGTTTATCATGGTTTTCAGCAGTTTTTGAAAATGGCATTTTTGACATTTTGCCATACTATAGCCTTGCTTTTTTTTGGTGGATTTTTGGACATGCTATTTAATGGTGTTTTGAGCTGTTTTTGCAAAAACCTTTGCTATGGCGTGTCTCAGCATGCTGTTTTAAGCGAATTATCATGGTTTTCAGCAGTTTTTTGAAAATGGCATTTTTTGACATTTTTGCCATACTATAGCCTTGCTTTTTTTTTTGGTGGATTTTTGGACATGCTATTTAATGGTGTTTTGAGCTGTTTTTGCTAAAACCTTTGCTATGGCGTGTCTTGGCACGCTATTTAATGTGGTTTAAAGTGGTTTTCAGCAGTTTTTAAAAAATGGAGTTTTTGACATTTTTGCCATACTATAGCCTTGCTTTTTTTTTGGTGGATTTTTGGACATGCTATTTAATGGTGTTTTGAGCTGTTTTTGCTAAAACCTTTGCTATGGCGTGTCTCAGCATGCTGTTTTAAGTGATTTATCATGGTTTTCAGCAGTTTTTGAAAATGGCATTTTTGACATTTTTGCCATACTATAGCCTTGCTTTTTTTTTTTGGGGGTTTTTTGGCCTTGCTTTTTATTGGTGTTTTGAGCTGTTTTTGCAAAAACCTTTGCTATGGCGTGTCTCAGCATGCTGTTTTAAGTGATTTATCATGGTTTTCAGCAGTTTTTTGAAAATGGCATTTTTTGACATTTTTGCCATACTATAGCCTTGCTTTTTTTGGTGGATTTTTGGACATGCTATTTAATGGTGTTTTGAGCTGTTTTTGCAAAAACCTTTGCTATGGCGTGTCTCAGCATGCTGTTTAATGTGGTTTAAAGTGGTTTTCAGCAGTTTTTTGAAAATGGCATTTTTTGACATTTTTGCCATACTATAGCCTTGCTTTTTTTTTTGGTGGATTTTTGGACATGCTATTTAATGGTGTTTTGAGCTGTTTTTGCAAAAACCTTTGCTATGACGTGTCTCAGCATGCTGTTTTAAGCGAATTATCATGGTTTTCAGCAGTTTTTTGAAAATGGCATTTTTTGACATTTTTGCCATACTATAGCCTTGCTTTTTTTTTGGTGGATTTTTGGACATGCTATTTAATGGTGTTTTGAGCTGTTTTTGCTAAAAACTTTGCTATGGCGTGTCTCAGCATGCTGTTTAATGTGGTTTAAAGTGGTTTTCAGCAGTTTTTTGAAAATGGAGTTTTTGACATTTTTGCCATACTATAGCCTTGCTTTTTTTTTTGGTGGATTTTTGGACATGCTATTTAATGGTGTTTTGAGCTGTTTTTGCTAAAAACTTTGCTATGGCGTGTCTCAGCATGCTGTTTTAAGTGATTTATCATGGTTTTCAGCAGTTTTTAAAAAATGGAGTTTTTGACATTTTTGCCATACTATAGCCTTGCTTTTTTTTTTGGTGGATTTTTGGACATGCTATTTAATGTTGTTTTTGTCTGTTCTTGCAAAATCCTTTGCTATGGCGTGTCTCGGCACGCTCTACTAGGTAGTTTAGAATGGTTTTTAGCAGTTTTTGAAAATGGCATTTTTTGATATTTTTGCCTTACTATAGCCTTGCATTTTTGGTGGATATTTGGACATGCTATTTAATGTTGTTTTTGGCTGTTTTTGCAAAATCCTTTGCTATGGCGTGTCTAGGCACGCTATTTAATGTGGTTTAAAATGGTTTTTAGCAGTTTTTTGAAAATGGCATTTTTTGACATTTTTGCCTTACTATAGCCTTGGATTTTTGGTGGATTTTTGGACATGCTATTTAATGTTGTTTTTGTCTGTTTTTGCAAAATCCTTTGCTATGGTGTGTCTCGACACGCTCTACTAGGTAGTTTAGAATGGTTTTTAGCAGTTTTTGAAAATGGCATTTTTTGACATTTTTGCCTTACTATAGCCTTGCATTTTTGGTGGATTTTTGGAAATGCTTTTTTAATGTTGTTTTTGGCTTTTTTTGCAAAATCCTTTGCTATGGAGTGTTTCGGCACGCTTTAATTGGTGGTTTAGAATGGTTTTTTTTGCAGTTTTTTGAAAATGGCATTTTTTGACTTTGTTGCCTTACTATAGCCTTGGATTTTTGTGGATTTTTGGACATGCTATTTAATGTTGTTTTTGTCTGTTTTTGCAAAATCCTTTGCTATGGCGCGTCTCGGCACGCTATTTAATGTGGTTTAGAATGGTCTCATTTTAATTTTTTGATGTTTTTTTTAATGCTGTATACTTTTACATTCTTCTACATACTACGCCTAGTGGTTTTGAGTTGTTTTTTGGACATGTCAATTTGTGACATTTTCACCATATTACAGCCCTGTCTTTATGGCCATTTTTTGACATGCTCACATATGACATTTCTGGACTTTTTTTGCTTTTATTTCAACTTTGTAACCAATGACACTTCTTTACAGGCTATAATATGTCATCTTTAATCATTTTTAAGACGTGTCAAAATTTGAAGTATTTCGACATACTATACTATTACCTTTTTGGTCATTTTTTAAAAATGCTAATATACAACATTTTTGGCCTGTTTTGGCTTTTATTTTTGGCCTTTTTTGGCCAGACAACATACTATACTATAGAAAAGTTTTGAAGACATGCCATATTATGTAGTCATGATTTTGGGATGACATAAGATACTATGACCTTTTTTCATGATTTACAACAACATACTATAGTATAACATGTTTTCTTGATTTTAGATGACATACTATGCTATATTACATTTTCATGTTTTTTGATGACATACTAAACTATGTAATTTTCTCAAGATTTTTGATGAAATGCTAGGCTAAAGTTTTTTTTCCATGCTTTTCAACGTGCTATACTATGACGTTTATCCATGATATCGACAACATACTATATTAGGGCTGCTCAATTATGGCAAAAATTATTTATTTGTTTTAACGATTATTAACATGATCACTCACTGGCCTTTAGAACATCATGCAGTTATTGAATATTAAATCTGGTGTTAATTTTTAACACTGGATGTCCATTAACTGCAAATACAAATGAACTGAAAAAGAATAAAAGCTTTGTGGTTGCAGCTACACATCTTGCACATTACTGTACTTTGTTCACATTCACATGATAATAAAACCTGACTCAGGAGAAACTCAGCAGACAGACATTTCTCTATTATCTGTTTAGAAGCAGCTGGGAGTGTCAATACAATGAGAAGAGCTGGTCCACCTTTACAGTCCACCTTAAGGGAGCCTGGTCAGTTTCCAGTGGGAAGCTAACTCAGCATGCTAACTTGGGGACTAACTTCTGTCACCTTAATCAGCAGCTGGTGAGCTAGACATGGGAACATGTCTTGGTCTTGAGGAGTTGTTGCATTTATTCTCTCACAAACAGCCTCAACTGCTGACACGTCACACAGCTGCATTTCACGTCATACTGTCTGCTCCTCTCGCTGCAGCCTCTCTGTCACCATCACCAGCACATACACGTCTGCTCTCCCCGCTTGTTATTGCTTGCGCTGTCTCTCTCTCGCTGCCCACACTGTCTGGAAACAACACGAGTGTGCTGTGGCTCTTGGTTTTCAACCCGTGCTGAAACTTCTGTTAGGACTTTGCAGCACGAGGAAAGGGAGTGCTTGATTTACAAAATAAAAGACAAAATGGGAGCAACATTGTTAGACTCATCATGCTGTACATAATTGTTTTGATAGCTATGATCTTTGTTCATGTTTTTGGATGACAGACTATACTGTGGGTTTCATGACTTTGGATTTTTTTTCCCATAATGTCAGACATCATGCTATACAATGACATTTTTCCTGATTTTGGACAACATACTAAACTATGATGTTTTTTCATGATCTCATACGACGATGACTTTTTTAAAATGATTTTTTGAATACATGCTTTATAATGTTTTATTAATTTTTTTATGATTTTTATAGACATACTACACTAGGTTTTTTTTAATGATTTTTGACGACACACCATTGTATGATATTTTTCAGGATTTTGGACAGCATGTTAAACTGATGTTTTTTCAGAATTTTGGATGACAGACTATACTATGTTGTTTTTCCTCAATTCTTTAAGACATACTATACTATGTCATTGTGTCATGATTTTTGACAACATGCCATTCAATGATGTTTCATCATTTCGGTTGACATAGTATAATATGACATTTTTCATGATTTTTATCCTACTCTACAATGACATTTTTTCATGATTTTCGCCGACACAGTAAATTATGATGTTTTGTCATGATTTTTGACGACAAACTATACTATGACATTTTTTCATGTTTTTTGATTACATATATTATACTATACTATACTATACGTTACTATACTATACGTTACTATACGTTTTTTCATGATTTTTGACAACATACTATACTATGATGTTTTTTAATTATTTTTGATTAAATAGAATAGTATGACATGGGCTGCGGTCGAAAGATGTGAAGGGGAATTCATAAGGATTTAGAATAAGAAGGAATAACAATAAGAGGTGGTTGAAATTTGCAATCCTCACCGCTAGATGCCACAAAATCCCTCTAAATCATGACACTGGATCTTTGTTAAAATCCTAGTTAACCATGTCACTCTGTGCACACATAAACATAGGCATCAACATATATCTCTTACCCCTCTCCTGTAAGTGCACAGCAGGACTGTATGTGCCAGGGGTGGTCTTTGATGGAGCTCAGGGTGAGGTATTTGGAGATCTCCGCTGCAGACATACAGTCCTTCATATCCTGCTTATTGGCAAATATCAACACAGCTGCTTTCCGCAGGTCCTGGGGGGAAAGAGCACAGAGAACAATAAAACCATAATCGTGCTCTCTGCCACAATCTGAAGCTCTAAACAATGTAGCAGGATGGAAGGTGGAAATCACGGTCCATAAAATAAGCAGAGTGTGGGTTGTCTGTTTTTTTACAAAGACGTGTTAAAATGTTTTACCTCATGAGCCAACATCTTGTAGAGCTCCTCTTTGGAGATGGCCAGCCTCTCTCTGTCCGTGCTGTCCACCACCAGAATGATGAACTGCAAAGTCGGAGGCAAAAATCACACTGACTGACCTCTTTTCAAAGAGACATTTACAGCAATGAAATGCAACACAGCGGGTGGGCATTTCCGGGCCAAGGGCCTCACAATAGGTGCTGGTGACTGCTTTGCTAATGACCCCTTTTTGAATGAGAGAGACAGTGACCCTGTATGACAAAAGACCAAAGGCACGTTAATGTTGGTGTGAGAGAGACGCCATTTAAAGCAAACGACCCAGGAAAAAGTTTCAACAGCACGCATTATTCAACATGACTGTGAGCCAAATCACAGAAAGGGATCCACACGAGTCTGACACTGAGTTACTGTGGAATAAAAGTTACCAAAGTAACGCCAGGGTTACTACAATTTATGGATCCTATTGTAAACGTAGGGCTCCTTGTAACTCTATTATAACAGATTATTTAGTGTGGTGTTTCAACACATTTTAACCTATTAATTTTCTACTTTTCTAGAACTATTTCATAGCATTTTACCCCATTTTCATGACTTCATTTAAGTACTTTAAAATTAGAAGCCTATAAACATGCACTTACCAGGCACTTGCAGATGCGCAAACTTCTGGCGCTTGCTATGTTTACTTGCCACTAACCAGCTGCAAATTGTTTGCAATAAAGAGCAATGAGCAGGAAAAGTATTGCACAGACTAAAACTGAAATGTATTTAATACTTGGAGAAGACTTTGTTTACAATGTCAGCTTCAAGACACTTCCTGCATGAAGAAAATAAGTATATATACATTTTTATAAATAAATAATACAATTGGTGTTGTAGTAGGGTTGTGGCGAACAATTTCCTATTTCCATTATCCTAATGTCACTATTTAATTAAACATTTATTCTGTTAAAGGTAAAAGAATAAAATAAAACACTTGAAAAAAAGCCATTTACAAAGCCCATGGTGATAACCAACTTTCTGATTTTGTTGAATAAAAACTAAATGTAAAAAGTGAGACAAATGGTTATTACAAAATCAAAAAGCTCATGATGATGTCTTTAACTTCCTGGTATTCTGAAATGAAATGAAATAAAATAAAATAAAATAAAAAAGTCCAAAACTTACAACATATTTAATTCACTAACATGTGACAAAATGATTCATTTTCTGTCATATAACTGTCAAACTAAATATCCTGCAGCCAAGCTGACACTACAGATAACCATCATTAAAAAAACAAATATATTCAATTTACTATCAAGTAAGACAGAAATGAAGCATATTAGAGAAGCTTGAAAAATGACTGAAACCCTTTAGCAGTTATCTAAATTGTTGCAGACTAATATTCATTCTAAGAAGTAATCTTTCAGCTCTTCAGCAGAGACACGGAAAACAGCAAGAGCCGAAGAGTCGGGTCATGTGTGAGTGGAGGTGGTGTCGTGTTTACTTCTGACCTCTTGTGTTGTTTGAAATTTGAGTTAAACCCACATTGAAAATCTCATGTCATGTACAGGATTGTGAGAGAAGTATGAATCCATGAAGTATGCTGTAGTTAAAAAAAGTGTCTGGCAGATGTTACAGGAAAATTTAATCCATGCGGTTCTGTGGGGAGCTTTTTAAGACACATCTGCCGCTGCTGTGACTCTCCTGTTCTTCTTCTCCTTTCTCCGAAACACTGCAGAGGCTGACCCTCGCTTTGCTTTTCAGACGGGCCCCTTTGTGAAAGCGTGACCTCTGACTTGGGCGGCCCCTGGTGCCGTCTGCGCACTGAACAAACACACCAGCTGCCCCGCTCAGGAAGAAAACCCGCAGCTGGACAATACTTCAGCTCCCCTCGTCTACTCCAATGAAGTAGTACACGATGTACAAAATGCGTTGGTGTGTTTCTCACCTCTGTATTGGAGTAGTAGGTGTTCCAGGAGGACCTGAGAGACTCTTGTCCTCCTATATCCCACATCAGAAAGTGGGTGTTCTTCACAACTATTTCTTCCACGTTGCTGCCGATGGTGGGTGACGTGTGGACGACCTCATTCATCAGACTTGAAAAAACAGAATCATAAAGTGAGTTTTTGCTGCAGTAAAAAGGGATGACTGACTATAGTTTAAAAAAAAAATACTTACAACTGGTAGAGGATGGTGGTTTTCCCAGCATTATCTAGTCCAACGATTATCACTTTGTGCTCTGCAAAACAAACACGAAACTTCATTTATAAGATAAACAACCAACTGGACGTTTTCCTGGAAATTTGGCAACTGTTCCTGATAGATTCCAAGTAATCCCACACAGAGTATGGCCTAACTTGACATATCTTGGAGGCAAAACATACGGTCATAACACAGTAGTTCAGACAGGTGATATATGTTTGGGTTAAAGGGGTGGAAGTACACAGGAATATTGTCTCCTGAATAGTGTTGTTGTTACCTTCATTTACCTTACACTAGCCTTTTAAATTGAATTTAATTTAAAATTAGGGTTTTTTAAAAACATATTTTGTGCATATTTTTATCTTCATTTTAATTTATTTGAGTTTTTATTTATTTTTGCTTCGATAAATGTGTCAGAATGTATCTTGTTTATTCATTAATTTTTTTAACTTTTATTTTCTTTTTCATGTTTATGATTAATTTGTTCTCCAATATACTTTTACTATCTTGTAATCTGTTATCATATGTACATGTAATTCTATTTGTCATGGTTTAGGTTGCTGTAAACCGTCTTCTTCTTGAGGAAATAATAAAAAGCATGATTGAAAAGAAACGTGCGATTTCAATGAAAAATAATTTGCAGGAGGACACAGTTGCCAAGAAAACACTAAACTGACTCTTCGCTGTCAGCTGCTGTAAAAACATTCAGTTGCAGCGAGTCTGTCATCTGGTTTCTGTCTATACAAAGCATTCATGTCATTCATTGCTGTCCATTCAAAATCATACAGGCTGAACTTATTCAAAAACTTCCTGACCCCTTCTTTTCCCAGCTTTTTTTTCAAACTACAGAAAGTTCTCTCCATTCATAAAAACCAGCTTGCACAGTTTGCAACAGTAAAAGCTTTGACGGCCTTGAAGCAGACAAACATAACGGACTAACTGCAGAATCAGAGCTGACACAGACATGCCAAAATATCCCACTCTAGTGTTTTGACTTTTCCGCCCTTCAGAGGCCTCTGGCAGCGGAGGAGGAAGGAAGTTTGGTCAGAGGGCTCACAGGTCTGACAGTCTCGACTCATCGCCCTGGGTGGCGGAGGATGTTGGGTGTCTATTGCTGCCACCCTGTGACGACCCCGACAGCACAGCTAATCTGATCGTGGCCATCACCATCATCAAAATCAAATTTCAGACACGCCAGGAAAACAGGTCCTTTTTAACAACTCTTCAGTGGAGCTGCAGCAGTATACTGGTTAAAGTGAGATAACACAATTGCCAGCAACAGAACTTCATTAGCTACTTTTTCAGATGATTTAATTACATGCAATTATCAACTACTTTGTTGCACACAAATGCACTTAGACTTAACTTGTAACCACTTAGAAAAGAAGGAAAGTTGACACCTGGAACAATATATTTCAGAATAATCAAGCAATATTGCCAAGCAGGCCAAGGGAATTAACTGAATTAACTTTATCTTGAAATTTTCTTTTTAAATTTGCAATACATTGCTTTTCTACTTTGTTATGTTAGCCCCTATTGCATGCTCTGTATCTGACTCTTATTTGGACCTTTTCTATATTTCACAGAATAGCGCACACCCACCCACACACACACACACACACACACACACACACAGAGTGAAATAGGGGTTGACTGTTATTGTTTTTTCAGGGTTGATACCAATATTGTTGTTATTAGTAGTAGTTAATGAGACCAATAATAGATATTTGGAACCCATATGCACTGACAACAAAAAAAAAATCTTTCAGTCAATATTTACAATTTGCTTACAAGTTCCCAGCAACTGTTTTTAACAAAGTCAACTGAAAATTTAAATAATAAAAAAAAGAATACATAAAAATAGCTCCCTGAGGTTTTACAAAGCAAGTTTCTCGCATGCAGATACTTTCTTTGCACTTTTTAATTAAATCATTTTAAAGTTGGTCATTAAAATAAAGCGCTGACACAGATAATTGGCAAAAGCCAAATATTGGCCCCAAAATCACCCGATCATCTGTCCACCCCTGCAGACTTACAGGTATTTCTTTGTTGCCCTTTTCACACCCTTTTCTCTACATATTAATTTTGTTGTTGCTATTTCTTTATTTTCACTCTCTGACTAGAAAAAATAACATTAATCTGGATGAGAATATTCACTTTACTTGAGAGTCAGTGTAAACTTATGTAATGTGTCCTGGAAAGTGATTAAAGCTGATTGACAAGTGGATGAATACGCTCCTGCAGGCTTACTGTGACTTAATCATGTTGATTGACAAACTGATAAATAGATTAACTATTAGAGTGGTTGGCACAGATTGGGGACTGTGGTGTAAACTGTTGTTACGAGTTAAACAAAGACAGCTCAGATTGTCCTGAAGTCACAGTGAGATGTAGCGAGATAATTCACCCCCATCTGTTATTATGCTGCTCACTTGTGCTAACGGCTAACAGTTATTATCCTCGGTTGAGTAGCTAGCGGGAGGTTAGTGAGCCGTTAACAGTTTCACCGACACCCACCTTGGTTACAGAAGAAGCTCCACAGTTTGGCGAAGATGAGGCCCATTGTTTCAGGTCGGTGTCCGTCCGTCTGTCCGTCAGCAGAGTGGGCAGCGAGCTTCTCCACTCTCTAGTCCGCACCGTGCAGTCCGCGGCTGGCTGCGGCTAACTAACATTAGCTGGATGATCTCTTGTCCGCTGAACACCTCACCGACCTTTTCAGCACCGACTCCATGCGCTCCGGCTACAACTGACGCGATGGCAAAATGGTGAACGGCAGCATAGATGTGGGGACTTGTTATGGAGTGTCTTAGGTTGACGTTAAAGCCTCTACAGATCGTATAAACACAAGAGTGCAGCGCTGTGTTGACTCTAAGCCCACACGACTTCTTCTGCCCCCTGGCTGCTGGCAAGTGGTTCGCTGAAAAAAAAAGCAACCCAAGCTATTCAGTGCTTTTCCGGTTACGTGATGACGTCGACGTGTATACGCCCTTATGCGTGGGCCTTTTTTCAGAGCAGATTTCTTACAACAACGTCTAAATAATAATATTAATAATAACGACATCGAAAGTATTTGTCATTTATTTTCTGAATGCCTTTCTTCAAAAAACCGACTAGTTAATTAAGACAAATAATAATATTTAATAATATTTTTGTATGATAAAACTTTTTTTAAATGGGAAATATTACATTCATAAAAGTAAATGGGGCTCGTAAGAAACCCAAAATGCAAGAATTAAAAATAGGAACATTAAATCCAAACATCACACGGACTGAAAGACAGCAAAGCTGTAAAACACACTGGACAATTGTAATTGGTGAATTATCTTTGTTTGATTCTTTGGTCGATACCCCTATGTATATTCATATAGTTTGTCCTGCATGGTTTTGTCTTTGTCTGATTGTTTTCTTATGTTTTGTTTGCAGTGTCCAACTTTTATTTGTGCAGTGGGATATGACAGAAAAAGGTGACAGATTAGACAAACATATAAGTAACATATACAAAAACAATAACTGTAAATAATAACAAGCAAACAATTTGGTACAGATTTTTTAGTGGGAGTAATGAACATATCATTATACATTATTTTAAATCCCCAAATTTAGTATTATAAGCAGATATATTGATATATTCTGATATATTCAACTGTTTTGCAGTTGTTAGCAGATATTTGGGTTTATTCATGTATTTTTCAACAGCTATAATGTGGTCACCGGTAAGTGGATGCTGGTGTATAAACAGATTATGAATAACATTAGAATTAACAAAGTCATATTAATACACAATATGTCTTCATAGATAGTAAAAATTCTAATTTTTGACAAATACTGCACAGTTCACTATTACATTATTAGCACTTAAAATGTATCTTTATCTGCTTTTAGATTACATCATAATGTGTAATCAATTATTTATTAAATGTTTATACTTCACTTATTATATATCTTGTATATCTTATTAAAACACACAAATATCACACAGGTGTTGGTGATCAACAGGCTGCATTACTTCATTTATGAATTCAACTAGTGTCATGTGACCAAGTGAGTGACGTATACGGAAGTAGCAACCAAAACAGAAAGCTTCATGCGTCCGCTGAGAGCGTGAGTACCTAAAGATGATTAAATAGCCTTTAAATCGCTATCACACTTAAAACAGCCTTTTTATTTAACTGAACTCTCATTCATTATTAATACCAGACGTGGCTGTGTTGAATATGATTGTATATAAACATTCAGATTGTTAATATAAGCCCGGATGGAGGTAAAGTATGTCCATTGTGAGATATTATTTAATGTTGAGAGGATATGCAGTAAATTACCACGCATGTGTGCTGTTCTTTAAATACCTCACATACATTTAATTCAGATAGTAGCGATAATAAACGGCTTGAGAGGATACTTAAACAAAAAGTATCACCAGTATCAGGTAAGCTAGATTTGCTCGTTATTTAGGCTCTATCTCTTTAAAGCATATTATTTTAAAAATTCATTTTCTTAATTTGTTATTATTTGTACTTTTACTGTATTTTTTCTGCAATTGCATCTTTTAAATTACTGCTATTTTTTATCTTAATTGTTTATATTTTAGTTGACTTTTTTATATTTAGGGGCTGTTCTTTATTTATCAGAGGAAGGGGCAGCTGAATGTGACTAGGTATCTTGTTTTTTTACTTTCTCCAAAGTTACAATTTTTCCCTTAACCTCCCTGAGTGATTTGGGGGGAAATGCATGACCCTCCCCCCAGCATAATTTAGTTATTAGATGTTAAAAATGTACCCTTTGATGTTTGAAAGTTACAAGTTGAGGGTAAAAAAATGCCATGCATGCTGGTTTATTTTTGGCAAAATTAAACATGATAAATGTGTAATTAAGTGATTTTGTTGAAATATCACTATTCCAAGATCAGCTCTGGTTATGCATTTTCATTGTAGAAGAATGTTTTTACACTTTCTGGCTTTGATAAATGGTGTAATTATGGGGATTTTTAAAGATATAAAATACAGAATATAAATAGAGCCATTTAAAGTCCTATGTCCTTCCCCTAAGCCAAAAAACGCCCCTCCTGAGTGCTAAAAAATGATTTAACATGCCTCTCCCTTTTTGCACCACCCCCTCCTCTTCATGAACCGTCCCTCATTGCGCTGTTATTATTGATTTATATGAACATAGGGACAAGCATAAATCAATGTCCCATACTGCAGTATGAGGTATTTGCAATGCCTGTTCCTACATTGGTCTTTAGATCTTCACAAAAATCAATGATAAAATACATACAAAACAAAAAAGACAATGTACAAAAGGCTAACTATTTACAAACAATAGTAAAATGACCATAACCCTCAGTGACAAGCATTAAATCATATGTGACTACATGACCTTTTTAAATACTGTTTATCATTATTATTATCATCATTATTATATCAGCATCAGCACTGTGGGAATAAACCAGTGTAAAGTGTCTTTATGTGATTATCCGCCACATTGTAACTTAAGCTTTAACCACTTATCGATTTTCTACCTCATCCAATCAACACCAGACGCTCCGAACTGTAACCACATCTTTCTGCATTCTGCTGCCAGTGCAGTTAATCAATTATGATTAATTTGCTCTTCTATTATTGATCTGATGCTCTTTTTGGTTGCAGACTGAAGAAATGTCCACTTTCCCGGGAATTTCTCTGCAGCCTGAAGTGACTGATTATCTCAGAAGTGTCTTCTTAAACACAGAGGTATTTAAATGTGTTTCCTGGAAGCGAGTGCTCTCTTCTGGAGAATCATAAACACATCATATAAAGAAATGTCCTCCTCTCTTTCGGTGGAAACAATAAAACAGGAATGATGCAGGAATGTTCACTGTGTAGTTTAGATCTGAGATAAACTGATGTTATGACTACAAAATCCCCCAACTGAAACCTCCCTGAGACATTTTTGGCTTTACACTAACATGATATCATTTTTGGCTCATTTTATCTCCCCACACAAGTTGTTCGAATGCTCTTTCATAGTCTTTTTTTCTATTCTGGGCTTAAAATCAGCCAAATTTAATAATACTGACTCTGACAAATGCCAAAATCACAAAATCAGTCAAAAACAAGTTATGATTTGTGTTATTTGTGGAAAGTAAGAAGTTGCAGATGTGATGCAAGGAACTATTAATTTATTTTGATTAAACTGGTGACCTGATTGATGTTAGTTCAGGTGAAAATATTATCATTTTTACTTTAACATACTGCGAGATATGTTTTTAGGGTATTTGCTTAACCCCTTAACGCCTTGGTCGACTTCAGTTTTCTTGTGCTGCATTCAGACGCCTTCACCAGCGTTTAAGTCTCTAAAACCCGAGAAAACTGGTTTGATTTCTTTCAAAATACGTGAAAAAAATATAGTAAGCAACTTGGCAAGAAATATCCCGCAAATTGCAATAAAATGCATAAAAAGGTGACAAATAAATGATCTGGAAATTAGTACGGGGGATTAATTATTCTTATTAATTAATAAAGTCAAAAAAAAGTCCAGGAAGCTACATTTTATTTATTTTTTGCTTACTTTCAGGTATATTTCTGATATATTTTAAGTACTATCTTGCTAATTTCTGGGTCATTTCTTGTCAAAGTAAATTTGAAATGTTAAATTTGACACTTTTTGGATAATTTAACTGCATAATTACGTTATAATGTTATCTTTTTTCAGGTGTTGGCTGCAGTCGGCCATCAGGGGGCTGAATCTCGTTTCCAGAAGCTGCTCACATGCCTGTCTCACCCTCCTTCATACACTTGTGTGCGGGCCAGTACTCATCTCGCACCCCTGGAAGAGATCAGGCACAAGTTAGAAGAGGAGCTGAAAAAGGTGAGAGTGAAAGAGGAAACGATAAACACACCCACGGTGGTGGTCAGCTGAGTCCTAATCATCCAGCGTGTCGTTGTTGTTGTCAAGCAGCAGCTGTGCAGCTCATCAGCGGAGGAGCTCTCCGTTCAGATTCTTCCTCACCCGCAAATTCCAGATGTGCTGCTCCTTCCCGTCGATGGCCCGAGGTATGTAAGGAATGCTGGAGCAACGTCTGAATCCGCTCTATGGAGAACACACTTAGCCTTAAATTGCAGGATCAGACCGACCGCTGGGCGAGTGTTTCCTGAGGCCGAACCCACAGGGAATTTCATGAAATGACGACAGAAAAAATAAAGGCATTTTTCGTTTTTAGGTGTGCATTCCCACATGGTTTGATCCAGAGAGATAAAAATAAAATACAGTAACAGCACATTCAGGATCTCTTGTTCTGTTCGGTTTTGGGGGCAAATGCTGGTATTTTTTATTTTGAACATGTATACACAGAAACACAACAAAGAAACAGCAAAACACAGGCTCTTATACACCTGCCGAAAAAGGCTGCAATTAGTTGTCTATGCATCAATTGATCAAACTTCATTTGTATAGTACTTTCATACAGGTTAGTGCATTTCAAAGTGCTCCACAGATGACTGACGAGTCGATAATAAGACAGAACAAGTGTTGTCAATAAAACAATAAAGACAAAAACAGTGTTTGAGATCAGTGCCCGTGAGATAATAAGAATGATAAAAATAAATCTAGTATAAGTATAATAAGTAAAATAAAATAGATTTAGATAGATAAAGGTTATAAAAATAATAGTAGTACAAATAGAATAATAAAAGCTAGATTAAAAATGAGATAAAATAAATTAAAAAGAAAAGACAAAAATGGTGACAATAAAAAGATTTAAAGGCTATAATAATAATAATAAATAAATATAAACTTGATTAAAAAAAACTAGATAAAATACATTAAAAACAAAATGAAATATATTCAAAGGCTATATTACTTCTAATTATAGAAAATATTTAAATAAAAGCTAAACTAAAAATGAGATCAAAATAGATGAAAAGGACAAAATAAAGCAGAGGCAAATGAAATTGATAAGAACGATTAAAAAAATCTGTAGCAGAATAACATAAATAAAAATAATACTAAACATGTGTAATACAATAAAACAAGTTAACAGAATAATGTGAATAATAATGCAAATGTAATTTAGAATAGATAATAAAATAAAAATAAATAAAAGCCAGATTCAGAGGTGTATAACTTCCTCCTCTCTCTCGTATTGTCAGACCTGTGCAGCAGCTCAGTTCAGAGGTCGTGGTCGGCGCTCAGTGTGGCAGCGCTGTACTGAGAGGTGCTCATGTCTTCGTCCCGGGGATCCTTGCCAGCCCAAAATGTAGGTGACTCAAAGACTGATGCTGTTCTCTACGTTTTCTCCAGGTTATCAGACATCACAGTGCGATGTGTTTCTTTGCTGACAGATATGAAGACAGGAGATGTGGTATCTGTCCTCTCGGACTTAGAGGGCCGGTGCACACGAGGAGCCACGACGTTCCAGGGAAAGACGGTGTTTGTGGGAAATGGAGTCGCCCAAATTGATCGCTCCGGCATCTTCTGCACAGATAAGCCTGTCAAGTAAGTAGGGTTTTTAATGATTATAAGAATGTGTAGATGAGATTGGCACGACGTCCCGGTGTTAAAGGAATACTTCACCCACTAAATGATAACTCGTCTATCAGTTACTCACCCTGTGTTATATGGACTTTGTGAAGAAAACTTTTTCTTGCATGCCTCAGAGGTGAAAGAAGAATCCAAAAACGAAGGAAATTCTTAATGAATTGAAGTAAAGGGGGTTCACGTTCAACAACAGCAAAACTATGTCAAAAAATTTACAAAACTCATACAACTTGTGCAGTATAATCCAAGTCTCATTTATCCAGTCGTCTGCTGAGTGCTTCCCAAACACATGCAGTTTTGCTAAAACTGCACAATGTTCAACACTTTTCGCGTTAACATTCTCATGCATGGACAAGTAGCACACCTTGGCAACTCGTAAGATTTTAGCAAGAATTAATGTTTGAAAAATACCATAAACGAAAAAGTAAATCAATATCTAAAACAGGATTGAAGTTGCGACTTTAGAGTCAAATTGGACTTAAAAAAGACCTAAAATACCTCTGTTGTCTTTTTAATAAATTAGAAGACACATTAAGAGCAAAAACATTCTCCCTGTAATTCACCCAAAACTTTTAAGGAATACTTTAATTGTCAAATGACCATTTGTATAACAATCACTCACCTCCTGTCAAGCTGAAGTCATGAGGAAAACTCCTGTGTTCAGATAACTTTCTTAAGGATTGTTTTTTGTTTGTTTGTTTTTTAAGTTTCTCATGTTTTTCTGTTTGTTTGGGGTTTTTCAGGTAATTTTCTTCTACTTTTAACAATTTTCTTGCCCTCTGCCCATGTCTCTGAAGGAAATCTAGCCAATTAGTCTAGGTTTTAAAGGGTTATACAATAATGTTGATTGTGTGGTAAAAATTCAAAAATAAAAACATTCAGTCCCTGTCGTGTCATTTTAGGGGAATAGGTGTTCGGATGATAGAGCCACTTTACCGAAGTCCTTCTTTTGATGGTGTTCTACCTGACCTGGCATTCCTACAGGTATTTATGTGCACTTTTCTATTTGTGTCCCACAAATGTCATTAAATAGATGGAACCAGTGCAGTTTTTGGACATGGTTTTACCTCTTCACTTGTTTCTCCATGTTGTGCAGAACCTTCCCTCTGTAGTTGTGGGACACGTTCTCGGGCCTCGTCCTGGAGAACGGATCCTGGATATGTGTGCGGCGCCCGGAGGGAAGACCTGCCACATCGCTGCGCTCATGAGGGATCAGGTACAGTCAGCTGCAGATGTTCAGCTATTTAAAGGATCAGAGTTAACATTTAGGGTTTCAGTCTGAGAATCAAGTCTATAAAAAACACAACCCGATGATCCAGAGCAGAGGTTCAGGATACTGAATGCTTCTGCTCGTCATTAGGTATTTTAGCACTGTAAAGTAAAGGATCTTAAAGCTGTATAACTGATGCTTTTTGTGTCTTGTTAATCAGTCTGACTCTTTCCATCACACAGGGCGAGGTTGTGGCTGTGGACAAGATCCGAAATAAGATTGATCGAATTCGTCAAAATGCTCAAATGTTGCATTTACGTTCAATCAAAGTTTATTGCTTCGACAGCGTTAAAGCTGTGAGTGGCGACGCATCGGCACAGGACACTGAAGGTACACAGTGAGAGCGCCGACACATATATGACTCACAGTATATCTACTGTGTATTTATATATCACTTCTGTTTGTATTCCAGGACCTCCCTTCCCTCCTGAAAGTTTTGACCGGGTTCTGCTGGACGCTCCCTGTAGTGGACTCGGACAGAGACCCAGCATGTCCTGCACCTGGAGCCTGAAGGAGATCTGCTCCTACCAGCCGCTGCAGCGCAAGTTACTCCACAATGTAGGTTTTACCACACATATGAAGTGCTTTAATTTTTTCCCCCCACATCACAGTAAAAGTAAGTCCCTTTGACCAGTAGATGGCAGCATTGGGTGTAGATTACACTGCTGGTTTAATTTACAGCTTGAATTCACATCTTAACCCCTTCAAACCAGAGTCTGTGGTTAAGTAAGCATCTTTATATAAGTGTATTTATATACTGTCTATGCTTGAAACCTGGATCAAAATTTCCCACAAATTGCAAGAAATCCGTAAAAGGTGACAAGAAAATGACCTGAAAATAAGTTGAAAAAGAGGAACATTTAAACATTCTAGGGAAAAATGAAATGTATTTTTTGCTTATTTTTGGGCCATGTCTTGTTCAGTTGGTCGTTGCTCTCTACCCATGTTTTTGTAAGACGTCAAACCAATTTGCTCAGGTTTTAAAGGGCTAAAGGGTACACCGAAAAATGAAATTAATCGTTTTTTGAAAATCTGTTCAAAACTGTAAAAGAGGAAACATTACTCTAATCTCATCAAGTGACTTTTTACAAGCCAATACACTGATGCTGTTAGTGATATTTTTAATTTAAAAACTAGATTGTTTCCTATGATTTTATCTTCATTTGGGTGTTGAAAATGAGTGCAGCTTTTAGCAGTAAATCATTTTTAAGTTTTTTAAAAAAACAAGTCCAGCCCATTATGACCATTTTTTAGAGTAGAAATTAGTAAAACAAGATTCCCTAAAATAAGCAAAAAAACCAAGTAAAAAACAGGAAAGTTTTAAAAAAAGAAAAAAACATAAGGTAATTGTAATAATAAGTGTGATAATAAGTAGTCTTCTAATTTCTTGCAACTTGTGAGACATTTCTTGTCAGGGTGGTCATTGCTTTTATCATCATGTTTTTGAAAAGAAATTGCACCAATTTGCTCAGGGTCAAAAGATTTAAAAACTTGTGAAAAGTTAATAAAAGGTCTTTGTGTGTTGCAGGCAGTGCGGCTGCTGAAGAAAGGCGGCGTTCTTGTGTACAGCACCTGCACAGTGACTCTAGCAGAGAACGAGGAGCAGGTAGCCTGGGCCCTCGACACCTTCCCCTGCCTCACACTCCAGCCTCAGGTAGTAAAAACACTTTGTGGACGGACTCACAAACACAGAGAGAGATGTAAGGGAGACTCACCACATCATGTTCTTGTTTCCAGGAACCTCACATCGGCGCAGAAGGCATGCTGGGAGCCGGCCTGTCACCTGAGAAGCTGCGCCTCCTCCAGAGGTTCAGTCCCGAGCTGAGCTGGGACCAGACGGCGGGCGCCCTCCACTGCAGAGCCGACGGGGACACTATCGGCTTCTTTATCGCCAAGTTCCTGAAAAACTGAACCAGAGGGCATGTTTTCTCTTACAGCACCATGAGCTCTCACACGAGACTGCAGACGGGAACAATAGTGTTTATATTACCACGCTGTGTGTGCTTTGACGGGGCGGTGTTGACAAAGACGCTCACTGGGCTGTTTACAGCATCTGCCTCTTAACAGCTGCTCTCTGAAACTGCGGGCCATATAGGGATAAGCTTTATAAACACCGAGGGCAGGAGAGAGGAGAGAGCACGGGAAAGAGAGGGAGGAGGGGGGAGGCACGTGGAGGCTGAATGAGTATTGGCAAATGCAGCAGTGCTTGCATCGCCATAACAACAGTGACGACACAGCTACCATGGTGACAGAGGATTCGCTGGATCTCAGAGATCAGGAAGTAGCGTGCAGAAAGAGGTCATGAGAGATATTAACAATTTAGTGTCTTTTAGTGGTGGCGGAGACAACCGGGACCTCTAATTAAGATTTGTGCAGCTCGTGTGAGAGACATGATGCTCGTCCAACAGGAGGAAATGACATTTTTTCAAAATAAAAGTTTCTTTAAAATAAGATTTGTCTCTCCATGTTCGTTATATATAAAGCAACAGACCATCATCTGATCGCACTCATGAAGTGTTAGTTTAAGAACTAATTACTGTTGTCTTCGTTAATCTATTCAGTGCAAATTGAATTTTGGGTTCCCATTAACCCTTTGAAACCTGGTTTTGCATTTGTTTTCTTGTGCTTCCTTCAGAAGCCTTTAAAAAGCCATTTAACCCTTTGAAATCTAATACACAGAGAAAAAGGCAATGAGCAGCTGGGCAAGAAATGTCCCAGGAAATTAATAATTTATTAGCATAATAAGTAGTTTAGTTATTTTTTTTTAAATTAGCAAACCCAGAAAATGATATTTATAATTATTATAATTATGTATTTAAAATTATGTTACAGGAAAAATGTATACATGTATTTTTTCAATTTTTTATTATTTTTTTTTTTACCTTTTTTTGCTCATTTTAGGGGAATTTGCTTGCAACTTTTGTAATAATTTAAAAATTTAAATAACTGAAATTTGTAATATTGTAGCTTTTTCATTTCCCCCTAGCTTTTAAAAAATAAATTCTAAATCTACTTATTTCCATGTTGCTCATTGTCTTTTTTTATCATATTTTTGAAAGACATCGCAACGATTTGCTCAATGGTTCAAAGGCTCCATTACTTGTGAAAGGCGTCTGAAAGCAGCACAAGATTAAGTTTGTTCCAGGTTTCAAAGGGTTAAAGCTGCAGAATTTATACATTCGTGCCGACAGTGCACAAACATCTGGCCCGTTCCCCCATCATGCAGCATTTTTAGGACCTTCACAATGACCTCGGCTCAATCCCTCTTCACCATTAGACTCTTATAAGTACACACACACACACGCACACACACACACACACACACACACACGCGCACACACATCTGTCAGCTGACTGCACGTCACCTCCCTGCATCTGTGCATTTTACTGCATATACACCGCTGATTAAAAAGCCTTTTTTTTCTGAGATCAAATCTCCGTGAATGCTTGTTTGTCTATTTTTGGGGAGAGTCTGTGTGTGCAGAAGCTATTTTAGATGCATCCCTCAGTATTGTCATTCATGTTGATGTTGTCATGACGACTCAGGAGGCAGGCCGACGAGTCTACCTCAATTTTTCAGCAGAGTTTCAGACTATTTTTAGGCACCGCTCTCCTCCTCCTGTCTGGGTCTCCTGACAAAGCACACATCAAATCCTTCTCCCCTCATCGTCAGTCCTTTGTTGCCAACTTTATTTTTTATATTTATGCATTATGTACATACACATGTACACTGTTAGAAAATCTGTAGTGCTACCAATGTAGCATAGAAATGGTGGAGTTTTTTGTAATTACAATTGTCAGGCAAAATCAAAGAGAGTGGAGGGACGGGTGGGTTGTAAACAGAGGGGCAGCTCAATTCAGATTTTCAGTATCATGAATTAACATGAAAAGTTGATCGCTGACTCTTAAATAGATCCTGTCAGTCGGGGGAGTGATGGTAAACAACACTATCTTTGTCTGGTAAACATTTTTGAATTGTTTGAGTCACAAATGCATGTCATTTTGTAGTGCGGGACCTACTCAAGAAGAAATCCTAAAATGAACATTCTTTAAACACTGGAGTTAAAGTGGAAATCAAACATTCGTTAGAAAAAGGGGCTCAGACTGAACAAAAACGTGAACCTTTGAAGGAGTTCTGGAAGTAGACCGAACAGTAAGGTTGTAACGTCATATCAAATTTCACTGGAAACCAACGTGAATCAGAAAAAAGTGCAGAATAACGGGTGTATCAATGTTACAAAATGTTTCTGGACCCATACAAAGAGAACAGTACTGCATGTAAGAGAGGAGGTTTTTGTAGAACTCGTTCGTCTTGTAAAGCAAGACTAAGGTGCACCTCGAGGGACGCTTAAATATGTCAGAGCCAAATGTTTAAAATCATGGACGCAGAATTTTAAAAAAGGAACTAAGCGATAAAAGATGAACATGAAATTAAGGGAGTTGTCTGCCAATTTGAGAGATTTGATACTAGCTTTCATGCAGAGAAGCAGATGAGAAGATAAATACCATTTTGCACTCTGAACCTACAGTCAGCTGCATTTAGCTCACAGTAAGTTAGCTGAAGTTAGAGGTATGGTTCAGATCATTTAAAGTGGGATTTTATGAGATATTTATCTACAGTCAGTGTGTTACACGCAGTAGATGTCAGTCAGTACGGTACTAGTTTGGAGAACTAGGCAGGAGTGCTGACAGAAAATAAGCAATGGGAGCAAAATTGGACATCTAAAACAATTAATATCAATATCAACAATTAATCTTTAAAGCCAGACTTTATCTAAAAAAAAATTACCTTGAACTGTTATTTTGTGGCAGACACAACAACACAAACTAACTGATTTAGGCAGTGGTAGACCAGCGATTCTTGTCTTCAACGAACAAACACTACTATTTTCTCAATGAAGCCTGGCGGCTTTGACAAGAGGACACTTCCAGTGTTGGGAAGTTTACTTCTGAAATTTAATGGGTTGCAGATTTCTAGTTACCTTGTTAAAAATGTAAAAAGTTGTCTATTTTAATGACTTCAATTTGATAAAGTTTCAAACTTTTTCATGATATACGCCAAAAGACGGCCTTCCTGCACAGCAAAAAGATGCAACAGCATTAATGTTAAATTTAACAACTAAGCTTTTTACCAAAGAAAATATATTCAGATATAACCCCTTTGTAATCACCAACATTTTGACTAATAACAGTAATTTTATACATATTTTCCTTAATCTCAGTAACTGTAAATGACTACAATTACATTTATTTTGTTTTTTAATTAATTAATATTTTTTTTAATAGGGTAAAGCATTACAATGTAGTTTTAAAATAGTGTAAAATTATGGATTTTTTTAAAAACATGTTTTGCTCTATCGTAGTACATTGCTTAGCTTCTCTGTCGGACTCCAGCCTGTTTCTCCAAATTGGGGGTGTGCAGACTGACATCTACCGTATGTAATCCAATCACTAGGAAAAGGAAGCTCACACAACCACAAAAAAAACAAAAAATCACAAAAAATCTGAACTATCCCTTTAAGCCCTAGTTTAAATCATGTTCTTTTCAGGCTTTTTTTGAAAAGACAAAACAAATGAGATCTAAAATGTTAATTGGTGAGCTTAGGAGGATTTTTTCAACCTTCAGACAACCTTACTTTTGCTTGTTTCCAGCTAAATTAACCGGCTGTAGCTTCATATTAACCTCAGAATACAGAAAACAAGTAGAGTTTATCTTCTCATCTGGACTTAGTTGCCACTTCACTAGGTAGCTAGAACTAATGCAGTCTGATACAACAGATCTGTTTCTGTTATTTAGACCACCCTCATATAAATGGGGTGGACAAAATAATAGAAACACCTGCCAGTAGACAAACATAAAATCCAAGAGCATCACAATCTGCAGCCTCCAAGATGATAATAAAATTCAGTTCCAGCAAAAACTGAACTGATCTTTGGATTTATTGCTGTATTAGGCTGCATTTGTGTTAGCTAGGTGTAACTAACTCTAATGCAGAAAGCGAATTATCTTATTTCTCAAATTGCTGAACTCTTCTTTTTAACAAAAGACCTGCAAATACAGCATCAAACTTATATTGTTAGTCAACCGTTGCAGTCAACCCTAGCAGTAGTCTGAGGGAACAAATTATTCAAGTGGTAGCAAGCAAAAAAAAAATTAACAAAAATAAAAATGCTAATCACAGAAAGCACAGCTCAGTACAGAAAATAATTCTGCTTTTGTGTCATGCTTTATCAAACACAGGTTTAAAATATGCATATTTGAGAATATTCATGCATATCCACACATAAACAACGTCTATGCATAGATACACACATACATATATTTATATATTTATATTTGTATCTATGTAATCAAAATCTTGCCGTTGAAAAAGATGCAACAGCATTTACAAAGGAAGTGTACATAAATAGGATGCTGTGGTTTTCGGGGTTTAGCAGCACGATGGGAGAACAGAAGAGTCCAGATGAGCTTCAGGAGGGATTTGGTCTGTCACTGGTGGATGTACGAGTCTCTGGCCCATTCCCCTGCGTCGCCCCTCTTTTTGGGAGCCACCTCCCCCTCTCGGTCCCTGTCTCTGTCCCGGTCGTAGTAGTGGTGGTGGTGGTCACGTGTGGGCCGGTGGTGGTGCGAGCGTTGCTTGTTGCGTTCGTTATGGTCCTGCTCGCGCTCCTTTGAGCGGTGGTGTCCCGTGCCATGGCCGCCCTCATCCGCCCCACCACGGTGATGGTGGTGGTGGTGATGGTGATTGTGGTCCCGGTGGGGCAGTGGCTCGTAACGTTGTTGCTGCTGGGGGTGCCCCTCCCCCAGGTCCTCCTCCTCCTCCTCCTCCTCCTCCTCCTCCTCCTCTTCCTCCTCCTCCTCTTCCTGGTGGAGGAGCTGAGCGCGCGGCTCGATGTAAGCCGAGTCCTTGCTCTCTCGGCTCTCTCTGCTCTCGGGGGTCTCCGAGTCCAAAGTCTCCTGCCGGGAGAGGCCCCGGGCTCGACTGGTGTGGTGGTGGTGGTGGTGATGGTGGTTGTGGTGCTCAGTCCTGTTGGAAGATGAACGGTGGTGGACGTGCTGGGCTCTCCTGGTCGACTCTGTCCTCAGAGGCCGCTCCTCCTCGTTGCCCTCTCCCTCGGCCTCTGCGTCGGCGTCAGCCTGGTCCTGGCTCTGGTGGTGGTGATGGTGATGATGGTGATGGTGATCCTCTCTGGAGCCCTTTCTCTCCACTAACGCTTTGTCTCCTCTCTGCTCGGCACTGCTGCCCTGAGGTCAGTAACACGTCAGTCAGTTGGGGGACAGAAAGCAAAAAAATGCACTAAAAACACACACAAACAAAACTCATGAAGATTAAAATTCACCCTTGTTGCTTCTGGTGCATATGGTGTATACATGCACTCACACAGGAACACACACACTGCTTGAATATTCATCAACCACCCAGGGATGGTTAATGAAGGAGGCTGATTTTAAAGAAAACTTCAAGGTGTAGGTATTTTTTAGTCTGCAGCACAAAGGCAGCACCTGAAGTCTAAAAAAGGTTTTTCAGAGGGCCTCTCCACACTCACCACACTAGCAATCACATGTCAATCTCACTCCTGCTCCTCATCAATATCAGGATTTTCCTCATTTTCAGTCTTACATTTCCAGTTGTGATGGCAGTGGATGGAGAGAGGGGTAGAGGTTAAGGGATTATGAAACATTTACACACTCACGTGCGACATTAGCTGAAAAAAGACCAACAGTTATGTTAAAGCACACATAATCATACCATGACAATGACAATCTGTGTTCTAGTCAAAAATATAAATTATTTGCATTTGAAATCAAGGCTTTTCCACCCATAATACACATGCCGTGTCTTTTACCACCTGGAAAACGTGAGTTTGGGTGCTGGGTGCTACTCTGTGTCAACGTTCAGGGGCGTGGAGGCAGGTTGCTAAGTGACCACAACAATAGATTTAAGGGTACAAAAACACGGCCCTTTATCCGCACTTGTTGCACACTTTATCTTTCTTCTGCTTTGGAGCTGTTTTGAACTTGTATAGAGCAACATGAATTCAACATTTAATCCCTGTGTCCTGCACCACACCAGTCTAGACAGTCTAGCAGATGGAAAAGATGAGAGTTAAAGTTCATGATTCGCTGAATTCAGTCTAAATACTATTATTCATGTCCAAACACTATAAAAGAAAATTGACAGATGTTTATTGCTTAAAATAAAAAATTGATTCTCCTTGATGAGACCCTTAAGAATAGTTGCACAAATAAATATCGAAAATGTAATTTTATCCATGATTGAGAAGTATGTGCCTTTCCTTCTATTCAAAATATCTAGTGTCTCTTTTACCACAGAGGAGCTGCATGCTTTTAACTAGCTTTAACTGCAGTGTAATTGAATTTCTCCTCTCAGTCCCTGAACGTAACCATTTCTGTCAAACTGCACGTTTGATTCGATTAATTCATTATGTGGAAATTAAATAAGAGCAAAAAAGCATCTTAGAAAAATACTCACATATACTTAAAGCGCAAGTATTGTAACGGACTCTAAACCTCATTTACTGCAGGTTTTCGTCTTCTCTCCCTTTCTAGCTATACTGCCTCTATCACTTCCTGTCCTTTCCTGCTCCTCTGCACAGCTTTGCTACAGGTATCCCAGCCCTCTCTGCGTCCGCAGCTCTTGTACCTGCAAGCCGGAGACCGGGGCCGGGCTGGAGGGCAGGGTGGCTGTGGGCAGCTTCGTTAGCAGTGGGTTGGGGGGGCTGGAGCTGGTGGGGTGAGTGCTTTTCCAGTAGGCCTCCAGGTAATCAGCCATATGTTCGCATGCATCCTCCAGCTGGTTCTCATCGAGGATGATGTCGAACATCTCCTGAGGAAGGAGAGACGGGTGCAGACAGAGTTCAAGAAAATGGAAAGGAGACATGTCAAGGTTGAGAAAACAAGACCATAGACAGTGAAGAAATTTCAAATTTAAGACTAAGACATCTATAATTATCAACACAGAGATCATCCTGATCTTTGTATATATACACTGTCAGAACCATGTTAGAATCACTGAATTAAACACTTAATAGCATTAGGCCTTAATTCTGAGGAAATCTTAAACAGTAATTCCCTAAAGACATGGACTGCAATTTGAATTAAATTAAGCCTGCACTTTCACAAGCCTGGGGTGCTTGCTTCATTTTCTAAAATAATAACTAAGCAGATTACAGAAGAGCAGAAATAGAACTGGCACCAATTATAAAGCCTTAAAAAAATCTAACTTCAGATACACATGAAACTGAAACCCAGAACCAAAACCATCTCTGAAGGACAAAACTCTGGTTTGTTTTAAATACTGGATTCAAGTCAGTGATAATTTGGGTAATTTGGGTCCACTGCAGACTTACAGGAGGGCACTGAGCCAGCTTGTCAGCGGCCACCATCTGGACATTGAGGTGTTTGGCCTGAGACTTGCCTCTGGACTTGATGAGCCTCTGCAGCACCTGAGGGCAAATAGGGCAACAAGGTCACTGTGGTTTTATTTTAACAAAACCGAATTTAGGCTTCATGTGGGCAACATTCAAGTCTGTAAAAGTTAGCTTTATACACTACAAAGAAATCCTTTTTTTAGGTTAAAGCCCTTACACTTAACAAAAAACATTTTGAGGTATTCTTCCTTTACATGAGTATTTCTAATTTCTGCTATTCATATTTCTTGCCCACATTTCAGAGGACAATACTTTACTTTTTATTCCAGAAAAAAAACATAAAATCATCAAAACAATTTAGTGTGATTAGTTCCCCATGGTTTTGGCTGGTAACTCCTCACAATAAAGCAGGATGTGGTAATAGCGATCTGCAGAAGACATGGTCCTCCAGTGTCTACAATGGCATTTTTGCTTATTGTGATGTCATTTCTTAGACTATCATCAAATTTTTATTATCCCTAAAATCTGTGCAACCTATTCGTTTTTGAGATTTGCTCATTTTGATGAACAGAGTGCAAAGGCATTTCAATAGTTTTATCATTCATTCCTCTGGCGCCACCGTGCATTTTTCGCACAGATTTACACTGCACGTAACATAATGACATCATCATAAACGTGCAACATGATGAGATGGACGACAGAACTCTTAGTTTTCTGCTGCAAAAATAATCAATATTATAGTTACTATGTTTTTTATTTCAGAGCTCTATATACAGGATTACACAAATAACAATCTCCATATCAGGCCTCAGGACATTCATTTTTAAAAGGCTCAGTTTACTGTCGTAGAGAACTTTTTCACTCACCCTGAAGGTCAAAGTTATGAATCATTCTCCTCACACGTTTGTCGTATACACGCTGTATTTAAATCACAGCGAGGGCTCCTTTTATCACACGCATTGAGCCGCTGTGTCACCAGATCAAACAAATTAATTTTACTCACCTTGGGAGAGGTGATCTTGACGTAGACGATGATGGGGGCGAGGGAAGTCTTCCCGAGCTGTGATGGGTGGTTGATGGTGTCGGCGTCCAAAACTACCAGCTGTAACGTGCGGGCCAGCTCAAAAATCCGCTCAATCTCACTCTGGACTTCAGCTGAAGAAAAAAAGGAGAGTGGAGGTTTTTTTCTAGCCGTAGTCTTATTTAGCCTGTGAGTAATTTAGAATTATTTTTTGTGGTCTTTAAGTGAGACTGTATTGTGATCACACCATGGTATCGTTTTATAAAATTATATTGTCCGAATTAAAGGAATTGTTCAACATTTTGGGAAATATGCGTACTTTTTGTTGAACAAAGTCAGACGAGAAGATTCTCACATCTTGTCAAAGGACTGTACTCCTAAGACATAATTATTTTCTATCAAACTATAATAAAACCTGAAAATAGTTAAGTGTAATAAAGGAGAAAAATAAAACTTATGTGCACATATTTGCTTTAGTTTGAACTTTTGCACATCCGACACAAAACTGTACAGTATTCTTGTACTGACACAACTGTTGTACATATTTGTTTTGCTAAATTACTGTTTTATAGTATCTTTGACTTTTTTTTAATTATCATCTAATCATCTCTATTCTATATTTATGTTCTTGAGTGGTGCAGAACTTCCTTTTATTTCCTCTTCTAGTGTTTATTGTGGATTAATTTATGCACTAAAAAAACAAAGAAAATTCCTTGCAAGTGAAAACCTACATGGAAATAAAGTTTATTCTGATTCTAATATGTTTATTAATTATTAATCGTGAGCTTTTGACTGCGAGCAGCCAAAAAGTAGAGCCACTTTCAGGTTGTTTCTTCATGAAAACTTGACTTCAATCAGATTTTTTTCTTTGTAACTTCTGTTTTGTTGCTCTTCATTACAATAGCACTCACTTTGATACTTTATGTTTTTATTGTGAAGTCCTTTCTACGTGTTGTTTTAAAAGGTGCTGTATAAATCTTTAATTACTAGATTAAGTTTGAATAACTTGACTTTTATGCGTGACTCTTGGCTTGTTTCTTTCTGTTTCACAGATGAATATTCAAAAGACATCCAGACTTTAGGGAGCAGACAAGGAGGCTAATAGCTCTGAGAGGAACAGCGAGACGTATTCTGTTATTTCTAACAACTACCGACTGTTACAACACACAGCCCCCACTCCAACTAATGATGACGTGAGTGCTGAGTCAATCCTACAAATATCATAGCAGGGCACGATTCCCAATCCGAGAAGAGTCATGGCCAAGCTTTATGACTTCCAGTCACGACAAAGTCTGAAGTAAACTGATAACATGAAAACATTCCAACCCAACAGCTCATTCAGACTAAGAATGAGTCACAACTTCTCATTTTCCTGCAAAAATATGCCAAAGGGGTGAAATAATTTAACATGTTTCCAATGCACAATTTTCCCGAAAGCATGTAGTGTATCTTAAGGTAAAGAGGCTTCACTCGTATCAAACAAATGTCATGTTTGATTCAAGAAAATTCATGGTGTTCATGTGCATCAGATGCAAATGTACAAATGCTGATCTTCTGGCAGATTTATTAAGAAGAAAATTAATTTTTCATTCTTTATAGAGCAAGAAATGGCTTCTTGAAGTGTTTTTTTAAACATTAAGTAACTGAATAAATAGATTCCAACCCACTGAATACTTCACCTACAAAATGACCATTTGTATATTAGTTACTCATCCCGTGTTATGTTAAAATTGTGAAAAAAACAAAGTTTTTCCCAGAGAACAAAGAATCCAGAATCTGAGAAAATTGTTGATGAATTGCACACAACTCATGCAGTATAAGCCAAGTCTCATTTATTCAGTCGTAGGTTCAGCGCTTCCCAAACAGACAGCTCTTTCAAACGGGGAACTGAACTAAAAGGGAAACTTATCTATGTTCTCTACAAAGCCAGACTCCATTGACAAAAACAGTAATTTTACCTCCATTGGAAGCAAAAGCTGTTGGTCTACCGCTGCCTCCTGTGTCCAACGAGTGAAATTACTTTTAGGTCAACAGAGTCTGGCTTTGAAGAGAGCGTAGATAAGTTTCACTTTACGACTGGAAAAGTGTAGGATGTGTAGTGATATAGGAGTTTAGTCAGATGTTTTCATAGAGTTTTGCTGTTGTTAAATGCGGACCCTTATGACGTCAATTTATCAAGAATTTTGTCCGTTTTTGGATTCTTCATTTACCATGGAGGTGAGAAAAACTTTTTTTTTCACAAATTCAGCTTAACAAAGAGCGAGTAACTGAACTATGGGTGAAGAATTTCTTTAAACTCAAAAGTTTTGTATGAAATTTGAAGAAAAAATGTTTATTATTAATATGCTTCTTTGTTCTAAAGTGTCATTATAGAGAAACTAGAGGTATTTAAGTTCATGCTCTTTTTATGTCGAATTGTTGACTGTAAAGTTTTGCCTTTAATCTTTTTGTAGTTATTTATTAACTCTTTCAGTCACTATCTATTTTCATTTTCTTATTTTGATTTATGTGTATTATGTTGTTATTATTCTTTTTCCTTGCTTTTTATATAATGCCCTATCTTTTAATAGGGAAGAGTTATGGTATGTGAATCATTTTTTAAATGTATAAAAATTAACTGAAATTGTTGCGATAAAACTCCTGTTGAGTTTTTATCTCGTACAGCAGCACACCGCTGAAAAAGACTGAGGTCAACTCATCAGGTTGTAGCGTGGTGACTCTGTGTTATCATAAAAACGATAATAAGCGTCTTTCTTCCAGCATACACTTTCCCTTTGACTTCTTCCTCTGCTGCAGCCACTGACTGATGCTTTTGTTGATACATAGCAAAGATTGTCCCCTCAGTCTGACTCGGGAATCTGTTTCCGTCTAATCACATCTGAACCCGGATCAACCTCAGACAAATCAGAGCGGCTCTTGAACTTGTTATCTTGCGTTTATGCTTTATCTTTCATTCCTAACAAAAGAAAACTGGCCAAGGCCTTTCCGGGCCGTCGGGAGTTATCATTACCATTGTCAAGAGTTCCTTTAATCGTTTCCTTCCTTTTCCACATAAGCTGGTCTCCTTGAAAACATTATGAATCAAAACACCAGATGTTCCCAGGCATTGCAGTGATTTTTAGAACAGACGTACCCAAGTTTGAGCGTGTGTTGGAGCGTTCGATGATGGCGTGCTTGCTGGGATTGTTCAGGACTGAGCGTTTGGCAAGAGAGATGTCCGCCGTGACGCGAGTGATTGATATTCTGAAACAAGGGACAAGAAAAGCACGTGGTTTACCAGATATTATGGACTTTATTTGACGTGTATTAAGACCAAAAATAGAAAAGCAAACAGCTGCCGAGAATCAGAGTCAAATGATAGAGAGGAGAGTAAAACAAACAAACAAAAGACTACGATTATACAATTTGGTAAAGCAACATTATACTACTTTTAGATTATTTCTGAGTCACATTCCCAGATCATCAAACACCAAATTTTTGGGTTGGAGGTTCAAATCATAACTAAAACTTGCATAACGTTGCTTTGAAAATAATGTAAACACATGTTGTGGTGAATTTTAATGCTGCAATTTGTGCCTTTTTTCTATTAATTTATGGTGTAAATGTGTTTAATTCTTTCAAAAATAAAAGTCCCCTGCTACTTTCATAGTTTTATTGGGGTAAAAACAAATGCATGTTCTAAATATATTATTATATATATTATATAAATGTATAATATATGTGTCCCCGCCGTCCCCCCTGAAATCTACACCTATGTCTAAAGGTGGTTTAAAATCAGAGCAATGAGTCCTTCAGCCCAAACCTGAAAAAACACTGACTGGATCATAGCCACAACTTTGTTTTCTTTGTACTACCCATTTTTGTTTGTCTGTTTGTATGATTTTAGGCTATTTATCAGGTATTTCTTACCAAATTTCATGCAAATTTGGGGGTAATTACTTTTTAAGTTGCAAATTGCATCATTCCTATGTTCTTCAAAGAAATCAAGCCGATCTGCTGAGGTTTCAAAGGGTTAAGTAAAAGATCTGAGTGCTTTCTCCACTACTACACATTACTTATGGCCTGACCACATTTACTTGTTATAATTAATTGTGTAAAAAATATTAAGGTGTGGAAAAAAATGTAAAGAACAATGTCACGTATACTATACTGCATAACTACTCCTGTTGCTCTTATTTCAAAGTAAGAGTATACTGTAAAACATCTTAAAGTGAATCTTAAGAACCGAATTATCCGGTTATGTTGTGTTAAATCATATTTGAAGAACAGGACTCAGAATTAACAGCATCCACTTCAGCTGCTGGTGGTCTGAGTGGATGTGAGTGTTGTGTAACTTCGCGGCCGCTCTGCTTCGGATGGGTGGATGGACTAAACATTGAGTAAAGAGAATCCTGCTCTGCTCTAGGGCCCACTATGGCCTATTAAGGACATGGAGAGCGACTATTTAAAGCAGCAGCACACATCTCCAGGCCAAACAAACTTGTTACACACTCCCTCGGCTAACCTCGGGGGACAGATAAATACCAGCCTATAGAGCTGGAGAGGCAGAGGAGGAATGAGGAAGGAAGCGGGATGAGTATTTTAAAAGGTCACGGGGAACTTACCGTCCCTCGAATCTGTGTTTCAAAAAGTCAAACAGTGCTTTTTGCATCATGTCTGTCACCTGTGGAGGGATACATTTAACAAAACTGTTAAAAAAGGGACACACATTCTGCAGATAATTTCCCAGTAAAAGCAGTGTTGTGTTTAAAATTGCCTTTACCTCGTAGCCCTTCAGTGACGGTCCAACCAGAACCACGGGCCGCATGGAAGGCACAACGTCGTACGGAGGTATGTGTTCCGCCTTCAGAGAGGAGAAAAACAGTTGCTCACATTCATGGAGACAAAGAAAACACGCACCATCACAAATCACTTGTGGGATTTGGAACAACAATGACCCAGACTAGATTTAAAAGCACTGGAACATTTTGAACCATGAAATGGGACGTCCCCGCTGGCCCGACAAAACACGAGCGTTGATTTATATAGTAGATTTAGCAGTTTACTTCACAAATTTTCATCAGGTTGTCTACTTTTCAAAGCATTTTACAGTAAACTACAGTATTTTATGATGATTAAAATGTAATAGATAAATTCCCTCATTTCATGGTTCTGATGCCAGTGAATAAAAGGGAAAACTACATGACAGGAGAGGTTAGTCTGACAGGGAGAAAAAGCTACAGTAGATCAACAACAACTGAAAAACAAGGAAGAAATAAGGATGCAGGTAGAAAAACCTGGGAAATAGTGGGAGCTCAGTTTGTATAACAGCTTCAGTTTAAAATCAAAATCATAGATGTGATTTTGACAAGATGCTTAAACATAGAGCTGCTACAATTAGTTGATTAATCAATCCTTTGATCAACAGAATTAGATACGTATATCCTGATCAAAATAGCTTGATCGCTACCGTCCTGTAACCGCTGTTAAATCGGTAATCTTTAAATACGTCAACTTTGTGTCAGACACAATATAATTCGATTTTCTTGATTAATTAATGTAAATGTGCTGCAGATGAATCAATCATTAGTTGCAGTCATCATTGAAAATGTTGCCAAAGCAATTTAAAAAGATTTGTAATGATTTCGAGGAAAATATTAAAATCTGAATAACTGCTAATGAGAACCGGTGCTGGTGAAAAATGAAATGTCTAAAGTATAATCATCTCTTTTTACAGGAGATTATATTCTTACGTTGTTGTTATAGTTCGCGCCAAGTTTAGATACTCCCGAGTCATTTGTAAATTTTGGACAGGCTGTCTTTTTGTTGTATTTTTAATTGTTTGCACTGTGCTTTTACATTCTGTCAGCGTCTGACAGCGAGGCGGTGAACCTGATGCGGCTGTGAGTCCCGGGCGTCTGGCAGAGCAGCATGTTTGAAGGATGTGCGGATATGTCAGCACACTGGAGCGAAATCTAAGTGCTTTCTCTCTCTTCTCTCTTTAAAGCGCAGTAACAGTGCATGATCCAAGCTGAAGCTCTGTTGGAGAGCAGACAGCTGGGAAGCAGAGGGCTGACTACTTAAAAGGACTGTTGATTATCATATCCACCACGCAGTATTTTTTACTCATTTTCTCTCCTTATTTGTGCTAATGTTCAAGCTGCTCTCTCAGTCTGTGTTATCTTTATGATGAGTGCTTTAAGTAGATTTCATGTTCGCTCTTCCTCCTCTCTCCACTTCTAAGCAATTTCTCTCTGTTTGCTGTCGTCACTGCGCTTCCCTCGGGATGTTGTGGGAACTGATGCACACTGCTGCTGACAAACACGAGGGTATTAATGGACAATGTGGTTCTGCACAAATACTTTTGGTAGCGCAAGTTCAGATTTTCATTACTTGGTTAACGTCAGCATGGGAAAACTTTCACGCATTAGCATTATTACAAGATTAAATTGACTTAAAGCTGGGGACAGAAGTTTCATTTTGGCGTCATTGGGCTAAAACCCCATGGTAATCTTTGAGCATATTGTAACCATAATGGACTGAGAGAGAACCAGACTTCATCAGAGAGTCTGGATCCTGATGGGAGACTTTGGCCAATCGCAGGTCATTTCAGAGACAGGGCATTCCCTTCTGGGAATGAGATTGGGAAATATTACGACTTTTCTAGGTTTTCCTCGACTATGAGGCACCTGTAATAAATACACCTTAACTATTCTGCAAATTCCTTGTATGTATTTATATAGTTGTTTATATAGCCATTAGATTTTACAATGAATGGGTCTGTGTTATAAGCTGACAACAAAAAAGAAAGCAATACTCCACATTTTGGGAAAGTTTTTGCTTTCTCCCTAATAGCTAGATGAGAAGATTAAAACCACTTTAATGTTTGTCTGTTAAATATGAGATTACAGCGAGCAGCTAGTATCTAAGTTAGCTTAGCATGTAAATCGGAAACAGCTAGCCTGGCTCTGTCCAAAAAAGGGGTCAACAGATTATCGGACTGGCCAATTATTGGGGCAAATATTTGGCATTTTGCCGATTATCTGTATCGGCATTTTATTTTAATGATCGCTGAATTAATTAATGAATTAGAAAGTGCAGATAAAGTGTCACCATGGGAGAAACTTTTACTTTGTAAAACCTCAGGGAGCTAATTTTATTTATTCATTTTTTGATTTAAATTTTCACTTGACTTAAAAAAAAAAAAAAAAAGTTGCCTGGAACTTTATGATGTATATGATGTTTCGATCTTAATTAAACATTTGTAAAAGCGATTTAAACAAAGTTTTTTGTTATATTCCAAATTCTAAATATTGACAGAAAGATTTTTATTTTTATTGTAAATGCATATCGGTTTTAAATATCGGTTACTGGTCTCATTAATCACTAATTATCGGTATCTGTATCGGCACTGAAAAACCAATATCGGTCGACCCAGAGTCTAAAGCTAATTAAACACTAAGGAAATTAAATATGATATGTCATATGATACATGTCCTTTGTTAAATCCATATGAAAACATGCAAAAATGACAGGTTGCTGTTTCATGAGGGGTTACGTGTTGGAATGACAGTGGTATCAGCCTTCTCATCTGAATTTTAACAAGAAAGCTAGTAGACATATCTCCTAAAAATTGTTGAACTATTCCTTTAAACTCTGTTTTAGTTTTTTAAAAAACTGTCCACACTGAGCTCCCACTCATCAGGAAGTTGCTTACAAACATTTAAAGAATCACAAAGACACACAGAGGATTGCAGGAGCAGTGAGTAGGGTTAGAGGTCAGTACAGAGCTGAATCTCTACAGAGGGTTTGTACAGTTCAGACCACAAGAGGTCATCCCCGGACCCCGCTGAGCTGGTGCGCTGCACGCCACGACTTACCGACTTCTGCTTCTGCTTAGCTGTGGTGAGACGGAAGAGGAGAGAGAGAGAGGTTAAGAACAAGCATGCATGCTAACGGACGGGTGCACGCCGAGGGATGAGGACGGTGTTGTAGACAAACAGGACGGGCGCTGAGTGAAGCCAAGCAGGCATTTAGTCAGAGACGTGCGGACGGACAGAAGAAGACAAGGTTGGGTAGTCCAGAGTTTACCTTCTTAAAGAAGGGCATTCGTTTCTCTTTTGCTAGGGGTGACATGACAGTGTTTGGACTGGCTTTAGGGGAGCGCAGGTTGACTGGAAGCTCATTGTCCTCAGGGTCTAAGTCTGTGGCGTCTATGTCAATGGCTACGCACACAGACAGACAAGACCACCATCACACAGACGAACACAGGAGGTCACAGGGTTCACTCATCATCGACAGTAGCACAGAATTTGTGCTACTACACATTGACAGGAAATGAAACATGTAAAACTACAATTATGGCCGTTTAAACATGAAACTGACAGGAAAACACCAACTTTACTGCAGATAGAAATAAGAAATATGACGGATTTAAGTAGTGCACCTTACCTTCGTCTTGAATTCGGTGTTTTAAAGTTGGTTTAAAAGTCAAAAAAATCTATTAAGTATAAAGTTGGGAGTTTTACAGTTGCATATCAAAGCTACTCACCAGACGAAGGAGGAGTAGATTTCCTTGAGTTAGGAACCACTTCACCTAAACTAGAGGATGAGTTTGCTCCCAATTTACTAAAAAGAGACAGTGGTTGACATGTGAGATAAGCACAAAGTTTACATTAATGTTAGTCAATCTAACGGCCAAAACAAAGACTTTTTTGTGCAGATGAGGGTTTTTACCTGGAGTGGAACTTGCCCTGTTTGGCTCTCTGCTCCTGGAGGATACGAGTGTTTTCAAGCTTCACTGGACTGGGGATGAAACCGATTTCACAGCCTTCCTTCACCAGGCGTCCTATCCACCAGTCATTGTTGAATTTCTACACAGAAAAAGTAAAGACAGTTATCTTCTTCTCCTGATTATCATCTGTATTTCTCTTGACATGACTGACTACATTTCAGGGTTCATACACATTTTTACAAATACATTTCCATGACTTTTCCATGTATTTGAGGCAAAGACCACTTATTATCTGAAACAATGATTAATACTCCTTATCTGTTCTTTTTTTCAATTTCTTTTTGATCTTTTCTGTCTTTAAACATTTTAAGTGGTTTCTAAAGAAAAAAAAATGCATTTTTTAAAAAAGTTTTGGTAGTCTTTAAAGAAAGGATACCCATTTATCACAGCCAGAAACAGGAAAAATTAAAAATCTCATTGGAATTTCAAATTTCTAATGAGCCTTGGAAACATTGTGTATTATTTTACAGGTTTGTGAAACAAAAAAACAAAACAAAAAGACTTTTCAAAAACTTCCAGGGTATATTTAGTTTTCCAGAACTTCTCAAGGCCTGGAAATTGCTATTTGAAGATTCCATGATATTTCCATTTTTTTCATGAGCTGTTTTTTCCCCCCAACTATGTTTATTGTCATTTTCTTGTTATAAAAACACACCAAAGAAACATATAGAAACAATACAACTGTTTGTAACTAGAATTAATAAATTACACAGATATAAATCAAAACATTTCCCTTCATTTTATAATTTCTGTGCAGTGTAAGGCCAACATTTCATGCTGTCATGATGTTAATGTACCCAGAGCTGAACAAAATCTTTCCCCTTGCTCTCAGAAATGTAAGTTAGTTAATGATGCACAGATGGTTGGTTTGTTTTAAAAGTCGGTCAGAATAACACATTTTTTGGGTGTTGTTGGTGACCTAGTGGTTTTTATATTCATGTGTACTGGGTAAACTTTACCCAATGCTGGGTTGCTGCTAGACTGACCTAGTACTGGGAACCATGACTGACCCAAATTGGGTTAAAAGTGACCCAGTACTTTTAATGAATAACATATTTCTCACGTCAAAATATAGAAAAGTTGAACAGCTGTTGCTTGTGCCATTTTGCATTAAAAGAGGTTTTTTGGCAGTGGTAGACTATTCGATCATGTGAACATAGTTTTCCTCTTTCATTCCTTCAAACACCTTCTTTAAAGAGTCAGCGTTCCAATATTTGTGCACATCCAAAAACCTGTTCATATCCAAGTCTTTCATAATGTTTCAAAGTCGGTGTTTCTTCTTTCGAGCGGATATGCATGCTTTTCTTTTTGGCGCCCATCTCGACACACAGCTCTGATTGCAAAGCTACAAGAGGCTGTTTGTCGCAGATTGTGGTAAAAACTCCAATTCAGACACATATTCTGAATGCACTATATTCATGTTCGAGAAATTCTCCCGAAACTTGAATAATCCCAGCATTTTTCTCGTCTTAACCCAAAAATGCTTCATTCAGAAAGAGGTCTAATTCTGAATATCTAAATCAAATATGTTGTTTACCATTGTCAAAATCAGAATAATTGCCTGTAAATGTAGTCGTCACTGTCTTGAATGTCATGTCTGATTGTAAAGTTAAGCTCTCACCTCTTTGACATGGAGGAAGTCTTTAGCCTCAAAGGAGATGGCCATGCCTGGCACGGGGACATCATCGTCGTGACATGGGCTGTAGTTGACATTTGTGCGGACAGCAAATGCAACTGGTTTGGTCTGCAGGGAGGAAAAAAAAGGAGATAAATTAAAATGTCAGACTGTCCAAAAGAAATAAATGGTAACCTGATAACCTAATTCAAAAGAGTGGAGACCTATCTCTTAAAATGTATGAAGTTTAATCTTTTTGTGCACTGCTGGAGAGCTGTGATTCCTATCTGCGTGTGAGGTATAAAAATAACCCTGGTGAGGGATACAAGTCGGCTCTGACTCATCCAGACTTAGTATCTCTCCTTGAGTGATTTGACTGCTGCAGGCTTAAACACTTTTACAATTCGGAGTGATGCAACATGTTAGCGTCTGCAGCAATCACCACTTTGACACCGATAGTAAAACAGAGCTCTTGTCTTGCGTCTGCTTATGAGGAGCACAAACAGCACTTGTGTAAATGGTTCATAAATCAATCACACAATCTTTACAAATGGTTGAATCAATACCGGCCTTCCTGTCGAATCACTACTGACCATCCTCTATGGGACAAACAGTCCATTGAGAAAATGCATACAGCTAATGAAATGTTTCCTGCACACCTGCAGGCTGTGATATAACCACCCACACTGCCACATATAAGAAAGAAATTTTTTTCTACAGATATTTTTACAAAAAGCAAAATCAAATCTCCTCTGCCCATAGTGACGCATTCCATTTTCTCCAAAAAGGGATTTGAATAAGATTTAATAAGGTCACATCATGACAAAATGAAATGGGAGAAGCATATGCTCACAGACAATCAAGCTGATTTCAGATCTCTGCAAGAGTAGAACATACCCACAAGAGACGCACATCGCTTTAAGAATTACATAAAATGCTTTTGGACATAATCTTGGAGCCAGCCTGGCGGCGATGGCAGCAACAGTTGGAAACATGGTCATGCCCTCAACCAGATTACATTTGCTCTGCCTTTGAGTGTGTGACAAGCATGACACAAGTCAACTGAAGAGCCAAAACGAACGTACAGGGATGTAGCTTAGAGTAATCTCCCTGCCGAGACCCACGCTGAATATTTACCTGCAGATGAAAGTGAGCAAGATGAGGGGAAGTAAGAGTAAAATTCAGCTGGAAACCAAAATAAACCTACTAGATTTGATGCTGTAATTTCAGTTGGAACATAAACAAGAGTCAGTGAAATACGTTAAAAGCGGACTCAAATCTGGCATGATGTAGCAGCAATCAGATTTTCCCATAGCAACCTAAAAATAAGCTGTACCAAGTTTGAGTTTCAATTCAGTGCACATGAAATATATATGAAGCAAGGCGGATCTACACATATTTTTGAGTATTTATTGTGTAACTTAATTAAATAAACCCAAGTTGACTCGGAAGAGAGAAATAGTTGATCTACTGGCCAATCAGAGGCTGAAGAATTTCACAATAACCAGAACTGGATAACCGGTAAATGAAAACTGTATAATTATACTACTTCCACAAGACTTACTAATACTACAGTTAATAATAATAATAATACATTTCATGAAGCATTTTTCATGGTGCTCAAACATAAGTCAAAATAATTACAAAAGGAGTCAATTATCACTCACATATTAAAGTATAAAATCAGCTACTGCAGGTTTAAATACTCAATATGAGATTACGTGAGTTTCAAAGGTGAATATTTTTCACGCAGCACTTTCCCTTTCACCTTCAACCTTCAACAATGATGGATTTGCGTAGATCTAAATGCTACCTGAGATCTGTCGAGGCGATGCTCAGTGAAGCTCAGTGCTGTGAGAGTAATTCATCAGCGGCTGCAGGAGGAGCTACACAGACGGCGAGCGCTCTCTTTCATCATCACTGTCCACTGCTGCCTCATTGATATACAACAGGTGTGAAGTGACTGTGATGAACTATGAGGGATTATAGAAATAATACATTAGTGAAATCCTCCTGGAATCATTTTCCTCATGCGGACAGCAATGTAAATATTCTATGAAGGGATGGTTGTCAGCTGGATGTGTGTGTGTATGTGTGTGTTTTTCTCCACTGGAGAGATCATCCAATCCAATGTGTGCCGTGCCAGGACCCATAGAGGACAAAGCGTCCTTGGCGTTTGCATGCATTGAGTCACATGGCTGCATGAAGGTATAAGGTCCATTAGTACATAGTATGTATGTGTCTCATGGACCGCTGCCTCTTTCCTCCCTCCCAGCTGCTCTGCTCGCTCTTATCCATCATGGCCGCTTGACAGGTGAAGCTTTCTAACGCTTAATGACATTTCACAGACCTGTAGGCAATCACGCACACATACATGTCCTAACATGCCACCTTGTATCACAGGTGACTGCAGGAATTGTACATAATGGCACATTTACACTGCTGTGGAGTAGCTCTACACCTCCTGACTGCTCTGTTGCTTCTTACGTAACACAAGCCTTCATTATGGATGCCATATTGACTGCAGTGAGGGAGGGAGAAGGACAGAGGCGGAGGGTTAGAGACTGGGTAAGAAGTGTGGGAGGAGGGGAAAATGGATGGGGGAAAGAAAAGAAAAGAAGATGGACAGAGGGATAGCGGACAATGTGGTGCAAAAAAAAGGGAGCAGAGGACAGGAAGTGAGAGGACACACATTCATGGAGATAAGAAGCAGAGCAAAGATAAGACAGAAATAACCAGCTCAAGAGAAGCCCTATCTGTAACTGGGAACCCTGGGAGGCAGCGCGATGGACCACAGCCAATTAACACCACACGACGCTCATCACAATATCACATCGCACCATGAATATTTCAACAGACTGTACCTCCCAGTCCCCTCTGTGCTTACAGTGACTGAGTGAACACTTGCCCTTCCTGTGGCTGATTTGCCATGTAACGTGCCACATGCCTCTCCATTAGCAGCACGCACGGGATCTCGCACTGTAAATCACGATCCCCACATTGTTTCACCTTGGATGTTGTGGATCGATCTGAAATAAATTCTCTACAGCTACGTATGCTGGCCTCAGGCAGTACTGAGAGCCTGTAAAATGTATTATATGGCACAAAGGGAGCAATAACCTTCGTAAATTTACCGTGGGAAGATATTTCCATAATTATCCAAGGTTTCTTTAGTATATTATAAGGATACACAGTAGGTAATGATAAATGAAGGCCATTGCAGCTACCATTTATTGTAACATTTTGCCTGGAGTTAATATTCAGAGTGAAATAACACTTCTATGAGGTCACATTTATATCTACTATTATGTTTGCACTAATTCAGCAAGTCAGATTCCACATTGTATTCAAAGCTTTTTTTATTTTTTCATGGCAGCACTTTTTTTACACTATACTACAAATGCAAGCAGCGTGAAAAGCTGAGCATCTATTCTGCACAGAGCGCTACACGTTTGCCGTTTGTTTTCTGAGAGTTTCCGGTGTGGGTAGATTGTGAAACTGAATTGCCCTGTTGGGATAAATAAAGCTGTTTGAAGATCTGGACTAGGCATAAACATGGCTACACTCTGGAAAAATGACCTGCAGGTTTTTAGATATTCTGAGATAGCCTGACTTTTCGTCCCCATTATAGGTCAAACTCCAAGAATCCTTGAACCCCATATTGCAGCTGTAATGCTCCCTCTCTGGTAAATGCCAGAGAGGGAGCATTCGAGTCTCCGACCCTAAGCTGAAATAACCTCTGATCTAAGACCTGACAAAGCTTATCAAGAGCCAAATAAGACATTATACAGTTTGTTTATTACTAAGTACTTTTTTAAGGTCAATTTTAGACAGCAGTGTTAAATTTGCGTGTATGTCTTTGCAAATCCATATAATGTGTAGAAGCAACATTACAAGCATCAACTCTGTCCCCACTTCTTACGAATATCTGAGGTATGCTAGGGAAGTCATACTGAGCTACTGCCCATAGAGGCTCACAGTCAGAGAGTCTGCACTTCCTCTGACCCCGGCTCGCTCTCTCTCTGGTGGCCAGACCGCTGAGAGGCTATTTTTTACCAGTCATCTGTCATGTAAAATGCCAGCGGGGGTAATCTATGCCAGGTTATCTATAAAGCCAACTTATCTTTTTAATTAGTGAGCCAGAGAGGGTGACTCTGGAAAATAACAACATAGATCTGCTGGAATGATCTGTCTCTGCCAGCTATGAGCTACCTCCAGATACAGCACAGGAGGAAAATGTCTGCTCGAATGGATGGATCGCCGAAAGCTTAGAGACTAGCAGCTAGACACTAAACACGGAGTGAAAGACAATGGACTCATTTTTCAGGCACTTGCTCGAATTAATATGCAACAAAAGAAGCTATGCAATGAGCTGTAAAGCAGGAAGCAAACACAATGTGCACAGAAGATAGTTGAATTATTTCTTACATCAAAGACATAAATCTTGTCAGCGATTTGAGTGATTCTGTGGAAATGAGCGTTGATTGCAATTCCTGTCGCGCAAAGGCAAGCCTACTCTGCCGTGTGTGTGTTTGTTTATATGCTGCTAATTGCGGCCCAGAGCAGGCTCGGCTCGGCTCTGATAAACAGTGACGCTGATCCCTCTGAGGCCCCTAACCTCTCACATCAGAAGCCCCCAAAAGCCCTTTCCTCATCTTAGGAACCAGCTGAACGTCCTGCTTTTCTCATAGTCACCATAGACAGGCCTGCAGCATTTTCCATCAATCTCACCCCAGAAAAACCATATGATTTACTGTTATTGTTTTAATGACGAAGCGTAGGTGAGATGAGGGGAAGTCCGAGATAAGAAAACTTTGCTTCAAGTCAAAATTACAGCGACTTAATAGAGAAACCTTGACCAGACTGGCCTTCTAAGTGCTCTGACGTAGACTCTGTTAAACTCAGTGTCTTCCACTGAAATACAACTGGTAACCCCCCTTACTAGACTGAGAACATGATAGCTAATTTTCCTGCCATTAAAAACATGAAGGCCCAAGAAATGAAACCAAAAAGGAAACAGATGCAGCTTTTAATTGTCCAATAACAAACCATCCAGAGTAAAGTTTACATTGCCATTTGACTGATGCCAGACTTCATTCATTCAAGCATAATAAACCAGTTTTTTTCAGTGCACATGCCCCGAATCATCATGGCTACTGCACATGTCTGACTCTCTTTACTCTGAGATTAACCAAAAAACTTCTTTCCTTTTTTTCTCAAAATAAACAGAAGTCTGTTTATATTCAGTCTCACTCACCAAAACAGTCTTTGTGTATCATGTTATTTATAGGTCATAAAACATTTGCAGAGCTGTTTTTTTTTTAAATATTCATGCTTGCTATCTTGCAGTCGTCTTCTTCCATGCCTGGCACAATGTTATGCTTCTTCTCTAATCAACTGTCAATCAGTGATAAAGTGTGAAATCTAGAGATGTCACAATACCATCTTTTTCTTTATTACACCAAATCTGATACTTGAACTTGCAAACTGACCAATATACCAAGTACTGATCCGATCAATAAAGTAGCAATATTCAACAAATGATGTGCTGGTCATCCAGAACAATACATTCTTTAAATGTCTCTGATATTTTTGATGCTTTTGGCTGGTCTTTGTGGAATTTGAATGCAATACCCAAAGCTTGCTACTGCAGTGTGTCCTGTTTGTTCTCCTTAGCTGTGGTGAACTTGTCGTGCTATTTTGTGTGATGCATCTTTAGATGCTTTATGCAATCGCTGGTGTTAAAATTGGCTGCACTCGTGCCGTCCCTTGAAACTATAGCCTTGCATACTATACACGTTGCCTTTCTGCCAGTAGGACTTTCCTATATAAAATATTGCCAAATTGCTGTCATTTTGTTGGCGGCTAAGATTACATTATTAACTGGAAATCGATTCTTTGTTGCTGCTTTAAAACAGCAGTTGCCAGTGGCTGCACAGTGCAACTTGCTTTGCAAGCTACTGATTTAGAGCAGCAGAAGGGAGAATTGTTGCAGGAAAACTGTTGTTTAATGCTGGCGTGGCACTACTTCTAAGTTTAACAATAAACTACGTGGTATCAGATTGGTGAATAGACTCATACTGATCAAAATAGATCTTTGATCACAATGGGATTAAATAAAGGCTAAATAAAATGAAAAAATACCCAGTATCGGAGGCATTTCTAATATTTGTATCAGTATCTGAACAACTCTAGTGAAATCAGCGGCAGGTTTCACAGTATAAACATAACTGGAACCCACTAGTAAACACATTTTTTATAGCACTACTAGTGGGCAAAACCTCCACTGGGTACTTTTTACCCTTGAGCAGCAAAAAAGTTCTCACTTCCCACAAATGTTCTCACTGAAAAATAAAAGTAAAAGAACAAACTAGTCTGTAGCGCCTGTTCATGATGTCCCTGACACATCACTTCTGACCCCCCATAGAGCAAATGTTTCAGTGGGTATAAACTGGACAGAGTGACCTTAGCGCTGCTGGATACCAACCTTGGCCTTGTCGAGCTGTGCCTGAGCCTGTCGCTCTGCCTCTCTGCGCACTGCCTCCTTATCCTCCTCGAGGGACACATCGGAGTCTGATGGACGGCTGGTGTAGGAGTCGGCCGAACCCTGCAGAGACACAAACATTAACACTTAAGCGACACAAATATACTGAAGCAATCTGGATTCACACTTCAAAAACCACAGGTGTAGAAAGAGGTGGGCTTCATAGCATCCTGACTCAATTTGTTTTGCACTGCCCCACCTCTTCAAAGAAAAACTTTGGAGCCGAGCATCTGATCTGCAAGTTATAAATGCGCAAAGACACCCACATAGACTGAAGTAATAAACTCTGATCATCAAAGGCATCTCAGTTGTTTTCATGAACTAATGAATGTAGAGTTTGTGCTCAATAAAATGAACAGGCATGTAATTCCACTATCAATCACATTACTGCAACAACACAAGGAAACCACAGGAGCTGATTGGATCTGCAGCGAATTATGGACACTTCCTCTTATTCTGAAAAAGGCTGCCAAAGGACACAAACTGTCTGTCAAAGCATCACATACCAGCAGCTCTCAGTCTATCCTTAGCTCTCTTTCTCAGCTGCTCGCCTGCAGATTTGTCGTGATCCTTGGGTGAATAACACTGGGGGAAATGTTGAAGAACACCAGGTCCCACTATGTCTATGTGATATGTGGTTGCAACAGATCTACTCATAAACAAGGAGACATACCAAAACACACAGTTACTACAGTCCTGACTGCGGAGCATTAGTGCGGCTCACACTTCCTTTCTTGTTACATACTACATGAAAACAGATCATAAATAATTGCTGAGGTAGTTAAAGTGGTACCTGCACACTACATAAACCGTAGTGTTTACAATGCCCTACAAAGGCAGAGAACAGTTGCATCAGGAAAGCTGAAGTTATAAAGAAAAACAAAAAAAAAAATGGTTTTAGGTTTTCTGGCTACGGAGCAAAATATGTTTTAAACAACAAGAAAATCACTGACATATACTGTAAATAAAACCTAACTGTAGTCCATCTTTTGGGAAGTATTTGCAAACAATTCTCCATTTCTCCATTCTCTATAACTGGATTTATCAACTTCCTTATTTATGTTGGATAACAAACACATTATCAAGATGTTAGTTCATTCAAAAGGACCAATGTCAGTCACAAGAAACAACAAAGAGGTTAGAGAAGAGTATATTTGGCTTTAGGTTAGTTAGTTAGTTAGTTTAGCTAAATTGTGGTTAATTTGATGGATATTGGCTGCAATATGAATCATGATTTGAGCAGTAATGGTAAATCTTGCATTATGTTTCATAGAACAAAAATATATAAAATAACGATGACATGAATTTTGCTGGGGTCTGTACCAAACAAGCATGCTCCCTTATGTCTGAAATATGGTTTGTAGACTGGGGCATCTCTGTAGCTAGCACAAAGCTTAATTTATAATGGTATGTTTTTAAGAATTTTAGCCTTTATCTAAAAATAAATAAATAAAATCTTAGCTCCCGCGGTTTGGGTCATACTGTGATTTTGATAATAATTTGATAATTATTATTTTGATAAGAATTTACACTACAGGATAATTTCAAAGTGCCACATATCGGCATCAGTTTATGGTAAGTCACGGTCTAAGATTAAAAGAAGGGATTTTTTAAAAAGGTGACGGCAGTGTGAGCCTTATCCTTACCTGCACGCTACTATGCCACCCACACAAGGTCTTCATTCATCTCACTGCACCATTACACTCTGCTGTCTGAGTTAAAAATAGCCTCCCTCACTCTGTGCCTGATTAGACTTACCCAGCCATCACGTACATACAAAGGAGGATGTCCTCTCCACTTACATTACCTGACTTATGTATAGAGACGATACAAGTGTTGTTACCATACATAATACACGGTGATTCATATTTATGTACTCAGTCTTACAATGAAACCCTGCTGCTCGTCTCTCATCTGCTTTGTATCCAATATGAATTGAAAGCAAGCTCATTAATTATCCATGTGTTGCTTTTGCTGTCGTCACATCCATGATCATTATAATCTCCCAGAGGATTTCAAAACATCAACAAGCATCAAAACCATGTGTGTAACACTGCTCAAGCTCGAGTTTGAATACACAGCACTCCCACATTCTGTTATTTGTCCTAACTTGGCATCATATTGCACATCAGGCTCCTTTTTATGAGCTACATTTGGCATGAAAAGTGCAGGTGAAAATACCAGGTATGATTATTCCATCAGGTCACGGCTAACGATGGGGCGTGATCGTGAACATCGTCCCAGTGGGTCAGAGGGAGGTAATGTGGAGCTCTGCCCAGAATCTGACAGCCATAACTGATAACAACATCCAGCTTTTCATCATCACCAGGCAATACACAACCGTGCCACACTGACCCCAACACTGTGGACTGATGGATGAAGTGGAGACGCACAGATACACATGCACAGGCACATAAAAAAAAAAAAGAGACGATGTAAGCACACTCAGAATCTGCTTACACAGGCATCGGAGCTCTTGACGCGACCTCCCTTGGCTCGTTTCAGCAAGCGGATCCAGGTGGCCTTCATCAGCCACACTGGTCATTCAGTGTCCTGAGCTGCTGCCCCCCACTGCTACTGCTAAACTACACCTGACTGCACTGCTGTGGTCACTTTTGCACCAGTGCTGCAGCGACCGCTCTGGCTACAGGTACATTCAACACTGTGGCACCATGGACAGCTGGTTCCTGTTACACCTTGGCTGTAAATGCTACCTTCATCTCTGGGTAAATAAAAAGCTTTGGAGTTAGGGCTCCTTGTTTTGCTGCAGCTCCAGCTAGCCCTGCTGCTATCTGTAGAGCCACAGCTCCTGCTCCTCCTGCTGCTGCTGCCGCTGCCAAAGATGGGGAATCCACAGGAGCTCTCTGCCCCACGCATAATCTCAGCAGCTCTCTCTCTGTCTGCCCCAATCTCCTTGAGTGCTCAGACTGCCGCTGCAGGTGCTGAAGCTGGCTCCCAGTGCAAGTCAGGTGGCAGCGATGCTTCTCAGCCTCCCGCTCAAGCTCCAGCCTCGATCTCCTCCTCCTCCTCCTCCTCCTCCTCCGCTGTAGCCTCCCCGTGCTGCTCCACAAGCAATGGATAACAGCAGTTTATCTACACGCGTCCTGGTGTGGCTGCCTGTGAGCGACTCTCCTCCTGATGCTAATGAAGCTGCTGCCTCTCAGGTGCTGCAAGCCCCCTCTTTCTCACTCTGTGTCTCGGCTTGTCAATGCATGTCCTGCACACTCCTTCTGTGATTCTGCCTCTCTATCTCTGTCTCAACACACCCCTCCTTCTCTTCCTCTGTCACTCCCCACATTTTTTTCCCTTCACCCCTCACAGACAGTCCATCTGCTCATTGTGTCTCTGCAGTGCTGGAATGTGCATGTGCTATATGGACACTGTTTATGCCTCGACTATGTGTTTATTTGTTGTAATTTAACAAAAGAAAAAATATAGTAAAAAACAAACAAACTAGGGATATCCAGATCGGATCAGAAAGATCGGTATTAGCCCGATCAACGCATTTTTTAAGTGATTGGGATCAGTTATTTTGAGCTTGCTCCTCACTCATTCCTTTATTTATGTCTGCAGTCACACAGGTGTCGTAAACTGAGAGCATGATTTGCAGTAGATGTTCAGGTTTTATTGTGATGCTGCCACTCCAATAAGCTGATTTTTTTTCCTGTTCAACTTAAGCCCGGTATATGCTGTGCCATTCTGGGGTGTCCCAGACAAAAGATGACCATCGTGAAAGAAACATGGCGATATCTTTGGTCGTGGCTCCTACATCCCACAGTGAGAAGGTTCAAAGATGGGCGTTATCACAGTCTGGGAATAAAATTCTGACACTGTCAGATATTTGGGATGACTCACTGTTTGTCTGCTGTTACGACCTACAGCCGCGTGAGATGGTATTTCGGGCAAATCGAAAAAGCCATGTTTCTCAAAACTGCAATGGAAACACTTTTTGGGCTTTTATAGGTCACATGATGCTATGGCTGTGCTTGCTTTCACCACTACGGCGGCGTGGATGGATGACGTATGGCGACAACGCTTTGTGGATCATACCCATGTCTTTTCCAAAAACATGGGCCATAACACAAGGCTATGATCCACATTTACTGCCCCACATCTTCTCCAACATGGTTGTGCTGTAGACAAACATTTGCTCTTAAACTGTCATCCAGATTCTGATTATATTCTACCAACAGCTCCAAGTACGTGACTGTGTTTTGTTCTTTTTACATTTAAGCAAACTACATTCACCCTGATAAAAGCTTCATAGCTGTTGAACAAAAAAGGCGTCACATTGCTGTCGTCTCAGGGGTGAGGAGCTTGTTTACTCCAGCTGCTCACTTTTATCATGCATCATATTAGGGCTGTAATCATTATTCTTATTATCGATTCACAGATGCACTGCCTCTCAAACTTTCCCTTTCAAGCCCTCCCTCTGGAAGCTAAAAATAATTCACTTCCCCCTAACCCTGTGTTGTAATTTTTATCAGCCAAAAACAACATTGGGGAGACTAAAGCAACAAGACAAGCAGAGCTGAAGTTTACTGGAACAACATTATCGGGAACATGGGTTGGATGTTTCTTTTATATTTCTGAATGGTTACTGGTGCAAAAAGCTCATCAGACACAAGACAAGGCTCTCCTGCTGTACAGACAATAAACATTAGAGCTCAATATGCATGGACTCTACTGCAGTGTTTGCTTAGTAAGCCTCACCTAAATAAATCTTGATTGTCTAATTTGAGTAGAGCTGAATAGATGAAACGTAATAATGTTTTTAAGCAAGAATAAAAAAACATTATCCAGTACCAGCATCTTGAATGTTTTGGTCTTGTTTTTCTTCTTACAGATGTTATTTTGTTTTACATAATTTTAAATTGAATAGCTTTGAAATTTGGATGATTGGTCAGACAAAATGAGCGATTTGAATATGCTACTTTTCCCTCAGAAAAATTGCAATCAGACATTTCTCACTGTTTTCTGACAAAAAGTTGCAACGGTAAGGGATTGAGGGTATGGAAACTGTCTCAGAAAATGTTGTGGTTTCACAGTATCACAGTATTATTACACATTATTATTATTATTA